>NC_132915.1:90632239-91917232 GCF_047675955.1 Chlorocebus sabaeus
TACCAGCCAAGTATCTAACT
The DNA here is from genome assembly GCF_047675955.1 of Chlorocebus sabaeus. Taxonomy (NCBI): domain Eukaryota; kingdom Metazoa; phylum Chordata; class Mammalia; order Primates; family Cercopithecidae; genus Chlorocebus; species Chlorocebus sabaeus. The sequence continues at coordinate 90,632,260 of NC_132915.1, forward strand.
GGGCTCTCCTCTCTGCACAGCCCACACGCTTTTCCTGCTCAATTGTGTCGTGCTTATAATCAAGGGCTTTGTAATCAGAAAAGATCCGAGTGGGATTTCCAGTTTAGCCGTTTACTAGCTGGATAACTTCAGGCAAGGTACTCAACATCTTGGAGACTCCATTTCCTCAACTGTAAAATGAGGATATCACCACTCACCCAGCTATTGTGTTGTTAGGGTTAAATGAGGTAATGTGCATCGGTGCTAAAATAATGCCTTGGTCATACTGTTACTATTATTACTATCCGTATAAATGACCTGCCCAACAACCTAGCCTGGGTATTCCCCAAATTCCTCATCCTCCAGTGACTTTCTCCTACACCCCGGAGTTGGCCATGAACCACCGTGGCCACACCCTGGACTTTGCCAGCACCCAGAGCAGCTCCGACACCAGTGTCCTGACATACTTGAAGGCTTCTGGTCCCAGTTGGGCCTAGAACTCCCCAAAAGTGATACAATGTTGACTACTTTTGTGTGTGTGTGTTGTTTTTTTTTTTTTGAGACAGGGTCTTGCTCTGTCACCTAGGCTACAGTGCAGTGGCCAAGCACAGCTCACTGCAGCCTCAACTTCCCGTGCTCAAGCAAGCCTCCCACCTCAGCCTCCCAAGTAGCTGGGACCACATGTGAACACCACCAAATCCAGCTACTTTTTTGTAGTTTTATTAGAGACACAGTCTCACCTTATTGCCCAGGCTGGTCTCAAATTCCTGGCCTCAAGCGATCCTAAAAGGCATAAGCCACCATGCCCACCAGGACTACTATTACTAGGAGGCACATCTCTGCTGCACCTGACACTGGTGATCATTCAAACTGCCTAGCAACACCACCAGTTTCCTGGTCAGTTTCCTACTTCTGCAACCATTCCTTCTGTCTCCTTTGTGCGTTCCTCTCCCTATCCCTGAAATTCTGATGTCCTCTGCAGTCCCATCACCAATCTACTTCCTTCCCATTCTATACTCTCCTTAGGTAAGTAGGTCAACTCTCAGAATCTTAACTCACACCTGTACACAAGGGATTCCTAGATTGACCTCTTTAGGACTGAGCACTCTCCAAACTTTAGGCATGCACATTATGTGCCTCCTGGACATCTCACCTGGATGGTGTACGGGCTCCTCAAAGTCAGCACTTTCTAAACAGATTCATCACATCTACCACTGTCCCAGATCTTGCTATCAACCTCCATTATCTACACTTTGAGCTGAGTCAATGGCACCACCATACCTCTAGTCATGCAAGCCAGACACCTGAAGTCATCCTTCACTATGCTTCTCTGAAGTCCTACATCTAATCCTCAAATTTTCCCAACCTTATTTCTAATTACTTCAAATCTTATTTCTTAAATAAGCCCCTCCCCGTCCATTCCTACTTGCTGTGGCCACTGATCTAATTCTGCCTTTCTTGGCTCTCCCCGAGGCTACTGGTCTCCCAGCCTCTATTCTCTCCCTCCTGCAATTCACTCTCCAGATAGAGCCAGAGACCTCTCCAAAATGAAAATGTGCTTAAGAGTTTTCAGTGGCCTTCAGTGCCACTCAAGCAGCTCAATATGATTAGTTTCCCCAACCCCCACTGGTTGGCCACTTGAAAAAGCTTCACCTTCTTCTCCCGCCTCCTTTAAGTTTTACACTTTGTGCTCTGACAACTCCAAACTGTCTGTGGTGCATATGGTGTCTCTCCTAACTAAACGCCTTGACCAGTGTTCTCCCCCTGTCCGCCTTCCTTCCCAACTAACTCCTACTGATCCTTTAAGATGCAGCTCAGGCACCTCCTCCTCTAAGCACTGCTCCACACACCGGACATCCACACCTAATCTGGATCAGGCCCCCTTCCCTCTGCCTCCCCAGCTCCCTACACTTCCCTCAATCACAACCCTCATCACTCTTTCTTCCCCAATAGACTTGCAAGCAGAGCTGGGTTTTCTTCTCTGTGTCTGTTCCTTGCATAGTTACTAGGACACAACAGATTGCCATAGTAAGGACAAGAAAACAGCACAGAACCATCAGCTACCACCTTGGATCACAAAGGCAACATTCAGGTAGCTCTTTAACCAACTCAGTCATGGCTTTGCCTCCCAAAACTCCTTTATCTCACTCTTCTGTTATCCTTCAAAAGATTAGACCTGCATTGTCCAATGCGGCAGTCACTGGCCACATGTGGCTCTTGGCATGTGAAATGTGGTTAGATTGATTTGAGGGTGTGTTGTAAACATATCTAGACTTCAAACAGTTCTGAAAAAAAAGTGTTGACTATCTCATTACTTTTATTGATTACATGTTGAAATGATTATGTTTGGAGGGATAAATATATATAATTAAAATTAATTTCACTTGTTTCTTTTTACTTCTTTTAATGAGGCCACTATAAAGTTTTAAATCACATATGTAACTCATATTATATTTCTATTGAACAGCACTGGATTAGATACTCCAAAAGAATTCCCGGTTGACTAGAGGATTATTTCCCCACTTTCTATACTATCTCATCTCTCTTATAAACTTTTTATCTAAAGCTAAAAATTCAGGGTAGGACAGGCCAGTCATAGAAGCTAATAAAGAAAAATCTTACTTCAAATGTATCAGACATACCTTTTTTTCCTTTGATTTTAATGCCATGGTTAAACCCTGAATGGCTTTATCCCTCTTTAAACTATTTTTCTTCTCTGTAGCAATTTCTCTTTCCTTCTCTCTCAGGTCCTCCTCAAGTGCCTAAATTAGATTAGAAAAAGATTCACTAAGTTGATGTGTTCCAACCAAAATGCACTGTAAATATATCTTTAAGAGCACACTCAAATGCAGTTATTCTATCTTATTCCTGTCAACCTGTGATTAATGTTTCCAAGTGGAGCTGAACATAGTGGCATCAACTCCAAGTTACTGTGTTACCGCTCCCGGCAACAGGGCTGGGTGAAGCGAAGGGGATCAAATCAGTTAAGACGATGACAGCTATTCCTATGGGAAGGATTCCAATGCCTTCTGGAATTTGAATACAGTCACTCAGAGTCTTTGAAACCATACCAGGTTATTTGGCGGAAATAACAGATCATTAATTTCATTCCTTTTGATGGAGACTGAACTATACATTTATAGTCTGAGTTCATTTCTAAAGATAATCACCACCGCCTCCCTTCCGGGCTGTTGTGAGGATCAAATGGGATAATGGATGTGAAAGCACTTTCTAAGCTGGCAGGCACTCCACAAATGCCTCCTGCTGTGACAGAGGCACCATGGCACATGGGCAGGTCCAAATCTTCGCTCTACCTCTTCCTAGCTATGTGCTCTTAAGCAAGTGACCTCACCTCTCTGGGCCTCGGGTACCACATCTGTAAAATGGGAATGCCTACTTCACAGAGTTACTGCAAAGATTAAAAAACCCTTTCTAGAGTACCTTATGCTCGACTGTCATACAGTAGCATTCAACGAATGACAGCTACTGTGACACAGAATTATCTGTTGCACTCAATAAAACAAGAGGCAAGAATAGACTAAATCTTCAATACATTTTTTAAAACCATATCAACATACCTGGATCCTCTCTTCAAAGCTGTTTCTCTCCTTCTGATGCTCCATTTGTGCAGCCTAAGAAAAGGCATTAATTGGTGTCAAGAAGGCACTGCAATCCAACAGCTTCTCCGGAACAACTAGAATGAGCACGTCCTTGTCACTTACTCACTTTCCCCCACTACTGTGGAACTCATTAAAACAAGTGTCCCCTCCCTCTCTCCACCCCACTCAAAACCCCACCTGATTTGAATGAAGAAAAATGTGAAGACAACAAACTACCCTGGTTGATCACCAGCCCCACAGAGAGTAAACCACAGTGCTGCTGAACAAGATGAAGGCCTACTAGAGGGCTGTGCCGCGGAAGTGGGAAAGAGAGTTAAGAGGAGAGGCAGGAAACAACTGTGGATTACAGATGAAAATGAACTGGCAAGGCTACCGCATTCACTGCTGTGGTAGGAACACAGGCCCTGCTCCATGAAGAAACCAAGACTTTCTGTGAACAACCAGAACATCCCCAATGTGAATATACCACATGCAGCAGCTACTCTTGGTCCAACAAGAATGGAAGGCCTAGACTAAGACCTACCTGCACTTCCCTGGCCTGCCCAACCTCTTCAAAAGAGCTTGCTGGGGAGGCCGCCTAGGGCAGGGGCAGGAGTCCAGGGAGGCTTTGGGGTCAGCTACTAGTAACCCATCTCTTGGAACCTGGAAAAACGTAACAACTCCTCTGAGCCTGTTTCTAAACTTGACAAGGAGACCACGAGCTCTACCTCGCCAGGTGGCTGGGAGGATTGAACGAGGTGGTATACTGAACCCCTCCCATGCTGCCAAGCCCGATACAAGTTAGTCCCCTTCCCACCCTACCTCTCAAGTTGCAGACCAAAGTTGGCCTCACACCTACTTCTAACCAAAAGGCAAGATGGAAAACAACGCACCACAACTGTATCCTAAGAAAACCCAAAGGATGAAAATAAAGTCCCCAGGTAACAACAAATCAACACATGGTAAAACAGAGGCAAGCAGGTAGGGACTGGTTTTTTTTTAAGCAACTCTTTATAGGAACAGGAGGCTGAAAAGGAAAAAGAACGTCAGGGCCCCTGACAAAGGCAGTTTCTGCTCACTCCTCAGCTGACAATGGTCTCATATTTAGAAGCAGGCTGTGTATGAACCATGAGGCCTGAATGCACATTCCATCTCCCACAGAGGAGTCTGGTTGGCTAATTAAAGTCCCCTCTTCATGTCCCGTCGCCTCACCTCAGTTTCTCTCTCCTTTTCTTCCCTTGGAGCAGCACAAAGTCCTCGGAGCTCTCTAAATGACACATTCTCATCAGGAGATGCCATCTGAGATTTCTCCTCTTTAAGGCACTGAATTAAAGCTTCTTTGCTCTTCAAAGACAGCTTCAACTCCTCAATCAGTCTAAAAGAGAACAAAATTTAAATATTAATTCTAAACTGTTCTCTTAGCTCAGTGGAGCAGGAGGAGGAAGGAAATGGGGCCAGATATCTTCAAAGTAGACATATACAATGGCTGAATATAAACAGAATCACATTTTGCAGGTAGGAGATGAAGCACCAGAATTCGTGTGACATTAACTGGTCCCCTGCCTGCCTCCAGTCAATTCAACTCTGAGCTTCTAGACTCTAGCCAAGCTGTGATCCTATTCAAATACCTTCAACGGCCCCCACCAACAGCAGTGGACTACTAATTTTTTTGGCCAAGAAGTCCTCTCTCCAAAAGAAATGTCACTGAAACCTAAGCAAACAAAACCAACGAAGCAGAGCTGTTCAGGTGAGTGTGGAAAAAACGGAACGTCTTGCCAAGGCTTCTCAGGGCAAAGTTTAAAAACACTGACTTTCAAGATAAAGATGAAACTCCTTTCCAGGCATTCCAGGTCCCAGGTCTTAGAGCCTACCAGATCAGAGGCCCCTGCCGACAGCTTCAGTCTCACAGGAAATCATCACCCTCTCCATCTCCACTCAGTAGTCTCACTTCCAGTTCTCTCCCAAAGCCAGACTGTTTCATGCCTCTACGCCTTTGCTCATGCTATTCCTCTAGCTAAAAGGCCCTTTCCCACCTTACCCCCACCTCACCCCCACCTCTACCTGACAAACACCCATTCATCCTGCCAGAGCTAATGAAGCATCACCTCCCCTCCAGGAAGTTTTGCTACCTGCACCCCTAGTGCCCCCCGCAGGAACAGCTGAACATATATCCCTCTCTGGGCTGTGTTATCAAATAACACAATATAATTACCAAATTATCCCATATCAACTGCCCCTTGGCCATGGCAAGTAATTCAATCTCTCTGAGCCTGTGCCTCCTCAGCTACAAAATAGGGGTGACTTGGGATTGTGGACCGGAGACAAACTATTTAAAACAATCTTGCACTGCTCCTGGAATATGGTGGAACTCAATAAATGACAGTTGCTACAATTATTACTTTTTTTTGAACATGTAACAATTAGCATTTTGTCAGAAGACCCTCAGAATAGCCTTTCTGCAGCTAAGCCTAGAAAGCAACTTAGTTTGGTAGAAAGAACAAAGATTTTGCAGTCAGACAGAGCTGCCCTAGTGAAGCACAGCTTCCCAGGATGAAGGTAAAGAGGGAGACAAAGGTAACTGAAGTACCTAGCAATGCACTAGGACACAGGGTGCCAGGCAGCACCAGTGCAATACCCCAGAAAACCTGGAAAGAGGTGTAAGATTGCCCTCTAGGGGCTCAACTTTGAAATCATCACATAATCAATGAGAGAGGTAGTCACCAAACTATAAATACTTAAAATTGAAGCACTGTGTTGTATGTAATTTTACATCAATAAAACTGATTTTTTTTTTTTTTTTAGTTACCTTAAAGCAAGTTCTAGACAGGGAATAGAAAAAGTAGGCAGGCCTGGTGGGGACTCCTGTGGCCAAGCTGGAGCACCAGGCCCATCTAAGGGAAGGGGTAGCCTCAATCCAGCAAGACGATACCCAGGGCTGCCAATCTCCTAGGTTTTAAAGAGAAGGTGGAAATCTAGACTTCTGCATGAAATTCAATTTTTTACATATTGGCAACTAATTCACACTTTAAAAAATACTGTAAGCCAAATAGAACATATCTGTTGGCATATTTGATCTGCAGGGCTTCCCAGTATTAACTGCCTTAAAGACACAGAGCAGCTCAAAGGCCAGATTGAAGGCAATAAAGTAGCTAAAGCATGCACCTTTAAAAAGGGTGGTGGGACCCCAGAAAGATATTGGCGGAGTCCATCCATCCACGTGAGGGGTTCCTGGGCCCTAAAGATTCAACACCTTGCCCTGCCCAACAGTGAGTCGATCTGTGTCGCAGATCTAGATCCATCTCATGAGGGCAAAACCAAGGACTCTGGCTCCAGTTCTCTGCTAACCACTTGACCTTGACTTAGCTTCCTAGGCAGGCCTGCCTTCAGGGAGGGAACATACTGATCCTACAACCAGGAGAATTTCACCACAAAAAGGGCCACAACCTGAGCAAAAATCCAGAGCTGGCATCCGACTGCTGCACTGGTCTCTGGGAGTGCGCCCGGGACACAGCTATCCCTGAGAGACAGCTGCATTCACAGGACTGACACATTGGGTTTCGGTGCCTGTCCAGCCAGACCTCTGGGAAATCCCAGGACGATGCAGCCTTCAGCAAAGCCCTGATCCGACATCCATGGAGACTCTACCACCTAGAACACAGTACTTGATACACATTAACCCTTCCCAAAGTCCCCCTTCCAAAAAAGATGAACGATCAAGCTTCTGTGGCACATGCTAAGAGGACCACTCTCCTCTAGGATCACCTTAAAATGTGCCAGGCTCTGTACCTTTATGTGCTGTTCTCTCTGCTTGGCAAAGTGTCCTCACCCAACTCCCAGGACTCCTTGTCTGACAAGCCCTCCCCATCCCACGCCCAGGCAGAGCTGATCACACCTTGCTTTTGTCACAGCACAGAACCCTGGGCTTACCTTTATCACAGCATCCATCACGACATATATTTTTTTAACATCTAGCCCCTCCCACACTGAGAGCACCATAGAAGCAGGAGAACGTTCAGCCCTGCATTCCCAGCATGCATTCCCAAGGCCACACTCAGTGGTTGGTTAAGGAATGAATCTATACTTCCTTTAACTCAAGCTTTAATCCATACACCCAACCACATCCTAGACTCCACTCACTGAGGCTCACAGGCCCTCAAACCCAACACGTGCCAACTGAAGGTATCATCTTCCCTCTCCCTCCACCCAAAAACATTTCTTCTTTTTCCTTTTCCCCCCACAAAATTCAATAAACTGTACCACCCCACAGCTGCTCATGCTCAAAACCTGGGCAAGGGTCAGGCGCAGTGGCTCATGCCTGTAATCCCAGCACTTTGGGAGGCTGGCAAATTACCTGAGGTCAGGAGTTCAGGACCAGCCTGGCCAACATGGTGAAACCCTGTCTCCACTAAAAATACAAAAATTAGCCAGGCTTTTTTGGTGGCAGGCAACTGTAATCCCAGCTGCTCGGGAGGCTGAGGTAAGAGAATCACCTGAACCTGGGAAGCAGAGGTTGCAGTGAGCCGAGATCACACCACTGCACTCCAGCCTGGAGGAAAGAGTTAAGACTCCATCTTAAAAAACAAAACAAAAACAACAGGTGCTGGAGAGGATGTGGAGAAATAGGAACACTTTTACACTGTTGGTGGGAGTGTAAACTAGTTCAACCATTATGGAAAACAGTATGGCGATTCCTCAAGGATCTAGAACTAGATGTACCATATGACCCAGCCATCCCATTACTGGGTATATACCCAAAGGATTATAAATTATGCTGCTATAAAGACACATGCACACGTATGTTTATTGCAGCACTATTCACAATAGCAAAGACTTGGAATCAACCCAAATGTCCATCAGTGACAGATTGGATTAAGAAAATGTGGCACATATACACCATGGAATACTATGCAGCCATAAAAAAGGATGAGTTTGTGTCCTTTGTAGGGACATGGATGCAGCTGGAAACCATCATTCTCAGCAAACTATCACAAGAACAGAAAACCAAACACCGCATGTTCTCACTCATAGGCGGGAACTGAACAATGAGATCACTTGGACTCGGGAAGGGGAACATCATACACCGGGGCCTATCATGGGGAGGGGGGAGGGGGGAGGGATTGCATTGGGAGTTATACCTGATGTAAATGACGAGTTGATGGGTGCAGCACACCAACATGGCACAAGTATACATATGTAGCAAACCTGCACGTTGTGCACATGTACCCTACAACTTGAAGTTCAATAATAATAAATAAATTTAAAAAAAAAAAAAAAAAAGAAAATAATTATGCTTTACAAATAATGTTACCATATGGTATATGGAAGTTGTGGTGTTGTAAATAAACTGGAAATTTTTAGAAGAAAAAAAAAAAACAAAACAAAAAAAAAAAACACCTGGGCAAGGATGTGTCACTGTAGCCGTTCCCCTCATCCCCCAAATCCAGTCAGTCACCAAGTCCTTCAAGCCCATCATGTCTACCCTACCTTCTAGCCTGTTTTCCTCCATTCCCAGCTCTGTCACCTCCACCTTGATCACCATCAGCTCTTTCCTGGATTTCTGCATCAGCCTGAGAACTAGTCTTCTACCCAGCCCCAGCACCAATCCATTCCCTAAGGGCAGCCAGAAAGACCTTTCTAAATTTAAATCTGATCTTGTCATTCCCCGAAGCCGCACCTTGAACTCTTCGGTGGCTTCTTGTATGCCTTTAGGATAAAACTCAAATTCTTCAATAAGGTCCATGTCCCCCCCAGCTTCCCTCTCCTCACCTCTTCCCCACTCCTTTCCAGAACACAGCACTCAGGCCAGGCTATGCACCCTCCTGTGCCTGGATCCTGCTTGCCTCAGGACTTTCAGTCGCACTGTTCCTTTACTTCCCTTTCTTTGTCCAAGTAGTTCTTCCTCATCCCAGTACTTCTCCCAGGAAACTTTTCCTAATCCCTCTAAATTGAATTCGATAAAATATGTTAACCCAGCATTGATCCTACTTAGCCCTTATCATCTTGCTCCTCCCTCCACCCCTCCCACCCTGCAGGATGATAAGCTTCAACTCAAACAATGAGATTCCTGGGGAGAGGAACCCAGGCTGTATTACTCCCTCTTACATTCTCATCACCACTGTGCTGAGTGGAAGATGCTCAGGAAATATTTGTTGAACAAAAGGCATAAAGATCCAATAGAACCAATGAACTGACTGCTTAGCATCTGTCAGGCCCCTCAGAGGGCCTTTTCTATTCCCTCTGTCCCAGGACCTCTTTTCAAACCTATCCCAAACCCTCTCCTTCCCCTTCACAGGCACCAGGAATTCTGCCAGTCGTTTCTTCTTTGGTGGCTGCTCACAAATTCTATTCCCTGGGTCCCCTACTCCGGTTTAACTGCTCCAGACCTGTAGCTCCCCAAGGAAGACAAGCCCATAAGCCTTCTAAGGGCTTCACTGCTGATGGGTTGGCAGAGATACAAGGGAACACAGAAATGGTTCTGCGGAATTCTCAGTCTAGTGGCTCCATGGGTGGTGCCTGGAAAGGGCAGTACTCTGGGGGGAGGCTCAGTAGGAGGGCACATCCCAGGGAAGTTTCTCTTCCTAGCCATGAAGTCAAGAAAAACACAAGGTCTCAAATGGGTAAACTAAGATGATACATATTCACTCCACTGAGGTCCATGGGGAACCCAGTTTCCTCACTCACCCTGAAATTATTAATCATAAAACTTTCATTTTCCAGATCAAAGCTAAGAAAAGATCGCAGAGCACCAAATAAATGCTCGCACCTCCAAATGCTGAAGCTAGGGCACTTACATGGAGGCATGGGCTCTCCCTCTGGGTCTATTTACTTCTCTTTTACAGATAATCCCATCCCAAGGATTAGGATTAGCTCATCTGATTTTCCAAGCAGCAGACTCCAATCTCAACAGGTAGTACCAAGGCAGAAGTAAAAGCAGACAACAGTTGAGAAACCACGCAGTTAGGCCAAGCAACTAAACAACACGGTAGTGTTCGTCAATGCAGAGGGCACGCACCAAATGACCAAGAAAACGGAGCCAGTCAGTATCCTCTGAAACAGATCATTTGCTTTAGAACAATTTCTATCAAATTCCAAGCTCAGCTCTTCAACAGATAGGTCACAGGTTAGCCAGCAGTTGGACTTAGATTTAGTTAACCTTCCACTTAGTGACTGCCAAAATAAGGCAAGAGTATCAAAATGTAAGGTTTATGGTAAGCAATAAAATCAGCTTTCTCCTGACAAGCTTTTACCAAAAGTTTGGTTGCAAAATACGATGGGCACAAAGGATTGCCTAAAGGCCATATCAACTATCCAATAGACTAGAAGGCATCCATTTTATCATGGATCATCAAAGAGCTCTGTATTTGGTCAACACTGTTTTATTTTTGACACCTTGCCCTATACTAATTTGTGCCTTGGGATGCATTAAAAGATATGATGGAAAATAAGTCACATGGAATTCACTGGTATTTCTTGTGGGGGCAGTCACTCACTGTTCACTTTCGGAAGAACCACAAGAGAAATTTCCTCTGACTGTGCCAAGTAAAACTGGACTTCTCCTGAGTTACTAGCTTGTTTTACCTCATTTGCAATGTGAATCTTGTCTCTACCCTTTTTCCTTTGACTTCCAGGAAGCCTATGGGCAAAATCAAATGCTAACTTTAGTATCTGAGTAGAACTTTTCAGCATGAATGTCTATCAGTAGACTATCTCTGACCTCATATGACTATGCTATTCCTTTCCTCTTCCTCCTGATTTTCTCCGTAGTTTTCTTTCTATCTAACTGTGTTGGACTTGTTCCCGTTAGTCACTCAAGTCCTGTGGGAAACATGGGGAGAAGGGAGGGATAAAAGGGAAGAAAAGGGAACATGCTGCCAGATAATGTGATGTCAGGGTATGACAGGGACAAGAGCCAGACCTGTCTTTCTCATCCAGGACCAGAGCCGTTGCCAAGGCCCCCTTGTGCATCTTCTTCATCTCTGAAAGCTTGCTTTCCAAACTCAACCGAAGAGCCTTCTCTGCTTCTGTCCCTGCAAAGGCCTTTTCCAGTTCTGCTTGGGCGGCTTTCACATCCTAGAGTTAAATTAAATGCATTTGATGCAATTTTTCAATACAATTGGGAACATTTTGAAAGGAAATTGGATTAAAATATAAATATTTATGACTTTTTCTCCAGCACATTTCCCCTCCCTGAATTGTACTATACATGGAGAGAATCGGTAATAAATACACTTGCCAGCCATCTTTCCCTCTTGTTTCCTGAAGCATAATAGGCATTTCCAATGGAAAAGACTCAACTCTGTAAGAACTGTATTTTTGGTTTTGAAAAATCAGATCAATATTTACAGCTTCAAGAAGAACAAGGAGAAATGCTCCTCTCAATACTAAACATACATAAATTCCAAAGAGTCACCATAATTTCCATACAAATTCATCCCACACACCCCCACCGCCCTATTTTTTTAAGATAATGACTGAACAATTCTAAAGTACATTTTCTATATCTCCAAGGTGATTTAGGTGGTACAAAAAAAAACAACTGTACGTTCTTCCCAAGAGGTCAGAGAAGCCAATGAGGAAATTATGTAAATCATGCAGGCAGCATCTGTGTTAGGGAAAAAGGCCCTGGTGTTCATGAAAGTGACCTGGGAATAGATATGAATCTCCAACTACTCACACCAACTGCCTCCAATTACATCACAAAGATAAACACCAAAGAGAATTGGGTTCAAAAACCAGCTCTCCCACATACTTGCTGTGTGATCTCAGGTACTCGTTAAACCTCTCCGAGCCTGAGCTTCCCAATCTATAAAATACGGATAACCACCGTCCCATCAAAGAGCTGTCGTGAGTCACTGTCAAACGCTTGTTCCATCACAGGAAGCTCAGAAAAAAATGTTGGCTCCCTCCTCCCTGCCCTTGCCCTCCACAGTGCCGCCCCTACCACTATCTCCCCACGGGGCTTCCTGTCACTCTCAATGAAAGCTGAAAAAAATCATGTATCATATTCTTAGACAACAACAAAGCCTGTTATTTACTAAATGCCAGGCTCTGAGCAAGGCGCTTCATTCGTATTATCTCCCATCTGCATCCAACCCTAAAAAGTTATATCCCGAGACAGTAGAGTATAGCAGTTTAGAATGCAGGTCTGAAGCCAGACTACCTGATATTTACTGCCTGTGTGCCCCTAAGCAAGTGACTTAGCCACTCTGTGCCTGTTTCATCATCTGTTTAAAAAAAAAAAGAAAGAAAGAAAAAGGATGACAGAAGTATTCACCTCACAGAGGTTTATTGAAAAGATTACCTTCATGTCTATAAAGAGCTTAGGAGGATGTCTCACACAATGAAATGGTAAGCCCACAATAAATTGTTAATACTACAGTTATTATTACAATTACCGCTGCAAACCAGGTATCACTGTCCTTATTTTACAGATGATGAAGCAGAGGCTCAGAGTAAGCAAATACCTTATCCTAGGTGATAAGGCTAGTAAGTGACAGAGCAGAGATTTGTCACCCCAACACACGGGAAAGCACTTACAGGGAAAAACAAATGACCCAGTAAGTTAGATCTCATAATTACATTTTAGCTAAAATTCAGAATTTGTGATCAGGAGAACCTTCTTGTGGTTCTAGTTCTACCAATTCTGACCTATGCTAAGTTTCTAACCCTCTCCAAGCCTGTTTAAAACACAGGTATTTTGGGCCTAATAGCTACATACCCCCAAAAGGACAATTTAAGGGCTGATGTGAACATCATAAATGGAAAATTGTAAACTGCAAAAACAGTGCCTGCTCTTTGTATCCAGAAGTGCTTCTGGTGCCATTTCTCTCTATATCTAAAAAGAACCAGTTTCAGGTAGAGAAACTGTGATAAAACAGCAGATATCAAAGACCAAGAATTAAATAGTATTACTTAATACTAGCTTAAAATAGATAAGGAGACAGGATTTTTTTAGCCAGGAAACATCCTGACTCCCATCACAGTGATAGGAAATACCTAACTGAGAATAAATAGAAGGAGAAGTGACATGCAGTGCCTAATAGAGAAAAGACATTCCATGAGCACTGGCAGGATGGTTGGAGGGAAGCCGGATACCAGGTACCAGAGCTGGATGGACACATGGTAGCCTAAAGGTCAGAGTCTGGTTCCAGGCTTAACTAATGTGAGGTAAGTCATTTCCCTTCTCTGGCCTTCAGCTTCCACATCTTTAAAATAATGGAGGTAAACTAGACGATAAGCAGAGTGCTGCTGTAGAAAGAGCATGGGCTTTAAAATCAGCATAGTTAAACCCAGGATTAAACCTATTAGTATTAGGTTAGGCCTATTAAATGAGTTAGTACTTCTCTCTGTATTTCAGTGACCTTATACAGAAATGAAGACCACAATGGCCCGTTTGCAGGGTAAAGGTGTTATAAACTATACATGTAAAATGCCTGAAATGGGGCTACAATCAAGGAGATGCTCAATAAGGGTGGCTATTGTTTCTCCTGAAACTGACGGTTTACGAAAAAAGAAACGGAACTGTGCCCGCCTGTTATTAACCCACTGTAAGAAATACACTGCCCTCAGGATTTCCAGACTTGCCTTTTCTAAAAGGAGTATTCTTTTGGTTAGCAGATCTTCCACCTGCTGCACCTTCTTTCGAGCATCTTCTTTTACCCGCTGGATTTCAGAGCCACCAGCTTCAGCTAAGCTCTCAACTGCTTTGCTGCAAAAAGAGGCACAGGGTAAAACATGCAAGGGTGATAGTCTGATGGTCATTTCACAGCCCCAGAGAGACAAGGAATATTTGTTAGTCATTTTTCCCACAGACCTGTGCTGAGCTTCTTTTTCTTTAGCTTAATATTTATCATTCAAAAACGAAAAGAAGAAAAAGTAAGAATCATCCATAATCTTGTCACTCAGGATAACTAAGTCAACATTTTAGCATATAGCCTTTCAGACATTTTCTACAAAAAAGAACCATTTGGTACACATCAGTGAATTGATTTTGTTACTTAATATACCATAAACATCCTTTTGTGTCAATAAATAAAAGTCTATATCATCATTTTTAAAGGCTGTATATTAACTCAATGTATGAAATGTACTATAGTTTACTAAATCAATTCTCTATTTTTAAAACATTTAAATTGTTTCTCATTTAACACATTGTATCCGACGATACAAAGTTCTGAGAACGGTGCCTGGTACAAAGTAAGTATTCAATAAATGTTGGTGAAATTGTTTACTGTAATAAGCAATGTTATGATAAAAGCATCCTTGTATGTCTACTATCCAGTGACTTCCTGAGAACAGATTTCTAGAAAGGGAATAGCTGGGTCACAGGGTAAGCCCACTGCTAAGATTCTGGATAGCTACTGCCAAATTTCCCACCAGGGGGGTTCCAACAAAGTATACTTCCACCAGGGGTGCAAGGAGGGCAGAGAGCTGGTCTGACAAACCAACGTGCAAAGGAGCAGTATGCAACGAAAATAAATCTGCGGGAGTAAGGGTCTGCATACTTCATCTTCTGCCAACTGAAGGGAAAAGCATTTTAAATGCATCAGGATCAATCTGTTCACACACTAGCTACCACTTAGGGTATGAAGAGGGGAGGTTACACAAGCAACCTGTACTCTGTGTTACTCTAACATAAAACACAGAGTACGCACTGCTAGAGCACCATGGAATATTCTCTCCACATGACGGGCAGTGGTGGGAATGGCACGCCCAAATCAGACGCAGGACTACAACCACCAATGCCAGAAGATAAACAGTGTCGGACATGACTGTATGAGCAGTCCTCATCAGATTTCTAAAATGATTGCAGGTTTCCAGAAGGCAGTATAATAAAGGAAATGCTTCCACCTAAGGCTGGTTTCTCAGAAAAACTGCAACAGAAAAATCTATTCACCACCAGCTTCCCATGCCCTACTTTAAAGATATATAAAATTTTTCCAACTGAGAGCCATGTGATCAGACACTCACATGTACAAGCCATGTGAATTTTTTTACTGAGAACAATGGAAAGTCAAGAGGACCATACTTGTTGTCCAAGTCTCAAACATGAGTCGCCTGAAAATAAAGACTTTATTAATATCTTTTTTCTTTTCACCAATAAAGCTTCAGAAGGCCCCAGTGTCATATCATTTTAATGGAATTCAATGTGAACAACTGGAAAGAAAGAACATGGGCTCTGAAGCTGCACAGATCTGCTTCTAAATTTTTACTCTATTATATCCTCAGTGTGACTCTGGCTGAATTATGTAGCCTCACTAAATTACCTCTCACACCTCAGTTTCCTCATGTGAAAAATGAGATGATTACCTCTCAGAATTAATGTGCTCACATATGTAGGCCCGTTCCTCTCTGATCGAAGTGCTCTGCACGCTAGCCCTTGGCCTCTGAGGCCCACACAGTGCTGGCTCCTGCTGAGCTGCTGTGAGAGGCCTCATTCTACCCTCTGCTGGGGTCTCTGCTGGCCACAGCCAAGGTGCCCATTTCCATTTCCTGATTAATGCCATTGAATGCCATCACCCCCCACTCCTGGGGCTCATTTTTGGATCGCTGTCTTGAATTCACAGTGATTCACAATCATTTCTATCACTCCTTGAGGAGCATTATACACAGCCGAAAGAATTCTGGACGAGAAGCCCTGCCTTCCCAAGCCTTGGACACAGGATTTCTCCAGTAATGAATTTCTGCTACCTGCTCACCAAAGTTAGAGGCCTGGGCTTTACAGAGCCTCCTCTATAAAATAGATCACCTCTGCTACCCCTTTCCCTTACCCCTCCACCCTACGTACCAGAGTGCAAATATGCTGTCTCCCTCCTATCAGCCCAGGTCTAACCTTTGTGTTCTGCTGTCTGAATCACATACATTGTCAAGAAGCTGACTATAATTTTTAACAAGTACTATTATCACTCAGTTTGTCTGAGTTTGAGTTATACCAGTAAAATATATTCCCAATAATAAATGTTCCAACTTTTCATTTATCATCTTTGTGTTTTACAGTTTCTGTGGCAATAAAATTTATACTCAGTAGTATGGTACAATTTTCCTCTACTAATGGAATTATTATTTTTGTTTGTGTTTTAAAGCTACAGAGATAAAATTTACTCGCAACAATATGACTGCTTTCGTTTTTAATGTCCCCTTATTGTAACTGATAAATATAACAGTGGAAAACCAGCCAACAAATGTTTATTTCACAGCAAGGCACAGCGCGCTCTGGAGCCAGAGCAGCCTCTACACGTTTCCCCACTCCTCGAACCTCGGTTTTCTCTCCACTCAAATGGGAATACTGGCTGCCCACATAATTGATCAAATGCAATAAAGCCTGTCAAGTGCCAGACGCAGGATATCTGCATCTCAGTAAGTGTTAGCTCCCTCCCTCGACCCTTTCTTTCCTTGCAGAATTGGGGCTAACACACAAGGTGGACAGCAAGACCTGAGGAGAGGAAAGGCTGAGAGAAACTGGTTTCATCTAGCTTTCCACCCAATACAAGAAAGTCAGATTCTATAAATGCCAGCCTCACTATCCTTTCAATCTTCCACATTTCCCCTGGATTCTTTTCATTCTAATTATGGTTTTTCAGGTAAAAGCAGGGGCTTTTCCTGTGGCAGATGTCATATCCTGTCCCCATGCCCCACCAAAAATCATAACACTGAAAAGTGGAGTCAAGGGTATTATATTAACATAGGTATTTTCCATCAGCAAGTATCCACCATAGACATACTGCTGGGTGCTAGAAAGCTAGGGTTAAAGAGAAAAGCACGACCAGGCATGGTGGCTCACGCCTGTAATCCCAGCACTTTGGGAGGCCAATGCGGGTGGATTACCTGAGGTCAGGAGTTCGAGACCAGTCTGGCCAACATGGTGAAACCCTGTCTCTACTAAAAATACAAAAATTTGCCAAGCATTGTGGCGCATGCCTGTAATCCCAGCTACTCAGGAAGCTGAGGCAGAAGAATCACTTGAACCCGGGTTGCAGTGAGCCGAGATTGTACCACTGCACTCCAGCCTGGGCAACAGAGCAAGACTCCATCTCAAAAAAAAAAAAAAAAAAGAGATAGGCACACCTAGCAGTTCCATGGTAGATACTGTCATTGAACAGATACATAGATATTGTGTATATGCCAATATACAATTATCTACATACAAAAATTTAAAAAGAACATGGAACCTAGTGCTGAACTAGAAGTCAGGGACTTGAGTTCTAATAGCAGATGTGACCTTCCCGGCTGGGAGTCATGGCCCTTCCCTTTTCCCGGCCTATAGTCTCTCCTCTATGAAATGAGGGTATTCTTCAAGACTTTCCCAGCTCCCAGAACAATGATGGAATGTAAATGGAAAGTGTTTTATAAACTAACAAGTGTTATGCATAGAGTATTATTCTGTACCAGCGAACCGTTAAGACACGGACACAGGCTAGAGGAAGCCATGCATGGTTCCAGATCTGAGGCTTTACAAAGGGCTGAGCAATGGAAGGCATTTGGGCTGGGAGGAGATCTGCTGGAGCAGAGTTAGAGCAGCAAAAGCAAGAACATTTTAGCATCCATGAACTGTGTCTGGGATAGAGCTGGTAGACAGGAAGCTGGAGCAGTTTAAGAATGTTCAGTGCGAACATTCTTAACAGAGCTCATGACCTTAACCCCAGACAGAAATCATCCATGACATCTCCCTTCCCATCCATCACCAAGGCCTGTTGATTCTGCTTCCCAAATGTCTGATTCACCCAGCTACTCTGTCACTCGCCTCTCACCTCAACCACTGGACTAGCTTCCTAACTGGTCTCCCAGCTTCCACTCATGCTCTCTCCACAATCCACTTCCCACCCAGCATCCAGAATGACCTTTTCAAAAACGGAACTCTGATTGTGTCACTCGCTTAAAACCCACGACTGCTTTCCATGTGATTTTAGGATAAAGACCAAAATCTCTAGTGTTCTAGACTTCTCATATTCCCTCAGACCCATACATTCTCTTCTCTTTGAACAGTTTCTCTACCCATTCGCCTTGTTAATTCCTACTTGTCTTTCAGATCTCATTTCAAATGCCACCTCCTCAGGGACACCTTTCCTGCTATACAGCCACATCTATATATTTACTCCCCTACCTGGCTGGGCGCAGCGGCTCACCCCTGTAATCCCCGTACTTTGAGAGGCTGAGATGGGTGGATCACGTGAGGCCAGGGGTTCAAGACCAGCCTGGCCAAGATGGTGAAACCCCATCTCTACTAAAATACAAAAGTTAGCTGAGCATGGCGGCACATGCCTGTAATCCCAGCTACTCGGGAGGCTGAGGCAGGAGATTCGCCTGGACCCAGGAGGCAGAGGTTGCAGTGAGCTGAGATCACGCCACTGCACTCCAGCCTGGCAGAGTGAAACTCTGTCTCAAAAAATAATAATAATATATATTTACTCCCCTACCTATAAATTCTCATAGTTCCCTTTATTTTACTTCATAGCTCTTTCCCCAACTTTTGTTTATATATTTATTACTCCAAGTATTTTATCACCATCACTCCCACTAGAATGTGAGCCTCATGCATCTGTTTGCATCACCACTACATCCCCAGGAACCTAGTCCACTGCAGCACACAAGAGCCACTTAATATATATTTCTGAATAAATGAATAAAGCTAGTCAGACCACACAAGCCTGAGCAGTTTGGGAAATATACACATATAAAGATGTGCACAAGCCTCCAAAATACTCAATCCCATGTTTTGCTATTGAGGAGGGTATGCAAGCCTTTGTGAGCTGAGGTTGCCATGTGTATGAGCTTAACTAAAAACTAGTCCAAGCCAAGACCTGCAGCAGGCAGGGCACTGAGTATGAGACAGACCAAATTCCATTACTGATCTTCAGGTTTAATAAAGTAGATTTGCCTCCCTGCCCAGAAAATAATGTACTTCAAAAAACAACAACAACATTAACAACAACTTGTTAATCTGGTGATATTTATTACTTCATTCACTTATTCATTCAGAAAATACCAAGTGTGCAAGTTCAGCATAACCCGGAGAAGCAGCCTACGCCTGGCATCCTATAGTCTGCTGAAAGCCAACAGCAGGCCAGCTTCCAGCTGCTGGACCCGGTGGCAATGAAGGGAATTATAGTGGCCTGGCCCAGAGCAGTGCAGCCGTGCCCTAAACCAAGAACTCCATGGTCCTGGCCTACCACACCCAGCAGGAACTCTACTGTCAGAACAAATGAAGCATTTCCACATAAGCTTCTGGCCAGGATCCTCAGTGAGGCAGCCCTGGGAAGTCTTATTCCACTGTCACAGAACAAAACTTAGCACACTTTGGTGTCGCCACTTTACCCACAACACCCTCTACCACTGTACCTTCCTGGCATGCTATTTTTCACAGGTGTGATGAACAGCTCACCAGTCTCTGATGGGTTCTTTGAGTAGAGGGGTGGAGGGCTGTCTCTTTTCAGATCTTTGGGCAGACGTTAGATTCGAAATACTTGTGTATTTCACAAGTTATTATGTAATAAATGTTTATGAATGAGTGAATAATCAACTGATTCACAGACTGTATTTGCTGAACTGTGCTTGTTGTTCAATATTTGAATAAATGAAAATACTAGTTTTCAAATGTTTTTTAAGGAGTAGAACCTCTTTCAAGCAAAATATTATGAGGGTCCCTAGTACATTTAACAGATCTTAAAGGAAAAAAAAGAAAAAAACAGTTAACTCTGGCTGAAGCCCCATCCTCTGTCTCCCTGCCTCACCCATCAGGACCCCTTCAAATCACCCCAGGCTTTTACAACAATAAGAATGAACTACTGATATAATTAACAACATAGATCAATCTCACAAATACATTGTTGAGGAAACAAGCCAGACACAAAAGAAAACCTACTATATAATTCCTTGTATATAAAGTTTAAAAACAGGCAGAACTAACCGTGGTCAGAACGGTAGTTATCTTTAGGGGAGAAAGGTGAGTTCTGAGACCACAAAGAGGGTTTTTGCGGGGGCTGGTATGTTCTCTTTCCTGATCTGGATGGTAGTTCCACGGGTGTGTTTGCTTGTGAACATTCATGCTGTACACTTAAGATCTGTTCATTTTTCTATAATCATGGTATATCTTAAAAGCTTGTTGAAAAGTAAATAATTAAGTAAAAACAAAAACCTCTTTGGAGTCCTCAGACTCCAGATGGAAATCAATTGTCTTAGAAAAGTGGATGGCTCTATTTCACTGACCAACCCAGTGCGGGCGACTTGCAGGCTTTCGACAGATGACGGTACTCACGAGGCTTTGATGAGCAGCCGCTCTCTCTCTTGGAGTTCCCGCTTCAGACTTTCTACTTCCACCTTGAGCTCAATGTTCTACAAGACAAGATTAAGAAAGAAAAGAAACAACGTAAAATACAGGACCTATGAATGTCAACAATGGGGAAACTGCTTCCAGCACAGACTGACTATAGGATGCTTGTAATAGGCAGATGTTAGATTCAAAAACCCTCATTAGCCTCAGGGCACAGGGAAAAGGGAATTATTAAACACTGGTGGTCTCAAAAGAAAGACCTGGATTTCACGAGACTTGGAGCAATTATGTAAATGCTCCAAGCTTCTAACAGCCAGAGCATTCAAGTATCAAGGCATAAATGTCATACAAGGAAGGCTGATTTAAAAATTGTATGCCCTCCGCCAAGCAAATTTACAAGCAATTCTGCGGTGTGTTTTTCCCATTCCAAAGCAATTACTGGTGGTTGTTTACAATCACACATGTGGTGGCTGTAGCAGTGGAAACGTGTTACAGCTTAAAAAAAAAATAATAAAACATGTGGATGGAAAACAGGAGGACACATCATGGCATGTGTCATTTCAATATAAGATTTCAGGGTTCTCACTTACAAAAAAAGCTACAACCACATGGGGCAAGCTGTCTATAAGGAGAACCACAATGTTCTTCCTCTTAACTGAGTGGAACAAAGGGAGTCGCACACAGCCTTGGGCTTACAACTCACGTGAGAATCCAAGACAGAATCCAGGGCAAATGGAATTCAATATGAGACAGTGGAACAGTGGCAGGCTTCTAAAACTTATGCACAAATGTATCCCAGACAGAATATTAGATGAACTCATGTAGTAGATGGGGGTTTGGGTGCATAGTTTGTGGAAGACTGCTGTAAATCTACAATTTCTTGGAAATCTCCCTTTGGTTTTTTGTTTATTTATTTAGAGGCAGAGTCTTGCTCTGCTGTTGCCCAGCCTGAAGTGCAGTGGTGCTATCATAGCTCACTGCAGGCCTTAAACTCCTGGGCTTGAGGGATCCTCCCACCTCAACCTCCTGAGTAGCTGGGACTATAGGCGTGCACTCCCTTGCCCGTTTTTGTTTTGTTTTGTTTTGTTTTGTTTTTACAGATGGGGTCTTGCCATATTGTCCCGGCTGGTCTTGAACTTCTGGCTTCAAATGATACTCCTGCTTCAGCCTCCCAAAGCACTGGGTTTATAGCTCCTCTTTTATTTTAATAATCCATGCCAATCTTATGTTGTACTCCATAATACATGTGTTTTTCATTTTTCGTTTTTTTTAGACGAAGTCTTGCTCTTGTCATCCAGACTGGAGTGCAGTGGTGCGATCTCAGCTCACTGCAACCTCCACCTCCCAGGTTCAAGTGATCCTCCTGCCTCAGCCTCCGAGTAGCTAGGATATAGTAGGCACCTGCCACCACACCCAGCTAATTTTTTGTATTTTTAGTTGAGATGGGGTTTCACCATGTTGGCCAGGCTGGTCTTGAACTCTTGACCTCAAGTGATCTGCCCGCCTTGGCCTCTCAAAGTGCTGGGATTACAGGTGTGAGCTACCGCATCTGGCCACGCGTGTATTATTTAAACAAAAATATTTCCAGGCCAGGCACAGCGGTTCACACCTATAATCCTAGCAGTTTGGGAGGCAGGCGGATCACTGGAGGTCAGGAGTTCGAGACCAGCCTGGCCAACATAGCGAAACCGTCTCAACTAAAAATACAAAAATTAGCCAGGAGTGGTGGCGCATGCCTGTAGTCCCAGGTATTTGGGAGGCTGAGGCAGAAGAATTGCTTGAACCTGAGAGGCAGAGGTTGCAGTGAGCCAAGATAGTACCACTGCACTCCAGCCTAGGTGACAGAGCGAGACTCTCTCAAAATAAAAAAAAAAAATCATTTCCAGTAAGATTTACCATCTCACAGGATACCATCTCACCTCCTTTCTGGCAAGCAGCCCTGGAGAAACAAGTACTTCAGGTTGAGAAGTACAGCCATGACAGAAAGGTCATGGGTGTGTAACCAAAAGGACATGGGTTTAAATTGTGTCTCTACTCTCTACAAGAGGAGACCACAGAGTCAGTGGCTACTCACTTATTCTTTCCTTCACTTCGCAGAAACTTACCAAGCACCTGTGAAGGACCGACCACAGAAGACACTGAAGTGAACAAGACATGCTAACATGGAATACAAAACTAGAAGCACAATATTGTAACTGTCCTTAGACACATAAGTCCACAGGGTGACAAAGCAATGCTTCTCCTTTCCAATCCCTCCAGTGTCAAAAACAAAACAGAAAAGCTCCCATGACATGAGGGCTTTAAGGATTAAATGAGCAAAGCCTCGGAGACAGGGCTTAAAATAGGTTATCTTCTTCACTGTCAAACAACAAGAACTAAAGAAGTCATCTATGAGGCAGAACTTTTTCTTGAAGAAAGTGATCTTTGCATACAGGACCCTGGGTAACAGTGTATAATGTCTTCAACTGTAATTTTGTGAAAAATGCAGAAACATCCTTCAAACAGAGGATACTTTTTCCAGCTCTCAGAAGGGTGGAGAGCTTCTATTTATGAAATGATATAATACACTCTAAGTGCTTCACTTTGTGATGAACCAACAGGCACTCCAATTTAATATATTTAAAAGAATTAATACTAACTTGTCCATTCAGCTATTTTTCTCAAGTCCAATATCTCAAGTTATAAACTCACATACATAATTGTAATTTCCAAACCAAAAGTCAGGGTACCTTCAAAGCATAAAATGGAATATTATGAAACTATAAAAAAAAGGCAGCTTAGTGCGGTGGCTCACACCTGTAAGTCCCAACACTTTAGGAAGCCAAGACAGGAGGACGGCTTGAAGCTAGAAGTTCAAGACCAGCCTTGGGCAACATAGCAAGACTCCATCTCTATAAAAAGCAAAAATTTTAAAATGCCAGGTGTGGTGGTGCATGCCTGTAGTCCCAACTACTAAGGAAACTGAGATGGGAGGATCCCTTGAGCCCAAGAGTTCAAGGTTGCAGTGAGCTATGATCATGCCACTACACTCCAGCCTGGTGACAGAGTGAGATACTGTCTCAAAAACAAAAAGAATAAAGAAATTCATTCTTAAACTACTCTTAAAGAAAGATATCCAAGATATCATTAAGTAAAGCAAGGTGCAGTGCCTCACACCTATAATCCAAGCACTTTGAGAGGCCAAGGCAGGTGGATCACTTGAGGCCAGGAGTTCAAGACCAGCCTGGAGAACGTGGCGAAACCCCATCTCTACCAAAAATACAAAAATTAGCCAGGCGTGCTGGCATTCACATGCAATCCCAGCTAATCAGGAGGCCGAAGACAGGAATTACTTGAACCTGGGAGGCAGAGGTTGCAGTAAGCCAAGATTGTACCACTGCACTCTAGCCTGGGCAACAGACGGAGACTCCATCGGAAGAAAAGAAAAGAAAACAGAAAAGAGAAAAGAGAAGGAAAGAAGGAAAGAAGGAAGGAAGGAAGAAAGGAAAGAAGAAAGAAAAGAAAGAAAAAAGGAAGGAAGGAAAGGGAAGTGAAGAAAGAAAAGAAGGGAAAGGAAGGAAAGGAAGGAAAGAAAAGAAAAAAGAAAGGCAGGCAGGCAGGCAGGCAGGCAGGCAGGAAGGAAGGAAGGAAGGAAGGAAGGAAAGAAAGAAATCATTAAGTGAAAAATATAAGGTGCAGAACAGAACATGCTTGCATTTATGTAAAAAGAGGGTTTATACACATACACACACACGCAAACACACGCTTGCTTGTAATATATATACATAAAATTCCTCTGCATAAGCAATCAATATTTATTAGATCTAGAAGACCAGGACACAAGGATGGAAGAGTCTTTTCAGTGTGTACCTCTTAGGCTTTTTGAATTCTAAACCATGTGCACCTATCCAAAAACTTACACTGAAGAAAGGGGTCATGAAATCATCTAGTCAGACAGCTGAAGTGGTATGGTACAATGAGGTTGGAAGACCTAGGCTCAAAATCCACCTCACATAGTAGCTATATGACATCAGGTGGGTTATTCATCTTAGTCTCAGTTTCTTCCCCTATAAGATGAAGATAAACTCCATGCATAGGACTGTCATGAGAATTACAATAAGATGCAAATGTACAGATGCCAAAGACAGTGCCTGATAGAGCTGGCAACTGGCACGTTTTGTATTCCTATCACCCAAGAGGTTCTGAGAGGCATGACCACCATACTCACATATAAACTGCTTTAGGCTATTGGTTTTCCTCTAAAATCGTGATTGCATCACCACTCCCTTCCAGAAAAGGGGACATCCTCATTGTCTTTCCACCCCCAGAGTGAAGAAAAAAACTCTCATAGGGGACAAAGAAGCTTTTCAATTCTTGAAAAGGCTCAGAAGTACAGCACAATCCCTCTTCAAGACAAGTCAATTTAAGTTCATCTGCTGAAACTCAAGGAGAGTTCTTTTTCCTCCTTCAAAAGTTCCCACTGGTACAAACTTCAGAGGAGAAAAGTCAGAATAATTCCCAGGCCAAGGGCTAATCTACTAGAAAAAGCCAAGAAATAGGCACTGAAATACTGTTTGTACTCAAGCCTTTTCAAGAAAGCCAAGTTCTTTTTTCAGTTTTCAGAACCAAGGTTTGTTTTCAGACAAAGACCTCCAGGTCAAGACTTCAAATGAGGATAGCCTTTTCTTCTGACAGTTACAGGCAAGCACACAGGAATACAGAAGAGTCCTATCACAGAAATACTGACAATCCCAACTTTGGGCTGCCAAACGAAGCCTCAAGAAGACGATAATTGTCAACTGACTGTGTGCTGGAGCTTTTCATCTGTCTTCTCATTTTAATTCACACAAATAACCCTATGACAAAGGGATTATCACTTAATTCTGGAAGCAAGCCCCAAGAGCTAAAGTGACTTGCCTAAGTTACACAAGTCAGCTGGTAACAGAATTCAACTCCAAAACCATTCCACCATTCCACGGCCTGTTTCTAAAGAACACATAATTATAAAAACTTAATTGAGGTAAAAATGAGTGAATCCGAATTCTGATTTTTAAAAGAGAGTGAAAGACTTCCTTAAAATTAATCATGTACCCCTTTGCTTAATATTAAAGTCATCCTGATATCTTTATGCTTCCCGTAATCAATTGAGATTAAATGAAAGCATCTCTACTCCTGCTAACTCTGAGATCAAATATTAATCAAATTTCTGCTTGAAATGACAATGAGAAAAGACACAAGAGACAGCAATGAGAAGTGGGCCACTCACAGTTTTGTAGATATGTTCGGTGGGGCCATGAAATTCCTGTTGCATTCTTTCCTCAAGGAAATAGATGCGCAGCTTTAGGTTAAAGTTTTCTTTCTTCAATTCAGTGATTTGCTGAAAAATATCACAGAAGGGTCATCAAAAGCAAACAAGAGACAGATAGTACATACATTAGTCCTATAGATTACGAGGCTACAAAACTGATTCAAATGTTAAATACTAGAGAAAGCTTGTTTTTGCTACCATTCTAACCCAGAAGAATTAAGCAGTTCCCACTAGCCAAAGTCAGTACAATTTGAGCATTAAAATGAATAATGACAGGAATGAATAATGAATGAAAATGAATAATGACTGAATAAAGAAAGAATTCAAAACTCCACACTGATAATAAGAAGAAAAGGAAAAGAAGAGGAGAATCTCAAAAGAAATCCAGTTAATAAATGTAGAATACGAGGAACAGAAAATCACTATTGTACAACCTCCATAGTAATGATTGATTCAGGTAAGAATCAGCAACACTAAAAGCATTAGATGAAAGATCACTACAGAACATAATATTCAGACAGTCTCAGACTTATTACCCCACAAATGGCTTATCAATTACAAAAGGAAAAGGTACCCTTACAATTTAGAAAACTTGCGAACACCATCTTAACCAAAAAAATTCATCTCTTATCACCATTGAAGGGATAAACTAACATCATTTTCCTCCTGAAATAAATCACTGAGAGCAAAGAATTCCATCTCAAGTGCTTCTGTCTATAACCTTTAACCTGTACCTAATCAAGAGGACTCTACCAGATAAATCTAAGTTGAAAAACATTCTGCAAAACAACAGAACTGAACTCTTCAAAAATCTTAATGACAATCCTAAGGCAAAAGTGTTTGGTAAACTCTTCTAAATAAACGGAATTGAAGAGGCACAACTACGAAGTACAATAAAATCTTGAATTCTTTACAAAAACAACCACATGATGATACCTGGGGAAACTTGAATAACAACTTTTTATTAGGTAATAATATTATGATTTTACAGGAAAATGTCCTAAGAAAGAGACACATGCTAATGTACTTAAGAGTGCAATTAACTCAAATGAGCAGAGACAGGAAAAAAAAAGATAAAGCAAATATAGAAAACATTAATGATGAATCTAGATGAATATACATGGTTGTTCACTGTGCTATTTTGCAACTTTTCATACACTTGAAATCTGTCACAATAAAAAGTTGGGGGAAAAAAGAATATAGTAAGAAAAAGCATATTTACTGAGAACCTACTATATAAACAAGCACCTAGCTAGATAATTTACATACAATATCTCAATTCTTATAGTAACACTGCAAAAGTACTGTCTCCACTATATACATGATCAAAGATCACGCGAGTAGGGGAAGGGCTGGGATTCCTATCCTGCTGTCTGACTCCAGTAACTATGATCTGTCAATTCAACCTCACTGCCTATAGAGAAAATTCCTGACTTTTTTGGTTTGGTTCATCCAGTAAACTTTTCTGTGCAGTCTAACTTAACTTCAAAACAGATATTAGCCTACACAGTAAAGCAATTCCTAGTATGTTTCTATCACCATGTTTAAATAGTTAAATGTTCTCCAAAATCCTACCAACATCCCCAGGTTCTCCCTCTCTGTTTCACATATTTTTAAGTCTCTGCCTTTGCTGGGAAAAAAATTCCTCTCTTTACCCTGTTACAAAGAGAGGGACAGAAACACAAGCTAGGAAGGGACTTTAAATTAGTCCAGGATGATGGTTACCTTTGGGGAGGAAAAGTGCTTAGTGCGTGGAATGAGCCACAAAGCAAACTTCTGGGGCACTGATAATGTCCCATGTCTTGGCTTTGGTGATGGTTATAGGTTATGCTCCTTTTTTGATAATTCATTAAACTGTTCACATACGATGTGTGGTTAGGCCTGCATGCATGTTACACTTCTTTTAAAGTTTTTTTTTATTATTATTATTTTTTAAAGATGAGGTCTTGCTCTATCACCCAGGTTGGAATGAAGTGGTATAATCACAGCTTACTGCAGCCTCAAACTCCTGGGCTCAAGGAATCCTCTCACCTAAGCCTCCCAACTTGCTGGGATTATAGGTGCAAGCCATCACACTTGGCCTCATTTTTTAAAGTTTTTAAAGTCAAATAGTCTACTAGTCTATGGTTAATGTGAATTATTAAAAGTCAATTTGTCCATGGTTAAGTAAACTATAGTATGTCAACTCAACAGAATATGATAGAACCATAAACAAGAATGAGAGACCACATTGTGCACTCATAGGAAATTATGTCCGAGATACATTGTTAAATAAAAACACTATACTATGGAACATTATATAGATAGGTTACTATTTTTTAAAAGGGCAGGGGATATTAATACGTAATTATTTACTTGATATGATAGTATGCATCTAGAAGTACACTGTATATTTGTACCATATAAATTTCCTATAAATTAAAAATAAAGTAATAATAGATAAATGCAATCTTTTATTGAGACTCTGAATTGTGAAGCGAGTGCTAATGATATTTACTAAATGCAATGTGCCTGTCCATGCTATAGTTCGTGCATCTGTTGTTCTCTTTCCATTCTCAAAGTCACTGTTCAAGCTCAGTTCTCAATGGTAAGGCAGAAAGATTAGCGGCTTTGGAGACAATACTAAGTCCCATCTTAACTCTCTTTTATGATGTAAACTAGACATGCTACTTCTTTGAGCCTCAGTTTCCTCAACTTTAAAACAGGGATAATAAAATCAATCTCATAGGTTTTTGTGAGAAGAAAATAAATGAATTTGACGATTTCAAAATGTGAAACTATTGTGTTTTTTTTTGAGACGGAGTCTCACACTGTCACCCAGGCTGGAGTGCAATGGCGTAATCTTGGCTCACTGCAACCTCTACCTCCCGGATTCAAGCCATTCTCCTGCCTCAGCCTCCCAAGTAGCTGGGATTACAGGCATGTGCCACCATGCCCGGCTAATTTTTGTACTTTTAGTAGAGACGGGGTTTCACCATGTTGGCCAGGCTGGTCTCAAATTCTGACCTCAGGTGATTCACCCACCTCGGCCTCCCAGAGTGCTGGGATTACAGGTGTGAGTCACCATGCCCAGCCTCAAAATGTGAAACTTTTAAAGTCAAGTGACTAAAATGTTTGCAACATGCAAAATCATGTACTAAGACATAAGACAACAATCTTGAAATGAATGGAAAGATAGAAAGTCTGAGTGGAGAAACAGGTATAAAAAAAGAATCAAGACCCTGTCCCTACAAAAAATGAGATACCGTACACACCTACCAGAATGGCTAATTTTTTTTTGGCGGGGGGCATGGGTGGGAGACAGAGTCTTGCTCTGTTGCCCAGGCTTGGCGCGATTCTGGCTCACTACAACTTCTGTCTTCCCAGTTCAAGTGATTCTCTTTTCTCAGCCTCCTGAGTAGCTGGGATTACAGGCACACACCACAATGCTCAGCTAAGTTTTTGTATTTTTTTTAATAGAGATGAGGTTTCACCATGTTGGCCAGGCTGGTCTTGAATTCCTGACCTCAAATGATCCACTCGCCTGGGCCTCCCAAAGTTCTGGGATTACAGATGTGACCCACTGTGCCTAGTAAAATAAATTGTTTACATTGTTAATACCAAGTACTGATGTAGAATAAATGGAGTTCTCATACTCTGCTGATGGGAATGCAAAATGGCATGGACACTCTAGATATACTTTGGCAATTTCTCACAAAAAAATTATACTTAACATGTGACTCAACAATTCCACTCCTAGGTATTTATCTTAGAGAAATGAAAACCTATCTTCACACAAAAAACCTGTACATAAATGTTTACTGCAGCTTTATTAATAATCACCAAAACCTGGGAAAAACTCTTATGTCCCTCAGAGGGTGAATGGATAAACAGTAGACATCCATTCGACAGAAGAGTGCTCAGCAACTATGAAACACACAATGTGAATAAAATTCAAAGACACTATGCTGAGGCAAAGAAGCCAGTCTGAAATGATTACATACTGTACGATTCCATTTATATGACATTCTGGGAAAAGCAAAATTACAAGGACAGAGAACAGGCATTAGTTGCCAGAGGCTTGGGGTGAAGAGAGGATCTGACCACAAAGAAGCCAAAAAAAAAAAAAGGGAAGTTGTTGGGATTATGGAACTGTTCTGTATTCTGATTGTAGTGATCATTACATATGCCAAGAACTGTACACACATATAAAAAACTATAACCATACATACATACAGATTACAATAGTGATTACAAGGGAATATACATCTGTCAAAGTTCATCCAACACCTAAAATTGGTACATTTTATTTTATGTAAATTATATCTCAAGCTGATTTTTAGAATAACTAAAATGAATTAGGGCAAAATGTGAAAAGCTACACTTAGATGCTAGTACATCTTCACACTCACCACATATTTTTTCCAGCTTTTTAAAAAACAATTTTTAATAGCATATCATATTCTTTTTAGTAAATTTTTTTTTTTTTTTGGAGACGGAGTCTCGCTCTGTCACCCAGGCTGTTGTGATCTTGGCTCACCACAACCTCCACCTCCCAGGTTCAAGCGATTCTCCTGCCTCAGCCTCCCGAGTAGCTGGGATTACAGATGTGTGTCACCATGCCCAGTTAATTTTTTTATTCTTAGTAGAGACGGGGTTTCACCATGCTGGCCAGGCTGGTCTTGAACTCCTGACCTCAGGAGATCCACCCGCCTCAGCCTCCCACAGTGCTGGGATTACAGGCGTGACACACCACATCCAGCCCATAAATACAATTTTATCAGTGAATAAAAGAAAACGATAAGCATATTTCACATTAAGTATATTTTCAAACTATCTACCCTTGGCCCTCTTGTTAACACTTAAGGTTTCACTTTTGTGGTTAACAAGAAAAGCACAAGAAACAACTGATAAGTTCATTAGCACCTCCTTTTAAGGAAACAGCACATAAAACATTCATTCAAACAAAAACCACTACCCCGCCAGATGCTTCCTATAAACAGAAACCTTATTCTGTTACTCAGCTACCAATAAAATATTTATGGAGGTTGCTTAGAATGCCCCCATTGTACACAATGCTAAAATTCTCAGCAACACTTGAAAGAATATTTGTCCTATTTATAGTTATAGAAATTTTTGTATATGGCAAAGGAAAATATGCCTTTAGAAGGTCACAGCAAACATCAGACAGTCTCAAATAAATAAAATGAAATACAAGCACCATCTTTTCCACCATGGCCAGTTCAGTTCTCTGCTTAGTACCATTTCTCTCACAGTTTTCTTTGAATACCACTACCAGGCTGGACCGGGGATCCTTCTACATGTTTCCATACACTCTCTACTTTATCAGAGCAATGACCATACTGAATTGTCCTAGCTGGATGCTTGGCTTTCTACCCACCCCCATCCCATAACCACCTTGTGCACTCGACTGTAACCCAAGAAATGGTTACTAAATAGCCAATGGTTGGCAGAATAGATGGACAGACACATTTAAGAATTTCTTGGCCAGGCAGGGTGGCTCACATCTGTAATCCCAACACTTTGGTAGGCAGAGCCAGAAGGATCACTTGAGCCCAGGAGGTCGAAGCTGCAGTAAGCCACGATCATGCTACTGCACTCCAGCCTGGGTGACAGAGTGAGACCATCTGTCAAAATATATATATATATATATTTTTTTTTTTTTTTTTTTTTGAGACGGAGTCTCGCTCCGTCACCCAAGCTGGAGTGTAGTGGTACAATCCCAGCCCACTGCAAACTCCGCCTTCCGGGTTCAAGCAATTCTCCCTGCTTCAGCCTCCCGAGTAGCTGGGATCACAGGTGTCCACCACCACACCTGGCTAATTTTTGTAGTTTTAATAGAGACAAGTTTTCACCATGTTGGCCAGGCTGGTCTCGAACTCCTGACTTCAGGTGATTCGCCCATCTCGGCCTCCCAAAGTTCTGGGATTACAGGCGTGAGTCACTGTGTCCGGCCTAAAAATTTTTTTAAAAAAGAAGTTCTTGGCTGGGCATGGTGGCTTACGCCTGTAATCCCAGCACTTTGGGAGGCTGAGGCGGGCAGATCATGAGGTCAAGAGATTGAGACCATCCTGGCCAATATGGTGAAACCTTGTCTCTACTAAAAATACAAATATTAGCTAGGCGTAGTAGTGTTCACCTGTAGTCTCAGCTACTCCAGAGGCTGAGGCAGGAGGATGCAGGAGAATGGCTTGAACCTAGGAGGCAGAGCTTGCAGGGAAATAAGATCACGCCACTGCACTCCAGCCTGGCAACAGAGTGAGACTCCATCTCAAAAAAAAAAAAAAAATTCCTTTAAGGCAGTGTGATGTAATAAGAGCCCCCTCAGGCTTCAGACAGACCTGGTATACAGCACTCCCTGGGTAAACCCTTCATTAGCTCTTGTTTCCATCATTCTTAGAATAAAACTCCCTGCCACAGCTACAAAGAGCTGTATCATCTGGTCCCTGACCACCTCTCCAACCTCATCAGGTATCATCTTCTCCCCCGTTCACAATATTCCAGCCTCACTGGCCTCCTTTCCAGTCCTGAAATAAGTCAAGCCCTTGTCTGCCTACAAAGCTCTTTCTGCAGCGTCTGCCAGGATGGCTCGGTCTCATCCCTTCCACCTCAGCTCCAATGTCACTGCCTTGGGGAGGCTCTCCCCAACTATGCCATCTAAAGTGGGCCCCATCTCTACCACCCCAACCAGCTCACTCTCTAACGCACAGCTCTTACTTTCTTGCTAGAATTTTTCACAATCTGTATTTGTCTCATCTATTTGCATGTTTATTATTATCATGTTTATTACATGAATATAATCCACTTAATCTTTCATGGCTGTTTCCTCCAAGGTTTTAACAAGTATCTAGAACACAGCAGATATTCAACAATTTGTTAAATGAGTGAACAAATTAATGAATAAATACAATCCAGACCACTTTACAAGCTGTATGGCCTTACTGAAGTTCACTTTTCCTATGTGCCTCAGTTCCTCTATCTGTAAAAAAGGGATTATTATAACTATCTCAAAGAACTAGTCTAAGAATTGAAAGAAATTAATTAGAATGTTTAGTATAGTGCCTACTACAACATGGGAATTTAAAACATTGTTTTTCTCACGTGTACTTTTCCCTTTAAGAGAAACAAGAAAAAAAAAAAAAAACTTGAGGTGGAAAAACTGATAACAGCTTACAATACAGTAGGAATAAACACTCAAAATATAAAACCCACCAAATATGACTTAGAAACCTAATGCTCAAAAGTAAGCTAATGCAAGGCTGTATCTGCCACGTTCCAGCCCTTGGAAGCCACGTGTTACTGTGGAAGTGCAGCCATCTGAAATGGGAAACATCCCAACATGATTATGGGGTGGTGCTTTCTGAAACCGGAGAAGGGCCCCAGCTTAGCAGCAGGAAAAATTTTGCAGGAGCTAGTAGTCAATCATCCTGGCTTCCTCCTACTCCCACTCTCTGTCAAAAGCCTTGCCTAGTCTGAAGTTCCATCTAAAAGGGAAGAAAAACCAAAAACATAAAAAGGAATCAGGGCAACTCCAACCAGCCCTACCTCAACTGAAATCTAAGCAAAGTGCGCCTAATTCTGGCTGTCCGTTTCA
This sequence comes from Chlorocebus sabaeus, assembly GCF_047675955.1. Lineage (NCBI taxonomy): Eukaryota > Metazoa > Chordata > Mammalia > Primates > Cercopithecidae > Chlorocebus > Chlorocebus sabaeus. The sequence goes on from NC_132915.1 coordinate 90,665,985, forward strand.
AAGGCTCGCAAGAACCTGGGCCTCCAAAGCTGAGGCTCACTCTACCAAATCATCTTTCCACCCAAGACAGCAAGGGCTAAGAGCAAGAGCTCTGCGATCAGCAGAAACAGACTAAACTACAAGAGCTGCTACTTTTACATTGTGTGACCTTGGGAAAATTATTTAATATCTTTGTCCAGTGTTGGCTCATCTATAAAATGAAGATAAAGTCAATTCCCTCACAGGGGTGTTGTGACAACCAAATGAACTAAAGCACCTGGCAGAGCCTTGCACTCAGCAAGCAGGAAACATAGGACAGCATTAAAAATCGCGCAGAGTGAAGGCAACACCAAGGCGCTAAAGGCAAGAGATCTTCTCCAACCCACCCATCTTGCTGTCTCAAGGCCTGTGTTCTCCACTCACTATTGACCGGGAATGGTCTGTGCCGATCCTGGCTGTTGCTGACCCTGTGATTACGCACCACTTGCCATCCCACTCACAGTCTCAAGACAGTATGGCATCTTTCCTCCATGAAGTCATCAATTTTTAAATGTTTACACCTAGGGAAGTATTATAGTCTGCATACATAGACGGTGGTATTGTCTTTTATTTTTCGACAGAGTCTCGCTCTGTTGCCTAGGTTGGAGTGCAGTGGCGCGATCTCAGCTCACTGCAACCTCCGCCTGCCAGGTTCAAGTGATTCTCCTGCCTCAGCCTCCCAAGTAGCTGGGATTACAGGCATGTGCCACCACGCCCAGCCAATTTTTTTATTTTTAATATTGTTTTCAAACTCCTGACCCCAGGTGATATGCCCGCCTCGACCTCCCAAAGTGCTGGGATTACAGATGTGAGCCACCGCACCCAGCCGATATTGTCTATCTTAAATAACTGTATGTGTATACACACACACAGAGTAAAGCCTTTTTTAAAAAGAAAAAGAGGCCGGGCGCAGTGGCTCATGCCTGTAATTCCAGCACTTTGGGAGGCCGAGGCGGGTGGATCACGAGGTCAGGAGATCAAGACCATCCCGGCTAACATGGTAAAACCCTGTCTCTGCTAAAAAATACAACAAAAATTAGCTGGGCTTGGTGGCGGGCGCCTGCAGTCCCAGCTACTGGGGAGGCTGAGGCAGGAGAATGGCGTGAACCAGGGAGGCGGAGCTCGTAGTGAGCTGAGATCGTGCCACTGCACTCCAGCCTGGGCAACAGAGCAAGACTCCGTCTCAAAAAAAAAAAAAAAAAGAAAAAGAAAAAGAAAAAGAAATTCACTTCTCAGGCCGTCAATAAGCAGATCTTTGGGTCACAATGAATTTTTTAACCTTTTTGAAAGTACAAAAACTGTTAGACCTCACCTAGCCATAACAAAAACCATGAACTTGGCTACCTAAAGTTGATCTCTAGTACACAATACTGCATGTAAAATAATACTGCCTACAGCAGCTAAGTGAGGTAGTAAAGAGGGGAGGATACTTTGGAATCAATTTCTGATGCTGATATTCTCCTTGTTGTCTTCAAATCATCAAGAAAACTGTTACTAGGTAAGTCTCTATTATAAATAATACTGGAGCAATAACAGAATTTTTTTTTTTTAAAACAGGGTCTCTCTCTGTTGCTCAGGCTAGAGTGCAGTGGCACATTCATGGCTCACTGCAGCCTCAACCTCCCAGGCTCAAGCAATCCTCCCACCTTAGCCTCCCGAGCAGCTGGGACCACAAGCACACATGACCATGCCCAGCTAACTTTTTAATTTTTTTGTAGAAATGGGGTCTCACTTTGTGACCCAAGCTGGGTCACAACTCCTGGGCTCAAGCAATCCCCCTGCCTTGGTCTCCCAAAGTGCTGGGATTACAGGTGTGAGCCACCACACCCAGCCTCAATAACAGAAATTTAAAACTGAATCTCAAACACCAGTTAGAATTTAACTACCTTATGAAACCAACTATTTTCATATTCTTTTCAACCTTTGCTCATGAATATACATTTTTGCAGAATTATAAGTGAATTTGCATATTCCATTGCTTTCCTTTAATATTTCTTAAGCATTTTTCATATTGTGGCAGAATTACACAAAACTATCAGTTGAAATAACTGCACTACATTCCACTGAAGTGATTCAGTCAACTGTTTAACCATTTCTCTGCTGTGCACTGATGGACTCAGTGTGCTCTCATGGAAAGTGACCAGCTTTACAATCAGAAAGACCAGGCTTGAATTTTGCCTTCTTTTTGCTTCTCAATCACAATAAGCTCATGGGCAAGTTGTTTAATCTCTCCAACCTCAGCTTCCTCATCTGTGAAATATCCTCAATACACATTTGTCAAAAGCAAAGAGATAACAAATGTAATATATAATTTCCCTTCCTTACAGTTTTTCACAATGATACACAATGTGGTCACAAACACCTTCATCAGCAGAGCTTTATTCCTTCTACTGGGTTGTTTCCCTAGGATCAATTTCCCCAAAATGGATTATTGGGCTCAAGAGTAATTTTATATTTATGACTATCAAAATCTCTTTCCAAATGGCCTTCAAAAAGATTGTAAAAATTTACACTACTCAGCCCTCCATCTGGCCATTTTTGGAGGGCACGGCCAGGACATGCAGAGAGAGGTACAGGAACTCAGAGCATTCAATCCAGCAGGCCGTCCCACTACACAAACGAACCCCTGTACTTAATACTTTTACCTCACCAGCCATGAGCCCTACTTGATTCCAAGTATCATCTCTGCAAAAAACCCTAGCACCGTCGGGCTCCGTGGAAAGTGGCTACGACACTCACTCTGCCAGCTACAGACCTGGTCTTCAACCGCTTCCACTGAGTGGCATCCACACAATTCTTACACTCCTGCCGTGTTCTAAGCTCACCCTCATTCTCCCACTCTTAGCCTCACCTTGCCCTCATTACTGCTTGTTTTCCTATGACTCTGGCCCTGCATGCCCCCATCCTCATTATAAGCTGTCTGCCTCTAAATGTGTCTCTAGGCATATCTCCTCTCCAGCACTTTAGTAACAATAACCAAAACAGCAGCCGCCCTGATTGCTAAAGATCTGGTATAGCAGGCACTATCCTAGCATGTTCTTTACTTTTCCCAAGCCTCAGATAAACATTTTTTCCCAGTTTTACAGATAAAGCAACCAAAATTCAGAGCTTTAGTAATCCATACAGGGTCACACATTCATTCAATCAACAAATATTAGGTGCCTACGATTTTCTTAGGTTCAGTGTTGAGTACCAGACATTGAATAGAGACACATGTTAAGCAAGTACACTAATAAAGAAATAATCACAAACTGTCACAAGAGTCATGGTGGGAGAGACAGGGCACTCAGTACTTGCTAGAAGAGAGAATCATGAGTTGAGAAGGAAGTTAGGGATAGCCTCTCTAACAAGGTCACATTCAAGCTGAGGCAAGAAGGTCCAGGGGCCTGCCATTCAAGGAAAGGGAGAAAGGGTGTCCAGGCAGAGGATGGAACATGCATGAAGGCCCTGGCACGGGGACAAGCTGGGTGTGGCCAAGGAAGAGCGGCCTGTGTGGCAAGAGCAGTGTACGATGGGGAGAGGAATATGCTGAGTTCAGAGAGACAGGAAGCTGCCAATCACACAGGGCAGGTTCTCATGGACCATGGTTAGGGATTTTATTCCAAGGTCAAAGAAACATCACAGAAGGATGTACAGAAACTGAACACTGATGGGGCAGAACCCAGGGCAGTGGTTGTAGTCAACAGAATCTTGGGATCAGAGCAGATATCAGCATTTATTGAGTACCCACCATCCACCAGGCATCATTCTAGGTGCTTTCCATACCTTACTTAATTAATAACTCTGAAGGAAAGACAGTAGCAGCCCCACTTTACACACGAGGTTTTAGAAACAACCAATTTAAGGTCACAGGTCAGTAAGTGGCAGGGCCAAGCCTGAAACCCAGTCCCCATCATTCTCAAATCCACATTGTATCTATACACCACGGTGTTTCTAAAAGCTTCAGGGCCATACAAGGGGGGCAGGAGTGGAAGGTGAGGGAGCTATGATCTGGTAGTAAGTAACTCACAACACATTACAGCAAATTTAAAGATGCAAACATCCTAGTAAAACCAAAAACAAAACACACAAATTTGACCAACTGCCTCGGCTGAGGCCAAGAATGTTCAACAATAGGAATAAGGGCCTCAATGCAAGAATGCCAGCATCTCAGGACAGGTGGGTATAAGACAAGAACAGCAAAAGATAAGGAGACTAGGTGTGGACAGGATACAGGAAATTGTTTCAGCCATACCTGGCTAAGAGTTCTTTCAATTCCTTAGAAAGGAGGCTGCTAGATATAACAAATCCTGTTCCACAGTATCTACTGTTTATTGCATATATGCTTAATATCTCCGACATCCAGAAATCTCATTTTTAGGAATCTACCCTTTTAAAAAAACCACTCAGCAAGGCGTGGTTTCTCATGCCTGTAGTCCCAGCACTTTGGGAGGCCAAGGCAGGCAGATCACAAGGTCAGGAAATCAAGACTATCCTGGCTAACACGGTGAGACCATCCTGGCTAACATGGTGAAACCCTGTCTGTATTAAAAATACAAAAAAATTAGCCGGGCATGGTAGCATACGCCTGTAATCCCAGCTACTTGGGAGGCTGGGGCAGGAGAATCACTTGAATCCGGGAGGCGGAAGTTGCAGTGAGCCAAGATCACACCACTCCACTCCAGACTGGGCAACAGAGCAAGACTCTGTCTCAAAAAAAAACCAAAAAAAAATCACGTCACTATAAAAAGATACATGCACAAGGAGATTCATCACAGCTTTGTTTATAACAGTGAGAAATTAGAAACAACTTGAAATGTCCCACAGTAAGGTTTTATAAATTATGGCTCAATCTATCCCTTTTAATAAGCCTTTATTTAATATTACACAGCCAATAATGCCATCCATCAATATTGAGAATGGAAAGCTATCCATGTCATTCCCTGTCAAAAGCCAGGATTAAACTCTTCCACATGTTCATAAAGATAGCTACTCGGACAGCATATGTTGTACCGGATTCTGGGTCTTCCCCACTCACCTAAAAAACATGTTTTTTTAAAAGGAGAGCAAGATACTAGTGTCCAGAACAAGTCACAGCAGGTACAGGCCCTCACAAAATGCTGCCTCCGCGAGGCCTCCTCTGGTCTAGGGAGGGAAGACCAGTAAGACAGGCTCCCATAGAAGAGCAACTGATTTACCTACTTCCTACCATAAGGCCTGCCATACAGGTGATTATACCCTCAGCTAACGAGGATATTAGACAATAGATTACCAGTTTAAAGACCAAAAAGAAGACATGTGGTTTTCACAAGCCAGAGTGAGTACTTGCACAGAACAGTCAAATGAAATAGAAAGGACTTCCTTTGATAGAAGACCTGGGTTCAAAGCCTGAATAAGTCCCTACCCCTGTCTGGGCTTCAGAGTCCCCACATGTCAAATGAAAGGACTGGAAGAGATGATTCCTAGAGCTCCTCCAGCTCTGAAATTAACTCTATTCTAAATATCCCTTCATTCCATGCCCTTAGCTCCACATTCCTCCCTTTGGGCCCACACCACCACAGCAGCCTTTTAACTCATCACCTTACCACCAGCCTTGCTCCCCTCCAAACTCTTCTCCTCATAGTCACCAGCCTGGTAAGCTTTTGAAAGCACTATTCTGGTCATTTCCCTCCCCAGATTAAAATCCATTGCTGGTTCCCTTTCATCTTCAGGACAAAAACCAAACAAAGTAGTGTAACATTCAAGAACCTGCAGGAGCTGGCCCCTGCCTGCTTCAATGGCCTCACCTCTCAACTCGTCTCACACAGCCTCCTTCCAGCCAAAGAGAACTTACAGGTCCCTGAACTCATCAAACCCTGTCATGCCTCTCTCTGCATTTGCACATGTGAGTCCTTATGCCTGGGATGCTCCCTAACTCTCTCCACTTGATCAATCCCTACCTGTCCCTGATGACCCAACTCAGGCAACATCTCCTCCAGAGAGGCTTCTCTGAACCCTGAGTCATAGCCCCTCCTCTGTGGCCCCACAGCACTCTATACTTACCTCTGTCCCTGCACTATTTTTCTATCCATCTTCCCAATCAGACTGTGAGCCTCTGGATAGGGGGACTTACCTGGTCTTAATCTACTGCAGATTCCCCCGGCAGAGAGCCTGGCACAGTGGCGTACATTTAAAAATGTTTATTAAATGGATGAACTCTGAGGAAAACCAGAAGGGGACCTATGTGTTGCCAGCCCCCAACTAAATGCAACTCTTGATGGTTAGGTATCAATCATCTGAGACTAGAATAGGACGAATCATGAGTTTCCACTTTAAATCCAAAGTATCTCAGCCCCCTCCTTAATATGCATGCTGACTCTAAAATTAGCTTTAGATGCCAAGAGCATTTCCTATAAGCATCCCACAGAAAGTTCAGACTACCACTACATAGAGATCATGCATTCATAACTCAGGCCAAATGAAAAATTTCAGTGACTCATAAAGACCTGAAAGGGAGACACTGAGAACAGTGTGGCCATTTCAATTCCGGCTGCAGAATTTGCTCTTGAAAATGCTACAATAAAAAATATTAATGCCATAAAAACCTAACAGCAGCCAAAGGACTACAGTCATAAAGAAAAAAACATAAATCCTAAAACATGTTGGCACAGAAGGCTCTCCCTCACCTTCAAGAAAAACAGGATTTAGGTCACCAAAAACACATCTGAACAAGGGGAACTTGAATCACATGGCAGAGGGGAAAAAATAACAGTAATTATAACAGTAACAGTAAGAAAAGGAAGAAGCAGTGATGGCAAACACATAGAACGTACTCCGTGCTTTGCAAATATTCACTCATTCAATCCTCCTAACAACCCTATGAAGTAGGTACTGTTATCATGCCCATTGTTAAAATGAGGGAAGTACAGAGCGGTTAAGTGACCGGCCACAGGGCACCCAGGAGATGTGGACAAATAAGCAGCCTGGCTCCAGAAGCCATGGGCCTCAGGCAGCACAGACTGCCTCTGAGAACAATTTTGCCATGTCACATCCCTGGGCCTCAGTTTCTGCTATATATAATAAAGAGGGTTGTGTTCAATTCTGGGATTCCTTTCTGTTCAATAAGCAGATAAAAGATGTGAAATCAAAATTCTAATATCCTGTGAAATTTTCCAATTTAGAAATAAAATGTAAAGCAGTGCCCTTCAAAAATGAAATAAGCATCTTGCAGAGCCGCTTTAATATTAAAGTAACATATACAAAGAGCTTAGCACTTAAAGTGCCCAGCTCAGAGCAAGAGCTCAATAAACAGTAGCTGTTATTACTCTTACGATAAAACAGGAACAACCATTTAATAGTAGAGCATATTTTAATTATACACGATGTAGAATAATCAAATCTCATTCGTTTGAGGCCCCAGACCCCACAGCATAGATCGAGTTGTACAGCTGAAATTATAACAACTCAAAGCTCAGAAATTACTTGTTTCCATTAGAGATCTGACAAGTCATTTCTTCAATTGGTCACTGGTGGTTTGCAGATAACTATTAGCAGTAATGAGTATTCTAAATTAAATCCAGAGACAGCACCGCTCTGTTCTGTAAAGACAACTGGGGAGAGAGAAACATAACTGTGGAATGTCCTTCTCTCTGTGTCCTCCATCTTCTCTCCGATAAATATCTCTTGTGTCTTGCATAGTATGGATTTCATTTGCTTACAAATGAAGAAGGGTCTAATTCTTCCCATGATAAATGAGAGCACTGAACAGGTAACTTGTTAAAGAGAATTGGAATTGGGAAAATAACCTTATTTTCCTGTTACTTGACAACAAACCCCCTCTGCTAATAAATGAAAGACACAATGCTGGAAGACATTAGGCACTAAAGCCAAATCTATCACCAAGTAATCCATTCTCAGAAAAAAAACTACACAGTACTGGGTACAGGTTACTCACATTTCATTCAAGAGCAACAAAGATAAAAGTTTACAAAATGCAAGGGGAGGCACAATGCAGTGGAAAGAATAATGGCTTTGGAATTAATAAAAACCTGGATTCAAATTCCAACTCTGACACTTATCTATTATATGACCATAAACAAGTCTCTCCTAGTCTTAAGATTCCTTATCTGTAAAATGGGAATAATACAAAATATCTCAAAGGTTGCAGTGGGCATCAAATAGAGGACCATAAATAACATGCCTTATAGTAATAGTAAGGCCCTTGACAAATGTCAGCTCCCCTCAACTGTGCAACATGGAAACATCCTCACCTTTAGGACACCAGAAAGACACCAAACTAGAAAACCAAAGTTGAAAACTAAAAGTTTCACCCCAAGTTGAAAACTGCTGATCCCATCAGAACCTATATTTGGCCCTTGTATAACGGGCTGACTGCATATGGATGTAAAAGTCTCACAGAGGATGTCCTTGAGACATGGCACGTCTCCTACCTCTGGCATCACCGAACTGAGATCTCAAGAAACACAGCTTTCCTGGGTCTGGCTGGACAGGGGCAGCAGACATGATTCGTTGGGGACAGTAATTTGGTATTTCCACTTACATTTTCAAAGTCCTTCATGTTCCGTGCTCTGGTGGGAGACACTGTTTCTTCTGACACATTTGAGAGCACTGTAAAAAGGTAAAATAGAGGAAAACGTCACAGCATGCAAACTGCCCAAGGTTCCTATTGAGGAATGGAGCCCAGAGAGGAAAACATGAACTGCTTCCATAGTGCACGCGGCTGGTACCTGCTGTCTGTTGTGATTTACTGATTTTAGTCCAGAGAAAGCTCTAAACCATTAATTTACAAATTACTTAAACTAACCCCAAAGTAACAATGCGCACATCAGAGGATGAACACAGCAAACACGTCAGGCATTTTGCAAAGCAGACTGTCCTGATATGTACTTCCTTATTTCGTGAAATTACTTTACTGAACAGAGTGTCATCTTCTCATATCAGTAATTACAACAAAGCACGTCTAACTGACTTGACAGCAGGGTTGGCAAACTTTTTCTTAAAATGCCAGACAATATTTTAGGCGTTGTGGGCCATACGCAAAGCCTAAAATCTGTCACAACTACTCAAATCCTGTTGTCACATAAAAACAGCCACAAACAATCCAGAAACAAAGTGGTTGTGTTCTAATAAAAGTTTATTTTCAAAAGCAAGCAGTGGACCGGAAATTGCTGACCTGTTTTAAAGACTGTGCCAACAACCAAACCTCTCCGCAGCGTCTTTAATTGAACAAACATGTATTACACACCTACTCGGTGCCAAGCCCCATCCTGTGTGCTGAGGAAACAATGGTGAAGGAGACACTAATCCTGCACCCAAGAGGTTCCCTATCGAGTGGGCAGGATGGAGATCTAAACTAACTGTTATCAGGCTGAATACCCATGGCACTTTGTAGGTGTTCAGTAAATGTGTGCTGAGAGAATAAGTTCATTCTTCCAAAACATATGCACTGAGAGCCCACTTTCTGCTAGGCCCCTTTCTAGATGTGGAAACATCAGGAAATCAAACAAATGCAGCTGAGAGTCTAGAGGGAGGCAACACAATAAACAAAACGAAAGGACAACGGCATAATATGTTAAAAGGTGATAAATGCTATGGAGAAAAATAAAGTAGGTAAGGATAGGAAATAGGAGGCATGGGGTGAGGACTGCCATTTTAAGTAAGGTGGTTAAGGAAGGTCTCACTGAGAAGGTGACATATGGGCAGACTTGAAGAGAAAGGACCAGCTACCTGGGGGAGAATTCTCCACATTCAGAGAGAAGCCTGAGGTGGAAGTATGGTCCCCATGGGTCTGTGGAACAGTCAAGAGGCCAATAATCTGGAGCTCAATAAACAAAGGGGGACAGCAGGAGAGGAGGTGAGACAGGTAAACGGGGACAGACTGTATACAGTTTTTAGACTCTTCTAAGGACTCTGAGTTGCTGCTGGAAGATTTGGAGCTAAGGAGTAAGATGATTCGACTTAGGTTTCTACAGGCTCCCTCTGGCTGCCTGTCTGAGAACAGACTGTAAGGGGCTTAGGAGAGAAACAGGGAAACCAGTTAGGAGAATATTGGGATAATCTAGGCCTCAGATCTTGGTGGTCTGGAGTAGGATGGAAGGAGTATAGGCGGCTGAGAACTAGTCTGATTCTGATACTTTAAAAGTAGCCAACAGGAATAAATGAAATGAGAGGAGACAAAGTGAAATACACAATGCTGAGAGAGGAAAGTACACCTTAGTCAGCCTGGGGAGAGCCAAAAAGGGTGGTGAGCTTCGAGCTGAGTCTTAAAGAGGGTGCAAGCAGGAACTGGGCAGATGAGGAACAAAAGGAAGGAGAGACAGCCCAGGCAAAAGCACAGAGGTGGGAGTGGGGATGGTGTTCAGAAACCACTTAGCAGAAAAGAGGCTAAGGAATGGGCAGGGCAGACTGTGAAGGGCACACTGGTTTGTTTTCCTGTTCCTCAAATGGGCCATGCCCTCACCTGTCTGGGATGCTCATCCCCTCCTTTTTCCTTACCTACATCCGACTTATTCAGGTCTCTGCTCCAATATCAATTTCTTGTGAAACTCTAGCCTGACTCACCTCCACACCAGAGGAAATCTCCGTTTAATCCCCTCTCACAGCACTTGATACGTCTTTGCTCCTGACACTGATCATATGATTTCTCATAAGCGTTTATCTGTCTTCTCAGCTTAAGTGTAAACACGTTTGAGGTTGAATTCTAGCACTGAGCCCAGAGTTGGGCATGAAATAGATATATACTATCGGCTAAATTAAGAAATAAGCCAGCCAGGCACGGTGGCTCATGCCTGTAATCCCAGCACTTTGGGAGGCCAAGGCAAGCACATCACCTGAGGTCAGGAGTTCGAGACCAGCCTGGCCAACATGGTGAACTCCATGTCTACTAAAAATACAAAAATTAACTGGGCGTGGTGGCACATGCCTGTAATCCCAGCTACTCGGGAGGCTGAGGCAGGAGAATTGCTTAAATCCACGAGGCAGAGGTTGCAGTGAGCCAAGATGGCACCACTGCACTCCAGCCTGGGCAACAGAGCGAGACTCCATCTCACATCAGACTTGTTAGATTTTGCATTTAAAGTAAAAGTTGCCAATGAGTGCAGTGGCTCATGCCTATAATCCCAGCACTTTGGGAAGCTGAGGCAGGTGGATCGCTTGAGTCCAGGAATTCAAGATCAGCCTGGGCAACATGGCAAAACCGTCCTACAAAAAATACAAAAATTAGCTGGCTGTCTTGGCACACGCCTGTAGTCCCAGATACTAGGGAGACTGAGATGGAAGAATCGCCTGAGTCCAAGAGGTCAAGGTTGCAGTGTGCGTGATCGCACCTCTGCACTCCCATCCTGGGTGACAGGGCAAGACCCTGTCTCAAAAAAATAAAAAGTAAAAATAAAGTAAAAGTTAATAGGTTCCTGAGGAAAACATGAGGGTGCCCTGTAAGTTAAGGGATTTTCCAGAAATAAACCTTGGGACTCTTTTCCTGTCTGCTCCAAAATCTCCTTCCTTTTGCACCTATCTCAGCACTGTGGAAAAGAGAAAAAAATACACAAGTCAAAATATCTTAGAAATATTTTGCAAAAACTAGCACTACCCACAGAGATGCTTAAGCATTCACTTTCTTCAGAAATAAAAATTATGAAGAATGCTTAGCTAGACCCAAACTACAAAGTCTCCTCATAATCCAGCTTAAACACAATACGCTACTTGTTTACTCAGTGCCGTCTCCTGTGGTCTAACCAGCTATTTGTCTCCAAAGGGCAGGCCCGTGTAGGAATGCTGGGCCTCAGCCGGCAAACAGGATCCAACAGCCTGCCAGGAAGGTCTTGGCACGCTAGAGTGCAGATGGCAGCTCTCCTGGGCCTCCAGCCACCGGCCTAGCCACCAATTCAATGTCCAGCCTCCATGCAGTTGTTCAGTTCAGCAAACGCTCACTAAGTCCCTATAGGTTTAGTAGCAACAAATGAAACTCATGAAGTATGGCCAAAAGGACAGCAATTCCTCTAGTCCAGTGTTTATGAAAGGAGGTGGAGAGCAAATCAATACATACAAAAAATACTCAGCACCTACTGTATGCCAACCCAGGGAAGCCTCTGGGCCCCAGAGACATGAAAGCTCAAGATGCTCACAGTCTAATGTCTACTTTCCTTGTTCTTTACTCAAGAGAAGGCCTAGTTTTGTGTACTTACCACCATTTCCCAACCTAGCATCAGCGTTGATGCCATCCAGGTCATCTGGTACATTGGGAACAAGGACACTAGGAGAGAACACATGAGATAACAGATGAGCTAATGTTTGAACAACAGAAACTGTTACGACTGTCTGGACTGCACATGACAATCATCCCATGGCCAGGAGGGACGCACACAGCTGAGCTACCTATGAGGCATGAAGCACAGAGGTTAAGAACTCAGGCTTTGGGTCTGAGTTCCAGCTCCAACACTTGATAGCTGAGTGACCTTCAGTAATGTCATTCATTCAGTCATACATCACATGTTCTGTGTGCCAAATATGTGCTACTGGCAGAGGCACTGTGACAAGTACAAGCTACTTATGTTTCTCAGTCTCGCTCTCTTAATCTGGTACATGGGGATACCATGCCCTCCCTGTAAAAATTAAATTAGTTCATGTATATAAACACAAAGCACATAGTAAGTGTTCAATAAATGGCAACTATTATCGTTGTTACTATTATCATTATGACCACTAATATGCCTATCACAACCTCTGGGAATCAGACACAAATTCAGATGCTTTAAGAATGTCAAACAATGCAAAATTCACTGATCCAAGAAGTTGTCCTGGTTGAATTACATAAATACGTTCAGTGAGGATCTGGAGACATTGACAGAAAACTAACCCATAATAGGAGGTGTGGTGTGACACAAAAGACACTACCCTGGATTCTATTCTAAGCTCTGCCATGTATCTCTCTGAGCCTCACTTTCTTCAACTGTAAAAGGAGAACAACAGCTACCTCACAGAGTAATTGGCAATTAAACAAGATACAGCAAGGTCCAGTATATTGTGGGTACTCCACAAATGAAAGCAAAATATCATGTCGCCTTGAAACCTACAGTGCTTTACAATTTATAAAAGATTTACCATCATTAGAATTGCCTAACTTCCTGAGGGTACACACATTCTTCAAAGGAAGACTCCAAGGCCCAGACAATTTCACTGTCCTAGCCAGGGTCACATGGCAGTTCAGTAGAAAGCCAGGTCCAGAAGCTCGGTCTTTTACGTCCAACCCCCAAGAATGCTTCCCTATCCCACGCTGTAAACTAGGAGTTGATGGAAACTCAGCTTGACTTCTTGGCAGTTTGCTCTTTCCATGCCTCTAAATCCAAATTCATTGCGCTCCTCAGACAATTTTGCCTGACCACCAAACTTTGGAGTTGGAATGTACCTTCAAGATCAAAAACAGGCAAAAAATTAGAAATATCATAAAATTCCAACATCAAGAAAATGATCAAAAAAAAAAAATGTGTCTAGGTCAGGTACAGTGACTCATGTCTATAATCCCAGTACTTTGGGAGGCCAAGGCCGGTGGATCACTTGAGATCAGGAGTTCAAGAAGAGCCTGGCCAATATGGTGAAACCCCATCTCTACTAAAAATACAAAGATTAGCCGGGCATTATGGCAGGTGCCTGTAATCCTAGCTACTTGAGAGGCTGAGGCAGGAGAATCACTTGAACCCAGGAGGCAGAGGTTGCAGTGAGCTGAGATCACGCCACTGTACTCCAGCCTGGGTGACAGAGTAAGACTCCGTCTCAAAATAAATAAATAAATAAATAAATAAATAAATAAATAAATAAATAAATAAAAAATGTGTCCCCTATAAAGGCAAACGAAAAAACATAAAGAGAATACGTCCTCAATTATGAAAACAAATATATACAGTACATAAACACTGAAGTCACCTCAAGTCCGTTTTGGAAATAGGTGGGCTATAGATATATAACAAGACAAAGGAAATACACTGAAATATTAAAAGTCATCATCAGTAGGGAAATGAGAGGTTTTCTTCCTTTTTAATGTTGTATAATTCTCAATTTCCTCCAATAAACATCACTAAAAGGACAAAGTCAATTTTCTAAACTGAATTTTAAAAACTAAAATAAAGTTCAACCATCACCTTTTGCAGACAGTGGTCCAGAAGCCCAAGGTCACACACACCAGGTTATTGGCCAAGCTCGGCCTAAGGTCTGGTCCTACATTCTCAATCTGGGGTTCTTTCCACCAGAGCCATTACATTAACTCCCACTGGCTGAAACTGCCCATGAATAACTCAAGCCAAGATCAATCACAGCTGAAAAGTACCTAGCAAACAAAGCCAAAGATTTTGGTCTTAGACAAACTTCCTACAGGCAAACATTGAAGTCTGAAAAATGACATTTGACATCCCAACTCTTAGACAAAACCACTAGGTAATGCAGAAATTCTTGCTTGGATCCTGCCAACTTTCCACTTGGGCTTTACCTACCCACTTTTAAAATGCTATGAACCTCTGTCATCTGCACCCTCCAGTCAGTTCCAACCACACCTCCAGCCCCAAGCAGCTCCCACTTTCCATTCTGATCATTCACTTGTAGCCTTATAATTAAGGTTGGGGGCTCAGGGAGACTCACCAGAAATAAAAACAATGTAAGCAAAACAAAAGGGCTCGGATATGATCTTACTCCACAGATGAGAAGACTGAAACCCAGAAATGGGTTAGGAACTTATTTGCTCAAAATCACAAAAGTTACTGGCAAAGCCAAGCCCAAAGTCCAGGATCCCAGTGACTTTTCCCCTTGCTAGCCTGTGTGTGGACTGCCCAAAGCTCCTATATAAACGTGACACATGGTGGAGTACCAGTCTCCTCACGTGCAAAATAAAGCACAATCTAAGAAACCTGCCTTATATGGAGCACCCATTCCACACAAACACCGCACTCAGCACAGGACAGGCAGCCTTCCCTTTCATCCTCACCACAGGACTAAAGTCCATTTTCTTTCTCTTTTTTTTTTTTTTTTTTTTTTGAGACGGAGTTTCGCTCTCGTTGCCCAGGCTGGAGTGCAATGGCACAATCTCGGCTCACCACAACCTCCGCCTCCCAGGTTCAAGCAATTCTTCTGCCTTAGCCTCCCGAGTAGCTGGGATTACAGGCATGCACCACTATGCCTGGCTAATTTTGTATTTTTAGTAGAGATGGGGTTTCCCCATGTTGAAGCTGGTCTTGAACTTCTGACCTCAGGTGATCCGCCCGCTTTGGCCTCCCAAAGTGCTGGGATTACAAGTGTGAGCCACCACGCCCAGCTGAAGTCCATTTTCTAAACTGAATGTTTGAAACTAAAATCAGGTTTAATCCTCACCATAGTCCTTCTGCAGTAGGTGGTGATTTTTAATGTTACCTTTTTTTTTTTAATTTTCTAATGAGGAAAAACAAAGACCCAAAAGTTAATAGGCTGGAAACTCCAAGCCAGCCTGACTTTAACCCCCTGCCCTGAACCTACACCACCCTGGTACCCCTGACGCCTTCCCTGAGGTTGGGGATAAGGGGTGGTGGTGGTGGTGGTGGTGGTAAGGACCAAATGGACTGAGGCATAAGGTTTCCATCACTCAGCACAGGGCACAGCCATCATAATGACTCTTCTGTTTTGGTTTGGTTTGGTTTTTTGGAGACTCTCACTCTATCGCCCAGACTGGAGTGCAGAGGCGTGATCTCAGCTCACTGCAACCTCCGCCTTCCGTATTCAAGCGATTCTCATGCCTCAGCCTCCCAAGTAGCTTGGATTACAGGCACGCACCACCATGCCCAGCTGATTTTTTGTATTTTTAGTAGAGATGGAGTTTCACCACGTTGGCCAGGCTGGTCTCGAACTCCTGAGCTCAGGTGACCTGACTGCCTCAGCCTCCCAAAGTGCTAGGATTACAGGCGTGAGCCATCGCGCCCTGCTGTAGCAACTGTCTGTGGACAATTTTTGAGTGATTGAATGGACCTTCACCTGAGCTCCACCACCTCATCCTCCTATCTTGCTCTGTTGCTACCAAAAAGGAGTGACCTCTTTCTATGCCTATATATGCCAGCAACAAATGTCCATTCAAACCAAAAGACCCAACAGGACTGTGTCCTTGACAAGTTGTTTCACGAGAGCCGTGAATGAGACCAGACAGAACATTCAGACGATTACACCAACGAGCTCACTTTTGTCTTTTAACAACCCCTTTTTCATTCTATTTTATTCTTAATTAGAGAAAAATACATAAATTTAAAAAAAAAAAATACAGATAAGCCTAAAGTTCTCCTTGGCTCCTCCTCACTCCCATCTAGTACCCACCTAAGAGGTAACTGTTATCAAAAAGACCTGTAACTTCCAGATCTTTTTATGTGTTTTTACATAGATAGTTTTAACTTTGCTGCTTAAAAATAAAACAGATGCAATCAAACAGTATATATCTTGCTACAACATCCCTCTTCTACTTAATGTTTTCATTAGTAGAGATATTTTCATGACAAGATGTTTTCTTGACAGTACAAATAGATATGCCTCAAAGTTTTTAACTCCTACAAAGCTTTCTACAGCAGTGTTCTTCAAACTTTACTGACCATGAGCCGCAGAAGAAATATTATTACCCTTCATCCTTGAAATGTTTTCTATTCTGTTCTACTTTTCTAAATCCTGGTTGCAACCTATTAAATTGAATTTCATGAGCTACCAATGGGCCACAGTCTGAAAGATACTTTTGAAAGGATGTGTATTTACCCAATCCCCTACTGATAATAATTCAATTTGTTTCCAAGTTTTTCTTTTACACGCATTGTCATATGAATGTCCTTATAAGGTCCCGTTATGCACAAGCATGAGGATTTCTCTAGAATAGATGACAAGAAGTGGAATTGCTGGGTCAAAATATATACACATTTTTTAAATGGACAACGGATTTGAATACATATGTCTCCAAAGAAAGTGTACAAATGGCTAAAAGGCACATGGAAAGATGCTCAACACATCAGTAGCCATTAACGTGTAATCAATACCACAATGAGGGCCAGGCGCGGTGGCTCACTCCTGCAATCCCAGCACTTTGGGAGGCCGAGGTGGGCGGATCATCTGAGGTCAAGAGTTTGACACCAGCCTGGCCAACATGGTGAAGCCCCGTCTCTACTAAAAATATACAAATTAGCCAAGCGTGCTGGCATGCGCCTGTAGTCCCAACTACTTGGGAGGCTGAGGCACGAGAATCGCTTAAACCCACGAGGCAGAGGATGTGGTGAGCTGAAACTGCACCACTGCACTCCAGCCTGGGTGAGAGAGTGAGACTCTGTCTCAAAAAAACAAACAAACAAACCACAATGAGATACCTACCAGGTCATACCCTAGGGGTATAATCAAAAGGACAATAAAAATATTGGTGAGGGGCAGGCACAGTGGCTTGTGCCTGTAATCCCAGCACTTAGCAAGGCAGAGGCAGGAGGATCACTTGAGTCCAGGAATTTAAGACCAATCTGGGTAACAGAGCAAGACTGTCTCTAAAAAAAATTGAAAAGAAAAGCCTTAAAAAGGAAAGAAATTCTGACACATACTACAACATGCATGAACTTTGAGGACATAATGCTAAATTAAATAAACCAGTCACAAAAGGACAAACAGTGTATTATTCTACTAATATGCGATACTTATAGAGTAGTCACAATCATAGAGACAGGCTGGGTGCAATGGCACATACCTATAATCCCAGCACTTTGGGAGGCCAAGGCAGGCAGAATACTTGAGGCCAGGAGTTCAAGACCAGCCTGGTCAACCTGGTGAAACCCTGTCTCTACTAAAAATACAAAAATTAGCCAGGTGTAGTGGGGCCTGCCTGCAGTCCCAGCCACTAAGTGGATGAGCCATGAGAAATGCTTGAACCCTGGAGGTGGGAGTTGCAGTGAGCCAAGATCACTCCAGTGCACTCCAGCCTGGGCAACAGAGCAAGACCCTGTCTCAGGAAAAAAAAAAAAAAAATCATAGAGACAGAAAGTAGACTGGTGATTGTCAGAGGCTGGAAGAAGAGGGGAATAGGGAGTTACTGGTTTAACAGGGACAGAGTTTCTGTTTTGCATTTGCAAGATGGAGAGTTACAAAGATAGATAGTGGTGACAGTTCAGCAATAACACAAATAGATTTAATACAACTGAACCATGCTTTAAAATGGTTAAGATGGAATGTATGCAGTATCTAGGTCCTGCAAAGGAGGGAGAAGAGGGAAAGGAGAATGTTTGCTGTTCTGTTGAGTAGTTACTCCAGGTCAGACACTGAGCTAAACTTTTTAAGATTCATTTTAATCCTTATGCCAACCCTAGGCTTTACACCAACCCCTTTTACAGATGATAAACACTGAGGCTCACAGAGGATGAGTGACTTGCCCCAAATCAAGGGGTTGTTAAGTAGCAGAACTGGGACTGAAACCCAGCTAGGCCTGGGACCCCAAAACCCAAGTGTTTGGCCAACAAGCACTGAAATGAGAATGGCTATCTGAGAGAATAATAATGGAAGTTACGGTAACAGCAATAAGCAGCATTAAAAGTATAAAGCAGCAGACTGCGAAGAGCAGATTTACATTTAAAAATAGTTTTTAAATATAAAAAATAAAGAGCAGATTTATATAAAAAATAGTTCTCAGGCTGGGCATGGTGGCTCACACCTATAATCTCAGCACTTTGGGAGGCCAATGTGGGCAGATCACAAGATAAGGAGATGGAGACCGTCCTGGCCAACATGGTGAAACCCGGTCTCTACTAAACATACAAAAATTAGCCAGGCATGCTGGTGCACTCCTGTAATCCCAGCTAGGGGAGGTTGAGGCAAGAGAATTGCTTGGGGAGGCTGAGGCAAGAGAATTGCTTGAACCCGGGAGGCAGAGGTTGCAGTGAGTCGAGATCGCGCCACTGCACTCCAGCCTGGTGATAGAGCAAGACTCAAATAAATAAATAAATAAGTTTTCAAACTGTAGTATAAAAAACTATTAGAGGTGCAAAGGACAATACAGGAGAGAAGCCATACTCCAAATATATTGGGGCAGTGGAAGTAAAACAGACAGAAAAGGGCATGATGAAATATCACAGGACCCAATTAGACAGGAACTACAAAGCATCTTAGCCTGCGCCTGATACATGAAGGTTCTCAATAAACAGAAAAACCGGCCGGGCGCGGTGGCTCAAGCCTGTAATCCCAGCACTTTGGGAGGCCGAGACGGGCGGATCACGAGGTCAGGAGTTCGAGACCATCCTGGCTAACACGGTGAAACCCCGTCTCTACTAAAAAATACAAAAAACTAGCCGGGCGAGGTGGCGGGTGCCTGTAGTCCCAGCTACTCGGGAGGCTGAGGCAGGAGAATGGCGTAAAAACCCGGGAGGCGGAGCTTGCAGTGAGCTGAGATCCGGCCACTGCACTCCAGCCTGGGTGATACAGCGAGACTCCGTCTCAAAAAAAAAAAAAAAAAAAAAAACAGAAAAACCATTTGTCCAGGTTTATCCAAGATAGGCCCTATGTATGTCTGCTGCCCGGGTATAAATATTCATTATTTTCACTTTTTTTTTTTTTTTTAAAGACAGAGCCTCACTTTGTCACCCAGGCTACAGTGCTGTGGCATGAACACAGCTCACTGCAGCATCAACCTTCCGGGCTCAAGCAATCCTCCTGCCTCAGCCTCCCGAGCGGCTGAGACTACAAGTGCATGCCACCACGCCTGGCTAATTTTTGTATTTTTTGTAGAGAGAGGATTTCACCATGTTTCCCAGGCTGATCTCACACTCCTGAGCTCAAGAAATAGGCCCACCTCAGCCTCCCCAAGGACTGGGATGCCACCGCGCCTGGCTCTTTTCACTCCTAAGTGTCCCAGTTAGCACAATACCATGGTCACCCTTTCAATTAGGATCTGTTGACTAAAAGCAGCAGCTTGTCCCTAGTAGAGCTGGATAAACAGTTCAGGTTCTCAGTCAGGGCTCTCCTCTTCTTTCTTCTACTCACTCTCCAACCAGGTGTCCAGGACAACCACAGGGGCCAGCCCTGAAGCAGTGTAGTGCTCTATCAGGCCTTCCTACCAGACTCCAGCTCAATCAGCAATGGGGACTCCCAGTCTCTTGGGGCAGGTCCATGGGAGGCCACTCTTGGCCATTATTCCCTGATTCATATCACCTTTGATGACAGTAGTAATAATAACACTAATGGCAACACAAAATCATTTTTTAAGCACTGATTATGTGGCAGGCACTACAGGTGCCAAGCTAATGGCTCGACAGGCATCACCTCTTTTAATCCTCACCCCAACTCTGTTGGGTGGATATTACTAGCCCATTTTACAGATGGGAAAGCCGGTGAAATCACTTTACCAAGGTCACACAGCTAGTCAGTTTACAGAGCTGGATTTGAATCCAGTTTTGTCCAACTCCAGCCACGGCTCTTAACCATTGCACTCCATTGCCTCCTGGGTGGCCACTATCTGACCCAAAAAGCAAAGTCTGGGCATATCGGCTACACTCTCCATAATGAAAACAAACCCTCAAACCAGAGTGAACCATCAGGTGCCCTCAAGGTCGCTGTTCTCCACCAATCCCCACTAACGGGATACTCCAAGTGGCCCCACCCTGGTCCTACTCTTTCACAAAACCGCTTACTTGTTCTTCAAGCCCTCTACAAAGTACGTGGTGCAATGCTACAGGCAACTGTGGTGCAGATCGTGGCTCCCAGCCCCCCAGAGTGTCAGCTGGTGGGCCCCCCAGAGACCCTCTCCGAAGGAGCCCACCCCACACACTTGCCCCTGGCCAGACACCCTCAAAAGCAAACCTCAAGGCCGCGTTAGAGTGAAACCCCATCAGCTGGAACCCCGGCCCGGTTACCAAGACCACCAATGCCCCGGCCGCACCTGCAGCCGCTGAGCGTCCCAGGGAGGGTGACGTCTTCTTCCAACACCGAGTCCATCATGGATACAGAGGTGGTGGCGGTGTTGGTGTCTGTGGAGGCGGCGACACTAGTACCCCCCGCGGTAGCGACCCGCCGAGCTCCCAGGGTCCCCGCCCCCTCCACCCCAGCGCTTGTTCAGACTCTGGCGGCGCCGCTGGAATTCAAACCACAGACGCCGCCATCTTTCCCGGCGCTTCTTCCTACGGAAACGAGGCGGGGTCACCGAGGCGCACGCAGTGAAGCCGACCGGCTGGCGCCAGAGGACGGGCAGGGAAGCGGGGGTAGGTGCCATCTTAACTAAGGGCATAGCGTCCGTGTTTATGCCAGCAAAACTAAGAGAAAAAAGCCGGCTGTCATTTTTTGTGAGGGCACTTAAGACGAGGCGAGGGCGGGTGCCATCTTTGTTGAGGGCCAAAGCCGGCCCTAGTCCGTTAATTTACGCGGGAGATGGAAATGAATACAGCCCCTTAGGCATCCGCAAATTTCCTAACCTCGTGTTTGCTTTTCTGGAATGATGACCCCAAAACTTTGGGATTTGACCTTGAGTTGAAACTCAGATAACTGAGTGCTGCCTTGCTTTAGAAAAATCCTACATGCGGAATCTCAAGGCAAACAGTAATTTGCAGACTTAGTTTGAAGCAAATAACTTACTCCCATGAGCCAGTGGTCAACAGCACTCTCACTCCAGTCACTCACCTATTGATCTTTTATTACCATTAGGACTCAAAAGGCACTTGTGGTCAGAAAACTGAGGCCCAGCGAGAGGAAAGGACTCCCCCAAAGTAATTAAGTATTGACAATGTCTTTCAACTGGAGCGGGGTCCGCAGCTCCTGCCAACTAGATGAGGGCTCTCTGCATAACCCCGACTGCCTTTCATTTTTGTCTTTTTTTCTTTCTTTCTTTTTGAGACGGCGCCTCACTCTGTTGCCAGGCTGGAGTGCGGTGGCGCGATCTCAGCTCACTGCAACCTCCATCTCCACCTCCACCTCCCGGGTTTAAACGAGGCTCCTGCCTCAGCCTCCCAAGTAGCTGGGATTACAGGCGCAGCGCCACCACGCCCAGGTAATTTTTGTATCTTTAGTAGAGACCATGTAGATTCACCATGTTGGCCAGGATGGTCTCCATCTCTTGACCTCGTGGTCTGCCCGCTTCAGCCTCCCAAAGTGCTGGAATTACAGGCATGAGCCACAGCACCCGGCCTCTTGGCCGCCTTTCTTAAAGCACATAGCAATCACCAAACACTTAGATAATCTTGGCAGAGCTTAAGCAATGAAATCAACCTTCCCCTCCTCAACTCAGTGTTGCTCCTTCCTCTGCAGGCCCTTGTGAGAGCACCTGATGAAAATAACTTGAAACGGTTGGTGAGTGGATAGATAGTGACTTTCCCAGTAATCTTGAACAATTCCCATTTCACCCTCAGTTTCCTCATTCTTTTTTTTTTTTTTTTAATAGAGACAGGGTCTCACTATGTGCCTAGACTGGTCTTGAACTCCTGGCCTCAAGCAATACTCCCACTTGGCCTCCCAAAGTGCTGGGGTTATAGGCCTGAGCCACTGCACCAGGCCCTCATTCTTCAATTAAGTCATTAACCAATTATTGATACTTTTCAAAAGAAGCCTTCCCTAATCATTTAATCTAAATCAAGCCACTTCTTGTATTCCTAGCAATGCAAATTATTCCTTTGTGGCACTTACCATATTTTGCAATTGTGTGTGTGTGTGTGTGTGTGTGTGTATGTGTAAAATCTTTTTAAATGTCTTTCCTTGCAGTAGACTGGAAGCTGCATGGGGCAGGGACTACATTCTCTTTTTTTTTTTTTTTTTTTTTTTTTGAGACGGAGTCTCGGTCTGTCGCCCAGGCTGGAGTGCAGTGGCGCAATCTCGGCTCACTGCAAGCTCCGGCTCCTGGGTTCACGCCATTCTCCTGCCTCAGCCTCCTGAGTAGCTGGGACTACAGGCGCCCGCCACTGCGCCCGGCTAATTTTTTCTATTTTTAGTAGAGACGGGGTTTCACCATGGTCTGGATCTCCTGACCTTGTGATCCGCCCGCCTCGGCCTTCCAAAGTGCTGGGATTACCGGCGTGAGCCACCGCGCCCGGCTAGGGACTACATTCTCAATTGTTCACTGCTATATCCTCAACACCTAGCACATGTCTGCCACTCAGCAGCTATTTGAAAATGTGTGTTAAGTGAATGAATGATTCAATCAATCAATCTGGAAATGAGGCCAATACCTATCCTGCAAGGTTTTTGTGAGAATAATCGGAGATACTTTTAGGAGCTCAGTCAATAGTAATTCTGTGTATCCCAGATTCATATTCATTCTCTCTCTCTCTCTCTCTCTCTCTCTCTCTCTCTCAGCTTTAGTGAGGCTTCCAAAGCCCACGATTTTTGCCTGTCCCTCTTCTTTCCCTAGATCTTCAACCACCCCCAGCATTAGCAATATAAAAGCATGAAAAAGAGGGAGAGCTTAGCACACTGGGTGCACTGCTCCAGGAAAGGGGCAGTCCTTGAAGCCCAGAAACCAATATTCCTTGTCAGTAAGTTCAACCCATGAATAGGTGTGTCCAAAAGCAGGAAGGTTGGGGTGTCAGGATTCCCCCCCTGGCTCTGCCACCAATAATGTGATCTTTGGCAGATCACTTCTTTCTTTTCCTTTTTTTTTTTTTTTTTTTTGGAGATGGAGCTTTCCTCTTGTTGCCCAGACTGGGGTGCAATGGCACAATCTCAGCTCACCGCAACCTCTGCCTCCCAGGTTCAAGCGATTCTCCTGCCTCAGCCTCCCAAGTAGCTGGGATTACAGGCATGTGCCACCACGCCCGGCTAGTTTTGTATTTTTAGTAGAGGCGGGGTTTGTCCATCTTGGTCAGGTTGGTCTCGAACTCCTGACCTCAGGTGATCCACCCACCTCAGCCTCCCAAAGTGCTGGGATTACAGGCATGAGCCACCCTGCCCGGCCTGGCAGATCACTTCTCTATGGACCTCAGCTTCTACATCTGTTAAATGAGAGGGCTGAACCTCTCAGGGTCTCTCAGGATGTTACAGCTCTGGAGGTGATTTCTGTGTTTCTTTACTTCTTTACTTTTCTTTCTCTTTTTTTCTTTTTTTTTTTTTTTTTTTTTTTTTTTGAGATGGAGTCTTGCTCTGTTGCCCAGGCTGGAGTACAGTGATGCGATCTCGGCTCAATGCAACCGCCACCTCCTGGGTTCAAGTGATTCTCCCGCCTCAGCCTCCCAAGTAGCTGGGATTACAGGCACCTGCCACCATGCCCAGTGAATTTTCGTGTTTTTAGTAGAGACGGGGTTTCGCCACGTTGGCCAGGCTGGTCTCAAACTCCTGACCTCAGGTGATCCACCTACCTCGGCCTCCCAAAGTGCTGGGATTACAAGCGTCAGCCACTGTGCCTGGCTTCTGTGTATATTTCAAAGCTACTAACATATAACCAACTGTCTCATGGGGAGGAAGGCTAACACTTCCCACATGAAGGAACTAACTTTGCATCTCCAGCCAATGAAAACTCTTGAGAATATAAACAAGGAAGAGAACTTACACATTTTGAGCATGTCTTATGTGTCACTTGTTCCAGGTATATCACATGCAACACCTCATTTAACCCTCCCAACAACCTTCTGCAGGAGGTGCTACTATTTGACTTAAAATTGAGAAGACTGAGGCTGCGAAAGGTAAAATCTACTTACTGAAGGTAGGACCTTCAGTAAGTGCCAGAGATGGAAATTGAGGCCCGGTCCCTTTGAATTCCAGTACCTTGATTGTTTCAGGCAGCCTGTCATCCCCATTTGGGTTTTTCTTTTGCTTTAGAATTTAGTATTAAGAAGTGAGGTCTATACCCAGACGACAATATTTAAGGGACGTGTTCACCAGACCCTACTCCTTGGGAAACTGCTCCAAAGTGGCTAAGAGGTGAATCTTAGTGTGGGCAGTTTACAGAACCAGAAGTCTGGACACCTGGATTCTGACTCTGGAAACTCTTCCCATTTATCCTGTGACCTGGGGTTCCTTCCTGCTTGCTACACCTTGATTTTCCCATGTGTAAAATGGGAAGGACAGTGCTGAGTTCACATGATTGCCTCATCTAATTGAATACCTTGGACATTATTGAAGAAGAAAGAACCTGTGAGGAGTTGGGTTGTTTTTTCAATTTATTTAATTTTTTTTTTTTTTTTTTTTTTTTTTTTTTTTGGCACAGGGTCTTGCTTTGTCAACCAGGCTGGAGTGCAGTAAGAGTGATCATAGCTCACTGCAGCCTCCACCTCCTAGGCTTAGGTGATCCTCCCACCTCAGCCTCCCAAGTAGCTGGGACCACAGGCAGGTGCCACCACGCCCGACTAATTTGTTTATTTTTAGTAGAGATGGGGTCTTGGTATGTTGTCCAGGCTGATCTCAAACTCCTGGGCTCAAATGATTCTCCCACCTCAGCCTCAGAAAGTACTGGGGTTATAGACATGAACCGTCACACCCAGCCTAGGAGCTCTCATTATGATTAGTCCATTGCCTTGTTCAGCATGATCATGTCCCTGGATTGCATGCTAAACCCTTTAGTGAACCTGGAAACTGAAAATAGAATCAATTGCACAAAGGAAAGGCTATTTGGAAGTTGGTTTTCCTGCTACTGTAGTGGTTTCATGGTCAGAGACAGAGGCCTTTGTCCTGTCTCTGTCTCACCATGATCTTTCTGCCAAGCCTAGAGGTGACGTCACTACCACCAGCTGTTTGGGCTATCTGGGGCTATCTCCTTGACAACAGCTGTCCAACCACAAAGCTGGCATTATTATTTCCTCAGACAAGGTCATATAAATGGCTGGGAGGCAGTAGCTTGCAGTCAGATGTTTTTCATTTGGGTAGAACCCTCCTGAAGCTTTCACAGATCAAGACACTTGAACTGCCATTACTAACAGCAAGAATAACTTTTTATAGGATCAATATATATGCAATGCTGCTACTTTGCACTCTTCCATTTGATCCTCATGGTGCTGGGAAGTGAACTGGGGTGATCGCACTACTCTACCTAGGAAGAAGCTAAAGGCCCAGAGAGCGAAGAGATTTCCCAAAGGCCACACTTTTTTTTTGTTTCCTTCTTTCTTAGCTTTTTATTTAGAAATCATTTCAAACTTAGAAAAAAGTTTCAAAAATAGCATAAAGAATTTCCAAACTATTAACATCTTCCACAACCATAGCACAATTGTCAAAAATAAGAGATTACATTGATACGATACTACTTATTACAGACCTTATTTAAATTTAATCTTTTCCCATTAATTCCCTTTTGCTGGTCCAGGATCCAATCCAATATTCCACATTGCATTTACTTGTTACTTCTCCTTACTGTCCTCCAGTCTCTGACAGTTCTGTCTTTCATGGCATTGACACTCTTTTTTTTTTGGAGACGCAGTCTCACTCTGTCACCCAGGCTGGGGTACAGTGGCGCGATCTCAGCTCTCACTGCAACCTCTGCCTCCCAGGTTCAAGTGATCCTCCCACCTCATCTTCCCAAGTAGCTAGGATTACAAGGCACGCACCACCACGCCCAGCTAATTTTTGTATTTTTGTAGAGATGGAGTTTTACCATGTTGGCCAGGCTGGTCTTGAACTCCTGACCCAGATAATCTGCCCATCTCGGCCCCCCAAAGTAATGGGATTACAGGTGTGAGCCACTGCGCCCGGCCAGCATTGATTGGCACTTTCTAAATGTTGTTGCCAGTTATTTGGTAGAATGTTCTTCAATGTGGGTTTGTGTCGTGTTTTCTCAGGATCAAATTCAAGTTATGCACTTTTTTTTTTTCCAGAGACAGAGTCTCACTCTGTCACCCAGGCTGAAGTGCAGTGGCACCATCATGGCTCACTGCCGCCTCTAACTCCTGGGCTCAAGTGCTCCTCCAGCCTCAGCCTCCCAAAGCCCTGGGATTACTGGTATGAGCCACTCTACTGAGCCCAAGTTATGCACTTTTGACGAGAATACCACAGAAGTGACGCACCCTTCCTTGGTTGCATATCAGGAGGCGCAAAATGTTAATATGTCTCATTAATGGGTGATGTTAACTCTGATTTCTTGGCTAAGGTGGTATCTGCAATAAAATTACTGTTTTTGCTTTTGTAATTAATACTAATGTTGTGGGAAGATATTTGAAGCTGTGTGTTCAGTTTGTATACTTTCACCCACTAATTTTAGCATCTATTGGTAATTCTTACCCAAAACCATTTTCACAGTAGTATTTGCCAATTGGTGATTTAGTATTTTCATTATCCTTTCTGTATTTATTGGAATTCTACTGTAAGGAAAAGCTTTCTCTTCTCCCCCATTTATTCATTTATTCAATTCTTGATTTACATCATTATGAAGTCATGGATATTGGTTTATTTTGTGTGTTATAATCCATTACTATCATTATTTGTTGTACAAGCTGTCCTAGATTTGACTAAGCTGTCCTTCCTTTTTTTTTTTTTTTGAGACAGAGTCTTGCTCTGTCCCCAGGCTGCAGTGTGGTGGCGCGATCTCGACTCACTGCAACCTCCGCCTCCCGGGTTCAAGCTATTCTCCTGCGTCAGCCTCCCAAGGAGCTGGGACTACAGGCGCACACAACCACACCCAGCTAATTTTTGTATTTTTAGTAGAGACAAGGTTTCACCATGTTGGCCAGGATGGTCTCAATCTCCTGACCTCGTAATCTGCCTGCCTTGGCCTCCCAAAGTGCTGGGTTTACAGGCATGAGCCACTGCAACCAGCCCAAGCTGCCCTTCTAAACTGTGACTCTGCTGAGATTCAAACCCATGCCTGTCCAGTCCCACAGTTGGCAGTATTTCTGGCACATGCATCAGCCCTGTTGCTCTCAAGACCTCTTGCCATCCAATCCTCAACACCAGCAGTCCTTATTAGGGACCAGTTCTCAATTAGTACCCACTGCCTTCTCTGAAGAGTACAGGGTGATCAAGCCAGTGATGCCTTCTGGGCCCAACATGTAGCCCAAGGCTGTACACATAGTAGGTGCTCAATGCCAGTTTGTCAGATTAACTCCAAGTCCTGACTTTTTCTCAAGATGGAAAGAGGAATGAGAAATACCAAATATCAAAGGAATAGAATACGTATTATTGGACTAGGGATGGTAACACACATCAACATAAGATTAATACCAACCTCCCAGTTCAACTTTCTGGGCCTATTTTCTTATCGGTATACTGAGTGAGTTACACTACAACATTGAGGCCCCTTCAGCTGTGATGTTCCACGAATAACTACAATTAGCTACCATATATGAAGCTCTTTCTGTGTGCCAGGTACTGTGTTATATACTTTGCATTCAATCCTCACAATAACCTTATGAAACAAGAACTGATTATGCTCTATCTAACTTTATGGTTGACAAAACTGAAGTAGAGAGAGAAGAAAGAGTTGCCCGGCCATTGAAGGGGATCAAAATATGCCATCCCAACATATGCTACTTTTGCATAAGGATTATTTTGAGCTGAAGACAATTGAGAATCAAGAGATGCAGAAAGAATTTTCTGCCTTCTCCTTTTCTACCCTGAAGCAGGACATAAATTTCCCTTTGTGAAGATGTGCCTCCTCCCTGTCTACCGTTAGTTTCCCCCATATATTCCCTAATCACTTCCCCATGATTTATCAGCCTTGAAGCTCAACACTCCCTTCCTTTGTCATAATGGGATAAAAGCCCTTGAGCCTCACCACTTATTTGAGTTTCACTTCTTTTCTATGAACTCTTGTGCACATAACTATTAATAAAAATTATATGCCTTTTCTCCTGTTAATCTGTCTTTTGTCCATTTAATTCACAGAACCCTCAGGTACTGAACCAGACAGGATAAAGAGAAAGTTTTGCTCCCTGACACCATCCAAGTAGCTCAGTTGTGGAGATGAGATTTGAACCCAGAATTCATCCAAAAGCCCTTGCTCTTAACCACTAAGCCATAGTGCCTTTCACTGAATACCTGTCCTCAAGAAGCTGGTGAAAATGCACATAAATAATTATGAAACAAAGCAAAACATTTTAAATACTTTGTTGATATAAGAAAGATAACAGGGCTGGGCACGGTGGCTCACACCTGTAATCCCAGCACTTTGGGAGGCCGAGGCAGACGGCTCACAAGGTCAGGAGATGGAGACCATCGTAGCCAACATGGTGAAACCCCGTCTCTACTAAAATACAAAAAAAAGAAATTAGCTGGGTGTAGTGACGTGCACCTGTAGTCCCAGCTACTTGGGAGGCTGAGGTAGGGGAATCACTTGAACCTAGGAGGTGGAGGTTGCAGTGAGCTGAGATCACGCCACTGCACTCCAGCCTGGCGACAGAGCAAGACTCCATCTCAAAAAAAAAAGAAAAGAAAGAAAGAAAAATAACAGTAAGATTCTAGGAACACAGAAAGGATTGAGTCATTCTGATTGAAGAGTTAGGGAAGGCTATTTTACAAGTAAGACCTATGCCCTGCAAAAGCAGGATAAAAACCTGTCTATACTATTATGTGCACTAGCTCCTCGTGTTTGAAGGTCCACAGAGATCAAATGAAATCCCTACTTGATGGAACTATTTAAAAAGCCCGTGTCACATTCTTCCTCCCTTGATTCTACCTCACAACAGCTCTAAGACAAGTTTGTTATCATTCTTCTATGGATAAGGAAATTGAGGCTCAGAGACATGAACCGATTTTCCCAAAGTCACACAGCAAGCTAGTGACAGAGAGGAGCTTGGACCTCCATTTCCTGATTCACAAAAGCTGGTTCCTGAGCTTTTTGAAACTTGCAGGAGCCCGAGATAATGTCCCACGCCAAGATCTCCTACCTAAATTGATCATCCTCAGTACTGTGGCCAGATCCCCACCCACTGAAATCCACGGTCTGCTAACAGAGATCTAAAAGCTGCTGGAAAAACTATCCGAGGATGCCAGAGAGTGCTTTCAAGCACCCTCTCCAGCTGCACATTGAATATGTAAAGCAGCGATAGCTCTAGGCAGAGAAGGATAATTGAATTAATCAACTGTCTGGACATTTTGCAGATTAAAAGAAGCACTTAATGTCTTGTGACTTGTAGGAGGGGACAGTAAACTTTGCATCTCCCTTAAAGGCAGTGAATTCACATTGAGAGCGCAGAGCAGGATCTAGAGAAGGATGAACAGGACACTTGTGGCAGCTGCAGAGGGATAAATGACAGTCCCCTTTTCCTTGCACGTGTCCTCTCTGTGTGACATGCCACCAAGTACACGGCACAGGCTGTGCCCTACACAAGCACATCCACTCAAAGGAGGAGTGGAGGCTGAAATTGAGTCTGTGTCATGCTGGACAAACTGTGAGTTTATCCCAAAGCAGGGATGCCTTTTTTTCTAATTCACACAAAAGAACTATACATGCCAGTGACTTTTAGAGTCTGAAATATACTTCCTTCCCCTTTTCTGAGTCCTAGGGTCCTCTAAACAGCAGTTCAAGAGAAAGTTTTGGGAGCCAGTTTGGCTAGATGTCCCACCTCTGGACTCCCAGAATACCCTGAGCCTATCATCATTGTGACATTTAGCTCTGTAACTGTTAACTTGGCTGCCACAGTGTGAACTCCTTGAGGCTAGGAGAGGCAATGCCATATTTTATTTTTATTTCATTTTATTTTTTGAGATGAAATTTCACTCTTGTAGCCCAGGCTGGAGTGCAGTGGCATGATCTCAGCTCACTGCAACCTCCGCCTCCCAGGTTCGAGCAATTCTCCTGCCTCAGTCTTCCAAGTAGCTGGGACTACAGGTGTGCGCCACCACGCCCAGCTAATTTTTGTATTTTTAGTAGTGACAGGATTTCACCATATTGGCCAGAATGGTCTTGAACTCCCAACCCAGCTGATCCACCCACCTCGGCCTCCCAAAGTGCTGAGATTACAGGCGTGAGCCACGGCGCCCGGCCTTTGTTTGTTTGTTTGAGACAGAGTTTCACTCTTGTCACCCAGGCTGGAATGCAATGGCACGATCTCAACTCACTGCAACTTCCACCTCCTGGGTTCAACAATTGTCCTGCCTCAGCTTCCTGAGTAGCTGGGATTACAAGCGTGCGCCACCATGCCCAGCTAATTTTTGTGTTTTTTAGTAGAGACAGGATTTCACCACGTTGGCCAAACTCCTCTCAAACTCCTGACCTCAGGTGATCCACCCGCCTCTGCCTCCCAAAGTGCTTGGATTACAGGCGTGAGCCACCGTGCCTGGCCTCACTGTTCTATTTTCCCTCATTAAAGGTTTGTCTTTTCGGGCCCATCATGGTGGCTCTGACCTATAATAACAAAACTTTGGGAGGCCAAAGCAGGAGGATTGCTTAAGCCCAGGAGTTCGAAACCAGCCTACTGAATATAGGGAGACCTCGTCTCTACAAAAAAAAATTAAAAATGAGTGGGGCATGAGGTGGCCACAATGGCTCACGCCCGTAATCCCAGCATTTTGGGAGGCCGAGGTGGGTAGATCACGTGAGGCCAGGAATTCAAGGTCAGCCTGGGTGACATGGCGAAACCCCATCTCTACCAAAAATACAAAACTCAGCTGCGCATAGTGGTGCATGCCTGTAGTCCCAGCTACTCGGGAAGCTGAGGCAGGAGGATCCCTTGAACCTGGGAAGCAGAGTTTGCAGTGAGCCGAGATCACGCCACTGTACTCCATCCAGCCTGGGCAACAGAGTGAGATGCTGTATAAAAACAAACAAAAAATCGTTTTTTCTTTCTTTCCTTTGTTTTTTTTTGTGTGTGTGTTTTGTTTTGTTTTGTTTTGAGACAGGGTCTCGCTCTGTCGCCCAGGCTAGAGTGCAGTGGTGCAATCACAGCTCACTGCAGCCTCGACCTCCTGGGCTCCAGCGATCTTCCCACCTCAGCCTCCCGAGTGGCTGGTACTACAGGCACATGCCACCACACCCAGCTAATTTTCGTATTTTTTGTACAGATAGTATTTTGCCGTGTCACCCAGACTGGTTTCAAACTCCTGGACTCAAGCTATTCTCCAGTCTCAGCCTCCCAAAGTACTAGGATTACAGGCATGAGCCACTATGCCCAGCCAAGATTTGTCTTTCAACAGTTTCTTACGACTGGAATCATACAGTACATACTCTTGTGTCTGGCTTCTTTGGAGAGCAGGAACTTTTAATTCTATGCCCTCCGGTCTATTATAATGCCTGGCAGATGATAGGTGCTTAATAAATGTTGAGGAAAGTATGAATTAATAAATCTTAACCAGAATTAATTACCTTACTCTGAACACCCTTGTCTTCCCACCAAATAGAACACAAGAATTAAAAAGGTCCTCACAGAGAACATTTAAACTTCTTGGATTTACCAGTGGAAAAACTGAGATCCAGACGGATTCAGCAGCCTGCCCAAGTTCACTCTACAAGTGCATAACAGAGCAGGAATAGACCCGAAATGGGCAGACTCCCAGGCCTGTGCTCTCCTCACTTCACAATACCCACTTCCCACCCATTTCCCATAGGCAAATATGGCATTTCTTCATGGATCCCTATGGAATCAGAATGCCGACAAGATGTCACGTTGCCTCTTTCAGCCTCCTGTGGATGCCGTCCTGGCCCCAGATCACTCGCTGAAAACACAGAAATAGCAGCAATTCAACTTAGGGAGGTATCTCATTTCATTTCAAGTATACCCAAAACCCAAGAGTAGCCTTACTCAAATACTGGGCTGTAGATTGGTTTTCTAGTCAGGAAGCAAACCAGCTGGTACCTGATTCAATTCTCCACTCACTAGAGAGAGAAAAACATTGCATTTTTTGTAAAGTTTTTGTTAAAGACCTCTTTTTTTTTTTTCTTTTAAGATGGAGTTTCACTCTTGTTGCCCAGGCTGGAGTACAATGGCGCGATCTTGGCTCACTGCAATCTCTGCCTCCCGGGTTCAAGCGATTCTCCCGCCTCAGCCTCCCGGGTAGCTGGGATTACAGGTGCATTATCACCACACCCGGCTCATTTTTGTGTTTTCAGTAGAGGCGGGGTTTCATCATCTTGGCCAGGCTGATCTTGAACTCCTGACCTTGTGATCCACCTGCCTCGGCCTCCCAGAGTGCTGGGATTACAGGCATGAGCCACCGTGTCCAGCCTAAAGACCCCTTAAATAATAGGGAGAGAGGAAGGGAACTATTCATTGTAGACCTTGCATATGCTGCGATGCTTCATGTAAGGTTTTCACTTAACCTCGCTGCAACCCTAAGAGGTCAGCATCAAGACCAGTCTGAGCGACGTGAGGAAACCCAATGTTTAGTAATAACTAAAAAGTTATTACTTTTATAGATAATGGCAACAAGACAAAGAGCCATCTATTAATTTGCCCAAGATCCTATAGTTGTGAGCCTGCACTAGAACCCATATCTCTCTGCTTTTGAAATGGGAGAGTCCCCTGATCCCTCTCACAGGACGTGTGAAGGCAAGTGTGGCTCACCTGTTCGGTCACTGCCGCTGCTCAAACCCCTGAGGGGAAGGGAAGCACACAGACGGACCGCTGCAGGAGCCCAAGTGGGCCTGTGTTACAGTGTTCCCTTTTAGCCCTCCTATCTCCGTGGACGGCTTGAGTGTTCACCAGCTCAATGGACCCTCTGCCTTTTCGCAAGGGTAGAGGGCCAGTGTGATAGCTTTCTGTCTTGTGAGCTCTTACCCAGCATCCTGGAAGAATCAGGTCACACACAGGCTTGAAGGATGAATGTGGGGTTTTATTGAGCGGTGGAGGTGGTTTTTAGAGGGATGGATGGGGAGCTGGAAGGGGGGATGGAATAGGAAGGTGATATTCCCCTGGAGCCTGGCCATCCAGTGGCCAAACTCCTCTCTGACCACCCCCAGCCAAATTCCTCTGGGCGTTCAGACGTTCCTCCTCATCTCTGTTTCTCTGCTGCATCATTCCGCTGTTCATCTGCCTATCTCATCTCCTTGCCTGCTTGTCTGTTTCTGGAGCTTGGAGTTCGGGGTTTATATGGGTACAGGATAGGGGATGTGGTGAGCCAAAAGACAACCTTTTGGGCACGAAAATAGAAATGCCTGTTCCCACTTAGGGCTGCAGGTCTCCAGGCTTGAGGGTGGGGCCTTTGCCGGGGACCGCCCTCTTCTACTCAGTATTTCCCTGTTTCCTGTCCGAATCATTTTCAAAGCTGATGCTGTTTGTACCGTAAGCTATTATCTTTTAGAACCAAGAAAAATAGATTTTCTGTTGATGTTCTAGTATGCACCTTTTACTTAGACAGTAATACAGGAAAATAATCTATGTTGTTGGTTGCTGGGGAGCTCATAGCTAAACTGGGTGCCAATTGCTAACTTACCCTTTAGCCTAGGTTTTCTGGTATGTTGCTGCTTCCTCCTTAGTATACTTAACTGATACTTTAACTCTTAATTTAAAGGTTTAATGATCTCTACCTTTTAATACAAAAAGTTGAGATACAGATTATAAGTAAATAAAATTCTTTACCCAGGACAGTACCTGTTAACATTGAAACCTTTTCATTTTAACTGAAGGAAATTCAAAATGTAACTGTTGCCAAATTCCTTGTTTTCAAATTTAAAGGCCCCTCCATTTCAGACAATTCCATTGGGGATTAATGGCCCAATGGAGTCTATACAATTTGCTTAATTACCCTAAAAGTATTATCTTGACTAAAGCAGAATCTTAATAGACAACATTAATGTCTTTATCCTTGTCTGGAAGAATCTCATCTCTTTGCAAAAAATAGCTTCTTCAAATGAGGCTGGATAATCCCCCTAGCCGTGGTGATTAAAGATAACAATGGCTCATTTAGAAAATGTTTTGGGGAAATTAAAAAGCTGAGATGAAGCCTGTTGGTTCTGCACGCTAGTGAAAGTAAAGGCAGGAAGGGGAGGGCACCAAAAGCATCCATGTATTGGACTATATTTGCTTGCTACTCAGTCAGCACAGGCCGCGGTGTTTGATGACACACAGTCAGGTCTGTGGGTGTGATCTCTCTCTGCACCAAAGGAATGAGCTTCATCAGCACCATTCCATTGAAGGGAATTTTGTGCTGTATGTTCCCGGGGTCACTCACAAACATCCCTACTTACAAGTGACTTGTTGCTTTCCAAAATAACAGTTTATTGGGATTTCAGTTTAAGTTTGCACTAATTCAAAGCCTACAGACTGCAGTATACTTACACACCTTTACTGTACTTACGAGTGTCGAAACTGATACTGCTGATTCACTTATTCATTTACTAACATATAGTGAGGCGTGTGTGTGTCTGTGTGTGTGTGTGTGTGAGAGAGAGAGAGAGAGAGACAGGGCCTCACTCTGTTGCCAAGGGCGAGTGCAGTGACAAGATCATGACTCACTGCAGCCTGGACCTTCTGGTCTTAGCTGGGCACAGTGGCTCATGCCTATAATCCCAGCACTTTGGGAGGCCAAGGCAGGAGGATCGCTTGAGCTCAGGAGTTCAAGACCAGCCCTGGCAGCATAGCAAGACTCTGTCTCTAAAAAAAATTTAAATTTATTTGGGTGTACTGGTGTCCACTTATAGTCCGTCCACTTGTAGTCCCAGCTACTCAGGAAGCTGAGGTGGGGGGAACATTTGTGCCTGGGAGGTCAAGGCTGCAGTGAGCCAAGGTCCCACCATTTTAGTCCTGCCTGGGCAACAGAGTGAGACCCTCTCTCAGAACAAACAAACAAAACCCTCCTGGGCTAAACGTTTCAATCTTCTTTTTTTTTTTTTTTTTTTTTGAGACGGAGTCTCGGTCTGTCGCCCAGGCTGGAGTGCAGTGGCCGGATCTCAGCTCACTGCAAGCTCCGCCTCCCAGGTTCACACCATTCTCTTGCCTCAGCCTCCCGAGTAGCTGGGACTACAGACGCCCGCCACCTCGCCCGGCTAGTTTTTTGTATTTTTTTAGTAGAGATGGGGTTTCACCGTGTTAGCCAGGATGGTCTCGATCTCCTGACCTCATGATCCGCCCGTCTCGGCCTCCCAAAGTGCTGGGATTACAGGCTTGAGCCACCGCGCCTGGCCAACGTTTCAATCTTCTAAACATACAGTTGATTCCTCTGGCAACCAGCACCCTCATCTTGAGGGGCTTTTCCAAAGTCACTTCATTAACTCAGGTGTGGTCAACAGGGGCTTAGTGTAAGTAACAAAAGTTGTTCCTTTCACCTTTATCACCCTGGACATATTATAAGAGCTAGGGACAAAAACCAAATATAACATAAGATGCTACTACAGCTCTTATCATTTAGAAACTTGTACAAAAGTTTAAAAGCTCTGGTTAGGAGATAGACAAAGACCAAAATATATATTTCTTTTTTTTTTTTTTTTGGGTTTTTTTTTTTGGAGACAGGGTTTCACTCTGTTGCCCAGGCTAGAGTGCAGCGGCGCAATCTCAGCTCACTGCAGCCTCCATCTCCTGGGTTCAAAAGATTCTCCTGCCTCAGCCTCCCAAGTAGCTGGGATCACAGGTGTTCACCACCATGCCAGGCCATTTCTTTTTTTTTGTATTTTTAGTGGAGACAGGGTTTCGCCATGTTGGGCCGTGCTGGTCTCAAACTCCTGGCCACAAGTGATCCACCCACCTCAGCCTCCCAAAGTGCTGGGATTACAGGCATGAGCCACTGTGCCCAGCCTATATTTCTTATTATATCACAATATCACAAGAGAGTATCATCATCATCATCATCACTTTTATCATGAATGAATATTGGATTTTGTCAAATGCCTTTTGTACAGCTATTGAGTTAATCATTATATTATTTTTCTTTCTCAGCCTTTGTGAATTACACTGATTGATTTTTGAATGCTATACCAGACTTACATTTATGTGATAAACCCCAGTTGGTAATGAAGTACTATTTGTGTGTGTGTGTGTGTGAGAGACAGAGTCTTGCTCTGTCACTCAGGCTGGAGTGCAGTGGTGCAGCCTCCACTTCCTGGGATCAAGCAGTTCTCCTGCCTCAGTCTCCCAAGTAACTGGGATTACAGGCATGCGCCACCACGCCTGGCTAATTTTTGTATTTTTTATAGTAGAGACGGGGTTTTGCCATGTTGGCCAGGCTGGTGTCGAAGTCCTGACCTCAGGTGATCTGCCCGCCTTGGCCTCCCAAAGTGCTAAGATTACAGGCGGGAGTCACCGCGCCCAGCCTTGAAGTACTATTTTTTAAATTGTATTGTCGTACTTAAATTTGCTGAATTTTCTTAGAAATGTTTGTGTCTATATTCATGAGAGACATTGGTCTGTAGTTTTCTTGTTATATTTTCTTTTTTTATTTGAGTAATGCTGATTTCATAGAATGAGTTGAGAAATATTGCTGCTTCTTTAGTTTTTCTGGAAGGGTTTGTGTAGAATTGGTAATATTTCTTTAAATATTTCTAGAGTTCACCAGTGAAGCTATCTGGACCTGGAGTTTTCTTTGTGAAAGGTTTATTTTTTGTTTATTTGGAGACAGGGTTTCACTCTGTTGCCCAGGCTAGAGTGCAGTGGTGCAATCATGGCTCACTGCAGCCTCAAAATCCTGGGTTCAAGTGATCCTCCCACCTCAGCTTCCCAAATAGCTGGGACTACAGGCATGTGCCACCACACATGGCTAATTTTCCTTTTTTTTTTTTTTTCTTTTCTGTAGAGACAGGGTCTCACTTTGTTGCCCAGGCTGGCCTCAAACTCCTGGGCTCAAGCAGTCCTCTTGCCTTGGCCTCTCAATGTGTTAGTATTATAGGTGTGAGCCACCACACATGGCCTGTGAAAGGTTTATAACTACAGGCCAGGCACGGTGGCTCATGACTGTAATCCCAACACTTTGGGAGGTCAAGGAGGGCAGATTACAAGGTCAGGAGTTCCAGACCAGCCTGGCCAGCATGGTGAAACCCCATCTCTACTGAAAATACCAAAATTAGCCAGGCACTGTGGTGCACACCTGTAATCCTACTACTTGGGAGACTGAGGCAGGAGAATTGCTTGAACCCAGGAGGCAGAGGTTGCAGGGAGCTGAGATCGCACCATTGCACTCCAGCCTGGGCAATAGGGCGAGACTCCGTCTCAAAAATAAATACATAAACAAATAAATAAATGGTTAACTACAAATTAAATTAAAGGTAACATGGCTACTTAGGTTATCTATTTCTTTTTGAGTGAGCATGGTTTGTGTCTTTTTTTTTTTTTTTGAGACGGAGTCTCGCTTTGTAGCCCAGGCTGGAGTACAGTGGCCTAGTCTCAGCTCATTGCAAGCTCCGCCTCCCGGGTTCACACCATTCTCCTGCCTCAGCCTCTTAACTACCTGGGACTACAGGCGCCCACCACCACGCCCAGCTAAGTTTTTGTATTTTTAGTAGAGACGGGCTTTCACCGTGTTAGCCAGGATGGTCTCGATCTGCTGACCTCGTGATCTGCCCACCTTGGCCTCCCAAAGTGCTGGAATTACAGGCATGAGCCACCGCACCTGGCCAGGTTTGTGTCTTTTAAGGAATATGTACATTTCACATAAGTCATCAAATTGGTTGGCATAAAATTCCTTTATTATCCTTTTTTTTTTAGAAGGGGTCTCACTCTGTTCTGTCGCCCAGACTGGAGTGAAGCGGAGCAATCTTGGCTCACTGCAACCTCGGCCACCCAGGTTCAAGCGAATTCTCAGGCCTCAGTCTCTCGTGTAGCTGGGACTACAGGTACTACGCCTGGTTAGTTTTTGTATTTTTTTAGGAGAGTCGGAGTTTCACCATGTTGGCCAGGCCGGTCTCTCAAACTGCTGACCTCAAGTCATCCCTTGAGGTCACCCAAAGTGCGGGGATTACAGGCAAGAGCCACCACACCTGGCCCCTTTATTATCCTTTTAATATTTATGGGATGTATAGTGATTTCCCCTTTCTCATTCCTGATACTGTTTTTTTGTGTTTTCTCCCTCTCTTAATTTTTCTGATCATCTGGCTGGAAGTCTATACATTTTATTGAATTTCTCAAAGATCTAGCTTTTAGCTCCATTTTTTATTTTATGTTTTCTATTTTATTTTTGCTCTTGTCTTTGTTATCTCCTATCTGCATACTTTGGGTTTATTTTGCTCTTCGTTTTCTAGCTTTTTAAGATAGATGCTTACGTCATTAATTTGAAGTCTTTTTTCTAATATACACATTTAGTACTCCGAGCTTTTCTCTAAGTACTGCTTTAGCTGCATTCCACAATTGTGAAATGTTGTTTCATTTTCATTCAGTTCAAAATGCTAATTTTTCTTTTTTTTTTTTTTTGAGACAGAGTGTCACTCTGTCACCCAGGCTGGAGTGCAGTGGCGTGATCTCGGTTCACTGCAACCTCCGCCTTCCAGGTTCAAGCAATTCTCCTGCCTCAGCCTCCCGAGTAGCTGGGATTACAGGTGCCGCCACCACACCTGGCTAATTTTGGTATTTTTAGTAGAGATGGGTTTTACCATGTTGGCCAGGCTGGTCTCGAACTCCTGACCTCAAGTGATCTGCCCACCTCGGCCTCCCAAAGTGCTGGGATTATATACCTGGTCTCTACGACTTACTTTTTTTACTCATGTATATAACTGTATATAGCTGTAATTCATTCATTTTCCATGACTGCATAAAATTCTGTTCAAAGTATATGGATAGACTACAGTTCTTCTACTGACAGACATTTGGACTGTTTCCAAATATTTTGCTATAGTAAATAATGCTGCAATGAAGAATTTGAAATGCAGCTTCTGGTGCACATATGAGTTTCTCTAAACTATATACCAGGAGTGAAATTACATGCTCATCTTCAAAACATATAATTTTTCTTCATTTAACTTTGATTCTGTTTTTAATAATTCTCCCTAATCCCTCTTAGTAACTGTATGTTATCTCGTCAAGTATATGCACTAAACTACATCTCTATTCTTTTTTTTTTTTTTTTTTTTGAGGAGTCTCACTCTGTCTCCCAGGCTGGAGTGCAATGGCGTAATCTCGGCTCACTGCAACCTCCGCTTCCCAGGTTCAAGCCATTCTCCTGCCTCAGCCTCCCAAGTAGCTGGGATTACAAGCATGCGCCACAGCACCCGGCTAATTTTTGTATTTTTAGTAGAGACGGGGTTTCGCCATCCTGGCCAGGCTGGTCTTGAACTCCTGACCTCAGGTGATCCACCCGCCTCAGCCTCCCAAAGTGCTGGGATTACAGGTGTTAGCCATCGTGCCGGCCCACATCTCTGTTCTTGAACATCTAGAATTTATCCCCAGTTTTTGAAACTTCATACACCAGTCTGAAAAAAATTTGTGAAGTTTCTGCTTTTTAGGTCATTTCCTTATGAAGAATTCCTGGAAGTGGACTTATTGAAATAAAGACCAATTTACCAATTGTGCCAATTTACATTCAGTGGGAGGATTTTTATTGCTGAAAAATGAAGTAATAATCCTTCAATTAGTTGTTTATCCTTTGGGGGTCATGGATCCTTTGGTTTTTTTTGGAGATGGAGTCTTGCTCTGTCAGCCAGGCTGGAGTGCACTGGCACGAACTCGGCTCACTGCAAACTCCGCCTCCCAGGTTCAAGCAATTCTCCTGCCTCAGCCCCCTGAGTAAGTGAGATCACAGGCGCCTGCCACCATACCTGGCTAATTTTTGTGTTTTAGTAGAGATGGGGTTTCACCATGTTGGCCAGGCTGGTCTCGAACTCCTCACCTCAGGTGATCCACCCACCTCGGCCTCCCAAAATGCTGGGATTACAGGCGTGAGCCACCGCGCCAGGCAGATCATGGATCCTTTTGAGACAATGATTAAAGTATGGGTCTTCTCTCCAGAAAAAAAGAAACACAATTGCATCAATAAACAAAACAGCATGAAATTTCAAGGGTTTCTCAGAACCTCTGAAGCCCACGTAAACTGACACCTCCCTTGAATAAGAAATATTATCCTATCCACTGAATAGAAGTTTTCTTGCCATACTTCAACAAATAAGTTCACATACAAACTCTGGTATTGTCAACTACCTTTTGTACATAAACCATCACTTACTGAGCACCCACAATGTACCAGCAACATGCCAGATGCCAGAGGCAGAAGAATAAATGCTACTGATTTCAAGGAATACAGAGTCCACTGGGAAAGGCACAAACTAACAAGTATTTATAATAAAATATGTGCAGTAGTAGAAGTATTCATTAGGCAAAATGGAGGTACAAATTTAAGAATTGATCAACTTTTCTTTATCAAAGGTTTGCAAAGAATGAATGAGCATTCTCAAGGATATTATAGGTAGGGGAAGCAGTACCGGCAAAGGGAGGAAGACATCATATAACCGGCATATGTAGGAAACTGTATGAGTTTAACATGGTTAAATTGGAACAGTAATTAACATTGGAAGAGCTGAGACTTTTCCTTCCTTGGGTCAAAGACTAAAAGAACCAATACTGACATATACAATTTTAGCAGTTTGTCTGACAACACAAAGGAAACCACAAAAGAAGATTTCCTCCCAAACACTTCTTTTATTACCCAAACCTACTCTTATTACATACAAAGAAAACATTTTGCCTGTTTTCTTTTGCAACTGTTTGAAGTGCAGTGTTCCATTCAACAGACAAGGTTTAAAATCTACTTATTATTAATACAAACAAGCAGCACATTGTGAATTTAACATTGTCTGATGGCTGTCATTTTGTACATAGAAGTACTAGAAAGCCTGTACAATTACTACAATAATTCCTCATAAAATTGCCTTGAAAGACTAACTTATAGGTAAAACTACAATTTTAACATTGATTTAGATAGAATGTTGATTTTCAGCCTGTCAATTAACACTCCTAATGCTATCATCTCATGAAAAACATTGTTTTTAATTCAGCTTAACTTTTAAAATATAAGTAAGCACACTGTTACTTTGAAGTTACTGACTTAATTATAATGGAGCATGTGGAACTTTAAAAAACATAGGTGTCTTATACGCCTATGGAAAATGAATACAACCAGTTTTGATAATGCAACCTTGCAAATGTCTTGACTTGTTTGTATATATATATATACTTTCTCTTGAAAATGTAATTTGATTAGATTTCTGCCATGCTTATTCTTTTCCCTTAATAACCAATTCATATACATCACAGAACCACATGTATAAACATAAGGTTTTATTATAAAGTAATAAAACCTGTTATCTTGTGTGGCTAGAAAAGAAAGAAAATATAAGAGTTTAAAAATTTAAATGTCAACCAACTGAAGTTGAACAAAACAATTTAAGTTTATAAAGCTCTCAGCACAAAGAAGTGCCTGACTTGTTTTTTCTTTTTTTTTTTCAAATAAAGGAATCTCTCAGATGGCATCCCATTAAACACCATCTAGCTTTGTCAAAATAAAGGTTCTTCAAGAGTAGCTTAAAATATTAAAAAGATGTACTCTTATTACAAGTTACCTAATAAATATGTAGAATATGGTTTCTCTTCAGATTTCTACCAAAGAAAGGAAATTCTTCATATGTGTGACAAAGAAATCCAAAGTGAGCAAGTTTTCTCTATAAAATCCAATGGATCTCAGAGGGAACAGGCAAAAGCACAAACAAAAATGTATGTTAATATATTTTCTTCTCAGGTTTTGTTTTGTTTTCCTCTAAGAGAAGGAATCTTCTTCATGGAATTTTTTTCCCCCCAAGTAGAAAACATTCCTTAAAGGAACTTAAACAAAATGCATGGCCAATAAATGAAGGGTTCAAAGATTTTTATGAAGTGGGCTGAAAATAAATGATCCTTGGCATGTATTTGAAGACATCAAACAACTCTGACCACAAAAAGTAAACAACAAATCTACAATAGGTACAAATTATATACATTTATTTTTAATAATTTTAAATAACACTCTTGTATAAATTCTTTCATATATTCAAATCATACACAAATTTAGAAATGCATGATGAAGCCTAGTACAGCATATGTATGAGACACGTTTTTAAAGTTTGTGTTAGAATTTTAGTGACATAAATACAAGTTTAATGTTTCAGAAACATTCCCTAATTGCTCGGGCTGTAATTTAATGTATTATAGAGTGCTTATGCCTAGCATTACAACTTGACTTTAAATCATTTAGCTTTTGGACTTAGATCTGAGGCCCTGGGCTCACTTTCTAGGGCTGCTGCTGCAGTTATTGCATATGCATAAGTAACAAGAAAGATTCCCATATTGCCTTTGAGCGAACATCATTCAACCACTGACATTTTAATGATCCATAACCTTTAGTCCGTTTGATATTATTTGACTTCTTCAGATGTATGAGTGTATTCTTCCTGCCTTTCCCTTCGGCATAGACACTGGCTCAGGGTTAAACAGAAAAATGCACTAACCTTCCCTTTCTCCCCTGCACACACCAAATTCATTTAAGCTCCCAAACTCCTTACTATCAAGAAGAGTATAACAGACCAAAGGTTCTTTGTGGATGAAGCCAGAAATGCTTTTCTTGCTGTAATAGGTTACGCAGGGTTACCTTTTACTTCTCTGAACTTTTTGTCAGAGACCTTGCCTTGAGCTGTGGAAATTCAATTCCTACCCACCTAGCCCAAAATATAAGAAACAGGTATGTTCATTTTAAGTGGTGTTAGGTTCACCAAGCGTCCTAAAAAGTGTAGGACAAAAGTGAATGATCTAATAACCCTGT
This sequence comes from Chlorocebus sabaeus, assembly GCF_047675955.1. Classification (NCBI taxonomy): domain Eukaryota; kingdom Metazoa; phylum Chordata; class Mammalia; order Primates; family Cercopithecidae; genus Chlorocebus; species Chlorocebus sabaeus. The sequence continues at coordinate 90,709,467 of NC_132915.1, forward strand.
TCCAATCAAAGCTGTCAAGAGGATTCTCTACTCCCAAAACAGCACTTAAAGGGCTAAAGATCCTGATGGCACTCAGCTGACCAAAATAAACTAGTAGGTCAGTGAGTATTGCTTTAATGGTCAATTTACCTGGGAATATTGGCGCTAGAGAATAGTGATATAATTTGAGGTGTCTACAAATGTTGTCTAAAAAACCTCTCTCCTCTCATCCCATGTTTCATCTGTTCTCTACTCTTAAAATCTAGGTATCACTGGGAAGAGTGATGCACTAGGCCCACAGGACCTTAGTATTAATATAAATGAGCTTTAGTTTTCAAGTGTCATTTTTTTCTCTGTAACTGCAGAAATTCCATTAATAAAAGAACCCTGGGGGACAGAGGGTAGAGGGAGTGAGAGGGGAGTAAGGGAGGACAAGAACATACTTAACACTACCTAGGGCACCTAACCATCAGAAATGCATAGGCGTTGACTAAAATGAATTAATGAAGATAAAAGCATCGCTTAATGGCAGTATCTGTAATTTCCAAATAAGATTCACATCAGTGCTATCTTATTTAAAAATAAACACATTTCCAATCCTTACACAAACATTCTCCCAATATTAGGCTTTCTTTTTCTTTTTCTTTTTTCTTTTTGAGATGGTATCTTGCTCTGTCGCCCAGGCTGGAGTGAAATGGCACCGTCTCGGCTCACTGCAACTTCTGCCTCCCGGGTTCAAGTGCTTCTCCTGCCTCAGCCTCCCGAGTAGCTGAGACTACAGGCATGCACCACCACACCCAGCTAATTTTTGTATTTTTAGTAGAGACGGGGTTTCGCCATGTTGACCAGGCTGGTCTCGAACTCCTGACCTCATGATCCACCCGCCTCAGCCTACCAAAGTGCTGGGATCACAGGCGTGAGCCACTGCACCCAGCCCAATATTAGGCTTTCTGAAGGACAGATGGCATCCTGCTGCTGGATGCCACAGTTTATGGGGCTCATGCCTTTAGAGGAAAGAACATTGTGCAGTGCATCCCATACTAGTTTCCTAGACTGATTTCAGTGGTAGATCACTTCGTGATTGGTTTATATTTTAAAGTAAATTATTTCCAGAAGCAAAAAGCTGGAGACATTAGAGGATATTATTTAAAACAAATGTTAAGACTTTTTTTCCCATTTTTTTCCCATTCCCATTGAGAAAAATTATAACCATAACCTAGGAGCCATTAACAAATATTTAAAGGTAAACTTCCTTTCTGATTCAATTTTTCAATACTTTTTAAGGTCTGTTTCAAGGAATTTCTACATGGTCAAAATCCTCTTAGATTCCAACAAACCTCCTTTCTCTATTGGTTTAACTTCTGTTTAATAAATGTTCACTTCTCATTACCTTTAATCCTGACCTTTTTTGGGGGTTGGGGGACGGTGTAACTGGGAGAAAGTCGGGTATGCCATTTTGCATAATTTCTTAGAATTGTGCAGTCTGTACACACATATGCAGAAACTGCTAGGGAAAGCAAGTTTTCCCTCCCTGCGTGAAAGATGAGTTCACCTTAATGAAGCACAAAACTGGCAGTTTTGTTTTCTAATCACTAACACTAGCTTCAGATAGTAAATCTTCCTGTGTTCATTTCGCTAAGTGCTTCATGGTTGTATGGCCCTGGATTGCTCCTGATATTAAAAAAAAAAAAAAAAAAACATCCACAAGTAGAACTCTTCCTCCTAGCTTTCTTGTGTCCATGGCTAGGCAATTTCTGCATATAGTTGAAAAAACATGTGCTTTAGAGTTAGGAGCCCTGATTCCAAGCCTAATAATGACACACATTGTATAGCCTTGAACAAGACATTTAGCTCCTCTGTGCCTCAGTCTTTTCATCTATAAAATGGGGAGAAAAATTACTTCCTCAGGGGGCTATGGTGTGGAAGAAAGGACACACATATGGAAAAGTGCTTTGCAAACGACAAAGGGCTATAGAAAAACTAAATAATTTTCATATAATGTAATATAATGTAACCTCTATTCTTCTGAGCAATGGCCAAATATGCAAAGCACCCTCAGATTACCAGAAGTAGATTATCTGCTTGTACTCCCTCCAGAACATCATCTCCAAACCCTGAGAACAACTTAGGGGTCTCCTATAAAGGGATGACCAAGTTCTAGTTTTTTCTCTAGGGAAGTTAGGCAAAGGGGTCAGCTTGGATTTCCTAGGTCTAATCTAATAAGAAGTTTTTATTTTTTTTTCTAACCACTTCACAGTTCACTGTTCCTCCTAATAAGTTATATTTGACTTCTGACCACCTTTCCCACCCACCTTGCTTAACCCAAAATGTCAATATCATAATAAATGAGAGCAACAGTAGTTAGCCTCTAGGAAAAAAACTGCATCAAAAAGCAAGAACTAACTATACACACCCATCTACAAAGCTACCCACTAACCAGACAGGAAGACGATGGGAGAACTATAGCACTGCAGGGAGATGGCACATACCTCATGGCAAATGAGTGACAGGCTATGTTCACATGTAGGAGATTTTTTATTTGGGGTGAGGGAGAGATTATAAATATTTCACAGGCATGAGAACTACAGATCCCAAGTAATATGATGGCTTTTCTCTTGGAACTAAAATATTTCTATCCTTTGGAAGACTATCTTTTACATTCAAGAAAAACATTTTTTAATGAGGATATGTTTTATATTAATCTATGTAAAATATATAGGGTAGCTAGTGTCTACTTAGATTAATGTTTTTGGAGAATGCATCCTATGTCCCAGCTTAATGATTATTGACTTCAAAATCTATTGCTTGAATCATAGTAAGTCAAAGAGCCATGTAACTCTACTTTTAGACTGAGAAAGGAAAGAAAGATTAGAAACATTCAACCTCTTATAAATTTCAGCAATGTCCTCAAGAGGGACTAAAAATGACTGATGCTCACCAGAGTCCCAGCTCTAGCAATATTGCCAACTATTTTACAGTATTTTAAGCAATCCCCATATTTTTCTTTTTACAACACCATTAACTGCTGTACAAATAAATTCCAGATGATAAAATACGACATGATTTTTTTTTACAAATAGATACAAATACAATGTTGACCAGATATACTACATTAACTATGTACACCTTATTTCTCTAGAGGCAGGAATATTCCTTACTTTTAGACAATTGATCATTTACACTGAGACCCTGAGGAGGACCATCAGCCTCCTGCTCCCCAATGCTGCCTTCCTCCATTAGAAGCTTATCCTGTGCTTTCATCTCATCACTAAGCAAGAATCCTAGGAGGAAAAAACCAAGCCCTTCTGAAGATCTTGGGACTTTTCTATCCCTATTCTAGAAACTATCAAGATTATTTATTGTGATACAGCCTAGAAACCAGCTTTTCCTCAATGATGTCCTTTTGTATAGTAAAATGAATATAATCCCTGACACTGTTTTTAAAAAAATGTTTCAGGAATGGAGATGAAGTCTTCCAGCAGTCTTTTTCCCCTCCACATCCATCATCTTGTTACCACTGGCTTGGTGAACACTTCCCCAGGAGTCTATCTGGAGGTCAAAGTGGTTTTGGGCTGCACAATGGGGTTTAGCCTTTCCATACTCCCACGTGGTTTAGTACAAAAATATACTTTACTTCAAGTCCTAATGACAGTGAACACTTCAGATCTTCATGGGAAAACTAAGAGCAATAGATAGGCTAAGCGCATTACAAATTTGTACCTGAAAATTTCAGATGCACTATTTGCCTTTGCTTTCTCAGCAAACTCTAGCCAGGCTTTGTCTGGCCCAGGGGCTGATGCTTATAAGCACTGTGGTTTAACAATTCAGGAGAATATTTCTAGCTCCTTAGGCTTTGTAGTTATGTATGGGCGTCGTCAGGGTCAGTTGCCCATTGGGAGCCACTTCATTGCCATCATCTTCCAACAATCCCGAAACATCTGCATTGGGAATGCTGTCATGGTAGCTGCTGAAACTGATATTGTCTTCTTTCAGCTCGATGGTCCAAAAGGGGGCATTGAGTTTCCGGTTTTGGTACTCACGGTACATATATACAGCCCCCACAAATCCCATTAGCAGCACCACAACAATGATGATGACTGTCAAAATGATGATGTTAAACTGGGTCCATGATACATCAGCTAAAGCTGAAGTGCTGTTTTCAGAAGTGCTTACTGAAAAGACAGTCTGCAGGGTTGTAGGGGTAAAAGTACTATTTATAACAGGGGTGGGCACTGATGTGGTCAAAGAGGCATTGGAAACCAAAATGGTAGAACCTTCAGGTGTTGGAACAATAACTTCTGAAAATAAAAACAGAGAATGAAATGTAAAAGACAAAATTATCTAGTTTTGAGAAACAATAAAAGAAATACACATGGGAGTGAATGTTGATGTAGGATGTTGACATGATATTCTGCTTTAAGATAATGCAAGTTAAAAATAATTTTTAAAGAAATATAGTGATAAGGGTAAGAATCAGGGTCTATAAAGCTAGATTATTACATCTATGGCTGTTTTCCAATATGTATAATATCTACATTAAAATCTTTGAGTTGGGTGTGGTGGCTCACACCTGTAATCCCAGCACTTTAGGAGGCTGAGGCGGATGGATCACGAGTTCAGGAGTTCAAGACCAGCCTGGCCAAGATGGTGAAACTCTGTCTCTACTGAAAATACAAAAATTAGCTGGGCGTGGTGGCGGGCACCTGTAATCCCAGCTATTCAAGAGGCTGAGGCAGAGAATTTTTTGAACCCGGGAGGCGGAGGTTGCAGTGAGCTGAGATTGTGCCACTGCACTCCAGCCTGGGTGACAGAGCAAGACTCTGTCTCAAAAAAAAAAAAAATTGGGAAAATTCCAGTGGAGTTGTCCATTCTTATTTACTCTTAGATAAAATCATACAAATTCCTGCAAAGGCAGTAAATTTGTCACTACTGAGTTCTAAATCACATAGTTAAAAGTGACAGGGGTATATGGCAATCATTTGAACAAAAATAAGTCTAACAAGTCTGATGGCATTTCATAAAGGTAAAATAATTATCTGCAAAGGAGGTGTAGGCAAAACTGTACCTCGAGTTATGTCTGAAAAACAAATTTTAAATGTCCGAGGCTGACGTCAGCCAAGAGAGAAAACAGCTTTCCTTAATTCCATGTGTAGGAATTCTTCCTTTGTGTAGATTACAACTACTTTATAATTTAGGTACTATACTTTGTATGTCTAATGGCAGCATAGTTTGGTGGAAGGACTAAAGGCTTTGGAATCAAATAGAAGTGTATGGCTATAGATAAGTAAATTTTTTTAAAGCTCAATTTCCTTATCTGTAAAATGTGAATAACATCAACTTTGCAGAGTTCTTGGGAAGGATTAAATGAAATAATGTACCACACGCATTATCACATTTAATGCTTGGCATATAGCAGGTACTCAATAAAATTATTACTATTATTATTATAATTCTTCACCACAACACTTCATCAACTTATTCTAAAAAGAGGCAAAGTTTGTACATATTACTTAATAGCTAATAAGAAAAATCATCAGTCCTGTCAGTTAAGTATGGACAAAGTGTGCCTCCCAATAGGTAACAGAACTGAGTAGTGGGATCTCTAGCTAGTAATAGGGTTCAATCTGAATCTTTTTGTCTTAATCACAACAGTATCAAGATATCAAGAAAATGGCAGAAAGATGACACTTGCCACAGACCAACTGCTCATCAGCCTCGTGTTCAGAATGTTAGAATATCAAAGAGTGGTTTGTAGAATAGCATGGTCCAATCTCTCTGTGACCTAATAAACCCTCAATATCCCTAACTTATCCTGAATTTATAATCATTAATTTTTAAAACTAATCTTTACTGAGCTTTCCAATAAGAAATATTTTGCCATGTGAATAAGTTTGCTTTTAAAAATCAAAAGAAATATTATTATTTCCTCCTTTGTACGTGGGGGAAACTTAGGCCCAAAGTTAGGACAGATGCTAGAATGAACTCCAGCCTCTCAGCTGGCACTTCTAACCAGAGTAGATGTCCCTACTTCAAAAGACCTTTGATGATCCCTCAAAGTGATGAGAATAAAGGAAGCAAAGAATAAAAGAAATGATAGGATTCTTAAATTATTAACATAAAAATATAAATAGATGAAGAGAAAAATGTGAGAACATTTTGTCTCACTCTCGCAACGACTTTGTCTTGGTCCTCAAATTTCTGGAGTTGACTGTGGAGTGTCAGAAGAGCAGCAGGAATGGAAGGAAACCTCTTTAGGCAAATATCTATCAAAATCTATTTCCAAAAACTCCTCTGGTAGGGTTGGAAGGTTTTACAAAGCCTTCCATTTTTCACTGCTGAAATTTTCACTGCTAGGTTTAGATATTAAATTTACAATCACTTAGGTGAAGTTTTACCTTTCTTGATGCAATTTCCCTCGAGGTCTTGAACATAACCTTCTAGGCAGTTCTCACACCAAAACCCGGTGGTGTTATGGAGGCAGTTGATGCACTCACCACTTTCAGGCTTACAAATCTTTGGAGTTTTAACTGGGTCCACATGGCCGTGACATTGGCACTTTCTACAGATGCTGTCAAAATTGTAATAGCCATTTTCACATTTATTGCAGTTCGGGCCCATGTAACCATCTTTACACTGGTCACATTCAGGTTCCAATTCACTCGATTCTAAAAGAGAGAATGCCAGAATAGTTTAGTACAGTCGGAAGCTACAATTAAAAATGCAAAACAACAACTAGTCCTTAGAAAGATTTATAACCCCAGAACTTTGGAGGCCAAGTGGAAGGATCGCTTGAGCCCAGGAGTTTGAGACCAGCCTGGGCAACATAGTGAGACCCTGTCTCTAATTTTTAAAAAAAGTTTTATAAACCTTCCCTACTGTCTCCTCTCTAGAGACATATAATAATCTCTATTAATTAATTAAACTAAGAATCTATAATCTATTTACTAATTTTCCAGCTTATTGTAGGAATGATGGGGCCATTCAGAGAACCTATTCAGGTAGAGAGCAAAACAAATAGGCTTACAAAAGAAGTCTGACTGATTATGATGGGTTGGCACTCTCATAACTGTGTTATTCCCTCCTTTTTATAGATGACAGATTGGATAAAATATCATTTTAACAAAAACTTCCTCCATCCCTCTCATACTTAAATGTTGGTACTCTGCAGACTTCTACTCTTAGTTTCTTTCTCTTCTCTGCTCATTTTCCATGGGTGGACTCATCCACTGACATCATCAACAATTCCAACATGTGTATCTCTAGTCTATATCTCTGTCCTAAATTCCAAACTATATACTAACTTCCTGTACACCTAGATCCACAAACAGCTCAAACTTAACATGTACAATACTGTCCTCAGTATCTTCCTTTCCTGAGTCCTGTCTTCCTCCAGTGTTCCCTATATCTCAGTGAATGGTACCAACATCTACCCACTTGCATAAGCCAAAACACTGAGAATCATCTCTCAATCCTCCTTCTCCCTGTGTCCCTTCTAAGCAGTTATCAATTCATATCAATTGTACCTGATTAAAGTCTTTCCAATCCACAGATGTCTCTTTTCATTCCCACTGGAGTGATCTTAGATTAAGCCTTCATCATTTCTCACCTAAATTATTGTAGCTACTTCCTCATGGTTCTTTTTATCACAATGCACCCCTACATTCACTTTGAACTTCAAAGTAAATAAGAACATGTTACTTCTCTAGAGAAATCTCTTCAATGGCTCCCTGACTCCTTCAGGATTAAGTGAAAATGTAATCGAATTTTTAGTACCTTTCATAATCTGACCTCTGCCTACTTCTCTCGACTTTTCTCTCTTCACTTCACACTCCACCACCCCCTAAGGTTCAGGCACATTAAATGGCTTAAGAGAACTCCCAAAAACTGCCTGCTTTCTTTTCTGTGAGATTTTGTACATACTGCTTTCTCTGCATGGGACATCCTCTTGTCTCTCTATTTCTAGTTCAGTTAGCAAATTCAATCTGTAGAAATTAACTCAGATATTATTTCTTCTCAGAAGCACAAAAGTTTTCCTTGATTTCCTCAGTTTGGGATAGGGTTAGTCTATGCTTAACTGTAACACATGTCATTTGAAATTGTAATTACCTAATTACTTGTGTGTCTCTCCCATTAAACTATGAGCTACTTGACATTTTTCTGTCTTTATTGCTAATGTTTAGCACAGTGCCTAAAACACAGCATGTGTTCAATATATATATACTGAGTAATTTCACCTTAGGCAGTAGGAACGTAACAACTCATACCTATCTGCTTCTAATTCTTCATAGGATTTCAATTCTGGATTCTTCATTATATTTAATAAATAATTTTTAATAATGAACAAATCATCTTTTAAATCTGCTAGCTAGATCTTTTCTTAGAATTTACTATTATAATTACACTAACAGGATCACCCTGTTATCTAAACACAGACTGATGTTATTATAGCAGTAATACTTTACAGTGGTCATAGAACTTGTGGCAATGAATCATATTTCTGATGCTCTTTATGAAAAATAAATTCCTTTCATCTGCCACTTTTACTTTTTAAAATGGCTTTGAGATATAATTTATATACTGTAACATTCATTAAAAGCATGCAATTCAATGGTTTGTATATTCCCAGAGTGTGCAATTGATAAAGAATTCTAACTTACCACTTACAATCCTAGTTGGTAGTGTGACCTCAAGTAAGTTACTAAACTCTGAGCCTCAGCTTTCCATATTTCAAATAAGGGAATTAAACCAGAAATACTTAGGTTACTTTTAGCAGTAAAAGGTGGCAGCTGAATTATTCATAACCCATGCAAACAACAATATACAGGAAAAAAATAATTAGTGAAAAGCATATACTCCTTGTTCTCAATGAAGTTATAGCTTACAACAGTACCATATTTTACAGCATTTTTGTACTTCAACAACTATAGCAACAATAACTAATCTAAAGAATTCCTGATGAAATAGATTGAAGGACTGAAATTCAGCTTTGTGAAAGTCTTTCATGCCTGTCACGGGCAGACCAACTGGACCAGTTGTAAATTTATATGAAATGTTCAGAATGGGCAAATCCATAGAGCAGAAAAAGCAGGTTAGTGGTTGCCTACGGCCAGACAAAAAGGGAGTAATTGCTAATGATTATAGGATTGTTTTTTAGGTCCTTTTGATGGGGGAGGTGATGAAAATTTCTAAAATTGATTGTGGTCATGGTTGCACAACTTTGAGACTATGTACTAAAAAAACTGAATTTTGCATCTTAAATTGTATGAAATGTGAATTATAGCTCAAGAAAGCTATTATTTAAACAGACAGGGAGAAAGAAAGGAAGGGAGGAAAGAATTCAAACCAGCACCACCCAGCTAAGCTGCTTTGAAAGTCCTAGTGAAAATATGTGAAATAATGAATGCTTATTGTTTTAAGTCACTAAATTTTAAGGTAATTGGTTATTTAGCAATAGATAACTAATACATACATCAGTATTAAATGATTCAACTATATTTATTAGATTGCCATATATATGCAATTAGTCAACATTATTTGGTATCTAGGAGGAACTAATTAGTAAATGTTACCTTGAAATAGGTGAGCAAAAGTTTCTCAGTCTTGAAGTTCCTGTATTAACTCATTGTGCAGGTTTTTAGACACCTTAAGTCTCATTCACATGTATATATTTGGATTAGATTATAAATTCCTGGAAAGGAAAACTTTTGCTGTTTTTTTAACTCCCTTTTACCTATGGCATCCAGAACTTTATTCATTAATGCAATTTATACCTATTGATAACTGATTCACTGATTTTTTTTCCCCCTCTAAAATGAAGAGTTAGAGAAAAGCCTTACTTATAGAGCAGCTGCCTGTAGATGTCACTGCTGAACAAGGGCAGCGAAGACATTCTTTAGAGGCATCAGGACTCTGATAAAATCCTTCTTTACACTCTTCACAGTGATTTCCTTTGCTATTCTGGCAGTTTAAACAAGCACCTAAAAGAAGCAAATTAATTTTAAAAGTTAAAGATATACCTTGAAAGCCAAGTAACTTTCAAAAATCATGCTTGTAACAAAAATATCATAAGAAAAAGAAAAACTAATAGGGGTTGATAGAGTTAATTTCTACCCCACCTGATTTCTATACTGCCCATGCCTATGAATTGTGTCCCCTACTAGTTTGTAAACTCCTTAGGAAAAGGTGGGATACAGGATTGGTGGCTCAGGAAACCCTTGCTGGTTGATCTGATTACATACCAAAAGTAGGCCAACTATACAACAAGGAACAAATAAAAACAATCCAAATACATATTAATAGAAGAAACTGTGGCATTTTCATAAGTGAACTAATCATACATGCATGAACATGCATAAATTTTTTTTTTTTTTTAAAGAGATGGGGCCTCCCAAGTGGCTGGGACTATAGGAGCATGCCATTACACCCGGCTAATTTTTAAATTATTTGTAGAAACAGGATTTCACTGTGTTGCCCAGGCTGATATTGAACTCCCAGCCTCCAATGCTTCTCCTGCATCAGCCTCCCAAAGTTTTGGGATTACAGGCGTGAGCCATTAGATTAGCCACCCAGCTTGAATCTTATAAAGAATGTAGGCTGAAAAGCAAATTGGAGAATAACACATACAGAAAGAGAATACTTATTAAAATTTAAAAACCACACTAAGCACGCTAAGCAAATGGATACTAACCAGATGGACATAAATATAAGTACACTAACCAGATGGACATAAATATGAGGTAAAAATTCAAATGTGGATTGCCAGGGTACAGGGGAATTTTATACTCCACTTGTCTCTGTGGAGGCAGGGGGGTAAGACAGGACTAGAGAGGAAAAGAGGACCTCAACTTTATTTGAAATTTTCTATTTCAAAGATGTAACTATATACATATGTGTATAAATATGAAGTAAAATGTCAAAATGTTAATCTTTATTATTAATAATTCTGGGTGTGAGTGCATAAGTATTTGCTATATTATTCTCCATAGCTTTATATATTTAAAAATTTAAAGTAAAAATAAAAACAATTAATAAAGAAAAGAAAAAAAGCAGCAAAGTTAGGTTTTGTAATAATACTCCCTTGGCACTCTATGAATAAGGATTTTCTACAGACATGGAAGCAGCATAACATCTGAAAACAGGAAATGAGAAAGTGTAGCATAATTTACATTCCTTCCTTATGGGGCCACCAAGATTCAAAGGGACACTTAGAACTACTACTATGGAAATTAGTGAGTAAACTCAACATAGAGATCTAGGAAGATAATGACATTTTACAAAGTAAACTAACTACAGTTCAATGCTAAAACTATTCATAAAGTCTTGATTTTTTTTCCTTACTAGTAGAAATATTTTTAAAAAGGGAGAGAGAATAGGCTGTGAAATAAAATGGTCTCACAACTGAAGCAAAACTTGAAAAAAACAAAATAATGAAAATGTCATCAACCTACATGTTAAAAATCTCAATTTTTTTTTTTTTTTTTTTTTTTTTGAGACGGAGCTCGCTCTGTGGCTCAGGTTAGAGTGCAGTGACATGATTTCTGCTCACCGCACACTGCAACCTCTGCCTTCAGGTTCAAGTGACTCTCCTGCCTCAACCTCTCGAGTACCTGGGATTAGAGGAGCGTGTCACCACGCCCGGCTAATTTTTGTATTTTAGTAGAGACAGGGTTTCACTGTGTTGGCCAGGCTGGTCTCGAGCTTCTGACCTCAAGTGATGTGCCCATGTAGGCCTCCCTAAGGGTAAATCTCAATTCTTAACTGACTACATCAAAATTCCCCCAAACTTCATGAATTTATTGTGAAAGATATCTTCAAAAGTTTGTTATATGAACACTTAACATTAAATCAAACTTGTATGTAAATATCATTGCTTTCAATCATGTAATTTTAAAGGCCTGATAGTGCTGATCATTTTTTCCCACATATAACAAAGTAGTATATACTCATGTTGTGGTAGACACTTTAGGTACTGGCTTCTTTCCAGATATTCCTATATCATGATCTCTCTTTAACTATGTATCTTTGGGACAATAAAAACAGCTGAAAAACACATACTAGGAAACTGGAGTTTTGCTCTAAAAATAAAACAATTTTAAAAGTTAAATTGTTCCTCAGGTTGGACACGTCAAAACCTGCATTATGTGTGAAATCTGTCTACCTACTCTCCCCCTATTAAAAATGTTCAATACAAAGAATTTTTAAGAGAAAAAGTTCTGATAAAGTGCTAAGCTTTAATATAAAAATACCTGAAAAAAAAAAAGCTAACAGTTCTGTAATAAAATTTGCATGTTCAGGGTAAGATGCAGTCCAATAATAAGTCCTTTGTGCATAACTGATGTGATAAGAAAAGGTCATGTTGCTACCCTTTATATATATATATATATATATATATATATATATGCCGGGCATGGTGGCTCACGCCTGCAATCTCAGCACTTCGGGAGGCCGAGGCAGGCGGATCACCTGAGGTCAGGAGTTTGAGACCAGCCTGACCAACATGGTGAAACCCTGTCTCTATTAAAAATACAAAATTAGTCAGGTGTGGTGGTGCATGCCTGTAATCCCAGCTACTCAGAAGGATGAGACAGGAGAATCACTTGAACCTGGAAAGCAGAGGTTGCAATGAGCCGAGATTGCACAATTGCACTCCAGCCTGGGCAACAGAGTGAAACTCCTTCTCAAAAAAATAAATAAATAAATAAATAAATAAATATATATATATATATAAAAAAAAAAATAAGTCACATACTTGTAACACTTTACTCCTACAGTACTACTGGGTTTACATGCTTATTATTTCAGGACTTTTTACTATTCTAAATAAGACTCCACATGTCTGTGACTACCACAATATAATTCTACTCTCTTAAGCCATTTATACCAGAATATTTTTTCCAGAAGAATTTTTTATTTCTGTTTGTTTTTTGCCATACCCTGCAATGAGAAATCAATGAGTAAAAAAAACCTTTACATGGTAAACAATGCTATCTCAAAAGTAAAAATGAAAGCAAGTATAAGTATAAAATTTAGCCCAACACAGTGGCTCAAACCTGTAATCCCAGCACTTTGGGAGGTCAACGCAGGTAGATCGCTTGAGCCCCGGAGTTTGGGACCAGCCTGGGCAACAGGGAAAAACCTTGTCTCTACAAAAAATACAAAAATTAGCTGGGTGTGGTGGTGCATGCCTGTAGTCCCAGCTACTCGGGAGGCTGAGGTGGGAGGATTGCTTGAGTCTGGAAGGTTGAGGCTGTAGTGAGCTATGATCATGCCACTGCACTCCAGCCTGGGAAACAGAGTGAGACCCTGTCTCAGAAGAAAAAATAAATAAATTTAAAAAAGGATAAAATTCATTGATTCTTAAATATTCATCACTGTTTACATTGCTTTACGGTACATGTACCTTAAGTACAACTACAGAGAAAGAAAACTAATAAAGATAGGCCAGCCATAAACAACCAAAGTGTTAACAACAGTTGTGAGAGGCAATAGCCCTTTCAGTGTTTTCCCCCTCTAGTCTTCAAATTATCTCTAGTATACATGCATCACTTTTATTTTTTGTCACCTTGATTTTTCTTATTGTAAAATATATCTGTAAAATATATCACAAACACATTGTAAAATATTCCAAGAACTCAAGTGATATACACTTCATATATATATTTAAGAATTATTGGCCGGGCGCGGTGGCTCAAGCCTGTAATCCCAGCACTTTGGGAGGCCGAGACGGGCGGATCACAAGGTCAGGAGATCGAGACCATCCTGGCTAACACGGTGAAACCCCGTCTCTACTAAAAAATACAAAAACCTAGCCGGGCGAGGTGGCGGGCGTCTGTAGTCCCAGCTACTCAGGAGGCTGAGGCAGGAGAATGGCGTGAACCCGGGAGGCGGAGCTTGCAGTGAGCTGAGATCCGGCCACTGCACTCCAGCCTGGGTGACAAAGCGAGACTCTGTCTCAACAACAACAACAACAACAACAAAGAATTATTTATTTTTACAATAAAAATAAAGACCATAACGTTTAAAACCTATATACGGTAGAAACTAACGATGTGAATTTGCTCTTTTAATAGCTTACAACTCCTCTGTGAGAGGCAACATAGCATTTAAAAACTGGTGTGGGATTTAATGTCAAATTTGTGTTCCATTTCCAGCTGAACTTCTCACAAACTATGTTACCTCAAGCGAATAGCTTATCTGATTTTCACCTTTCTAATCTGTAAAATGGGATAATAATTCTTTGGCTAATGATTTAATATAATGTGAGCATTTTTTCTTTATGTCTTAATTTCCTCATCTGTAAATTTTAAAAGCTGAACTAGATGAAATCTAAGGTTTCCTTTAAATCTAAAATCTAAGGGTCTTTCTTTTATGATAAATGATATATAAAAATAAGCTGAAGTTTAACATTGTTCATTGTGCTCTGCCTGGAACCCCCAAAATATAACAATACTGCCCTAAAACTCACATTCTCACATTCTCATTGCTGAAAGATGGCCAAAGGGTGGATCAAAAGAAAAAGGAATGTTTCCTGAAGATGATTTTTTTCATGCTCCTTGTCTAAGCATTTCAAAAATCTTTGTAGAGATAACCAAGAAAATAACTAGTCAAAGAAAGGAATGTAGGGCTCAGCCAAATTCAGGGACAAAACATTGAAAACATACCTGCAAAAATTGTTACCTGCAAAAAGACCTTTCCTTATTCCTTTATTTATTTTACCATTTCATCATTTATATATAAACCTGTCGGAAATACAGTAATGTGCTATGTTGTAGGAAGAAATGCCTTACTCTCTTTATAGAACAAAAGGCAAGCTTCAACCTGGCAAACTGAAAGAAGGGCACTATGGAGCCCAGCTTAACAAGGGAGAGAGTAATAGGGCATAAAGTCAGAGAGAAACGCAGGACCCAGAAAATGTAAAACCAGATAGGCCACGGAGAGATGTTTGAATTTTGTTTATTCCAAAAGGGATGAGAACCCATTGGAGGGTTTAAGCATGAAAATGACATGATCTGGTTTTACATTTTAAAAAGATTGCTCTGGTTGTTATATGGAGACTAACTGTGGTGGGGTGGGGATCAGGTAAGAGGGAGAGAAGAGAGGAGGCTGAAAGACCAGATGAGACTGCGCCAAAGTAGTTCAAAGGGATGACAGTGGCTTGGGCAAGGATGATGCAATAAAAGTCATGAGCAGTGGTCAGATTCAGAGTATGTTTTGAAGATAGGGCTGATGGAATATACTGATAAGCTGGATATTTGCAGTAAGAAAAAGGAGAAAAATCAAATATGACTACTAGGCTTTGGGACTCAGTAACTTGGTGAAATGGATAGAGCAGGCTTAACTTATAAAGTTGAAAAAAAAGTTGTTCTGCATGTGTTAGGTTTATAATGCCAATTAAAACATTCAAGTGAAGATGTCAAGTGGATATCTGACTGTTGGATATTTGAGTGCGGAGATCAAGGGAGAAATGTAAATCTGATAATAAGCACATATATAGATGGCATTTAAATTAAATCCAGGGTTAAGGGAGAAAATGAGCTAAAACAAACAAACAAATACAAATTAAATCCAGGGGACTGAATGAGACCACTTAGGGAGAAAGTTTAAATGGCAAAGACAAACGTGACAAGCTCTGAGCCCTGAGGCACTCCAATGCTTGTAGTTGAACTGAGGAAGATATAGTAGAACTAATAAGAAGGAAAAGCTGGTTAGGTAGCACAAAAACCAGGAAAGCATGACACCCTGAAGTAAGTATCACTGGGGAGTAGATTAGTCAACTCAGTCAAGCTACTCAGGTCAAGTTACTCATCATAGGACACTATGAATACATAAAGGTACACTGGATTTTCAAAGGAAATATATTATATGAACATAAAGTTCCAGTTTTAAAAATAATATCCCTCCACCTCCATTTTAAGGGAAACGTGCTTAATAAAGAAAATCTGGAAAAATACAGGAGTAGAAAGGGGTAAAAAATAATCCTAGGAAATCTCTCATTAAGATTTTTAGGCTGGGCTCCATGGCTCAAGACTGTAATCCCAGGACTTTGGGAGGCCGAGATGGGTGAATCACCTAAGGTCAGGAGTTCAAGACAAGCCTGGCCACCATGGTGAAACCCCATGTCTACTAAAAATACAAAAATTAGCCAGGCATGTGATGGTGGGTGCCTGCAATCCCAGCTACTTGGGAGGCTGAAGCAGGAGAATCGCTTGAACCTGGGAGGCAGAGGTTGCAGTGAGCCAAGATCATGCCATGCACTCTAGCCTGAATGACAGAGCAAGACTCAGTCTCAAAAAAAGAAAAAAGAAAAAAAAAAAAACCCCCACAGATTTTTAGTACTTCTCTTTGTAATCTTTCGTCATTTACAGGGGTTTGGCTTTTGTTTTTTAACTAGTCTAATTATATGGCATATGTCATTTTATACCTTGCTTCTTTCACTTTCTCATATTGCTATACATTATTCTTTAAAACATTTTATCAGCCAGGCACAGTGGTTCATACCTGTAACCCCACCACTTTAGGAGGCCGAGGCAGGCGGATCACCTGAGGTCAGGAGTTTGAGACCAGCCTGCCCAACATGGCAAAACCCCGTCTCTACTAAAAATACAAAAAAAAGTTAGCTGGGCATGATGGTGGGCGCCTGTAATCCCAGCTACTCAGGAGGCTGAGGCAAGAGAATCACTTGAACCCAGGAGGCAGAGGTTGCAGTGAGCCAAGATCGTGTCATGCACTCCAGCCTAAGTGACAGAGCAACTGTACTCCAGCCTGGACAATAAGAGTGAAACTCCATCTCAGAAAAAACCAAAATAAAACATTTTATCGAGAATGTAATAACAGTTACCATTTACTGATTACTTGTGATGCGTCAGACACTATATGAAGGCTCTACTAATGTATTGCATTTAATCTTCACAACAACCCACTAGGCAGTTACTGCTATTATATCAAATTTATAGGTGAAGAAACAGATTAAGTAACTTACCCAATGTAAGGTCAACATTTGGTTTTCTGTGTTTTTAATAACATACTGCCTAGATAACAGTATTTATTTCATACCCTATTGTGAGAAACTGGGTTGTCTAACTTTCTAAAATTGTAACTACCACTTTGGTGAGCATCTTTGAACATAAGCTTCTTATGAATTTAGAATTCTTTCCTTAGAATAGATTCCTGGAAATAGAATTACCGGATCAAAGAAGAGTTTTTAAGATTTCTAATACTTACTATCAAATTGCTTTCCAAAATGTTTATCCAAATACATTTTACCACAAAAAAAGAGTACTTTGAAAATCTACTTCAATCTAAAACAGAAGGAATAGAAAAACAGTAGAGGGGGTGAAAATAGGACTGTAAAAACGTAGTAAGTGGCCACCAGAGGGCAACCTTATCACAGCACTGTTGAAAATAAAGACACTTGACGAGTGGTTTTATATAAAGCTTGTAATTTTAAATAAAGTATTTGCACTCCTTCATGTTGGATTCCACTTTTATTATAATTCCAAACAAAGAAACCATTTATTTCTCTCACTACTAGCTGCTTTTAGAAACCATAACCATGAAAAAGAATTATTTTGCCTTAAATTATCTCCAGATCAAGGACAGGTCAGCACTTACATGACAGCAAAGAGAGTGGCCTCATTGCTGTAAGAAAAATTAAAACTGAGAATCAGCAATGTAGACTGCTTTTTGGTACTGTAAAAGATCTAGGGAGTAATTTTAATCAGCTCAGTATAATGAAGTATTCCTATTGTTACCCAGTATTGAAAATCATTTTTCCTAGGCCGGGCGCGGTGGCTCAAGCCTGTAATCCCAGCACTTTGGGAGGCCGAGACAGGCAGATCACGAGGTCAGGAGATCGAGACCATCCTGCCTAACCCGGTGAAACTCCGTCTCTACTAAAAAATACAAAAAACTAGCCGGGCGAGGTGGCAGGTGCCTGTAGTCCCAGCTACTCGGGAGGCTGAGGCAGGAGAATGGCGTAAACCTGGGAGGCGGAGCTTGCAGTGAGCTGAGGGGAACAGGGGGACAGAGTGAGACTCCGTCTCAAAAAAAAAAAAAAATCATTTTTCCTCTGTATGTCTTTCCATTCATTTGTTCATTTATTTGATAAAAATTTAGTGAGCAGTTACTATATGCTAAAGCTCCATGCTAGAGATTGTGTATACAATGGTGAAAAAAAAAACTGTTCTTGCCCTCATGAGTGAGCCATGTGACTCAGAACCACAAATAAGTATACAATTACAAATTGTGAAAAGTGCTATGAAAAAAATACAAGTATATGTGAGAGCATATAATAGGGACATTACCATTAAGCCTAGAGCATCAGGAAATGCTTCCTGATGAAGTGGCCTTTAATTGATGACCCCAGGGAAGAATATGATTTAATAAGGCAGAGAGGTCAAGGATGGAGGTAGAGGTGGATTAGAAAAACCATTCTTGGCAGAGGAAAGATCATATATGAGAACCCTGGAAGCAGGGAACATGCCTTGTTTTAGAAATCAGTGTGACTGGATCACAGATGTAAAGAAAAAGAACACCAGAAGATAAAACTGGCAAATAGGCAGGGACAAGATCACATAAAAGAAAAAAAAATACAATTTCTTCTAAATCAATTTGTTTCACTATAGAGTATTTGAATGAAGAATAAACTTTCAACTGATTTTTCCAGGGTACTTTCAACTTCAAATATTTTGCCACCCTGTTCTCTTAAAAACACTTGTCAGACTAGTGTGTCCTGATTTTTTTGTTTGTTTGTTTGGGGAAAAAAAATGTTTCCAAGGAAGGATACTTAATCCTCACATTTAGGAAAACTAAGATCAGAAGTTAATTGGCTTTAGTTTTTAATAGTTTGACTAAGTTTGCCTAAATGTGGTTTTCTTTGTTTTTATACTGCTTAGGGTTTGCTGAGCTTTCTGAATCTGTGGGTTGATGCCTTTAATCAATTTGGAAAATTCCTGGCCATTTTCTCTTCAGATATTACTGTGACCCAATATCTCTTTCTTCTCTTTTTAGCTCTCCAATTACATTTATGCTAAACCTTTTGTCTGTGTCCCACATCTTCCCTGCTCTGTTCTTCCCATTATATTTTCTCAAAATGCTTCAGTTTGGATGTTTTTAACTGTACTGTATTCAAGTCTACTAACTTTGTCTTCACTGTGTACAATTTACCGTTAGATTAATGCAATGAGTTATTAATTCACATGTTGTATTTTTCAGTTCTAGTTTGTTCATTTGATTTTTTTGAGATTCCAATTTCTATTGAAATTTTTCCTCTCTTCACCTATTTTGTCTGATTTTCCCTCTATTGTATGAAAATACAAATTTTAGTTAAGTCTTTCTATGCTAACTCTAACATCTAGATCACCTAAGGGCCTGCTTCCATTGTTCATTTTTTTCTCTTTGGTACTGGTCACATTTTTCTGTCTTTGCATTGTCTAGTATTTTTTACTGTATGCCGGACACAGCATATAAAAGAACCAGAGAGGGCTCCCCTTTCATCGATTAGGCAGATATAATGAGAGAATTACTTCAATCCAATCGGAAGTTGAGGCGGCCTGAGGGTGGACTATAATTTTAGTATGAGTTAATCAACTTCTGATTCCTTACTATTTATTGGTCATGGCCCTCTAAAGCTTTTGATTGAGAGCCCAGCAAGCCTGTGTCTCCTTGGCCCTAAAAGACTGTGAGACATCTGTATCGGCCTTTGATAATTTGAGCCTAGGTCCCACTGCATGCACTTTCAGAGTCTGAGAACATCTTGAGGGGGAGATAATTGAACGTCATAGCAGGCCCTCTCTTTCTAAAGGGATTTTGTCTCCTCAGCACAAGACTGAAAGAGAAAGAGATTTTTTTCTACCTTTCTGGCCCAGCCTTCCATCTTCTGCATAGTCAGCTAATATCCTGTGGAAAAGCTGGCCTTGTGTTTAGGGATCCTCTTGTTTCCAACCATTATTCAAGCCTTAAATGACTGCCAAAAACATTTCTTGTATCTCTTTCCTAAAGAAGAATTCCTTTGCTTGGATCTAGCTCATTCTTTGCCTATGCTCGGAATCAGCAAATGTCCCCTGGAAAGACAATGGCTGGTGATCATCAGTTTACCTAGGCAGAGTTCCAACCTTTCTGGAATTGTAGTTCCTATAGTTCTCCTTGTCTCCATAGGTGTGTGTATACATACATATATATATGTGTGTGTGTGTGTATATATATATATATATTTTTTTTAATTTACGTACTTTTTCAAGTTTGTTGTAGCAGGAGTTTGGCTTGCTGCGATCTATTATATCCTACTTAGAAGATAAAGACCCTTCCAAACTATTTCAGAAGAATCAACCTATAGCTGAAAGATTTCCAAATGAAAAGAACAGTGGAATAATTACATGACAAAGCTAAGGAAAGTATGTACCTGTGAGGGCATCACAACTGGCAGACCGATTATTGCACTGGCACGGCAAGCAGCCATTCTTACTAAAGCCATAATATCCATCTTGGCATCGGTCACATGTAGAGCCAATGACACCCACTTTGCACTGGCATTTCCCAGAACTGCAAATAAAAGCAAAGACAATGAATAAAAGTAAATCAGTTTAAAAGTTGTATTGCCTAACATCCCAGAAGGGAAAGAAAGCCCAGCTCATGTAAATCATATATACTTACCATATCTCAAAGCCTTGTGTCCAAAGAAATCACCTTTCAAATTCTGTATTGCTATTAAAAGCTGCCTAGTGTATTGCATAATGCCATTTCTTAGCTAACAAATAATTTTACAGAAAATTTAAAATGGAGGCATTTGAAAGCAGGAGTAAGAATTATGATGATGATCATGATAAAAACAATGAGCTATCACTTATTGAGGGCTTATGTAAATAAATATATTTTTTCTCTAATTCTCAAGGTAGTTCTACTTGGTGAGGGTCATAATACTTATTTTACTACCGAGAGAATTCAGATAAAGTTATTGTCCTCAGCTAGTAAGTCAAGTCTATTCACACAAAGCCAGACTTTTCCCTACCATACTATCTACTCCTAAGATTGACTCTAAATTGGTACAAGAAATTTGTCTGCTAAATAACTTGATATTCCTTAGGTATCAAGCTTCATTCTGTAGATCCAAAGCATTACAGTTCACCATCTATATAGGTCCTGACTCCAGTGATGGTGTTTATGCTCTGTCCAGAATAAATCTTGGTCTCTTTTCTCACTGCAAGTAAATTTCAGGTCTTTAACAAAAGCTGAGAAATCTTATTGCTTAAAGAGAGGCTGCAGCCTAACAAAGAGATATAAGCCCAAATATTTTGATGTTTAAAGCTTAATTAAAATTTGTACTGATCATAGTATAGATGTTTTTAAAAATGCAACAAAAATTTACATTATCTAATTTACACTATCAAACATAAATCTATGAATCTTAAGTAATTTAGCAAAGAAAAAAGAAAAGAAGCCACACACATATACACAGTCTTACACAAGAATATCCCAAGGCACTTAAAGATCTAGCAAATAAAATCTGTATTCATAAAAAATAAAATTCAGGAATATTTTATGACTCAATAAGAAGGAACCAGTCAATCGAAGCCCCTCTACACTATCAGAAAATTATAAAGAACATAATGTACCTTTCAAAGAAAGGCTTACAACACTTCATTATTTCCAAGGCTTTTAAAATGTTAATCAAAATATGCTTACTCCTCATTCCTCTAAATACATTTATTCAGTATACAAAGGATAAACAGTTACTTTCAATGATGGTGTTTGCCTAACCCACAACCTATAAGAAGAAAAAGGTATTCCTTTTGAACACAAAATCACTTAATAATATTGTGTAACCATAATATAGCCAATGTTCCCAAAGTAGTCGCTATTCCTAAAGTGAGTTTTCTCTTCACAATTCTTGGGACACTAAAAGACTTTCTACCTTGTAAATTTGTTGGAGTTCTTTGTAGGTTCTGGATATTAGCCCTTTGTCAGATGAGTAGATTGCAAAAATTTTCTCCCATTCTGTAGGTTGCCTGTTCACTCTGATGGTAGTTTCTTTTGCTGTGCAGAAGCTCTTTAGTTTAATGAGATCCCATTTGTCAATTTTGGCTTTTGCTGCCGTTGCTTTTGGTGTTTTAGACATGAAGTCTTTGCCCATGCCTATGTCCTGAATGGTACTACCTAGGTTTTCCTCTAGGATTTTTATGGTATTAGGTCTAACATTTAAGTCTCTAATCCATCTTGAATTAATTTTCGTATAAGGAGTAAGGAAAGGATCCAGTTTCAGCTTTCTACTTATGGCTAGCCAATTTTCCCAGCACCATTTATTAAATAGGGAATCCTTTCCCCATTTCTTGTTTCTCTCAGGTTTGTCAAAGATCAGATGGGTGTAGATGTGTGGTATTATTTCTGAGGACCCTGTTCTGTTCCATTGGTCTATATCTCTGTTTTGGTACCAGTACCATGCTGTTTTGGTTACTGTAGCCTTGTAGTATAGTTTGAAGTCAGGTAGCGTGATGCCTCCAGCTTTGTTCTTTTGACTTAGGATTGTCTTGGAGATGCGGGCTCTTTTTTGGTTCCATATGAACTTTAAAGCAGTTTTTTCCAATTCTGTGAAGAAGCTCATTGGTAGCTTGATGGGGATGGCATTGAATCTATAAATTACCTTGGGCAGTATGGCCATTTTCACGATATTGATTCTTCCTATCCATGAGCATGGTATGTTCTTCCATTTGTTTGTGTCCTCTTTGATTTCACTGAGCAGTGGTTTGTAGTTCTCCTTGAAGAGGTCCTTTACATCCCTTGTAAGTTGGATTCCTAGGTATTTTATTCTCTTTGAAGCAATTGTGAATGGAAGTTCATTCCTGATTTGGCTCTCTGTTTGACTGTCACTGGTGTATAAGAATGCTTGTGATTTTTGCACATTAATTTTGTATCCTGAGACTTTGCTGAAGTTGCTTATCAGCTTAAGGAGATTTTGGGCTGAGACAATGGGGTTTTCTAAATATACAATCATGTCGTCTGCAAACAGGGACAATTTGACTTCTTCTTTTCCTAACTGAATCCCCTTGATTTCTTTCTCTTGCCTGATTGCCCTAGCCAGAACTTCCAACACTATGTTGAATAGGAGTGGTGAGAGAGGGCATCCCTGTCTTGTGCCAGTTTTCAAAGGGAATTTTTCCAGTTTTTGCCCATTCAGTATGATATTGGCTGTGGGTCTGTCATAAATAGCTCTTATTATTTTGAGGTACGTTCCATCAATACCGAATTTATTGAGCGTTTTTAGCATGAAGGGCTGTTGAATTTTGTCAAAAGCCTTTTCTGCATCTATTGAGATAATGATGTGGTTCTTGTCTTTGGTTCTGTTTATATGCTGGATTATGTTTATTGATTTGCGAATGTTGAACCAGCCTTGCATCCCAGGGATGAAGCCCACTTGATCATGGTGGATAAGCTTTTTGATGTGCTGCTGAATCCGGTTTGCCAGTATTTTATTGAGAATTTTTGCATCGATGTTCATCAGGGATATTGGTCTAAAATTCTCTTTTTTTGTTGTGTCTCTGCCAGGCTTTGGTATCAGGATGATGTTGGCCTGATAAAATGAGTTAGGGAGGATTCCCTCTTTTTCTATTGATTGGAATAGTTTCAGAAGGAATGGTACCAGCTCCTCCTTGTACCTCTGGTAGAATTCAGCTGTGAATCCATCTGGTCCTGGACTTTTTTTGGTTGGTAGGCTATTAATTATTGCCTCAATTTCAGAGCCTACTATTGGTCTATTCAGGGATTCAACTTCTTCCTGGTTTAGTCTTGGAAGAGTGTAAGTGTCCAGGAAATTATCCATTTCTTCTAGATTTTCCAGTTTATTTGCGTAGAGGTGTTTATAGTATTCTCTGATGGTAGTTTGTATTTCTGTGGGGTCGGTGGTGATATCCCCTTTATCATTTTTAATTGCATCGATTTGATTCTTCTCTCTTTTCTTCTTTATTAGTATTGCTAGTGGTCTGTCAATTTTGTTGATCTTTTCAAAAAACCAACAAACAACCCCATCAAAAAGTGGGCAAAGGATATGAACAGACATTTCTCAAAAGAAGACATTCATACAGCCAACAGACACATGAAAAAATGCTCATCATCACTGGCCATCAGAGAAATGCAAATCAAAACCACAATGAGATACCATCTCACACCAGTTAGAATGGCGATCATTCAAAAGTCAGGAAACAACAGGTGCTGGAGAGGATGTGGAGAAATAGGAACACTTTTACACTGTTGGTGGGAGTGTAAACTAGTTCAACCATTATGGAAAACAGTATGGCGATTCCTCAAGGATCTAGAACTAGATGTACCACATGACCCAGCCATCCCATTACTGGGTATATACCCAAAGGATTATAAATTATGCTGCTATAAAGACACATGCACACGTATGTTTATTGCAGCACTATTCACAATAGCAAAGACTTGGAATCAACCCAAATGTCCATCAGTGACAGATTGGATTAAGAAAATGTGGCACATATACACCATGGAATACTATGCAGCCATAAAAAAGGATGAGTTTGTGTCCTTTGTAGGGACATGGATGCAGCTGGAAACCATCATTCTCAGCAAACTATCACAAGAACAGAAAACCAAACACCGCATGTTCTCACTCATAGGCAGGAACTGAACAATGAGATCACTTGGATTCGGGAAGGGGAACATCACACACCGGGGCCTATCATGGGGAGGGGGGAGGGGGGAGGGATTGCATTGGGAGTTATACCTGATGTAAATGACGAGTTGATGGGTGCAGCACACCAACATGGCACAAGTATACATATGTAGCAAACCTGCACGTTGTGCACATGTACCCTACAACTTGAAGTTTAATAATAATAAATAAATTTAAAAAAAAATAAATAAAAATTAAAAAAAAAAAAAAAAAAAAAGCCTTTCTACCTGGAGGATCTGCTCCTTAATTGCTGATTTAAAAAAAAATCATGCATGACTTAATGAATCCTGATAAAGTAGTTGTCTGACTGTACATATCATGCTTTATTTTTTCCTGGGTGGTTTTTTTTTTTTTTTTGGTTTTTGTTTTTTGCTTTTTTTTTTTTTGAGAGGGTTTCATTTAGTCCCCTAGGCAGCAGTGGTGCGATTTCGGCTCACTGCGGCCTCAACCTCCTGGGTTCAGGTGGTCCTTCTGCCTCAGCCCCCCAAGTAGCTGGGACTACAGGTATGCGCCACTCTATCCGGCTAATTTTTGTATTTTTTGTGGAGACAGGGTTTTCCCATGTTGCCCAGGCTGGTCTCAAACTCTGGAGCTCAAGCAATCCACCTGCCTCAGCCTCCCAAAGTGCTGGCATTACAGGTATGACACATCACGCATGGCCAGATTTTAAAACAAGGAAAAAAAAAGGTGCTTTTCTCTCTTTTAAAAGAAAATATAGGTCGGGCGTGGTGACTCATGGCC
The DNA here is from genome assembly GCF_047675955.1 of Chlorocebus sabaeus. Taxonomy (NCBI): domain Eukaryota; kingdom Metazoa; phylum Chordata; class Mammalia; order Primates; family Cercopithecidae; genus Chlorocebus; species Chlorocebus sabaeus. The sequence goes on from NC_132915.1 coordinate 90,734,869, forward strand.
TTTATCCCAGCACTTTGGGAGGCTGAGGTAGGTGGATCACTTGAGGTCAGGAGTTCAAGACCAGTGACCAGCCTGGCCAACATGGTGAAACCCCATCTCTACTAAAAATACAAAAATTAGTCAGTGTGGTGGTGTGTGTCTGTAGTTCCAGTTACCCGGGAGGCTGAAGCAGAAGAATTACTTGAACCCGGGAGATGGAAGGTGCAGTGAGCCAAGATCATATCACTGCACTCCAGCTTGGGTGACAGAGTGAGACTCCATCAAAAAAAAAAAAAAAAATGAAGTAAGGAATTTTGGTTGTGAGGCTGCACTACTAGTACTTTTGCATCACGTTATTCATGGTCCAAGGCCAATTTCTGCATGTATAAGAATTAAATTTATCAGGCATGGTGGCACATGCCTATACTCCCAGCTACTCAGGAGGCTCAGGCAGCAAGCTGAGGCAGGAAGATCACTTGAGACCAGGAGTTCTAGGCTGCATGAACTACTCCAACTGCAGTTAAACAGGAATAAACAGCTGGGTCCACTTATCTCAAATTAAACCTATCTCTCATCAAGTCCCATAGGCCAACGAAACACAGGAGACTAATCCTGCAACCACCCAATGGGTTCACCTTGCCCACTGCCTAGACAGAGCTGATTTATCAAGATAGGAGAATTACAATAGAGAAAGAGTAATTCATGCAGAGCCAGCTGTGCAGGAGACCGGAGCTTTATTATTACTCAAATCAGTTTCCCTAAGTATTCAGGGATTAGAGTTTTTAAGGACGACTTGGTAGGTGGGGTGAAGTCAGGGAGCCAGAAAGGCTGACTGGTTAGGCAGGAGATGACATAGGGAATTGAAGCCAACCTCTTGAGCTGAGTGTGCCATGATCATGCCTATGACGATCCAGCCTGAGCGACATAGGGAGACTCTGTCTCTCAAAAAAAGATTTAAATCAGCTGGGCACAGTGGCTCATGCCTGTAATCCCAGCACTTTGGGAGGCCAAGACGAGTGGATCACGAGGTCAGGAGTTCGAGATCAGCCTGGCCAACATAGGGAAACCGCGTCTCTACTAAAAATACGAAAATTAGCAGGGCATGGTGGCACACGTCCGTAGTCCCAGCTACTCGGAGGATGAGGCAGGAGAATTGCTTGAACCTGTGAAGTAGAGGTTGTGGTGAGCCAAGACTGCACCACTGAACTCCAGCCTGGGTGACAGCGAGACTCTGTCTCACAAAAAAAAAAAAAAAAGAAAAAAGAAAGAAAAGAAATCACTCAGCAAATATAAAGCTTTGCCTGTGTGACTTCTTTCATAGAATAAAGGCCTTACAACACTCCCTTTCATGGTCTCTGTTAAAGACTTGAATGCTTTCTGAAGCAAAGGTCAATGATATAAATGCAATGAAACCAAAAAAAGAAAAAAAAAAAGGCTATTAACGACCACTTATGCTTATCCATAGATTTGAAATGAAAGAACCAAACCCCACAGCTTCATAACTGGAGAATAAAGGTATAGAACTGGATTTTAAATAGAAATAGACATCTATACTATTGAGATCAGCTAAAAATTAATTTAAGATAAAATTAGCTAATCTGGTCTTAATGACATGTTGCTAGTAAAGATAGCACAAAAATTATATCAGAAAAAAGAATATAGAATTATTCATAAAGGAAGCATAAGCACTGTGGAGTTATGCTGCATTAACTATGCAATACTACACATTTCTTAAATTATCCCAAAAGGGATTCTTAGATTTTCTTGTAGTAGTAATGATCAGTTATGGAATTTACATACTCATGGGTGTAAACAACTCCTGCAAGGTTTTAACACTTTAGAAAAAAGCATTTTTTAAGTGTATATAAATAATAATATATTTTACAACACTAATAGTCATTACTTTTTCAAAAGAAAATTCATTGGTGTATCATCTCAAGATATGGTACATATCTATGTCACATGAATGCAAGCCAAATTACCTTTTTAAAGATTCTGTTTAAGATGAGTGGGTGGAGAAGCTTCAGAACTTCCATTATTTTATAGTCACATTGATTAGGTGGGACGGGTATAATACAGGAAAGGAGTATCAGGGTTTATGGAAGAAAACAGCCCGAGGAAAGAGTTTGGTTCATATTCCAGCTCTACTAGTGACTAGCTGGCACAAAGTATTTATTCTGTCTTGGCCTCTGTATTCTCATTTGCTAAGTGAAGACAATTATACCAACCTTTGTAGGATTATTGTGAGAATTAAATATAGCATACACAACACATTTAGCACAATGTCTGGCACACACTCAGTACTCACAAATGAAGGCAACTATGAACATGATGACAGTGATCCTAGATGTTAAAAATTTTCTGAGAATTCTAAGGAAAGTAGGTTAGAATTTCCAGCTAGCAAAGACAGGAAAAACTAAGTTACTTACTTTTAAAATTTACAATTTGTAAGTAATTTAAAATTTTACAATTCTGTTAATAAAACTAAAAAAAAAAAAGCAAAAAATTAAGGGATAATTACTAGTTTGTAGCAAAAATATGGCTGGAAAAAGAGAGCACATTATAAACACATGGTAGAAATAGTTTTGGGGAAAAAAATTTAATCAAGAAGAGAAAGGATCTGCAAATCCTACATTAGGTGGGATCAAAGCCAACTGGACTTGACTTGCTTTTCTACCAACTAGTTAATGATTTATTTCTAAATTGTTAAATGTCTTGGCATGTTTTTTGTTGTCAATAAAGTCTATTTTCTTCCTAAGATTTACAAGATATAAAGTACGTCTGTATGTATATTTTCAGGTATCACATTATCAATTTTAACTCAAGCAGTTACAGAATAACTTAAAAATTATACATAGTTCTTCCCTTTTTCTTTTTTTTGAGATGGAGTCTAGCTCTGTCGCCCAGGCTGGAGTGGTGCAGTGGCATGATCTCGGCTTACTGCAACCTCCGCCTCCCAGGTTCAAGCGATTCTCCTGCCTCAGCCTCCCAAGTAGCTGGGACTACAACAGGCAAGCACTACCATGCCCGGCTAATTTTTGTATTTTTAGTAGAGACAGAGTTTTGTCATGCTGGCCAGGCTGGTCTTGAAGTCGTGACCTCAAGTGATCCACCCACCTGGGCCTCCCGAAGTGCTGGAATTACAGGCGTGAGACACTGTGCCCAGCCCATAATTAATTAGAGAAAATTAATTCATTTGTGGTCATTTGGGAACTTTGCTTTTCCCCTTTTCTTCTTCCTCAGACAGCATGCATGTTGACACTCTGACATGAAGAGAATAAGAAACACAATAAAGAGATAATGAAATGTATCAATTTTTTCTTCCTCCACTTTTAAAAATGAACTTAAAAATAACTTTTTAAAGCTATTTTTACATAACTAAAAAACAATTTAGTTTGGGAGGAGACTCAAACCAATTAAAATAGTCTGAAATCAGTAATAGCAAACTGCTGATTATAAACTCTCTCAATATATTAAAATCAAACTTTAAAAGGTAGCTAGAAAAAGTTTTTCCAACTAGAAAAAGGTTTTATATGGAAAAATAAAATGAAAAGTTATTAAAAATTCTTAATTTCATGTCTGGGTCATGGTTTTGTAGAGGTAAGAAAATAATAGTTTCTCCTCTTTTGTTAAAAGAAATTTAACAATTGGACTTTCTGGCAAAAGATTATCTGAATTTAGTGTTGTTCTGTCTTTCCACAGTTATGGAAAAGATCATTATGCAATAAGTGAGGCTTCTGGAGGAAAAAAAGGATAGCTTTATTGCTGAAAACATTGGGCTATTATGCTAAACATTCCTTGTATTTTTGAGGGCAAATAGTCTAAAATATGTTTAGAGGAAATCCATATTCAGACAGAAATTCTTGTGGGGTTTTTTTGTTTTTTTTCCCAGAGACAGAGGACAGTTTATTCCTCCCAACAAAAGCAGTAGCTAGAGTAGAGTATCAGCATTTGCACCATGTCCCCAAACCTCAATTCCCAATGGTCATGCAAAGAGGGCCAGTGATGCCTGCATATGAGGTGGGTTGTTACAGAAGAAGAACCCCAAACTCAGAGAATTCAAATCTTTTATAATGGACAGTGAGCTTACCTGATCTTTGCCCAGGAGGGAGACTTTATTTTTATTATATTGGACAGTGGCAAATCTGTCCTTTACCCAGAGGAAGATATTAGCTCTATTTTCCAAGGCAGTTTGCTATGCAAATATCCTTGAATAAATAGTCCAGAACAAGGCAGTGCCTCTGCTTGCAAAAGCACAAGAGACCTTTAGAGAATTGTCTTGAAACAATAACCACCTCTCAATGATACAATCGCTTAGCCTCTATAAACTTTTCTCATGAGTACAACACTCCAGTCATGATGACTTTGTTTTGTTTTTTGTTTGTTTTTTGAGACAGGGTCTCACTGTGTTGCCCAGGCTGGAGTGTAGTGGTGCAATCACAGCTCATTGCAGCCTCAACCTCCTTGGCTCAAGAAATCCTCCCACCTCATTCTCTTGAGTGTGAAACTACAGGCATGTACCACCATGCCTGGATAACTTTTTGAAATTTATTTTTTTGTAGAGACAGGATCTCATTATATTGTCCAGGCTGGTCTCAAACTCCTGGGCTCAAGCAATCCTTCAGCCTCGTTCTCCCAAAGTACTGAGATTACAGGTGTGAGCCACTGTGCCTGGCCCAGTCATGATGATTAATCTGAACAACAGAGCCAAACCCTGCCTGTGACACATTTTAAATAATGTTTTATTGGAACACAGGCTGGGTGCAGTGGTTCATGCCTGTAATCCCAGCATTTTGGGAGGCCAAGGCAGGCAGATCACTTGAAGCTAGGAGTTCGAGACCAGCCTGGCTATCAGGGCGAAACACTGTTTCTACTAAAAATACAAAAATTAACTGGGCATGGTGGCGCACAGCTGTAATTCCAGCTACTCGAGAGGCTGAGGCACGAGACTCACTTGAACCTGGGAAGTGGAGGTTGTTACAGTGAGGTGAGATTGTGCCACTGCACTCCAGCCTGGGTGACAGACTGAGACTCTGTCTCAAAAAAAAATTTTGGCCAGGCACCTGTAATCCCAGCACTTTGGGAAGCCGAGAAGGATGGATCACCCGAGGTCAGGAGTTCAAGACCAGCCTGGCCAACATGGTGAAACCCCTTCTCTTCTAAAAATACAAAATTAGCCGGGTGTGTTGGCACGTGCTTGTAGTCCCAGCTCCAAGTGAGGCCAAGGCAGGAGAATCACTTGAACCCAGGAGGCGGAGGTTGCAGTGAGCCGAGATGGTGCCACTGCACTCCAGCCTGGGCAACAGAGCGAGACTCTGTCTCAAAAAAAAAAAAAAAAAGGAAAAGTTTTATTGGAACACAGTCATTAATTTACATATTGTCTATGGCTATTTTCACTCTTTAATGTTACAGTTCAGTATACCTTGACTATCCTCCCATTGCTGAGTGGCCTTTTTTGCTACTATTTTTAATTGACACATGGTAATTGTACATATTTATAGGGTACAGTGTGGTATGTCAATACAAGGCCTATACATATACTTTTGTATCTGTTAACCAACCTTTGGCTATCCTCCCCCTCCCCCTTTTTCTACCTTTAATAACCATTATTCTACTTTCTACTTCTGTAAGATGAACATTTTTAGTTACCACATGAGTAAGAACATGCAGTATTTCTGCACCTGTCTTACTTTACTTAAGATAATGTTCTTCGGCCGGGCGCAGTGGCTCACGCCTGTAATCCCAGCACTTTGGAAGGCTGAGGCGGGCAGATCACAAGGTCAGGAGATCGAGACCATCCTGGCTAACACAGTGAAACCCTGTCTCTACTAAAAATACAAAAAATTAGCCGGGCATGGTGGCGGATGCCTGTAGTCCCAGCTACTCGGGAGGCTGAGGAAGGAGAATGGCATGAACCCGGGAGGCAGAGCTTGCAGTGAGCCAAGATCACGCCACTGCACTCCAGCCTGGGCGACACAGCGAGACTCCGTCTCAAAAAATAACAACAACAACAAAAAAAAGATAGTGTTCTTCAAGTTCATCCATGGTGCCATGAATGATAGAATTTCATTCTTTTTTATCACTAACTAGTGTTCCATCGCATACATTTCTTTATCCACTCTTCTGGTGATGGACACTGAGGTTGATTCTGTATCTTGGTTATTGCGAAGTGCTGCAATAAACATGGGCAGGCAAATATCTCTTTGGCAAACTGATTTCCTTTTCTGTAGATATACACCCAGTAGAGGGATTGTTGGATCATATGATAGTTCTATTTTTAGTTTTCTGAGGAACCTCCATACTGTTTTTCATAATGGCTGTGCTAATTTACATTTCCACTAGAACAGCATATAAGAGTACCCTTTTCTCTGCATCTTTGCCAGCATTTATTCTTTGTTGTCTTTTTGATAACAGACATTCTAATGGGGGTGAGATGACATCTCACTGTAGTTTTGATTTGTACTTCTCTGATGACTAGTGATGTTGAGTACTTTTCATTTGTATGTTTTTGTTTGAGAAACGTTAATTCAGCTCCTTCGCCCATTTTTAAAATTATTTGTTTACTGGTTGTTGAGGTGTTTGAAGTTATCTGGATATTAGTCTCTTTCAGATGAATAGTTTGCAAATATCTTCTCTCATTCTGCAGATTGTCTTTTCTCTCTGTTGATTGTTGCCTTTCCTGTGCAAAAGTTTTTTAACTGGATCCGATCCCATTTATCTATTTTTGCTTTTATTGCCTGTGCTGATAATGTCTTCATAAAATCATTGCCCAGACCACTGCCCTGAAACATTTCTTCTATGTTTTCTACCAGTAGTTTCATAGTTTTCGGTCTTGCATTTAGTTCTTTCGTCAATTTTGAAATGATTTTTGTACATGGTGAGAGATAAAGGTCTAGTTTCATTTTTCTGCATATGGATATCCAGTTTTCCCAGCACCACTTATTGAAGAGACTTTCCCATTCCCAATGAATGTTTTTGGCACCTCTGCTGAGAATCAAGTTGGCTGTAAATACATGGATTCATTTCTAAATTCTTTATTCTGTTCCATTCTTCTATGTGTCTGTTTTTATGCCAGTACCATGTTGTTTTGGTTACTATAGTTTTGTACTATATTTTGAAGTCCAGCAGTGTGTTGCCTCCAGCTTTGTTCTTTTTGTTCAGAATATTTGAGGTCCTTTGTGGTTCCACATGAATTTAAGGATTGTATTTTCTTTTTCTTTTTCTTTTCTGAGATGGAGTCTTGCTCTGTCACCCAGGCTAGAGTGCAATGGTGCAATCTCAACTCACTGCACCCTCCACCTCCCAGGTTCAAGCAATTCTCCTGCCTCAGCCTCCTGAGTAGCTGGGATTACAGGTGCGTACCACCATGCCCAGGTAATTTTTGTATTTTTAGTAGAGATGGGGTTTTGTCACGTTGGCCAGGCTGGTCTTGAACTCCTGACCTTAAGTGATCTGCCAGCCTCAGCCTCCCAAAGTGCTGGGATTATAGGCATGAGCCACTGTGCCTGGCCCTGTATTTTCTATTTCTGTGAAGAATGCCATAGATATTTTGATAGGGATAGCATTAAACCTGTAGATCACTTTTGGTAGTATGGTTATTTTCACAATATTAATCATTCTTCTCCTTCTCCTCCTTTTTTTTTTTTTTTTTGAGACGGAGTCTCGCTCTGTTGCCAGGCTAAAGTGCAGTAATGCGATCTCAGCCCACTGCAACCTATGCATCCCAGGTTCAAGCAATTTGCCTGCCTCAGCCTCCCGAGTAGCTGGAAATACAGGTGTGTGCCACCACACCCAGCTAATTTTTGTATATTTAGTAGAGACAGGTTTTACCATGTGGGCCAGGATGGTCTTGATCTCTTTACCTGGTGATCTACCTACCTCAGCCTCCCAAGTACCCAGCCCAAAATATTAATTCTTCCAACCCATAAACATAGAATATCTTTCAATTTTTTAAATGTCCTAATCAATTTCCTTTCATCAGTGTTTTATAGTTTTCCTTGTATAAATCACATTCTTGGATAAATTTATTCCTAGGTGGTGTTTTTTTTGGGTCTCGGAGAGGGAGCTATTTTAAATAGGATTGGTTTTTTAAATTTCTTTTTCCACTATTTCATTGTTGCTGTGTAAAAAAAAAAAACTGATTTTTTATGTTGATTTTGTATCCTCCAACTTTACTGAATTAATTTATCAGTTCTAAGAGCTTTTTGGTGGAGCTTTTAGGGTTTTCTATATAAAAGATCATGTCATCTGCAAATAGACAATTTGATTTCCTCCTTTCAGTTTGGATGCCCTTTATTTCTTTCTCTTACCTTATTGCTCTGGCTAGGACTTCTGGTATTATGTTGAACAGGAGTGGTGAAAGTGGGCATCCCTTGTCTTTTTCCAGTTCTTAGGGGAAAGACGTTCACCTTTTCCCCACTCTGTATGATGTTGGTTGTTGGTTTGTCATATTGGCCTTTATTATTCTGAGGTATGTTTCTTCTATGTCTATTTTTTGAGTGTTTTTATCATGAAGAAATGTTGAATTTCATCAAATGCTTTTTCTGCATCCATTGAGATGATCATATGGTTGCTGTCCTTCATTCTGTTGATTGATGTATCACGTTTATTGACTTGCATGTGTTGAACCATCCTTGCATCCCTGGTATAAATCCCACTTGATCACGGTGTATTTTCTTTTTAATGTGTTATTAGATTTGGTTTGCAAGTATTCTATTGGGGATTTTTGAGCCTATGTTCTTTAGGGATATTGGCCTGTAGTTTTTTTGTGTGTTGTGTCCTTGTCTGGTTTTGGTATCAGGATGATACTAGACTTATTTAGAATGAGTTAGGGAGAAGTCCCTCCTCTTTGATTTTTTGGAATAGTTTCAGGAGGATTAGTATTAGTTCTTCTTTGTATGTTTGGTAGAATTTGGCTATGAATGCAACCAGTTGGCTTTCCTTTATTGGTAGGCTTTTTATTGCTGATTCAATCTCATTACCTGTTACTGGTCTGTTCAGGTTTTCCATTTCTTTCTGATTCAGTCTTGGTAGCTTGCATGTTTCCAAACAAGTAGAATTTATCCATTTCCACTAGGTTTTCAGATTTCTTAGCATACAGTTGTTTGTAATAGTCTCTAATGATCCTTTGTACTTCTGTGGCATCAGTTGTAATGTCCGCTTTTTCATTTCTGATTGTATTTATTTAGGTTTTTTTCTCTTTTTTTCTTGGTTAGTCTAGATGATGGTTTCTCAATTTTGTTTATCTTTTCAAAGCCAACTTTTCATTTAGTTGATTTTTTGTAATGCTTTTTAAAGCATTACAATTTTAAAATTTTTGCCCTGGTCTTTATTATGTCTTTCCTTCTGCTAATTTTCAGTTTTGTTTGTTCTGGCTTTTCTAATTCCTTAAGCTGGATCATTAGGTTGTTTATTTGAAATTTTGCTCATTTTTAAATACAAGTGTTTATTGCTATAAAGTTTCCTTTTGATACTGTGTTTGCTCTATCCCATAGCATGTTATGGGATGCTGTGTTTCTATTTTCATTCGCTCCAAGAAATTTTAAAATTTCCTCATTGATCCAGTGGTCATTCAGGAGTATATTGTTTAATTTTTGTGTATTTGTATAACTTTCCAAAGTTCCTCTAATTGTTGATTTCTAGTTTGATTCCATTACAGTCAGAAAAGATACCTGATATAATTTTAATTATTTTAAGTTTGTTAAGACTTGTTTTGTAGACTAACAGGTGGTCTATCCTGGAACATGTTCTATGTGCTATTGAAAAGAAAGGATGTACATTTTATAGCTTTTGGATTAAATGTTCTGTCAATGTCTGTTAGGTCCATTTGGTCTCAAGTGCAGTTTAAGTCAAATGTTTCCTTGTTGGTTTTCTGTCTAGATGATCTATCCAGTGTTGAGACATTAGATATTGGGTATTGAAATCTCCAACTATTATTGTATTGGAGTCTAACTCTCCCGTTAGATCTAATATTATGTATATATATGGGTGCTCAAGTGTTGGGTACATATATATTTACAATTATTATATCCTCTTGCTAAATTAATTCCTTTATCGCTATATAATGACCTTTTTGTGTCTTTTTACAGTTTTTGACTCAAAGTTTGTTGTATCTGTTTTAACTCAAAGTTGTGTTTTAGGCACAGCTATTTCTGCTCACTTTTGGTTTCCATATGTGTGGAATATCTTTTTCCATAACTTTACTTTCAGTCTATGCATGTCTTTACAAGTGAAGACAATTTCTTGTAGGCAGCATACAGTTAGGTCATATCTTTTTATCAATTCGGCCAGTCCACATCTTTTAAGTGGGGGATTTAATCTGTTTACACTCAAGGTTATTACTGATAGGTAAGAACTTACTGCTATCATTTTGTTAATTGTTTTCTGGTTGTTTTGTATATCCTTATTTCCTTTCTTCCGCCTTTATTGTTTATCATTGATATTTGTTGGTTTTTTTGTAGTGATAAGGTTTGATTCTTTTCTCTTTCTCCTTTGTCCATCTTTTCTACCAGTGAATGTTACACTTTTGTGTTTTTTCATAATAATTATTATTGTCCTTTCACTTAAAGATGTAGGACTCCCTTGAGCCTTTCATGTGAGGCTGGTCTAGTGGTGATGAATTCCCTCAGTTTTTGTTTGTTTGGGAAAGACTTTATTCCTCCCTTATTTCTGAAGGATAGCTTTTCTGGTTATAGTACTCTTGGTTCACTTTTTTTTTCCTTTTAGCACCTTGAATACATCAACCCACTCTTTCCTGGCCTGCAAGATTTCTACAGAGAAATCTGCTGTTAGGTTAATGAAGATTCCCTTATACATGACTTGACACTTTTCTCTTGCTGTGTTTAGAATTCTCTCTTTGTCTTTGACTTTTGATAATTTGACTATTAAGTGCCTTGCGTGGGACCTTTTCATGTTAAAACTATTTGGGGACCACTGAGCTTCCTGAAACTGAATTTCCATATTTCTCCCCAGACTTGGGAATTTTTTAGCTATTATTTCATTAAATAGGTTTTCTATGCCTTTTCCCTTCTCTAGAACTCTCACAATACAAATACTTGTTCACTTAATGGTGTCCCATAAGTCTTGTAAGCTTTCTTCACTCTTTTTCATTCATATTTCTCTTTTTTTTTCCTTTGACTGGGTAATTTCAAATGTCCTATCTTCAAGTTCAGGGATTCTTTCTTTTGCTGGATCAAGTCAGCTGTTGAATCTCTTGTATTTTTTAATTTAATTCACTGAATTCTTCAGTTGCAGGATTTCTGGTTGGTTCTTTTTTTATGATTTCTATCTCTTTGTTGAATTTGTCATTCACATCATAAATTCTTTTCTGATTGACTGAACTATCTGTATTTCCTTATATATCATCGAATTTCCTTTAAAATCAATATTTTGAATTCCTTTTCTGGCAATTAGTTGATTTCCTTTTCATGGGGGTCTGTTACTAGAAAGTGACATTCCTTTGGTGGTGTCATGTTTCCATGCTTTTTCCTGCTTCTCGTGTCCCTGTGTTGATGTCTGTGCACCTGGTGGAACAATCGCCTCTTCCTCTTTTTTGAGATGGAGTCTCCCTCTGTCACCTGTGCTGGAGTACAGTGGCACAATCTCGGCTCACTGCAACCTCTGCCTCCCAAGTTCAGCTGATTCTCTTGCCTCAGCCTCCCAAGTAGCTGGAATTACAGGTGTCCATCACCACGCCTGGCTAATTTTTTTGGTATTTTTGTAGAGATGAGGTTTCACCATATTGGCCAGGCTGGTCTTGAACTCCTGAGCTCAAGTAATCCACCCATCTTGGCCTCCCAAAGTGCTGGGATTACAGATGTGAGCCACTGTGTCCAGCCTACCTCTCCCTAACTTTCTGGAGTGGCTTCCATAGATAAGGACTTTCATCTGCAGTTGGGTTTTAGTTTGCTGGTTGAAAAGGAGGTGGTGATTCTGTTTCCAATTGGTTGCGGTGGTAGAGTCTTCATGCAGATTCTTCATCTTTATTCAATGTCAGCAATAACTGTAAGCATCTCAGTGGCATAGGCTATATACATTTGTGGCAGTGGTGGCCAGAAATTCATAATACTCAAAAAGAGTACTGTTTAAGTGCAAAAATATTTTGTGATAACTGATCTTATCAAAATAAAATTTAAAAATTCAAAAACTCAGAAGTAAAACTTAAAGGCATAAAAATCAAATGTGAAACATTTGCACAACTTGCAACAGTTAACTTAATTAAACTAGGACAGTGATTTTTCACTTCCTTCACTGTTTTCTTTTTAAACAGAAAAAATACAAGCATAAAAATGGTGCTCCAGGCTGGGCGTGGTGGCTCATGCCTGTAATCCCAGCACTTTGGGAGGCCAAGGTGGGTGGATGATGAGGTCAGGAGTTCAAGACCAGCTTAGACAAGATGGTGTTACCCTATCTCTACTAAAAATACAAAAATTAGCTGGGCATGGTGGTGGGTGCCTGTAATCCCAGCTACTCAGGAGGCTGAGGCAGAGAATTGCTTGAACCTGGGAGGTGGAGGTTGCAGTGAGGTGAGATCACGCCACAGCACTCTAGCCTGGGCAACAGAGTAAGACTCTGTCTCAAAAAAAAAAAAACAGCACTACATTATTTGATAGACTTTCTGCATTTCAAAAGTCATTCTGAAAAGAGAAAATATAGAGACAAATATAGGGTCAGGTATCTTGCAAAGAAGTTGCTTCTCAAATATGTTAATATTTGTATTCTTTTGTAACCACTGTAAAAGAGCTATTTAGTGAAAGGGTAAATTTTTTTTTTAACTTTTTCTTTTATTTTCTTTCTTTCTTTGAGACAGGGTCTCACTCTGTCACCCACACTGAAGTACAGTAATGTGATCACAGCTCACGGCAGCCTTGACCTTCTGAGCTCAAATAATCATCTTGCCTCAGCCCCTCTGAGTTGCTGGGACAATAGGTGCACGCTGCCACACCTGGCTAATTTTCTGATTTTGTAGAGACAGGGTCTCACTATGTTACCTAAGTTGATCTTTAACTCCTGGCTTCAAGTGATTCTCCCACACTGGCCTCCCAAAGTGCTAGGATTACAGGCATGGGCCACCACACCCAGCTGAAAAATTATTAATACCTAATTTTTGAACTTGCTGTATTCTAAGAACTTGTAGTGCCTATAATTTAGAACTCATTTTCTCAGAGAAATAATTGCATAAATGGTGGCTTAGTTTTCAGATCAGCAAACAAAAACCTGCTTAACTTGAAACATTACTGACAGGGTTGAAGCCTAAGTCCTTTATACCCAAGTTCTACGTCTTTGAGTTTTGAATCCTATACGGGGTAGAGTGGTCAGTAGGCAATATTTGGGCATGATCAATTTTACTGGGCAATGCCTATTTTCCAACAGGGTGGTAACAATTTATACTCCCATCATTAATGGAACAATGGTCTCACTGCTCTATATCCTCGTCAACACTTGACATTATCAGCTTTTACATTTTTGCCAATCTGATGGCTTGAAGTGGCATCACAACATGATTTTAAATTGCATTCTTCGATTATTAATGAGATGGAACATCTTTTCACCCTTATTGGCCATCTGAGTTTCCTCTTTTATAAGGAATCTGCCCAAGTATTTTTTGTTTGTTTTTAGAGATGGGGTCTCACTCTGTCACCCAAGCTGGAGTATAGTGGCACAATCATAGCTGTCTGCAGCCTTGAACTCCTGGGCTCAAGCAAGTCTTCTGCCTCAGTATCCTTAGTAGCTTGGGCTTAGGTGTGCACCACCATGCCCAGCTTGTCCAAGTATTTTTGACACTGATTTGTAAAAATTCTTTATATATTTCTGTAAAAGTAATTATCTGTCAGTTTAATGTGCTGTAATTATCTTCTCCCAGTTCGTGGCTTGTCTTTTCACTTCATTTATAAAGTCTCTCGACAAACAGAAGTTCTCACTTTTAATCCAGTTGAATGTATAAATATTTCCCATATGTTTTTTATATTTTGGAGAGATTTTAGTGAAATAATTAAGAGTAGGAACTCTGGGCCAGGCATGGTGCTCATGCCTGTAATCATAGCACTTTGGGAGGCCAAGGTGGATGGATAATTTGAGGTCAAGAGTTTGAGACTAGCTTGGCCAATATGGTGAGAACTTGTCTCCACTAAAAATACCAAAATAAGCCGGGCATGGTGGCATGTGCTTGTAATCCCAGCTACTTGGAAGGCTGAGGCTGGAGAATCACTTGAATCCGGGAAGCAGAGGTTGCACTGAGCTGAGATCATGCCACTGCACTCCAGCCTGGGCGACAGAATGAGACTCTGTCTTTAAAAAAAAAAAGAAAGTAGGAACTCTGGAGCTAGAATATGTGGATTAAAATCCTGGCCACTAGTCATATGACCTTAAATAAATTACTTAATCTCTTTATGCCTCAGCTCCTCATTTGTCAAATAGAGGACCTAGCTCACAGGTTTGTTAAGATTAACTTAGTTAATATGTGTTAAGCACATATATAGAACAGTGCCTGACTCAGAGTAAAAACTACCTAAGTGTTGCTATTATTTTAGTATTATTGTTGAAGAAATCCCTCCCTACCCCAACATCATTAAGTTTTACATTTTGTCTTTCACATTTAGGTCTTTGATCTACCTGAAATTTATTTTTGCATAACATATAAGTGAAAACTCCGAACTCATTTTCTTCCTAATAGAGAGCCAAAACTCCAGTATGATTCATTGATAAGTCCACCCTTTATGCCCCTAAGCTTGAATACCTCCTCTGCCATATATCAAATGTCTTTATACATATGATTTACTTCTGGGCTTTCTTTCTTTATCTATTTGTTTATCCCGAACCAATACCACCCTGTCTAGATTACTATAGCTTTACCTATCTCCAATGTTTCTGTATAAAAACTTTTGAAAATATAGATAAATCAAAAGAATGGTATTCTGGATATCTGTGTATATATTTTGCTTTACATACTACCCCCCTAACTCCTGTTCTCAATTTATATCACTTCAGCCACAATGACTTTGCTGTTGCTCAAATACATCAGGCATCTTCCTGTATTAGGGACTCTACTTGCTGTTCTCTCTATTGGCAATATTTTTCCACAGGGGATCCACATGGCATGCTCTGTTACTTCTTTTTGTTCCTTATTCTAATGTCATATTCTCAACATACCTTGCCTAGCCATACTATCTGAAATTGTAATGTCTCTTATTATTTAATATACTATAAATTTTATTTTCTTGTTTATTATCTCTCTTCCCATCTAGAATGTCAGTTCTGTGAAATTAGGGGGGTTTTATGTGTTTTTTCCACTGCTATATTCCCAGTGCCTAGCACAACGCCTGGCATGTGATAAACATGCAAACTTTGTTTAATGATTGCATAATCTGGCTCCAAAGTCTATATGTGCTTTCTTCATTAACTCTTGATGACTTCTAAGTACAATATTTGTTTTCATTTCAGTTCATTTAACATTTTCCATGTACTTAATCTTTTTAAAAATTTTATTATTATTCTTTTGACTTTTATGCAGGTTTGTTACATGAGTAAACTGTGTTGCTGAGGTCTGGTATATGAATGATCCCCTCACCCAGGTAGTACCAAATAGTTAGTTTTTCAACCCTTTACCCCTGCCCACCCTCCCACTTCCAGTAGAACCCAGTGTTTACTGTTCCCATCTTTATGTCCATGTGTACTCAATGTTTAGATCCCACTTATAAGTGAGAACATGTGGTATTTGGTTTTCTGTTCCTGCATTAACTTGCTGAGGATAATGGCCTCCATCTGTATCCATGTTGCTGCAAAGGATATGATTTTGTTCTTTTTTACAGCCACGTAGTATTCCATGGTGTATATGTACCACATTTTCTTTATCCATTCTACAATTTATGGACATCAGGATTAATTCCATGTCTTTGCTATTGTGAATAGCATGCACTTAATCTTGACACTTTATGTCACATTTAAATAAACCTCTTAGAATCTTGGAAATAGAATATTCACTCCAGGTGAGCAAAATGAGACATTTAATGACTAGCCCACGATAGGTCAATCAACCTTGTAAGACAGTGATCCCTCAGGTTTGTTCTTTAAAGTATGATAAAGAAGAGTAGATAGAAAAAAAAAGTCCCAGCCCTCAAAGAAAAATCCATTTTGCTCGGCCCCAATATTCCATCATGACCCTACTGAATAGGGCCTCTTTAGCTTATACAATTCTCACATAAACAAAGAATAGAGGTTGAAATGCCTCAAACAAATCCCTTCTTTCTTAGTTCTAGTTTGCATCTGCATAAGATGACCTTAGGTTTTGGGGAGAACATACTCAAGGACACTGACATAGATCAGTGGTTCTGAAACTTTAGCATGCTGATTCTTAGGCCCTATCCCAGATGTTTTTATTCAATATGTCTGGTGTTGGGCCTAGGAATTTGCATTTCTAAGCAATTTCCAGGTTATACTGATACTGCTGGCCTGGGGACCATAATTGGAGAACCACTCTACTAAATTAACTGTACTTATTTCAGTCTATTTTTTATATCCCTATCCCTGACTGGTAAAACTGCTTACTTTCTACTTCCAGGCATAGTGATGAACCCTGAATTTGGTATCAATCCTAACCTAAGAGGAAGGTCCTTAAGGCAATCAACCTCAGTGGTCTGTCAAGTCCCGTTTGCTACTGGTTCCTTTGTCCTCAGTCCCCTATATTCCTAATGATTAATTACAACTATTGTCCCTAGTTTCTCAATGCCTGGCTCCTGGTCTCAGTCGCCCTGTCTCTCCACTTTCCACCCCAATGACTAGGTCCACGACACTTGCTTTCAGATTTCTCACATATCAAATGCCTGCCTTTTAACTTAAACCCAAGCAAGTCAGATATTCTGACACCCAAACCACAGACCTAGCTTTAAATATTTATAATGCCCTAATTCCTGCCTTTTCCTTTCAAATGATTCTGTATGTATAGTCTCAACAATTTTTATTGTTGCCTTCTATTTAGTATTTATTTTCTTGTAGCCCAGTTCTGATTTCTAGATTTATATTTCCATAGGCCAATATCTAAACTGATGAGTCATACTCACCCACAGCTAGCCTTGTATTTACACTGAGATGCTCACACTGCCATATCTAATCTTGCCTATTCTATTTCAGGGTACAGTGGGAAGAGACTTGGAGCCGGACAGATCTGGGCTCAAAACTAAGTTCTGCCATTTATTAGTTATGCCATGTTGCTAAGTAACTTAGCTGCTAAGAACAAAACGGATGAGTTGTCTGAGAGGTCAGAGAGGTTTTATGTGTAAAACATCAAGAATGGAGGTTTAAAGTGTTCAATGAATGTTAATTTCCTTCTGTTCCTCCTGCTGCCTCTCCTGGATTATGTAGCTTCTTTAGGTGAACATGTTAGTGAAGAAAGCTAATATATTTCTCTGTAAAAATGTTTCCTTCAAATATCCACAATACTTGTTTTATTGGACATTCTATTCAATTGCAGAACCCTTTGAAAATCAATTCAAGGCCAGCAAAAGTAAAACTTAATTAAAGAAATGGTCATGGTATATGTGTTGGAAACAGGCAGAAGAGAAGGAAGAGATTTTGTTATTGACAATATAAGCCATATTTGCATTACTGCTTTTGGCAATGTGAGAAACATGCCTATGTTCTTTCTGTAGTGTATGTAGAAAACCCCAAACTGAAAAACGAAATTGAAAACCCCAAATTGTTGAAACACACAAAATACATCACACCAGAATATTCATTTAATCTACACAGAGCCCTAATAACGGAATTCATAGTTTTAAAACTAGCCCTATATACTATGTCAAAATAATCAAGGCTGAAGTATTTGTGTCCCTTTTTATGGAAAATCTAAAGAAACTTCAAGTCCAAGTCTCCCTCTAGGATTCACAAATTTAGGTATTTTGAGAAGAAATCACATCCAGGGAGGAAAAAAAACTGAACAGTCCCATATTTATCTCCATCCTCTAGGAAACATACTTCTTGCTATGAAAAAAAAAATCTGAGCTGGAAAAAGTCATGATGATTTAATTTTCTTTCAGGGAATAGAGAGGAAGACAAAGCCTTCTCTGTGGGAACAAGAGGCCTTCTATTTTAGCCTAAGTCTACTAACATGTGTCTTAGAAGCTATTCATTTTAAACTGCAGAAAAAAAAAAGAATATTAAAATAGGCTATGAATTTGATTGTACATTCTAACCACAATGTCATATATCTAAAATGGCAGGTCAACAAAGTAAGTTTATTTCCTTATCCTAATTTCTCTTCTGGACTTAAGGCTAAGAATTACCATAAGGACCAACTTTGCCCTCAAATAAATAATATTATCTATATTCCCTTGAATGACTGCTTCAAATAACAATTTTATTAACTTTTTATTTTGTAATAATATTAGATTTCAAGAGGAGTTGCAAAGATAGTACAGAAAGTTCTAATATACCATTTGCCCAGCTTCCACTGATGTTTCTTTTTTTTTTGTTGGAGACAGGATATAGCTCTGTTGCCCAGGCTGGAGTGCAGTGGTGCCATCATGGCTCACTATAGCCTTGACCTCCTGGGCTCAACTGATCCTCCTATTTCAGCCTCCCAAGTAGCTGGGACTACTTGCATGTGCCACCAAGTAGCTGGGACTACAAGCATGCTTGACTAATTTGTAATCTTTTGTAGAGACAGGGTCTCCTTATGTTGCCCAGGCTAGTCTCAAACTCATGGGCTCAAGCGATCCTCCCACCTTGGCCTCCCAAAGTGCTGGGATAACAGGTGTGAGGCACCATGAGGCTCGGCCTGTTTAACTTCGTATGTAACCAGGACATATTTATCAAAAAGGAGATATTAACGATGGCACAATACTATTAACTACTCAGATCTCCCTAATTTTTCCACAGTTATCCATTTTTTTGGATCCAGAATCTAATCTAGGATATTGTCTTGTATTTATTCATCATGTCTCCATAGCCTCTTCCAATCTGATAGTTTCTCAGTCTTTTGTTGTCTCTTATGACCTTGAAGCTTTTAAGGGAACTTGTCAAGTTATTTGTGAAATTTCCCTCAATTTGGGTGTGTCTGATCTCTTGTCACAATTAGAATGAGGTTATGAATTTTGAGGAAGACTGTCACAGAGGTAATGTATCTTTCTCATCTCATCACACTAGGGATATATACTATTCATGACATATTGCTAATGATGTTATCTTGATCACACAGAAGATAATTTTTAATGCTAGGAATCTGTTTGTATGATAGCTAAACTTAAAGGATGGCTATCAGGCTTACTGAAAATAAGCATTGGTTCAGCCAACCAATTAACAAACACTAGGACCTACTGAAGGCAGGATAGTCAGACAGATGTTAATTTGAGCCAGTTTCTGCCACTTATTAGTTGTCTGTTTTGGGGCAAATTAAGTCTCAGTTTCTTCATCTGTAAAACAGAATATATCACCTTCAATTAATTGTTATTTTATCCTTACAAGACAGTAAATATAAAGCACTTACCCTGGCACATAGTAAACAGTCAGTAAATGTTAGTGTTGTTCATTCTGGAGTTGATAGTGGTAGTAATAATATCAGGAGCATTTGCCAAGTTGTGTGGTATTTTTGTCTCAGAAGGAAGTCAAACTACAGACAGGAAAACACTACATGTTTATAAGACTTTAAAACATATTAGGTATAGTAAAATGCCCTATAAGAGAGATGTTTATAAAGATTAAATTTGTAGTTCCTTTCTTCTTTAGCAAGAGAAGTGTGCAACTGCTTTGCCATTTGGGCAGAGGTAGGAAAATAACCTTGAAGCAGATCCTCCTGACTGTGAAAAATCATTTAAGTTGGGTTTCCTTTAGTTACATAAGTATAGCGTGAACAGGCCCTACTGTCCTGAGAGAAGGGTTTAACAAGACTCTGTATATTTTGAGTGATTAAAGAAACGCGCTTAAGCCCTGGGAAGCGAAGAAGGTTTGAGGTTTGTTAGTGAAAATATTCTGCAAAATGTCCTCAAAAAGTACTCTTGGGACCGGCTTACACAATGAGATGTGGCTGCACATATAAACTGAAGGAGCTGATTGTTAAGATCTAGAACCTGGGAGACCCAATTTAGAGCATTCTTGAAAGAATGTGGCATTAAGGGAGTGGGTTCATCCTCCCTTAAAGAATCATTGCTGCCTCTGCAAGGATCTGGACCAGTTAAAGCATCATCACAGTTGTGAGCAAGCATCATCCATCCATTAGGTTGTTCAGGGACCAGGCTTCACCCCAGCAATTCCATGTAGCAGTGAGAAACAGTAGGATTAGTGAACTGATCAGAATCACATTTCTTTTGTACCTAGCATCACAGGAGGACAGACCCCTAGAGTTATTGGACAATTAGTTACCTGTTGGATAATGTGTGGCCTCAAGAGGAGAGAGTACTTGACTTTATGCTATTTAGGCATATGAGGGTCAGAGCAATTAATTGGAAAAATAAAAGAAGTAAAGTTTGTCAATTATATAAGCTTTCAACTTTCCAATATCTATTATGTTTGCTACCCTCAAAGGTTTCCTTATAAAGATTAACAGTTTTAAAAACTCTTAAAAGGTAAAGGGCCTTTGGGTTTCTTTTCAGTAATGCAGAAAGAATATGGGTATGGGGACATGGCTTGACACTCAGCAGCAAGGCTTATGCAGGAATAAAAATCCCATGGGATACAGTGGGTGGTAGCAACTGCTGGAGCATAGGAAAGCAGATTCAATTTCTGCAGCCGGCAACAAAAGAAGAATGGTAAGCACAGGGAGAGGGTGTGGGCCTGAGAAGGAACCTTGTGCCTAAGCATTTCCATAAGTTCAACTTAGAAATACAAACTACCTTTAGATTTGTATGTATTAATGCAAAAATCACAAAATTTCCACAGAATTATGCACTGAAACACGGCTGTCATGGCATATCACCCTTCTGATTACTCTCCGTATTTTCAATATTCTACCCATTCTCACTAATATTACCCTAAAATATTAGCCTAATTTTGGCCCTTGTTAGTTTTCACTCTGCCTCTAATCTCTCCCTACTTACATCTACTCATTCTCCTACTGCTACAATCCAGTGTTGATCTTTCTCCTGCTTAAAAACTGCTTTGTGAATAAAACCCAAATCATCTGTCTGGCCCTAAAGGCTCCCTGTGACCTGACCCCAACAGGACTTACTAGACTCATCTCCTGCCCCCACTCCTCTTCCACTTGACATCTTCAGTAAGCCCATCTTTGAGACTTTAATCTTGCTGTTTCCTGTCCGTAAAGTCCTTTCTCATCTTTTTTCACTTCTGTATGTCTAAATTCTTTCCTTCCTTCAAAGTTGGGATCAAAAGCTACCTCCTCAATGAATTCAGCTCTGAGTTTTCCAGCTATAAGTGATGTCTCCCAGCTTCTTAATCCCCTTAACATTTTATCTTTATACTGTATTTTGTGATGTGGGTCAATTTTTACTTTGTATTGTAACTATTTACATATATTTAATAGTGTCCTTACTAGACCAGAAGCTCCTTTTGAATGAGACCTATTACCTTATTTATCTTTTATCTCTCACAAGGCTTATTAAATTGCCTGCAGATAAATGCAGTATTTGGTATAAGGTATTTATTTTATTCAACAGAAACCATAATACCAAGTACTGCATTTATACAAACTTAATTATTTAAACTATTAGCATATATTCAACTACAGATTTAGAGGGGAGCTTCTCAGAAAAATGAAATAAATGAATAACACTATAAAGAACAAAATTAATAAGATATTTCTTTAAAAAATTATAAACTGGCCTAAAACTAGCTTAATAAAATGAAATAAGTAAAGGAGTCTGCAACATGGTTTAGGGACAGCAACATGTTTAATTAACGGCAATATCAACACACTGTGACATGTTAATGTTCACAAAGGTCACCGAGACCTGGAAAGAAGTTTTTTTTTTGCTTTTTTTTTTATTCATTTAACTACAGCTGACATCCAGTTAACAATTAGACTAGGAGGGCAGATTATGCCCTGTATTGAATGGAGACTTTAAGACAAAAGTCCACTGAAAAAAACATAGAGCTTTCCAGACTGTATTAGATATGTTTTATTTATACCCAAATCCCAACATACTCAGTGCCTTTTTCTGAACAAGCTCTTCTCTGACCATTTATTAACATTAAAACTTAATTTGTTTTTCCATGAACTTAACATACTTGATATCTTCTAAGACATAAGCCATTTGGTCCCGTACAAGCATTTATTGAATCAAATGAATCACAATAAAATCAAGGCTAAGGGCAGTTACCTACTTTTGATCAAGACGGCTACCTTTAAAAAGTCGACTTTCAAGGAAAAAAATATTCAAGTGTACCAAAAAGGTAATTTAAACTAGAGATTGGTATAACTGCAGGAATAATTGGGGTACAGAGTAAAGTCATCTTAAAATAAAAAAAGAATGAAGTATTGTTCTGCTTTTCTACAAAATAGCATAAGAATATGCTAGATTGGATTTTCAGTTTGACACACAAAGAATATGCAAATGTTTACTTTCAAGTGTCTACCCAGGCATCTCTACCTGAATATCCCAAAGTCACTTCAAAATCAACATTTTTGAAACCTAACATCATCATCTTCCTCCAACTTGCTCATCTATCTGTACTCTTTAGTTAGTTATTAATAATAGAATAGCTCTTCACTTATGTGCTCAAGCCAGAAACATGGGAGTCATCTCTCTCTTTCTCTCTCCTGCTTTCTCTCTCTCTCCATAGACAAGCAACCATTTAGTACTGTATATTTTATTTTCCAAATATCTCTTAAATTCTCTCCTTTCCAGCACCATTGTCAATGCCAACATTAATATCTTAAGTCAGGCCTTTAAGTTCTCTTGCTTAGATTGTTACAACAGTTTTCTCAATCTGGTTTCCTTGCCTGAGCCCACTCTCTCTAACCACCAGACTTCTGGCAGAGTAATTTTTCCAAAAAACAAATCTGATGTCACCTCTTGTTAAATATTCTTCAGTGGATAAATGTATTTACAAGGTACATCAGGGCCTTCATGGCTTGGCCCCGTTTAGTCTTCATTCATTCATTCATTCATTCATTCTGTTCATTCATCAAGTATGTATTGAGTATCTAGTATGTGCCAGTCACTGTTGTAGGTGTTGGAGATATAACAGTAGACAAATAGACAAAAATGTCATCCTGTCATTGCCTACTCTCTTTCAACCCTTCTCCCGCACTACTACCAAGCTTTGTCTTCAAGAAATAGTGAACCATTTGCAATCAGTGAAGATGTCTTTTTCTTTTATACAAATTTCTACTCTCTTCAATATCAATCCAAATGCAACTGCCTCTCTTAAGACCTCCCTGACTTGCAAGTCTATCTCTGCAAGTCCACTAGCCAGTAAGTTCCTTGAGAACAGAGATAACATCTTTTGACGTATAGTTGGCAAATGCAATGTCTTTTTAAAAATAAAACATGAATGAAATGACTTTTTTCTAAATTGTTGATTGTTTCTAGTGATCAAATAACCTTTTTCTTGATCTTCCAGAATTATAGGCAAAGTAGTAAATAAGAGTTTGCAAAAGTAGCTGTTACTGTCTCGTATTACACAAGAGATGATCTTCAGAGCCCTATACAAATGTAAGCCTCCAAGGTGTTTTGTCATCTTTCCATTTGAAATTTATTTTGGCATCAGTTTACCTCATATGTTTGCCTTCTAACCTGGGGCACATTCCCATAATTAAAATGCAAAAGAGTAAAGACAGTTGTCCCTGAGCATGGGATGGGGGGTTGGTTCCAGGACCTTCCCACCATACCAAAATCTTCAGATGCTCAAGTCCCTTCCATAAAATGGCACAGTATTTGTATATGCACATCCTCCCAGATACTTTAAGGTTACTTATAATACCTAATACAATGTAAATGCAATGTAAATAATTATTGTTTTATATTGTTTTCTTAAATTTTCATTTTTTATTGTTGTACTGTTATTTTTAATTGTTTTTTTAAAAAAATACTTTCAACCTGCATTGCTTGAATCTGCAGATGCAGAACTCACAGATAAGGAAAGCTGACTGTAAATTTGAAGATACACTATAGAGCTAGTCCTCAAATAATGTAGTTCCAGTACAACATTGTTGAAGAAAAATGATTCCCAGTGGAAGCTACTATCTGTGTGGGGTTTGCATGTTCTCCCCATGTTGGTCTAGGTTTTCTCTGGGTACTCTGGTTTCCTCTTACATCCCAAAGATGTGCATATCAGGCTCACTGGCAGGTCAAAATCATCCTAGGATGACCGAGTGTGGCGGGGTGTGTGAATGAACTCTGTGACGGAATGGTGTCCTGTCCAGGGGTGGTTCTGCCTTGCACCTTCAGCTGCTGGGACAGACTCCAGTCACCCATGACCCTAAACTAGAATAACTAGGTAAATAATTTTCTTAGTTGTTATTAAATTTTCTTACATATATATATATAGCTCACATTTATTTCAATGTTTGTTATTAGAAGTGTCTTTGGTCTTTTTTTTAGTAGTTTAGTGATGTTTCTGTGACCAGAAACATGCCATATGCACTTAAACTCTTGTTTATATCTATTAGCCTATGGTAAAATTGGTTTTGTTGTACCTTGTTTTGTTTAAAGTTGCAGTTTCCAAGAACCTATGATGATGAGGAGGACTTACTGTGGAGCAGCAATGACAGATTTTATGGAAAAGGATATTAGACCAATACAGAATTACTTTGTTATCTAAGACAGTCTAAAATGATGCACCTTGTACGCTAACCTACCGTGAATATATTAAAAAATCTCAAATTAGGCCAGGCACGGTGGCTCACACCTGTAATTCCAGCCCTTTGGGAGGCCGAGGTCAGGAGTTCAAGACCAGCCTGGCCAAGATGGTGAAATTCTGTCTCTACTAAAAATACAAAAATATATTAGCCGGGCATGGTAGCGGGCGCCTATAATCCCAGTTACTCGGGAGGCTGAGGCAGAGAATTGCTTGAACCTGGGAGGCAGAGGTTGTAGTGGCAAAAAAGTCTCAAATCAATATGTAATTGTTTACATATAAAGTCATTCCTGATAACATTTTAAGAGCTATATTGAGATTCACACTTTCACTAAGCATATTGTGTTTTGAGATAAAATGCCACCAGATTTCTCTATTCATTTATTAAGCACATGTCAAAATATAAATCAGGAAAAACATTTGAAATGTGTTCCAAAAGCAAAACTGAAAGGTTCAGATATTGTAGACCAGTTCCTTCCAATTAAACAGGTTGGAACACCAATGGTGATGTGAGGGGGTGGACATCTGTCAGTACAAAAAGAACTTTGTGTTTGCACACAAAGACATTGCTCAACCCACATCTGACTCCTGCAGCCAAAATCTACCCTCACTGGGGCGACTCCCACTAAAATATATGGGCATAAAGAATAGGGAAATGAATTTTTTAAAAGCCAATTGTTAGTTCCACAGACTTCAAATAGATGAGGGAATCAGGATAGAATTGAATCCACTTTTCTATTCTTATTTTTTAAAAGAGAACAGAGAGGTCACAACAGAAGAGAATTTGGTGTTAGGATATCAGATTTCTCATGTCATTGTATAATCTTAGGAAATTCACTGGAATTTTCATGTTTTTTTTTCTCCTGATAGGTCTTCTCATCTCTCTGCCTCTCTAAATCATAACTTGTAAGACCCCCTTTCCTATTTTCCTGTAATAGGAAAAGCCTTTCCTATTACACTTCAATTTACTTACTCCTGTTCTTTTTCTACTCTAAACTACTATACTTACAAATTAAGCATATATTCATAAACTATTTTGTATTGTATGTGTTTCATAGTTTTGCACAGATTAGATTATAAATTTCTTGACAAGAGCAAAAGCAATGTTCCAAAGTGCCTAACAAAAAGGAAAGGCAATACAATAGATATTGCAATTGATATTTGTTCATCAAAGGGCTGGTCCTTTCATGTTCTAATTTCTACTAAGCCAAAACTAGGATTAGTCCTTACAAAGAAGAGTTATTATTTACGTAACATGTTATTATTTACAAAGAGTTATTATTTACAAAGAGTTATTATTTACGTAACATGAGCTACATCACACCAGGGTCAGTGTCTGATTACCAAAAGACAACTAGAAGAAATTTCTAGAAAATATTAAGAAGTCTGCACCATAGCATCAAATTTCTTACAATACTCACTCTCTTTGCTCAATATCTGAGATTTTGAGAAAGGCTGTACCAGCATAGTGGATATGGATATACTCTAGATCCAGACTGCAAATGTATTAATTCCAACTCTTTTACTTACTGGCTGTTATGCAGCAAATTAGGCAAATTACCTAATTTGCCTTTTTTTTCCTGTACAAATGAGAATAGTAATAATAGTGCCTACATTATATGGTTGCTATGAGAATTACATAAATTAATAACTGCAAAGGGCTTAGGATAATGCCTAGCAAGTATTCAGTTTAAGCTATTATTATTCTAAAATATATAACATTCAATTTTAAAAGGTATAATAGGTTTTTAAATAAAAATTGAAGAAAATAAGAGAATTTTTTCTGTTATAATGAACAATTTCTTCTCTAGCATACCAACAAAAAACAAATACCCCAATATCTTCTCATACTCAAGGGCGGTTGATTTAATCCTCCTTTTTGGTATAACACTAATTCTATTCCTCACTTTTAAAAAAAGCAAAAATAAACAAACAAACAAACAAACAGGTCAGGCATGGTGGCTCCTGCCTGTAATCCCAGAACTTTGGGAGGCCAAGGCAAGTGGATCACTTGAGCCCAGGAGTTGAAGACCAACCTGGGCAACATGGTAAAACCCTGTCTCTACAAAAAATACAAAAATTAGGCAGGCGTGGTGGTACATGCCATTGGGTCCCAGCTACTTGGGAGGCTGAGGTGGGAGGATCCATTGAGTCCAGGAGGTTGAGGCTGCAGTGCGCTATGATTGAGCCACATTGCACTCCAGCCTGGATGACAGAGTGAGATCTTGTCTAAAAAAAAAACAAAAAACAAAAAAAAAACAGAAACAAAAACCAAAAAGAGATTCAACTACTAGAGAGTTATTGAGCTGAATCTATGTGCCAGTCTAAGTAGAGACACACACACACACACACACACACACACACACACGTGCACAATTTAGTTTTCTTCTTTTAAACTTTTTTAATTTTTAATTTTTATGGATATATAACAGTCATATATATTTGCTTAGGACATGTGGTTTTTATATAAGCATGCCATGGGTTGATTTGTGTTGGAAACATTCCAAATCTACTCTTTTAGCTTTCTGAAATATACAAAATACATTGTTAACTATAGTCACTTTATTGTGTTACCGAGCACTAGATCTTTATTCTCCTATCTAACTGTATTTTTGTACTAATCATCAGAAAAATCCTTCATGTTAGATATATTACAGATAAAAGCACTGAGGTTCAGAGAGGTCAAACAGCCATTTTAATCAAGGTCACACAGTAAGCCAGTGGCTGAACCAAGAATAGAAACCAAGTTTACCAATTTCAAATTCCACTCCTTTCTATTACACATCATCACACTATTGTCCACAATTTCCTTTCTCCATTTACCCACTCACATATAATTTCTAGCAGAGCAGAACACAGAGCTGTTTCCTCATAGTTCATTCATTCATATCTTCTTGCAAAGTACATAGTCCCACAACTTTCCATTTCTGTTCTAGTTTCACGTCAATTTAACTTCCCACTAAGAAATTCAGTGCTTAGGGCTATGTGGATTTAGACCTCCTAAGCCTCCTTGTAAAGACTTCCTTTAAATACAGGCTTTTTTTTTTTTGAGACGGAGTCTTCTCTGTCGCCCAGGCTGGAGTGCAGTGGCGCGATCTCGGCTCACTGCAAGCTCCGCCTCCCGGGTTCACGCCATTCTCCTGCCTCAGCCTCCTGAGTAGCTGGGACTACAGGCGCCCGCCACCGCGCCCGGCTAATTTTTTGTATTTTTAGTAGAGACGGGGTTTCACCGTGGTCTCGATCTCCTGACCTTGTGATCCGCCCACCTCGGCCTCCCAAAATACAGGCTTTTAAACTACTTTTGTGATACACTACTTGTTCTGACAAATTGCGTGACATTCTGAAATAATATTTTATTTGTTTTATTTTATTTTTTTGATACAGCCTAGACTGGAGTGCAATAGTACTATCTCAACTCACTGCAACTTCTACCTCCCAGGTTCAGGCAATTCTCCCACCTCAGCCTCCCAAGCAGCTGGGATTACAGGCACATGCTACCATACCCTGCTAATTTTTGTACTTTTAGTAGAGACATGGTTTCACCATGTTGGCTAGGCTGGTCTTAAACGCCTGACCTCAGGTGATCCACCCACCTCGGCTTCCCAAAGTGCCGGGATTACAGGCGTGGGCCACCGCGCCTGGCTTTTATTTTTTAATAATATTTTTTAAAACTAAAAAAATTACTCTGTTGTGACCAATAGAAGTATAAATTTATCTCGGAAGTTTGATATGCCAAAGACAAACAAGAAATAGGGCAAGTAAAGAAACAAAGACTGGAAGGAGCAGGGAGGAAAACTTACTGGAAGTAAGTTTCAAGAAACTGAGAAGCCCAAGTATTGTTAGGCTTATCTATAGATACTGCAATCATCTAAAACTATGGCAAGTGTAGTGTCAGAGATAACAGTGAGCCAAGTGTAAGAAATAAAGCCTGGTGCCCAGGAGTAGAAACAGCAACAAGGAGGTGTGACAGCATAGTCAGCTGCCATGAGCTTCAAAGGAGTTTTTAGGAAGGAGGCTGGGAAGAGCACTCTGAGAGCAGCAATGAAGAGCAAGAAAGATATCTATTGCAACTCCAGGTCCAGAAGTAAGAGTGTGAGACAGAAAACAGTCATTACTTGCATGGGCTGCAGGGGAAGCAAGGTCCTTCCAGATTTCACTTAGAAGAAGATGATAAAGGATTTGAGAAATCAATACACTTTGATGCTATGAGGATAATATAAAATCATGTGTTACCTCATTAAAAAAAAGAAACCTACTAAGGATAACAGAAGCTAACAGGTAGGTACACACAGAAAATAGTCCATATAGAATGGAAAAATAATATAGTCAGGTGCCACATAATGACATTTCCGTCAATGATGTATAGAATATATCATGGTGGTCCCTTAAGATTATAATGAAGCTGAAAAATTCCCATCACCTAGTGAGATCATAGCTGTGGTAACACAGTGCAACATATTATTCATGTGTTCATGGTGATGTTGGTGTAAACAAACCTACTGCACTGCCAATCATATAAAAGTATAGCATGTACAATTATACACAGTACATAATACTTAATAATGAAAATAAATGACTGTTACTGGTTTATGTATTTACTATACTACAGTTTTTATTGTTATGTTAGAGTGTACATCTGCGTATTTGTTAAACTAAAATTTTTAAACTAAAACAGCCTCAGGCAGTTTCTTCAGGAGGTATCCCAAAAGAAGGCACCATTATCATAGATGACAGCTCCATGCATGTTATTCCCCCTGAAGACCTTCTAGTGGGATGAGATGTGGAGGTGGAAGACAGTACTTACTATTGGTCCTGACTTTGTGTAGGCCTAGGCTAATGCGTATGTTTTTAACACAAAAGTTTAATAAGTAAAAAATAAAATTTTTAAATAGAAAAAAGCTTATAGAATAAGGATATAAAAGAGAAAATATTTTTGTACGACTGTACAGTGGACTTATATTTAAGCTAAGTGTTATCAGAAAGAGAAAGTTTTAAAAATCAGAGATTATAATGTTAAAAAGCTACAGTAAGCTAAGATTAATTTATTATTGAAGAAACTTTTTAAAAATAAATTTAGTGTAGCCTAAGTGTGCAGACTTTATAAATTCAACAGTAGTGTACAATAATATCCTAGGCCTTCATTTTCACTCATGACTCAATCACTGACTCACCCACACCAACTATCAGTCCTGCAAACTCCATTCATAGTAAGTACCCTAGACAGGCATGCCATTTTTATCTTTTATATGTTTAGATACAAAAATATTTACCATTGTACTAAAATTGCCTACAGTATTCAGTTCAGAAACATGCTGTACAGGTTTGTAGCCTAGGAGCAACAGGCCATACCATATAGTCTAGGTATACAGCAGGCTATACCTTCTAGGTTTGTGTAAGTATATTCTGTGATGCTGCGTAACAATGAAATTGCCTAATAACACATTTCTCACAACATATCTCCACCATTAAGTAAGATAGTAATAATATTATTGTTCTCTTCCACCTCTTGCATGAATCGTCCATCACTGAATATCAGATATTCTACATGAGATACTAACAAAAAACCTATTTATCAATTTTAAGTGAAAAAAATTACAGTTCACTTCATGTCAATCCCAACCAACTAACCAAGTTCCTAAAGTGTAACTAAAACACAGTAAAGCACCTATACAAAAGTAACAAACTCCTATGTTAGGATACAAAATGCTGAAAACATCACTTCCTGAGCAAAAACCATTCCTAAGGTTAACAGTGGCTACAAGTAGTAACATGCTACATATCCTCTTTGTTGATATTTCGTGCACCTTTCAAATTGTTGACATGTGATGCTGAAAGTCTACCTATTTGGAATTTAACACAGACTTCTCACATATTATTTTGTTTAAAATGCAGTATTTGGCTTTATTTCTGGGACACAAATGTAAATATGTCCCATCTTTTTTTATAATCATCAGCCAAAACACACTGAATTGAGAGATAATTAATTCTAGGACATTTGGGTGTTAAATATCAACAGGCTTTCTACTAGGAAAAACACGAACTTTGAAGTCATTCTGTGGACTCTGCTTACGTATTACATTTGTTTAAATGGGTTGAATGGCAGCTTTAGTGTATAAACTTAGTCAAGTTAACTATACCCTTTAAACATCAAAATTCTCAGTCAAAATGGGAAAATAATAATGTTCTCAAGGGAGTTTTTGTAAAGATTAAATGAGATGGCAAGGTGTGGCAGCTCACACCTGTAATCCCAGCACTTTGAGAGGCCGAGGCGAGTGGATCATGAGGTCAGGAGATCCAGACCATCCTGGCTAACACAGTGAAACCCCGTCTCTACTAAAAATACAAAAACATTAGCCAGGCGTGGTGGCAGGTGCCTGTAGTCTCAGCTACTTGCGAGCCTGAGGCAGGAGAATGGCATGAACCCAGGAGGCAGAGCTTGCAGTGAGCCAAGATGGTGCCACTGTACTCCAGCCAAGGAGACAGAGTGAGATGTCGTCTCAAAAAAAAAAAAAAGATTAAATGAGATAATGCACATCAAGTAGTTAGCAGAGTGTCCTAGCATATAGCATATGCTCAATAAATGGTTCCCATAATTATTTGTATTATCTGTCTAGCAATTGCAGCTTAAAAGATTGATGCATGCATTATCTTGCTTGATTCTTAAGACAAACAACTTTATGCAGGACAGAGACAGGACACGGATTATTATCTCCACTTCACAAATAAAAAGACAAACACTGAAAAGAATTCAGCCAGGCATGGTGGTTCATGCCTGTAACCCCAGCTCTTTGGGAGGCCAAGGCAGGAGGATCGCTTGAGTCCAGGAGTTCAAGACCAGCCTGGGTACAGTGAGACTCTGTCTCAAAATAAAATAAAATAATAAATAAAATAAAGGTTAAAGTGAACTGCCTAAAGTTACATGATTACCTAGAAATACCCACCATCATTGGATATAAACCACCATATAAACCAGGGGTTGGTAAACATTTTACAAAAAGGCCAAATAGTAAATACTTTAGGTTTGTAGCCCATACAGTCTCTATCACAACCAGTCAACGCTGCCACTATAGCACAAAAGCAGCCATAGACAATACATAAATAAATGTGTGGAACTATGTTCCAATAAAACCTTACTTACAAAAACAGGCAGTGGGTTGGATTAGGTTCATAGGCCATAGTCTGCAGACCCCTGCCCTAGGCCTTTAGACTACTAGTCTAGTGTACTTTTCCATTACTTTATGGTTACCACCTATTTTCAGGATAGAGTTTCAGAATAAAACTTAGTAGCATTAACTGTCTCAGAAAAGATAAATCAGGAATAATTTGCAGAAGAACTATGAATACAGTAAGATAGTACATAAATATTAGTACTATTGTTTTTTCCTCTTTTACAGCTTCTATTATAAAACTCTCTCTTAATCCTTCCTTTATTTCTTTCTCTTCTAATAAAGCTTTGGGCCTAGAAGTGAACACTTTTCTATTTCTCCAAAAGTACTCAAAGCAAATATGTTTGCAGAATCATTCCAAAGAAAGTAGTGGACATTCCATGAGACACCAGAATGAACAAACTTACATTATCTCATCTTTTAAAATGGTAAGCAATGCGAAACTTCTGAATCTAACTTGCATGAGCATGTTTTGGGGAGAGTGGAGGGAATAGCGTTAAGCTACTACTCTATTCTCAATCTCAAAGAACAGAGTGATGATCAGTTTTCTAACTATATAATCTAAATGCTATGGTATGCTACAGTGGTAAAGACACTGGACTTGGAATTGGAAGACCTAACATGGAATTCTTTCTCTGGCACTTACTATCTTTGTGATCTCGTAACCTACATATAAGGAGTTGCTGTGAAAATTAAGACCAATAACTATTTTAAAATACCAAGCCTCAGAAGCATTGATTATTGCTGCATTTCAAATTATAAACTTCTTTTTTTTTTTTTTTTTTTTTTTTTTGAGACAGAGTCTCACTTTGTGGCCCAGGCTGGAGTGCAGTGGCCGGATCTCAGCTCACTGCAAGCTCTGCCTCCTGGGTTTATGCCATTCTCCTGCCTCGGCGTCCCGAGTAGCTGGGACTACAGGCGCCCACCACCTCGCCCGGCTAGTTTTTTGTATTTTTTAGTAGAGACAGGGTTTCACTGTGTTAGCCAGGATGGTCTCGATCTCCTGACCTCGTGATCTGCCCATCTCGGCCTCCCAAAGTGCTGGGATTACAGGCTTGAGCCACCGCGCCCAGCCTATAAACTTCTTAATGAAGTTCTCTTCTACCTTTTTTTTTTTTTTTGAGACAGAATCTCCTCTGTCGCCAGGCTGGAGTGCAGCAGCACGATCTCGGCTCACTGCAACCTCCACCTCCCGGGTTCAAGCAATTCTCCTGCCTCAGCCTCCTGAGTAGCTGGGACTACAGGCATGCACCACCACGCCCAGCTAATTTTTTTGTATTTTTAGTAGAGACTAGGTTTCACCATGTTGGCCAGGATGGTCTTGATCTCTTGATCTTGTGATCCACCAGCCTTGGCCTCCCAAAGTGCTGGGATTACAGGCGTGAGCCACCACGCCCAGCCTCTTCGACATTTTTAATAAGCTACCATATGATACAATATTCCATAACAGTACAATATCATTTATAAAGCATCCAAAATATTTATTGCTAAAGTATAAAGCACTTCTTTGTCAAGGAGCTAAAAGTTCTTAAAACATGTTCTCTCATTTCAGCCCATAATATTCCTTTGAAATTAAAACAAACCAGAATTTATTGAGTGACATGTGTTAGGCAGTTTATATATACCAACTCATTTAATCTTCACAACAACCTTGAGAAGAAACAAGCTCAGTTCCTTGCCCAAGGAACCCAGTTCCTAAGTAGCAGCAGATCTTGGGTTACACCCCAGGTTACACTGAGTATAATCTGTCATTATTTTTTTCATTATTTAATACTGTCTCTTCCGTTTTTTGACTTGGGGTCCACAAAAAGTCAAGTGCCTCATATAAGGTCAAAGAATAATTACTTTCAGTAAAGGCAAACGTTTAGATAACAGTACATTATTCCACTAGATTAAATCATCTCCAAATAACATACTATTTTAAAGATAATTCCTGCTTAACCTACTTTTGGTTTCAAAAATATACTGGTAAATAGAGTAAAACCAGTCTACTTACCACTAGTTAAATAAATTAGGGTATTCCCAAGTTAAGCTTTAGTTGTCCAAAGAAACAAATGTAGAATTTTGAATAGAGAGATAAATAAACCAAAGAACAAATTTCCTCAAACTCCAATGGTATATTAATAAACATAAGAACATTTCTAAACCTCCTAGCAGGTTTCATGCCTGGAAGCCCTTCCAGAAAGCAGATTTCTTCTTCAATAATTTTTTTCCCATGAAATTTACAGAAATTATCCCAGAGAAAAATTGGCGACTCTAGTGCTTTTGAAGAATTAAATCAGTAAATTAGAAGTTTTTAAATCCTGACATTAAATATAACATATAAAGTAAGGGAATAAAAGTATATAAAATATTTTGTAAATCTATGACCCTCATCCCCGTTTGTTTAAACCAGTATGGTCCTTAAGAGTAGGACCCTTTTTTTTCCCTTGCTAAAATAAAATAAACTTCAGTTCCACCCTCTGTTGCTTACCTGTTGCACAGTATGCTGAGAGCTCCATGTGGACTACAGTCACATGGCTGACAGAGCCCAGAAGTGTAATTTGGGTAAAAGCCCTCTTTGCAGGTTTCACAGTGAAGCCCCTGATAACCTGGCCGACACTCACACTGCCCTGTGGTCTGGCTGCAGTGATTCACATCCAGGCTTCCAACCACAGAGCAGTTACATACATACTCTGCAAAGGAAAGAAGGAAAGAGACATTACCAACCAAGATTTAAGGCCCTCTTAATAAAATGAACTCTGTTTTATTTTTCTTAATAAATTTTCATGACAACTTTGTAAGGACAGATAAAATTAACTCTAGTTCAAATTTACTTTCTATCCTGTTTAGTTTATTCAAATCAGGAAACATATAGGGTATATAAATTATGGTGGGTTTTGTGTGTGTGTGTGTGTGTGTGTGTGTGTGTGTGTGTGTGTGTATTATGTTTTTCTGAATTAGAAGCCACCAAAGGCAGGCTTATCTACACGGCACTAAGGGCACATGTTGGAAATGACATGTTAAATAATAAATAATCCCATTGTATAGCAGCAAAAGCCTAAGGCTCAGATGATTAACTTTGGTAACCTTATTCAAGGTCATATTAGATTGTGCCATAGCTAAAATCATAAGTTAATATGTTCTGCCCAGGAAGAAATTAATGAAGAATAGAAACTTTAAAGTAAGGAAATGATGAACAATAAAACCAGAAGAGACAGTTTACAGGTTCATCCTGATCTGGGAGTTAAAACCAATCCCAATTTGAATGTCTTTCCCAAATTAAAATATTTGGAAAATAAACATTTCTTTTAAGTATATTTCAAACGGTTCTTTGTTATTTGCTTGTTTGTTTCACTTTTTTCACTTTTCAAAAGAAATATTTTAATTTTTAATTTTTGTGAGTACACAGGAGTATAAAGTGTGTATATTTATGGGGTACCTGAGATATTCTGACAGGCATGCAGTGTGTAATAATCACATCAGGGTAAATGGGGTATCCATCACCTTAAGCATTTATCCTTGTGTTACAAACAATCCAATTCTACTCCTTTAGTTATTTTAACATGTACAATCAAATTACTGTCCATAAATTACTAAATTATTGACCACAGTCACTCTGTTGTGTTATCAAATACTAGGTCTTATTCATTCTTTCTATTTTTTTTTGTACCCATTAACCATCCCCACTTCCTTCCCACCGTATCCCTTTCAGACGGTTCTTTGGATAAAAATATTGAGAAGCCCTTAGTTTTAGACTTCTAGTGCAAAGACTCATTTAAAGGTCAGTTAGGATTTGTTTTTTGCTACTGCCTCTATTCATTTTATCAAAAGGAAAGTGTTTTCAACATAGCTTGACACAGTATTAACTGAGGACTTTGTATTGACATATATATCCTAGGAATAGGTCCTATTCCAAAATAGCCATGATCCTACCCTTAAAGGTCCTGAGAAATCTATGGTACAAATTACAGTTCTAAATAGGTAAGGTAATATATAAAATGGCACTGTACCGATACAGTTTAGCTTGGAAAAAATAATCTTTGATATTATTTTTGATTACTTCAAAAAGCTACTAGACAACTACAAATCCAGAGTCTCAAATAAAGAGTTATAAAGGGGTTTGCTTCTCATTCTAGAAAAGGAAATTAAGCTTCAAAATTCTTTATGTAATCACAAGCAGCTTATTTATCCACACAAGTAAAAACAAAAGATTCCTCAAAGAAATTTCCACTTGGCCAACTCTATACCTCCCACACTTCTGCAGTTCCTAAACTTTGGTGTCATTTTTTCCCTGCTCTTCACAGCTCTTCTAGTTTGTAAAGATAACAAATAAC
This sequence comes from Chlorocebus sabaeus, assembly GCF_047675955.1. NCBI lineage: Eukaryota > Metazoa > Chordata > Mammalia > Primates > Cercopithecidae > Chlorocebus > Chlorocebus sabaeus. The sequence goes on from NC_132915.1 coordinate 90,771,074, forward strand.
GAATAAATAGGCCAGGCACAGTGGCTCATGCGTGTAATCCTAGCACTGTGAGAGGCCGAGGTGGGCAGATCACTTGAGCTCAGGAGTTTGAGACCAGCCTGGGCAACATGGTGAAATTCCATCTCTACAAAAAAAAAAAAAAAAGTATAAAAATTAGCCGAGCATCCTGGCGTGCGCCTGTAGTCCTGGCTACTCAGGAGGCTGAGGTGGGAGGATCGCTTGAGCCTGGAAGGCTGAGGTTACAGTGAACCAAGATCTCGCCACTGCACCCCCACCTGGGTGACAGAGTAAGACCTGTCTCAAAAAAAAAATTAAAGTAAATAAATAAATATTGGCAACTTATTTGTTTATTTTATGTGTATTTCAAACTTGAGTGGTGCACAAAACCCAAAGGAAAATTCAGATTTCTTCAGCCTCAAGCTTAGGAAAGGAATGAGCTTCCCATTACTTCCCATTTCTTATTTTCACTAGGCTACATAAACATGACATTTCTTTGACAGAGTTACATGTTTTCACATGATATTTACTTTCTGTGTAGGTGTGTTGTGGTTTTTGTAAATAACAAAGCCACGTTCAGTGGTCTGTAAACCTGCCAATGACAACTTCATGACAGGACCTTCACTCCACCAGAAACAACCAGAACACTTAAAATAACATTTTTCTTCTGAAATCGGGCAGAAATTCAACTTACATTCAACTCCTCCTGCTGGATCTATTTTATTACAAGTTAAAGTAATTAAAGTATGTTAATGTCAGTAGAACTAGCTCAAGAAAAAATGAAAATACTAAGAAAATTTTTTCTATAATAAAGACTATGAATTTTATTTCATTATTTCCTTACTAATGTATTTCCATCTGAAAACTGAGTCAATGTTCCCAATGAGTAAGATTAGCAGTATTTTCTAAAGAATCCAATTGAATTTAAGAACTCAGATATAAACACTCAACATTTTTTCCAGTTAAGTTCTAATGGATAAACTTTCAATACTAACCAAGTTCACTGGTTATTTATTATTTCTATAGTCAGTCTAATATCTTCATTATTCCCTGAACATACTCTGGTTAGTCCTGTCTCTGAACCTTTGCTTATTCTGTGCATCTTAGAGTGCTCTTTTTCACATAGTCAAACTTATTCCCTATTTTAAGAATCAGCTGAAACTCACTTCTCCATAAACTCTAACTGTACTGCCCCTATTATAAATCCGTAACAACACCTACTACCTAAACCTCTCAAATGACAATAATTTGAAGAGGCAGTAAAGCAAAGAGTTACGAGCACAGATTGTAGAGGTAGATGGCTAAGATTAAATCCTGCTCTCACTAACTTTATACCCTTAGGCAAGTTAATTAAGCTCTGTGTGCCTTCATTTTTTTCTCCTGTAAACAGGGCATAATAGTAGCTATACCACCCAGTGCCAATACTTAAGCTGGAAGTGGTCTGGAGTATTGCAATAATTAATACAACAGCTGGAAAAAAAGTAGAAAGTGTTATCAGATAAAATAATAAATGCAATTCGGATGTTAGATTCATAGGCTATAGCTTCGTTATACCCTGAGGATAAGATCTAAAAGCCTGACAATGGGTTTAGTACCACAGCAGCTTTGAATAATGTCTGGGAAACAGAATTAGTTTCCTATTACGCAGAAATCCATGTTATGGCTCATCTAGGTAGAGAATAAGATGATATTCTACTTATACTAGGCTCCACTCATTAACAATATGCGTGCCTTAAAATACACAGTGGTAAAAACAAGGATTCAGGATGCGGCTTCAGAGAAGATGAAAAATGAGCATTTATTTATTATACATCCTTGGTACTAATCAATTTAACAGTAGCAGCGTGAATGGCAAATGTTTCAGCAAGAGAGACCACCCCAGGGATAAGAAGGGGGCTGACACATCAAGACAAAAAGGCACTATCATGTTAATACTTCTCCCCAAAATAACAAAAGGAAAGGAAGAGAATACAAAGTAAACCAAGTGCCAGGGAGCATGGGCATCTTTTCTGTTTGTAACTCAGAATTTAAGGCCCGTCCCAGTGACTGACCTTAAATGAAATGACGCAAGTTAAATGAATAGTATAAGCAACAGTAATAAATGTAAAACACTCCGGGTATTCATTAAATTGTGCCAGGATAATTTGTTAGCTTGTAAGTAAAGTAAAATCTCAGACCCTTCACAGGTCTAGACATTTGTGCGGAACCAGACAGGAGTTAATGCAGAAATAATGCAGTCCCCTTAGTAAAAATGTGGCAATATGAAAAAGAAGGAAGTTTCAATTGATAGAAGCAATGAGAAGGACCAAAGACAAGAGGAAGTGCTGACTTTTTAATGAGTTAGAATCTTAGACATCAGAACAGCACAAAGGAGTCTGCAACATGATTAATGGAAAGTCACCAGTGTGGATGTTAATGGGAATGAAACAATATGAAGAGGACACCAAAAGCTGATTACAGACAAGTATGAATAAAATGCCGAACAGCTCATTCAATTGCCTAAAAGTAAATACGGAATAAACTCTGTCATATGAGTAGCAGGCTTCCTTTCAGCCCTTTAATTCTTTGGAAAACTCTATAGAGAAATGATTAGAGAAGGGTAATGTAAATGTTCTCAGAGAGAGCAAAATCTTGGCAACATTTTTTCCTTTTGTTGTCTGGCTTCTGAAGAACAATAAAATATAGTGATTTTCACCCTGAAGAAGAATAAGAAACTAAACTCTTTGCCAAACTGCTTTAAGTATTTGAAAATAGACACATAAAGTCCCAGAGAAAATCAAATTCTGCACTTTTTCAAACATTCGAAAAGCCAAGAGTTGAAGTTTTTTAGCCCTAAAAAAATGAGAGTATTTTGTTTACAAATCCCATAAGTTCCCTTGCCACCTACCTCCACCTGCCCTGCCCTTTGTGCACAAACATTTGCCCTGGTAAAAGATTATCTACTTGAACATACTGAAGACCTTTTCTAGGCCTTTCATAAACCTCGTAGGCTCTCTCTTCACCCAACTTTTAACCATCTCACAGAGAATATTTGGTGTGTTCTGGTATTCAGTTTGTTTGCATTTATGATGGGAGTTTTTGAAAAATACTAATTGTGATTGTATGTCCTAATGAATGTGTCCTCTCTGTGTCTCTTTCTGAAGTCATTTCTAAGTGCTAGAATTAACTGTAATGCTCAAGCAGTTTGGTACAATTGTGTATTAAACCTTTGCAGATAAAAATCCATGAAAACAGTAAATGAAAAATTTGCATAACAAAATGTAAAAACTATGTCCTCAGTCATGATGGAAATCTCCTAAACAAATAAATGTTACCCTGACAACAATACTGTTGGTAAACTAAAATGATTACAAAATTATTGCATTTAAGCATAGATACTAGAAGACTACTGGTGGCTATAACTAATACAGAGCACTCACAGGAATCTGGTTCAGGAAGACAGCCTGAAATTCAATTTACAGCCTTTTGCAAAACTGCATAAACACCTTTGCAAAACTCAATTTCTGACTCCTTTTCATTCATTGAACAACAATTTCACCCCTTTTATTGTTAGCTGACATGTAATAATACCTATTTATGCAATACAAAGTGATATTTCAATACATGCATACAATGTATAATGATCAGACTAAATAGCATATCCATTACCTCAAACATTGATCATTTCATTGTACTATGAACATTCAAAATTCTCTCTTCTAGCTTTTTGAAAATATAGAGTAAATTACAGTTAACTATATTTATTTACCCTATTGTGCTACAGAACACCAGTACTCATTTAGTACTATACAGCTATAATTTTGTATCCATTAACCAATCTCTTCCCATCCTTCCTTCTTACCTACCCTTCATGGCTTCTAATACCTCCAATTCTACTCTTTTTTTTTTTTTTTTTTTTTTTTGAGATGGAGCCTCACTCTGCAGCCTAGGCTAGAGTGTGGTGGTGCAATCTCAGCTCACTGCAACCTCTGCCTCCCGAGTTCAAGCAATTCTCCTGCCTCACCTTCTGAGTAGCTGGGATTACAGGCGCACACCACCACACTCGGCTAATTTTTGTATTTTTAGTAGAGATGGGGTTTCACCATGTTGGTCAAGCTGGTCTTGAACTCCTGACCTCGTGATCTGCCCGCCTCAGACTCCCAAAGTGCTGGGATTACAGGCATGAGCCACCGCGCCCGGCTCCAATTCTACTCTTTACTTTCATGAGCTCGATTTTTTTTTAATCTCCCACATATGAGTAAGAACATGCAGTATTTAACTTTCTGTGCCTTATTTTACTTAACATAATAACCTCCAGCTTCATCCATGTTTCCATAAATAGCAGGATTTCATTCTTTTTCATGGCTGTATAGGACCAATATTCTAAAGCATTTCCCCTGTGTTTTCTTCTAGTAGTTTTATAGTTTCCGATCTTACTTTTTAGTCTTTAATCTATTTTGAGTTAATTTTTGTATAAGATGAAAGATGGGAGGTCTAGTTTTATTCTTCTGCATATAGATATCCAGTTTCCCCAGCATGATTTATTGAAGAATATATCCTTTCCCCCAATGTATGTTCTGGGCACCTTTATTGAAAATCAGTTGGCTGTAAATACATGGATTTATTTCTGGATTCTCTGTTCTGTTCCACTGACTTATGTGTCTGTTTTCATACCTATGCCATGTTGTTTTGGTTACCATAGTTTTGTAGTATATTTTGAAGTCAGGTAGTGTGATGCCTCCAGCTTTGTTCTTTTTGTTCAGGATTGCTTTGTCTTCTGTGATTCCATATGAATTTCAGGGTGTTTTTTTTTAAATTTCTGTGAAGAATATCACTGATATTTTGATAGGGATTGCATTAAATCTATAAATTGCTTTAGGTAGTACACTCTTGCTTTTTAATATCTTCAAATACTGTCATCTATTAAGAATACAAAAAACCTGTATTAAGCTATTCCTAAACTTACAATATTTATCAGAGCACTGGCCATTCAAGTTCTGAGTCCCAAATATATATCATCGTTTTAGACAGTTGGAACTACAGTCTGACTTGCAAAAGTAGATGGAAATAGTTCTATTCTCAGCACACACAATGCAAACATTATAGGAACATCCACTCAATGGAAGTCAAAAAGCAAAACTGTACTTTGAAAGGCAATGAGTATCCATCTATTTGAATAGCTAAAGTACACAAACAAAAAAAAATCGACAATACTAATTCCTGGCAAGCATGCAGGACTTTCAAAAATTACTGGTGTAAGTACAAAATAGTAGAGACACTTTGGAAAACAGTTTGACAGTTTCTTATAAAGTTAAATATACCTTTACTACATGACCCAGCAATTCCACTCCTAGGTATGTATCTGAGGGAAATGAAAAGTTATAGTCACACAAAAACTTGTACAGAAATATTTATAAGTGATATTAATAATCACAAAAACCTGGAAATCAACCAAATGTCCTTCAACTAGTGAATGGATACAGTATGGTACATTCTCATAATGGAATGCCATTCAACAATAAAAAGGAATAAACCACTGACATCCAAGAACATGGATGAATCTTAAATGCATTATGCTAAATGAAAGGAGCCAGGGGCAGAGAATAGATCAGGGATTTGCCAAGAGGTGGGGGCAGAAGGGAAGGGCTGACTACAAAGGAGCCATACAGGGGAATTTTGAGGGGGTAATAAAATCATTTTGCATCTTGATTATGCACGTATCAAAACTAATAGAACTATTGCACATCAAATGAGTAAATTTCATTGGATATAAATTTTAAAATATGCAAAAAAATTTTTTTAAGCAATGAAGTTTTACTAGATTCAATTTTTAAAATGTTGCTGGAAGGATGCCTTGGTGTCCCACAAGCAACTATTTCAACTGAACTGTGGCACCAGCGTCCACAGGGGATCTAACTAATGATTGAGGCTTTCTCAAAGTGACTGTTACATTTAAGATAGCAGGAAGTTATTAATGCTCCAGCTGATTATTGCATAAGGAGTTGCGGAACATTTTAGTATTTAAAATGTTATTTCACTAAAAGGAGTACAATCTTTTCTTTTCCCTTTGGCTCCAACTTAAGTCTTAGGCTGCAACTGTTCCCATGTACAATGAGAGACAAGAGGAAAAAAATGAAAGATAAAGATGTATAGGATTACCATCCTTTTTTCATATGCAATTGTTTGTTTCCTTTTGAGATTCATCATTAAAAACCCTACTCTGTTTAAACAAAGACTAGGAAAATGCATGTAAATATAACTTTCAATCTATCTAATCTATTCAACAAAGAATGTCACCCATTTTCACAAGCCTAGGATTGGATCCACAAAAATTACGTCATTCCTGATTTTCGAATTGAAAAGAAAAGGAAAAATATTGTCAAAATCAAGAGTAGAAATACACAACTCAAACCTCTGCATGTACATCAAATGATTCTTTTAAAAAATCCAACAAACTGACCGGGTGCGGTGGCTCACATCTGTAATCCCAGCACTTTGGGAGGCCAAGGTGGGCAGATCACTGAAGGTCAGGAGTTCAAGCCCAGCCTGGCCAACATGGCAAAACCCCATCTCTACTAAAATATAAAAATTAGTCAGGCATGGTGGCATGTGCCTGTTATCCCACCTACTCCGGAGGCTGAGGCAGGAGAATCGCTTGAACCCGGGAGGCGGAGGTTGGCAGTGAGATGAGATCGTGCCACTGCACTTCAGCCTGGATTATAGAGTGAAACCTTGTCTCAAAACAAACAAACAAACAAACAAAACCAACAAAACTATATTATCTTGACTACAGGCCTGATTTCCTAAGTATATGGTGTATTTCAAAATGTACTTTTTATTAGGACCATAGTTTATGTTTTAGGTTTGAAGAAAAGGAATCTCAGAAAAGCCTCATTCTAGGGAAAAGGAATTATCAACACAAGAATTTTTGTTTTGAGAGTCTTACTCTAGAGTAACATTAATACTCAAATTACATTTGACTATTGCCAAGGTATTGCCACAAATCTTTGAAAACTTGGGAAACTTAATATTAAAGCTGATGAATTTCTTTAGTTAAACTAGACTTTGTAGATATGTGTAGTATTAAAGTCACTACTTTTAAAGAAAAGTTTTAAGCTTTGTTTGAAAATAAAAATGTATCAATTAAAATTCCCAGTCATAATTTACTAGAGCAAAACATTTCTTCAACTTCATGGTAGACATATGAAATAAATGGGGCAACATAATCCAGGTTTTGTAGAAAATTTTCTGTCTCACATTTAAAAATCATGTTGTTAGTGCTTGTCCCTGGCTCACTGCCAGTTTTCCACAATTCAGAGATAATTCATCTAATTAATGAGACAAGATGACAAGTTCTGGAAAAGGTTGTAAAGGCTAGTTTTTACTTCTAATAACAATGATGATATTACCAGCTATTAAGCATATCCTACACATATATCAGATATCACACTAGAAACTGGACACAAATGGCCTCCTTTAGTGTTCACCATAATCCTGTGATGCAGGTACCTTAAGCGAGGAATCTGAGTCTCAGATAGATGAAATAAATCACAGAACTAATCAGTACAGAAGAAGAGACTAAAGCCCAAAATGAGTAACTCCAAAGTCCATGTCTTTTCACTCTGAGAAGCCAAACAATCAGACAGACCCAGAACACCTTAAAATCAAACTTTGCTGCTAATTAACCAGCTCTAGGACAGTTAGTGAATCTAACTGCTCTGAGATTCAGTGTCTCAATGTACAAACTGTGGCTAATTCTTTTCATCTATCATGAAAAACAATTAAAGGTCAAATTATATATGGCCACATATATTGTTTTTAGTTTATAAAAACTTTCGTTTAATTGAGCCACTGGTGTATCTAATAATCTGAATAAGTAAATCAGAAGGCAATTTCCTTTGAAAATTCTGAATGTCTATACTATGTTTTAAGGGAAAATCATAGGTTTTAAATTGCTCAGTGGTGGCAAATTTTCTCATATCTCTGCATTTCTCATAATGGTTTAGCACAGTAGTGATCAATAAATAGCTATAAATGCCAGTTCAAATCAGATTCCATTTTATAAAATAAAATTAGAGCTGGTCAATTTAAAAGACAAAGGTCTTCAAGATTCAATGAAAACCCACAAAATCCAGCTACAAACACATTACAAAAGACATAAAACAGAATTATACATTAAGGTTTAAAGTAACTGAAAGGAAAAAGATGAAGCAGGTAAATATTAACTAAAAGAAAACTAGTATTCCATCCTGGCTAACATGGTGAAACTCCGTCTCTACTAAAAAATACAAAAAACTAGCCGGGCGAGGTGGCGGGCGTCTGTAGTCCCAGCTACTCGGGAGGCTGAGGCAGGAGAATGGCATAAACCCAGGAGGCGGAGCTTGCAGTGAGCTGAGACCCGGCCACTGCACTCCAGGCTGGGCGACAGAGCGAGACTCCGTCTCAAAAAAAAAAAAAAGAAAACTAGTATAGATAGCTGTATTAATTAATGTAAGACAAAATAGATGTTTAAGCAAAAAAAAAAAAAAAAAAAAAGCAATATAAGGGGACAAGAGGTCTGGTCACTATATAAAAAAATGTACAATTCATTAAAAATATGTAGTTCTAAATTAGATGTGTATCTAATACCATAGTCTCAAAATACATGAGGCAAAATGACAGCAAATATATTTAATATGGTTATTTGAGGATGAAGTGAGATAAAAATGTGACAGTACCAGAATAGGATATTTACTGTTTTATCTCCCCAGATGTCCCACTTTTCTTGAAATGTAGAAAATACTCTCAGAAATATATATCAGAAACAAGATATGACAATAAATGCTCTAAAATAAGGGATTGGGGAAGATTAGGAATTAGAGTTGGTTAAACTACAGCATTCTACAATGTTCTGGCAGAAGGGACTTTCTTTTAATCCAGAATTAGAATAATTCAACAAATTTCCTGAAGTCATAAAAAAGGTAGAAGAAAGAGAGAAGTCTAGTCTAGACTATAGAAAAATATTTACTATACAGGGTCATGTACTCAAATACTTTCCTCATTAGCATTCTAAACACCCTTATTCTCCAAAAGTTCTTTTATTTTTTGAGACGGAATCTCTGTCACCCAGGCTAGAGTGCCACGGCACACTCTCAGCTCACTGCAACCTCTGCCTCCCGGATTCAAGCGATTCTCCTGTCTCAGCCTCCCGAGTAGCTGGGACTACAGGCAAACGCCACCATGCCCGGCTAATTTTGTGTTTTTATGTAGAGAAGGGGTTTCACCAGGTTGGTCAGGCTGGTCTCAAACTCCTGACCTCAAATAATCTGCCCACCTCAGCCTCCCAAAGTGCTGGGATTACAGGCATAAGCTACCGTGCCCGGCCTCTAAAAGTTTTTCATACCTTCCACTATGTATCCTCTACCATGTTCCTAGAGCACTGTTAGAGACAGTTACAATATAAAGACCTGGCCTGTTAAAGGTTTTACTTTCACTAAGTCCCTAGAACTGCTTCTAAATCCTTAGATTTATCTTATTGTTTCCACATATCCATTGCCAGCATTGGCTATTCCCAGCTTCTCTTTAAGTCTTCCATCCCACTATACAACCAGCAAATGGGTGCAACTTCATGGAAACTGAGACCTTCTTTTTCTCTCTTCCTCCTTTTTCCCACCAACCTAACCTTCTCTCCAGTTTCAGGCTAGACAGCTCCTTCCAAGACCAAACAATCCCTCCAACTGCACTCTTTATCACATCCTCTCCCAAAGCTCTTTCCAGGACTCTCCTCTGCCCACTCCCATTGTCCCCCTCCTTCAGCCTTTTCAAGCTTTCACTTTTTACAGAATTCGCCTTCAAATATGCATTGGGTCTCTCACGATTCTCTGTTCAGTCTCCTGTTCCATTTAACTAGCATTTATTTTCTAAATAAAATTTCTCAGACAAAAATACAGACTGCCTCCTTTTCTTCACCACATGTTTTCTTCTTAATGCTCTGCAATCTTTTCGAAACTCTACTAAAAATGCTCTCTCAAAAGTTACTAACCCAAAACAAAACAATAGCCTTCTTAGGCCATATTCTGCTTAACCATTTTGCAGCATTTGACATACTGATACCCCTTCCATTTTGAAACTCTTTCTTTGGTCTCCATGTCATTGGATAAATCCATGAGCACTTATTGAGGATTTTACTATGATCAAGTCCTCTCCTTATGCTTCCACTTCCACATGGCAGACAGATCATTATGGTTCCCAATGAATCCATGGAGAGAGACAAGTCTCAGCTACTCCAGTCATCCCCATCAAGGCCCCAAACATATGGGTGAGGCCATTTTAGATCCTCCAGCTGTAGCCAATCTACCAGTACAGCCAGGGTAAGCCCAAGAGAGACCAGGAGAAGAATCATCAGAATGAGAAATAAATCAATGTTATTGCTTTCAGACACTAATATCAAGAATGATATTACTACGGGGAATATTATGCACAACTCTATACATATAAATTCAACAACTTTGATGAAATGGACCAATCTCTTGGAAACCAAGCTATCAAAACCTAATTCAGATTACCTAAATGGTCCTATACCTATTAAAGAAATAGAATTTATAGTTTAAAACCTTCCAAAAGAGAAATTTCCAGGCCCAAATGGCATCACTGGAGAATACTACTAAGCATTTTAATAAGAAGTAGCATCAATTCTATAAGACGTCTTCCAGATAATAGAAGAGGTAGGAATCCTTTCCAATTAATTCTATATGGACAGCATTATTTTGATACCAAAACCAGATAAAAATATTACAAGAAAACTACAGAACAATAGTCCTTGTGAACATCTTGGATCAAAAACCTCTCAACAAAATAACCAGTAATATATAAAAAACAGACTGAACCCTGCAATATATAAAAAGATTAAATGAGATTTATTCCAGAAATACTGGTTCAACACTTGAAAATTAATCAGTGCAATCCATCCTGTTAGCAGGCTAAAGAAAAATGCCATCTCATCTCAACTGATGCAAAAAAAGATTAAAAAAAATTAACATCCATTCATGGGAGAAGTGCCCAGAAAACTACAAATAGAAGGAAACTTTCTCAGCCTAATAAAGGGTATCTATGGAGAAACAATATTTAACATTATACTTCATAGTGAGAGACTAATTACTTTCACCCAAGATCAGGAACACGGCAAGAATGTCCCCTCTTGCCACTCCTGTTCAAAATCATATTAGAAGTCCTAGACAGTGGAATAAAGCAAGGAAAAGAAAGAAATGGTCTTCAGATCAAAAAAAGAAACAAAACTGGGCCGGGGTAGTAGCTCAACATGTATAAAATCCCAGTACTTTGGGAGGCCAAAGTGGGAGGATTACATGAACCCAGGAGTTCAAGACCAGTCTAGGCAACATAGTGAGACCCCATCTCTACAGAAAAATAAATAAACAAATAAATAAAAGTCAGGAATGGTGGCCAGGAATGCCTGTGTAGTCTCAGCTATTCCTGGGGCTGAGATGGAAGGATCACTTGAGCCCACGAGGTCGAGGCAGTAGTGAGCCACGATCATACCACTCTATGCCAGCCTGTATAACAGAATGAGACCCTGTCTCAATAAATACATAAATAAATAAAAACTGTCTCTATTCACAGATAACATGCAAGTTTATGTAGAAAAAAAGTTTAATCTATTACAAAAATTCCTAGAACTAATAAATGACATTAATAAGCTTGCAAGGGCTTGGCCTGGTGGCTCACGCCTGTAATCCCAGCACTTTGGGAGGCCAAGGCGGGCAGATCACCTAAGGTCAGGAGTTTGAGACCAGCCTGACCAACATGGAGAAACCCTATCTCTACTAAAAATACAAAATTAGTCAGGCATGGTGGTGCATGCCTGTAATCCCAGCTACTCGGGAGACTGAGGCAGGAGAATCGCTTGAACCCAGGAGGCAGATGTTGCGGTGAATCGAGATCGCACCATTGCACTCCAGCCTGGGCAAGAAGAGTGAAACTCCGTCTCAAAAAAATAAAAAATAAGGTTGCAAGACACAAAATTAACAAACAAAAATCAACTGTATTTCTATGTGTTATGAATGAACAGATGGAATTTTTAAAATTTTAATACCACTTGACTAGCTCCAAAAATATGAAATACTTACATACAAAATTAACGCGTATGACCTTTATGCTAAAAACTATGAAACATGATAAAAGAAACAAAAAGACCTAAAAATATGGAAAGACATAATGTAAACAATTAGATCTATAGATTTAATAAATCCCAACCAAAATCCCAGAAGGATTTTTTTGTAGATATTAACAAATTGATTCTAAAATATATATGAAAATGCAAAGAAACCTCAATAGCCAAATAACAAAGCTGGAGGACTCACAATAATTGATTTCAAGACTTACTATAAAGCTATAGTAATCAAGACATGGTGTTATTGGTAAAAAGAAAAAAGAAAAAAACCGACACAAAGGCCAATGGAATAGAGAGCCCAGAAGTAAACCCTCAGAAATATCTAACTAATTTAATTTTTGACAAGATGAAAAGGCAATTCAATGGAGAAAGGATGCTTTTTTTTTTTTCAAATAAATGGTGTTGGTACAGTTGGACATCCATAAACAAAAGATTAAAACTCGACATTAACTCACACCTTATATAAAAATTAACTCAACATGGATCATAGCCCTAAATGTAAAATGTAAAACTATAACACTTCTAGAAGAAAACACAGGAGAAAATATGATTGACCTTGCATTAGGCAAATAGCTTACAAATAAAATACCAAAAGTAAAATCCATAAAAGAAAAATGTATAAGTTGGACTTTACTAAAATGAAATACTTTGTTCTTCAAAAGACTGCTAACAAAATTAAAACACAGCCATAGACTGGGAGAAAATACTTACAAATCACATTTCTGTCAAAGCACTTGCATCAAGAATATATGAAGAACTCTCAAAACTCAACAATAAGGAAATAATGCAATTTAAAAATGGAGAAAAGATCTAGAGACTTTACCAAAGAAGATATATGTACAACAAATAAGCACTTGAAAAGGTACCCACTATCTTTCATTAGGAAAATACAAATTAAAACCAGAATGACATACTACTACACATCTAAAAAAATGGCAAATTTCAAAAAACTGTCAATACCAAATACCACAATGCTGAGGAAGTAGAACTCCAGTACATTGTTGATGGGAATGCTTGAAAAATAATTTGACAGTTTCTATTTTTCTTCTCTCTCTCTTTTTTTTTTAAGAGACAGGTTCTCAATTTGTCACCTAGGCTGGAGTGCAGTGGCATGGCCATAGCTCACTGTAACCTCAAACACCTGAGCTCAAGAGACCCTCCTGCCTCAGCCTCCAAAGAAGCTAGGGTTACAAGCACACACCATCATGCTTGGCTAATTTTTAAATTTTGTGCAGAGACAGGTGTGTTGCTATGTTGGCCAGGCTGGTCTCAAACTCCTGGCCTCAAGTGATCCTCCCTCCTCAGCCTCTCAAAGTGCTAGGATTACAGGTGTGACCACCACACCGGCCAGCAGTTTCTTTTCTTTTCTTTCCTTTTTTTTTTTTTTTTTGAGATGGAGTCTTGCTCTGTCACCCAGGCTGGAGTGCAGTGGTGCGATCTCGGCTCACTGCCAGCTCCACCTCCCAGGTTCACGCCATTCTCCTGCCTCAGCCTCCTGAGAAGCCGGGACTACAGGCGTCCACCACCAAGCCCGGCTAATTTTTATAAAGTTAAATATATACCTACCATATGATCCAATAACTCTGCTCCCAGGTATCTACCCAAGAGAAATGAAAACTGAGTTCACACATACATGTAACTGAATGTTTATAGCAGCTTTATTCATAATCACCAAATATTGGAAATAACCCAAATGTCCTTCAACTGGTGAATGGCTAAACCAACTGTGGTCCTTTTTATATTATATATGAGAATATTTTTACATGTCAGAATCTATGTCGGATCTATTAAGTTGATCTAGTCTGGCTAGGTGCAGTGGGTCACACCTGTAATCCCGGTACTTGGGTGGCCGAGGCAGGAGGATCCCTTGAGCCCAGGAGTTCAATACTAGCCTGGGCAACATAGTGAAACCCCATCTTTACAATACAAAAAAATATAAAAAATTACTCGAGCATGGTGGCTCAGACCTGTGGTTCCAGCTATTCAGGAGGTTAAAGTGAGAGGATGGCTTAAGCCTGGGAGGTCAAGGCTGCAGTGAGCTGTGATCACTGTACTCCAGCCTGGGCAACAGAATGAGACCCTGTCTCAAAAAAAAAAAAAAAAAAGAGTGGCCAGACACGGTGGCTCACACCTGTAATCCCAGCACTTTGGGAGGCTGAGGTGGATGGATCACAAGTTCAGGAGTTCAAGACCAGCCTGGTCAACACAGTAAAACCCTGTCTCTACTAAATATACAAAAAATTGGCCAGGTGTGGTGGTGGGTGCCTATAATCCTTGCTACTGTGGAGGCTGACGCAGGAGAATCGCTTGAACCTCAGAGGCAGAAGTTGCAGCCAGCTGAGGTCGCGCCACTGCACTTCAGCCTGGGTGACAGAGAGACTCCATCTCAAAAAGAAACAAAAAAACAAAACAAAAAAAACCCTATTCTTATATCAGCACACAGAAAAGTTTTAATAACTGCAGCTTTATAATGTGTTTCACTAATGTATTATCCTTCTTTACATGTTTTTACTTGTTCATAGTTACCAATGTTTCCACCCAAACTTTATTGCCACATTCCCTCCAAAAATATTCCTATTGTAATTTCCCCAGTAATTCCACTTATCCTAAAAATTAATGTATCAAGAACTGGCAGCTTTACAATATTCAATTTTCAGACAGGTACATTGGCTCTGGCTTGCATTCCCAGCACTTTGGGAGGCCAAAGGAAGGCAGATCATTTGAGTCCACAAGTTCAGCCTGGGCAACATGGCAAAATTAGTTCCATCTCTACAAAAAATAATTTCAATTTTCCCATCTATGAGCACTGACATGTGTCTCCACTTATTCAGTCTACTTTTATATCAGTGAAATTTTACAACTTAAAAAATATATATATGAGTTTCATACATATCTTGTTATGATGATTTCTAAACTTTTTATCACTAGTGGTGGTGGTGGCAGTAGTGGTTAAAACTTCTATCTTCTAATCAATATTAGTAATAATCATTCAATTAGATTTTTTGAGATATCCACACAGGCATTTTGATGAACTCTCTTATTGTTTCTAATGGTATCCCCCCTTGATTTTCTTGAGTAAGATTTCTATTTTTAAGTTACATGATATGAGATCTTCCATTAAAGGTCATATCTTACCTGGCTAACAATAGATATAATTCTCCATTTCCTCCACAACAGCTTGTGATAAAATACAGGAAACTGTTTCACACAACTGCTTATCTTAATCCCTAGGTAGGCCTTATTACTATTAATAAAAATAATTATCATTTACTATGACCTGCAATGTCCCAGACTTTGTTGCACATTTTACTTGCATGAACACTTAGCTTTACAACAACCTTGCAGGTGTAGAGACTGCAAGTCCCAATTTATTAATAGGAAAACTAAAACTTAGAGAACCTAAGTGCTTGCCCAAGACCAGAGTTAGTGGGTAATGGGTTGAAACAACATTCACATCCAGGTTTACCTTACATCAATACCCTTCCTCATTTCACTTCACCTCACCACTTCTTCCTTTACAAGAAGGGGAGGAGATAAGGAGCAAAAAGAAGAAGAAATTCTACCTAGTACTATTAAATGTAGTTGTGTTTTCTTTTCTTTTCATGTGTGTGAGTGTGTGTGTGTGACCGGTTCTCCCTCGGTCACCCAGGCTGGAGTGCAGTGGCGCGATCACAGCTCACTGCAGCCTCAACCTCCCTGCCTCAGGTTATCCTCCCACCTAAGCTTCCCAAGTAGCTGGGACTACAGGCGTGCACCACCATGCTGGCTTAATTAAAAAAAAAATTTTTTTGTATATAGATGGGGTGTCATCATGTTGCCCAGGTTGGTTTTGAACTCCTGTGTTCAAGCAATCTGCCCACCTCAGCCCCCAAGGTGCTGGTTCACAGGTCAGAGCCACTGTGTCTGGCATTTTTTTCCAATCTGTTTTTCTGTAAGCAAGTGACATCAAATCAAATGATTACCAAATGGTGTGGGGTAGGAGGGAAGCAGTTGCTCAAGCTACAAAATAAATTCTCAGTTGGCAACACCTTGCATTTGTTTTCAGCTGGTACACCTTAACATACTGTTCAAAGCCAAAGACACAATCAAGAGTTAGTATTTGTCATCTGTTTATTTTATTTAAATGCACTCTCATAACTAAAACAATACTGATAATTAGTATTTCAAGTATCTCTCCAAAAGAAACGTGCTAATTTGGGATCAAGAGTTCTGGATAGGGACTATACTAAGCTACCAAACTGCTACTTGAACCTAGGCAAAACACTTATCTTTTTGTGCCACCACTTTTCCATTAGTATACATTTTTCAAAGTTTTGAGAAAACTAATTTTGTCACTTAATAAGAGTTAATCTTTTATGTTTTGAGAGTATATTTTATTTTTTGTACCCATTAACCATCCCCACTTCCCCTCCACGCAACCCCCGACTACTCTTCCCAGACCCTAGTAAATATCTTTCTATTTTCTATCTCCATGAGTTCAATTGTTTTAATTTTTAGGTCCCACAAATAAGTGAGAACATGCAATATTTGACTTTCTGTGCCTTATTTCCCTTAATGTAATGACCTCTAGTTGTTGTTGTTGCAAAACCATGTTGTTGCAAATGACAGGATCTTATTCTGTTTTATGGATGAATAGTAGTGTATATGCACCACATTTTCTTTATCTATTTGTCTGTTGATAGATACTTAGGTTGCTTCCAAATCTTGGCTATTATGAACGGTGCTGCAACAAACATGGGAATGCAAATATTCTTCGATATACTGATTTCCTTTCTTTTGAGTATATATCCAGCAGTGAGACTGATGGATTGTATTGTAGTTCTAATTTTAGTTTACTGAGGAACCTCTAAACTGTTCTCTATAGTGGTTGTACTAATTTACCCTCCCACCAACACTATACAAGATTTCCCTTTCTCCACATCCTCACCAGCATTTATTATTGTCTGACTTTTGTGGGGGATTTTTTTGTTTGTTTTCCTGAGACAGAGTCTCGCTCATGTAGGGTGAAGGGCAGTGGCATGATCTCGGCTCACTGCAACCTCTGCCTCCCGGGTTCAAGGAATTCTCATGCCTCAGCATCCTGAATAGTTGGAATTACAGGTGTGCACCACCATACCTGGCTAATTTTTTTGCATTTCAGTAGAGATGGGGTTTTGCCATGTTGGCCATGCTGGTCTTGAACTCCTGCCTGAAGTGATCCACCTGCCTTGGCCTCCCAAAGTGCTGGGATTACAGGTGTGAGCCACTGAACTTAGCCTGATTTTGTATTTTTAAATAGCCTGTCTTCACGTTCATTAGTTCTTCTGCTTAATCAATTCTACTATTAAGAGACTTTGGCCGAACAGACACACAAAAAAATGCTCATCATCACTGGCTATCAGGGAAATGCAAATCAAAACCACAATGAGATACCATCTCACACCAGTTAGAATGGCGATCATTAAAAAGTCAGGAAACAACAGGTGCTGGAGAGGATGTGGAGAAACAAGAACACTTTTACACTGTTGGTGGGAATGTAAACTAGTTCAACCATTGTGGAAGACAGTGTGGCGATTCCTCAAGGATCTAGAACTAGAAATACCATTTGACCCAGTCATCCCATTACTGGGTATATACCCAAAGGATTATAAATCATGCTGCTATAAAGACACATGTACACGCATGTTTATTGCAGCACTATTCACAATAGCCAAGACTTGAAACCAACCCAAATGTCCATCAATGATAGACTGGATTAAGAAAATGTGGCACACACACACCATGGAATACCATGCAGCCATAAAAAGGAATGAGTTCATGTCCTTTGTAGGGACATGGATGAAGCTGGAAACCATCGTTCTGAGCAAACTATCACAAGGACAGAAAACCAAACACCACATGTACTCACTCACAAGTGGGAATTAAACAATGAGAACACTTGGACACAAGACGGGAAACATCACACACTGGAGCATGTCGTGGGGCCGGGGGAGGGGAGAGGGATAGCATTAGGAGCTATACCTAATGTAAATGACAAGTTAATGGGTGCAGCACAGCAACATGGCACACATATACATATGTAACAAACCTGCACGTTGTGCACATGTACCCTAGAACTTAAAGTATAATTAAAAAAAAAAGAGAGAGAGAGAGACTCTGGCCAGGCGCAGTGGCTCACGTCTGTAATCCCAGCACTTTGGGAGGCTGAGGCAGGCAGATCACCTGAGGCCAGGAGTTTAACACCAGCCTGGCCAACATGATGAAACCCCATCTCTACTAAAAATACAAAATAAGCCGGGTGCGGTGGCAAGCGCTCATAATCTCAGCTACTCGGGAGGCTGAGGCAGGAGAATCACCTGAACCCGGGAGGCGGAGGTTGCACTGAGCCAAGATTATGACACTACACTCCAGTGACAGAGTGAGACTCCATCTCAAAAAAAAAAAGAGACTCTGATCCAGAATTTCTGTTGATTATTTTTACTTATTTCAATTTCTGTTAAACTTCTCTAATAGAATTCTGACTTCATTCTCTGTTTTATCTTGAATTTATTTGAGTTTCCTCAAAACAGCTCTTTTGAATTCTCTGTTTGAAAGGTCATATATTTCTGTTTCTCCAAGATGGGTCCCTGGTGCCTTATTTAGTTCCTTTGATGAGGTCATGTTTTCCTGGATGGTGTTGATACATGTAGATATTCAGCGGTGTCTAGGCATTGAAGAGTTAGTTATTTATTGTAGTCTTCACAGCCTGGGCTTGTGTGTGCCTCTCCTTCTTCGGAAGGCTTTCCAGGTATTGGAAGGGACTTGGGCCCCAAATGCAGCAACACTGGTTTTTGCAGACTTATACAGGTATCGCCTTGGTGATCCTGGATAAGATCTGGAAGAATTCTGTGGACAACCAGGCAGAAACTCTTATTCTTTACCCTTGCCATCTCCCAAATAAATGAAGTCTCTCCCTGTGCTGAGCCACCTGAAACTGGGGGTGTGGTAACGCATGCACCCCTGTGGCCACCACCACTGGGACTGCACTGGGTCAGACCCGAAGCCACCACAGCACTGGATCTCTCCCAAGGCCCTTCCCTTCAGGGGGCAAGCTCCCCTAGACCCTGGATGTATCCAGAGATGCTGTCTGGGAGCCAGGGATAGAAGTAAAAAATCTTAGTAGTTTACCTGATGTTTTTCTACTCTACTGTGGCTAAGCTGGCACTCACACCACAATGCAAAGTCCTTCTCCCTCTTCCCCCCTCTTTCCTGAGGCCACCACCACTGGTTCTGCTAGGCCACTGCCGATGTTCATTTAAAGCCCAAGGGCTCTTCCGTCAGCTTGTGGTGAATGCTGCCAGGCCTGGGACTCTGTTTTCAGGGCAGCAGGTTCCCCTGTGGCCAAGGGCAGGTCCAGAAATGCTGCCTAAGAGTCTAGGCCTAGGCTCCGTAGAGTTAGGGACTCCAAAAGCCCAATTACTGCTCTATCCTACCATAGATGAGCTGGTACCTAAGGTGCCAAAATGCCCTTTACTTTTCCCCCTGCTTTTCTCAAACAGAAGGAGTCATTCACCATAGCCACCACAGCTGGGAATGTGCTGGATCATCTCTGAAGCCAGCACATCTCAGAGCCCACGGCCCCACAGTATCCTCCCTGGCTACTGCTGCTGGTTATTCAGGGCCCAAGGGCTCTTTAGTCAGTAGGTGATGAATGCTGCCAGGACTGGGTCCTTCCCTTGAAGGAGCCAGATTCCCTTTTGGCATAGGGTGTGTCTAGAAATGTTGTCCGGGAGCTAGGTCCTGGAATGGGGGCCTCACAGCTCTGCTTGATGCCCTATACTACTGTGGCTGAGCTGGTATTCAAGATGCAAGACAAAGTCCTCTTTACTCTTTGCCTCCTCTCCTTAAACAAAAAGAAGGAGTCACTTTTGTTGCTGCAAGATGCATTGCCTTGGGGTTGCGGGAGGGATGGCACAAGACAAGAATGCATTTGACTCTATCAGGCCACTATCAAATTTAGAATGTGTAATACTAAAACAATTAACCAAGTACTGCCTAAAAGGCTTGAAAGAGTATTCTATCTTAGTTACCATATACCTGTTAATATAGAGTAGCTATTATCTTGGTAATTATTCTTGAATTTATATGGACTTTTTGATTTACAGCATTATCACAATATCCTGAGTCCAAGGGGAGGCAGAGACAGAGAGAGCAAACACGGAAACTGAATTTGAATAACTTGAAATCTGGCTCCAGGCCACAGTAGAAGAAGATCAGTTTATGAAGTAAAGGGACTTGGGTGCAAACCTGAATCCATTGTTTACAGCTCTGCAATCTCAAATGTCATGTCCTCTTTGTAAAGACTTTTCTTAAAATTAGAGTAATGAACCTTACAGGGATGTTTTCAGAATTAGAAGATACAAGCAAAACCAAAACAACAAGCAACAACAACAAAAAACACGTATGACAGTGGCCTTTCCCTACCCTACATTTTTATTATAAGCAATCTGTTTGGCAAAGTAGCATCCTTAGATGTTACTACAGACTGCAAAAATTAAAAACTAAAAGGGATCATCAGAGGTCTATTAATGAATTCAAAATACCCAAAATAATTCATTAATGCCCGATGAAGGCTTAATCTTATAGGCAATATAACAGAAAGCATAAGAAGAAAATAACTTCAATTTCAAGTACTGCCAATTGCTTCAGAGGTTGGGACCAGATTTGTCTTACTGTCTCTGTTTACACAGAGGCCAGCTGAGCAACTTAAAGGCTAGAACTATTTGCTCATTGTAATGCCTGGAAAATTTATTCAGAGAAAAGTAGTAGAAAGAGAACAAAAGGAAAGGTCAGTTTAAAAATGCTATCCTAAGGTGTGCAGTGGTATAACCTAGGAACTGTTTACCAATATTCAAAAAAGGAAGGGAAGATTGGTTCTACATTTTGTAGTTTCACATTCATCCCCAACCAATCCTTACACATACACATACGCACACACATATATTTGAAACAGGGCCTTGCTCTGCCACCCAGGCTGCAGTGCAGGGGCATGATTATGGTCTACTGTAGATCACCCAGGCTTAAGCCATCCTCCTAACTCAGTGTCCCAAGTAGCTGGGACTACAGGAGCAAGCCACCATGCCCAGCTAATGCTTTTATTTTTTGTAGAGACAGGATCTTGCTATGTTAACCAGGCTGGTCTCAAATTCCTGGGCCCAAGTGATCCTCCCACCTCAGCTTCCAGAGTGCTGAGATTATAGGCCTGAGCCACCGCACCCAGCCCTTACACATATTATTAAATGAATATTTTGTAGATAACTAGGAATAAATATATATTTGCTTACAAAGTTATGCCATACTATCTTGGGAAAATACATGGGGCATATGGGGAAGAGTGAGTAGAGGAAATGTACTTGTTATGGTTGCAGCAAAGACTAATATGGAGTAACAGGAGAATATACATGTTAGAAAGGTATATTAGGGCCCTGAACTCCAGTCTAAAGAGTCTGCATTTCATCCTACATGGAATGATTCCCCAACGAAGGTTCCAGTACCACCAGCCTCAAAATCACCTGGAGAGCACAGTAACACACTGATTCCTGGGTCCTATCCTAGGCCAACTGAATAGAAATCTCTGGTGGGGGTACTAAGGAATATGCATTTTTACACAGTTCAAAATTCATTCTGATTTACCCAAAAAGTTGGCCATAAGCCAAAGGGAACGAAATGGTTTGGCTCTGTGTCCCCACCCAAATCTCATCTCGAATGGTAATCCTCATAATCTCCATGTGTTGAGGGAGGGACCGGATGGGCGGTGACTGGATCATAGGGGCGGTTTCCCTCATGCCGTTCTAGTGACAGTGAGTGAGTTCTGACAAGATCTGATGGTTTTATAAGGCAGTTTTCCCTGCTCTTGCTAGCTCTCTTTCCTGCCACCATGTGAAGAAGGTCTTTGCCTCCCCTTCAGCTTCTGCCATGATTGTAAGTTTCCTGAGGCCTCCCCAGGTATGTGGAACTGTAAGTCAATTAAACCTCATTTATTTATAAATTACCCAGTCTCAAGCAGTTCTTTATAGCAGTGTGAAAACTGGCAGTGTGAAGCCTGGGCAACATGGTAAAACCCTGTCTGTACTTAAAATACAAAAAATTAGCCAGGTGTGGTAGCACACACCTGTAGTCCCAGCTACTCAGGAGGCTGAGGTAGAAGGATCATCTAAGCCTGGGAAGTTGAGGCTGCAGTGAGCCATGATCATACCACTGCACTCCAGTATGGGCAACAGGAGTGAGACCCTGCTTCAAAAAAACAAAAACAAAAACAAAAACAAAAACAAAAAACTTACAAGGAAAAAAAATTAAAAATAAAATAAAATCCAGGTACAAATACAAATAAAAATGTACAAGGAACCTATAAGATAGTTACAACCTTTACCATAGAGAGGATAAAATAAGAAAATAGAGGCACAGAGAAATTAATTTTCCCAAGGTCAGATGGTCATGACCATCTTTAAGAGCAGTGTGAAGAAAGGACTAGAGAAGGGAGACTAGGGCAACAGGTTTATTGATGAACTACTGTAGCAATTTGACAGGAGAACCTGAATTTGGGCAGTCACTAGTAAAGGCTGCTTCTTCAAACATACAGAGGGAACAGTAAGTAGGGTCTATCTGTATATTATACACTGAAATTAAGTCTGCTTCTTTTTGAATAAACACTCCAAGTTCAAAAATATACCTGTCTGCAGTTGTCTACAGTGTTAGAAGTTTAATACATTTGCAGTTAAGAAGCAAGTAAAATAGCTGAGCCTTGAGTCATTCCAAAGGACATTTTTAAATAACTACTTTTTTCTTTCAGAAGTAGAAGGAGGTTATCTTACTTTGTGTTCCCTATCTAATCCTCTTAATCCTCAAAACTTGTTGACAAATTCTTCCCACTCTCCTGCCACACTTCACTATTATCAAATACTTATACAGTATAAACACTGTTCCACACTGCAAGCTGTGAAGTTCTTTGCTTTATCATCATGACTAAGCATTTGAGTAACACTTCATATTCAAAAGGTAGGGCACAGTAGAGAAGAAATCCCTCTTCTAACTCTTCTAATCATTCCTGCTCTTGCACACACCATTAGTGGAACTCAACCACCTCCCTGCCAACACATATATGCCATGTATACACTAAGAGCCTCAAAAGAAAACTGATGTTGAGAACTCACAATACTAAAACAGATTGGGAGGCTTCATTTTTTAAATGCAATTTTGGAAGCATCAAGATGTTGAAGACTTTGTTCAAGGCTGCAAGCAATGCAGACACAGAATTGCATTCCATGTTCCTGACATACTCCTAACCTGCTAATCACAATGTTTACATCAACATCATACTATTGCACGCTCCTTCAGAGAAAAATACAAAACACAGTCCTCAAACTTCCTCTAATAATTGCGAAGGCACTATTAGATGTTAACAATCTCAGATATTCCCAAGGACCAATGGTCAATAAAATATCAAAAAAGAAATAATTGGGCTCCCTCCTCCCCTCCTGAAGTAATAGTCTTGGAGAAGCAGGCAATGTTAGATAAAATATCTAAGGGAAACAGACTATGGCTAAGTGATATCTATATCCATACTAGCAGAATTTGCCAATTCTTTCTACTTCACTTCTGATTTCATATATCCCATTCACTACTTTCTGTACCATTAAAAGCTATCACCATAGTCTTGGTGGAACTGTAAAATGGTACAGCCACTATGAAAAACAGTATAGCAGTTTCCCAAAATATTAAAACTAGAATTACCATATATGATCCAACAATCTCATTAATGGGTTTATATCCAAAAGAACTAAGCAATGCCTCAAAGAGACACTTGCACAACCACGTTCATAGCAGCACTATTCACAATACTCAAGAGGTGGAAGCAAATCACATATCTATTGATGGATTAAAAAATAAAATGTGGCATCTGTATACAATGGAATATTATTCAGCCCTAAAAATGAAGGAAATCCTGTCACATGCTACAACATGGAGAAACCTTGAGGTCATCGTGTTAAGTGAAATAAACTAGTCACAAAACAAGAAATACTCTATGATTCCACTTATGAAGTATCTAAAGTAGTCAAATTCACAGAAACAGAATAGAATGATAGTTGCCAAAGGCTTGGGGGAAGGGGAAAAGGGAGTTGAGGGAATTCTTTTTTTTTTTTTTTCTTTTTTTTGAGACGGAGTCTCGCTCTGTCGCCCAGGCTGGAGTGCAATGGCCAGATCTCAGCTCACTGCAAGCTCTGCCTCCCAGGTTTACGCCATTCTCCTGCCTCAGCCTCCCAAGTAGCTACAGGCGCCCGCCACCTCGCCCGGCTAGATTTTTGTACTTTTTTTTTTAGTAGAGACGGGGTTTCACCGTGTTAGCCAGGATGGTCTCGATCTCCTGACCTCGTGATCCGCCTGCCTCGGCCTCCCAAAGTGCTGGGATTACAGGCTTGAGCCACCTCGCCCGGCCGGAATTCTTATTTAATGGATACAGAGTTTCAAATTTGAAAGATGAAAAAGTTATGGAAATCTGTTTTGCAACAATGTGAATATACTTAACAAACTGTTACACTTGTGGCTCAAGCCTGTAATCCCAGCACTTTGGGAGGCCGAGGCGGGCGGATCACGAGGTCAGGAGATCGAGACCATCCTGGCTAACACAGTGAAACTCCGTCTCTACTAAAAATACAAGAAAATTAGCCGGGCGTGGTGGCGGGCGCCTGTAGTCCCAGCTACCCGGGAGGCTGAGGCAGGAGAATGGCGTAAACCCGGGAGGCGGAGCTTGCAGTGAGCCGAGATCGCGCCACTGCACTCCAGCCTGGGGCACAGAGCGAGACTCCGTCTCAAAAAAAAAAAAAAAAAAAAAAAAAAAAAAAAAAAATGGTTACAGTGGGCCAGGTGCAGTGGCTCATGCCTGTAATCCCAGCACTTTGGGAGGCCGAGGCAGGCGGATCACGAGGTCACAAGATCGAGACCATCCTGTGAATAGTGAAACCCCGTCTCTACCAAAAATACAAAAAAATTATCCGGGCACGGTGGCGGGCACCTGTAGTCCCAGCTAATGGAGAGGCTGAGGCGGGAGAATGGCGTGAACCCAGAAGGCGGAGCTTGCAGTGAGCCAAGATCGTGCCACTGCACTCCAGCCTGGGCGACACAGCAAGACTCTGTCTCCAAAAATAAAAGTTTACAATGGTCAGCTTTATATGTTTTTTAAGCCACAATTTGAAAAGGAGGGAGGGAGCTATCACCATACAGTATGCTGGTAGGCATTCCTTACTTCCCTAACTAGAAGCTAGTGAATCTTAAAGTGCTGGAAGTTAGGGATCTGATTATCTGCTCTGCTACTACCTCCTTTTTACAGATAACTAAAGCTAGGCGTAGTACACCAGTCTTTAAAGTCAGGTGGACTAGAATCCAAACACTGGCTCTAACACTTTGCTGTGAGCCTCAGCTCCCTCACCTGTACAAATGTGGGTATTAAACGAAACAATGTAGCATAGTACTTAGCACACAGTTTTCCTTCCCTTTCAACTCTCTGAGATGGTTTATTTTGTAGCCAAAGCCTTGTCTTGGTTGGCAATGGTAAACAGAGTAACTATTTGAACGAAAAGGAAACAGGTGAATTTTTAATAAAATAGTGTGTGTGCGTACATATATATATATAGAGAGAGAGATGAGAGAGAGAGATCAATTCCTGAGAAATGCTGAAACTAAGCCAACTATCCACTTAAGTGATTCTGCTGTATGTTTTAATGCTTTCCCTCCAAAAAAAAACTATCTAGTTTTAAGGAGAGAATGGTTACACATTAAACTTATATAATCATCTAAAAGAGGCTACTCCTGGAACAGCCAAATCTCTCATACATTCCTAGTTGAAATATAAACTTGTATAACCTCTTCAGAGAAGAATGTGCATATTCTAGAACCTAGCAGTCCCTTGCAACTCCAAGTGTGGTCCATGGATCTGCATCACCTGGGAACTTGTGAGAACTATAGATTCTCAGGCCCACCTGAGAACAACTGAACCGGAACCTGCAGTATCATAAGGTACTCAAGTGATTCCTATGCACATTAATTGAGAAGCACTGCTCTAGAGAAACTCTCCTACATGTGAAGAAGAAAACATGTGCAATGTTGTTCATTGCAGCATTACTTGAAAAAGCAAAAAATGTATAATCAGTTCAAATGATTATCAATAAAAAAATGAGATATCGTGGACTATTCATACAGTAGGAAACTATACAGCAGACTTGATACAGTAGAAGTACATGGAACAATATAGATAAATCTCAAAAAAATGGTGAGTTTAAAAAAAAGCATGGTAAGAGTTCATTATGCAAAATTTGAAACATGAACACGACACTCTGTGTGTGTGTGTGTGTATGTGTGTGTGTGTGAACATTTTTAAATGCATGGCACCAAATTCAGGATAGTGGTTACATCTGAGTAGGGAAGGAAGAAAAAGAGATTAAAAAAAAGAACACCTAGAGGCTATGATCATATTTAATATTTTATCTCAAAAATGAAAACAATCCAAAGCAAATACAGGAGAAAATTCAGATATTACAAAGTTGGCAGGTATACAGAGGATGTTCACTATAATACTTTTTATACTTTTCAGAAAACTTAATATATTTCATAATTTTTAAAATGAAGAATAAGTTTCTCCCCATTGGTTAGCACTTCTCATAAACAAATATCACCATACTCAAACTTGTACTATAGAAATAATCATCTGTTTGTCCTATCTAGGTTTTAAAAGAGCAAGTTATGCATCTGACTTATCTCTGAATGCATCATCTCCCCTCCACAACACACACACACACACACACACACGCACACACACATACGACTTCTCTTTGGGTTTCAGTTATCAAGTTAGGAGATGTGAAGGTCAGATTCAAGTGAAGATATGGTTACCTGAGCCAATCAACATGGAAAAACAGAATCTCTGCCTGGGGTAGCCAAGATTATGGCCCCTAAATAGGACAAAACGTAAAGTCTGCAAAAAGAAGGAAGGAAAAGAAACAGTACAGTGCTAACAGCAGGGCTGAATCACGTGCACCAAAATCAACTGAAAAAGAAAAAGACATACATCCAAGGGCATGAATATGTTCATTCATTCAGCAAATACATATTGCCTCATATATACCGGCTAAACATTATTTCAGATGCTAGGGATGCGGCAGTAAACAAAACAGGCCAAAATTAATGCCCTCATGGACCTTACATCTTAGAAAGTGAACACACAATTAGTTACTTAAATAAGTTAAACATTTAGTATGTTAGAAGGTAGTTAAATCCTAAGGAGGAAAAACAGCAGGAAAGGGAGACAGGGGAGGATGGTAGTGGGGAGTAACTACATGTGTGTTGTGGGAGTGCAGTTTTAGATAGGATAGACATAGGAAGCATATAGTAAGTATATGCAGGAGCTTTTCATTTTGCATGTTCTTTACACGTGCTTCTGGGCAAGGTATAGAGGTTTTTTAGTTCAAAGCAATGTTCTGTTGATAATTGAATTAATATGAATAGAAGATAGAGAGGAAAATATGAAGAGCACAAAACCAGAGAACTGTAATTCTTCTCTGAGGTTTCTAGAGAAAAGATTCCTGGCAAAGCACATGAATCACTGGTTCAATCATCAACAAACTACTGTTACGCCAGAAATACAGACTACAATTTCTAGGTGCTAAAGATACAATAATGAGAAAGACAGACATGGTCATTGTTCTCATACAGCTTAATGTCTTATAGCAGAGAGAAAAAGAAGCAATAGCGTGTGATAAGTACTGAAACAGAAATATGAATAGAGCATTATGGTATGTGTGTTTGCACATGGAGAACCACCTAATCCAGACTTTCTAGAGGAAGCTTGGACATGAAGAATGAGGAGTTATAGCTAAGCTAAGGGTGGAGGAGAGGAGTATCCCCAAGGTAAGGAGCAGCATGTGTAACAACATAGAGGCAAAAGAGAGCACAGTACTACAGAGAACTGGAAAAAGTGCATTTTGGCTGGGACACAGAATGGGGTCAGAAGTGGTGACAGGTGGTTGGGCGTGGTGGCTCAAGCCTGTAATCCCAGCACTTTGGGAGGCCGAGACGGGTGGATCACGAGGTCAGGAGATCGAGACCATCCTGGCTAACACGTGAAACCCCATCTCTACTAAAAGATACAAAAAACTAGCCGGGCGAGGTGGTGGGCGCCTGTAGTCCCAGCTACACGGGAGGCTGAGGCAGGAGAATGGTGTAAACCTGGGAGACGGAGCTTGCAGTGAGCTGAGATCCGGCCACTGCACTCTGACCTGGGCAACAGAGCGAGACTCCGTATCAAAAAAAAAAAAAGGAAGTGGTGACAGATGAAGGCCTTTCCTAAGAGCAACTGGATAGCCATGGAAGAATTTTACATAAGAGAGGAGGAATAATCACATCTACATCTTAGAAACATAATTCTGGCTACAGTGTGAAAATGGACCAGGGAAAGAATGAATGCAAAGAGACTTTTTAGCAGCCTGCTAAAAAAAATCCAATTGAGAGATGAAGATAGCCAGAAAAATAAATGCCAAGAGCATGTGCATGTTGTTATGACCACAGGATATTTATCATTACCTGCGCACCAGATGGTATGCTCATATCCTAAAAACCCAGTTCTTCCCCTATTGTAGTAAAAATGAATCATATGTGCCAATGAATTATCATTGTCTCTTACCCAGAAGGTAGGAGAATTGCATAAAAATCAAAGACCCTAATAAACTAGGCCCATAAAAATGTTGCCCGAGTTGTGCTTTATAACCACCTGAAGTCATTATGCTCTTCTCTAAAAGAGCACCTTTACTTGCACATTATGTCAATACCTGATAACAATTTTCATCCTCTCCCTTCCCATAACAATTTTTCTACCCGTTTTAACAGCTTCTGAGACTCTAAGATTCATGACTGGCTGTGTAAGAGGCAAGTACTTGCTTTTCAGCTGAATAAACAAAGACAGACAATGAGGGTAATGTGGCAAATGGGTCTGCCCACTCAGATATTTTCCAAAGTAGGAGTTCATGCTGGGCTCCCTCAATTGGAAAGCCCAGGGGAATAAACATACCAGATATATAACTAAACTAATATCGAAGTCATACTTCATCAAGCACTATTACTTCTGCCGTTGAGGGAACGGCACACAAAACTTTGGGGAAATTATGAGGTCCGAGGATATAAAAATTAAAGAATGGGAATAAAGAAGGTAGGTACACTGGGGTATTTTGTTGACAAAACCAAACCTGACATATTAAAGCAACTTTACTCACCCAGAGACCAAGAAAGCAATGAACTTTCATCAACGCCCTGGAGTCAGTGTATATGTGTGTATATATTAAAGGATATGTGGCTATAGTCAAAGATGGCAACATTCAAAATGAAAACTATTTGTATTTTAGGGTATACTCTAAAAGACTCACATTTTGTATCAACGATACATCAGATGTAGAATGTTTGGCAATGCTTGGGGCAGCTTCTCTATCCTTTTTATTTATTTCATTCAGAATGAGCAGTACATTCCTAACCAGGTCTGCTCAGACACCCAGGGTGCTATTGAATGGTAGTACAGACTCTTCAGTGACCAAGCAACCAATATCCTGGAATTTGAAAAGAACTTTTTATAATGAAAAGTTCCACTATCAATAGACCATTTGCCTGAGTTGTTTTCATAGTTGCAACTGACCCTCTGCTGGAGACCAAAATTTCCTCTGTATTATCCCTAAAGTCACTCTACTAGCTAAGAATTAGGATAGGACAGAGGAGAAGGGAAGTACTTTAAATTCTAATGTAATAAAAGAAGAAATTAGGTGATCAAAATAAAAATGCCCTTGTTATAAACATAATTTTGGCCATAGACATTTAAAGAGAAATATTTTATTGAACTCAATAAATATTTATGGAATGAGCATGGTTCCAATGACAAATTTTAGCACAAGTTGTTTGCAGCTAATATGACCATTGATAAGAATTTCTTTGAGTCATAGTTTCTTCACATGTAGAAACTGGGTAACAATCTGTATCCTACCCTACCCAAACAATTCCAGGAGTACTGACGTTGCCAGTTTTCATCCTCAGTTGGGCTACTAGGTATTTAACAATGCCAGAAATAACAACAACAAAAAAGCCACCATTTTTCATTACTTCTCTCAAAAAATGATCAATCAATCAAGTCTCTAGATTCAGCTTTAGTAACATAAATGGATAGGGGTGTGGATGAGGCAGGACTGGCCATGGAGTGATAGTTGGTTGTGCAGGTGGGTGAGAGATATGAGAAAGGTCAAAACCCTACTCTGTTAATTTTGGTATATATTCAAAATTTTCCATAATACAAAAGTTTTTAAGTATCTTTATGTTACTCTCACAGGCACATTTTCCTAGATATTTTTGGGGCATCTTTGCCACAGGTCACTGATGCCCTGAACAAGAAGTCAGATTTCAAATATGCACACGAGGCAAAAGCTCTTCACCAAGATTAACTTCAATAAAGTTGGATAGTTTAAATGCATTTTATTAAAATTTCCTGAATGTTTGGAAAGTAGATGAATTGCTATTCCAATGACAATTTTAGGTAACATCAATTGAATTCTTTCCCTGTGCTTTCACTGTTTTAAGTGCTTTACCGACATCATCTCATAATTCTATGATGTAGGCTGACAGACAGGGAGCAAGAGATGGAGCTGGGATTGGAATCCAGACAATCTGACCTCAGAGCCTGCACTTTTAACCAACAATGACTGGATACTTCAAGGCTGAACATTACTGGTTTGGGTAGCATTAGAAAGAACTAAGAAAAGAGAGGAAGAAAACTACTTCAGGCTCTAAAGTATATATGCATTGCCTCGTCAAGAGAAGTAGTACAATATGGCATGGAAAAAACTAAGTTAGGTACTTTGAATACTGAATCGTGCCTATTTACCACTCATTACTACATGACCTTGAGTAAGTTAAATACTTCTTATCTTCGGTTTCCTCATCCATACTTAAGTTTAAGGTAAGGACTGAAAGTGAAAATGTACATTAAGGAAGCTAATACGTAAGTATTCTAGAGCACTTGCATTCGTGTATGAATCTGTCTCTCCACTAGATTGTGAATGCCTAAGTCATTTGCCATTCTCTCTTCAGTTCCTAGCACACTGCCTGGCACACAAAAGGCACTTATGTTTGTTTAACCTAACACCAGATCCATCAAGAGGTCCAGCACCACTTGGTAACTTTGTCAAGTCTCTAATTTTAATTATCTAAGTCTATGTGTTATACCAACAAGCAAAATAGGTTTCAAATGTTTGCTTAATAACAGAAGACAGGAAACTCACTCATAAACCCTCTATTATTATGTTATCTAGCATTTAATCCAAAATTAAAGATGGAAAAGATTTAAAGAGACAATAGATGCCCTCTAATTATCTTTGCTGATGATCATTTGCACTTACAGAAGTATGTTGCAGTTTCTAGACTGATCTTTCCAAACACAAATCTCATCATGTCACTTCCTGGCTTATACTTCTTCATGGCTCTTACAATACATTTCTGAGCATGACATGGAGAACACGTCATGATTTGGCAACTTTGGACCATCCCAGCCTCAAATCTCTTCATTCTCTGTTCCACTTTCATGTACCTTTTCCTCCCCTACTCGAACCACTCAGGACTTTGGTTCCCTAAATGGGCCATGTATGTGCTCTCTTACTTCTGTACTTTTTCAACATGCTGCTGCTTCCTCTTCCTACGGTGTCCTCCCCCTCTTCTACCTGAATAATTCCTATTTGTTCTCAAGACTCAGCTCAGAGAAAACCTCCCTCAGAAAGCCTTTCCTGACATTGTCCTTCATCCCCTAAAAGTCTGGGTAAGGAGTCCTCTCTCTGCTTCTGTAGTACATACCACTATGATAGAACTTACCATTCTGTAGTCTAATTTTCCATATCCTTCGCTATGTTCTCAATGACAGAAACCAGGTCTTATTTGTCTTTCCAGTATCTATCTAGCCCAGCTAGGTGCACAGCGGGTGATGAACAAAGATCTGATGAACGTAAAGGAACCTTATTTTGTATAACAGAAAGCCCAGTGTAAACTTATTGATAAAAGCACACCCTTTTCCTTATTACTTAAATAAATGTAAAGTCAAACAGAAGCACTTTAGTGAAGCATTGTTAAAGACTAATTTGAGCATGGCAAGAAAAAATAAAGAGGATCTGAAATTTGGTCTGGTTAACCAAAAAAAAAAAAAAAAAGAACAAGAAGAAGGAAAAAGAGGATGACACCATTGCAGATTGGTTAAGCAATAAGGAAACAGAAAGCAACAGCAACAGCATCCTGCTGCTTGTGGCTTTAGTCCCTGAAGACCATTTAAACATTAATTTTAAGTGTGTATATTTCTAAATGAGTGCCCTATTACACAAGATCATCAACTAAAAGAAATACAGCAAAGAGAAATGCTTACATTCGGATAAACTGTTAAAAGCCTTGTTATGAACAAGAAAGACCATATGCTAAGAAAAATAATTCTCTAAAACAGCAAGTTTAAGTAAATTTTTGGTTCACAATAAATGTCTGGAATCCATTTGGAATTTTTCAGTATTATGCACAAGTTAAAAATAATTGACACACATAAAAGTACATTACTAGGTTGCAAAGCATTTGTAGCAACTCAATACCACTACTTGCTATTGTCTCTATTTCTGACCAACTTGTGTTTCATCTTTTACACTGGCTAAAATGACTCTTAGTTTGGGGATGTACGCTATTAGCCCTTAAATGTCATCCTGGCTAATGTATAAGTTTACTCATCTGACTCATAATAGATATCCAAGTCTTCCCTCTGGAAACCAATCCACTGTACAAATGAATTAGGCTAACAAAAAAATAAAGGCAAAAGTAAAATGGACAGAGCAGTATGTGAGGATGTGCTTTTTCTTTTGGGTAAAATGCATACTTTCTACTCTGAAGAATCAGGAGACAAACTGAAGAGAGTAGTAAACAAATTTATGACATGGACAGTAACAAAATGACTACAAATCAGAAAAGAGAAGCAAAGGTGGCGGGGGCAAAAGATGTATTAAAACTAACAGTGGTTAGAAGGATATAATAGAACACATTAAACTCAACCTACATTTAGCATGTTATTTTGTCATGCTAGAAAGAGCTTAAAAAATAAGATAGATCTGCGTTTGAATCCCAGCCAAATAGCACTTCTCAGCTGTGTTAACCTTTGGGCAAACAACCTCATCTTAGATTCAGGTTCTTTATTTGTAAACTAGGGTAATACTGTTTATCAACAGAATTGAGAGGATTACAGGTAATGAATTTAAAAGGACTGGAAGCAGTGAAGTAAAAAGTCTGAAATACTAAGTTTTCAATATACAATAAAAGTACAGCTAATATTTAGAAGGCCAATTTATGCCAGGAATTCTAAGTATTTTACATTTATATGAATCATTTCACAATTATGGACCTCCACTTCTTCATTTCTTCAAAGTGAGATGCTACTGTCCTAGGTTATTCTACTTTTTTAAACATAAGTACAAGACAGTTTGCCCAACAGCCTTTTCTTCCCAGAGTAGATGCAATCTCAGGATACAGCTGGTTATATACAAAAGGAGACCAAAAAGAATGTTTCATGTTTAGCAGGTATGGTAGGTACTTCAGTCAATTTTTGAGGATAGTGACTATCATGGTAGGTCTAGGAAAGAATTTCAAATTGCCCTTTTCTGTATGTTTCTGGATAGGAACAAGAGGTAACCAAAGATGAATAACGCAGTTTCTGTCCTCACTGTTTGTGGTCTAGTTGTATATTATAATATAGTGCTTTGAATTTCCCATTCACATTCAAAGGCCTTTTTCACAGCATCACTCCCAGAGATAAATAATTTACTATTTAGGAGTATTCATTAACAAATATTTACCACAGACCTACCACATGCTGGGAATTAATCTAGGTGCTGGCCATATGGTGGTTTAAAAGAGAGAGAGAGAGAGACAAAGACAAAAACCCCTGCCTGTTATGGACCTTACATTCTGGTACTAGTGGTGAGTAGGGACAATTTATGCACTAATGCTGTTCAATCATTTATTTAGTATTTACTACATGCTGAACACTATCCTATGTACATGTTAGGGAGTACCAACATCAATAAGACATAGCCTACAGCCTACTTGAGAAAAGGTATAGAGGAGTCAGTTACATAGACAAGTAATACTTAAGAGTCCTTAAAAAGCAAGTAATCAAAAGGCCGGACGCGGTAGCTCACGCCTGTAATCCCAGCACTTTGGGAGGCCGAGGTGGGCAAATCACGAGGTCAGGAGTTCAAGAGCAGCCTGGCCAAAATGGTGAAACCCCGTCTCTACTAAAAATACAAAAAATTAGCCAGGAATGGTGGCGGGTGCCTGTAATCCCAGTTACTCAGGAGGCTGAGGCAGGAGAATCGCTTGAATCTGGGAGGTGGAGGTTGCAGTGAGCAAAGATCACACCACTGCACTCCAGTCTGGGTGACAGTGCAAGACTCCATCTCAAAAAAGAAAAAAAAAGCAAGTAATCAAAAATGATGTAATGTTAGAAAGTATAAGTTATAATAGGAGGCTGCAAGGATGTTTTTAAAGGACAAATAAGTTTGCAGGTAGCCAAAGAAAGGGTGTGGGCAGACATGTGTCATTCTTTTTGGCAGCCTAGTATCATAGTATAATTTCTCACCATTCTCAGGATCCCTTCCTATTTGGAGGAATTCTCCATATTTTAAGGCTTGATACCCCATCACACGGGTTCATAATGTCAGATTCTTGTTTTCCTGGCCTTCCCTGCAGCCAGGCCATGGGCCAGTCATTGAGGTTCCAACAATCAGATGCACCTTTACCTGGCTTGGAATTAGAAACTAACGATTCAAAGGAATGAACAGGAGGCCCTCTCTCTGGTGGCAGACAGGGAGATGGATGGAGTATGACAAGCGGCAGTAGCACTTGTTCTAACATCCAGTACCCAAGGTTAGCAGTGTGAGTGGTGATGTCAGTGGCATAATATATTCAATGGACACAATTGACTATTACCTCTAACTCCATGGCCTGAATTTGGTACCTCTGGAGATTATGTGAACTCCTCAATATCCTTTTAACAAATTTCAATCCTAACTGAATCAATAAATGACTTCTATTGCTTAGAATTAAGACCCCTACTGAAACTGAAGAGTAGGGCATCCCAGGTAGAGGGAACAGCATATGCAAAATAAGGAGAGTCTAGTTAACTTAGTGATTAGGATAGGCAGCTCTAAAGCTAAACAGATCTGAATTTGAATCAAGGTTCTACATTGTACTAGCTATGAAACCCTGCTTTGTGTATTTAAACTCTCAAAACCTCAATTCCTGCTTAGTAGAGTGGGGATAATAATACAAATTTTTTATTAGGTTCTTTTGATAATTAAATGAGGTCATGGAAATTCATTTAACACTTTTAGTATCTGACAAAGAGTAAGACCTTCATAGACGATTGCTTTATTAATAATGATAATGAACATAAGCATAGTACTTGAAGGAAAATATAAGCCATTTTAGTCTGCTAGAGTTTAAAGTACAAGGGGAAGAGTACAGGAAATGAGGATGGCAGACATCTTGGAGTTTTAAATCATACCAAAGAACTGGAGTTGTATGGGCTAGGCTCACTTTAATAGTGAGTAATAGGACAATTATAGTGAAACATAAATACTATATTAAATGACTAACTAGGCAAGTATGCTTAGGTTTTGCATTATATATGTATTCTCCATATCTGTAGTTGTATAGTATGATCTGACCACTATACTTATGTACCTGTAGGATGTAATATTATTGTTATTGTTCAGTATGGATACCAAACTGAAGCTATTTCATTTTTTCTAATAAACATAAATCCTCCAAAATTTTGCATATCATCTGTCAATATGTTTTCCAACTAGATTAAATAAGGTCGGGTCTAGAGTTGAATAACAGCTGCTCCTTTGTCTCATCTGAGAGATAACTAACCTTTGAGTAAGAAGGGAAGTTTACAAAATAGGGAAGGGGAATGCATCCTGAAATGAATGGCAGAGTATGAATCACATTTGCAAGTCTGATATTCTATGACCTTTCTTTCTTTTTTTGAAGACAGGGTCTCACTCTGTCACCCAGGCTGGAGTACAGTGGGATGATCTTGGCTCACTGCAACCTCTGCCTCCTGGGCACAAGCAATCCTCCCACCTCAGCATCCCAAGTAGCTGGGACTACAGGCGCAAGCCACTATACCCAGCTAGTTTTTGCATTTTTTGTGGAGAAGGATTTTCATCATGTTGCCCGGGCGGGTCTCAAACTTCTGAGCTCAAGTGATCTGATCCTCTCAGCCTCACAAAGTGCTGGGATTACAGGCATGAGCCACCGCACCCAGCCTATTCTATGACTTTTATATAATCGAATGTCACCTGCCTTTTTTTTTTTTTTTTTTACAAAATATTGTTATGCATTAGCATCTTTGTCTAGAGTCCATATTATGTTAAAGATGAAAGGTTTTATTGTCAAGTCACAATCAATCAATACTACCATTTCACAGTATGTGGTATTATTGCTAAATGCTGATAAGCATTACATTGTCTCTTGTTAGCACCAATCCTCTTTGTGCTGAATAGACAATCACATAATTACTATTCAGTTCTGCTTTATATTTGCCATGCTTTTCTACCTGCTTACCCTCATTTAATTTCCACCATTATCTCCTCTCCCAACCTCCACGCCTCACCCATATCTGCCTTCAAGAAACACTCTTTGATCTAATTTTGATTTTTACAGTAGCTACTGAAAGCAAACCTGGATCACTGTGTACATCTCAGAACCAGTGCTGAGAGAGAAAATGTATGAGTTTGCTGGAGGAGGATAGGGGAGGTAAAAAAAAAAAAAAAAAAAACAGAATCCAAAACGTGCTCTGTAACTACTAAATGCTTTACTTCATTTTCTGCTACTCCCATCTGCTTTGGCAATGTAGCACAGTTTCATCAAAGGAAAAAAGGGGCACAGATTTGAGTCAGAGGGCTAGTTTTGAATTCTAGGCCCAATACCCAAAAACCCTATTTGGTAGGTTACTATTATACTTATGTTTCAGAAGATAGTATAGAAGCCCAAGAAGATTATGTGACTTGCACCTGTATGCAACTATGTAAGGTTAGAAAGTATAAGTTTTAATAGGTTATAATAGGTGTATATCAATGTGCTACCAACATAAAACTGAGTGGTCACATCTTTCTATAAGCCCAATTTTATTTTTACTTTACTAGGTCATTTGTAGCTAGGGCCTACATAAGATCCCAAGGAGTATATAACCATTGGACAATGGCTGTTTTGGGGATTCCCATCTTTGCATTTGCCTTTTTAAAATGTCTTCCATTTAGTCCAGTTCTGAGCAGTATCATTACTGTTGTATCTGACAACATGACACAGGATAATTCTAGCTTGACCTGGGCCATTCTGGAAGGATAGGAGGTAGCCTTTGCCTCAAGCATATTGTTCCTACCCTCCATCTTAGAACCACCTATTAGAGAGTTGATATGCAAGTATTTCTGATTATCAATGTGTTACCAGTCTACGGATTATATGATAGAAGTCGGTAAATTAATTAATCTCGAATTAACAAAGTTCTACTGCTGTCTTTGAAAAATCCCTGCTTTTCAAAAACTGTTTTGAGTGTTTACTATGTGCTGATTATTAATGTATGTGCTGGTTGTTAAGCACTGCTGAATTAAGGGTTTTGCATGCATTGATCAATTTAATCCTCTCTCAATAACACTATGATTCATTACTGCTTGGATTTCAAAGTTCAAAATTCAGAGAAGAGTAATCATTACCAGTTTCCTAAAGGCCAGAGTTATTCTCTGGCATATTCTTTAGGGTAGCACCTAGGCCTTTTGGCAATGCACAAGCCAGGCAGATGGGTACCTTGTCTTCTCTCACCACAGTATTGAAAAATACCAAATGCCTGGCTTTGTTCCAGGCTGCTTTGGGCTTTCGGGGGCCACGTGAACCAAAGACAAATCATGTTTGTGCTGGAGCAGACACAAGAAAAACAGTCACTGACTTGATTCTGTCAAGGAGTACCAAGTCTCGAGTAAAGCATCATATGGAGTCTTAGATCAAAATAGATTTACGTTCTTTTTGGTGACATGACAAATAATTTAAATGTGGTGAATTTTTTCACATTTTGATCTGTCTTATATTTGTCTTCAGAAGAGTGTTAAATCCTACTTGCACCTCTGTTTTCACAACAAGAAAGTGATCTCATTTATTATTGTGAGAAATGAAGCAATATATGCAGTAATAAAATATTAAACTCAATCAGTGATTTTAAAAAAGCTTTATAGGACAGCTTTTTTCTCTATTAAGACACCTAACATAGTAAATTGAACATAGTAAGCACTTAAAGTTTGATAATTTAAATAACAGAAATAGTACCAACAGTACTACTTTCATTTCCATTTGAAAGATGTACCATTTCAAAACATTAAAATGTTTCAAATATGTTAAAGAGCGGTTTCAAAGCAATACTTCCAAACAGAATTATCTCAATGGCAGGGAGGGGGTTAAAATATTGATGTTAAAAATATTCCATAGTTACCACTAAATAATTACTTTTAGTTATCTCTGGGTTCATGTTCTGTTTTCACATTTATGTTTTCTACAATAAACATTGTAGAAAATGAACATCGATTATTTTTATAATTGTAAAAAAACTGGCCAGGTGCAGTGGCTCACACCTGTCATGCCAACACTTTGTGAGGCTGCGGTGGGAAGACTGCTTGAAGCCAGGAGTTTAATACCAGCCTGGGCAATATAGCGAGACCCCATGTCTACAATCTTTTTTTTTTAATTAGCTGAGCATGGTGGCACATGCCTGTAGTCCCAACTACTCAGGAGGCTGATATGGGAGGATCACCTGAGCCCAGGAGTTCGAGGCTGCAGTAAACTACAATCACACTACTGCACTCCAACCTGGGTGAAAGAGTGAGACCTTGTTTCTTAAAAAAACAAACCAACAAAAGTAAGTAGACTCCATTCTAAACAGATCAACCAAAAATAATATTACATAAAGCACAACTTATGTATGTTGTGAGTTTAATATGAGATAAAGATTATTTTGTTTTCTCAAGGTAGTGGGGAAGAAAAATAATACTAAAGGACCCCAAACCTTTGGAAAATACCATAATTTTTAAATTATACAAATATGTCAACTACAAAATAGCATAAAAATATATTTTGTGTAAAGAAGCTATATATAAATGCATGTGTTTATTTCTTTGTTGTGTTTAATCAAAGCTATCTTGATCACATTATATTATAAGCTAATATAAACCATGTAATCTGGAAAGAATAATAAAGCCTTTATGTCTGAGAAAGTTGAAAGTCGTTTACATGTGTTACTTCTCAAAAACCACTGGTGACCAGAGTTAAGTTTCATTTTATAGTCTGGGAAACTAAGTCATAGAGTCATCAAAAAATGTATTCAATAACTCAAAAAGTGAATAGAAAGACTACAATTTAGTTCTTCTGACTTCGATTCCACTGATTAGCTGCACCTTCCAGCCCTGCCTTTGTGGACAAGTTGAAGCAACAAATTAACTTAAAAACTAAAACCAGTTGAACAGGATAGGTTTGCAGGCAATACACCAACAATTTAGTATAATAATACACAATA
Source organism: Chlorocebus sabaeus (assembly GCF_047675955.1). NCBI lineage: Eukaryota > Metazoa > Chordata > Mammalia > Primates > Cercopithecidae > Chlorocebus > Chlorocebus sabaeus. The sequence continues at coordinate 90,810,889 of NC_132915.1, forward strand.
GCTAGATTTGCTTTGGGTTTTTGGTACACTTTATAACTACTCAATAACCCACACAACATCAATAGATGGTGGGACTATACTGTTAGTGCTATTCATATAGAACTGATAAAACACACTCTAGGATTACAATAAATATAAAATCACAGAAAAATCTACACTGGAAAAAGTCCAATGCCTTCCTCTCATCAAGACTCAATAAACAAACACAACAGGATAAATACATTGGAAAGCAAGTCCTTTCCCCCCATTATTTCCAATAACTCTTCCCGATCCCTATAATGATTAATAGGACTTAAGAGAATCTAAAAACCTATTCAAGTTAACCAATTTCCTTCAGAGTGAATAACATCTAAACTTTTCCTAGAATATTTTTAAAGACATTTTATCTTTAAAGACCATTTCCAGGCCAGGCACAGTGGTTCACGCCTGTAATCTCAACACCAAAGAATGAGGTGGGCTGATCGCTTGAGCCCAGGAATTTGAGACCAGCCTGGGCAACGTGGTGAAACCCTGTCTCTACAAAAAAAAAAAAAAAAAAAAGAAAGAAATTAATGTTTACAAAAAATTAGCCAGGCATGGTGGCGCATGCCTGTAGTCCCAGCTACTTGGGAGGCTGAGGTGAGACGATCACTTGAACCCGGGAGGTCAAGGCTACAGTGAGCCACAATCACGCCACTGCATTCCAGGCTGGGTGACAGAGTGCAACCCTGTCTCAAGAAAAAGAAAAAAAATTCCAAATTTAAAAAGGAGTAGGAAATATGATATCCTCCTTGTAGTTAACAACACTACTACTTCTCATCTCTTCCTTTTGCTCACATAAAGTAAAAGCACTAGATTATTAAAAAATAAATGATAAAAATCTAATAAGATCTGTGATAATATGCCAGTTTCTCGGAAGCGTGCAAGACTGAAATAAGTTTTCAGACTCAGTTATCTAAAGGGTCTAATATTTAGTAAATAAAGGTTATTTAACATTCTCCAGCCAGGTTGACAACATTCCTACTCCTTATCACTTTCCCTGTGAGTAGGCAGAATGCATTCCTTTTTCCAAATGAATAACTTTCCCCTTCCCTTAGAGCTTAGCTGTCTCCCTGGTGAGGTATCATATAGAACAGCTGTTATATTACCAGTATAACAGCAATCCCATCTGATCTAATTGGAAAACATATGGACAGACTGAAACCAAACTTTTGGGGGCTCAGTAACTTTAAGGAAGAAATAATCAAATATATTGATAAAGACTATGAACAATGCCATGAATTCAAATTTTGTACAATCTAAACAAGATCGATTTCAAAAAGCTACTTTAAGTAACGTTAAAGTGCATGCTTTAAATTACCTAGACAAGGCGGGACACGGTGGCTCACGCCTGTAATCCTAGCACTTTGGGAGGCCGAGCAGGTGGATCACAAGGTTAGGAGATTGAGACCATCCTGGCTAACACGCTGAAACCCCATCTCTACTAAAAATACAAAAATTAGCCAGGCTTGGTGGTGGGTGCCTGTAGTTTCAGCTACTCGGGAGGCTAAGGCAGGAGAATGGCGTGAACCCGGGAGGCAGAGCTTGCAGTGAGCCGAGATCATGCCACTGCACTCCAGCCTGGGCGACAGAGCGAGACTCTGTCTCTAAAAATAAATAAATAAATTATTTAATTAATTAAAAAATTATCTAGACAAAATGAAATGGAGAAAGAGCCAGCTCTCAATTTTCAGCCTCTGCTGAAGATCTCAGTTAAACTTTGCCTAAAGGTACCAAATCTTAGATATGTCATTCCTACTCTATGTTTAAGATTTGTCAGCCCTCAGGAATAGTTTCCTTTCTTCAAAACCCTGACTCACTTAAACAAATACCCTGATATAGATCAAACTTGCTTAGTCAATGACAGAAATTATAAGTTGCCCTGGGTAACATCATCTGACTTGATCTTATGTAAGTAAAGACTTACCAAGCTTATCAAAACTTTTTATTCATTTTTAAATGTTATTCATTTATTTTTCAGACTATAAAATTAGAATTGGATATAGTCATTGAAAAAACTTTAAAAATTCAGAAAAACACAAAGAAGATAATTAAAATTACCCATAATCCCATTACTTAGATTTAACCAATTATTATTTTGGTATATTTCTCTCCTTTTATGCATATTGCCACTTAATATAATGTAAACATTTTAATGTAAGTTCATAAATTACCAAATTTAGCATAAAATGTGAGAGTAGGAGAATTCCTCTTTCAAAAATCTTTACTGAAAGGGCAAATCCAAAATATAAGTCAAACGAGAGAAGAGCTGATGTAAGTGTGGGTGGTGATGTGGAGGTGAGAGGTGAGAGTTGGGCGTGAAAGGTCCAGAAGTAAACCTGTTGGCCTCTCCACTCCCTATAATGGTTCCCAAACACATCTGAGGAACCCTAAGTCCCCAAATAATACTGTTTAAAAATCACAAATCTAGTCTAACTCATTTAACAGATGAAACTACTTGCTTTTACTAGATGGAGAACTAGTAAAAGAACTAATGAAAGAACTTAGGATCCCACATCTTACAGACAAGTGCTCAGCTTTTGCAACTTGGTTACCCTTTCTACAAAAGTCATCAAATGTTCATTTATCCATTGTTGTTCTTCCTTTAAGAAAAATACAAGGGAAAAACTTACATAACAAAAAATGAATAATTAATATAATAAGCTAGATCTCAAGGAGTTCCACTTGCCCTAAGCAGGTTCTCATACTATTCCTCATATTACTGAGTGAGAGAAATGTTCATTTCTAAACTAAAGAGAAAGGCATGATTACATTATTTTCCTCAAGAATACACTGCATGTCCAGTATACCTACAAACTGTTCCTTCTTTTTCACTAATTCAACACTAAATATTTATTAAGACTGTATCTGGGCTGGACAGCAGAGGTATAATTGTGAACAAAACAAACAGAAATCCTGCCTTCATGGAGTCTGTAAGCCTGACAGGCTTGAGCAAACTGCTTTAACTTTCTGAATCCCAGTGTTTGCCAGTCATAAAGTAAGGCTAATAAGATTTAACCACTGCATTGTTTAAGAATTAAATGATATGATGTAAGTAAAAAAATCCTTATAGGTAATCAGGCATATAATACATGTTCAGTTAACATTAGTTACCTTTCCTGCCAAAGTGTTAAATATCAGATTAAAAATGAGAGGTGAGAGTGTAAGTCTCTTTGCTATTAAAACACTGATTTGAGGCAGTACAACTGAAATAGCAGGTTAAGATAATTCCAAAGAGATTCTGGGCCAGGCGCAGTGGCTCATGCCTGTAATCCCAGCACTTTGGGAGGCCGAGAGGGGTGGATCACCTAAGGTCAGGAGTTTGAGACCAGCCTAGCCAATATGGTGAAACCCCATCTCCACTAAAAATACAAAAATTAGCTGGGAGTGGTGATGGGTACCTGTAATCCCAGCTACTTGGGAGGCTGAGGGAGAAGAGTCACTTGAACCTAAGAGGCAGAGGTTGCAGTGAGCCGAGATGGCACCACTGCACTCCAGCCTGGGAGACAGAGTGAGACTCTTTCTAAAAAAAAAAAAAAAAAAAAAAAAAAAAAAAAAAAAGATAATTCCAAAGACATTCTTACACTAGGAAAGAAGTAAATATTTCAATACAAAGAAATGAAATTCAGGCCAGGCACGGTGGCTCACACCTGTAATCCCAGCACTTTGGGCGGCCAAGGCGGGCAGATCACTTGAGGTCAGCAGACCAACCTGGCCAACATGGCAAAACCCCACCTCTTCTAAAAATACAAAAATTAGCTAGACATGGTGCCAGGCACCTGTAATCCCAGCTACTAGGAAGGCTGAGGCAGGAGAACTGCTAGAACCCAGGAGGCAGAGGTTGCAGTGAGCTGAGATCACACCACTGCGTTACAGCCTGGGCAACAGAGCAAGACTGCGTCTCAAAAAAAAAAAAAAAAGAAAGAAAGAAATGAAATTCACATGAGCCCTCCCAGTCAAATTCTGTAATTCACCTTGTTTTCTCTGTCACCATTTACTTTCAGTTACTTCTGGACTCTTTCCACAACATTCAGCCCTGTATAGTGTTTAGGAAAGAAAATATAAAGCAAGCAGTCCTCTTCTCCAAATACCATTTATTCATCATATAAATATGGGCAGCTAAACAAGCTAAGATTTATACTTAACAAAATCAACTTAAAAGACAATGGTTTAAAATACAAAATATCAAATCTGAAACCCACCAAAATCTATAAAGGTTTGATCACTATTCACCAATAAGAGTACAGAGGACATAAGCCCTTTTCATTAATATAATATGCAGAAATCAACAAAATGTGAATTGCAAGGTCTTAGACATTCTAAGAGCACCTTGTAAGCCATAGTGCACTGCACACTTGTTAATTATTAATATTAAAAGCACTCTGTTCACTACTAACTTTAATTATATTTCTAATGGGGAAATTCTGTCATTCAAAAGATCAAACATTTGTTTCTTAACCAAATTAATTATACTGGTATGCATCTCAAAACCACCTACCAACAAAAACAGCTCATGTTATTCATAAATAGGAAAATAAATTTGCTACTTATTCAAAGTACTTGATTTTTTTTAGAGCCAGATAACTTCTGTTTTGAAAGTTTTTTCTTTATGGTTCCTCAGAAGAAGGTGGCAGGGGATGGGGGGTGTAAGTTGGACAATAAAGAAGACCCCAGCGAAAAAAGAAAATATTTTCTCCATTTTTTTCCAAAAAGAGAGAATACCATGTTCTGAATATGGTACAAATGATGACATTTTCATAATAAGAAGGCTTCATAATCTAAATTAGACTAAAAACAAATCAACAGGAAAAAAGTCAAAGTCACAGAGAAAGACAGATTTTGTTCTCAGTGCAAACTGTTCAACGCCATGCATGCTGACACTAACACATCTTCAAGGACTTTTTGTTCATCTAGAAAGACGTCTTGGAAGAATTAGGCTTTGAGGAAGCACTGAAGGAGGACAAAGTGGTAAATTGTTAAACAGAGAGGGTAATTTGGTTCCTTAAAGATCATGGAAAGAATAGATGGGGCTAAAAATAAAAGATATGAGTGAGAGGAACAGATAGAAGACTTTAAATTGAAAAAAAATGAGCAAGAAGAATGGAAGAAAGGTTGTTTTTGGTTTTTTTTCCAATGAAGACAAAATAATAGGGAAAGACTTTTTCTAACAATAATTATCTGTAGAATAGTGATATTATGAGAGAGATTATTTTGATACAAATTTATCACAGGTACTCACATAGAAACATCCAAAAGGATAATTACTTTAAGTAAACCTTTACTATGATTCAAACGTAGACATCCAGATATAATCTTTATCCTCTTCATCACATTTTTAGAAATCCTCCTTTAAAGTTACCAGGGCATTCAGGGTAGTCATTTCTAGTCAAAAACAGATAAATCAAAATGTATACTTGAAAAAAGGACTAAGTGATCAAGAAGCGGTCCCTATAATACACTGTCAACATTACTAATAAGGATTTTTGTATCACACCTAAAAAAAAACACACACACAAAAATCAAGATAAAGGCAAAAATCAAGGATTAAAGCTATTTATAACTTAAAATATCATCTAACACTGTCTTTCAGCTAAACAAGGTCTTACATTTTTATTTTCTTCTGATCTATTAAGTACCCTACAGCAGAACTCTCTCCACCCATAATTGACTCATCAGTAAAAACAGCACTGCAATACTTTTCTTCCATTCTTTTTATAAGGGTGCCAGACCATCTGGAAGTTAATATACACATTTAGAAATGCTAAGATGAAAAGTTACACACACTTTAATTTTAGGGGTCTTTTAAAAAAATCAAGATAAAAAGTCCTAGTCAGACTATTTCAATGTGTACATTTTCAACTAGGCAGGAGGCTTCCTGGGGACATAATTCAGAAGATTTGAAACTAATGTTCTGGAGTTTATGCTGCTCCAGAAACTAATCAGACTAAGGAATTTCTACAGAAACCTCAGCACTTAGGCCAGGCATAAGGTATGATAAATTTAGAAGTCCCTGGGCTGGGCCCCACAAAAAATATAAACAAATCTCTCCATCACAGAGAAACTTAGAACCTAATTAATGAAACAATAAGAGCTACAATTTAATATAACAATTGTAAAACATTGTCAAACAGAAAATTCAGGGAGGTGGCTGGGCGCGGTGGCTCACATCTGTAATCCCAGTACTTGGGCAACATGGCAAAATCCCATCTCTACTAAAAATACAAAAACCAGCTGGGTGCGGTGGTGCATGCCTGCAGTCCCAACTACTCTGGAGGTTGAGGTGAGAGAATCATTTGAGCCCAGGAGGTTGAGGCTGCAGAGCCATGATCGTGCTGCAGCACTCCAGCCTGGGAGACAGAGTGAGACCCTGTCTCAAAAAAACAAAAACAAAAACAAAAACAAAACAGAAAGAAAGAAAATTCAGGGAGATGAATGAATAGCACACAGTGGAACAAAGACAGTAAAAGCCAAGGAAGAGTAGAAATTTTCCCAGATTAATACCCAAGGACCAATTATTTTTAGCAAAATGGTTTCCTACTCTTCTAGACAGTTGGTTTCTTTAAATGCCAATAATATGGATTCTGGAGCTAGACCCACTAGGTTTGAACGTAGGTTCTGCCAGAGCTGGGCTTCTACGGAACTCAATTTCCTTATCTATAAAATGAGGATAATAACAGTAACTAACTCAGTAGTTCCTGTTTTGGAGATTAAATGACTTAATATACATAAGGCACATAGAACAGTGCCAGGAACATAGTAAGTGTGTTTGTAATTACTATTACAATAGTCCACAATCCCTCAAATCTGATGCTCAATACCAGAAGCTGTGAAACTACAAATTTTCCAGTAACTCATTTGGTGGCAAATATCTGACCTACCCTGAATACATTTGGCAACAAAACCTGACCTGAGCAAATGCAAATAAAACCTGACCTGAGCAAAGGCTACTGGTAGTCTTTATTTATCCCACTTAGTGTAAAGATATGTGCATTTTGCTGCAGATATCTTAATGTGTTTGATTACAAGATGCTGCCCCCAATTCACTGGAATGTATTTATGAAAAAATGAAAAAATCTAAATTCTGAAACACATCCAACCCAGAAGTTTTAGATAAAAGACTGGGTCTATGTTAACTTTGAAGCCTAGACAGTTTGTATTTCCTTAAAATAAATGGCATCTTCTTAAAGAAACACAAGTAAGTAAGATCCTGAATCTAGTATTAGAGAATATTAGGATGAGGAAAACATTTCCCAGTACAGTTAGAAGGGTCCTATATTCCTAGGTCCTACACTTCCAGGATGTTCTTTTCAAATACAATCCATCTTTGCCGGGCGCGGTGGCTCACACCTGTAATCCCAGCACTTTGGGAAGCTGAGGCAGGTAGATCATCTGACGTCAGGAGTTCAAGACCAGCCTGACCAACATGGTGAAACCCCATCTCTACTAAAAATACAAGAAAGTTAGTTGGGTGTGGTGGCACATGCCTGTAGTCCCAGCTACTCAGGAGGATGAAACAGGAGAATTGCTTGAACCTGGGAGGCGGAGGCTGCAGTGAGCCAAGATGATGCCACTGCACTCCAGCCTGGGCAACTGAGACTCTGTCTCAAAAAAAAAAAAAAAAAAAAAAACAGGCTGGGCGTGGTGGCTCATGCCTGTGATCCTAGCACTTTGGGAGGCCGAGGTGGGAGGATTGCCTGAGCTCAGGAGTTTGAGACCAGCCTAGGCAACATGGTGAAACCCCGTTTCTACTAAAATACAAGAAATAAATAAATTAGCTGGGTGTGGCGGAAAGGGCCTGTAGTCCCAGCTACTCGGGAGGCTAAGGCAGGAGAATCGCTTGAACCGGGGAGGCGGAGGTTGTAGCGATCCAAGATGGTGCCACTGCACTCCAGCCTGGTGACAGAACAAGACTCCGTCTCCAAAAAAAAAAACCAAACAAACAAAAATAAATAATCCATCTGTAATATTTTGTTTACATGTCACGGTAGTCAGAGTTTTCAAGTTCTAAATTCTAGGGCTTGCTTAAACAAAGTCTATTCTCATCACTTAGATAACAAAGAAATAATTAAGGTTCTTTGTGGGGCATAAATATGCCTTGAATCATGCAGACCAAACCGTCACAGAACTTTAGAGCTGAAAGAAACCCTTCAAAACTAATCTAAATTATTATCCTTTACCTTCCAAATTGTTTTATCATCTGTAAATTCACTCTTCCCTATGAGGTAAGAATAATCTGCCCTAACTTGTCCATAGACTCTGTCTATAGGAACACCCTGTAGGTAAATGCAAATAAACTGGGTGGAGTACACTGACAAACTTGGGATCTAAAAGGATAATTGAATTTAACACAATCAATCTTATAAATTTAGTAAAGTCTCAGATCATACTTTAGAAAATTATAAGAATTTCCAAGTCCAGAATGAAAGGAGACTCACCTAGCACATATTTAAAAATAAATAAATTTTAATAGACCTTGGCAATCTTAATGGGCTCAATGAGTCAACAACATAATGTGGCTGCCAAAAAGCTACTGTGATTAGGAACTAACCGCACCAACATCAGTATCCCATCCAGAAGGAATGAGGCAACTGCCCTCTCTGCTACAAGCTGGTTAGAGCACATCTGGAGTATTATATTCAGCTGTGTTCCACATTTTGGGAGAGATACAGAAAGACTGAAAAAGACTAGAAGAGGGCCAGGCACAGTGGCTCATGCCTGTAATCCTAGTATTTTCGGAGGCTGAGGTGGGTGGATCACTTGAGGTCAGGAGTTCCAGACCAGCCTGGCCAACATGGTGAAATCCGTCTCTACTAAAAATACAAAAAGTAGCCAGGCATGGTGGCATGCACTATAATTCCAGCTACTCAGGAGGCTGAGGCAGGAGAATTGCCTGAAACTATGACACGGAGGTTGCAATGAGCTGAGACGGCGCCACTGCATTCCAGCCTGGGCAACAGAGTGGAACTCCATCTCAAAACAAAAAACAAAAAAAACTAGAAGAGAAGTAACCAAGATAATGAGAAAATTTGAAAACATGTCACATAAAGACCAGTTGAAGGAGCTGAAGTTATTTAGCCCAGACTGAGAGGGATTATGATCCCTGTCCCCAAATCTGTAAGAGCTGTCAAGGCACAGAGACAGCCAACTTTTTCTGCATGGTCCCAACAGGCAGAACCAGATCAATCAGTTAACTAAAAGAAGAAATTTCAGCTAAGCCTATGGAAATATTTCTTCAAATGTAGAGTCACATTAGGAAGTAGTGGCATTTAAAGTCCTGTCTAACCCTAAGGGTCCATAATTTTAAAAATCAAACATTTGGGCCAGCGCGCGGTGGCTCTTGCCTATAATCTCAGCACTTTGGGAGACTGAGGTGGGAGGATAACCTGAGGTCAGAAGTTCGAGACCAGCCTGGCCAACGTGGTGAAACCCCATCACTATTAAAAATACAAAAACTAGGCGGGCATGGTGGTGTGCACCTGTGATCCCAGCAACTGAGGAAGCTGAGGCAGGAGAATCGCTTGAACCCAGGAGGCGGAGATGGCAGTGAGCCGAAATCGCCCCTCTGCACTCTAGCCTGGGCAACAAGAGCGAAACTCCGTCTCAAAAACAAACAAACAAACAAATATTTGTCATTACCTCAGTGTCTTACTGATTATTATTACCTCTAGTATCACAGCATCTCTCTTCACCCTGCTTAAAACGTTCTACCCAGGACCAGGCGCTGTGGCTCACAACCTGTAATTCTAGCACTTTGGGAGCCAAGCTGGGCGGATCACCTGAGGTCGGGAGCCCAAGACCAGCCTGACCAACATGGAGAAACCCTGTCTCTACTAAAAATACAAAATTAGCTGGGCTTTGTGGCTCATGCCTGTAATCCCAGCTACTCGGGAGACTGGGGCAGGAGAATCGCTTGAACCCGGGAGACAGAGCTTGTGGAGAGCCGAGATCGCGCCATTGCACTCCAGCCTGGGCAACAGGAGTGAAACTCCATCTCAAAAAAAAAAAAAAGTTCTACCCAGCCAACCAATCAGCTGAATGTTTTGCTGGGTTTGTGGGAGAAAAAGTGCCTGCTTGCTGGGCAATTAGTTTCAGTTTGCAGATCAGTGTCCATGTAAACAAAAAAGGGCCCTAATTGAGGGGCAGGCAAGAGCTCTCAGCTAGATCTCCATGAAAGAAATTATTATTAATTCAAAAAGCATCTATAAGACCTATCCAATCAAATAATATATTATCAATGGCACTTAGTTCTTACAGGAACGTTGAAATTAAAAAATACTGTACAACCATCTTCTCAAATGCCAGGGAATCCAACTTTGCAAGCCAAACCAGTTGTCTCAAATTCAATGATAAGTTTTCCTTCTGCCAAAGAGATATGTTTTCTGTTTAAAGCAAACTGGAGCCCATGCTCCATACTTGATCAGATCATGGTAAAGTCAGTTTAGCCGCTGAGAACTAGATACTGGCAATCCAGACTGAATTCACAGAGAAGTACAAACTACCTAATATTTAAAACACAGGAAAGTTATCAAAACTGGACATCCTTCTAAAAATTTTCACCCAAAGACTACCACAGACGTAAGTATAATGTTCGTTCATGAAAATTACTAAAAGCTTTGAACAGTTCAGATGACAAATACTATTCAATCCAGCTTTACTGCAGTTTAAATTGAATTGGATTCTAAGTAACTCCAGTGAAAGTATTAGAGAATATAGTAAATATATGATGGACTTAACAAAAATACTCTGTGCTGCTTCCTCTCTGTGCTTTTTAAAGTGAAGCCTAGAAGCAATCTAAGTGTCCATAAATAAGGGCTTGGTTAAATAAATTATGAAACATTCTTACCCTGGAAAATGCAACTATTAAAAAGAATAAAGTAGGCCCTAGATACTGACATTTTTTTTAAAGTCCATGATACCTAGTTAAGTGAATAACAAGTGGCAAAACATGTAGAGAATTATTCCATTTTGATTTTTTAAAATCTATTTTTAAATACCCTGTGTGTATGTTCATATATGCCCAGCAAAAACAGCTGAAAAAGATCCGACAAATTGCTAACAGTAGTAACCTCTAGGGACTGACTGAAACTAGGAGGCAGTGAAGGAGTGACTTTCCCTTTTTCCTTTGTGGACTTCTGGTTGTTTATATTTTTTTGCCAGTAGGGGTAACCTCTGTGGTTGAAAAATAACAACATAAAAATAGTAAAAGTAAAATAAGATGAATTACACAGATCTACGTATCAGATACTAACCAAAGTGATCTTTCTTCTTAAATGCTACTGTATGCTTAAAACTCCGGAGAATCTAATTCATTCTTTTCCTATTATATTTTACTAAAACAAATAAAAATCACCACAAGTCCCTAATAGTTTTCTCAAATGCTTTCTACACACACACACACACACACACACACACACACACACCCCCCACAGGCCTGGTCATAAGCATAGCTAACACACATGGAGCTTATTCTACACTAGGAACTGTTGTAAACACAGTAAGTGTTAACTTATTTAATCTTCCCAGCAGGCCTGGTGCAGTGAATCATGCCTGAAATCCTCGCAATTTGGGAGGCCAAGGCAGGAGGATTGCTTGAGTTCAGGAATTCAAGACTAGCCTGGGCAATATAGTGAGCCCTCATCTCTACAAAAAATACAAAAAATTAGCTGGGCGTGGTGACTCACGCCTATAGTCTCAGCTACTCAGGAAGCTGAGGTGGGAGGATCGCTTGAGCCTAGGCAGCAGAGGTTGCAGTGAGCCAAGATTGCGCCACTGCACTTCAGCCTGGGCAACAGAGCCAGACCCTGTCTCAAAAAAAAAAAAAACAAAAACAAAAACAAAACAGTCTTCACAGCAACCTTATGAAGTAAGTACTACTATAATATTATCTTCATTTCACAATCGAAGAAACTGAGTCCAAAGAACTTCAGTGAGCCACCTAAGCTTACACAGCTAACAAGGGGAAGAGCTAGGATTCAAACCTAAGAATAAACTCCAGAGTCCATACTCTCAACCACTATGCTTCCTGTCTCTCAGTAATATGTCAGTCTTTCTATATGAAAGCCAAAAGGGGTTACAGGTAAAACCCAGCTAGCTAATGTGCTCCTTGAAGCTGGAAGAGATGCACACTTGGCTTTTTATGGGTGAATAATCCTACTTATGTCATTGCCAAGCTCCAACCCAAGGCTCAAGACTGTATTAAGGCTCATAACCACGTGGGAAAATTCTCTACACACTCAATTATAGTCCAAAGTCCATACCTGACTTCACAGTAAATCACTAAGCCTAAGATTTAGGTCAGAGATCCAGCTAGACAAACGATTTGGACAAATCTCCACCCCAACTCAAAGCAAGAGAACTCAAACTTTTGCCCAACATCTTGACAAGGTAGGTTTTCGTTTTGTTTTGTTTTAGTTCTAGGCCCACTTTAGATTTAAATGGGGAAAGAATAGGAGTTGTCTCTAACTTTGCTTGAAGACTTCAGCAAGAAAAGCTTTTTCTACATGGGCTCAAACAGAAATTGGCATTTATCAGCATCAGCAAAGTTGAACATCCTGGCTTAAGGAGACAAAAATAGGCATCCTTGCTTAAATTGTGTATTTGTCCAAACATGTTGACCTTATAATTGTGGAAGAAAAAAATGGTGCGAGGAAGAGATTTAACCTAATTTGTAAATGTGCTCAGCCTAGATACACACCTGTCCCAAATGACCTACTGAATCCACTTATGTGCAGGGACAACATGAATTACAATGCCTTTTTTGTTTTTTTGTTTTGCCCTCAAGTGGTCCCTACTACTGTTTGTAAACAAAATCCTCTCACTACCTTTCTTCCACCTGTCATACACACACATCTGATATTTACATAAACAAGAAGAAATGAACGGGGAAACTGGAGCTCTGGGAGGAATTCCTTACCCTCAGCTTTTGACACAGTGGTTGAAGGAGGTACTATGCGGGCTTTCAAACTTCCCCAAATAACCCAGGCAGAGAGGCTGGGTGCGCGAACCTAACCCAAAAGTTGGCGCCCATTCTGGGTCTCTGAAAAAGGCCAGAAAGCCCTGTTGGGAAGATGAGATGCCTTCCACCCAGCAGCCACCCCCTCCCGAGGGAGCACAGCCCACGGGGGACAAAAGACTTTCCAGATTGATCGGGGGCGGGAGGAGGACTAGCTGGAGCTGGGATCCCCCCTCCGGAGCCAGAACCTGAGAAGGCTTTGGGGCAAGAAACGATAAATTATAGGCAAGAGCCCAACCCCAGATGCCGGGGCTGGGGTGAGGACGGGTCCTGCCCGAGAGGGAGCGCCGGACTCACCTGGAGAAGGCGAAGAGGGGGCCTCAGTGGCAGGTGGGGTTGGGGGGACGCTGCTGCTGCTGCTGCTGCTGCTGGGGAGATCGAGGGTCGGGGTCCGGGGAGTCGTGGGCGCCGGTACGGTGGTCGCTACAGGGGTGGTCGGCACGGGGCCAGTGATCGTCGAAAGGGTGGTCGGCGCGGGTCTGGTCGGCGCCTGAGAGGTGGTCGAAGTGCGTTCCGCCGCCGGAGGGGTAGTCGGCGAGGGGCCGAGCGGCGCCTGAAAGGTGGTGGAAGCCGGTCTGGCTGTCGCCCGAGGAGGGGTGGTCTCCGGGGACTGGGCTGGAGAAGTCGCAGCCAGGGGTCGGTGGACGGTGGTGCGCAGGGGCCCGGTCCTCGGGGCCTGGGCCGTAGGAGCCGTCGCCCTAGGGAAGGGGTGGCTGGGCTCGCCCCGCAACCCAGGGCCCGGCGACGCGTCCACCTGCCCTGCGGCCCCGCCGCCACCGGTGACATTCCCCGCCGAGGCGGCTGAGGCGGCGGCGGCGGCAGCGGCGCAGCACAACAGGGCGAGGCCGCCCAGGCTCGGCAGGCTCCTCATGGCGCGCTCGGCTCCGCCATTCATTCATTCAGCCAGTCGGTTGGTCAGTCATCTTCTCCTCGCTGCAATCCGACCGAGGAAGCATCCGCAGCCGCCGCCGCCACCGGGCGCACCATCGCCACCTCCCTCTGACAGGCGGCCGGCCCCGCGGGCGGGCCCCAGCACGGAGGGAGCAACCGGACCAAGCACGGACCGCCCGCCCTCCTCGATTGGCAGCCCCGCCTAACCAATGGGAGGCCAGGGTCGCCCACGTGATCCTCCCGCTTCCCGGCCTCTTTGTGGGCCCGTGGGCCAATCAGAGGACGTCCAGGAGAGGAGGCGGTCCGTTAGGCGGGAGAAGGGTGGTGCGAGCCCAGCTCCAGCCCGCCGGGCTCGCGGCGGCCCCGGCTTTGTCTGCCCAAGGAGTGGGGCGCGGGCCTGGGGCACCGGGCGCCGCGGAGCAGACAAAGGATGAGCCTCGCGCGGCCGACGCCGGGCCTAGTCATCTGCTCCACCGGGCTGCGAGCACGACCCGGGGGTGGATCAGCACTCGGGAGCGTCTCCGCCCTCCTGAACAATGGGGCGCCGGCGCCGTACCCCGGCTCGGGCGGGGACCACGCGGGAACCCCGCGATGGGAGAGGGCGGCGGCAGCGACGATGTAGAGCTTAACATGCCCTCTGCTGCTCCAGAGAGCCTGGTCGCAGCCTTGCGAGGTCTCTGCCGCCATTCCCATTTCAGAGATGGGGAAACTGAGGCCCTTGCTGAGGCCCTCTCTGAACCGAGACCCACGCCCTCACCAGAAACCTGCTGTGGGCCAGGTTGTGTGCCAGGCTGGACAAGGGGGCGGGACCGGGCGGTGGAGACCCCTCAGGGCAGAAGGTGCAGGCCTCCTGCGTGGAGGAGACAGTCTCGCAAGCACACTTCCCTAAACCCCAGAAAGAATAGGATCAGACAGGGTTGAACCTCAACTTGATGTCTCTTGCTGAATGGTTTTGTCGCTTGAGCGCGGTTTTTTCACCACTAAAATGGAGACGATAGGACACCCCTCACCCCGCTCACAGAGCTGTTGTGAGAATTAAGTCATGGACATAAAGGGTTTAGCTCAGCCCCTGGCCCACTGTTGTAACCCTCATTATTGCTAACTATTCTCAGCATTCTGCGCCAGGGCAAGCCTAGGATTAGAAAGCAGCCCCAGGCCACAGCCCTTCAGTGCCCCCAGAGCCTCCGGCTGATTGCAGGGATTGGGGTGGGGCTAATAGCCGAGCTTGACCCTGGGTGACATTAAACCCTGGATCAAGCTGGAATTCGGACACGCAGCCTCGCATCATCCGCCCAGGATCCGAGCTAGGTCAGGCGCTGCTGCTTCGGCTCAGCAGCTTCCAGGGGGACCAGGCAGGGCGGGTTTGTCATCTGATGGGGCTTAATCCAAGCCCCACTGCTAACCCAATCCCGGCCTCCCCTACGTGATGTTTGGCTTTGTGTATGGTTTCCCATTAGTCACTGGTCTTCAACCAGACCGGCAGGATGAGATTTATGTGTGAACTTGTGTATGTTAATGAAAGCATGCATTTATTTTCCTGCATGAACAGTGGGTGGGGGAGGCTGTGTATGAATGCATAAACATGTTTGTGAGTCTTGTGTGTATGAGTATTGTATGTATCTGCGTGAGTTTATGAGTATGGGAGATTGTATTGTATCTATTTTCATACATTGTGTCTTAATAATCTGTGCATGTGTACTGGTGTGTGTTTTTGAGTATTTTCTGTGTTTTTGCATTTGTGGTTATGTATGGGTGTGTCTTGATAGGTCTGTGTATATAAGACAGCGGGAATGAGGGAGAAGGTGAGTGTTCTGTCTTCAGGACCAATATTTAGCAAGCACTAACCAAGGTTCTATTTTTACTTTGCTTTGGAAGTATTCCCTTGTTGATCCTCCCTGGCCCTTCAAACCCCAACCAAAATACCACATTCTCTAAAAGACATTCCTGGATTTGAGTGGGAATTAATCTCTCCCTTCTTATTTCCCCACCACCCCTTGTTTATGCATTGATTACAGCCCTGATCTACCAATTTACCTCATCCTTGCCTCTTCCTAAAAGGATTAAGGATGGCTTTCAGAAATATATACAACAGGATAAATCGAATTGCCCACATGGCTTTATTACTTCTCATAGGCATGCATCAGCCTTAATATTAGAACTTGTTATTTATGTGTCTGTCTCTTACATCAGCTGTTCTCCCTGTTCTCGGTACCTAGCAGGGGTAACACATGTAAGTGCTAACCCATGCTGGTTAAATTGAATTAATTGAAGTCTTGTGGTGCTTGTGGGAGGAGCTTGTGTCTTTAGAGTCAGACAGACTTGGTTCGTGACTGCCAACTCTGTGACCTTGGAGGAAACCTTTCACCTCTCTGAGCCTCAGTTTTCCCCTTTTTTTTTTTTTTTTTTTTAATTTGAGACAGAGTTTCACCCTTGTCACCCAGGCTGGAGTGCAATGGCGCCATCTTGGCTCACTGCAACCTCCGCTTCCCAGGTTAAATCCATTCTCCTGCCTCAGCCTCCCGAGTAGCTGGGATTACAGGCATCCACCACCAGGCCCAGTTAATTCCTGTATTTTTAGTAGAGACGGGGTTTCACCATGTTGGCCAGGCTGGTCTCGAACACCTGAGATCAGGTGATCCTCCCACCTAGACCTCCCAAAGTGCTGGGATTACAGACATGAGCTGCCGCGCCAGGCCAGTTTTCTCATCTATTAAATGGGGCCAATAAATCGTCTCTCATTTGTTGAGCTAAGGATTGAGGAGAATGGTTTTACAGAGCCTAGCACACAGATAGTGCTCAAGGTGTGTAGGTTCATATTTTTGTTATACTGTTGCTAACTTTGAGCCTTGTTGGCTGAAGGACCAGAGCAGAAATCCCTGCCCCATAAGTTCCCCATCAGGTGACATGGCCTGACAGTTGCCCTACCTAATATTTCCAAATGATACCTGAAAAGTGCTGGGTTGGCCCTGAGCTTTGCTGTATCAGAGGTTCTCTGGCAAGGGGGAAAAAGCTGATGCAGCTTCTTGGCCAGGAGAGACACAGAGCAAATGACTAGAAGACCTTGTCTAGTGATTCAGGTCAGCTCTCTGCCTTAGGCAAGGATCATCCATGCCAGGGCTTTTAAGATGGGATAATTAGCCTGTAATATGTATAGAAAATATTGAATTTTTTGAAAGATATTAGTAATTTAAATGTATTAATGTCCATTCAACATTTAATTCTTAAATTTCCTTAATCTTGAATCTTCCTTAATCTCTAAACTACAAGATGACTTTCTTAGGAATTATGTTTGTGTTTAAAAATTGGAAACACTTTACATATCTGCCATCAGAGAAAGGTATTATTATACCAGTTAAACTTAATCATATAAAGTCATTGTACGTGTAGCTATGAGGACAGTATAGCAAATATTAATAGTAAATAATTGAGCTCATAGTCTGTGCTAGACACTATACCAAGAGCTACATATGAATTATTTTGTTTAATCCTAAGAACCCCAGGAAGTAGGTACTATTGTGTCTTAGTCCATTCAGGCTGCTGCAACAAAGTACTGTAGATTGTAGCTTGTAGACAACAAAAAATATATCTCTCTCAGTTCTGGTGCCTGGGAAGTCCAAGATCAGGGCACCAGCAGATTCAGTGAGTTCCCTGGGTGTCCTTTAAAAGGACACTAATTCCATTCATGATGGCTCTGCCCTCATAACCTAATCACCTCCCAAAGGCTTCCAAATACTTTCACATGGGGTGTTAGGATTTCAACCTATGAATTTTAGAGGGACACAAACATTCAGTCTATAGTCTATTATTATCTGCATTTTACAGATAAGGAAACTAGGACGCAGGTTAAGCAACTTGCCCATGGTCACTTAGTAAATAATAGAGCTAGAAATCAAACTGAGGCTGGCTGGCTCCCACTGACACCCTTAACTATAAAGGGAAAATACTTATAATGGTAAGAAGAAAAGAAAAAAATTATAGCTGTGACACTCTGTGTAACAGAACATTAACTGGCACTTTTTCTGTTGCCCCAGAACTGTAGCTAAGGCCCATGAGACCTGGAGCCAAAGGCTTAGGGAAGGACCACAGAACAGCAGGAGTCAGAGAGGGCCTTGTTGGAGCCAATGTGCAGCCTGACTTTTCTCCTAGGCAAAGGAGATGCTGTAAAGGGCCCCATCTGATTTCTCACTTTATAGTCAGCACCTAGCACAGTGTCAAATACGCAGAAATGGCTCAAGAATTGTCTGTGAGCCAGGCACAGTGGCTCACGCCTGTAATCACAGCACTTTGGGAGGCCAAGGTGGGCGAATCACAAGGTCAGGAGTTCAAGACTAGCCTGGCCAGGCTGGGCACGGTGGCTCACGCCTGTAATGCCAGCACTCTGGGAGGCCAAGGCGGGCAGATCAGGAGGTCAGGAGATTGAGACCATCCTGGCTAACATGGTGAAATCCCATCTTCACTAAAAATAGAGAAAATTAGCAGGGTGGGTGGCGGGCGCCTGTAGTCCCAGCTACTTGGGAGGCTGAAGTAGGAGAATGGCGTGAACCTGGGAGGCAGAGCTTACAGTGAGCCGAGATCATGCCACTACACTCCAGCCTCGGCGACACAGCAAGACTCTGTCTCAAAAAAAAAAAAAAAGAAGAAGACTAGCCTGGCCAACATAGTGAAACCCCATCTCTACTAAAAATACAAAAAAGTTAGCCAGGTGTGGTGGTGAACGCCTATAATCCCAGCTACTCGGGAGGCTGAGGCAGGAGAATTGCTTGAACCTGGGAAGCAGAGGTTGCGGTGAGCCAAGATTGTGCACTCAAGCCTGGGCAACAGAGCAAGATTCCATCTTGAAAAAAAATTTTTTTAAATTGTCTATGAAGTCTTATGATGTGGCAGATGCTGTTCCAGGAGTTTTACATTCATAACACATTTATTCCTCAAAGACAAGGCTATCATCTGCACTTCAAAGAAGAGGAAACTGAGCCTCCAAGAGCTTAAGGGACTTACTTGCCCAAGGCCCTTGTGACTCAAAAGCCCAGGCTCTTCTCTATCACTACAGTCCATTAATGTGGCCGCTATGTGTTGCACATAGTAGGAGGTCAGTGAACACATACTAAAAGAAAGGCTACACATGCACCAAATTTAACCCTTCTGCTAGAAAAGAGAAGCTTTGGGAGTGAGAAAATAAAAGAAAGCATAATAATATGATAGATATGGCTCAGCAAAATAATTTCATCTCCCAGACTCCAATAAAACACAGACACCTTTCCCCTTTCTTGTTTCATTGAAGCAGCAATGCTGACATGGACTATTTCTAATCCTGCCGGAGGCTGGCCTCCTATCAGATGTGGCTAAATGCAAGGTTTGGCATCTTCTGCAGACAACTGTGGGATTATGGGGCCACTGTTCACAAAGTCGGCCCAACAAAGGACACTAACGACAAGTCACAGAAAGGAATACAAATGACTAAGAAATATGAAATACTGCATATGCAACTTGAGTAATTAAAGAATTGCAAGTAGAGATAAGGAGTTGCCATTTTTTTAACCTATTGATTTGGCAACAATTTTTATAGACTGGTAATATTTGTTATGGTCTCTCACGTTGATAGAAATATAAAGTGAAACAACCTTTCCAGGAAGCCTTAAAAGTGTTTATACTCTTTGACCCATTATTTCCACTTTTTTTTTTTTTTTTTGAGTCGGAGTCTCGCTCTTTTTGCCCAGGCTGGAGTGCAATGGTGCGATCTTGGCTCACCGCAGTCTCCACCTCCTGGGTTCAAACGATTCTCCTGCCTCAGCCTCTCAAGTAGCTGAGATTACAGGCATGCGCCACCATGCCCAGCTAATTTTGTATTTTTAGTAGAGATGGGGTTTCTCCATGTTGCTCAGGCTGATCTCGAATTCCCGACCTCAGGTGATCCGCCTGCCTCGGGCTCCCAAAGTGCTGGGATTACAGGTGTGAGCCAGTGCACCTGGCTCATTATTTCTGCTTTTAATAATCTATCCAAAGGTCAGGCACAGCGGATTATGCCTGTGATCCCAACACTTTGGGAAGCTGAGGTGGGCAGATCACTTGAGCCCAGGAGTTCAAGACCAGCCTGGGCAATGTGGTGAAACCTCGTCTCTACTAAAAAAAAAAAAAATACTAAAAATTAGCTGGGCATGGTGGTGTGCACCTGTAGTCCCAGCTACCTGGGAGGCTGAGGTGGGAGATCACCTGAGCTTGGGAAGTCAAGGCTGCAGTGAGCCATGATCATGCCACTGTACTCCAACCTGGGCAACAGAGGGAGCCCCTGTCCCAAAAAGAAAAAGAAAAAAAATCTACCCAAGGGAAATAAATAATCAGATGTAAATAAATATGTACAAAAATGTTCACCAGTGTTAATTATAAAAATTAGAAAAATCTAAACAGTTAACAAAGGATTAGTTGAGTACTTTGTGCTCTATGATGTTTCTATGTAGAAATACTATACATCTATAAAAAAATGATACTCACCTGCCCAGCACTGCCTGCCCAGCACTGCCCACCCAGTGCCTGTCCCCAGACTGAGGCCCAGTCCCCTTTGCCCTTGTCCATCAAAGGTGCCGCCAGCGTGTCTGACAAACTGCCCTACAAAGTTGTTGACATCGGCCTGACCACCTGGGGACACAAGGCCATAGACATTATGGAGAAGGAGATGCCGGGCCTGATGGGCATGCAGGAGCTGTACTTGGCC
This sequence comes from Chlorocebus sabaeus, assembly GCF_047675955.1. Taxonomy (NCBI): domain Eukaryota; kingdom Metazoa; phylum Chordata; class Mammalia; order Primates; family Cercopithecidae; genus Chlorocebus; species Chlorocebus sabaeus. Next base: position 90,831,516 of record NC_132915.1, read on the forward strand.
TCCAGGCCACTGAAGGGCGCCTGCATTGCTGGCTACCTGCAAGTCACTGTGGAGATGGCCATCCTCATTGAGACCCTCATTTCCCTGAGTGTTCAGGAGCAGTGGTCTAGCTGCAACATCTTCTCCACCCAGGACCATGCAGTGGCTATCTTTGCCAAGGCTGGCATGCCAGTGTTCATCTGGAAGGGCAAAACAGATGAGGGGCACCCATGGTGCATTGAACAGACACTGTTCTTCAATGACGGGCCCCTCAACATGATTCTGGATGATGGGTGTGACCTTACCAGCCTCGTCCACACCGAGTACATACCCACAGCTCATGTCGGGCATCTGAGGCATCTCTGAGGAGACCAAAACCGGGGTCCATAACCTATACAAGATGATGGCCAATGGAATCCTGAAGGAGTTTGCCATCAAGTCAATGACTCCATCACCAAGAGGAAAATTGACAGCCTCCATGGCTACCCGGGAGTCCCTCATAGATGGCATCAAGTGGGCCAAGATGTGATGATTGCCAGCAAGGTAGCAGTGGTAGCAGGCTATGACGATGTGGGCAAGGGCTGTGCCCAGGCCTTGCAGGGTTTTGGGGCTCATGTAATCATCACCGAGATTGACCCCATCAGCACACTGCAGGCTGCCATGGAAGGCTATAAGGTGACCACCATGGACGAGGCCTGTCAGAAGGGCAACATCTTTGTCATCACCACAGCCTGTGTCAATATCATCCTTGGCCGGCACTTTGAGCAGATGAAGGATGATGCCATCTTGTGTAACACTGGACACTTTGACGTGGAGATCGATGTCAGGTGGCTCAACAAGAATGTTGTGGAGAAGGCAAACATCAAGCCCCAGGTGGACTGGTACTGGCTGAAGAATGGGTGCCACATCATCCTGCTGGCAGAGGGTTGGCTGGTCAACCTGGGTTGTGCCATGGGCCGCCCCAGCTTTGTGGGGTGTAACTCCTTCATCAACCAGGTGATAGTGTAGATTGAGCTGTGGACCCACCCAGACAAGTACCCCATTGGGGTTCACTTCCTGCTCAAGAAGCTGGATGAGGCAGTGGCTGAAGCCCCGGCTGGGCAAGCTGAATGTGAAATTGACCAAGCTAACTGAGAAGCAAGCCCAGTAGCTGAGCACATCCCGCGATGGCCCCTTCAAGCTGGATCACTACTGCTGCTGAGAGTCCGGCCTGCCCTTCACCTTCCAGCTGCTGTCCTTGCTCAGGCCCCATCTCTTCTCCCTAAGAGCAAATGGCACCAACTTTGCGATTGATTTGTCAGTGTCTCCCATTGATGGGGCTGGTCACTCAGTTTTTGGCCTCTGCAGCATCCCTCACACTATATCAAGTGTGGCAGGGGGAATTAAGAGGCCTCTCCTCAAGCCCTGGTCATGATGGAGGTACAAGGGAGGCATCCACAGGGAACCATGAGTTGAATGGTCTTGGAACTGCTCACTAAGCCAGTCCTTCCTTAGTCTGGAAGTTGGTAGTGGAGTCACAAAGCCCATGTACCTTACCATTCAGGTAAGGTTCCGGGTCTGTGGACTTATATCCGTGTGCTTGGTTTATAGGTTCAGTGGTTCCTCAGCCCATGGCAGATGAGAAGGAGCTACATTGAAGGGCAAAGAGGAACTGTTGTTTGACTTTTCCTGAGAGCCTGGCTTAGGGCTGGGCCTTCTCTTAAACCTTATAACAATGAAGTTGGTACTTTTAGTCCCTGTTTTACAGGGGTCAGAATAGACTTTAAAGTGATAACTGAGAAAGGACAGAGAAGTGACAGCCAGAGGGGCCATAAAAACATAAAAGCAGGCATAGATCTGCTACCACTTTGTAATAAGATGGTTCCTATCACAACCCTGGGTCAAAAAGATAATAATTTGGTTTATAATATTAAAAGAAAGCAGGAAAGTGGGTAAATAAAAATCTTGGTAACTGAAAAAAAAAAAAAAAGATGATACTCAGGCACAGTGGCTCATGCCTGTAATCCCAACACTTTGGGAGGCCCAGGCGGGCGGATTGCTTGAGCTCAGGAGTTCAAGACCAGCCTGGGCAAAATGGTGAAACTCTATCTCTACCAAAAATACAGAAAAATTTGCCTGGCATAGTGGTTGCACCTGTAGTTTCAGCTATTCTAGAGGCTGAATTGGGAGGATCACTTAAACCCCAGAGGTGGAGGTTGCAGTGAGTGGAGATGGTGCCACTGTACTCTGGCCTGGGTGACAGAGTGAAACCCTGTCTCAAAAAAAAATAAATAAAAAGATACTTATGAAGGAAATTCTTACGATATAAAATTGTGGAAAAAATCGTTAATATAACTATTTATGCCATGACCCCCAATTATGTAAATGATAATATGTGCAGAGAATAAAATACCAAAAGGAAATACACCAAAATGTTAACATTCTTTTCTTCTGAGTGACTGCATTATGGATATTCAACTTTTTTCTCCTTCATAGTTTTCTGCATTTTCCAATTTTTTTATAGTGAGCACTTATTACTCTCAAAAATCAATAACAATCAACAATAGAATTAATTTGAACCTGGAGATATGTCTCTGCCAACCACATCCCTGACCTGCCCTCATGGTATCCCAAGATGATGAGAGGAAGAAAGGCTCCAGTTGTAAACCCACATTAAATGCAAGGCACCATCCCCAAACAATGAAGCTAAATGTTGAAATCCTGCTTCAAAGGTCCTCTGATGCTAAAATAAGCCCAGAAAATCATTTGCTACAGTTCTTGGAGATCTATTGAAGGACGTCATTCACAGTGGGCACCAAGTCAAACCCTCACTCGTCATCAGTGTTGGCTGCAATACAAAGAATTTGAACCATTTGGGGGAGGAATAGGGTTGGAGCTTCACAAATAACTCTATCCCTTAGGTTGCTATCATTGTAATAAAGGGGATTACTGACAGGTGCACAGCACAGAGCTTTCCCAGCCATCATCTCATTTGAACTTGGCAACAACCTGGAGAAAAGATGTTGATAGTAACAACAACAACAATAACAACGATGACGGAGATTTAACATTTACTGAATACTTATTATGTGCCGGGAATCAATTCTAAACACTTCACATACATTGTGCCTTTTAATTAAAAAGCAAAAACAAAACAAAACAAAACCAGGGGCTTGCTCTGTCACCCAGGCTAGAATGCAGTGATATAATCATAGCTCACTGCAGCTTCAAACTCCTAGGCTCAAGTGATCCTCCTGCCTCAGCCTCCCGAGTAGCTGGGACTACAGGTGCACATTACCTTTTAAAAATTTTTTGTAGAGGTGAGGTCTTGCCATCTTGCCCAGGCTGGTCTTCAACTCCTGGTCTCAAGCAGTCTTCCCCTCAGCCTCCCAAAGTGTTGGGATTTCAGGCTTGAACCACTGTGCATTCCCCTTTTAATCTTTTTAGCCTTATCCGTGAAGTAGAAAGAGTGATTACCCCCACTTTAAAAGCCAGTATGTTGTCACTCAAAGTAGTCAAATGACTTGTCCCAGATCACCATGCTTACAAATGAAAGCATAGAATTTGTAGTCATTTCTTTAGACCTCAGGTCCAGATTTCCACAACTGCCTACTGTTGTTCCTCAGCTTTGAGGTTTTTTTTTTCATTGCTGTATTATTAGAGGAGACAGTAGTTTAGCAGTAAAGAATGCCGGGTTCAAATCTGGTGTTTCTAGCTGTATAATCTTAGACAAGTTACTTTAGCTCTGTGTCTCAATTTCCTCCTCTGTAAAATGGGGATCATAATATTTATCTCATAGGCCTCAAAGTCAAATGAATATAAAGCTTTGAGCCAAAGTCTGCCCCGAAATGAACACTCAGAAGACCTTGGTACGTGTCTGATTTTCCTATACCTTGCCTTCTCACATAGACGGTCAAGGTCAGGAGGGTACAATGTCCTTGGGTTCAATGCCCAGAACGTCTAGATTTTCAGAAGAGTCATACTCTCTGACTTCCATGGTCTCGGCCTTCTTGAAGAGCCTCCTTTGCTGGAGCGTGTGCCTGTCAGAGGGTAGCTTCTAGGACCGAAAGAGTACTTGGAGGAATGAGCACTTGACTCTTTCTCAGAAATCCTTAGGCCTTTAGGACTATGATGCCCTTTGTTGAACTATTTGAGGTAGCTGTGTTGATTTCTTGCTGGCTTCTGGGGGCTGGATAATAAGGAAATCCACTTCTGGAAGAGCAACTATTTCCCTGAAAAGACTACAAAAACGGCAACTATCACAGCTGGAAGGGGACTTGGCATCAGTCCTTTCAAACATGTCCTTGTACAGATAATTAACCAAGAACCGCAGAAGTAAAGCATCCTGATAAGATCCCACACTGTCAAGAGCCAGGGTCATATTCATCATCAGACTCAAATCAGTCCATACAAAGGAGGCAGCTGAGGGCCAGTGAGAGGCCTAGAGTCTACTGGCTAGACACCGATGGACCTTCCCACCTTCTGACTCTGGCCCAAGGCTCTCTTTATGTCCCCAAGCTCCCTCTCTAGAAACTTCCTTCCTAGAATCACAGAAATGGCACCCCACTGCCAGCTTCTTAACAATGGCCAAGGCAAGATTTTAAATAACGACAATACCAAGGCGGGAGGATCACCTGAGGTCAGGAGTTCAAGACCAGCCTGGCCAACATGGTGAAATCCCGTCTCTACAAAAATACAAAAATTAGCCAGGCATGATGGCAGGTGCCTGTAATCCCAGCTACTCGGGAGGCTGGGGCAGAAGAATCTCTTGAACCCGGGAGGCGGAGGTTGCAGTGAGCCGAGATTGTGCCATTGCACTCCAGCCTGGACAACAGAGCGGGACTCCATCTCAAATAATAATAAAATGATAGCAATAATGAGGATCTGCTCTCAGGCAGCAGTTGGGACGTTAGGAATAATAAAATCTTCCAAATTAGGTCACATTCGTGTAAAGGAATTAGAAACATCTTTCCCATTTCTTCAGGCCCAAATTAGAACAGGCTCTGCAGAGGGTCCTGGTAGATCAGTCCTCCTCTCAGGCCCATGGGTCTGATTTCCTTTCTCAAACAGCCACTGAACTATTCTTATGATTATGGAGTGTTTATTGGGTGTGTGCAACACCTCAAGTGCAATCTGGAATTTGGAACTGTCACATACTGGCAGCACGACCTCTTTAAGAGGCAGGAACTGGTTATCTCTGCCATCCGGTCTCATGTTGGGGAATTGTCTATGAATCAGCTAAGATGGGTTCCCAGCCCTCCGTCTATATCCCTTCAAGGTAAAATGGGCTAGTGGGAAAAAAAAGTCCATGATCTAGCAGGCCTGGCTGGTCTACTTCCAGCCTATGTTACCTAGAGCAAGAATCAACCTTTTTAATCTTCAGTTTTGTCATCTGTACAATAAGCATACAATACCTGGTCTACCTATTGTGTTGCTAGGAGAATTCATTCATTCATTCATTCATTCATTCATTCATTCATTCATTCCTTCAGCAGAAATGTATTAAACACTGATATAGAGATACCCTAGTGAACAAGACAACAAAAAAAGGTGCATACAACATAGTAAGATAATCAATTAACAAATAAATGGGTAAATAATCAAGATATTTACAGGTTAAGCAAGTTCTACGAGGGAGATAAAAATGGTGCTGTGACACAGAATAATATCCCCTTAGAGTGATCAAGGAAAGCCTTGCTGAGATGTGACATTCAACCTGAAAGCAAAAGGAGACAACTCTGTCAAAACTGGAAGGAACAGCAAGTGCAAGACTTTGAAGCTGGAAAGGAACAGAAAGGAAACCAGAATGGGTGAAGCATATTAAGTGAAGGAGAGAGTGGTACAAGCTAGAGTGCAGGACTCTGTAGCCAGGGAAGAAGACTGGGCTTCATTCTAGGAGCAAAGAGAAGTCAGGGAGTGTTTTAAGCGGGGAGATGAGGGCAGATTATAGAGCAGCAGGGACAGAAGCACAGACGGCAGTCAGAAGGCCGAGTTATCCAGGCTTGAGAAGATGGTGGCCTGGACTGGCTTAGAGGCAGATTCAGAATCTGTTTTAGAAGTAGAGTTGTCAAGACTTGCTGTTGGTTTGGGTGTGGGGTGAAGGAAAGACAGAAATAAAAAGTTACTCCTAGATTTTGGAATCCACAGGATCACTCACTCACTCATTCATTCAACAAACATCAATTAAACACATATATCTGCCTGTCTCTAGGCATGGTGTTGGGGATAAGGATGGAGATGAAGAACACAGCTTTGTCAGGGAAATGGACCAGAAAATAGGCAAATATAATGCATTTAAGTAAGTGCAGTAAGTATTAGAGAACATCGAACTCTGCTGAGGGGACAGAATCAAAGAAAAGTCTTCCTAGGGGAGGGAAGTTTGAGCTAAGGCTTGAAGGAGCAACAGGAATAGCAGAAGGGTTTTGGGGTTATAGAACAGAGCTCTGAAATAATAACAACAGTAGTAGTAGTAGTAGTAGTAGTAGTAGTAGTGGTAGTAGTAGCAGCTACTACTTGTTGTTAAGCCCTAACAATGTGCTAGGTCCTGTTGTAAGCATAAATGAATCATTTAATCCTCACATAAGAATCCTATAAAATAGATTCTATTGCTATCATCCCCACTTTACAGATGAGGAAGCTGAGGCATAGTTAACTTCTCTTACATAACTTGCCCCAGATCACGCAACTCATAATGACAGAGCCGGGCTTTACTCACATGCATTTTGGCGCTGGAAGCTATGCTCCAAACACCACAAGAAACTGCCTCACTGTGGGACGTCACTGCACATTTAGGGGCTGAGAACAAGTGAAGGACGCATAGGATGTAGGAAGATAGGAACTGATGGGAGGTCAGATAAATGACATGAAGGTATTTTGCAAACTATAAAGTACTGTCCCCAAGCAGATCGTCATCACTACTATTATAATAAATAACTACCTTTCCTCCCTGTGAAAAATGAAGGCTTCTCAGCAGTATCTCTGGATTATTGGCCTTGGAAAAAAGTGGCTGCTTGGAGGGCCTGTCCAGACAGAGGGAATCCCAGGAAAGGTTGGGCTGATGTGAATCTGACCTTGAGTTGGGAAGCAGCAGATATGGGCTCCAGTCCCAGCTCTGCACCTAACTTATTATGTGGTCTTGGGTGGGTTGCCTCCCCAGCCTGTCTTTAGTTTCCCCATCTCTAAGATAGAAGAAAGAAAGAGTGGGGATTTTTTTTTTTTTTTCCAGATGGAGTCTCACTCTGTCACCCAGGCTGGAGTGTGGTGGTGCGATCTCGGCCCACTGTAACCTCTGCCTTCCGGGTACAAGCAAATGTCCTGCCTCAGCCTCCTGAGTAGCTGGGACTACAGGCCTATGCCACCATGACCGGCTGATTTTTGTATTGTTTTTAGTAGAGATGGGGTTTTGCCATGTTGGCCAGGCTGGTCTTGAACTCCTGACCTCAAGTGATCTGACTGCCTTGGCCTCCCAACGTGCTGGGATTACAGGTGTGAGCCACTGCACTTGGCCAAGAGTGGGGATTCTAAGGCCTTTTTCAGCCTTCACATTTTGAACAATCGCTGCTACTGTTGGTGTTCCGCTTCTCTGAGCTGGACAGTGACCAAAAAGGAATGTCAGCTTGGGGCCCTTTACCAAAACAAAGGCTTGGTGGCAACCTCTGACGGGAGTGGCACCTTCCAGAAAGCAGGACCCATGCTGGATGGGAGGCCTATTGCTTATGTCCCCTGAGTCCACAGATCTCCAGTTCAAACGCTGCTCATCACTCCTGTCCCTGCCAGGACACTTGCTGGTTTCAGGCTCCTTGAACCAGGCCCATTCCTGTTCCTTTTGATGCTCCAGTGGGAGTCCAAGTAATGACAGCATTCTGGACACCATCCTTTTGAGGATGTGGCCAGAAAACGCAGATGCAGTTTACATCCTAAGGGGTCCTGTTTTGATTTTTCTGTGAGGCAAAACCGCCAGGGCTTTCTCACATGCACTGCTCCAGGCTCCATCTTTTGCCATTGAGGGTTTTGTATTCACTGTCCTGGAATTAAAAGTGTTCTTGAGGGATGCAGCATTGAGTCTTTCTCCTCATGTCTCAGGATCTTCATCATGAGAATAGAATCATACACCTGCAAGAGATCCCCTTACATCAAGTCATTCAATCCAAACCCTTCTCACTGACACAGAACTCCATAAACTGTAAAGCACTGTTGTACATCATTAATTCACGTATTATTCCTTCTGTACCTTATAAAAAGTACTAGTTTGGGTAGGGCTAGGATTATCAGATAAAATGCAAGATGCCCAGTTAAATTTAAAATTCATATTTAACTAGGCATCTTGTGATTTGATCCATTAAATCTGGCAGCCCTGGATGGGATCATCACTCCCATTTTGCAGAACTGAAGCTCAAAGGGGTGAAAGGATTTTATCCAAACTGCTTGAGAGCAGGGACTATGTCCCAGAGCTGTGAATAAACATAGACTCTCTGAGAAGACTTGAGCTGCCGATGACAGAGGTCAGGGTTCTTGGTTCCTTTTAAATATTTTTTTCAAACATGAGAAGTATATTCCCTTAAAGCCAATGTATCAGTCCATTTAGCAGTGATCTAAAAGATTTATGTTTTGTGAAAAGCCTATTCTTCTATGAATACAGAATCTATGTCCTGTGTCTGTGTAGGTATATATGTTGCACAGAACATTAAAAAGTTAATAAATTCATTTTTAATCCTCAGTTCCCAAGTTGGGGTTAGCTCAGAGAAGATGCTTGAGAAATGTTTACTCAACTGGTGGGCTTTCTGAATATTTCATTCCTACAGGAACCCTACAGAATGAGAACAAAATTGCTGACTCAGGACAGAAATGGCCCCAGAATGCAGTGTCAGGCTTCCCTGATCTTCCTACATGGCTGTGCCAAAGATGAGTTGAGTTTCAGGAAAGCTCAGTGAAACCATCACATCATGAAATAGTCATGGGCCTCATGAAAGGGCTTCTTGTCATTACACTCCCTGCCTGCTCCAGGTTTAGGACCACAGGGAGGCTTCCCTATGGCTAGCACTTGCAGGGAGGTCTTGGCCATAAATGTTGCCCAAGGAGTCCTTACACCATCAAAGGCAGAGGCACAAAGTCCCTTTCCTGCCCTTTGGATGAGTAGACCTGTTGGGGGCGCTGGTGGGACAGCCCCCAGGTGGCTTCTAGACTTAGCTCATCTCCCTCATGATGGACAGCTCAGGATCTGTCCACTGACAGACCATGTACTTTTCTCAGCTGTCTAGCCAGAGCTGTGAATAAACATAGATTCTCTGAGAAAACTTGAGCTGCCAATGACAGAGGTCAGGGGTCTTGGTTCCTTTCCAGGCTGTCAGCTAAGAAAGAGGATCTGCTGAAGAATTGAAGCCTGGGCATGAGCTCTTGCCACGGATGGAATTTTTTCATGTGTGAGGTTCACTAGTAGAATCCTACAATGTTAGAGTTAGAAGAGATGGCCTTAAAAAGCACCTAGGTCAGGCTGCGCACAGTGGCTCATGCCTGTAATCCCAGCACTTTGGGAGGCCGAGGCCGGTGGATCACCTGAGTTCAGCAGTTCGAGACCAGCCTGACCAACATGGAGAAACCCCATCTGTACTAAAAATACAAAATTAGCTGGGCATGGTGGCACATTTCTGTAATCCCAGCTACTTGGGAGGCTGAGGCAGGAGAATCGCTTGAACCCGGGAGGCGGAGGTTGCGGTGAGCCAAGATCACACCATTGCACTCCAGCCTGGGAAACAAGAGCAAAACGCCATCTTAAAAAAAAAAAAAAAAAAAAAAAAAAAGCATCTAGGTCTAATCCAAACTTGCTTCCAGAAAGACACACCAAGGCTCAGAGCAGGAAAGGACTTATTCAAGCTCACATGATAACTTGGCAGCAGAACCAGGCCTGGAACGCATATTTCTTCTTGGTGCTGCATTCCTGATTCAGATGAGCAGCTCGCCCTGCTAAGCAAACAGCAGGTGGGCAGATGTGGTCACTAATCAGTGCACTGGCACTGTGGGTCATTGAGCTTTAACCGCAGGGCACTATTAACAGCTTAACTCAGTCTGTCACCCTCTCCTCCCTGGAGGCCCTGCAGTCCTCAGGATTAGAAATAAACTGCTCTCAGCCAAGTCCCTGAAATGGGAGATGAAATGGCCCACAGAGACCATCCAATTTAGTTCCCCCAGTGATGCCGAATCCCCACCCTCTGTGCTGGGAAGCGGTTCCAGTGACCAATGAGCTCCGTGAGCTTGCAGGCGGGTGGGCAGGCTGCACAGAAGCAGAGGTGTGTGAGTGGACCATGGCAGGATGGACGGGCATGGAGCTGGTGCAGTTTAACAGCGGCGTCCCCATTCTGTCTCCTGTCAGCTCTGTTCTCAAGTCCTTTTGCTATTACACTAAAGTCCATCTCTGTGAACTTCTGTCCACTGGGTCCAGCTCAGATCCCTGGAGCCCAGGCCTCACCCCTTGTGAAGCTGCTAAGTTAAGCGGGAACCCTGGTCTCCATGCAGTGTTGGCTGCCTGGCTCTATTCACTGCCAAGCCAATATCTGTATACCACTTAGGAGGAAAACTATACAGCCAAATGAGGAAAAGCAAGGATGGCTCTGCCTGCGATCTTTGGATGGATCCCCTGTCTGTGCCAGCACTGTTCTCAGCTCTTAGCAGAGAACAGAAAGGCCCTGTCGCTGTTCTCATGGAGTTTATGTTCTGGTTAGGGAGCCAGACAGCATATGGGTACATAAATAAATCAGATAATTTCAGAAAATGACAGTGCTAAGAAGGAGATACAGACTAATAATGGGATAGGAAATGACTCCAGAGTGGCATGTCACCTTCACAAGCATGGTCAAGGAAGCGCTCTGGGAAAAGGTGCACATTGAGCTGAGGCCTGAATGAGAACGAGGAGGCAGGCTTGGGAAGACCAGGAAGAGAGAATGGGAAATGCAGAGTCTCATAGACAGACACAAGCTTTGTGTGTGTTTGAGGAGGAGAAAACCCAGAATAGGTAGAATATAGCAAATGAGAGAGATAGAATCTGAAAGGAAGTTTTGGTCTGAGCCACAGTCTAGTGCGCTGAGCTGGGCTAAAGGTTAAATCACGGTGATGATTCTGCTTCCAGAGAACCAGAGCCACAGCAAAGCAGAAATCACAGCATCATCGTGGTGCTAACTGTGAAGGCCAGGTGTCCACTGGGGCAAATCCACTGCAACTGCAGCTCAGTCAGTTCTCCAATCCAACAGGAAACGCCCATCCCAGGTTTCTTTCTAGGCTGAATGACCTCGGAGGTGGGGGAGCTTGTCTGCTGCTCCCCCAAAGCACATTGTTCTTCTCAGGGAGCCCCCTGGGGCAGAGGTAACTAGAGAAGGAAGCCCAGGTTTTAAGAGTTTTTGTGAACTATAGAAGGCTAGGCCATGAGCTTAGCCTCCTTCATGGGGCTCCTTTTCTTGCTTTCAGGATCTTTTCTTTCTTCCTTTCTTCCTTCCTTCTTTCTTTCCTTCCTTCCTTCCTTTCTTCCTTCCTTCCTTTCTTCCATCCTTTCTTCCTTTCTCTCTCTCTCTCTCCTTTTTTTAAATAAAAACTCTCACTGTGTCCCAGGCTGGAGTGCAGTGGCGTGATCTCAGCTCCCTGCAACCTTCACCTCCCAAGTTCAAGTGATCCTCCTGCCTCAGCCTCTTGAGTAGCTGGGACTACAGTCTTGTGTCACCACACCCGACTAATTTTTGTATTTTTAGTAGAGATGAGGTTTCACCATGTTGGGCAGGCTGGTCTTGAACTCCTGACCTCAAGTGATCTGCCTGCCTTGGCCACCCAAAGTGCTGGGATTACAGGCGTGAGCCATGATGCCCTGCCTTGCTTTCAGGATCTTCATGGGCCTCTTCACCTCCTTCCCCAACCAGGCCTGTTCTTAGAGTCAGCTTTGGTAAAATAGTTCACTCTGGGATAAAAATGGCACTGTACCCTCTCCCAGGAGTCCTATGTTTTATCAAGAGTCAAAGTCCTGGCCGGGTATAGTGGCTCACACCTATAATCCCAACACTTTGGGAGGTCGAAGCCAGTAGATCACTTGAGGTCAGGAGGTCAAGACCAGCCTAGCCAATACGGTAAAACCCTGTCTCTACTGAAAATACAAAAATTAGCGGGGCATGGTGGTGCGCACCTGTAGTCCCAGCTACTTGGGAGGCCGAGGCATTAGAATTGCTTGAACCCAGGAAGCGGAGGTTGCCGTGAGCCAAGATGGTGCCACTGCACTCCAGCCTGGGTGACAGAGTGAGACTGTATATTAAAAAAAAAAAAAAAAAGGAATCAAAGTCCTAAGCCAAATAAATGCATCTATAGTTGTGTAAATTAAGAAATCTGCCATCCAGGTGGGGAGGGGGTACCTGTTGCATCAGCAGGTTGACAGCAGGGCCCTGCCTGGTCAGTGTGGTTTTCCATCTCCCAGGTCATGCCACCTTGTTCAGGCAGAACATTATTCCTGCCCACCACAGGCATTTGACTCTCCAGAATTCATGGGAGGTTCTAGAGCGCATCCGGCTCTGTGTCAACTGCCACTGTACAATTCCTGCAAAGGCAGTTGAGGTGGGGGCGGAGTAGTCCTGAATAAACTGACAGTCAGAGGACTGGGATATCAGCTGAGAACGTTCCCATGGAAAAGAAAAGTCCAGCCCCTTCCAGCAAATGCTGCCTGGCTCTGCGAAGATTGCCTTGTCATCTCCTTGGCATTGCTTCTGTATTTTTTTCCTATTTCAGACCAGAAGTGAGTGCATGGAGGATCTCTGTGAGCCGATTTTCTCTATCTTCAAGATAATCCAACCTTTAGTAACAAAAGCAGAAAAATCTATTCCTATCCTTTGGCTCCTGAGTCCACATCTAAGTGATTCATCCTAAAGAAGTATTTCCAAAATTGTTTTAAAATCTTGTTTTAGGCCAGGAGTGGTGGCTCACGCCTGTAATTCCTGCACTTTGGGAGGCCGAGGCAGGTGGATCACCTGAGGTCAGCAGTTTGAGACCAACCTGGGCAACATGGCAAAACCCCGTCTCTACTAAAAATACAAAATGTAGCCATGCGTGGTGGTGGACACCTGTAATCCCACCTACTTGGGAGGCTGAGGCAGGAGAATTGCTTGAACCCGGAAGGTGGAGGTTGCAGTGAGCCAAGATGATGCCATTGCACTCCAGCCTGGGCAACAGAGTGAGACTGTCTCAAAAACTAAGTAAATAAATAAATCTTTTTAAAAATAAAGGTTGCTAGTATTGTGCGTGATTACATAAAGTGGGGCCTACCCAGGTCCCAAATGACAGGTGGATGAGCAAACTTTGGCCCCCATTTCAAAGAATATTATGACAAACTTTAAAATGATGAAATGAAATCCATCAAAATATAGAAAAGTATATATGAAAGAATGTCCAGGGAAAATACTGGAAACCCAGACTGCACAAGTCAATCAGTTTCTCCCTGGAGCCCTGTTGATGAAAACTGGAAGAGTTCAAGAAATAATTGTGTAAAATTTCAATAAAGCCCATGTTCTTTTTGTGGGTATTTGTGTGCTTGAGTAATGTAAGTATCATAAACCCTAACAAAATACTTTCTAACTTTTAAATATTGTTCACTATAAAATTATTATTCACTTTCTTCAAAAAATAATAAATTAGTTTAATAATTGTTCATTGCTCCATCTAGAGTTAAGTGGTTGGGATACAGAAGTAATTGCTTCCTGGCATTCAGGAAAGTATGGGTCTTATTTTGACCAGGCCTCTGCCTTCCCAGGAATTGGGATCTAGAACAGCATATGTTCACACCCAAAGGTGGGAGATCACTTTCTCAGGCAGGACTGGTCCTGGACTGGGGAAAACTACTCATCTAGCTGAAACAACCTGTCCTTCCAAAGAAACTATTCTGCTCCCCCAACTAATATTAGCCATATCAGGATTCTTAACTGCAAACAAGAAAAAATTTGCCATGGACAGTTGCGATAACAATGATCATCATTGTTATCATCATTTGTGGTGGGGGTTGTTGTATGCAGGCACTGTGCTAGGCTCAATGGAAGGGTTTTATGTGCATTATCTCTTTTAATCAACAGCCTAGAAAAGGAGGCAATTACTTCCTGTTATGGATGAAGGAATTGAGGCTAAGAAAGGTTGAGAAACTTGCCCAGAGACCACAGATTTAGTAAGTGGTAGAGGAGATTTTCAAAGCTAGAGCTGACTGCCAAGCTTGAGGTCTTAACAAGCTTAGTTTCTGCAGTGAAAATCCTGCTGGGCTTCAGTGAGAATCCAGCAAGCTGGTGATGCAGCCTCCATCCTTGGTGGGCCTCTACTAGCCTTAATATTTCAGGGCAATTTCCAGGAGAGCTGGCTGGAGTCAGTGGTTGGCATCCACACACAGCAGAGCCATGAAGCTGGCTTTCCCAGCAGCTCACATTAACTGGCAGTGGCAACCAAGGCAGCTCAGAAGCAGAAATGCTCTCAGGTCCTCAGGAAACATCTGCAAGTCCTCAAGGAGGCAAGACCTGCCCCCTTATCACCTCCACGGGGGAGACAGTGCGCCTATCCCATTTGCAGGGAAAGGACAAACACATTGCTTTTATTTTCCAAGCTGTGTTCCTGCAAATGAAACAATTCACTGCTATGGAACTTTTAGGATCGCCACATGACAGCAGGCCTTGTACTGGACAATGGGGTGGCAGTCCTGAAATCAGAGCCACCACCTGCCTACTAGGGCTTGTGGGGCAATGGTGAAGATGGTGGCAAGTGACAAGCAGTATTTGCAATTCAAAGTGAACAGTGCAAGGAAAAGGGGATGTGGTGTAAGGGGAAAGTACGAACTTTGGGGTCAGAAAGATCTGTTTCTTCATGTCCTGGTTGTGAGACTTTGGGCAAATTTCCTAACATCTCGAGGTTGTTTCCCCATCTGGAAGAAATGTAAATAGTTATACTTGTATTGCATAATTACCATGAACATTAAAAGGAACAAGTATATCAATACTTAAAATTGCCTAGCGGATAATGGGAGCTCAATACGTGATAACATTACCAGTGTTATTAAAAAGGCTCTAGTTGGAGGATCTATAAATGGTGTTGTTAAAAAGAAAACAGAAGGGACATATTAGCTGGGTTTTGATGGGGAAGTAGGAGTTTGTTGACTAGCTGGTAGGCAGGAAGGCTTTTTTAGTTAGTAACCTAGCAAGGACAGCTTTGTGAAGGAGCATAGAACATCCAGGCAACATGCGTGGACCAGTTAGGAGCTACTGAAATATTTCCATCAAAATGTAGGGCGTCGGCCGGGTACGGTGGCTCACGCCTGTAATCCCAGCACTTTGGGAGGCCGAGACAGGCGGATCACGAGGTCAGGAGATCGAGACTATCCTGGCTAACACAGTGAAACTCCGTCTCTACTAAAATACAAAAAAAAATTAGCCGGGGGTGGTGGCGGGCGCCTGTAGTCCCAGCTACTTGGAAGGCTGAGGCAGAAGAATGGTGTGAACCCGGGAGGCGGAGCTTGCAGTGAGCCGAGATCCGGCCACTGCACTCTAGCCCGGGCAACAAGAGCAAAACTCCGTCTCAAAAAATAATAATAATTATTATATATATATGGCATACCCCTGGGGCAAGATGAGTCTCTGACGTCCACTTGCTACCATTCTCAAATAAAGGACCATGAACAACGTCTCAGTGTAAATTCATAAACCAGCATTCTTGTAAGCTGTGCTTCCTGAAGTGGAGCAGCCTCCAGGTCCTTGGCCTGACAATCCACAAGGAACAAACAAAGCTGAGAATTAGATTCCAAGAGCCCAAGCTCTTCCTTCTCTGGAGTTAGACAGGCTTGAATTTTCATTCCTGTCCTTGCCATGTAAACTTGGCAAGTCACTCATCTCTCTTACCTTACAGTTTTGCCATGTGAAAAATTGGAATAATTATACATTACACATAAATTGTTATACATTATCACAGTGCCTGGTGCATGGCAGGTGCTCTCTACTCTTTAGAGAAAGGAGCTGCTCTCTTGCCTGAACTTATGGCAGAGTGAAGGCAAGACTGACATATTCTAGAAGAAGCCCTACAATCTCGACCATGAAATACAGAAAAAAGACTTTCACAAAAATGGCATAGGATAGATGTTATTCTGTACTTTGCTTTTTTCAATGAGTAAAACATGGTGTGAATACATTTAGATCTTTCTCGTTTGTTTTTTGTTGTTGTTGGTTTTTGTTTTTGTTTTTTTGTTTTGTTTTTTTGAGACAGAGTTTTGCTCTTGTCACCCAGGCTGGAGTTCAATGGCACAATCTCGGCTCACTGAAACTTTCACCTCCCGGGTTCAAGAGGTTCTCCAGCCTCAGCCTCCCAAGTAGCTGGGATTACCAGCGCCTGCCACCACACCCAGCTAATTTTTGTATTTTTAGTAGAGACTGGGTTTCACCATGTTGGCCAGGCTGGTCTCGAACTACTGACCTCAGGTGATTTGCCCGCCTCGGCCTCCCAAAGTGCTGGGATTACAGGCATGAGCTACCGTGCCTGACCCTCCTCTTTTTTTAAAATTGAGAATTTTACAGTATTATTACAGTATAAAGCTCACCCTTTTAAAGTGTACAAGTCGGCCGGGCGCGGTGGCTCAAGCCTGTAATCCCAGCACTTTGGGAGGCCGAGACGGGCGGATCACGAGGTCAGGAGATCGAAACCATCCTTGCTAACCCGGTGAAACCCCATCTCTACTAAAAAATACAAAAAAACTAGCCAGGAGAGGTGGCGGGCGCCTGTAGTCCCAGCTGCTCAGGAGGCTGAGGCAGGAGAATGGCGTGAACCCGGGAGGCGGAACTTGCAGTGAGCTGAGATCCGGCCACTGCACTGCAGGCTGGGCGACAGAGCGAGACTCCGTCTCAAAATAAATAAATAAATAAATAAATAAAAAATAAAGTGTACAAGTCAGTGGTTTTTAGCATATTCATGAGGTCTTTCTTGCAGTCATCACTGTTACCTAATTCAAGACAATTTCATCATCCCAAAAAGAAACCCTGTATCTGTTAGCAATCATGCCCCACTGACCCCTTCCCCTGGCCCCCAGGGACTGCTTATCTTATTTTCTGTCTCTATGATTTGCCTATTCTAGCCATTTCATACAAATGGAATCATATTATATGTGGCCTTCTGTGTCTAATTTATCTTATGTAGCATAATGCTTTCAAGGTTCATCCACGTTGTAGGATGTATCTCATTCCTTTTTATGGCTGAGTAATATTCCACTGTATGGATATAATACCATGTTTTGTTTATTAGCTGAGGAACATCTAAATTGCTTCCATTTTTGGCTATTATAAAGTAATCCTAATGTCTTTAAATAGTTGCCTAGTATTTCATTAATTAGAGGTAGCATAGTTTAGTTAAGCACTTCTTCCCGAAGGATAGTTCTGGTCTTCTTCATTGTTTGCTAAGCCAAAAAGGATATTGTTACCACAATATCCTTCTCGTCTAAGAGGTAGTCAAAACTCACCCCATTTCCTGAGGGAATTATCCAACAGAAGCAAAAAGTCGTATTGCAAAAGATATTAATTGCAGCAATTTTTGTGGTAACACAAAATTGGGAACTACTTAAAGAGTCCACAGTAAGGAGCTCTTTACGTAAACTCTATTGTTCAGTCAAATAATGTACAATTACTAAAATGATAATTATGAAGGCAATGTAGCAACAAGTGAATTGCAAATGGTGATCTTAAGTGGAGGAAAAACCATGACAACATGCAAAATGGCATCCCTTGCCCACGCTGGTTCTCGCGATAGTAAGAAGTGGGGCTGGAAAGCACATCCATGCCCTCTGGCCTTGAAATTCCTGTCTCTGCCATGTCACAATGAGAAACAGAAGCCAGGCTTCCTCACTAAGGAGCAGGCTGGGGATCACTGACATCCTACATCTACTGCAGGTTCTAGGAGAGGGCCCGCTCAGGAGAAAGGAAGGGTCCCCTCCCACATGACGAGGGGAAGCTGAAGTCACTGCTGCCTTCCCTAGATTTTGAAGGTCCTGACTCCCTAGGTCCCCAGGGGGTGGGTCATAGCTGGGCTGTATAATGGTGACGAGAATCGTGGATCCCCAAGTCATTCTGGTGGCTGTGGAACCACTTGTTCGTGAAGACAGTGGGTGAACCGTTGTGATGAGTACCTTCCAAACTTCCTGTGTATGGTGCTGGAGTCTCTTGCCAACATCCAGTATCTGGGACAAATGCTGACTTCTCAGAGTGCCACCTGGCACTGTACTTTCCAGAGTAGTGACTGCAAATACATTCAACAGCGGTAATTGTGAATCCATTCAATTGAACCAATAATGTGAAACTGTTATTATATTTATTTATTTATTTATTTAAAGACAGAGTCTCACTCTGTTGCCCAGGCTGGAGTGCAGTGGTGCCATATTGGCTCACTGAAACCTGGGTTTTGAGCAATTCTTCTGCCTCAGCCTCCCAAGTAATTGGGATTACAGGTGCCTACCACGACGCTCAGCTTATTTTTGTATTTTTCGTAGAGACGGGGTTTCATCATGTTGGCCAGGCTGGTCTCCAACTCCTGACCTCAAGTGATCCACCTTCCTTGGCCTCCCAAACTGCTAGGATAAAGGTGAAAGCCACCATGCCCAGCCTGGAATTGTTTTTTAAAAGTTTTTTAAAACTGTTTTTACAAGCTTCTTGCTTGTAATCCCAGCACTTTGGGAGACCAAGGGGGTGGATCACATGAGACCAGGAGTTTGAGACCAGCTTGGCCAACATGGTGAAACGTGTCTCCACTAATAATACAAAATTAGCTGGGCATAGTGGCGTGCACCTGTAGTCCCAGCTACTTGGGAGGTGGAGGCAGGAGAATCACTTGGACCCGGCAGGCAGAGGTTTCAGTGAGCCAAGATCGCACTACTGCTCTCCAGCCTAGGCAACAGAGTGAGACCCTGTCTTAAAAAATAGAATAAAAATGGCCAGGCATGGTGGCTCACGCCTGTAATCCCAGCACTTTGGGAGGCCGAGGCAGGCAGATCACGGGTCAGGAGATCGAGATCAACCTGGCTAACACGGTGAAGTCCCGTCTCTACTAAAAATACAAAACAAAACAAAAATTAGCTGGGCATGGTTGCAGGCGCCTGTAGTCCCAGTTGCTCAGGAGGCTGAGGCAGGAGAACGGCGTGAACCCAGGAGGCAGGGCTTGCAGTGAGCCGAGATGGCGCCACTGCACTCCAGTCTGGGTGACAGAGCGAGACTCGGTCTCAAAAAAAAAGAAGTATGCTTCTTATTGTCATGATCATGAAAACCACAACCATTGCCATTAAAAGCACACAGTGTAGCAGAACCACTGATAATCTGTAGCCTTAAAAGTATCAATAAGAAATTTATCCTCAATGGAGTATGTTGGTTGGCAGCTTATTTTTTTGGATACTTAATGTGTGATTTTTACATTATGATTTTGTATTTTGTATCGACCATTAATTATATTTATTTCCAAACCTTGTAAACAAAAAATATACTAACACAGAATTTTGTTAAAATTTATATGAAGGAATATAAAAAAACCAATATTTTCTAGTATTCAGGAAAGTACACAGTAGCTTCCCAGTCCTCTGCTACCAGCTTCCAAACAGCTCCACAAACTGTGAAATGGTCCCCAAAATGTCCCCAATCTTAGGGAGAAGTTTGAGATTATTAGGGTCACAGCTACACTGCTGTAAGAGAGGCCCCAAAATATCGTGGGTGCAAACAACATCAAAATTATTATTATTATTATTTTTTGAGACGGAGTCTCGCTCTGATGCCCAGGCTGGAATGCAGTGGCATGATCTCCGCTCGCTGCAAGCTCTGCCTCCCGCCTCCATTCTCCTGCCTCGGCCTCCCAAGTAGCTGGGACTACACGTGCCCACCACCACACCCGGCTAATTTTTTGTATTTTTAGTAGAGATGGGGTTTCACTGTGTTAGCCAGGATGGTCTCAATCTTCTGACCTCGTGATCTGCCCACCTCGGCCTCCCAAAGTGCTGGGATTACAGGCGTGAGCCATCAAGCCCGGCCCAAAATTAATCTTACAAAACAAAACAACCAGGCTGGGTTGTTCAGGTGATGCTGCTATAAACAGATACAGTTTCAGCCAGGTGCGGTGGCACATGCCTGTAATCCCATCACTTTGGGAGGCCGAGGCAGATGGATCACCTGAGGTCAGGAGTTCAAGACCAGCCTGGCCAACGTGGCAAAACTCCGTCTCTACTAAAAATACAAAAATTAGCGGGCGTGGTGGTGGACACCTGTAATCCCAGTTACTCGGGAGGCTGAGGCAGGGAGAATTGCTTGAACCCAGGGGGCGGAGGTTGCAATGAGTCAAGATGATGCCACCGGGCCACAGAGCAAGACTCTGTCAAAAAAAAAAAAAAAAAAAAAAAAGCCAGGTATGGTTTCCCTGTTGCTCTCTATCCCCTAAGGTGTCATTATTTGCTTAATCAAGGCTGGGTTGCTCACTCTGGGAAAGGAGGAAGAACCAACATTCCAGATAAGGAGCTTAAATCTGGAGATGACCCAGAAAATGTTCACATCACTTCCTTTCAATATTTGGTTAGCCCACACTTAACCACATGGTCACATCCAGCTGCACAAGAGGCTAGGAAATGTAGCCTCTAGCTGGGCAACTGTGCCCAGGAAGAGGGGAGGAATTTGGAAGAACAAGTAGCCATCTGCTACAGAGATTCTTTTTAATTTAAAAAATTTACAACATAAAAGAATTATATCACAATCCCATCATAGAACTACTGACATTTTTCTATTGTTCTTTCCACGCTTGATACATGCGTGTTCCATGTATTTTTACAAAGTTGTAAAAATAGTGTGTATGCAATTTTACATTCTACCAGAAATAATACAGTATAATGAAAATAACATTAGGTTCAAATAATGATATGCTATTTTTTTTACCCATGACATTGGCAAGATCTTTTAAAAAACCACAATAACCAATGTTGGAGATATCATGGGGAAACAGCCACTCAAATGTTACTAATGAGAGTGTACATATGTGTAATTTCACTTGGAGGGCAATTTGGTGATATATTTAAAAGTTTTGGCCGGGTTTGGTGGTATGCACCTGTATCCCCAGCTACACGGGGAGGCTAAAGTGGAGGATGGTTTGAGCCCAGGAGTTTGAGGCTACAGTGAGCTATGATCACGCCATTGCACTCCAGCCTGGACGATAGAGAGAGACCCTGTCTCATTTAAAAAAAAAAAAAAAAAAAGTTTTACAATTTAACCTAAGGGGAAAAATTTAGAGATGTGGGTACAGATTTGTATAAAGGCTAGTTGTCAAAGCCTTACTTATGCTAAAAAGTAGAACTAACCTAAATATCCAACAGGGATTGTTTAATGAATTATGATTCAACCGTCCACAGAGATTAGAATTGTGCTCTTGAAGAACACTGACGATGTAAAAATTCTGCTAACATATTAAGTGAGAAAGCACATTACAAAATGGAATGTATGTTCTGATAATTTTTGGTAAAAACTATCCATAGCTATAAAGAGGACTAGAAGAATATTCACCCAAATGTCAACAGTGGTCCTTCTGGGTGAGTGCTATTGACAGTGGTTTTTACTTCCTTATTTACTCCTTTTGGTATTTTTCAAATATTTGGCAATAGACATGTATTAGTTTTATGATAAAGGGATTATTTAAGACACTGAATTAAACATACAGAATCTTAACACATTAGAAATGATCCTCAAACTCCCTCATGTTCCAAATGGGGAAACTGAGGCCCAGAGAGGGTGAGTGACTTGCTAAAGTAACACAACTAGTTAGAACTGAGATTTGAACTGAGGTAGTTTGTCTCCAAGGCTGGTGTTCTTATCACTATATAACTAAAACAAACAAACAAACAAACCCTTTTTTTTTTCTTTTTCTTTTTGTAGTCAATGTTCTACTGAACAAAAAGAACTTTTCTAAAAACAACTTGACTCCTGGAAGCTTAGTCAGTGTTGAGATACACAAAAAACAAAGTGTCTGCAAGTCCTTGGAGAACTTAAAACAACTTAAAACACAAACACACACACACACACACACACACACCAAATTTCTGGTACATCCAGTGCTTATAAAGCAATATACATTGGGAAAACAAACATTCACACTGATAGAAACAGGATGTGAGTGCCTCATTCATTCATTCAAAAAATATTTGTTGCACACCTACTGCATGCTGTTTTTAACACCCTAGATCCTGGTAATCAATGGTAAGCAGACATGATTCTCACTCTTCTGGTGCTTACAGTATTTAAATTCTGCTCATGTTCGTGGGACATCTATTATACACTTTACATATTTTTTAAGTTTTTTTCAGTATAGAGATGGGGTCTCACTATGTTGCCCTTGCTGGTCTCAAATTCCTGGGCTCGAGTGATCCTCCTGCCTTGGCCTCCCAAAGTGCTGGGATTACAGGCATGAGCCACCACACCTGGCCAATGCTACACATTTTTATGAACCTTTGTCATTGTGCTATACCAATAATATTAACCTCCACTTAATGAGTTATAATTTAGCTACTAAGCATTGTAACTAGGCACTATTTCTAATCTTACAACAGCCCTATGAGATAGGTATCATTAATTCTATTTCACAGATGAGAGAAATAGAATCACAGATATTAAGTGGATTTCCCATGGTTACACAGACTAAGTGACAGATCTGTTTTCTAACGCTCATCTATCTCACTGCCCTTAAACATAGGGTCCTCTTTCCACAACTGTAGCCTCAACCTCGAGCACCCACTCATTACAGAGGTTGAATAAAGGGCTAGGACTTAGTGAATTTAGACTTTTTCAGACGTATTGAACTTACTGAGATAGAGCTGAGGAATCTGCTATTCTTTATTTATTATTTATTTATTTATTTATTTATTTATTTATTTATTTATTTATTTATTTTGAGACAGAGTCTCTCTCTGTCACCAGGCTGGAGTGCAGCGGCGGATCTCAGCTCACTGCAACCTCCACTTCCTGGGTTCAAGCGATTCTCCTGCCTCAGCCTCCTGAGTAGCTGGGATTACAGGCGTGTGCCACCATGCCCAGCTAATTTTTGTATTTTTAGTAGAGACGGGGTTTCACTATGTTGGCCAGGATGGTCTCGATCTCTTGACCTCATGATCTGCCCGCTTCGGCCTCCCAAAGTGCTGGGATTACAGGCGTGAGCCACTGCGCCAGGCCGAATCTGCCATTCTTAATAAGATCACTCTATAACTTGTATCTGTGCTAAAGTTCAGGGGCCACTGCCCTTATCTGTAACCCGGAATCCTACCATTCAATCTCCCATTAGAGAATGTATCCCCAGGTCTCAGGTGGGATGTACCAATCCTCAAATTCCACTAGGGGCCAGTATAGGCCAATATGTCTAGAGAAGTGGCACATTGTTGAAGACTGTGGAATCAATCACTGATGACATTCATTCATCACTGGACCAGCAGCGAGGGCTTGTTGGCTGCCAGGCACTGGGCTGAGCAAAGGCGGATGATTTCTTTAATGCTATTTACAAACTAGGAAAACTGCTTTGGGGCCAGGCACGGTGGCTCACGTCTATAATCCCAGCACTTTGGGAGGCCGAGGTGGGTGGATCACCTGAAGTCAGGAGTTTGAGATTCGCCTGGCCAACATAGTGAGACCCCATCTCTATATTGAAAAAACTTAAAAAAAAATGTGTAATGTATGGTAGATGTCCAACAAACATTAGCAGAATTTAAATACTGTAAACACCAGAAGAGTGAGAATCATGTCTGTTTACCATTAATTACCAGGATCTAGTGTGTTGAAAACAGCATGTAGCAGATTGCAACAAATATTTTTTGAATGAATGAATCAATGAAGCACTCATATCTGTTTCTATCAAAGAGCCGAGATCGTGCCACTGCACTCCAGCCTGGGCAACAGAGTGAGACTCTATCAGAAAGAAAGGAAAGGGGAGGGGAGGGGAGGGGAGGGGAAGGGAGGGGAGGGAAGGGAAGGGGGAAGGAAAGAAAGCTTCTGTGGAGTAATGTCATATGTTGAAAAGCAGGGTCATGGTGTTTTGCAGTTTCTCCCATCAAAAGGTAGATCTATTTCCTCACCCCTTGATTCTGGACTTGCTTTGACCAAGAGAACGTGGTAGAAGTGACTTGCCGAGTTCCAGAGCCTAGACCTCGAGGTCTCACTGCTTCTCCCTTTGCTTTCTTGGGAGGCTTCTGGCATTGAGTTCAGAAACCTAGGTTGAAAGACCATGCAGAGAAGCCCAGCTATCCCAGCTGACACCCTAGCCTCGTGGATAAAGCCGTCTTAGCCCACATATTCCTGGACCAGCCACCAGTGATTGTAAGCTGCCTGGTGAGCCCAGCAGACCCAGTCAACCCACCAAATTGTGAAAAATAACAAATCATTATTTTAAGCCACTAAGTTTCAGAGTAGATTATTACACAGCAATAGATAACTGACAGACGTGGCAATGCACAGGGGATTTTTAAAATTAATTTAGCAGTTCTTTAACTGAGTGTCTGCTTTGTACCAAGTATTGTATTATCCCATGTGTTGGAGAACTGTGCCTTGTGGAACAAGATGGAAGAAGCCCCAAGCCTCAGATGGGCGAAGACGTGCAATCAATTAATAAATGGATAGATATATGGGACAGTATAATCTCATATGGAGATAAGTGCTGTGAAGAAAAACAAAATATGGAGTTCAAGAATGGTTGAGGGTCGAGATCAGGTTCCTAGAGTGGTCATGGAAATCTTCTCTGCAAAGGTGAAATTTGAGGATAGCTCTGAGTACTGAGAAGTAGCAAAACCTGTGAAGATCCAGGAGAAACACTTCCATTTCAGGCAAATGGAACAATAGGTGAAAAACTCCAAAGCGGTAAACATCTTAGTATACTCAGAGTACAGCCTGGAGGCCAGTGGGATTTGTTGAATGCAATGTTAAATGCAAATTAATACAAATTTGTTAAATGCAACTGTCAAATGCAAATTAATAGTTTAACTTGTTAGGCCGAGCACGATGGCTCTTGCCTGTAATCCCAGCACTTTGGGAGGCCGAGGAGGGTGGATCACGAGGTCAGGAGTTCGAGACCAGTCTGACCAACGTGGTGAAATCCTGTCTCTACTAAAAATAAAAAATTAGCCGAGCGTGGTGGTGCGCACCTGTAGTCCCAACTACTCAGGAGGCTGAGGCAAGAGAGTCACCTGAACCCGGGAGGTGGAGGTTGCAGTGAGCCAAGATAGTGCCACTGCACTCTGGACTGGGTGACAGAGTGAGACTTCATTGCCAAAAAAAAAAAAAAAAAAAAATGGTTAACTTGTTAAACTGGTGTAAGATATCATTTTAACTTATTTAGGATTCCATATACTTCAATTTTCTTAACACTAAGAACAGGGTCATGTCAGCCACTCACATTCACTGAATGCTAACTCGAATGAATATTATTCTAAAGTATTTGTCAAAATATGTTTAAAAGTTCTTTCTTTTTCTGGCTTTTGAATCGGTAAACTATTTTACACTTCTCTGAAGCTCTTATTGCCTTTAGTGCTATGATGCTCAGAACCTAATTTTCAGATCTAGACTACCTCATCAAAGAATACTAATTGGTTTTACAGAGTAAACAGGCAGCTTACAGAATGGGAGAAAATATTTGCAAACTATACATCTGACAAAGGTCTAATATCCAGAATGTACAGAAAAACTCAAATAAATGTGCAAGCAAAAAATAACCCCATTAAAAAATGGGCAAAGAATATGAACAGACACTTTTCAAAAGAAGACATACATGTGGCCAACAGGCATATGAAAAAATGCTCAGTATCACTGATTGTTAGAGAAATGCAAATCAAAACCACAGCAAGATACCATGTCACGCAGGTCAGAATGGCTATTACTAAAAAGTCAAGGCCAGGCACAGTGGCTCACGCTTGTGATCCCAGCACCTTGGGAGGCCGAGGCAGGTGGATTACCTGAGGTCAGGAGTTCCAGACCAGCCTGGTCAAAGTGGTGAAACCCTGTCTCTACTAAAAATACAAAAATTAGCTGGGTGGGGTGGTGGGCGCCTGTAATCCCAGCTACTGGGGAGGTTGAGGCAGGAGAATTGCTTGAACCTGGGAGGCAGAGGTTGCAGTGAGCTGACATAATGCCATTGCACTCAAGCCTGGGTGACAAGAGCAAAACACTATCTTAAAAAAAAAAGTCAAAAAATAACAGATGCTGGCCAGGTTGCAGAGATAAGAAAGCACTTACACGCTGCTGGTGGGAGTGCAAATTAGTTCAACCACTGTGGAAAGCAGTGTGGCAATTCCTCAAAGAACTAAAACCACAGCTAGCATTTGACCTGGCAGTCCCACAGCTGGATAGATATCTAAAGGAATATAAATTGTTCTGCCATAAAGATAAATGCACATGTATGTTCATTACATCACTATTCATAATAGCAAATACATGGAATCAACCTAAATACCCATCGGTGGCAGATTGGGTACAGAAAATGTGGTACATATAGACCATAGAATACTATGCAGTCATAAAAAAGAACAAGATCAGCTGGGCATGGTGGCTCACCCCTGTAATCTCGGCACTTTGGGATACCAAGGCGGATGGATTCCTGAAGTCAGGAGTTCAGGATCAGCCTAGTCAACATGGTAAAACTGTGTCTCTACTAAAAATACAAAAATTAGCTGGGTGTGGTGGTGGGCACCTGTAATCCCAGCTACTCAGGAGGCTGAGGCAGGAGAATTGCTTAAACCCAGGAGGCAGTGAGCCGAGATTGCTCCACTGCACTCCAGCCTGGGGGACTGAGCGAGACTCCATCTCAAAAAAAAGCAGCAGCAGCCTCTGGGGTGACAGAAGTCTGTCTGCAATTATTTCTATACTTAGGGGCAAGGAGGGAAGTGCCGGCAGCCTGGGTGAAGGGCTGATGGAGGTGGTAGAGAGAGACTACAGGCCAGGAAGGTCGCTGTTGCTCACCCAAGTGTTGTCTTGGGACAATCACTACCTACATCCTACTTCTTCCCTTTAGAAACCATCAGCATAGCCAGGCCACATGGATCAGCCTTCCAGGAAAGCAACATGCCCTAATAAGGAGAAAAGTTAAGTGAAATTAAGAGATTATTTCCCAGAAAGACGCCTCCTATCACTGTTGGCTGTTTAGTACAAATTTAAGGGCAAATCCCTGACCAGAGGATAACTCTCACCTAGAAAGATGTGATTAGACCAGAGGGATCAAGAGGGGTTTTGGACAGGTGTGGTGGCTCACGCCTGTAATCCCAACATTTTGGGAGGCTGAGGTGGGAGGATCATTTGAGGCTAGGACTTGAGACCAGCCTAGGCAACACAGTGAGACCCTATCTCTACAAAATAAAATAAAATAATTAGCCTGGTGTGGTGGCGCACACCTGTGGTCCTAACTGCTTGGGTGGCTGAGGTGGGAGGATTGCTTGAGCCCAGGAGTTAAGGGTAGCAGTGTGTTGTGATCACACCATTGCACTCTGGCCTGGGCGACAGAGACTCTATCTCTTAAAAAAAAAACTGGGGGACACTCTGTGACCAGGGCTTATCTCCTCTCTCCTTAAACCCAGAGGGAGAGACAGACTGGTCCTCAGTCCTTCCCCTAGAAGTTGCCATGCAGAGTGGCTGATAACTTCAGGGGAACAGGAGCTCATTGACCAAACTAATTAGCCACCTGAGGAGTACAAACACAGTAAAAAGAGGACGACGAACACCTACCATCTGAAGCAAAATTATTGGAATAGACCAACCAAGAACATGCGCGGTAAATAAACTTAGGAAAATAAAGATAAAGCAAGAACAAGAAATCATTCTGTACCACTTTAATGAAGTATACTTAACATACAGTAAACTACACATATTTAAAACATTCAATTTGATGAGCTTTGACATAAGTATACACCTGTCAAATCATCACTATAATCAAGATAATGAACATCTCAATCACCCCTAAAGCTTCCTTGTACCCCTCTATCTTAGCCTGTTCAGGCTGTTATTAAACAGAATATTATAGACTGGGTGGTTTATAAACAACAGAAATGTATTTATTTATTTATTTTTATTTTATTTTATTTTTTGAGACAGTGTCATTCTGTCACTCAGGCGGGAATATAGTGGCGTGATCTCGGCTCGCTGCAACCTCTGCCTCCCGGGTTCAAGCAATTCTCGTGCCTCAGCCTCCCAAGTTGCTGGGATTACAGGCACCCACTACCACTCCCAGTTAACTTTTTTTTTTTTTTAAGTAGAGACAGGGTTTCACCATTTTGGCCAGGCTGGTCTCGAACTGCTGACCTCAGGCCATTTGCCCACCTCGGCTTCCCAAAGTGCTGAGATGACAGGCGTGAGGCACTGCACCCAGCCAACAACAGAGATTTGTTTCTCACAGTTCTGGAGGCTGGAAGACCTTGATCAAGATGTCTGGTAAGGGTCAGCTTCTTCATAGACACCTGTCTTCTCACAGTAACCTCCCAGGCAGAAGAGGGAACAGACTCACTGAGTCTCTTTTATGAGGACACTAATCCTATTCATGGAGGCTCCGCCCTTACCACCTAATCACCTCCTGAAGGGCCACTTCCTAATACTATCACCTTGAAGGTTAAGATTTCAATATATGAATTGTGGGGGGACACAAACTCAGACCATAGCACCTTCGTGGTCATCCTTTCCTCCAGCTCCATCCCAGATAACCATTGATCTGCTTTCTGTCACTGGAGGTTAATTTTATAGATAGAATTTTGTATAAATAGAAGCATATGGTGTGCATTCTTTTTATCAGGCTTATTTTACTCAGCATCATAATTCTGAGGTTCACTCATATCATTGCATATATTGATAATTTTTCCTTCGATTGTTGATTAGTATTTCATTGAACAAATAGATCTCAATTATACATCCATTTATCTGTTAATACATATTTGGGGGTGTTTCCAGTTTGGGGGCTATTACAAATGAAGCTGCTATAAATATCTAGGTACAAATCTTTGCATTGATGTATGGGTTGGTTTGTTTGTTTGTTTTGAGACAGGGTCTCACTCTGTTGCCCAGGATGGAGTACAGTGACGCAATCTCGGCTCACTGAAACCTCCTGAGTAAGTGGGATTACAAGTGCGTGCCACCACTCCTGGCTAATTTTTGTATTTTTAGTAGAGACGGGTTTGTACCATGTTGGGCAGGCTGTGTGTTGATGTATGTTTCTATTTCTTTTGGATAAAAAAAAAGCTAAGAATGGAATGGCTGTGTCATATGGTAGGTGTCTATTAAACTTTAAGAAACTGCCACGTATTTTTCCAAAGTGGTTGTGTCATTTTTCATTCCTGTTAGCAGTGTATGAGATCCCCAGTTGCTCCATGTCTTCTCTAGTACTTGGTTTGGTTGGTTTTTTAAATTTTAGCCATTCTATTTAGATGTTTCCCTGTTTACTAACAATGTTAAGCATCTTCTTAAGTTCTTATTCATGTATCTTCTTTTTTTTTTTTTTTTGAGACGGAGTTTTGCTCTTGTTGCCTGGGCTGGCGTGCAATGGTGTGATCTCGGCTCACCGCAACCTCCATCTCCCCAGTTCAAGCGATTCTCCTGCCTCAGTCTCCCGAGTAGCTGGGACTACAGGCATGTGCCACTACGCCCGGCTAATTTTTTTGTATTTTTAGTAGAGATGAGTTTCATCATTTTGACCAGGCTGGTCTCAAACTTCTGACCTCAGGTAATCCACTCGCCTCAGCCTCCCAAAGTGCTGGAATTAAAGGCATGAGCCATCACGCGTGGCCCTGCCTCTTTCAATTTATAGATTCTTCCTCCACCCCTTTCATTTCCTTACAATGTATCTGTTGAAAAACCCAGGCCATTTACTGCAGTTTCTTGCAGTCTGGATTTTGCTGATTTTATACTCCTGTTGTAGTTCAACATCTCTCTCTATCCTTGGCATTTCCTGCAAGTTGGTACCTAGGTTCAGAGAATGGTTCAAAATCACGTTTGGTCCCTTTGGCAAGACTACCGAGGGTATTTGGCATGACTATAGGAGACACATTATGATTTGTTGTTTCTTTGAGATCTTAGGAGTGGCTGATGCTCAATGCCTATCTATTTATTCAGAGGAGTTGCAAACTAGTTATATTCTATCTTTTTCCCATTTAGAGTTGGAATACTTTTATTAAGAGGAATTTTTCCTCATCAACTATTTGGATACCCAAATAATATTTGCTTTTTATTTAAAGTTTAACAAGTTTAATGGAATGTTTTAATGTTGGTCCCTCAGGGTGTATATTCTGTTGGTATACTTTCAATTTTAGTTTCAACCTTTTTTTAATTTCTGAAATGTTTTCTTGAATTATATCTTTTGGCATTTGTTCTGTTCCTCCCTTGCTTGGTTTTCTTCTTTTGGAACTCCTATTACCTGTATGTTTCATCTTTGCTGCTTTCAATATTTGTCAGTTTCCCTCAAATCTTGTTTATCTCTTCATTTCCTTTTTATTTAAACATATTTTTCTTTTTCACTGTCTTTTATCTCTTAAGTCATTATCTGTTTATCTGTTATTATTATTATTTTTTTTCTTGAGATGAGGTCTCACTCTGTTGTCCAGCCTGGAGTCACTGGCTCAACCATGGCTCACTGCAGCCTGGATCTCCCAGGCTCAAGTGATCTTTCCACCTCAGCTTCCTGAGTAGCTGGGGTTATAGGCACATGCCACCATCCCCAGCTAATTTTTTTTTTTTTTTTTTTTTTTTGTAGAGATGGGGTTTCACCATGTTGCTCAGGCTGGTCTTGAACTCTTGGGCTCAAGTGATCAGCCTGCCTTGGCCTCCCAAAGTACTGGGATTACAGGTGTGAGCCACCATGCCCAGGCTGATGTATTTGTTTTTAAGTAAGTTAGTCTTGTTCTGTTTTATGGTGTCTCCCTGGTGTGTTTTCATTGTCTGTAAGGATGTTAATCTACTCCCTCTTTGCATTTTTTTTCTTAACAACTGTGTACAGAATTTAATCTTGATACTTTTGTATTATTTTTATGTAAAATTTGTTTTCCTGACTTTTTGGAATGAGTGTTCAGGCAAGCTTTTCAACCTTCTTAGAGCAGCCGCTCTTCTCTTGTTTATGTGTGGAGTTCAAACATATTGCAACCTGCTTTCTGGATTTTCCTGCCTCTGTTTTTATCCTTTCTTGAGTCTCGGCCATCTTCTACTTTCCTCTCTTGTCGCTGTCCTGCTCCCAGGAGTTTTAGCCCACGTTTTCCCTGGTGTGGGGCCTTGTCTTAAAAGAGAGCCGATCAGCCTCAACTGTTTATAAGGGCTACAGTGCTCCAGCCCTTTCAGGCGTTCTTGCCTTAGGTCCTTGTTCTCATCCACTGTTGGAGAGGACAGCACCTCTCCCAGCTTCAGCTGATGTTTTCAGATTGGCAGCCCAACTTTCCATTGATCACCTGTTACCTATTTTGGATTCTCCTGTTCTCAGGCCTCTCATATACTATCTCTTTTCCTTCTTTCATTTTCCTCTTACAAAAATGTTCTTGTGGCAATAGACATTTTGCCTCAACCACTTGTATTCAGGGGCTCATGAGGTTACCTTGTACCTAGCTTTGTTGAAAGTACTGTTTGGGTCCTTGGTTTTGCTATTCAATTGCTGGTTTTTTGTTTGTTTTTTTGAGACGAAGTTGCCCAGGCTGGAGTACAGTGGCCTAATCTCAGCTCACTGCAACCTCCGCCTCCTGGGTTAAAGCGATTCTCCTGCCTCAGCCTCCCAAGTAGCTGGGACTACAGCTGCACGCCACCACGCCCGGCTAATTTTTGTATTTTTAGTAGAGATGGGGTTTCACCATGTTGGCCAGGCTGGTCTTGAACTCCTGACCTCAGGTGATCCAACCTGCCTCGGCCTCCCAAAGTGCTGGGATTACAGGCATGAGCCACTACACCCAGCAGACGTGCATGTATCTTTATAGTAGAACGATTTATATTCCTTTGGGCATATACCCAGTAGTGAGATTGCTGGGTTGAATGGCAGTTCTGGTTTTTAAACTCTTTGAGGAATCACCACACTGCTTTCCACAATGGTTGAACTAATTTACACTCCCTTTACACTCCCACCAACAGTGTATATGTATCCCTTTTCTCCACCTCTCCAAATTTTTTTTTTTTTTTTTTTTTTTTTAGACGACAAACTGTCACTGTGTTGCCCAGGCAAGAGTGCAGTGGCATGATCTCGGCTCACTGTAACCTCCACCTCTCGGGTTCAAGCTATTCTTCTAACTCAGCCTGCCGAGTAACGAGGATTACAGGCGCCCACCACGACGTCCGGCTTTTTCGTATTTTTAATAGAGATGGGGTTTCACCATGTTGGCCAGGCTGGTGTCAAACTCCTAACCTCACGTGATCCACCCACCTCTGCCTCTCAAAGTGTTGGGATTAAAGCGTGAGCCACCTGGCCTGGCCAACTTTTTTTTTTTTTTTTGAAACAGAGTCCTGCTTTGTCACCCAGGCTGCAGTGCAGTAGCATAATGATGGCTCACTGCAACCTATGCCTTCCCGGCTCAAGCAATTTTCCCATCTTAGCCTCCCGAATGGCTGGGACTATGTGCGCATGTCGCCACGTCCGGCTAATTTTTGTATTTTCTGTAGAGATGCAGTTTCACCATGTTACCCAGGCTGGTCTCCAACTCCTGGGCTCAAGCAATCCATCAGCCTCAGACTCCCAAAGTCCCGAGATTACAGGTGTGAGTCACCACACTGGCCATGTTGTTTTTTGACTTTTTAATAATAGCTATTCTGACTGGTGTGGTTTTGATTTGCATTTCTCTAATGATCAGTGATACTGAGCTTTAATATGCTTTTTTTGGACACAGGTATGTCTTCTTTTGAAAAGTGTTCATGTTTTTAATGGTTTTTTTTTAATGTTTTTTCTTTTTCTTGTAGATTTGCTTAGGATCCTTACAGATGCTGAATATTAGACTTTGTCAGATACATAGTATGCAAATATTTTCTCCCATTCTGTAGATTGTCTATTTACTCTGTTGACAGTTCCTTCTGCTGCCTACTGATGTCTTGACATGACACACCCTGTGATAACTGGAAATAAAGTAGAAGGCAAGTACAGTATTAGAACACATTCAGGCCGGGTGCGGTGGCTCACTCCTGTAATGCCAGCACTTTGGGAGGCCGAGGTGGGCGGATCACCTGAGGTCAGGAGTTTGAGACCACCCTGGCCAACATGGTGAAACCCCATCTCTACTAAAAATAAAAATTAGCTGGGCATGGTGGTGTGCGCCTGTAATCCCAGCTACCTGGGAGGCTGAGGCAGGAGAATTGCTTGAACCTGGGAGGCAGAGGTCATGCCACTGCAATCCAGCCTGGGCAACAAGAACAAAACTCAGTCTCAGAATGTGCAGTAACCTTAAGCGCAAGAAAGTCCTTGGTATAATTAAATGTCTTCAACAGCAACAGAATCTGGCTCTCATTACCAGATGCAACTACCAAACTTTCCACTAGGTGGCAGAATAGGCTAGATAATGGCTGGGGTTCTCACCCTTAGTGAGCATGGCCAACAGCTGTGGGTCTCCAGCCCCAAAGTTTGATTCATTAGGTCTGGGTGCAGCCTGATAATTAGCATTCCTAACAAGCTTCCAGGTGATACTGATGTTTCCAGGTGATACTGGTGGAAAGTTTCCAGGTAATGCTGGAAGGAAAGTACATTTTGTGAACACTGGATTACAGAAATGTAGACCAACCCAAGGCCCATTCACCCATCAAGCCATTCATCCCTTCCTCCAGTTTACTTTGTAGTTCTAGGTGATGTAAGCACAAAGAATGAGACATGGTTCTTGTTCTCAAGACATAGTCGGGTGAGGGAGAAGAGGAAAACTAAAAAAGCAACTCTTAATTACTTCCACCTCTCCATTTCTTCCAACACACAGACTTCCTAAGTGTTGTTTTGCTGTTCGTCTGTCAAATACAGTTTAAGCCTTATGCCCTTAGAGTCTGCATGATGAACCAGTGCAAGAGCTGGACCTGCCGAATGACAGTCTCAGGAACATGTGCTGTCCTATGACAAGTTTCCGACAGAAAATCTCTGAACTTACAGAGGCTGAGATATAAAAGCACACCTGACACCCCCGAGTCTGCACTGAGTAAAAATAAAACACAGGATTACTACGTTCTTCGAATCTGTGCTTGGTTGCTTTCCAAAATGAATTCCTCATTTTAAACTCAATACATATTATGGTTAAATTAGGGAAAAAAATCTTTTGACTCATGATTGTCCATATTTTCCTTTAAATAGTATTGTTGACTAGCTCTAATCTTTGGTACTGGGTCTTACTAGATCTACTTTTTGCATAATTTGTGATGTACCATATAAACCAATAGTATGTAAACAGATTGTGTATAGGTTCACTTGACACAAATCTTTTCTATGTAATCAAAGAACACTTCAACGCATGTCTTGGGTTGAACTATTATTTCTAAATCAGTGATAACTAGATTAGTGAAATTTTATTTACAGCCATAATTCATCTCGACCAATGTTTTCACAAGTATTCGAAAGTGTAATAAAATAAATGGGTAAAAGATGCAGACAGAATTCAAGAGATACAAATAAGCACACATAAAAATATGTCATTTTCTCTCTAGTCTCCCCCCCATAAAAATATGTTGTCATGTGTTAAAGAAATGTCAGTTAAAGCAACCTTGAGATACTTCCTTTCTATCTATTAAATTGGCAAACATGTTTAGAAATGTTCTTTCTTGGGCAGTGGTTAGACAAGTGTTCACTTCATAACTATTCAACAAAACTGTGTGTTGTAAGCACTCTTCTGTACCTGTAACAGAAAATATTAAGAAAAATTTCCATTGTTTTTGCGAGTAAGTCTTCTACTGGAGCTTGTTCTAAGGAAATATGCACAAAGAAGTTCTCTGTAGTATTTTCTAAAAAGCAGAACTGGAAACTACCTAATTATCTACCAAAACATAAAAGGTTTAGCAAATTACAGTAATGAAGGAAAATTACAAAATACTATGGTAGTTGTAAAAACCTAACGCGCATTTTTGAGAACGTATTACAAAACAATGATTTGCAGTACATAAATCCATACACATGTGCATAAGGATTAGAAGAGAGTATTAAAAATCATAATGATAAAGGAACTCTGGGTAACTTTCTCCATAAGTTTTTATTACTGTTAGATTATCTTTACCACAGAGAGCACAGAACATGTGGTTAAAATGCAAAGGACAGGCACATCCTACTGGCAAGGACTACTCATGTCTAATCACAGTGTGATCATTAAATATTCTGTCCAAATGTACTCAGAACACTTTAGATGTTTACAGGATATGGCAGAAAAGGGAAGTCTGAGAGAGGAAGAGTTGTGTGGAATTGATCTTTCATTTTGCTTCTGATCTTTTATTTTCAATTTTAGATGCTTTGGAAGTTATTTTTCTTCCAAGTTTAGATAGCTCTTAAGACAATCCATGGAATTTGTTAAAATTTCACTGAGTTCCTACTCTCAATCTTACAATATTGCTGGGGAAACCAGGTATTCACCTGTATTTTGGAAAAAAAAATTGAGAATCAAGATGAAAGTTAATAGTTGTCTACTGCAAAAGGTACAACAGTATTTATTGCTAAATGAACTGCACCACTAACCTTACACAAAAATGCTCAGTGAGGCTGGAGTGGGGTATGCTGGTCAGCAGAGGCTTTAAAGATAGTGGGAGATCAACACCCAAAGTGCAAGGGTGGGAATAAATAGAAGAGCAGTAACTGTTTGCTTGAAGAAATTAGCTAGGGCTCCATTATGTTAAGGAATCCAGATGTGCCCTGTTGGTAATGGCGAGTTACCAAGGTTGAACAAGAGCCAAGTAAATGCTCAAAGATGTGGCTGGGGAGACTCCCTGGAAGCAAAGCATAAGACAGGTTGAACCGTGCACACAGGTGGTGGAGGGAGAAGGCAGCAGTCGGGGTTTGAAGGGACTTGAAATACAGACAAGAACAGACAAGGAAACATGAAAACATGGAAAAAAATCCAGGTTTGTGAGGGCTGAAAATCAGGGCTTCGGCCTCACCACCTACTACAACTCCTCTAGGCAATGAATCACTTTACCAAGCCACAGCTTTCTCATCTGTAAAACAGGAATGACAATCTGCCCTTAATGAATGCTGTCAGGGGATCAAAGGTGCAGGGCCATAGTATGCAAATGACAAGAAGCCCCGTAAGTTTAAGTGAGGAGGAAAGAACTCATGCAAAGATGTGCTGGATAGACACATCCTTGGGTAAGAGAGAAGAAGAGTATTCCAAGGTCTGGAACCTACAAAATGGGATGTTTACCCACCCCACCCCTTCACTTGCAACTATTCATGAAATTCACCAAAATTATTTCCTAGAGTTTTACTTCTTTTTTTTTGCTTTTTGGATCACCTTCAGAAATGGTTATATTGTTGAGTTTACCTTCTAGAAGATGTAGAAACAGTAAAAGAACAGAGCCACCTCAGATCACTCAAGGGGTTGTTCCATTTTCAAAAATACACTGACTTTTGAAAAGTCCCTCAATTGGTTGGATAAAATGTCTGAAGCGGTTGCGGGGAAAAGCAAGACAAGTCTTAACTACAGAATATATTTTTAAGGAGATGCAGCTTTATTACTCTCAAGTACAAACAATAATTTGGACTTGGCTAACCAAATTTGCCTAATTGAGAGAATCTGCTTTAATGTACAGATAGAAATTATTTAGTTAGCACAATCACTTATGGGTAAAAAGAGTACTTCTATGATGCAAGAAAATAGCTTCTCATCTTAGAGACATCTTGTTCCACAATCACTACACTATTTGCTTAAGCAATCCCTTCTTCCGCCTACCCCACATAGTTCAAATATAAACTTTATCTCACGCCCTCTAAATCACAACATACATCAAATTAGTGAAATATGAGTTGATGACTTTTTCCGCATTGCTATAGATGTTGGATTGGTGACAGAACTCTCTCTTCAACCTGAGCATTCTCATCAAGTACACTAAGTCCAAATCAGTGAAATACGCCTGTTCACCATCTGAGTACAAAGACGCCAAAACATGATGAGCTTTTATCATCTGAATTAATAATTTTCCAGGGTGGAATATTAAAAACACATCTTTACTTGGTTGGGCACATTTATGAAGAGTAGAAGTAGCTGAATTCTTTAGGCTGCAGTAATTAAGTGGGTTTACACTGGTCAGGATTGAATTACTAAATTTAAACAACTGAACTGTTCCAGGGAAGACCAGAAACACTGAAACATCCTGACAGCAAAACAGCTTTTTGCACTGAGCATGACCGTTCAGTCGGATGAGGCTGATGGGAATGGTGCAAAGACTACTCAGTAATCCATCTGAGGATTTATCCCGAAAAAAGTTTACTTTCCTAGAGCAGGCATGGGGAACCTTTGATTAGAGACACTGCCAAAGATGGCTAATGCACATTTTGTATAAAAAGTGAATCTGTTCTTTTCATCAGACACTCCATCCGAGGACAGGGTAATTCTCGAGGGTCTTGGTTGTCTTAAACCAAGCGAAAGCACCAGCATAACCTGGTAGGAGGGCTGTGTCAAGAAGACAGACCTAAAGGGCTTCTCCCCTATCCTGAAAACTGTGTCCACAGGCAAAGGTGACAGTATGCCCTGCCCAGACTGCATCATGAGTAGTAATCTGATCTGCTCACTTCCCTACAGAGAAAGGCAAGTGGCTTCATACACCAAGGCCCACAGAAGGAGGTACAGAAAGCTATAAAAGTGATGTTGGGGCTGGGCACAGTGGCTCATGCCTGTAATCCCAGCACTTTGGGAGGCCAAGGTGGGCGGATCACAAGGTCAAGAGATCGAGACCATCCTGGCCAATGTAGTAAAACCTCGTCTCTACTAAAAATACAAAAATTAGCTGGGTGTGGTGGCACGCGCCTGTACTCTCAGCTACTCGGGAGGCTGAGGCAGGAGAATCGCTTGAACCCAGGAGGTGAAGGTTGCAGTGAGCTGAGATCGCGCCACTGAACTCCAGCCTGTGGACAGAGCAAGACTCTGTCTCAAAAAACAAACAAACAAAAAAAGTGATGTCGGTAGGATTCACCTCTAGGCAACCTGGAAGCCACACCATAACAACTTCAAGATGCCAGCTGGGTTTGGTCAAAGAAATGTGTAAAGCCAGGATCCACTATCCTTAGCTGATTCTGTTAGATCAAAATGCCTAACCTAATACAAACAATTTCTTCAGGTCTAAAATACTGTTTCCGAAAGTATTTCTTTTGTTTTACAAATGGAGAGCCGTAACCATTTTCCTATGAATACTAGAAAGATTATATAATCCTCATTCAAACCTCACCAAGTGTTTTCAACAGCCAGAACACAGCAATTTTTAAACTATGAAAAATGAAGTGCAAACCTTACAATTCAATAGCAATGTTGCCCACGTTTCACTCATGAACGGCTATCCAATTGCATGCACCTTCCTGCAGAACTTCTTCCAAGTCTAGTCCTTCCACTGGAGGGGCTTTCTTCCTATTTCTCCAATAGGTCTAAAATGTCAGCTTAGAGTCAGATTTGGCAATGTGTTTTACTTCAAATAATGGAGCTGGAGGAAACTACATTCCTTTGGAATGATGACAGAATCTACTAGAAACGTCACACATCCACTCAGCTCTCCTGGATCCCTGTCCACACCATGAAGCCCGAAGTTGTTATGATGGCCTTTATGAACCTGAGAGAAGCCCCTTGCTTCCACCACACCACAGTGCCACCCAAGAAATCCAATCCTTGTAAGAAAGGATAGGGCTTATCTTCTCGTGACTTAGAATTTTTCAGAAATGAGAATATTCACAAAAGAGGGAAAGGCAATTCCCTTCCCTATGCGCTAAGGAAGCCAAAGTCAGTGTGTGCATGAGCTAGTTCTCAAAGGCAATAAAAGGAGAGTAAATAATAGTTTTAGTTATCCCCTACCCACTTCTCACTCTGACTCCCCACTTTGCTTTCTTTTGCAAAAAGGATGAGCTAGTTTTCCATTTTTATAACTGGCGACAGTACGAATATATCTAGCATCTACAAAGCAGCAGTTAAATAAAATCTCAGGCCAAATAAAGGCCTCCATAAGGAAGAATAGACATTAGGACTCCAATTACTGCCCAAAGTTCTGCTGTCAAAATCCAGCTGCATGATGATGCCACTGCACTCCACCCTACTGTATAACAGAGCAACACTGCCTAGGAAAAAAAAAATTCCAGCCGCACCAAGTACCACCTTGATGACTTCTATATTCACCACTAAAAACTGAAATAGAACACACTATATACAGCTTCAAGTTTGTCACTTTAATAAAACTTTTCCCACAAATAATTATAATTACTTGCTCTTTGAAGCTATTGGATAGGTCTGAAAGTGAGGTGGGGTGGGGATGGGCATTAG
This sequence comes from Chlorocebus sabaeus, assembly GCF_047675955.1. Lineage (NCBI taxonomy): Eukaryota > Metazoa > Chordata > Mammalia > Primates > Cercopithecidae > Chlorocebus > Chlorocebus sabaeus. The sequence goes on from NC_132915.1 coordinate 90,870,886, forward strand.
ATCAGTAACAGTTACCTGTTCAGGCTCGATAAAAAGTAAAAACTCGGCCAGGCGCGGTGGCTCACGCCTGTAATTGCAGCACTTTGGGAGGCCAAGGCGGGTGGATGACCTGTCAGGAGTTCGAGACCAGTCTGGCCAACATGGTAAAACCTTGTCTCTAATAAAAATATAAAAATTAGCTGGGTGTGGTGGTGGATGCTTGTAATCCCAGCTACTTGGGAGGCTGAGGCAAGAGAATCACTTGAACCCGGGAGGCGGAGGTTGCAGTGAGCTAAGATCGTGCCATTGTGCTCCAGCCTGGGCAATAAGAGCGAAACTCCATTTCAAAAAAAGTAATAATAAAGTAAAAAGTAATTTACCCTCATCATTGCCCAAAGTCTCCTGGGGCTTCTACAAAACAGATTCAGTTGCAATTCTGGTTCTATTTCTAGGAGTACTAAGCAGAGCTCATGCACAGAACTCAATGTGAGATGGATTAAACCCAGATTATGTGGGATGGGGGGAAGATATTGTCCCTTTGCTTAAACCCCACAGAGTTTCAACATGGATATTAATGATACCTGTCCTTGAAATCCACCATTAATTTCTATCAACTTCACAGCACTCAGAGGTCCCCAGTCTGGCTCTATGCTAATGCAGATTCTGGAAGAGACAGGTCCCCACCCTAGAGTTTACATCATTCTCAGCTCTGCTAGCAACACTTTTTCTCACCTGTCAGATGGATATGCTTTATACTGGAGTCAGCAAGAAGCTCATGTTCCCAGACATAAGCTGTCACTGAGGTTCCAATTCTTATGTTCATCTTCAAACTACCTTCCTGTTGGTCTGTGAATGAAATACGTCCCTCCCCACCACCCTTGTAATACAAGGGAACACAGCTGAAGAGTGGCTGAGATTTTTCTACTGCTTGCTCCCTCTACTCTCTCCCTGATTGTGGCCACTAACAAACATTACTACTGCTGAACCACAAAATTACCTACCTTTAGAGAGGGAGGACAACACAAACTGGCAGCCCAGGGACATGTTTTGTTTGGCTCACCTTATATTAAATTTTATCAGTTGTAACATTTTAAAAATCCAGGATTTCAAATAAAAATCTGGATTTCTAGCTCCTCCTGAAACAATCTAAAGACCTGCCAACGCTGGGCTTCTTTCTCCTAATGATAAAACAGAGCTGAATAACTGCCCTATTGTATCAACTTTCCAGGGGACAGCACAATCCTCCCCAGAATGTTTTACTCATTTATATTACCGGCATGGCTCCCTTAGGCATTTGGGTGTGTGAGCCCTAATCTAGGACAATTCCCTCATTTAAAAAATGAAGAAAATGATGGTATTAGAAGAGAAAGTTAATCTGCCTGAAGCTGCAGATTAAGTTAGAGACAAAGAAGGAAGTTAAATTGGGTTCAGGTATCCTTCTAATATAGCATACTGTGTCCCTATTTAAACCATGGCTTCTATCAGCATTTCTTCAACCAATTACTTAAACTGTCTAAGTGAAATCAGTTATATTTTCTACATTTTCCTTTTATTCATCCTTTTCATATAATTGATGTTCTTATAGAAAACTTTTTATCAGTCATTTCATTTAAATATTATCCTGCCAGAAAGAAACCATGAATCAGGGATCAGACAAAAATGCATTACCAACTTTTACACATTTCAGTAGGTAAAGGACCAGAAAGAATCTTAGAAATCACTGAGCTTAATACTTGGCTGTGCAGACAAGGAAGCTGGGACCCAGAGAGGCTGCAGAGTTCCTGGGTAACAGGCCCGGTCTCTAACCTTCCAGCTCACTGCTCTTTTCTGCTATACCAGGGCACGGCCGTGCAGTCATCCAGGCTGTCGGGGACTAGCTTCCCCAACATGGAAACAAAAACTACAGAACTTGCTCACATCTTAAACATGGCCAACCTTGACTCTGCCAAGACATAAGGTTTAGAATGAGTTGCTAACAATCAATTTACAGAATCAGATTTGCACTGGAAGACAGACTTTCTTTAGAACTGGTATTTGGTGGAAGTTTTAACAGTGGCTCTTATAAAAGCTAAACCCTGTGTAAGAAAAGTTGCTGTAACAACATCATAGCACCTTTGCTTCAACTTCAAAAGAAAAAAAGGCTATGGTAAAAAGCTTTAATAACACACAATGTGATTTCATAGGCAACCAATTAGCAGATTAATGGATCATTTAACTTTCTTTACTTAAAACCAATACTCCACTCAAGAAAGATGAACCCAAAATGCATCCTCTTACACTGACCAACTTAACTAAGTACAAATGAAGTCAATGGTGTACCCCATTAGCATGCTGCGTTGTATGTCAATAAAACAAGCCCTCCCCCACCCCGAGCCCTGGCCCCTGGCAAACATAGATAAATGATTGTGCACTGCGTGATGATACCATTAGGTGAGAACTTTGGTTCATGCAGTCGGCTGCCACAGAGGTTGCACCCAAAACCCGCAGCCCCGGCACCCAAAGTCAGTCAGCGGTGGTGGCTCATGGTGTCAGCCGTGCTCCTTCCACAACACCAGGTGAATACTGTGGTCAGGCATGCTGGTGGCAAAGACCAAGCCCGTGTCATTGTGCCCATCCAATCCATTCAGCCAGGATGCTTCGCCTGCCAGGAAGCTTGAGCCTCTCTTTGACTTCCTGTACTCTGGCAGAGGCCAGCGACTAATCAGGCTCTCTGTCCGCAAGTCCATGATGTACAGGTAGCGGTTGTCAAACAGCAGGGCAAAGATATCTCCAAAGCCAAGCAAGGCCAAGTTTGCTATCTCAGGTGTCTTGATGACCCTACAAGGATGAGAGTTAGGTACTGTGAAAGAAGGCAACTTTGCTTCTGTTTATGCTACTGTAATCTTTTCTGGAGATATTTAAAACCAGTATTAAATTCAAGCAAATTTAGAGTTAAATGTTTTTGATAAAAAGTAAAATATAAGGAGAAAAAGCTCAGCCCACTTATAAAAAAGCTGGGGGCGGGGGGGGGGTTCAGTCATTATATAATATTGGCATAAAAGGGAAAGGTGGTGTCCGATGAAAGTTTTTTTTTTTTTTTAGATAGGGTCTCACTCTGTTGCCCACACCGGAGTATAGTGGCGTGATCTTGGCTCACTGCACTTCCCAGGTTCAAGTGAATCTCCTGCCTCAACCTCCCGAGTAGCTGGGATTACAGGTGCCCGCCACCACACCCAGCTAATTTTTGTATTTTTTTTTTTGAGACGGAGTCTTGCTCTGTCGCCCAAGCTGGAGTGCAGTGGCGCAATCTCGGCTCACTGCAAGCTCCGCCTCCCGGGTTCATGCCATTCTCCTGCCTCAGCCTCCCGAGTAGCTGGGACTACAGGCGCCCGCCACCATGCCCGGCTAATTTTTTGTATTTTTAGTAGACACGGGGTTTCACCATGTTAGCCAGGATGGTCTCGATCTCCTGACTTCATGATCCACCCACCTCAGCCTCCCAAAGTGCTGGGATTACAGGCGTGAGCCACCGCGCCCGGCAATTTTTGTATTTTTAGTAGAGACGGGGTTTCACCATATTGGCGAGATGGTCTCGATCTCTTGACCTCGTGATCCGCCCACCTCGGCCTCCCAAAGTGCTGGGATTACAGGCGTGAGCCACCGCGACCGGCAATTTTTGTATTTTTAGTAGAGACGGGGTTTCACCATATTGGCGAGATGGTCTCGATCTCTTGACCTCGTGATCCGCCCACCTTGGCCTCCCAAAGTGCTGGGATTACAGGCGTGAGCCACCAGGCCTGGCATGTTATCTCAATCTTCATAATGCAGTTAGGTAGAGGTATTCTCTCCACTATATTAGTAAATAAGACTAAAATATCTTGCTATGAGTCATACAGCTAACATGATGCAGGCCTAGCAAATGTTTTCTGAGTATCATAGGTGCTGAGTGCTGGCTGGGCCCTGGAAAGAGATGAGCAAGATAGTCTTTGCCCCTTAGAAGGGGAGGGCATAGCATATAACCGCCAGAGTATGTGAGAATATGCTGAGCACAAACACTCCAACGGATATAACGGGAGTATCAAGGAATGAGCAAACCTTTCTGCCTTTTATCAGCTGGACCTGGAAGAATATTTTTTCTCTTTCTTGAAGAAGAAATGCAACTGGGCAATATGGATTGAGAGAATACCGAAAGCCTGTCTAAATTTTACAAATTCTCTCTCATGGGCATGTGGTTCTCTTATAGTTAATATCTGAAAAAAAAAAGTCTATGATACTAAGATACTAAGAATATCAACATACATCACTTCTATGAAACTAAGAAAATAGTTAACAGGTGCTGGCCCCTGCTTGAAAAGCAGTCAGAGAATGAGTTCACCCTCCTAGATTGAAAAAGGAAGAAACTTCTGCTAAAAGAGGTAGCCATTTAGATGACATGTTTGAGAACATCCAAAATCAATCACTGAACACTCCCTATGGCGTGAGCCTTTGTAAACAGGTTTACAAGATGGGAGTCTGATCCCAGGGAAAGCAGTAAGTTCAGATGACCTTGAAGTAAAGGGGAAACAAAGGTCCCAATATGTGTGCTCCAATGAGTTACAACTGATAACTCATCCATCATTTTCTACTTAGATGACTCATGTTCATTCACTCAACAAATATTTACTAAGAGCCTAAAGTGAGCTAGCCAATTGCTGGTACCAGGATTTCGGTAGCGAATAAGACAAAGTTCCTCACACTCAAACTATCCAAAACTGAATTTCCTAGTCAAACCTGTTTTTTCTATTTCTTTACTTGCTCATTCACCCAGGTGCTCAAGCTAGGAAACGTGGCAACCATCCAATTCTCCTCCTCCTCAAATCACAAATTCAGTCACCAAGCTCTATTGATTATATGCCCTAAATTTTTCTAATTTATTCACTACTATCTGCACTACCACACCTCTAGTCCAAGACACCATCTTTTGCCTGCACTGTTGCCAACAGCTTTCTACTGATCTCCCCACATCTACTCACTCCCTTTGAATCAGTTAACCTCACATACAACCTGATCTGTTACCACTTTGTTTCAACTTCTAAACTCTTTGATGGTTCCTTATTGTGCCCCCATCTTTAGTCACACTGAGGCATTTAAGGAATTTCCTTCAATTTCTCAAATGTACCTGAGGCTCCTTTAATCTCAGGGCCTTTGAACGGACTAGTGTCTCAGTCTAAAATTCCTCATTGTACATCCACTCCTGGTACTTAGTTAAGGCATTTATACTCATCCTTTAGAGCTCAGCCCAAATGTCTCTTCCTCTTAGAAGCCTTCCCTTACTCCACAAACTAGGCAGGGCCTCAAAGTACTCCACACTAGGCTCCTCTTAACCCAACCATTAAACAAACTGTTTCCAATTAGCTATTTAACATCAGTCTTCCCCTTCCTGCTGATCATTAATCTCCCTGAGTTTGGTAAGTACTTCTTATGCTTCCCAATGCATACCACAATGCCTGACACAAAGGTGGGTGCTCAATAAATATCTAAAGAATAAAGTAGTGGTGAAATAAACAGAGGCAAATGCAAATTCCTACAAAAGAGATCTAAAGGAGGCTAGGAAGCTAGGCATGGTGGCTCATGCCTGTAATCCCAGTACTTTGGGAGGCCGAGGTGGGTGGATCACTTGAGGTCAGGAGTTTGAGACCAGCCTGGCCAACAGGATGAAACCCCACCTCTACTTAAAAAATACACAAAATTAGCTGGGCGTCGTGGCAAGTGCCTGTAATTCCAGCTACTCAGGAGGCTGAGGCAGGAGAATCGCTTGAACCTGAGAGGCGGAGGTTGCAGTGAGCCGAGATCACACCACTGCACTAGAGCCTGGGTGACAGAGTGAGACTCTGTCTCAAAAAAATAAAAATAAGAATAAAAATAAAAGAGGCTAGGAAAAACAAATAGGAAGTCTGGTAGGTCCCACATCATAACAGAAACACAAAAAATAGGTGGCTACCGAGTTAGGGCTTAAGATCTGTGAAGATGAGCTGATTCCAAAGACTGAACCACAAATACGTTGCAGAATAGAGCACAGGTCTTGACAGGTTTGTGGCTTTCACTTTGATCACTTTAGAAATGGAACCAGACATCCCTGCTGTGCAGAGTCTGGGTCCTTGAACCTAAGTAACCTTACATGCTGTAGAGATAACCTAACTCAAACAATCACATCATATCTCAGACTTATTGAGTAACATGCTGTTATTTGTGCTTTGCTTCTTTTCAATTAGCTTCAAAGCTAAGTAGCCCTACCTGGTCCTAGCAATAGAGGTCAGAGGATTTGTAGTAGGTTTCAATAGAGGTTGGTTTATTTGTGTTTGGGAGGAAAAAAGCAGACACAAGACAGATTCTTTTCGGAGAAAAAATCTGAACCTGGCAATTCCTACCAGCAAACAATCCTGCAGGTTTATTATTTAAAACTATTATTCAAACACTAAAAACTAACAGAACTTTCATCTAGGACTCTAGATAGTCTCTATATGCCACTCCGAGTCAGAAGCATACATGAGAAAGCAGATGTGGGACCAAATTAAACCCTTTAGAGATGCTAAGCATTAAAACAACTATGACATCTCTAGCCCACCTTGCCTTTGCACCTTCTCTCCTAAAATTTTCATTAAAAATAAAAACAATATTAAACTACCAAAGATGTGATTTTCCCATGGTGATTACTTGAATATTTTGCTTTGCAAAATATCAAATTCTTTCAAAACTTTATTTTCCCCTGTTTCTGATGTCCCTGGCTTTCTGGTACCGTAAGTATATGCCTATTGGATAATCCAGCCATGCATGAATGGACGCATGTCGGAATAAAGTGAGAAGTGGAATGCTGGGCAAGGCCCCTACCCTGTCTCAGCTTCAGTGTCCCCAACTACAAGAGGAAAAGCTTAAACAGATGTTTTCTAGGAAAGGTTTCAGTCTTTTTTCTCAAAGCATAAATATCAATCATTTCTATAACTGATTCTGATACCTCTGAAACCTAACTGGTTAGAAATGTTGGTCTGACTCCAGGAAGGCATAGATGGGGTTTTAACTTTGTGATCAGAGAGATGCGGCCCACCAAAGTTTTGTGGTAACTGTGATCAGATCCACACAAGCTGACCTCAAATAGTCATGCATAAAAACAATTAAGAGAATGTTCAATTTTCTGTACTCCTCCAAGTCCTGAACCATGCTATGGGATGCTAACTTTGTGAGTTGTTATTAGTAAGTGTGCGCATAATAGGTGTGAAGTACAGTAGGTTAAGCAAATTCAAACAGGTTTCTTTATATGGGGCCTCTCAGACTTAAATTATTAATAAAGATCTGCCAGGTGGTGTACTAGGTCCTCATCACAAGCATTTCATTTAATAGTCACTTTACAGATGACGAAATTGAGCTACAGAGGAGTTAAGAAAGTTACACAAAATCACACAGCCCATCAGAGATGGCACCATGTCTTAAACGAAGGTTTGTCTATCAGCAAAGTTCTCTTAATGACCACATGGCACTGGCTTCCATCAGCCCCAAACATGCTAACAGATATTGTCATTTTCCAAGAGGAGCCTATTGTATGCAGTGAATCACAAAATTATTTGTCTATGGACTGCTGCTTATTTATTTCTTTGGAGGGAAACCCTGCACATTTTATTTTTCTCTAAGTATCTCTGTCTTTCTACTAGTCAACAGAAGGTCACTTGATGCCTAGATGCCACTAAAGTTTAACCAAGTTTGTAAAACAATGCAGAATTTCAACTGAATATGAAGTAGAACTTAAAATATTAGAACTTACGGAGATCTGAAAGGTCTTTTCATCCACACCCCTCATTTTCCAGAAAAGCATGTTAAATATGAAAGAAGTGGCTCATGACTCACACAGTCACGCAGGGGACGTTCCAGTATGTAACTCTTTTTCATGTGCTTACTTCCTCTAAAATATTTTTCCTGAGATGTTCAGTATATATAACCTTGTTTACAAGTGATACAGTAAACATTTCATAAAAGCCAGCTACTGACTGGTAGATCCAAACATTTATTCTTGTCTTTCCTACCGAACTACAGCAGGCTTTCAAAGGTAAAGCGTGAGGTCAAAGTAAACATTACCTGAGAATATCATAACTAGCAAAGTCCCACTGGTAGAGACCAAGTGCTGAACTGCAGACAATGTATTTCCCATCAAAATGCAGTCTTGGCTGCAGGCAGATGCTTCTATCCTCAGAGACAGACAATGTCTTTAAGCACTTGCAGTTGATTTCTCTCCCAATTGGCCAAATCTACAGAAAAAAGAAAATAAGGAAAGATGAGAGATCACATTACTACAGAAAAGCTTGTCCTTAAAATGGTCTGTGTTTGCTGAAGTCAGATAGAAAGTGAAGTATACTGGAAAGACCACAGGCTTTATAGCCAAGAATCACAGGTTCAAGTCTTAATTATCCTGTGCAATCTTGGGTAAAATTATTTAATCTCTCTTAACTCCAGCTCCTGCAATGAAGATAATGCCTATCACATGGGACAGTGTAAAAGATCCAATAATGGGCCAGGCACAGTGGCTCACTTGAGGTCAGGAGTTCAAGATCAGCCTGGCCAATATGGTGAAACCATGTCTCTACTAAAAATACAAAAATTAGCCAGGCGTGGTGGTGGGTGCCTGTAATCCCAGCTACTTGGGAGGCTGAGGCACGAGAATCACTTCAACCTGGGAGGCAGAGGTTGCAGTGAGCAAAGATTCCACCACTGCACTCCAGCCTGGGTGACAGAGCAAGACCCTATCTCAGAAAAAGAAAAAAAAAAAAAAAAAGAGAGAGAGAGATGCAATAAGAATGTGAGAGTGCTTTGTGAACTCTTTGCAATTCATTACAATAAATGAGTATTTATGTTTTCATAGTTCAGATCTAAGAATTAAGGACGGTAGGAGACATGTAAGAAAGTATTAAGAATGGGCTGGGCGTGGTGGCTCATGCCTGTAATCCCAGCACTTTGGGAGGCCGAGGCAGGTGGATCACAAGGTCAGGAGTTTGAGACCAGCCTGGCCAATATGGTGAAATCCCATCTCTACTAAAAATACAAAAATACCCAGCTACTCGGGAGGCTGAGGTGGGAGAATCGCTTGAACCCAGGAGGCAGAGGTTGCAGAGAGCCAAGATTATGCCACTGCACTCCAGCCTGGGCAATAGAGCAAGACACTGTCTCTAAAGAAAAAAAGAATTAAGAATAAGCTGAACATAAATTTATGTGAATTTCTTTTTCATCTACAAATCCAAGTTAAGAAACTACATAGGACATAGAGCTAGCAAATCATCTCTTCTTCCAGTGGGTTTAAAATGGCTTGGACTAAGACATTCCCCCTCCTCTTCCCAGAATGTTTACCCTTTGCCATACCACTTTAACTTTCTTATGTTTTCCAGTTTTTCTTTAACGAAGCAAATTAATGGAGAAAAAAACTCACCTTAATCTCATATTTGTCTGCACTTAAGAGGATGTAGTCTCCAGGACTGTGCAAGAGAGACTTGACTTTGCACTTCTGCAAAACTACCTGCAAATGTAAACCATGTTACGGAAAGATCCTTTTAATGATTCTCCTACAACGATTTTATTCTTTAAATTAAAATATGAAAATGAGCTTAAAATATGCCAGAATAGCTAAGCCATAGCTCATTACCAAATTAACCTCTGCTAAACATTTTACTATTCTCTGTTATTAGCAGTATCTAAAAGTGTCTAATGCTAGCCAGATGAGGTGGCTCACGCCTATAATCCCAGTGAGTCGGAAGGCTGAGGTGGGAGGATTGCTTGAGCTCAGGAGTTGGAGGATGCAGTAAGCTATGATTGCACCACTGCACTCCAGCCTGGGCAACAGAGCAAGACCACAACGCTTAAAAAAAAAAAAAAAAAACTGTCTAAACATTGGCAGAATTTAATCTTAGCATTCATCTAGAAGCAAACATTAGGACTGATTTTTAAAAATTATAAAATGTTACTTAAGAGAAGGAACAGAAAAGAAAAAAGTCCATAGACACTGAAGTAGATGCAAATGATCTGCTTTCACAACCATGTGAATCATAAATGAAAAAGCACTGGACTTGGCACCGGAATCTGTCACACACTGACTTTATTTATTTATTTATTTATTTTGAGACGGAGTCTCACTCTGTCGCCCAGGTTGGAGTGCAGTGGCCGGATCTCAGCTCACTGCAAGCTCCGCCTCCCGGGTTCATGCCATTCTCCTGCCTCAGCCTCCCGAGTAGCTGGGACTCCAGGCGCCCACCACCTCACCCGGCTACTTTTTTGTATTTTTTTTTAGTAGAGACGGGGGTTCACCGTGTTAGCCAGGATGGTCTCAATCTCCTGACCTCATGATCCGCCCGTCTCGTCCTCCCAAAGTGCTGGATTACAGGCTTGAGCCACCGCCCCGGCTACATGCTGACTTTATAACCTTGGGCAAGACCATCTAAACTCGGCCAGTTTCCTGATCTTTAAAATAGGAGACAAGCACCTATTATCCTACCTCATTTAATTACAGTAAAGATAAAATAACAATGTAAATTATAGTAGTAACATAATAAAAGCTAACATTCCGTTAGCACTTGAGAGAGTTTATAAACATCAGGTTCTAGCTAATTTTGTAATCAATCAGCCTAAGGTGAGAGGGGAAGCAGGGTTCATTCATTCAGAAGTCTGGATTGCAGACTCAACTGAAACAGACCTATTACTAAGTATCACGCACCTTGCTGGGTGCTGTCCCAACATTTCATTTCATGTTCATAGGAACATTTAGCAGATGATACAACTCAGGTCCTGAAGGAGGAGTAACTTGTCCAAGACATCACCATCAGTATCCTAGCCCCAATCAACTGTGTTTTCCACAACACCAAACTGCCTTACACTATATAGCTTTTCTATGTAAAAAGTTAATGTGGGCTAGGCACAGTGTCTCATGCCTATAATCCCAGCCCTTTGGGAGGCTGAGGAGGGAGGACTGCTTGAGGCCAGGAGTTCAAGACCAGCCTGGGCAACACAGCAAGAACCCATCTCTACAAAAAAAAATTTTTAATTAGCTGCCAAGCACGGTGTCTCACGCCTGTAATCTCCGCATTCTGGGAGGCCGAGGTGGGTGAATCACCTGAGGTCAGGAGTTCAAGACCAGCCTGGCCAACACAGTGAAACCCCGTCCCTACTAAAAACAAAAAATTAGCCAGGCATGGTGGTGGGCGCCTGTAATTCCAGCTACTCGGGAGGCTGAAGCAGGAGAATCACTTGAACCCAGGAGATGGATGTTGCAGTGAGCTGAGATCGTGCCATTGCACTCAGCCTGTATAACAAGAGCGAAACTCCATCTCAAAAAAAAAAAAAAAAAAAAAAAAATTAGCTCAGTGTGGTGGCACATGGCTGTAGTGCTAGCTACTCAGGAGGCTGACGTGGGAGGATCACTTAAACCTGGGGATTTGAAGTTGCAGAGAGCTATGATCATGCCACTGTACTCCAGCCTGGGCAACAGAGTGAGACCCTGTCTGTATTACAACAACAAATGAAGAAAAAAAGAAAAAACTTAATGTGCCCAATACATAATAATGGTCTTACAAACTACTCTCCATTTAGCCCCAAGTATTTCAAAACAAAGATATAATCATCCACCCCATCTAAAACCCACCAATCACCTCTGATTCTTCTTCATTTCCCACAGTGAATCTGCAAGTCCAGGTGGCTTTCCCTTAAAGACATATCCTTTATGGGTGTCCTTTTCATTACTGCCAGCCAAATCTAAGTTATGGGCATCTTTTGCTTAGACTACTGCCAAAGCCTAAATGGTCACCCTGTATCCACTTGTGCCCAACTCTAGTTCATTCTTCATTCAGCAGTTAATTTTCTTAAAACATAGATCGCATCAGACACTTGCTCAGAACTTGTAGATTGCTTCCTAGTACACTTCTGATGATATCCACCATACTTACTGTGGCCTCATAAATCATACAGGATGACCACCTCTCTGCCCATCTCCCCAACTACAGCATGGCTCCACTGGCTTATGTCCAGGTCATCAAATGTTCCAAGTTCTTTCCACTCCCTGGGCCTGTGCATATACTGCACCTTCTGAAACAATCTTTCAGCTACTCTTTCCACAGCTATCTCCTATTTATTCTTCATGTCTAACCCCCTTCTCAAAAAGCTTTCTCTGAACTAATTACTTTCCTAGACTTTTTTTTTTTTTTAAAGAGTCTCACTTTGTCGCCTAAACTGGAGTGCAGTGGCACGATCTTGGCTCACTGCAACCTCCGCCTCCCAAGCTTCAAGATAATTCTCATGTCTCAGCCTCCTGAGTAGCTGGGATTACAGGCACTTACCACTACACCAGGCTAATTTTTGTACTTTTAGTAGTGACAGGGTTTCACCATGTTGGCCAGGCTGGCCTCGAACTCTTGGGCTCAGGAGATCCACCCACCTTGGCCTCCCAAAGTGCTAGGATTACAGGAGTCAGCCACCGCGCCCAGCCCCAGACTGTCTTACAGAACACTGTACTGTTCCTTCACAAAACACCACAATTTGAAATGATATATTTACCCATGAAATTGTTTAAAAAAACTATTTCTCCTATTAGACTATCATCCACAGGGTAAGGCCTGGATCTATTTTGCTTACTATTTCCTCAGCCCCCTCACAGAATGGCATAGTAAGCTCAAGAAAAGTGCTTCTGCATGGTATATCCATTATTAATACTGCATTTGATCCTCACAACAACCTTGTTTTAAAGAAAAAAGAAAACATTACAATATTTTACTAAAGATCCCGCACAGTTTTCTTTGTCCTACTTCTTGTAAGCATTATTTTTTCAAAATGAAAATTGCTTACCTGATTAAAAAAGAAACATGTTTATTCTAAAGGGAAAAATGCACCCACAACCCCACCAGAAATACCAACCTTCAACATTTTGATGCATGAACACATTAAGAAACCAGTATCACACTCCACTTACTTTTTTTATGTAACCTGTTTTATTTGCCCACTCTATCCACCTAATATATTGTGGGCATCTTTCCATGTCCGTAAGTCATTTATTTGTTAACTATTAAGTACCTTCCTACTTGCTGGTCACTGTTGTATACCATCATGCTTTGTAGCTACAGCAATTCCATCTTATGACTCACCTAACACTTACAAGGCAGTATCTACCATCCTCCACTCCCTCCCTCAAAAAGCCTGACAAGAAGGAGATTTCTTCTAAGTCTTCCTACCTTGGTGACCCATTCCGTGTGCCCGGTGAGTGTGTTCAGGCATGTCCCAGCAGATAAAGCCCATACTTTCACAGTGAAGTCTGCAGAGCCGCTCACCAAGATATCCAGTTCATCATTGTAGTCCACGCTAAATACTAGTGCATATAATTACACAAAGTTAAAACATGTCTCTGTCAGTGGGTCTTTTATAAGAGAGTTCAATAATGTTTATTTTCCCTAGCTGCCCAATTAATTTCCCAACCAGAGACACTGTAAGAATGGTGCTATTCAACTAGCAATTTTATGATAAAAATATTTCAAAATTCTTACTATTATAGCTATTATTCTAAGGTGGAAAGTCCTAGGAATAATACGATCTCTTTTATTTGTGGTAGCTACAGTGAGAGGCAAAACAAGTGTTAGAGATAATGGCATTCCTTCTTAGGACTGCCTGCCTGATACTACATCATACTTTATTTAATTTATGCAGGAAAACAAAAAGGACATGGTCCTACTCTAATACACACTAACAGTAAGACAAACTATAAAGAATGGAAGCTGCAAAACAGCACCCGGACTCAAGAAAACCCAATGTAAAGAGAGAAAACAAAACAAAAACAAGGATCTCAAAGGTCAGATTAAGCCATTAACTCAAAAGTGTCTGAATTTCTTCAAAGCTGTATCTCCAGCACCAAAAACAGTATTTGCAGTATCGTGAGTACTCAAATATTTGTTTTCAAATGTATACCAAGTTCTAAAGGAACATTAGGGACCCAGAGATGGAAGACACTGATTCTTCCTTTAAGGAACTCAGTCTAAGTAGGGAGTAGAGGAGGAAGCCCAGAAAATATAAATGTTTACCTCTTGCTAGGGAAACATCAAGGAGAATGACTAACTCTGCCCAGGGGTATCAGGGAGGACTTCAGGGAAGAGGCGATATTGGAGATGGGCCCTGAAGGATGAGTAGAGTTTATCAAGGAAAGAAAAAAGAATACTGCAGGCAGAGGGAATAGTAAAGGTATGAAGTTAAGAAAAACCTCGGCAATGTCTAGGCAACAGTAATAAAAATTTTTAGAACAGGGTTCTCAAAGTTGATCGGGAATAAAATCACCTGGAAGTCACAGTACATCTTAACATTGTGGAACATAACACTCCGTTTAACATATACTTCCATACATACATGCACCTTCGAATATTAATTTCTGAACAAGTTGTAGCAGACAGCAAAGACTGAAGAAGAGTATATAGGAGGACAAATAAAACGAAGCAAAAAAATATGTTTTTATTAGCATAATGGCTACTTCTACTTCAAAGAATCACTAAGCACCAGGTACAGTGCAAGTAATTCCAGTCACATGGGTGAACAAGACAGATAAGATCACTGTCCTTATGGAGTTTAGTCTGGTGGGGAAGCAAGATCATATTTGTATAAGTGGTCTACAGTAGTACAAGTTACTGGGAAACAGAGGGACCCAACCTGTTAAGGGAGTTTTGGAAGGCTGCTCATAAACGTAATGCTTGACATTATAGACTATGACTCTCAGAGGCTAAAGCAGTGGGTAAATGGGGGAAAGGAAGAAGGGAGCTGCTACACAAGAGGCTGGGAAATAGCTCAATTTCTACACAAAGCCTCCCCGACCAAAAAAAGAACAGCAAGAGAGAGAAGCTCAAATCTCAAGGCTATATTCAAATGACCAGTTTTTGCAAAACAAGGCTGCTATACATTAGGAAACATTCAGGTATGTTTCTTTCACCTTATCTCTAGGTGGCAGCTTGCTTTAATCAACTGTCAACCAAGTTCCGACTGGATGTAATCTGCGTAGACCACACAATCTAGGAACCATCATCACACCAAAGAATTTTCAGCGCTAATGCTACAAATAAAGTGGAATTTACACGAGTAGGATTTACTCAATTTAGAGGTATGGAATCTGATAAAAGCAAAGGGACAGACTGTTCAACAGGATATAAATGAAACAGGAGTGGGGAGAGAGAGAATGAGAGAGAGCGAGACAGAATGAAAACTACCCTTCCCACCAGAAGGGTACATTCACAGAAGAAAGCAAGAAAAAGCAAAACTGGGTAAAACATTCCAAATAAGAGTAACTAGAATAAAGGGAAATAACTGCAGTGACTAAGAAAGAGGGTTGAAAAAAGCAGGTTAAATTAAAATAATAATAATAATAATAATAAAGCATTTCACATTCTTAGCTCCTGGCTTAAAAGGATGAGGCTAAGTTGTAAAGGGCAACCCACCCGCCCCCGTGTGCCCCCGAAAGTGCTGGGTCCTGGCTCCGGAACTCCATTCCCAGCAAGCCACAGTGTTGTCAAAGGAGCCTGTCACAAGCTTCTGTTCATCAAACTTCACCGCTGCACAAGTGTGGGTCTGGATGCCATAAACGCACTGCCCTGTGCTCACATCCCACAGCTTTGCAGACAAGTCATCTGACCCTTCAAGAGAAAAACAGGGAGGTTAATAAGAAAACAGACACACTAAAGAAGGAAAATCAATCCCAAAATCATGGTGTTCTTCAAGAACGTTAATGGTCCCCTCCTCTGGCACTCTACTGCTGAGGAAACCAAAGCATGGAGAGAGTAACACAACTTGCTCAGAGTCACCACAAAGGAGTCAAAAGCACTAGGACAGAATCCAAGCTTTTTGGGTGAGACATGTTCCCTTAACCCTCCAGGCTACAGAAGGGCATTAGACTAAAGCATCCCTTGGTGCTTCCACTTGAAAAATGTCATAAATCCTTGGCTATCATGAGCTCTCTGATTTGACTTCAGATAGATGGGTATTACACATGACTGCATGTTTACATTTGCATGCTTGTCCATTACCCAACAGTTCTGAACAAATAAGGATTGTTAAATAGTAAAGGTGTCTGCTGAAACACATTCCATTCTCAGGCAAGTCAAAGACAAACCTCAGAGCATGGGCTAACTTCTGCAAAAGCTAACTGCGAATTGCTCCAGCCATCTCGAAATATGTGAAGGAAGAAACCTCAAGGAAAACCTGGGATAAATTATCCCCGGACATTCACAACTCAACGAACAGTTTGTAAAGCCTCAAGATCCTGTAGGGAAAAGTTGGCCTTGTTTCTGCCTGATGAAAATTCTATACTAATCATGGTGACAATTCAGGACTTTAAGTTTAAAATCTTAATGATTAATTCATTCTCACAATGACCCTTTAATAAGGCTCAACAAATAAAGACATTTTTGAGAATCCACCAGTACAGTCACTATGATAACAGCACAGTATCCTAGGAAAGCACCAAATGACCAACTTTTAAAAAGCTGAAATGACTAAATAAAGCCAGCCACAATTCCACCTTTAGTCAAGAACCACTGTTTGAGACAACGGAAAAATAGCCATCACTTATGAAAAAGCTAGAGTATGAATTTTAACCTCGGAAAACTATGACAGCATACTGAAATAAAGACTGTATTTATTGTCACTTTGCTATTTAGACTGTTTCCTTCTGTATAAAAAGGGATAGGACTTGGTTCTCAATGGCCATGTGAGACAGCTGAATCATCTGGGAAGCTTCATCAAAACGCACAGGTGGGTCCCTATTTTCAGCGAGTCTAACTTGGGAACATCTGAGGCAGGGTCCAACAATCTTAAAACGTTTGCCAGGTGATTCTAACTCATCAGCAGTATTTTGAGAGCCAATGGTCTAGAACGGTGCTATCCAACAGAAAATATAATGCAAATTGCATATATAATTTAAAATGTCCTAATAGTTACATTAAAAAAAAAAGTTGGGCCAGGTGCAGTGGTTCACGCCTGTAATCCCAGCACTTTGGGAGGCCAAGGCAGGCGTACTGCCTGAGCTCAGGAGTTCAAGACCATTGCGAAACCCTGTCTCTACTAAAACACAAAAAATCAGCTGGGCATGATGGCATGCGCCTGTAGTCCCAGCTACTCAGGAGGCTGAGGCATGAGAATCGCTTGAGCTCGGGAGGCAGAGGTTGCAATGAGCTGAGATCACGCCACTGCACTCCAGCTTGGGCTACAGAGTGACTCCATCTCAAAAAAAAAAAAAAAAAAAAAGAAATGTTGGCCAACCTGGCAAAACCCCGTCTCCACTAAAAAAAAATACAAATATTAGCCAGGCATGACGGTGTACGCGTGTGGTCCCTGCTACTCAGGAGGCTGAGGCAGGAGAATCACTTGAACCCGGGAGGAGGTTGTAGTGAGCCAAGATCACACCACTGCACTCCAGCCTGGGCCACAGAGCGAGATTGTCTCAAAAAAAAAAAAAAAAAAAAAAGAAATGTATTAAAATAATTAAATGTGTTTTATTTAACTCAGTATGTCAAAAAATGTCATTTGAACATGTAATCAATACAAATATTGAGATTTTTATATTCTTTTACATTGTAAGTCTTTGAAACCCAGTATTTCACACCTCCATCTGGACTAGCCACAGCTCAAGTACTGAAAAACTACATGGCGCTAGTAGCTACTGTACCAGAGAGCATAAGCCTGGATAGTCTTTAAGGCCTTCAGCTTAGGCATGTTGTGACTGTATTCCTAAGGAGCTAGAGTAGGAAAGGAAATCATTTTAGGTCCTTTATGAGCTTGGTTTTGGTTACCAGTATTCAACTGGGGTCTCATACATTCATTCAACATATATTTATAGAACTTCTGTGTCAGGCCGGACTCTTGTTCTCATGGCACTCAGTCTACTTGGGAAGACAAAAAGGCTAAACAAGCAATAATAATTCAGCATAGTAGGTGGTAGGCACTACAAAAGCCCATAGCAAATACAAGGAACGGAGGCGCCATTGAGTTTATGACCATGCTCTAACATGTAAGTGGACTTGCCTTAGGAGCTGGCATGATTGGCTCTTCAACTACACTCCTCTTCTGTTTCTAAGCTGCGTTTTGGTATAAGACTATTTGAAGAAAGAATTTCATGGCTTTAAAAAAAAAAACAAACCTTAAAGTTTTAACTAATTTAAATCTAAAGGATGAATAAGTTAGCCAGGACAAAACAAAACAAAAGGAATAGTATATACCAAAACTTATTCTGTAAAAGGCCTGATAGTAAGTATTTCAGACTTTGACCTATTGAGTTGCAATTACTCTCTTCTGCTGGATTTGGCCCACAGTCCACAGTTTGCCAACCCCTGGTATATACCTATTAAATCAACTATTAAATATCTCTATATACAACACAAAAATTATTGAAAATGAACTGGGATCAATTCATAAAGAACTATTTGGAATCATTCAGAAACCATCTAGGAGGTATGTACAATGCTTGTCAAAAAGCACAGCCTAAAACATGAACACTGATTATGAAAATAGTTCAGTCTGACTGCAAACAGTGGCAAGGTTTGGCTGCAGAACTGGGTTAGGAAGATGTTTAACTATGACCTTACTTGGATTTCAGAAAGATCACTATAGCTATATCATGGAAAAAGGTTTAAAGGGGGGAAAACTAGAGGCAAGAAGGCAGTTAAAACCAGGAGAGAGGACAAACAAAATGTGACACATGCAGGGAATATACACACACACACACACACACACACACACACACACACACACAATGGAATATTATTCGGCTTTAAAAAAGGAATAAAATTGGCCGGGTGTGGTGGCTCATGCCTGTAATCCCAACACCTTGGGAGGCTGAGGTGGAAGGATCACCTGAGGTCGGGAGTTTGAGACCAGCCTGACCAACATGGAGAAACCCCGTCTCTACTAGAAATACAAAAATTAGCTGGGCGTGGTGGCGCATGCCTATAATCCCAGCTACTTGGGAGGCTGAGGCAGAAGGATCACTTGAACCCGGGAGGCGGAGATTGCGGCGAGCCAAGATGGCGCCACTGCACTCCACCCTAGGCAAAAAGTGCAAAACTTTATCTCACAAAAAAAGAAAAAAAAAAGGAATAAAATTCTGACACATTATGATATGAGGGAACCTTGAAGACATCATGCTAAGTGAACTAAGCTAGCCACAAAAGAACAAATACTGTATGATTCCACTTATATTAGGTTCCTAGAATAGTCAAATTCATAGAAAGTAGAATGGTGGGCTGGGCGTGGTGGCTCACGCCTGTAATCCCAGAACTTGGGAGGCCAAGGCTGGTGGATCACCTGAGGTCAGGAGTTCAAGACCAGCCTGGCCAATATGGTGAAACCTCGTCTGTACTAATCCCATACAAAAATCAGCCGGACACGGTGGTGCACGCCTGTAATCCCAGCTACTCGGGAGGCTGAGGCAGGAGAATCACTTGAACCTGGGAGGTGAGGTTGCAGTGAGCCAAGATTGAGCCATTGCACTCCAGCCTGGGCGACAGATGGAGACTGTCAAAAAAAAAAAAAAGAAAAAGAAAAGAAAGGTGGTTTTGCCACAGGTTGTAGGGGAAGGGGCATGGGCAATGTTTAGCTAATAGAGTTTAGGCTGGGCGTGGTGGCTCATGCCTGTAATCCCAACACTTCGGGAGGCTGAGGTAGGAAGATCACTTGAGCCCAGGAGTTCAAGACCATCCTGGGAAACATGGTGAGGCCTCATCTCTACAAAAATACAAAAATTAGCTGGGCGTGGTGGCGCACACATGTAGTCCCAGCTACCTGGGAGGCCAAAGTGGCAGAATCGCTTGAGCCCAGGAGGTAGAAGTTGCAGTGAGCCAAGATCGTGTCACTGTACTCCAACCACTCCAATCTGGGGTACAGAGTGAGACCTCGTCTCAAATGAAACCCCCCCCAAAAACAAAAAAATTGGATACAGTTTAACTATATAGTGTATTATATACTGTTTATATAGTTAACACTGTATAGTGTTTAACTGATACTGTTTTAGTTTGGGAAGATGTAAAGTTCTAGAAATGGACAGTGGTGATGATTGCACAACAATGTAATGTACTTAATGGCACTCAACTGTAGGCTTTAAAATGGTTAAAATGGTAAATTTTATGTTACGTATGTTTTAGCACAATTTGCAAAAAAAAAAAAAAAAAAAAAGTTATCCAAACTAATTATTTAAACTAGTTGTTATAGGAAAACATTGTGCCATTCAGTTTTACCACCTAAAAAAAAAATCAAAAAATAATCAGGTTGAGTCAAGTTCCATTTTACAGTGATGCAAGTCTACTCCTGAGAATCCTTTAGGAGCCACTGTTCTCTGCTCCTTTCTGGCTTTATGTCAGCCTCCCCTCTGGACTCCCATTTGCTGCACTGGCTAACCCAACATGTTTTCAAAGAGGTCACCAGTGATGCAGCATAGAGGTGAAAGAGGACTAAAGAAATGTAGACTCTTACACTGCATGAAAGAAAAAAAATCCCACCCCATTCAATATCTTAAAAATCTGAATACTTAAAAAAAAAAAATCAGACTATTTCACAAAACTCTAGATTTCAGGCTTCTCTTGAAAAGTCAGATCTAACAACTCTTACCCTGAATCCCACCGATATGGCAAAAATTTATTACACTGGAGCAGCAGCTGCACTCTTCAGAAAGGCAAGTGTTCTTGATTTGCTATAGTCCACACAGAGACTTTTACCTCAGTCAGGTCATCTTCCTGGTCCCAGTGTGTATGTTCCACAAGAAAAGAACTGCTCTAATTCATCCATGTATGCCCTCACATTGTTTTTCAAACAGTAGGCATCCCATAAGTAAATATCTACTTAACGGCACAAAGCATAATAGGTTCCTTTCTCACCATTTCAGAAATAAATTGTGAAAGAGAAGGATAACTATCTCAATGTCATTAGCCATCCATCTCTTTAATAAAACTGTCTATTGCATACTCAAGGCACTAAAGTGAGAGTCACTGTAAGTTTACTGCCAAATTCAGGGTTTCCCAATTCCACCACAGTGAAAATTCAATCTCTTAAGTAACAAGATGACACGAACACATGTATAATTTTGTAACAAATACTTCTCTCACAGTTCCAGGGATGCTGCTGTTAGAAAAATTAAACTAATGCTTTGGATTATTTTCAACCACTGTACAACATAATTTTAAATATGCAAACCTGATGAATTGAATCAGAATAAAAATCCCATTAACATATAGACCCACCTAGAGAATAATCTTAAAATGCAGAATTGCAGGTATTAACTTTCCAGGTAGTTAGAGAATTCAGTGAATATTTCCCATTTACTTCCACTCCAAGTAACTGCAGTTTTTACTACATTTCAAAAATGAGGTTTGATAAGAGAAGAAAAAAACTTTTTAAAGCAAGGGGAGCTAGGAATGGTGGCTCACACCAGTAATCCTAGCATTTTGGGAGGCCGAGGCTGGCAGAGTGCTTGAGCCCAGGAGTTCGAGACCAGACTGGGCAACATGGTGAAATCCTGTCTCTACAAAAAGTACAAAAAGGAGCCAGGCATAGTGTTGCTCACTTGTAGTCCCAGTTAAACTCGGGAGGCTGACATGGGAGGATCACCTGAGCCCAGGAGGTGGAGGCTGCAGTAAGCCAAGATCGCACCATTGCACTCCAGCATGAACTACCCTGTGAGAGGTTGTCTCAAAAAAAAAAAAAAAGGCAGCTGGGTGCAGTGGTTCACACCTGTAATCCCAGCACTTTGGGAGGCCGAGGCAGGCAGATCATCTGAGATCGGCAGTTTAAGACCAGCCTGACAACATGGTGAAACCCGTCTCTGCCAAAAATACAAAAATTAGCAGGGCTATATGGTGGTTATGTGCCTGTAATGCCAGCTACTCAGGAGGCTGAGGCGAGAGAATCGCTTGAACCCAGGAGGAGGAGGAGGGTGCAGTGAGTCGAGACTGCACCACTGTACTCTAGCCCAGGTGACAGAGGAGATCCTGTTTCAAAAAAAAAAAAAAAAATGCTAGAGGTGGTATGAAAACAATGGTCAACTGCCAGTAGGAGCTCCAAGCTCCAAGGTGATATTGCATCTTAATCTTCATTTACTTATTTATTTTTTGAGACAGGGTCTTGCTCTGTTGCCCAGGCTGGAGTGCAGTGGCATAATCTTAGCTCACTGCAACCTCCACTTCCTGGGCTCAAGCGATCATCTCACCTCAGTCTCCCAGGTAGCTGGGACTACAGGTGTGAGCCAGCACACCCAGCTAATTTTTGTATTTTTTTGTAGAGATGGGGTTTTGCTATGTTGCCCAGGCTGGTCTCAAACTCCTGGGCTCACATAATCTGCCTGCCTTGGCCTCCCAAAGTGTTGGGACTACAGGCATGAGCCCTCTCAACTTGGTCAACTGCATCTTAATCTTTTAAAATCATGAGGCAAAAGAGACATGGAAAAGACATCACCGCAACAGAGAAAGTACATCAAAGCCTAGAAGAACTGGTGATGCTGTTCTAGTAATCAAGCTTGTAACACAAGGAAAATAAAGTGTGAAATAACATCAGGATGACAAACCAAACCATGAAAAATGCTTTAAATCAAATGTTTATTTTCTAAAATTAGCAGAGTGTCTAGCATTTCAGAGAAAATATCACCACATATTATATACCCTTAATGAATAAAGAAATGCAATTGTAAAATGGTCTTGAGAAATGATACATCTCAATATTAAATATTGATATTTAAATTGAGTCTGGTGAGACTCTTGAGGGAGAAGCAAGTTACTTAAGACTGTATTGTCATTGTATCAATTCAATCTATCTGGAAAGGGCACTAAGAAGAGCTATAAAATCAGGCCAGGCACAGTGGCTCACACCTGTAATCACAGCACTTTGGACAGCGGTCACCTGAGGGCAGGAGTTTGAGACCAGCCTGGGCAACAAGGTGAAACCCCACCTCTAACACAAATACAAAAAAAATTAGCCAGGCCTGGTGGCATGTGCCTATAATCCCAGCTACTCGGGAGGCTGAGGCAGGAGAATCACTTGAACCCTGGAGACGAAGGCTGCAGTGAGCTGAGATCGTGCCATTGCACTCCAACCTGGGTGAGAGAGTGAGACTCCATCTCAAACAAACAAAAAAACATCTATAAAATCATTCAATCTTCTGTACCTGGTGATTCTACTTTTAGGCTTCTGTCCCAAATGAGCTCAAGGGAAAAAGAGGTAATACAAAGATACTAATAAAAACAGAAACAATCTGAAAATGCATTGATATGGTTAAGCTTTGTGTCCTCACCCAAACCTCATCTTGAATTGCAATCCCCAGGTATTGAAGGAGACCTGGTGAGAGATGACTGGATCATGGGGGTGGTCCCCCATGCCGTTCTCATGATAGTGAGTTCGTTCTCTCAAAATCTGATGGTTTTATAAGGGCCTCTTCCCGCTTCACTCGCACACTCTCTCCTGCTGCCTTGTGAACAAGGTGCTTGCTTCCCCTTCACCTTCTGCCATGATCATATTGCCTTCTGCCATGACTGTAAGTTTCCTGAGGCCTTCCCAGCCATGTGGAACTATGAGTCAATTAAACCTCTTTTCTTCATAAATTACCCAGTCTTAAGCGGTTTTTTTTAGCAGTCTGAGAATGGACTAATACATGCACTAATATGGAAATGGCTAAATAATGACTATTGATATATTTACACAAATGAACAGTTTATATTGTAACACACAAATGTTTATTAGAAGTTATCTTGGATGAAAAAGAACACCAAGTATTTCTATATATTATATACAATGTAAGGAAACAGGCATTGAATTATTAGTAAGAACTGCTTGGAGCTATTTTAAATGCTGCCTAATAATTATTTACATGCCTGTCAAAATGTATTATCTAACACATGGGCATTAGTTATAATCATATACAGAAACACATGCCCATTATAAATGGAAAATAATATATAATTTTAGATTTTTAATAACTATATTGTTTCATAAAATTACTTAATTGCCTAGTTTAAAACTATCCAACTCTCTCTTTTCCCAGGCCCAAACTCCAACTTCTACTACTTCTACTTAGAAGTAGTAGAATAATATAAATAGTATAATATAATATACTAGTAGTATAAAAGTAGTATAATATAAAAATATATATATATATATATTTTTTTTTTTTTTTTTTTTTGAGACAGTCTCACTCTGTCGCCCAGGCTGGAGTGCAGTGGCGCAATCTCAGCTCACTGCAAGCTCTGCCTCCCAGGTTCACACCATTCTCCTGCCTCAGCCTCCCAAGTAGCTGGGACTACAGGTGCCCACCACCACGCCCAGCTAATTTTTTTGTAATTTTAGTAGAGACGGGGTTTCACCGTGTTAGCCAGGATGGTCTCAATCTCCTGACCTCATGATCCGCCCGCCTCGGCCTCCCAAAGTGCTGGGATTACAGGCGTGAGCCACCGCCTTTTTTTTTTTTTTTTTTTTTGGAGATGGGAGCCTCACTCTGTCACCCAGGCCAGAGTGCAGTGGCACGATCTCAGCTCACTGCAACCTCCGCCTCCTGTGTTCAAGCGATTCTCCTGTCTCAGCCTCCTGAGTAGCTGGGATTATAGGTGCAAGCCGCCATGCCTGGCTACTTTTTCATATTTTAGTAGAGACGGGATTTCATCACATTGCCCAGTCTGGTCTCGAACTCCTGAGCTCAGACAATCCACCCGCCGCAGCTTCCCAAAGTGTTAGAATTACAGGCGTGAACAACGGCGCCCGGCCTCCTTTCCCGTATGTTAAAGATACAGAGAGGTTAAGTAACTCAGCCAAAATGATCTAACTACTTGCGAGAAGCAGATACCAATTTTTCCACTGTTTTTCCTCAAATATCAGTGCCAACAGAAAAAGAAACAGAATTTAACAACCTGGAGGACTATACATGGAGGAAACACAGAGAAAATGTAATCTACAGCTTTGTAATTTCGCATAATGTTTAAAAGACAGTCTGAAGCGTTTTTCTCATAAAATTTTATAAAAATGACTGTGTTCTCTACAAAGAAGGAAGAGGATAAGGGGGGGAAATCCACTCAGGGATAGAGGAAAAAAAAGTCACTGTACATATCTTATATAATCAACACTTGTCATTCTCAAAGCTGAAGACTGGTTCAAGATTACACTCTATGAAATTCAAAACAAAACCCAAAAAACAGTTTCAACATCTCTTACCTGTACAGAGAAGTCCATCTTTGTAGTAAAGTGCATACACTCTGGCACTGTGTCCAATTAATGATGAGGTCTCAAAGGCTTCATGGTCCTCCAGTTGCTTCATTCTCAAAATAGCCTTCAAATAAACCTTCTTCCAGTGCAAAGCGTCCTGAACAGAATCATCTATCTGCCAGCCCAAATTTTTACATGCAGTCTGCCACACCTCTGTACAGGCACTTATCACCTTATTCCACTGTTTAGAGACGAGGCAGCATGTGAGTAAAGTCTGAGGATCGAGCCATTTTAACAAATAAAAACTGAGCTCCAGGGGAAGGAGTTTGAGGAAGTCCCGCTTGAGGAGAGTCTCTAGGTTATTGGAGAGATGCCTGAGCTGGACTGCCCCACTCAGACTAATCAGGTGATCCAGAGTTTCATTTTTCTGCAAGTCCGTCAGAGAAAGAAATGTAACAGAAATGTTATCAAGCCATGTCTCAAAGTCCTTTCTCTCCATAAGGTTATGGAAAATTTTACCTGTGGCACATCAAAATATTGTATTAGTTCTGCTCAAAAAGACTGTTCAAGCAAGACTGCTAACAAATGAAGTATTAAAAATTAGTGTAAAAAATCTGCCATTACAACTTTATGCATAGTTACATTACAACTTTACAGTTAATACACTATATTTATCTGAACACTTTCCATGCACACAAAAGAAAACACATTTGAGAAAACATACTTTAACAAATCATGATCTCCAAAACATAAGTCAGTGAAACAGATTGGTGTGTGTGACTTATTCCTTTTGAAGTCCTTTTGCACATGCTACATGCATCTTCATAGTAATGGATTTACCAACAATTCATTATAAAACAGTATATTTTATAATACACCCCTCCCCCATCAAAACCATTATAAAACAATTTCCTTAATGAATTCCTTAATACATTCTATTTGAGTACTAAAATCACAAAAGCAAGCACCAGGATGTGACAATCAGAAACACGTTTCCTGAGCAGTAACCTGAGACACTGATTATCATGGCAGGCACAACCTGTCACCAAAATCATAGAACTGACTACTTGGTTTTGCAACAGATGTTCTGATGAAAAGGTTTAGGGAAGAAAAGTAAGCAGGTGTAGTAAGTTATCTGCCTCAGAAATTCTGGTTCTTCCAACTTCTTTATGGCACTGCCTGTTTCTAACATGAATTACCAAAGACCTTATTTGGCTTTAGTCTGTTTTTATAAGCCTCGTATGAGCTAGTGACAACTCTTAACCATGTGCCCCAGGGAGCCATGAGGGTCCTGGAGGCCTGCACAAATAAAGCAAATTAATAATCCTTGTGTTTATAAAACACCAAAAAATAGACATTATAATCTTCACTTTGCAAATGAGGAAACCACAGGTTGGAGAAGGTATGTGATTTGCCTATGTTCACAGGGCTCTTAAATAGCCACAGAACAGACTGGATGCCAGTGTTCTCAAGATCAGGGTACCAAGCTCTCTCTCTGAAATAAGTGACAACCAGGAGAACCACGACCTAGTGGTAAGATCTGGGGGTAGTGTGTCTACCCATTAGACCATTTTCTCCTTTAGGAGAACGACAAGTTGCTCCTGAGCTAACTGTAACAAACAATTTTTTTAAAGTATCCCGTATTAGTGTCAACTGGTGTTAATTCTCTCTTAATGAGGATTAAACTAATGAAAGATAACAAAAAAATAACCAGTAAAAACTATCTTTCTCAAGACTATGTATTGATAGATGTTAATGCTGGGTGATGGGTACATAGGGATTTATTATTCTCTCTATTTCCATATATTCAAATATTTTCACGATTTAATAAAAACTTTCCTTCTGAATACTCAGTTTCTCACGAGACTGTCATATTAATTTTAAAAGCATATGCCCAAATTAATGTGAAAAAGGAAAGTTAATTTCTTTCCAGACATATCACCTAGATCAGGTCTACACAAAAAGCAAGATCTCATCTTCCAACTTTGTTAATGTAAGGTGAGTAAAATCGTGAGTGTCCAATATCAAAATTGGCAATAACATTCTTAGACAAATAAGCAGTCTGATTTATTAGTAGAAGCAGCCAAACCTTGCAATGACATATCTGCGAATAGTTTTGATTTCTGGAACTGTGACTAGACCTCAAGCTAATACTTCTGAAGCCAAAGTTTGGGCTACAGAGGATTAATTTGTATTAAAAATGTACTTAGCTGACAAAAAATAATCAGATAGCTAAAAGTTTTATCGACTTATCATGCAATAACAAGCCCCCTCCTTCCTCTAAATCCTAACAATCCTCTTATCTATATAACATTTCTTCAAAATTTCTACTTTTAAAAAATAATTTGCAACAAGACAAAGCAATTATCTTCTGTGGGCATCTGCATACTGTCACAATAGCTAGTTAATTAATATTGGTCAATTAAAAACACACACCAAAACACCTGCTCCGGAAACATTTTTAACAGTGAAAAGTGTGGTGTGGGAAGCTTCCTCCATCACATCTACATATACACACATACACACACATGCTGACACACATCTATTGTAGAAATGCTTGTATTTAAGTGAGCTGAATTGTTACTCAAATGGCTACAAGGCAAATTTAGAATACTCATTAAAATCTTATCAGGTTCCCATCATCACAAATATCTAAGAGACATACTATAACATGCCAAATTCACATGTATACCTATGTAACAAACCTGCACGTTGTGCACAAGTATCCTAGAACTTAACGTATAATTTTTTTAAAAGTCAAATTAATGTGCCGATGACACCGCTAAAGATTATGGAAGAAGCTTTTTCAGAAAGCACCTCTAAAAAGCTCAGCCATATCTGAGATTTAAACATTCTCCTAACTCTTAATAAAAAAAAATTTCCCAACTTTTAGATTGCCTTTTAAACCACTCAATCCCTTGTAGGATTGAGTAGTTCACCTCTGATTATTCTGAAAAAGGCATTTTTTCCCCCTAAAAAAGCAAGTCTCACTAACCGCAGAATGCATTATTAAAAAACACCAATTTTTTACTTTTCCAAAAGGATCAACTAACTTTGGAGGGGGCTTTCTAAGGTAACAGGTCTAAACTGGACTCTTTTAGGCAGCCTCTAGAAATATCATATACTGGTTGCACAAACCTCAGGAAATGGGATTTCAATTCAACATGAGGAGCTTTTAAACCTCAGCGCTTTCCAACAATGGAATAGCTCCCTCCAGAGTAGTTAGTTTCCCATTACCACGAACAGTCAAGGACAGTTGCACACAGAGGCAGAATGTGATACATGAAAATGCTTTGGAGGTCAAATGTTTTACTGATTCAACCACTTCCTATGTGATTACGGGCATGTCCAACTAACTTTTAAGCTTCAGTTTTATCATCTGTAAAATGGAAGCTATCATCCAACTTGAAGGGTGAAACTCAGAAATATAGCAAGGACAAGCTTAGCACAGTGTACAGTCTGGGGGTAAAAACTCAAATGGTACTTTTTGTTAGTTTTATTACTATGAATATCTGGCAGGAAAGATTTCTGTGACACTGAGGCTGGAATGGACATGACCACTAACATCTCTTTCGACCCTATCATCTTACCACAAAGTTTCTCTTCAAAATACCCGGAAGAAAAACTCAAGGGCTCAAACTTACTAGGGGTTTAATTTGATAATTAAGAGCACTTGTTGGCCGGGCACGATGGCTCACGCCTGTAATCCCAGCACTTTGGGAGGCCGAGGCGGGCGGATCACGAGGTCAGGAGATCGAGACCATCCTGACTAACACGGTGAAACCCCGTCTCTACTACAAATACAAAAAAAATTGGCCGGGTGTGGTAGCGGGCGCCTGTAGTCCCAGCCACTCGGGAGGCTGAGGTTAGGAGAATGGCGTGAACCCAGGAGGCAGAGCTTGCAGTGAACCGAGATCGCGCCACTGCACTCCAGCCTGGGCAACAAAGCGAGACTCCGTCTCAAAAAAAAAAAAAAAAAAAAAAAAAGAAAAGAAAAGAAAAGAGCACCTGTTTATTGCAGGCTCTCGTTTCCCAGCAGGTGCCTTATTCTATCCACATTCCCTGCTGTTTGGCCCCCTTACCCCACGCCTCTACCTCAGAGTTAACATTCAACTTGCCCTCTTGCATTCAGTATCAATAATCACAAAGTGGGTCATGTAACAAAAAGACTCCGAAATTGGACAAAGAGAGCCCGGGTTTGGTCTCAGGTTCTGCCATTAACTCCCTATGTTACCTTAGGCAACTCACATATTTATATTGGTTTTAAAGAAAAAGTACCACTGGTAAACATCTCATTTGATCTTCATAACCTCATGGAAGGTATCAGCAATGCCGCCCTTAACTAACATGATAAGGAAATTTATGGCTCAAGAAGTGGAGTGGCTTTCCCAGAATGGCATAGGAAGTAGCAGGCTCAATATTTTGCCCAGTACCCACCCTCCCCAAACCTATACTCTGAGGCGTTAGAGACAGGACCTTCTGGAAAACAGTGTAAATGTGTTTTCCCCTCCTTCTCCTCCATCAGAACCTGGCCTAGTCAAGAGTGAAAGCAACATAATTGTTAGTGTTAGAGGGAAGGAGGCTTCATTTCCCCCTCTTTTCTTATCAAGGAGTACAGAGGCGTTGAAAATGTATACACACCTATAAACTTACATATGCATAAAATGTATTCTGAATATTCAAGAAGCTGACAACCCTGGTTGCCTCCAGACAGAACTGGAGAAAAGAAATGAGAGGTCCCTTTTTATCGTATACCTTTTAAAACTGAAAACCATGTAAGTATGATATACTATCAAAAGACAGCCTTTAGTTTTAAGGTGAATTTTTTAAAGCTTTGAAAGAATACAAATAATGTTTATAAAAATGCGTTCTGCAACTCCACTTGTTGCTGGGTGACCTTGGGCAAAACACTTCACCTGTCTCACGCCCTGTTTCCTCACTTGAAAAATACAGCCACGAAGAGCATTACCTACAAGGGCTTTTATGAGGGTTAAACAAGATAGTGCACGTAAAGCGTTTAGCACAGTACCCGGCACGCTGTAAGCCTACAGTAAATATCGGTTACCATTTTTACTCAGCATTAATATTGTTATCTTTGCTTTACTTCAAGCAGCACCCCCCCACACACACCTGTTTTCACGGCATACCCACAATTATGGCGCAGCACAGCTCTTTGTACTTCATAAACCACCTCACCACACTTCATCATCTTTCAAACATTTGGTAGCCCTGGGACATCACTGTTAACTCATTTTGCAGCTAAGGAAATGGAGGCAGCAGGAGGCAGTAACTCCGAAACCCTGTTTTCCCATTTCTAAAATCCAGATCCCATCAACCCATTCGTCGCTCCCAGGTCCCTTGCTCTCGGAACCGTGTTCCGCGCGGCACTGACCTGAGCGAGCGCCCCGGGGCCCGGGACCTCGAGCCGGGTTCACAGCTACTAGGCACGCTCGGGCCGCCAGAGCCTCGCAGCGGCCGGGTCCGCTCCGCAGCCATGGCGCCTGCAGGGAGAGAAAAACAGCCAAGGCGCGGCAGGTCAGCAGAGGCGCGGGCGCCTGAAAGTCCCCTCCCCGACCGGCCCCGCCTCGCATACAGACCTGGACCTGCGGCCGCCGCTCCCGGTCCACAGCCTCACTGGGGAGCGGCTTCCGGTGCTGCCTGCGTCATCTCCGCGCGTCCCTCAGCTCCGCGGCGCCCGGCGGAAGCGGCTGCACTTCCGGTCCCCGCCGCGAGGTGGGTGGTGGGTGGTAGGAGGCTGGAAGCCAGGAGTAGGGATTGAGGGGAAAGCGTCCCGGGAAGTTGAACGCTCGCTGCGCGGCCCTGACGGTGCTTAGGCCGGATGCAACCTAGAACAGAGCTTCTTTTCGTACCGTACATCCAGGTTTGCACAGCGCTTTTGTGTCGCTCCTCCAATCCGATCTTGCACCAGCTCTGCAGTAGACTTTCTTATTATCCTCATTTTCGGAGGAGAGGGAGCTGTGGCTCAGGGAAGTTGAGACGTGTCCAAATTCATACGACCTGTTGGGCACCTCTTTATCCCGAACACTGTTCTAGGGGATAGGGTTCGTGAACAAAAACCGCAAAAATCCCTGACCGCCGGGGGCTTACATCTATTAGAAGGAGGAAGACAGGTAGACTAAGTAAGGCATGTGAAAAGGAGAGAAATAAAGCAAGGTAAGGAGGTTGTTGAATGAAAAAATACAGTCAAGTGATGTAGATTTGAATGAATCACAACATTTACACTCTGGCTATGGCCTGGTTACTTAACCTCTCAGACTTTGCTTCATCTGCATGGAAGTTATAGTGAACTCCCCATCGGTAGGCTCTGAGGATTGAAGGAAATTAAGCATGCAAACGTTTTTGCTTCAAGAACTAAAACTGAGCTAAAAAATTCCACGCACTCTTTCTCAACACTTGTTGTGTACCATCTCACTCAGCTCCCACAACAACCGCACAAGCTGGTAACTATTTATTAGGCCCATTTTTAGAGATGGCGAAACTGAAATCAAAAGAGGTTTAGGCATCTTGCCTAAGGTCATAGTAAATGGCTGTCGCTGGATTTCAACCCAAACTGACTTCAGAACACAAGTTATCCATTTTTTTTTTTTTTTTTTTTTGAGGCAACGTATCAGTCTGTCGCTCAGGCTGGAGTACAGTGGCAACGATCTTGGCTCACTGCAGCCTCAACTTCTCCAGGCTCAAGCGATCCTCCCACCTCAGCCTCCTGAGTAGATGGGACCACAGATGCATGTCACCATGCCCAGCTAATTGTGTGTGTGTGTGTATGTGTGTGTGTGTATTTTTGTAGAGGCAGGGTTTTGCTATGTTGCCCGGGCTGGTCTTGTACTTCTAGGCTCAAGTGATCCACCTGCCTGGGCCTCCCAAAAAGTGCTCGGATTACAGGGGTGAACCATGATGCCCAGCACACAAGTTATCCTCGTTTCTCTGTAAGGGTTCCTAAACCATATATGCATACACGCACATTCGCATGCATCTTATACCAACACTGTCCAATAGGCCTTTTGCCAATGATGGAGTTGTTCTCTTGGTGCTGTCCGATAAGGCAGTCACTAGCCTCTTGTGGCTACTGAACACTTGAAAAGCACCTGATGTAAATGAACTAAATTCTTAATTTTATTTAATTTTAATAGCCACATGTGGCTAATGGCTACCATGCTTGATAGCACAGTCCAATAATATAACATAAACAATGACAGAGACACATACCCGGTAGACAGTAGAGCATGGCCAAGGTTCCAAGCATCCTGACATCATCTAGGCTACTTGAAACAAGGGAAATAAAAATTGATTATGTGGGGTGGAAGTCAACTACGGTGTCCTAAAAGTAAGGTCTCAAGAGAGCAAATTTGATTTGCTAAGCAACAGGATGTCACTCTAGACTTCTAAGTCAGAACATGACTGATGACAGCATTATAAGACATTTAGGAAGACATGGATAATACAGATTGGATACTTTCTATGAAAGGGAAGGCAGTAGCAGGGTAATCAAGAAAATCAAGCGCCCGTATCTCTGGAGCAAACATTCTCAACCCCAGTACAGTTTGATGAATCAAATTGAAAAGTGCAGATGGAGCTGTCCCAGAGATAATATTGTTTGGACCTCTCATAACAAAGAAACCAAATTGTGCAAATTTAAGCCCAGAGGGGATCCAGGAGCAAAATTCATGACTATAAAACATGTTTTAAATTGCAAAATGGAAGTAATATTTAATTAAATACAAGACCTATTCAATTGTTAATTTCAGTATATGTAAAATTGTTAAATTCAATATATGTAAAATTCCCTTTCTTTTTTATTTTATTTTATTTATTTATTTATTTTTTTCAGATGGAGTCTCACTCTGTTGCCCAGGCTGGAGTGCAGTGGCTGGATCTCAGCTCACTGCAAGCTCCGCCTCCCAGGTTTATGCCATTCTCCTGCCTCAGCCTCCCGAGTAGCTGGGACTAGAGACGCCCGCCACCTAGCCCGGCTAGTTTTTTTTTGTATTTTTTAGTAGAGACAGGGTTTCACCGTGTTAGCCAGGATGGTCTTGATCTCCTGACCTCGTGATCCGCCCACCTCGGCCTCCCAAAGTGCTGGGATTACAGGTTTGAGCCACCGCGCCCGGCCTAAAATTCCCTTTCATTTGAAATTTTAGGTTAGATTTTTTCCACCTTGTAAATATTTTCAAGATTGTGTGATGATTGCTGAGAAAACATAGCTTTAAATATAAGAAGTTATTCCTAGCCAAAGAATTACAAAAGCTGTTGTAAATGGCTATTGGATGTTGAAGGAAAGGATGAAATATAGTCTGATATGAGAACAGAATGCTCAGTATAATTGCTTGGTGACAGGAACATGAAAATATGCTGAATGTTGTTTATTTTCTTGAAATAAACTTGCTGGTAAAAATGATGTTTGGGATAATTCCTACACATGCGTGCTCCAGGAAAGGAGAAAACCTCAAATGTTTAGTTTCTTCAATTCCAGCTAAAATGGACTATATGTTGTCTTCCATTTTGAGCTAAACTTGCCTGGGGGAGGTAGTTCAGATGACTTAAAATTGATTTAGTAAAGTGCTTGCATAGCCCATACTAGGGATTCTGAATCTTTCCCAATGAGCCATACACCAGACCTCAGCATATGATGTTTCTTTGGGAGAAAATAACGCACCCACTACGGATGAAAAATATTCCTCTATGTCTAGCACAGTTTTTTCATGTGTATGTACCAGGGAGCAGGCATTACTCCAGCTGTTTAGTTTCTTGAGATGCACTCCAAAAATATAGGTTATATCTACTTGCGCAGCAATGCTGTGGAGAAGTGACCTGGGTAACTGTTCTTTGAACTTCCACACATACTTTACCAGGAACTCAGTATAAAGACATGGGGTCAGTTTCATGAAGTACACAGGGTTGGAAGCATTTGAAGAGGTTTGCTTTTTCTATTCTTTGTTCTGGATTCACTCTAGCTGTAACATGATCAGCACCCACTCTTCTGTGCAGTCAGCAGGTATTCTAGGATCAAAGCTCGGGTTGATTGGCAAGAAACCTTATCCTCAAAGGTTGGGGCACGAAGTACTGTACCGCAATTGCTGTTGGACTGGAGTGATCCTGAGATGCGTTTGGGCATAACTTGGCATCTGAACTCAATAATTTCTAAGACCCTGAAATTGCTCACAGGCAACATGCAAGTAAGTTTCTTATAATCTTTAAAGCATTTGATATCTAGTAAAATAGGCTTTGAGGAAGCTAAAACTTTTTCTATGTGTAAATGAGAAAATGGAAAGGAGTTCAGGTTATCATTGCTGGGTTTTTTTGTTTTGTTGTGTTTTTTGACTATTTAAAGAACATGGGGGCCGGATGCAGTGGCTCACGCCTGTCATCTCAGCTCTTTGGGAGGCCGAGGCAGGCGGATCACCTGAGGTCAGGAGTTCAAGACCACCTAGCCAATGTGATGAAACCCTGTCTCTACTAAAAGTACAAACATTACCTGGGAGTGGTCGTGCATGCCTGTAATCCCAGCTACTTGGGAGGCTGAGGCAGGAGAATCTCTTGAACCTGGGAGGTGGAGGTTGCAGTGAGCCAAGATTATGCCACTACACTCTAGCCTGGGCCACAGAGTAAGACTCTGTCTCAAAAATAAAGAGAAAGAAAGAGCGAGCAAGGGAAGAAGGGAGGGAGGGAGGGTGGGAGGGAGGGAAAGAAGGAGAAGGAAGGAAGGAAGGAAGGAAGGAAGGAAGGAAGGAAGGAAGGAAGGAAGGAAGGAAGGAAGGAAGGAAAAAGAAAAGAAAAGATAGGAGTTGTGATTCTCCAATGGTTAAAAGTGAGCTTTGGAGCTGGGCACAGTGGCTCTCACCTGTAATCCCAGCACTTTGGAAGGCCGAGGTGGGCAAATCACCTGAGATCAGGAGTTTGAAACCAGCCTGGCCAACATTGCAAAACCCCATCTCTACTAAAAATACCAAAATTAGCTGGGTGTGGTGGCAGATGCCTGAAATCCCAGCTACTCAGGAGGCTGAGGCATGAGAATCGCTTGAACCCAGAAGGCGGAGGTTGCAGTGAGCCAAGATCTGCAGCCTGGGAGAAAGAGCGAGACTCCGTCTCAAAAAAAAAAAAAGAGTGAGCTTTGGAATCTGACCGATTTGAGTTCAAATCATGCCCTATCCTAACCTCTTACCCACTGTGTGATCTTGGGCAAATTACTAAGCTACTCAGTTGCTCAGCTTAATTATGAAAATAACCTATCTGAAAGGGATATTACCAGGGCTAAATGAGTTAAGACACATAAAATGCTTATCACAATGCCTGGCACAAAAGCAAGTGCATAATAGGAGGTAACAATTATTATGGGAGGCTTTATTGATTGAAGATCCAGTGAAAAGGGATTTAATTCATTTAATATTCCCTGGCTCTGTTATATTACAATTCTGCACGTGTCCTTTCAGACAGAAAGTTTCCGTCTGCATTGATGAGGTAGAGTAAGCTTGGCCTAAATCTATCTTACATCTCTGAAGAGGTGCTATGCAGATAGCAGTAATCTGTCCATATCGATGGAAATGTCAGATAGATTAGGAGACATTTATCTTTATTTATTTGTATATTTTTTGAGATGGAGTCTCGCTCTGTCGCCGGGGCTGGAGTGCAGTGGCCAGATCTCAGCTCACTGCAAGCTCCGCCTCCTGGGTTTACGCCATTCTCCTGCCTCAGCCTCCCAAGTAGCTGGGACTACAGGCACCCGCCACCTCGCCTGATTAGTTTTTGTATTTTTTTTTTTTCAGTAGAGACGGGGTTTCACCGTGTTAGCCAGGATGGTCTTGATCTGCTGACCTCGTGGTCCGCCTGTCTCGGCCTCCCAAAGTGCTGGGATTACAGGTTTGAGCCACGGCGCCCGGCCAGGACACATTGTCAAAACAAACTCTGATTCAGTATTAGATTGAATTGGAAAGTCATACTAGAAGAATGTAAATATTTGATAGTAGCCAGGATGCCATGGCTAACAAAAGCAGCCACTTCATGGAAAAATAGCCCCTGACTTTTGTAATTAGAGAAGAAATGGATCCAGGTGCTCCCATTCAAGAAAGAACATCATGTATTTTCCTACAGGTTTTTATCACAATGATACCACTTGTTAATTTATATCCATGTGTCTGTGTCCAATTCTTGGTAATCACAATGTCCAAGACAGTGCCTTGTATATAGTAAGTAAGCAAGCTTTTATCCAAACAAGCAAGAAAACAACCAACTAACACTTTACTCAGTGTTCACTTTGTGCCAAATGCTGGAATTAGCAGCACTGGAGAAGACAGAGACACGATGCCTGCTGTCCAGGAGACCATGATCTAGTGGAAGAAATAGATAATAACAATATATCACAATAAACACTTAAAGTAGAGTGTACTGCTAAATGCTGTGAGAGGTCCGTATAGGGCTCAGTGAGGGCAAAAACAGGAATAGAGATGAAGCCTGAATGAACACTTGTCCTTTTCTTTTTTAGGTGACTTTCTGCAGACTTCGGACTCACCAGTGGTGTTTCATTCTTTTTAATGTCATCCTATTTCATGCTTTGCTTTTTGGGGCTGACTTTGTGGAGGAATACTTTCTGCATTCTTTGCCTTATATAGATATGAAAGTTCTTGAAATTAAGAATAAGGCAAGAAAATTGAACATAGAACCCCTAAGAAGTAATCTCTCCAAATATTATGTCCTGAGCCAGTCAGAAGTATGTAAAGGGAAGAACATTTTTCTGCTGTCTCTTGTCTTCAGTAGCCCAGGAAATGGAACAAGACGGGACCTCATTAGGAAAACTTGGGGCAATGTGACCAGTGTCCAAGGGCATCCCATTCTCACACTGTTTGCTTTGGGAATGCCTGTTTCAGTGACTACCCAGAAAGAGATCAACAAAGAGTCCCGTAAGAATAATGATATAATTGAAGGAATCTTCTTGGACAGTTCTGAGAACCAAACCCTGAAGATCATTGCAATGATACAGTGGGCTGTGGCTTTCTGCCCTAATGCCCTGTTCATTCTCAAGGTAGATGAGGAGATGTTTGTCAATCTACCAAGCTTGGTAGACTATCTTCTCAATCTGAAAGAACACCTAGAAGATATCTATGTAGGAAGAGTTATTCATCAGGCTACACCCAATAGAGATCCTCAGAACAGAGACTTTGTCCCTCTTAGTGAGTACCCAGAAAAATACTACCCAGATTACTGCAGTGGCGAGGCCTTTATAATGTCCCAAGATGTGGCTCGAATGATGTATGTGGTTTTCAAAGAAGTACCCATGATGGTGCCAGCCGATGTGTTTGTAGGAATTTGTGCTAAGTCCGTTGGCCTTATACCCATCCACAGCTCAAGGTTTTCTGGGAAAAGGCACATTAGATACAACAGATGTTGCTATAAGTTCATTTTTACATCCTTAGAAATTGCAGATCCTGGAACGCCCCTGGCATGGAAGGAAATTAATGATGGAAAAGAATGTACACTGTTTGAGACATACTATGGGCTCGTTTCCTGCAAACTTCTGACGTACCTTGACAGCTTTAAACGTTTTCACATGGAGACCATAAAAAACAATCCCACGTATTTTGGTGATTAGGATTTCTTTAATTTTCCTTACGAGTCGATTATTTTAAAGTTACCTTCTACCCTGTTATGGAAAGCATCCCTTCTTTCTGTGTTTTATGTAGGTTCGCTGAATCTTTAATTTTACTTGCAAAGGTACAAAATGTTTTCTGTGCTCTGGTGTACTCAATTACTGAGATCTCATTTTAAGAAATTTAAGTTGGTGTAGCATGATTCTTTTCAAAATAAAATATTTCTTTCAGAAGAGAAAACATTATGTTTCATTGTTTGTTTTGTTTTTTGGGTTTTTTTGTTTTGTTTTTTTGAGACAGGATCTGGCTCTGTCGCCCAGGCTGGAGTACAGTGGCGCAACGTCTGCTTACTGCAACCTCCACCGCCTGGGCTCAAGGGTTCCTCCCACCTCAGCCTTTTGAGTAGTTGAGACTATAGGCATGAGCCACCATGCCCGGCTAATTTTTTTTGTTTGTTTGTTTTTTGAGACAAGAGTCTCACTCTGTCACCCAGGCTGAAGTGCAGTGGCACCATCTTAGCTCACTACAACCTCTGACTCCCGATTCAAGCAGTTCTCCTGCCTCAGCCTCCCAAGTAGCTGGGATTACAGGTGCCCGCCACCACGCCTGGCTAATTTTTTGTATTTTTAGTAGAGACAGGGTTTCACCATGTTGGCCAGGCTGGTCTCGAACTCCTGGCCTCAAGTGATCCACCCCCCTTGGCCTCCTGCAGTGCTGGGATTACAGGTGTAAGCTGCCATGCCTGGCCTAATTTTTGTATTTTTTGTAGAGAGAGGGTTTCATCATGTTGCCCAGGCTGGTCTCGAATTCCTGGGCTCAAGTGATCCTCCCACTTCAGCGTCCCAAAGTGTTGGGATTACAGGTGTGAGGAACCACACCTGGCCAATATGCAATTTATTATAACTAAGTTTTTTTTATAAACTGACAAAAATTATGTATATTTATGTTGTACAACATGTTTTGATATATGTATATGCTATTGAATGGCTAAATCAAGCTATTTAACATATGCATCACTTGACATTTTTTTTGTAGTGAGAACACTTAAAATCTACTAGCAATTATCAAATATTCATATATTGTTGTTAACTGTCATGACCATGATGTATGATAGATCTCTTGAACTTACTCCTCATGTCTAACAAAAATGTTGGCTCTCTTGGCCATATCTGCCAAGTTTTCCCAACCCCCAGCCTCTGGTAACCTCCATTTACTCTCTGTTTCTATGAATTTGAGTTTTTTTACACCCCACATATAAGTGAGCTCATGCCCTTATTTGTCCTTCAATGCCTAGTTTATTTCACTTAACATAATGCACTCCGTGTTCATCCATATTGTTGGAAATGACAGGATTTCTTTCATTTATAAGGCTGAATAGCATTTTATTGTTGATATATACCACATTTTCTTGATTTATTCATGCACTGGTGGACACTTAGATAGATGCCACTAATCTTGTGAATAATGCTGCATTGAATATGGGGAGTGCAGATATCTCTTTGACATACTGATTTAATATCTTTTGGATATACATCCAGTAGCAGAATTGCTAGATTTTATGGTAGTTCTATTTTTAATTTTGTGAGGAACTTCCATAATGGCTGTATTATTGGTTTACCGTAATGGCTCATTGTGGTTTTACTTTGCATTTCTCTGATGATAAGTGGTATTGAGCTTTTTTTTTTTTTTTTTTTTTTCCATATACCCGTTGGCCATTTGTACTTCTTTTGAGAAATGTCTATTTAGGGCCTTTGGTCATTTCTAAATCGGGTTATTTGGGCAGGGCACGGTGGCTCATGGCTGTTATCCCAGCACTTTGGGAGGCCAAGGCGGGTGGATCACCTGAGATAGTTCAAGACCAGCCTGGCCAACAGGGTGAAACCCCGTCTCTACTAAACATACAAAAAATTAGCTGGACATGGTGGTACGTGCCTGTAATCCCAGCTACTCTGGAGGTTGACACAGGAGAATCGCTTGAAATCAAGAGGTGGAGGTTGCAGTGAGCTGAGATCATGCCACTGCACTCCAGCCTGGGCAACAGTCTGAGACTCCATCTCAAAAAAATAATAATAATAAAATAAATAAATCAAGTGATTTGTTTTCATGCTATTGTGTTGTTTGAGTCCCTTATCTGTTTGTTCCCCAGACCAGATATATGGCTTGCAAATATTTTCTCCCATTCCATAGGTTATCTCTTCACTGATTGCTGCTTTTGATATGCACAAGCTTTATAGTTTGATATAATTTCATTTGTCTATTTTAGCTTTTGTTGCCTATACTTAAGGGGTCATAGCCAAGAAAATCTTTGCTCAGACCAATGTCATGGAGCTTCCTCCACCTATGTTTTCTTCTAGTAGTTGTACAGGTCTTACATTTAAGGTCTTACATTTAAGGTCTTACATTTAAGTCTTTAATCCATTAGGAGTTGATTTTTGTATATAGTGTGAGATGAGGGTATACTTTTATTATTTTGCAAGTAGATATCCAGTTTTCCCAGAACCACTCATTGTAAAGACTGTCTTTTTCCCAGTGAGTGTTCTTGGCATCTTTATCAAAAATCAATTGACTATCAATGCATGAATTTGTTTCTGGGCTCTCTATTGTGTTCCATTGGCCTATGTGTCTATTTTTATAGTGTACATGCTGTTTAGATTACTGTAGTTTTGTAACAGATGATCAAATCCAGTAGTATGATGCCTTCAGCTTTGCTATTTTTGCTCAAGAGTGTTTTGGCTTTTCAAAGTCTTTCGTATTTTCATATGAATCTTAGGATTGTTTTTTTCTATTTCTGTGGAAAGTATCATTGGAGTTTTACTAGGATTTGAATTGAATCTGTATATGGTTTCAGGTAGCAGGGATATTTTAACATTAGTCCTTCCAATCCATGAATGTGGCATATCTTTTCTCTAATTTGTGTCATCTTCAATTTCTTTCATCAACGTTTAAAAGTTTTTATTACACAGATTTTTTTACCTCCTTGTTTAAATTTACTCAAGTATTTTGGGATTTTTTTCTGATGCTATTATAAAAGGGATAGTTTTCTTCTTTTCTTTTTCAGATAGTACATTGTTAGTATATGAAAATGCTACTGATTTTCATAAGTTGATTTTTTTCCCTGCAACTTTACTGAATTTGGTTATCAGTTCTAACAGTTTTTGTTTGTTTTTTGTTTTGTTTTGTTTTTTTTGAGATGGAGTCTCGCTCTGTTGCCCAGGCTGGAGTGCAGTGGCACAATCTCGGCTCACTGCAACCTCCGCCTCCCAGATTCAAGCAATTCTCCTGTTTCAGCCTCCCGAGTAGCTGGGACTACAGGCACCAGCCACCATGCCTGGCTAATTTTTGTAATTTTAGTAGAGACGGGGTTTCACCATATTGATCAGGCTGATCTCAAACTCCTGACCTCAGGTGATCCACCCACCTCGACCTCCCAAAGTGCTGGGATTCCAGGCGTGAGCCACCATGCCCAGTGCAGTTCTAACAGTTTTTGATGGAGTCTTTAGGGTTTTCTCTTACAAGGTCATATTGTCAGTAAACAGTGACAGTTTCACTTCTTCCTTTCCTATTTGGAAACATATATTTTTAAAATTTTTATATTTTATATATATACATATATTTGAGACAGGATCTCGCTCTTTGCCCAGGCTGGAGTGCAATGGCATGAACACAGCTCACCGCATCCTTGACCTCCCAAGCTCAATAGATCCTCTTGCCTCAGCCCCCCGAGTAGCTGAGAATACAGGTGTGCACCAACTCACCCAGACAACTTTTGTATTTTTTATAGAGATGAGATCTTGCCATGTTGCCCAGGCTGGTCTCAAACTCCTGGCCTCAAGTGATCCTCCTGCCTCAGCCTCCCAAAGTGTTGGGATTACAGGTGTGAGCTACCACACCTGGCCTATTTGGATAATTTTATTTCTTTTTCTTTTTTTTGAGATGGAGTCTCAGTCTGTCACCCAGGCTGGAGTGTAGTGGCATGATCTCAGCTCACCGCAGTCTCCGCCTCCCAGGTTCAAGGGATTCTCCTACCTCAGCCTCCTGAGTAGTTGGGATTACAGGCACCCAGCACCACCCCCGGCTGATTTTTGTATTTTTAGTAGAGACAAGATTTCACTATGTTGGCCAGGCTGGTCTCGAACTCCTGCCCTCAGGTGATC
Organism: Chlorocebus sabaeus; assembly: GCF_047675955.1. Lineage (NCBI taxonomy): Eukaryota > Metazoa > Chordata > Mammalia > Primates > Cercopithecidae > Chlorocebus > Chlorocebus sabaeus. The sequence goes on from NC_132915.1 coordinate 90,912,785, forward strand.
CACCTGCCTCGGCCTCCCAAAGTGCTGGGATTACAGGCATTGGCCACCGCACCCAGCCAATTTTATTTCTTTTTCTTGTCTATTTGCTCAGGCTAGGACTTCCAATACTATATTGAACAGAAGTGGTGAGAGTGGGCATCCTTGTCTTGTTCCTGATTTTAGAGGAGAAGCTTTTAACTTTTTTTTCTGTTGAGAATGATGTTAGCTATGTATTTGTCGTGTGTGGCCTTTATTGTGTGGAGGTACATTCTTTTAATACTTTAATTTTGAAAGTTTTTATCAGGAAAAAATGTTGAATTTTACCATATGCCTTTTTTGCATCTATTGAGATGCTCATATAATTTTTCCCCTTCATTCTGTTAATATAGTGCATCATCTTTCTAGATTTGTGTATGTTGAGCTATCCTTGCATCCCTGGGATAAATCCCACTTGATTATGATGAATAATCCCTTTCATGTGCTGTTAAATTTACTTTGCTAGTATTTTATTGAGGATTTTTGTACCTATGTTTATCAGGGATATTGGCTGGGATCTTGTTTATTTGTGGCTTGTAATTTTCTTTTCATGTAGTCTCTTTGTCTGGCTTTGCTATCAGGGTAATGCTGACCTCACAAAATGAGTTTGAAAGTATTCCCTCTTCTGTTTTCGGGGGAGAGTTTGAGAAGGATTGGTATTAGTTCTTCTTTAAATGTTTGGTAGATGACTTCAGCAGTGAAACCATCAGATTCCGGGCTTTTTGTTGATGGGAGATTTTTTATTGCTGATTCAATCTCTTTACTCTCTGCTGGTCGGTTCAGATTTTCTATTTCCTCATGATTTAGGATTGATAAGTTGTATGTGTCCAGGAATGTATCCATTTCTTCTAGGTTATCCGTGTTGTTGTTGTATAATTGTTCATAGTTGTCTCTTAAGATTCTTTTTTTTTTTTTTTTTTATTGAGATGGGGTCTCGCTCTTTCGTCCAGGCTGGTGCAATCTTGGCTCATGGCAACCTCCGCCTCCCAGGTTCAAGTGATTCTCCTGCTTCAGCCTCTCTAGTGATGTGGGAATCAGGAGGACCAGACAGACCTTGGGGTATATACAGGAGGGTCTTTATTGAGTGCACTCAGACCCAGCAGACTTAACATCCAAAAACTAGGCCTAGAACAAAGACAGCACTTAACTTTTATATACAATTCAAAAAGAGGGTGGGCTAGCTGGAAGCAGGCTTACAGTGGCGTGAAAGCAAGGATACAGAGGCACAACAAAGACAGTTAATCAAATTGTGACAGGTTCATAACTCAGGATTACACGTGACTGTTGCTGTGCAGCCCAGATGTCTGTTATCTAGGTTTGCTCTAGTGCCTAGCACGGGCTTATCCATAACCTTCACTATGGTGCCCAGGTGGCTGTATCTCAGGCCTGCTCAGACGGTTGATGGCCTTCACTCCACTGCTTAGATAAAACAGAATACTTGAAGTTACTAGTTACAGAGACTAGGAATCATAAACTCATACCATAAGAGACAGGAAAATTTATTTTTCTCGTTATGTTGAGGGAGTGCTGGGAGAGTCTTCAGGGCACGTTAGATAGTATTATCAAGACTTTTCCTGGGTCTGGGCTGTGTCTGTTGCTGCCTCTGGGACAAGTCAGCCTAATACAGGGAAGCTTATTTCTCTCTCTTTTTAAAAAATTTTATTTTTCTTTATTTCTTTAATTTCCCACCTCACTAGTAGCTGGGATTACAGGTGCACATCATCACGCCTGGCTAATTTTTTGTATTTTTAATAAAGACAGGGTTTCACCATGTTGGCCAGGCTAGTTTTGAACTGCTGACCTCAAGTGATCGCCCGCCTCAGCCTCCCAGAGTGCTGGGATTACAGGCGTGAGCCACTGCGCACAACCAATCCTTTGTACTTTTGTGTTATCAGTTGCAATATCTCCTCTTCCATTTCTGATTTTGCTTGAGTCTTATCATATTTTTTTCTTATTTAGTCTACCTAAGGGTTTATCAACTTTATCTTTTGAAAAAACCAACTCTTAGTTTAATTAATCTTTTGTGTCATTTTTCTGATGTCTACTTTATTTTTATCTGCCCTGATCTTTATTTCCTTCCTTCTGCTAACTTTGTCTTCTTCTTCTTCTTCTTCTTCTTCTTCTTCTTCTTCTTCTTCTTCTTCTTCTTCTTCTTCTTCTTCTTCTTCTTCTTCTTCTTCTTCTCCTTCTCCTTCTCCTTCTCCTTCTCCTTCTCCTTCTCCTTCTCCTTCTCCTTCTCCTCCTCCTCCTCCTCCTCCTCCTCCTCCTCCTCCTCCTCCTCCTCCTCCTCCTCCTCCTTCCCCTCCTCCTCCTCCTTCTTTTTCTTCCTCTTCTTTTTTTCTTTTTAGACAGAGTTTCCCTATCGTTGCCCAGGCTAGTGTGCAATGGCACAATCTCGGCTCACTGCAACCTCCACCTCCAAGGTTCAAGCAATTCTCCTGCCGCAGCCTCCCAAGTAGCTGAGATTACAGGTGTGTGTCACCAAGCCCAGCTAATTTTTATATTTTTAGTAGAGATGGGATTTTGCCGTGTTGATCAGGCTGGATAGTCTTGAACTCCTGATCTTAGGTGATCCACCCACCTCGGCCTCCCAAAGTGCTGGTATTACAAGCGTGAACCACCATGCCTGGCCACTTTGTTCTTCTTTTGTAGTTTCCTTGAGGTGTAATATTAGGTTGTTAATTTGTGATATTTCTTTCCTTTTGATGTAGGCATTTAGTACCATGAACTTCCCTTTTAGAACTGCTTTTGGTGTATCTTACAAGTCTTCATTTATCACAAGATATTTTAAAATTTCCCTTTTAGTTTATTTGACCCAATATTTGTTCAGGAGCATATTATTTTATTTCCACATATTTATTCATTTTCCTTGATTCCTCCTGTTACTGATGTCTAGTTTCAAACCAATATGGTCACAAAAGATACTTAATATGATTCCAATCTTCTTAAATTTTTAAAGACTTTTCTATGGGCTAACATATGATGTCTCCTGGATAATGAGATGTGTGTGCTTGAGAAGAATGTGTACTCTATTGCTTTTGGATATAATGTTCTGTATATGTCTGTTAGATCCATTTTGTCTAAAGTGTAGCTCAAGTCCAGTGTTTTCTTATTGATTTTCTGTTTGAATGATCTGTCCATTGTTAAAAGTGATATACTGAATCCCTACTATTATTGTGTTGTAGTCTCTCTATTATAGGCTTTGCTGTGTAATTACCCTGAGGCTTACATAAAACACCTTATTACAGACTATTTTAAGTTGACAACAACTTAATTTTAATTTTAATGTCATGCTCAAACTGTATGCTTTTATTCCCCCTCCTCTCATGTTATATGCTTTTGATGCCACACTTCATACCTTTTTATAATTTGTATCCCTTAACCAGTTATTGTAGCTTTAGTTGTTTTTAATAGTTTTGCATTTAATCTTTATACTACATACTTTAATCTTTGTACTTTATGCCAGAGATATAATTCATTGCCCACTGCCATTGCAGAAATAGAGAATTTGGATTTGACAATGTGCGTACTTTTTCCAGTGACTTTTATATTTTCATATGTTTTTATGTTACTGCTTAGCATTCTCTTCCTTCAGCTTGAAGGAAGCATTTTTTGTAAGGCAGGCCTAGTGGTGATAGACTCTCAATTTTTAAGTCTTTACCACCCTATCATTTTTGAAAGACAAGATTATTTGGTATAGTATTCTGGTTGGCAAGATTTTTTTGTTTTAGGATTTTTAATATACCATTCCATTCCTTTCTGGACTGCAAGGTTTCTGAAGATAAATCTGCTGATAGTCTTATATGTGTTCTATTGTATGTGACAATTTGCTTTTTCCTTGATGCTTTCAGCACTTTCACTTTGTCTTTAACTTTTGACAATTTGATTATGATGTGTCTTGGTGTGAGTCTTTTGGATTCATCATTTGGTGTACTTTGGGCTTCTTGGATCTGGCTTTTTTTTTTTTTTTTTTTTTGAGACGGAGTCTCGCTCTGTAGCCCAGGCTGGAGTGCAGTGGCCGGATCTCAGCTCACTGCAAGCTCCGCCTCCCGGGTTCACACTGTTCTCCGGCCTCAGCCTCCCGAGTAGCTGGGACTACAGGCGCCTGCCACCTCGCCCGGCTAGTTTTTTGTATTTCTTAGTAGAGACGGGGTTTCACCGTGTTAGCCAGGATGGTCTCGATCTCCTGACCTAGTGATCCACCCGTCTCGGCCTCCCAAAGTGCTGGGATTACAGGCTTGAGCCACCGCGCCCAGCCCGGATCTGGCTTTTAATTTCCTTTCCTAGACTTGAGCATTTTCTGTCATTGTTTCTTTGAATATATTCTCTATGTTTTTCTTTCTCTCCCTCTCCTTCTCTGGCACACCAATAATGCATAAGTTTTTCAAATTGATGTTGTTCCATAACTCTATTAAATGATCTATACTCTTCTTTATTTTTTCTTTTTGCTCCCAGATTGAATGACTTCCAGTGACCTGTCTTCAAGTTCTTCCATCCTTTCTTCTGCTTGATCTGGTCTGCTATTGAACCCCTCTATTGAATTTTTCAGTTTAGTTATAGTATTCTTCAGATTTATAATTTGTTTGGTACTTTTTTTTTTTTTTTTTGAGATGGAGTCTAACTCTGTCGCCCAGGCTGGAGTGCAATGGCATAATATCTGCTCACCGCAAGCTCTGCCTCCCCTTTACATGCCATTCTCCTGCCTCAGCCTCCCAAGTAGCTGGGTCTACAGGTGCCCACCACCGTGCCTGGCTAATTTTTTGCATTTTTAGTAGAGATGGGGTTTCATTGGGTTAGCCAGGATGGTCTCGATCTCTTGACCTCATGATCTGCCCACGTTGGCCTCCCAAAGTGCTGGGATTACAGGCGTGAGCCACTGCACCCGGCACTGTTTGGTACTTTTTAATACTTTGTCTCTTTTTGTTGAAATTCCCAGTTTGTTCTTATATTGATCTCCTGACTTTGGTGAGCATCTTTATTACCATTATTATTATTATTATTATTATTATTTTTGAGACAGAGTCCACTCTCTTGCCCAGGCTGGAGTGCAGTGGTGTGATCTTGGCTCACTACAGCCTCCACCTTCCAGTTTCAATGATTCTTGTGCCTCGGCCTCCCAAATAGCTGGGACTACAGGTACGTGCCACCACACCTGGCTATTTTTTAAAATTTTTTTTATTTTTAGTAGAGATGAGATTTCACCATGTTGGCCAGGCTGGTCTCAAACTCCTAACCTCTAGTCATCCACTCTCCTCAGCTTCCCAAAGTGCTGGAATTACAGGCATGAGCCACTACTCACAGCCTATCACCATTATTTTGAATTGCTATCAGGTCAAACAATATCTCCCATTTGCTTGGGTTAGTTTCTGTAGAATTATCTTGCTTTTCTATTTGTAATGTGTATTCCTGTTTCTTCATTTCCCTTGACTCTCTGTGTTGGTTTCTGTGCATTAGGTAAGACAAATAACTCTTCCAGTCTTGTGAGGCTGGCCTTATAGAGGAGAAGAATCTCACCTATCTGTTCAGCCACCCGCCTTGGCCTCCCAAAGTGCTGGGATTACAGGTGTGAGCCACTGTGCCCTGCCTACAGTATAAGTTCTTCCATGTTTTTGAAAGAAACTGGAACAAAAGATTTTATCATATTTTTTATATTCATAGGATTTTTCTCAAGTGTGAATCCTTTCATGTTTTTTTAAGGTACTTGATATATCTGAATGCTTTCCTTATTCCTCACAATGAACAGGTTTTCTATGCAGTTTGAGTTATTTCGTGTATCTGACAGTAACTGGAAAGGCCACATTTTTTATGCTTACAGGATCTTTCTCCATTTTGAATCTGTTCACGTGTTTGAAAGGAACTGGGATAATTGAATGCTTTCCTACATTCCTTTCCTTCATTGGATGACTTTGTTTTTTTTGTTGTTTTTTTTTTTTGTTTGTTTTGAGACAGAGTCTTGCTGTGTCACCCAGGATAGAGTGCAGTAGCACACTACAGCCTTGAGCTCTTGGGCTCAAAAAGTCCTGCCTCTGTCTCTCGGTTAGCTGGAACAACAGGTGTGTACCACCATGCCTGGCTGATTTTTCGTTATTTTTTGTACAGATGAGATCTCACTACATTGCCCAAGCTGGTCTCAAACTCCTGGACTTAAGTGATCCTCCTGCCTCGGCCTCCCCAAGTGCTGGGATTAGAGGTATGAGCCACTGTACTTGGCATCTATTGCATTTTTCATTGCATTCATTGTATTTTTTCAATTCCAGAATCTTTTTATCCAAATAAATATATTTATTACAAGTGCATTGAGACTATACAGAATCATGGTTAAGAACACAGACTCTGTAGTTGGACTGCTTAGATTCAAAGCCCAGCTCTGCCCAGCCGTATAACCTTGGGCAGTTTTCTTAACTTCTCTGTGCAGTCATTGCCTCAACTGTGAAATGGGATAAAAATATCTAGCTGATAGGGTTCTTAAGGGAGTTCAATGAGTTAAAATATGTTCAGCAGTTAGAACTCATAGTAAGTACCATATATATTTTTGCCATTATTTTTATGTGGATACTTATCTATCATACACAAAAGGTAATTTTCCCCTATTTTTAACTGACATGTAATAATTATACATATTTATGGGATAAAGAATGGTATTTTGATGCATGTATACGATGCATAATGAACAAATGAGATTTGTTTGCATACCTATCACTTCAAAAATTTGTCATTTCTTTGTGTTGGGAATGTTCAAAATTCTCTCTTCTAGATTTTGAACATACACAGTAAATTATTGTCAGTTATATTCACCCTAGAGTGCTGTAGAACACTATAACTTATTCCTCCTATCTAGTTGTAATTTTGTGTCTGTTAACCAACCTCTCTATATTCTTGCTTCTCAGACTTTAATAACCATAATTCTTTTACAATTCAAGTTTTTTTGTTTGTTTGTTTGTTTGTTTGTTTGTTTTGAGACAGAGTCTTGCTCTGTCGCCCAGGCTGGAGTGCAGTGGCATGATCTTGACTCACTGCAACCTCCGCCTCCTGGGTTCAAGCAATTCTTCTGCCCTAAGCCTCCTGAGTAGGTGGGATTACAGGCACCTGCCATCATGCCTGGCTAATTTTTGTATTTTTATAGAGATGGGGTTTCACCATGTTGCCCAGGCTGGTCTTGAACTCCTGACCTCAGCTGATCCACCTGCCTTGGCCTCCCAAAGTTCTTGGATTACAGGCATGAGCCACTGCACCCAGCTTATAATTCTTATATTTCTATAAGCTCAATTTTGTGCTCTTTCCCACAAATGAATGAGAACATGTGGTTTTTATATTTCTGTGCCTGAGTTACTTCACTTACCATAATGTCCTCCAGGCTTATCCATGTTGCTGAAAATGACAATGATTTTTATCCTTTTTATGGCTGAATAGTATTTCACTGTGTATATATATCACATTTTCCTTTTCCATTTATCTGTTAATGGACATTTAGGTTTATTCCATATGTTAGCTATTGTGAATAGTGCTGCAGTGTACATGAGGATACTGGTATCCTTTTGATACACTGATTTCTTTTCTTTGGATAAATACCCAACAGCGGGATTGCTGGATCATATGGTAGCTCTGTTTTTAGCTTTTTTCAGAACCTTTCAAACTGTGTTCCATAATGGCTGTACTAATTTCCTTCCTGTGATAGTGCATTCCCTTTTTTTCTGCATCCTTGCTAGCATTTATTATTTTGTGTTTTTGTAATAATACCCATTATAACTGGGGTGAGATGATATTTCATTGTGGCTTTACTTTGCATTTCCTGGACACTTATTGCAGGTCCCAAATTTCTGGTTTTTAAAAAATAATTTCAGTCTCTGTTAAATTTCTTATTTTGATCACTTCCCCCCAATTTAATGAATTGTTTATCTACATCTTCTTGCAGTTTGCTGAGCTTTCTTAAAAGAAATATTTTGAATTCTTTGTTAGGTAGTTTGTTACCTTTGTTTCTTTGGGGTCAGCTACTGGGAGACGATTGTGTTCTTTGGTTGACGTATGTCTCCTTGTTTTGTCATGTTTCTTGTTGCTTTTATGGTAATGTCTGCACATGAGATGAAACAGTCACCTCCTCCAGAATTTATAGGCAACTTTCACTATGGAAAGACCGTCCCCTATGCAGAGGTGGCAAGGGCACTTGCTGAGTGGGGTGCAGTGAGTGATGCCAATCCTTAGCTATGCCAATCTTATTAGCAATCCTTCCTATATTCTCTGTATTTTTCGTTTCATTGCGTTGCTGATTTTTTTTTTTTTTTTTTGAGACAGGGTCTCCCTCTGTCACCCAGGCTGGAGTGCAGTGCATGATCATGGCTCACTGTAGCTTCAACCTCCAGGGCTCAAGCAATCCTCCTGCCTCAGCCTTCTAAGTAGCTGGGACCATAGGTGTGTGTCACCATGCCAGGCTAATTAACTTTTTTTTTTTTTTTTTGAGACAGAGTCTCACTCTGTCATCCAGGCTGGAGTGCAGTGGTGCAATCTCAGTTCACTGCAAGCTCCATCTCCCGGGTTCACGCCATTCTCCTGCCTCAGCCTTCCGAGTAGCTGGAACTACAGGTGCCCACCACCACACCCAGCTAATTTGTTGTTTTTTTTTTTTAGTAGAGACGGGGTTTCACCATGTTAGCCAGGATGCTCTTGATCTCCTGACCTCGTGATCCACCTGCCTTGGCCTCCCAAAGCACTGGGATTACAGGCATAGTTTTTTTTACTACAGGGTCTTGCTATGTTGCCCAGGTTGGTTTGCTGTAGATTCTTTAATGAACCTTGAGATCTTTCTGGGTTAGTTTGGTTTGTAAATAGCTGTCTATATTTGTTTGTTTTTGTGTTTTGTTTTTTGTAGAAGGCTGAAGGTTGGTAATTCCTATCCTGCTATCTTGGTGATATCCCCTCTCAGGCTCTTTCAAGATATTCTCTTCATGGTCTCTCTCTTTTTTTTTTTCCTTAGGGCTAGAGAATATGTTTATATGCTTCCACGTTAGGTTCAGATGCCCATGTCACACATGGATGAGGGGGTGTCTCTGATGTTTCAATTTATTTTCAAGCATTTGATTCTAGCACCTTTTCACAAGTCTGTAGAGCACAAACAGGCTTTCCCTATATGTCATTATATTTCGATAATGCTTTATTAAAGGATAAATGAATATGTAGCTTTATTGGGAAATGTTTACAAGTATCAGAAAGGACTAATCAAGCATCCTATATAAAACTTTCCAAACCTCTGGGGACGCCTGCGGAGGAAGATAAAGTATACTATACCCAGAAATCTGTAGTACATTGAAGTATCTGATACCTGCTTGGGGATAATCTATTATTCTACACACATAGACCAAGGTTGGTCATTCTGTCAGAGGATGCTCTCAGGAGGGGCTGAGCAACTTACGGGCAGCAGGCTCTCACTAGTGTATATTCCAACTGAACCTTCAGCTCCAGAACTGGTTCTACATGGGGCCTAGACCTCCTAACATCTGGGTGTCCATGAACATATGGTCACTCTTCCTCCTTTTGTGTCCACCTGGAAGCCATCTACATCCCCAGCTCCAATCTGCCTCACATGGCTGTGCTTCTTCAGTGAATTTGGTGATACACATGCTGCCTGGGGGCTTCCTCTTCAGAAGATTGGTGACTCCTAGCTGGGCCATGGAAGGGACACCACCACTGTCCTCGCTGGGGGCCATCTCTTCTGTTCTCTGAAGCTCAGGGAGGTTGAAGACTAGCAGAACTTGAATGAAAGACACCCTGATAATATCAGCTCCTATTTGCTTTTCCCACCTGCCTCCACGAAGAATCAGTCATATATTTCTCTATCCTCTGCCCCTGCCTCCCAGCTCCTCACATCTGTTACCGTCAGATGCCCTTGGTACCTGGTTATGATATAGGTGGGCAGTGGCATCCTAGCCCTCAGCACTCGTGGCACCTACACTACACTGGAGTGACCAGGCAGCAGGATCCCACCCTTCGACCAGAGAAAAAGGTTCCCAACATCCTCTGACTCTGCCAGCCACGGCAAGGCTCTAAAATCCACAGGTGCATCCCAAAGGTCCAAACCACTTTCTGTGCCTAACTTATTGCCCTGGTGAAGTAGATTCAAGTATTTGATACCTGTTTGAGGATAACCTAATCATTCTACATACATATACCTAGGTTAGTCAGTCTGCCAGGGACACTCCCTGTAGACTTTCTTCCATCAGATTCACATGACAGGGACTGACCAAGGGAAGAAAGGGCCTTATACACAGAGTACATTGTGGAAAAAAAGTGTGTGTGTGTGTGTGTGTGTGTGTGATGTTTACATATCTACAACCAAAAAAAATGTAACCAAGTCTTATTTTGGTTTATAATTAGTGGACTTTTTTTTTTTTTTTTGAGACGGAGTCTCGCTCTGTCGCCCAGGCTGGAGTGCAGTGGCCGGATCTCAGCTCACTGCAAGGTCTGCCTCCCGGGTTCACGCCATTCTCCTGCCTCAGCCTCCCAAGTAGCTGGGATTACAGGCGCCCGCCACCTCACCCGGCTAATTTTTTTTGTATTTTTAGTAGAGACAGGGTTTCACCGTGTTAGCCAGGATGGTCTCGATCTCCTGACCTCGTGATCCGCCCATCTTGGCCTCCCAAAGTGCTGGGATTACAGGCTTGAGCCACCGCGCCCGGCCCTAATTAGTGGACTTTTAAAAATCATTCCATGGTACTGTCATGACTCAGTGATGGTGGCGAATGCTCAGAATTAAAAGGAAAACCTTAAATAGGGGAATTTTTGTAATAAAATGTTATTCTTGGCCGGGTGTGGTAGCTCACTCCTGTAATCCCAGCACTTTGGGAGGCTGAGGCAGGCATATCACCTGAGGTTGGGCGTTCGAGACCAGCCTGGCCAACATGGTGAAACCCCGTCTCTACTAAAAATACAAAAATTAGCCGGGCATGGTGGTGCACGTCTGTAATCCCAGTCACGAGGCTGAGACACAAAAATTGGTTGAACCCCAGAGGCAGAGGTTGCAGTGAGCCAAGATCGTACCACTGTACCCCAACCTGGGTGACAGAGCAACACTCTCTCTCAAAAAAAAAAATGTTTCTTGTCTGCAAGCAAGAAACATTTTAGTAATCTGGGTGGTAGAACTGCAAGTAACTTAAAACTATTAGGCCCCTAGTTTATATTAGCTTAAAACTTCACTAGTGTAAAGAGCTGGATGTCTAACTTTTGTCAAGTTCTACTTAGGCAGTATTTCACAGATAGGGTGCAACAAATTCACATTTCATGTCATGAAATATACCCTATATTCGTTTCCTAGGGATACTATAATAAAGTATCACTAACTGGGTGACTTAAAACAGCAGAACTTATTCTCTCATGTTTTTGAGGCTAGAAGGCTGAAATCAAGGTGTCAGTGCCCTGTTCTCTCTGAAGCCAGTTGGGGAGAATCCTTGTTTCTCGTAGCTTCTGCTGGTTGCCAGCAATCCTTGACGTTCTGTGGCTTGCAAACGTGTCATTTCAACCTCTACCTTCACCTTTACGTGGACTGCTGTGTGTCAGTAACTTCATACCATCTTCCCTCTGTGTGTCTGTGTCCAAATTTCCCTCTTATAAGGACACTAGTCATTGGATTAGGGCCCGCCCTAATGTCATCATCTTAACTTGATTACATCAGCAAAGATGCCCCACCACCTCTCCATTTCTTTCTTTATTTAGAGACAGAGTCTTGCTCTGTTGCCGAGGCTGGAGTACAGTGGCATGATCTTGGATCACTGCAACCTCCACGTGCCAGGTTCAAGCTATTCTCCTGCCTCAGCCTCCTGAATATCTGGGACTACAGGCATGTGCCACCATGCCCAGCTAATTTTTCTATGTTTAGTAGAGACGGGGTTTCACCATGTTGGCCAGGCTGGTCTTGAACTCCTGTCCTCAGGTGATATACCTGCCTCGGCCTCCCAAAGTACTGGGATTACAGGCGTGAGCCACTGCGCCTGACTTCCTCCCCATTGAGGAATATGATCATGTTCACAGGTTCTGGGGGTACCTGAACTTGAACACGTATTTTTGGGGAACACTATTCAACCCACAACACACACTTTCTGATTTCTCTTGTGTAATGATTAGATCAGTAGTTCCCATCTTGGGGCTCTTGAGATTTTAAGTCCCTGCCATGACCCTTATTAGACCAGATTTTTTGATATGTTACTAAGTCATCCTGAGCCTCTTTATGTACAAACTCAATCTTCGTGTGGTTGATGGTCTACATATGGCAAGTGTTTGTCAATAGATTTGGTCCATAGTAAATGTTCACTAAGAGGAACAGGCAGTATTCAGGAACATATGTTCTGTATTAAACAGCCTAGGTTGAAATGTTGACTCCTCTTATTTGCTGTGTGATCTCACTCAAGTTCCTGAATTTTGCTGTGCCTTAGTTTTGTAAATCCTGGAAGTATGAGGTTTTGTATGAGGTTTTGTAAATCCTGGAAGTATGAGGTTTTGTAAATCCTGGAAGTATGAGGTTTTGTAAATCCTGGAAGTATGAGGATGTCCACATGAGTTAATACATGAAAACGTCTTAGCAAATGCTTGGGACACATTAAAAACTCAGTAACTGTTAGCTACTATTACCTTCAAATATAACCAAGTGACAAAAGGGGAGTACCATTAACCCTCAGAAAATCAGATTAATATTCTAGCTTTGTGACCTGTACAAAGTACTTAACTTCCCAGTTTTAGTGCCTTTGTCTGTGAAATAATACTTAACTTTTCTGGCTATGATGACAAAGTGAGAAAATGCATGCCAAGTGCCTAACATAAAATCAATGCTAAGAAATGGTAGCTATTATTAGTAACAAAGAATTTTGCAAAAATTTCTCTTTAAATCCCAGGCGTTAGTCATATTGAATTACTTGTAGTTTCTCAAACATGTTCTCATTTTCATGTGTACCTGCTATCTTGCTTTGCGACTCCACTGTGTTCTTCACTTGACTGGCTCCTACCAGTTCTTCAAGATGCAGGTGTTTCCTTCCCTGGAAAACATTTCCTAAAGTCTGGGGACATGTTTTCTGTTTTCCTCTATTATTGTACTTCTTATACTCTCTTTCTATTGACCTATTTTCTTCCACTATAAGACACTTTCTTCTTGTGTGACTTTCAGATAAGCTACTGAAAGTCTTGGTTTCCTCATCTGTGAAACAGGGATGTAAAAGTTAAATGAGATGCACTTGGCACTTAGGCCAATGTCTAGCACTTTCCCCAGTGCCAATAATATAATTGGCAGTCAACAGGTGTTTACTTATGAAATTAAAATGATTTACATATTTTATTCAATCTAAAAAAAATCAGAATGTATAGGCCATACATAGGAGGGCATCCCCCCAAACTCTGATGTTAAGTGAATAAAATCAATGTCATAAAGCAGAATGGTGGTTGCCAGAGGTTGTAGAAAAGAGGGAATAGACAGTTATTGTTTAATGAATGCAGTTTCAATTGTATAAGATGAAAATAATTCTGAAGATGGATGGTGGTGATGGTTGTACAACATTATGAACATATTTAATATACTGAACTGTACACTTAAAATAGTTATGACAAATTTTATTGTATATACTGTACCACATTGGAAAAAAAATCAACATCATGAATGAAATTAAAACAAAGGTCATTTTAAGAGAATATTTCTCAGGCCAGGAAAGACCTGGCTGTAGCCTAATTAGTAGTGATATTAACAGTAGGGGACTGGTCAGCATGGAAACACACACAAAAAAGAGAGTCACGTTGCCAGGGGAGATGATCAATCTGGGGACTAGATAATTCCAGTCACTTTGAAATAATTTTGTTACAAAGCAGGGGTGGTTTACTTCACCATGGCCTAAAAGAAATATGCTCGTGCATAAACCTCGGAACAGGTGATATGGTGTGCAGAGTGCTTTGGCTTTGCTGTTCAGAGAGAACAACACTGGAAAACAGGTGGGTGTAGGTGTTGTCAATGAAAAGAAAGATTATCCTTTGTAAATTAATGAGATGGTATCCTGATTTATGCAAATGTCCCTTCTGTTCTGGCTCTGTGTATTAGGAGTAAGTTTCCTTTTCTCGGATCAACTCAAGATTGACTTTATAGGTATGAAAAATCCAAAGCAAAACCCTCAACAATCATGACCTACCAATAAATGAAATGACAGTTTAGGAATCCTTCTGGTTAGCATGTTATCACTTTTCCTCCCCCAAAACCACAACAGGGTAAAATTCATCGGTAAGCAGCAAAAAAAATTACATAAACACTATAAACATTTTTTAGAGACTTTAAGTCATTTTTTCAAAGGAATAATAGTAACAAAAAAAGAGCTCATAAAAATGATTCTGAGTATAGGGAATATAATTTTAATATTCCATACTACTTATTTTTCAAAGAATATATTCAAGACTTTGAAAGTGGAATCAGAAACGGAAAAAGGACCAAAAAGAAAAAAGAGATAGTGAAGAGAATCCAGAAATAATTTGGTGGCAGGTTTTTGTTTTATTTACTTATTTTTGAGACAGAGTCTTGCTATGTGGCCCAGGCTGGTGTGCAGTGGCAAGATCTCAGCTCACTGCAACCTCTGCCTCCCAGGCTCAAGCGATTCTTGTGCCTCAGCCTCCTGAGTAGCTGAGATTATACGTGTGCGCCATCATGCCTGGCTAATTTTTATATTTTTAGTAGAGACGGGGTTCTGCCATATTGGCCAGGCTGGTCTTGAACTCCTAGGCTCAAGTGATTTGCCCACCTTGGCAAAAAAGTGCTGGGATCACAGGTATGTGCCACCGTGCCCAGCCCTGAAGCAGGCTTTTAAATAAGATTGTATGGGCCGGGCGCAGTGGCTCACACCTGTAATCCCAGCACTTTGGGAGGCTGAGACAGGCGGATCACGAGGTCAGGAGATGGAGACCATCCTGGCTAACACGGTGAAACCCCGTCTCTACTAAAAATACAAAAAATTAGCCGGGTGCAGTGGCAGGCGCCTGTAGTCCTAGCTATACGGGAGGCTGAGGCAGGAGGATGGCGTGAACCCGGGAGGCGGAGCTTGCAGTGAGCCGAGATTGCACCACTGCCCTCCAGCCTGGGCGACACAGTGAGACTCCGTCTCAAAAAAAAAAAAAAAAAAAAAAAAAAAAAAAAAAAAAAAAAGATTGTATGTCCATGAAAATTTCGAGGGAAGAAAAAAACTTCCATCTTGTTGCAAAGATTAAGGCAGTGAAAGGAATCTGAAAAACACTGGATTATGACCAAGCTTGCCTGCTCTTAATGCATTCCAAACTCCTAGTTCCACTTTGCATTTCAATGTAGACACATAACAATGTTGGTGACAAAGTAACATCGGACAATCCATGATAATTCTTGGGTCTCTTTTGTGAAATACAGATGGAGTCAAATGCCTTAGGAGAAGTTTTGGTCAAAGCGTGGTCCTCTACATGAGACTCCAGAAGAAATCATTCGGCTCCTTCTACTGCTGTCGTGGAAACAGGTTTCACATAGTATGGACCTTCACTCAGGTAAGTTCTGAGCCTCAAATAATTTGGGTTCCCAAAGATTTCTGCAATTGTCTTGGAATTGGCAAGTGCTTTCACTAGTTCATATTTGGCATCCTTTGAAGCTTTGTCATGCTCCACAGACCGGTCCACCACATATTCTACAAAACCTGGACTGTTAAACATAAGTTTCTGAGCCCAGGGTTGGTTTGCAATGGCCTGAAATGGAAGGCAGAAAGAATACAATTCCCCTGAGTCAAAGTTAAGTTTGTTAGTGGGATGACACAATATTTACAAAGAAATCTGGCAACATGAACTTTAAAAACGTTACCTTTTGTCTAAGTAAATTCCTTCCTGAGAATCTTAAATACAAAAAATCTTTGTATACAAATATTTGAGAAACTTTGGCCTGCCTCACAACCAAGCATGAAGGTAGGCAGAAATAAAAATAGTTATCCCAACCAGAAAATAGAAAATTATTTCTACAATGGAACCAACTAAGCACAGGATAAGGCAGAAGAGCAAAACCAAAATAAACCAATAATGAAAATACTAAGCAGGAGCCAAAATGGCCATCTCATACAAGGACTATTTACAAGGGTGAAGCAGTCTTAAAAAAATGTTTCTGGGCCGGGCGCGGTGGCTCAAGCCTGTAATCCCAGCACTTTGGGAGGCCGAGACAGGCGGATCACGAGGTCGGGAGATCAAGACCATCCTAGCTAACACGGTGAAACCCTGTCACTACTAAAAAATACATAAAACTAGCCGGGCGAGGTGGCGGGCGCCTGTAGTCCCAGCTACTCGGGAGGCTGAGGCAGGAGAATGGCGTGAACCCGGGAGGCGGAGCTTGCAGTGAGCCGAGATCCGGCCACTGCCCTCCAGCCTGGGCGACAGAGCGAGACTCCGTCTCAAAAAAAAAAAAAAAAAAAAAAAATGTTTCTGGTCAGGTGCGGTGGCTCACGCCTGTAATCCCAGCACTTTGGGAGGCTGAGGCGGGCGGATCACGAGGTCAGGAGATCAAGACCATCCTGGCAAACACAGTGAAACCCCGTCTCTACTAAAAATACAAAAAGAAATTAGCCGGGAGTAGTGGCGGGTGCCTGTAGTCCCAGCTGCTCGGGAGGCTGAGGCAGAAGAATGGCGTGAACCCGGGAGGTGGAGCTTGCAGTGAGCCAAGATCGTGCCACTACACTCCAGCCTGGGAGACACAGCGAGAGACTCCATCTCAGGAAAAAAAATGTTTCTGAAGATTATAGGAATACCTGTATCCTTCAAGACCCAGATCCTGTATCGCATCCTCAGGAAGCCTTCCCTCTTTTGTCCCTGCCATTCTCCTTATTCCCTCCCAGTCTAGGCCATGTATGCTGTCTGAGATCCCATTATTGATAAGATTACTAAAGTGATTACTACCTTTCTATGCTGTGGCTACAAACATAAATCAGATATGCTTCCTGCTGTCAACCAACTCTACTTAATAGGTGAGACAGGTCAATAAATAAACATTTGCAAAATAATATAACAAATAGAACACAAAGGTATAATCCTTACCACAGCTGTAATAATGTAAGTAACTGTACAATTATATTTACTGCCTCGCTCCTTCAATAGGCAGGAAACTACATGAAAGGAAAGTCTTTATATATTTTCTTCACTGTTGTATGCCCGTCACTAAGCAAAAACGGAAACTCAACAAATGTTTGCTGAATAAATAAATGCAACATATGAGAGCCAACATTGTTTAACTCAACCTTGTCAATCTGGGCAAAGTGTGCTGAAGACATACTGGAGTTAGTCCTTGACGAATGAGTAAGAGGTTAAGAAGCAAAGTTAAGGAAGAGTGTTAGATACAGAGACCCCAGCAAAGGTTCAGAGACACAAACAGTTTGGTACCACTGGAGCATTAGGTGCCAGAAGTCTTATTTTCTGCAGGGGAAATAAGGATTAGGAAGACCAGGGTTAGGTCAATAGAGGATGGCAGATAAAAAGTCTGGAATTAACTGTGTTATCCCATAGCATCCTGTTCAAACCTCAAATAGCACCTAGTATCTTTTACTGAAACAGTATGTTTACACATCTATCTCTCTCCTTAGTCTCTAAGGTAGCAGAAGGTAGAAACTATACCATGCACTTGTGCATCCCCAGAGATGGCACAGGCTCTGGCTCACTGTAAGTACTCAAGTGTTGAACTGGCAGGCTCCCAGAAGGACCTATGGAAGTGAATACCTACCGTAAACACTTTTAAGGCAGCACAGTGTAGTTCAGGGAAGGGTTGACTACTAATGCCACGGAAGAGCTCCACTGGATCCCGAGATAAAGCAGAAAACCAGGATTCTGTCATCCTCAGAAGGTCATCAGTCTGCTGCTCAGGCTACAGGTAAGAAAAGGAAAATCTCATCACAAAGTTAACTGATCTGGAGAAAAGCACTTCTTTGGAAGTCAGACATCTGAGTACTAATGGCACTCTGTCATTAATTTGTTGTGTGATATTGGCTAAGTTTGGAGGACTCTTTCTCAAATCCAGCCCAGACCTTTCCCAGTTTTCTTTGAATGTGGTTGATAAAGCAATCTCTAGAGTCTCTTCAGTTCTAACACTCTATGATTCCATTTTAAATTAAAAATGTCACTAGTCATATGAGGGTTATCTCCTTGTATTAAGAGAAAAATGGCATTTACTTCATCACATTTATCACGTTGATTCATACAGATTTATTTTCCCAAACATATCCCACTGTCCTTCATTAATTTCCCAATCTACTTACTGGTAAGTACAGAAGAGATGAAATTGCATCCAAACATCTAATTTTTAGCTCCACTGGGGCATTCTTTGATTGATGTCCTATTCTCATAAGCAAGCGTTCAAAGCGAGTTCCTTTGAAGGGTAACAGTGAGATTCTTCTTTATTATGGTAAAATATACACAACATAAAATTTACCATTTTAACCATTTTTAGTGTATAGTTCAGTGCTATTAAGTACATTCACATTGTTGTGCAACCATCATAACCATCCTAGAACTTTTTCGTCAACCCAAACTGAAACTCTGTATCCATTAAACAATAATTTCCTTTCTTCTCTACCCTCATCCCCTGCCAACCACTATTCTACCTCCTGTGAACTGGACTCTTTTAGGTATCTCATCTAAGTGGAATTGTATAATATCTGTCCTTATGTGTCTGGCTTACTTCACTTAGCATAATGTTATCAATGGTGCAGATTCCACCATGCTGTAGCATGTGCCAGAATCTCATTCTTTTTAAAGGCTGAGTAATATTCCATTGTATGTATATACCACATTTTGTTTATTGATTCATCTATCAATGTTCATTGGGTTGCTTGCACCTTTTTTTGGTTGTTGTGAAACAAATGCTGCTACGAACATGACTGTACAAACATTTGTTTGAGTCTCTGCTTTCAATTTTTTTTGGTATATACCTGAAAGTGGAGCTGTTGGATGAAGGAAATGTAAAATGCACAAAGGTTACAATTTCTCCACATCCTAACACTTACTATTTTATGGTTTTTTTTTTTTTTTTTTAAAAGTAATAGCCATCCTAATGGATCTGAAGTGAAAAATGAGATTTTTTTTTAAAGTATGCTCTCATACACTATGATCTCTACCAACCTAAACCAATACAAAAATAAGCATGTAGTCAGAGAACCAGTGACAGGCCTAGAACACACAATTACAAGCAACACAGCATATATAAGGCAGAGTTATAAAACTGGAATCAAAGGACCTGGATTTGAGTAGCAGCTGCCCTAATTTGTATGACCTTAGAAATTTTCTTAACTCCTCTAAGTTTCATCTACCTTATCTGGAAAATGAAAATGACAATAGTATGTTCTTTACAGGATTGTAAAAAGATTGTCATAGGTAAAAGCACTTAGAAAACTACATACAACAAAAATATTAGCCGTGATACACAACAGTGTATTTTCTTTTTATATTCTCTAATTTTTAGTTTTTTGAGATGGAGTCTCGCTGTGTCGCCCAGGCTGGAGTGCAATGGTGCGATCTCGGCTCACTGCCCAGGTTCAAGCGATTCTCCTGCCTCAACCTCCTGAGTAGCTGGGATTACAGGTGCCTGCCACCACACCCAGCTAATTTTTGTATTTTTAGTAGAGACTGTTGGCCAGGCTGGTCTCGAACTCTTGACCTCAGGCGATCCACCCACCTTGGCCTCCCAAAGTGTTGGGATTACAGGCATGAGCCACCTCGCCCGGCCTCTTTTTAAATTTTTTTTGAGATGGAGTCTCACTCTGTCACCTAGGCTGCAGTGCAATGGAGTGATCAAGGCTCACTGCAGCCTTCATCTCCTGGGCTCAAATGATTCTTCCACCTCAGTCTCCCGAGTGGCTGGGACTATAAGCATGTGCCACCACACCTGGTCAATTTTTTTGTTGTTGTTGCCAAGGCTAGTCTTGAATTCCTGGGCTCAAGCAATCCTCCCCTCTTGGCTTCCTAAAGTGCTGGGATTACAGGTGAGATAATTTTCAACATATGTGTCTCAAGAATTTTAATAATTGGGCTGCATATTATTTTGTGTGTATAATTTGTTGTGCTGTTGATTCTCATGGATGTTCCATAAAAGCATCTTTCTTTTTTTTGTTTTTTTCTTTTTACAGAGTCTCGCACTGTCACCCAGGCTGGAGTGCAGTGGTATGATCTTGGCTCACTGCAACCTTTGCCTTCTGGGTTCAAGCCATTCTCCTGCCTCAGCCTCCCGAGTAGCTGGGACTGCAGGCATGCGCCACCATGCTCAGCTGATTTTTGTATTTTTAGTAGAGATGGGGTTTCACCATGTTGGCCAGGCTGGTCTCGAACTCCTGACCTTAAGTGATCCACCTGCTCTGGCCTCCCAAAATGCTGGGATTACAGGCATGAGCCACCTTGCCTGGCCTTTTTTTTTTTTTTGAGATAGAATCTCACTCTGTCACCCAGGCTGGAGTGTAGTGGCATAATCTCAGCTCACTGCAACCTCCACCTGCCAGGTTCAAGCGATTCTCCTGCCTCAGCCTCTCAAGTAGCTGGGACTACAGTTGCACAGTACCATGCCTGACTAATTTTTGTATTACTGAGTAGAGACAGGATTTTGCCATGTTGCCCAGCCTGGTCTTGAACTCCTGAGCTCAGGCAATCCACCCACCTTGGCCTCCCAAAGTGCTGGATTACAGGCATGAGCTACTTTATCTCGTAACATGCCAAAAGTATCTCTTAACATGAAATCATGTAACAAACTTTTATTTTCCTTTCTTGGCATTACAAAAAAACCCAAAATTTTGTAAATACTCCCAACAACCCTGAGAAGTAGTTGTTATGCCATTTTTATAAATGAAGAAAATGAGGCCTAGAAAAGCAAAGTGAGTAAATGAAGTTAAAAAAGCGAAGTCAGGGCTGGACACAATGGTGTGGACCTGCAGACCCAGCCAATCAAGAGGATGAGGCAGGAGGATTGCTTGAGCCTGGGAGTTTGAGGCCAGCCTGTATAACAGAGAGACACTCCCAATCTGAAAGAAAGAAAAGAAAGAAAGAAATAGAAAACCCAAGGACATGAATTCAGGCCTTTTTGATTCTAGCCCATCATCTGTACCATGAAATCTCGTCAAAGAAGACACAGAGGGGAAACAGGAAACAATGTTTGGTTGAAATAGATTGGTAGAAACCTAAACAGTGAAAAGTCAAAAAAAAAAAAAGTTTTCCATAGTAATTATTAGACTTTCAGATATGAGTCCAAGGTTATGGTTAACAAGACTGCCACCCATAAAATAGTTTCTACAATGTAGTTAACCCACCAGCAAATGAACTTACATATTGAACCCCTGTCAAAAATTAAGATATCCCTGAACAGGGCCAAGCCATACCAACCTGTTTTCTGTAAAACCTGTTTTCCTTCAACATTGGATCCCAAGATTCCAACTGTGTCTACAGCTACACCAGTCATAGTGGGGTCCTGACTTTCTGTCATTTCAAAGACTTTTTCCACAAAGATAGGATAACGCTCACAGATCTGTTGAGGACTATCCATGACAGCCAGGTTTCCAAAAAACTTCACGAATCCTAAAGAGATTTACAAGAATATATTTTAATAGGGGAACAAGACAGCATGAGTTGCGGGCCCTATAACTTCACAGGAATAGAAATGAACTGCAGGCTAGAAAGCGTAGAAAGGTTACAGTAGTGTGTTGCTTGGAAATCAGAGAGACCATTAGGAGATTCTGAAGAACCTGTGATGTGTGATCCTGAGAGAGGGTGTCAATGGAGCTGGGACCAGCTATTGAAGTACTGGCATATGCAAGAGGGAGAACAAAGAAAAAGGACCAGTGGATACAAATTATAGGAAGGCAAGTTTAGACTCATTACCAGGAAGAAATTTTTAAGTGGATATGTTCATTAATAAATGAAATAGGTAGCTAGGTAGCTAGGCTACCTAAGGAAGGCATACATCTCCAATTTCTGGAAGTGTTCAAGAAAGACTAATTAACCAAGACCCAGAATAGAATGGCAAGAGTAGATCCTACAGTAAAGATTCCCACTCAGAGACTTGATTAATCTGTGAAACATACTGTAAATGTCATTACTAGTATTTTTTTTTTGTTGATATTCAAAAGAAAAATATCCTAATGTTCTAAATAGCACTGATGTTTCCTGAAAATCAAAGTCAACAGTACATAGCTCCCAGAGCAACAGATTCCACCTCAGTAAGAGGATACAGGTATCTTTTAAATAAAATTAACTTTTAACTGACAAATTAAAAAATCATACATCTTTATTGTGAACAATGTATTCTGAAATACACGTATTTTTAATTTTTTTTCTGCTTTCGTGAAAAATGTCATTAAATTTAAGAATTTTGGTAGGGAATGCACTGAATCTATATGGTGCTTTGGCAGCACCAACATTTTAATAATATTAATTCTTCCAATCCATGAACATAGGATACCTTTCCATTTATTTGTGTCTTCTTCAATTTCCTTCATCAGTTTTTACAGTTCTCACTGTATAGATCTTTCACCTCCTTAAATTTATTCATAAATATTTAATTTTTTGAATGCTATTGTAAATGGGAATGTATCTTTTACTACTTTTTCAGAGTTCACTGTTAGTGTATAGAAATGCTACTGATTTTTATGCACTGATTTTGTATCCTGCAGTTTTACTATATTTATTTATTCATTCTAACAGTTTTTTGGTGGAATCTTTATTCCATATATTAATATAACACTACATCATTTACAAACAGGGACATTTTCACTTCTTTCTTTCTGATTTGGATGCCTTTTGTTTATTTATCTTGCCTAATTGCTCTGGCTATAACTTCTTGTAATTTGTTCAATAGAAGTGGTAATTGTGGACATCCTTGTCTTGTTCCTGATTTTTTTTTTTTTTTTTTTTTGAGATGGAGTCTCACTCTGTCACCCAGGCTGGAATGCAGTAGAGCGATCTTGGCCCACTGCAATCTCTACCTCCAATGTTCAAGGGATTCTCCTGCCTCAGCCTCCCGAGTAGCTGGGACTACAGGCATGTGCCACCATGCCCAGCTAATTTTTTTGTATTTTTAGTAGAGATGGGGTTTCACTGTGTTAACCAGGATGGTCTCGATCTCCTGACCTTGTGATCCGCCTGCCTTGGCCTCCCAGAGTGCTGGGATTACAGGCGTGAGCCACCGCGCCCGGCCTTGTTCCTGATCTTAGAGGAACGCTTTCAACTTTTCACTGAGTATGTTAGCTGTGGGTTTGTCATACTTGGCCTTTATTGTGTTGAGATAGATTTCTTCTATACTTAATTTGTTAAGAGTTTTTATTATAAAAGAAAGCTAAAATTTGTCAAACGCTTTTCCCCGCATTACTTGGTTTCCATCTTTATTCTGTCAATGTAGTATATCTTATTTATTGATTTGTGTATGCTGAACCCTCCCTGCATCCCTAGGATAAATCCCACTTGATCAGGGTGGATGACCTTTTTAATGTGCTGTTGAATTTGAATTCGGTAGCTCTAGATATCTTCTAAATGAAATCAGCTCTAAGGAAAACAATCCCTGTCCACTCCCAACCCCAACCCCCTGCCGTCAGAGATAACTCAGAAATAAAACATGCACCATCATTTCCATAGGCATCAGTGTTTCTTACCTGGCAAATAGAAGCTAGAGAAAGGGTCTGAATCTGCCCCAACGATTATATTAGAAATTTGGTCAATTACTCCTTCTTGAGCAAGATACTGTCGTCCATGATGAGTATATGCCAGTGATGTCACCATTTCTATACAGGTGGCTCTAAAATGTCAGAAGGACAAAAACAAGATTTTGCACAGGATTTGCATAGTTTATAGATTGCTCTCATATAGGTTATCTTATTTAATTCTTCCCATCATATTTGAAAGGTCAATAATCTTGGCTCCTCTTTTCACATGAGGCCCTAAGGCCTAGAAAGTTGCAGTGATTTATCTGTAATCACATTGTTATTACAGGCAGAGTTTAGATTTAAATCTAGACTTTCTGATTTGAAGTCCACTATTGTTTCCACTATAACCTAGCTGCTTCCTGAAATATTTTTTAAAATTTTGTTTTATTTTGAAATATCAAACATACACAAAAGTAATAAGAATACAAGAAGCCCCCATATACCCATAACCTGATTTTATGGTTATGAGGATTTTGCTTTACTTATTTCATCTCTTTTCCCTACTTTTTGCTGAACTATTTTAAAGCAAATCCTAGTCACCTGCCATTTATCCCTGCATACTTTAGTATGCATCTCTGCAAAACGCGTATGTTTCCTCACACAATTATAATGCCACTGCCACATATTAAGAAATTAACAATAATTCTTTGGTATCATCTCATATCCAACCATGATCAAAGAAAATAACTAAAAAATTTATTTTTACAGTTGGTAATTGATCCTAAAGTGTTTTGACTGACCATTTATAGGGTTTTTTCCTATGTCACAAAATTTGATACAATGCTAAAAAATAATTAACAAAATTAATTGTCTCATTAGGTTGAGACACTCAAATGCACTGAAGCAATGTAACTAGTGACTGATTTACTATATGGGTTTAATAAATTCAGCCATGTTTAAAGAACACAGGACAATCAGAAAATCATTTAAGATTTTCTTAAACCTTAAATTTTAGAAAATTTAAATAATATTTAATTTAAATAATATTAATAAATATTATGACAAAGATAACTATAATGCTATCATAACAGCAAAATACTTGAAGCAAATCAAGTGTTCAACAGTGAGGAGGTATTAATAAGCTGTGGAATATCAACAAAGGAATATTTGGCAGATATTAAAGGGGATTTAGGGAATAGGGGGAATAAAGGGTGGAAGAGACTGGAATTAACATTTCTTTGAGAACCTATGTCAGCCATTGTACTGCTTTCTAAGGTCAATTAGCTTAATTCTTACAATATCTTTTTATTTATTTATTTTTTTGAGACGGAGTTTTGCTCTTGTTGCCCAGGCTGGAGTGCAATGGCGCGATCTTGGCTCACTGCAACCTCCACCTCCCGGGTTTAAGCAATTCTCTTGTCTCAGCCTTCCCAGTAGCTGGGATTACAGGCCCCTGCCACCACGCCCGGCTAATTTTTTGTATTTTTTTTAGTAGACACGGGGTTTCACCATATTGGCCAGGCTGGTCCTGAACTCCTGACCTCAGGTAATCTACCCGCCTCAGCTTCCCAAAGTGCTGGGATTACAGGCGTAAGCCACTGTGCCCGGCACAATAGCTTTTTCAGTTACTGTTCTGAGAGATGAGGAAACTGAGATGTAGAAAGGTTATAATAAGCTGTCCAAGGCCAAACAGCTAATAAATAGTAGAGAGGTATGCAAGCCAAGTCTTCCTCATTTTGAAAAGCCCATATTCTTTTTTCTTTTGAGACAGAGTCTTGCTCTGTTGCCCAGGCTGGAGTATAGTGGTACAACCTCTACCTCCCAGGTTCAAGCAATTCTCCTGCCTCAGCCTCCCGAGTAGCTGGGACTACAGGTGCATGCCACCATGCCCGGTTAATTTTTGTGTTTTTAGTAGGGACAGGGTTTCACAATGTTGGCCAGGCTGGTCTTGAACTCCTGATCTCGTGATTCGCCCGCCTCGGCCTCCCAACGTGCTGGGATTATAGGCATAAGCCACCACACCCGGCCTAGCCTGTATTTTTTCTATCATGCTATACTGTTGCTATTTAACAATGCCAAAATAAATGCATATGACAAACTATTAGTAATTCAAAATGGCAGTTACCATGTGATTGTAACTGTTTAAGAGCACACAGGCCTAGGGACAGGGAACACAGTCACTTGAAAGTAGCTGAATTGTCATGTGGGGCTTTGCCAAGTTCCAGTATGTTGTCATGATGTAACCTGAGCAATTTTCTAAAGGTCCCTCCTTCAGGACACACATCAGTCATGAGATTGCAACCTGGGTCTAATAGAGAAAATCACAGACGTCCCAGGGTTGTTTCCCAGCCCTTCAAAAGAGGACATTTCACTTTAAGAACTCTCAGTCAACACACCTGACCAACACATCCTCACCAGTCAGCTCTCTCAGGAGCTGGGTTACCAATCCACTTGTGGTACAGTAGTTTAAAGATTCTGGTGACACAGAAGAAATCTCTACAATTAGCTGAAATAAAAAAAAAAAAACAAACAGAAAAAGAAAAAGGTCAAAACAGCCCTACGCCTGATAGATCTCATTTTAAGTTAAACATAGGACTAGGTACTTTCTATAAATGAGTTTTAAAAAATCCATTATTTGTCTCTTTAAGTAGAAACACTTCAGTGAACACGTAAGAAATTACTTTGGCACAGATTATTATTATTTTTGAAACAGAGTCTTGCTCTGTCACCTAGGCTGGAGTACAGTGGCGTGATCTCAGCTCACTGCAACCTCTGCCTCCCGGGTTCAAGCGATTCTCGTGCCTCAGCCTCCCGAGTAGCTGGGATTACAGGCACATACCACCACACCTGCTAATTTTTTTGTATTTTTAGTAGCGATGGGGTTTTGCCATGTTGGCCAGGCTGGTCTTGAACTCCTGGCCTCAAGTGATCTGCCCACCGTGGCCTCCTGAAGTGCTGAGATTATAGGCATGAGCCACCATGCCTAGCCACCTTGGCACAGAAATGTTCCATTATATCTGGAACATTTATATACTTTCCTGCCTAAGCAATCATCAATCAAGGTACGAAAGCCTCAATCAGCCACAACAAACGGATTATAAAACCATTCACTCATTCAGGCATTCTGTCAGTCAGTCAGTCACTCAGTCAGTCAGTCAATCATTCACTTACTCGTTCAGCAAGTATTTGCTGAGGTCTTACTGAGAGGTATAGGAAGATACTGAAAGGTTTTAAGCAGAGAAATGACACAATCAGATTTGGACTTTTTTTTTTCTTTTGAGACAGAGTCTTGCTCTATCGCCCAGGCTGGAGTGCAGTGGCACAATCTAGATATGGACTTTTAAAAGACCATTCTGACTGCATGTGAAGATAGACTAGGGATGATAAAAATGTATGATGGGAGACCAGTTTGGATGCAAATATAGTAGCCCAGGTGAGTGACACCAGTAAGTTAGTCTAGGGTGGTAGAAGCTGTACTAATGAAGAAAAATGCATGGGTTTAAATAAAATCGACACAATGTGATGACCGAATGGATATGTGGCAGGGAAAAACAGGCTTCAGAATGAGCCAAGGTCTAATACCCAACTAAGCAAACTGTGAGACAGGGCCAGTTTGTTGCTCTTGTTTTTTATTAGGGGGATAGGGTGGATAAGGAAGATCAGGAATTTGATTTCAGCATGAGTGTGAGGGACCTAGAATATACCCAAGGGGCCAAGAATGAGTAAGCAGTTAAGCATGAAGGTTTGAGCTCAGAAGAAAGGTCTCAGTTGTAAGTTTACATCTGAGAGTCATCATCACAGATGGGAAGTGAAATCATATGATGAGTAAAACTGCCTAGGAATGAGTATAGAGTACAGTGAAAGCAGGGCTTGGAACTCTGTTTTCACGAACTCCAACAATTAAAGATTCAATGGAGGATAATGAGCCAGGAGGCTGAGAAGAAACTGAGAGGCAGAAGGAAAAGCAGCATAATATGGTATGACATGCAAAGAAAGTGTTCTGAAGAGGGAATTAAGACTGTAGAGGATTCCATTTCAAATATGCACCCTATTAATAGTGTGTGGCCTTGGATCAATTGCTCCATCAATATGAGGTTAATGATAACAATATACGAAGTTTACTGCAAGAATTAAAGATAATATAGGTCAGTATTTTAGCATAGGGCTTAGTACAAAGCTGGTACAAATAAGGGCCATTTCTTCTTATTACTACTACAAATTTTTTCAAGTCTGGTTTCATTATCTTCTGTATCATAGTAATTATACTGCACTATAAATAAATATATATATTTAGAAAGGATCTTGCTCTGTTGCCCAGGCTGGAGTGCAGTGGTGCAACCACGGCTCACTGCTGCTTCAACTTTCTGGGCTCAGTTGATCCTCCCACTTCAACCTCCTGAGTAGCTGGGACGACGTGCACATACCACCATGCACAACTAATTTTTAAAATCTTTGTAGAGATGGGGTCTCGCTATGTTGCCCAGGCTGGTCTGAAACTCCTGGCCTCAAGGGGTCCTCCTGCCCTTGCCTCCCATAGAGCTGGGCTGTATATGCCTGTCTCACATACTAGGCTGGGAATGCATCCTTATATTTCCAGCACCTACTGCAGAGCCAAACACAGATTATATACTCAGTGAGCCATCTTGCTTTCCAGCATAAGCCAAACTGCATTCTGCTTTGTAAGAGCATGAGAAAGTATGCTTTTTATCTTACCTCATACACCCTGTATCGAACAATGTCATTTGTTTTCATTACACTTTTCAAATCATCCAGCAGATTGCTTTCAAATAAAGCCTCCAGTCCAGCTTGGGTTAGTGATATTCTTGACAGGGATTTGATGGCCTTATAAAGAAAGAAAATACCTCTTATGTCCCCAGAATACAGAATATTATTATCTACTTCATAAGACTGATGTGAAAATAGTGCACGGACGGCCGGGCGCGGTGGCTCACGCTTGTAATCCCAGCACTTTGGGAGGCCGAGGCGGGCGGATCACAAGGTCAGGAGATCGAGACCATGGTGAAACCCCGTCTCTACTAAAAAATAGAAAAAAATTAGCCGGGCGCAGTGGCGGGCGCCTGTAGTCCCAGCTACTCGGGAGGCTGAGGTAGGAGAATGGCGTGAACCCGGGAGGCGGAGCTTGCAGTGAGCCGAGATTGCGCCACTGCACTCCAGCCTGGGCGACAGAGCGAGACTCCGTCTCAAAAAAAAAAAATTAAAAAAAAAAAGAAAAAAAAGAAAATAGCGCACGGAATGCACCTTGCCCAATGAGCATTCACTATGTTTCAGCTATTATTTATAATTGGAAAAGACACAAGGTGTCCCCCATAGAATTATGATGGATACTGTAGATATTTATATCCTAGAAAATAAAAGGGATTTACTAGTATTTACTTGACAACCATTTATTTTATACAATTCATATGAGGTTGTAAATTCCATTATACAAATCATCCATTCTAAACCTTCACCTCTCAATTCAGAAGGCCTTTCTTTATCTTTTGGGACACCAATGTCTCTGCACATTTAAGTCAATGATTCTAATAGACTCACTGCTTTTGCTACAGATAGATTCTCTCCACCGATGCAATAAACAATTTGTTTTAGTAATTCAGCATTATTTAGAATCTCAGTAACAGCATCAGAATTTTCAACAATTCTTCCAATCTGAAAGAAAAACAATCAGAAACACTCTTCTAAAGTAGGGCAACATACAGTAAACACAGAACGGTCCAATTTCCTTACTGCACAGTTATTTTAGGAGTTAGTGATCACAGCTATATATGAAGTCATTAAAAAATCAAAATGACCTAAATTCATTCAGTCAAACACACATATGGCATAGTCACATCTGTTAAAGGAAAGAAAAGAAAGCGGGTAAAGAAGTAAGATAGCTCAGTGAGTGAAAACAATACAAACCCAGCTCTATTGTTAGCTACACTGACCTTGCACAAATTTTAGCCCCGTTTCTTATCCGTAAAATGGGAACCCAATATTTAATTCCAGGATAGTTACAAAGATTAAATGAGACCGAATAGGCAAAGCACCTGCTACAATGTCCGGCATATAAATGGCCAGTGAATAAACTGGTATCTTCTCCCCTTCCCCCAACTTTTTCTTTTTTTTTTTTTTTTTTTTGAGATGGAGTCTCGCTTTGTTGCCCAGGCTGGAGTGCAGTGGCACGATTTCGGCTCACTACAACCTCTGCCTCCTGGGTTCAAATGATTCTCCCACCTCAGCTTCCCGAGTAGCTGGGATTATAGGCACCTGTCATCATGCCCAGCTAATTTCTGTATTTGTGTAGAGACAGGGTTTCACCATGTTGGCCAGGCTGGTCTTGAACTCCTGACCTCAGGTGATCTGCCCGCCTTGGCCTCCCAAAGTGCTGGGATTACAGGGGGTTTTTTTGCTGAATAAACACAGAAAAGGAAAAACAGTAGTTCAGTATCTATTGGGTAACTGTTTAGCTCCTAACATTTCAACAAGATAATCCTTAGCAGCAGCTCTTCACTCAAATAGTAGGATGCTTTGGTTACCAGGATGATAAGAGTTACTATCTTAATTGTTGGTTTAGTGACCTTTACAATAGCATTTGATTCATCCAGTGTAACAGAATCTAAAATGGCAGAGAGCTATTTGAACACATAGGAATCTTTTTCTTTACACTAGGAGCTCCTTGAAGGAAAGTAACTGGTTTTGTTAATCTTGGTAACTCTAACAGCATATGGCACCATGCCTGGCGTATAAAAGGAACTCAGTCAGTATCTGATTAATGAATGATTTAGATGGTACATAATGGAACTTCTTTCATTAGCTTGTATCTGCCAGGTTATAGTTAGCTATGCACATTGGAATAGACCACACATTTTCCAGGAGAAGAGAGGGAGCAGGGCAGAGGGGGAGAAGGGAAGAGGGAAGGAGAGAGAGATACTATGCTTTCTTCATCTTTCTGTCCCAGTACAGAACCTGGTCCAGAGCAGGTGGTCAATGTCGGTTCCTAGTAAAATTTCATACCTGGGAAAGGGTGAGGATTTTTACAGAATCATCAGGGTGAATTAGTCCCCTCTGCAGGTCAACCCTGAGGTTCCGGGCCAGGTGAACTGGTTCCATAGCTTGCAGCAGTCTCTCCAGAATGGATACACACAAAGTAGTCTTTTCCCTGAGGAGACATCATAAATCTTATTAGTTCATATCCCGCCCAGGTAGGAAGTAACAACCTAATAATAGCTGAAGCTTGGGTCAGCATCTCCTCCACACAGACTTCTTTTTGAAACAGCAGATTTCACTCACCTATTAAACATTTGCTAAGAACCTATTATGCGTATTGCCTGTGCTGGGGCTACAAAGAAGAATAAGATATATACTCTAGTCTCTTTTTTTTGAGATGGAGTCTTGCTCTGTTGCCCAGGCTGAAGTGCAATGGCCCGATCTCGGCTCACTGCAACCTCCGCCTCCCAGGTTCAAGCGATTCTCCTGCCTCAGCCTCCCGAGTCGCTGGGATTACAGGGGCCCGCCACCACGCCTGGCTAATTTTTGTATGTTTAGAGATGGAGTTTCACCATGTTGGCCAGGCTGGTCTCGAACTCCTGACCTCAGGTGATCCACCCGCCTCGGCCTCCCAAAATGCTCAGATTACAGGCTTGAGCCACTGCCCCTGGCCTTTTTTTTTTTTTTTTTTGAGACAGAGTCTTGCTCTATTGCCCAGGCTGGAGTGCAGTGGCACAATCCACTCACTGCAATCTCTACCTCCCGGGTTCAAATGATTCTCCTGCCTCAGCCTCCCCAGTAGCTGGGACTACAGGTGCATGCCACCACACCCAGCTAACTTTTTGTATTTTTAGTAGAGACGGAGTTTCACTGTGTTAGCCATGATGGTCTCGATCTCCTAACCTTGTGATTCGCCTACCTCAGCCTCCCAAAGTGCTGGGATTACAGGCATGAGACACTGTGCCTGGCCTGATATATTCTCTAGTCTTAAGGAGCTCAATCCAATGAAAGATATAGAAAAAAAGGCAACTGTGGCCGGGCGCGGTGGCTCAAGCCTGTAATCCCAGCACTTTGGGAGGCCGAGACGGGCGGATCACGAGGTCAGGAGATCGAGACCATCCTGGCTAACCCGGTGAAACCCCGTCTCTACTAAAACTACAAAAAAACTAGCCGGGCGAGGTGGCGGGCGCCTGTAGTCCCAGCTACTCGGGAGGCTGAGGCAGGAGAATGGCATGAACCCGGGAGGCGGAGCTTGCAGTGAGCTGAGATCCGGCCACTGCACTCCAGCCTGGGCGACAGAGCGAGACTCCGTCTCAAAAAAAAAAAAAAAAAAAAAAAAAAAAAAAAAAAAAAAAAAAAAGAAAAAAAGGCAACTGTAATCCAGATAAATGCTATAGGCTAAGACTAGAAACTATAGGAGCTTAAAAAAGAACAGAGGGTACAAGGAAGGCTTCCCAGAAGGGTAACATCTGAACTAAATTTTAAGTAGTAGTAGTTATCCAGAAGAAAGGTGTTCTAGGTAGAGGGAGTAACAGCACATAAAAAGGTAGAGAGGATAGTGTTACACTTTGAAGGAACAAGTAGCTTGGTATGATTGGGGTCAGAATGGGAGAGAGGTGGTAAGAAGGTAAAAGGGCGAGGTGAAGGACAAGAACTGAAACTGAAAAGATGCACAAAAGCCAGATTCTAACAAGTATTTTATGTCATGCTTGAAATTTAGACTTTTTCCAGAAAATCACTGGCAAGCCATAAGTGGTTTTAAACAAAGAAGGAAAATGACAAGATCTGATTTATAGAAATCACTCTGCACCAGTGTTAGGGGAAAAATTTTCAATTACAAGGCAGTAAATGGTAAGAGGTGATGAAGGAGTAAACTAGGGGAGCAGCAGTAAGGATAGAGAGAAGGAGGAAGAACTATGTAAGAGAACCTGATGACTACCAGTGGTAGATACAGAAGATGTTTTCAGAACAGTTTTCTTGTCTCTTAATAGACACTACAAATAAATGGGCTAATATATTGTTAGTAGTATACAATTCAACTGGTACAACTTTTCGGGTAGGTAACTACATGATACAAATGAAAAGCCTTAAAAATGAACATACTCTTTTAATTCAGGGATTCCACTTTGCATAATTGAATCTAAAATAGTATTAATAATGTTTTTACACCCAGGATAATAGAAAACATGCTATTTTCACAAAACTTGTACATAAATGTTCACAGCAGTGGAAACAATCCAAATGTCCACCAAGTGATGAATGGATAAATATGTGTTATGTGCATATAATGGAATATTATTCAGCCATAAAAAGCAATGAGGTAATGACACATATTACAACATGAATAAACCTTTGAAATATTATGCTAAGTGAAATAAGCCAGACACAAAAGGCTTCCTTTTGAGAATGATTCTATTTATATGAAATGTCCAGAATAGACAAAATCCATATAGAAAGTAGATTCTGCTAGGCGCGGTGGCTCATGCCTGTAATCCCAGTACTTTGGGAGGCCACAGCGGGTGGGTCACCTGAGGTCAGGAGTTCAAGACCAGCCTGGCCAACATGGTGAAACCCCATCTCAACTAAAAATACAAAAAAAATTAGCTGGGCATGGTAGTGGGTGCCTGTAATCCCACCTACTTTAGGAGGCTGAGGCAGGAGAATCGCTTGAACCCAGGAGGCAGCAGTGGCAGTGAGTCGAGATAGTGCCATCGCACTCCAGCCTAGGCGACAAGAACAAAATTCTGTCTCAAAAAAAAAAAAGTAGATTCAGGGATTCCACTGGTTGCCAGAGGCTGGAGGAAAGGGGAAGAGGAGGAATGGGGATATTTATAAGCATGGCTTTTCCTTTATTAAAAAAAAGTGATTACAGGTAAAATTTACCATTTTAACCATTCTTAAAAGCACAGTTCTGTGGGAATAAGTACATTTACTTTGTTGTCCAGCTATCACCATCGTCCATCTCCAGAATGTTTTAATCTTCCCAACCAGAAACTCTGCATCCATTGAACACTCCCTATTCTCCCCCTCTCCAAGCTCCTGGCAACCACCATTCCACTTTCTGTCTCTCCAGATTTGACTACTCTAGATATGTAAGTAAAAGCATACAACATTTGTCCTTTTGTGTCTAGTTTATTTCATTTAGTACAACATCTTCAAAGTTCATCTGTCAGAACTTCCTTTCTTTTTAAGGCAATATGTACAGTATCCCATCATATTTATATACCCCATTTTGTTTATCCATTCATCCCTTCATAGACACTTTGGTTGCACACATGTGTTGCGTTGCTTCTGTGCCTTTTAAAATTTTAGCCAATCTAATAGTGTGCAGAAGAATCTCACTGTAATTTTAATTTGTATCTCCCTAATGTTGAATATCTTTTTGCGTGCATATTTACCGTCTGTACTTTTTTTTTTTTTTTTTGAGATGGCGCCTCGCTCTGTCACCCAGGCTGGAGTGCAATAGCATGATCTCGGCTCACTGCAATCTCCACCTCCTGCATTCAAGTGATTCTCCTGCCTTAGCCTCCCGAGTAGCTGGGATTACAGGTGTCTGCCATCAAGCCCAGCTAATTTTTGTATTTTTAGTAGAGACAGGGCTTCACCAGGTTGGCCAGGCTGGTCTCGAACTCCTGACCTCAGGTGATTCACCTGCCTCGGCCTCCCAAAGTGGTGAGATTACAGGTGTGAGCCACTGCGCCTGGCCCCATCTGTACTTCTTGTTCAAATCTTTTGCCCATGTTTTAATTGGGTTATTTCTTGCTATTTAGTTTTGAAACCTCCTTACATATTCTGAATACAAGTCCTTTATCAGATATATTCTTCACAAAGATTCTTCTCCATTTGTGCATTTGTGACTTTTCATTTTTTTTTGGGGGGGGGGGACGGAGTCTAGCTCTGTCGCCCAGGCTAGAGTGCAGTGGCGCGATCTCGGCTCACTGCAAGCTCCGCCTCCCGGGTTCACACCATTCTCCTGCCTCAGCCTCCCGAGTAGCTGGGACTACAGGCGCCCGCCACTGTGCCCGGCTAATTTTTTGTATTTTTAGTAGAGATGGGGTTTCACTGTGGTCTTGATCTCCTGACCTCGTGATCCACCCGCCTCGGCCTCCCGAAGTGCTGGGATTACAGGCGTGAGCCACCGCGCCTGGCCACTTTTCATTTTCTTAACTGTATGTAAACTTCAAAGAATCTATTTTTTTGTGTGTGTGACTGAGTCTCATTCTGTTGCCCAGGCTGGAGTGCAGTGGTGTGACCTCAGCTCACTGCAACCTCCGCCTGCCGGGTTCAAGTGATTCTCCTGCCTCAGCCTCCCGAGTAGCTGGGACTACAGGTGCCTGCCACTATGCCCAGCTAATTTTTTGTATTTTTAGTAGAGACGATGTTTCACTGTGTTAGCCAGGATGGTCTCTATCTCCTGACCTCGTGATCTGCCCGCCTTGGCCTTCCAAAGTGCTGGGATTACAGGCATGAGCCACCGCGCCCGACCAATTTTGTATTTTTAGTACAGACAGGGTTTCACCATGTTGGTCAGGCTGGTCTTGAACTCCTGACCTCGTGATCTGCCCACCTCAGCCTCCCAAAGTGCTGGGATTACAGGCGTGAGCCACCACCCAGCCTGAAGAAGAATGTTTTATTTTGATTAATTCTACTTTGTACCACTTTGTTCTTTTTTTTAGACAGGCTCTCTCTGTCACCCAGGCTGGAATGTAGTGGAGCAATCACAGGTCACTGTAGTCTCCACCTCAGCCTCCTGAATAGCTGGGACCACAGGCATGAGCCACCACACCCAGCTAAATTTGTTCTTGTATAGATCATGCGTTTGGTGTCATATTAAAGAAGTCTGTTTAACTCAAAGTCATACATTTTTTCCTATGTTTTCTTCTAGAAGTTTTATAGTTTTAGGTTTTATATTTAGGTCTATGATCTCTCTCATACACTGCTTGTAGAAATGTAAAATAGTATAACCACTTTGGAAAACAGTTTGCCAGTTGCTTAAAAAGTTAAATATACACCTACCATACCATCTAGCCATTCCACTCCTAGCTATTTACTCAGAGAAAAGAAAGAATATTTTTATGTAAAGACTTGTACATGAATGTTCACAGCACTGTTATTTTTAATATCTCCAAACAGAAAACAATTCAAATCTCTAATGTTCACCAACAAGGGAATGGATAAAAAACAGTAGTATACTCATACAATGGACTACCACTCAACAATAAAAAGGAATGAACTATTTATTCATGTCACATAGATAAATCTCAAAATAACTATGCTATGTGAAGGAAACCAAACAAAAGAATACATAATGTATGACTCCATTTATATGATCCCTTCCCCCTATGTCTGGCTAAAGTAAGGGGCAAGTTCATCTATAGTGAGAGAAAGTAGATCAGTGGTTGACTGGTTGAAACAGGGAGCGATTAGCAAGGAGTGTGAGGGAGCCTCTGGGAGTAAAAGATACATTCGCTATCTCTATTGTGGTGATGGTTTCATGGGTATATACATATGTCAAACTTGACAACTTGTACATTTTATTAAGTGGAGTTCATTGTATATAAATTATACCTTTGAAAAGCTGTTAAAAAAAAAATAGTGGTATGTTAAACTGCACAGTGCAGAAATTTCAGGTCCTATGTGACCCTTGCCAACGAGCCAAAGAGTTAATGCTTAAAATTAGTCTTGTTTGATTTTCATGTTCTAAAGCAGTAATCTTAGAACTTAAACTTCTCCAAAAAAACCTATCAAGATTCTAAATTACACACAAGATCAGATTGTGAACCAATACATGGCAACCTATGTGGCTTAGCCAGGATAACAGCAATGTATCTGAAGACTGCCAGATACTATCCAGATACTATCCAGAGAATTATTCCCACAATTTGCAGTTGGTATCTACTCTGTATCCAGTTCTGAATTACTGTCTTTAAATTTCCATTAAAATTGTTCCCCAAAGCACTGCTCCTTCATTCAGCAAACTATCTTCCCCATGGATCTGAATCCTCAAATTCTCCCTCACTTCAGTTCCTACTGCACCTCTGCTGTCAACCTGCTGTATGACCTTTGGAAGTCTCTTCATCTCTAATAGGAAAAGGTTGGACAAGGTGGCTACTCTAAACTCAGATGAGTCTCATCTTCAATTGGGCGTGTACTGCATTATGTGCTGGGCCCTAAGAGGGATGCAGAGATGAACAAAATGCGGTCACTGCCTTCAAATAATTTACAAACTAGAAATAGACACACAGAGAACTATAACATAGGTAATAGCATCAATTATCATTAACAGAAATAACAATAATGTCCTTTAGCAGATCTGAAGAGCAGTCATTTGCAACTGGAATAATTGAAAAAATATTTTGGAGGGGATAGCTCTTTAGTGGGCCTAAAAGGATGGACAGAATATGGACAGACAGCAAAGTATTTCAGTTAGAAGGGCTGGTATGAGTAAAGTTAAGAAAATGCAAGTCAGGCTTAAGGAAAAATAAGGGTGCCACATGGTAGCTGGAGCAGATGAAAAAAAGTGGAGTGGAGGAAAAAGGTGAGGCTGGAAAAGTAGGATGGAAATATACTGTAAAGGGCCCAAATGGCATTCTAAAAGCTCACTATAGAAAATGGGAAACTGTGGGGAAAAGATCAGACTGTTACCGTGTCTATATAGAAAGAAGTAGACATAAGAGACTCCATTTTGTTCTGTATTTGAGATGCTGTTAATCTGTGACCCTACCCCCAACCTTGTCCTTGCAAGAGACATGTGCTGTGGTGACTCAAGGTTTAAAGGATTTTGGGCTGTACAGAGCGTGCTTTGTTAAACAAGTGCCTGAAGGCAGTATGCTTGTGAAAAGTCATCACCATTCTCTTAATCTCAAGTACCCAGGGACACATACACTGCCAAAGGTCGCAGGGACCTCCGCCTAGGAAAGCTAGGTATTGTCCAAGGTTTCTCCCCATGTGATAGTCTGAAATATGGCCTCGTGGGAAGGGAAACACCTAATCGTCCCCCAGCCTGACACCCATGAAGGGGCTGTGCTGAGGAGGACTAGTGTAAGAGGAAAGAAGGCCTCTTGGCAGTTGAGATAGAGAAAAGCATCTGTCTCCTGCCGGTCCCTGGGCAATGGAACATCTCCACTGTATGTTCTGTTTACTGAGAAAGGAGAAAACTGCCTTAGGGCGAAAGGTGGGACTTGCTAGTGCAATGCTGCTCTTTATGCACTAAAAAGGTTTATGGAGATATTTACATATGCATACAAAGGCACAGCACTTTTCCTTAAACTTATGTCACAGAGATCTTTATTCATATGTCTTACTGCTGACCTTCTCCCTATGATAATCCTATTATGCTGCCACTTACCTTTTTCTAAGATGGTAAAGATAATGATCAATAAATACTGAGGGAACTCAGAGATGCGTGCAGGCGTGGGTCCTCTGTATGCTGAACGCCGGTCCCCTGGGCCCACTTTTTCTTTCTCTATACTGTCTCTGTGTCTCATTTCTTTTCTCAAGTCTCTCGTTCCACCTAACGAGAAACGCCCACCCACAGGTGTGGAGGGGCAGGCCACCCCTTCAGGAAACCATGGAAAGGATTAGCACCAGATTCAGGTAAGAAAGAATTATAACATCTTAAAAAATCTTATCTTTTATATATATATATTTAAAGACAGTCTTGGCTGGGTGCCGTGGCTCACGCCTGTAATCCCAGCACTTTGGGAGGCCGAGGCAGGCGGATCACTTGAGGTCAGGAGTTCAACACCAGCCTGGTCAACATGGTGAAACTGCATCTCTACTAAAAACACAAAAAATTAGCTGGGTGTGGTGGTGGTGGCATGTGCTTGACTTTGTCTCAAAAAAAAAAAAAAAAAAAAAAAAAGGCCGGGCTTCACTCTGTCACCCAGGCTGGAGTGCAGCAGCACAATCTTGGCTCACTGCAACCTCCGCCTCCTGGGCTTCAAGGGATGCTCCCGCCTCAGCCCTCAAGTAGCTGGGACTACAGGCACGCACACCCAGTTAACTCTGTTTTGTTTTGTAGAGATGGGTTTCACCATGTTGCTCAGGCTGGTCTCGAACTCCTGGGCTCAAGTGATCCACCCGCGTCAGCCTCCCAAAGTGTTAGGATTACACAAGTGAGCCACTGCTCCTGGTCTACAAAGTGTTTTTATTTTTATTTTTACTATTTTTTTGAGACAGAGTCCCATTCTGTCACCAGGCTGGATGCAGTGGCGTGATCTCAGCTCACTGCAACCTCTGCCTCCCGGGTTCAGGTGATTCTCCTGCCTCAGCCTCCCGACTAGCTGGGATTAGCCATGCCCGGCTAATTTTTGTATTTTTAGTAGAGACGGGGTTTCACTAGGTTGGCCAGATTGGTCTCGAACTCCTGACCTTGTGATCCACCCACCTCGGCCTCCCAAAGTGCTGGGATTACAGGCATGAGTCACAGTGCCCAGCCTATTTTTGTATTTTTAGTAGAGATGGGGTTTCACTATGTTGGCCAGGATGGTCTCGATCTCTTGACCTGGTGATCCGTCCGCCTCAGCCTCCCAAAGTGTTGGGATTACAGGCGTGAGCCACCGCGCCCAGCCTACAAAGTGTTTTAAATCAAACACTATGGATGTGTAAAAAATAAAAAGTAAAAGTTGTCCTACTTTTTTCAGACCCACTTCCCTAATAACAGTTTCTGGTGTGCCTTCGCAGATATTTGCAATGTTATACAAGTTATACAAGCCTGTGGGGGTTGGGAGGATTGTAATCCTTTTTTAAAATTACAGGTTAAAATGATAGATTCATAAACCCTGCAATTTTTTCATTCAACAACACAGAAATCGTTCCATGTCCACATACATATATACATCTACTTCAACGTCTTAAATAACTGCATAGTGTTACCGAGTAATAGCGCATAATTT
Organism: Chlorocebus sabaeus; assembly: GCF_047675955.1. NCBI lineage: Eukaryota > Metazoa > Chordata > Mammalia > Primates > Cercopithecidae > Chlorocebus > Chlorocebus sabaeus. The sequence goes on from NC_132915.1 coordinate 90,952,290, forward strand.
GGAATCCCCTGTTAACGGATATTTAGATTGTTTCTAGTCTTTTGGTGTCACACACGATATGTTACATTCTTGCATGTAATACTGTGGGGTCCTCCAGTCGCCCCCTTTCTTTCTGTGTGCTGATGGAAAATCAGAGTGCCTTGATTGCTCTCTGACCTAGCCAGCAGCAGGTTTCCCTAGCAGGCTTGACCATAAACCCGGGGCCTTGAACATTCCCAGGCCTGATAAAGGTACCTAGGTTGTTGCCCAAATCACTGGAAGAAACTGGCCTCAATCCCGAGCCAAATTCCTTTAAACTCTCATCTAACCTCCATACCCCGACCCCCTCGCTGCGGACAAACCCAGGAACACCTCTTTTCTCCCGGTGTCCGTCTTGACAATTTCTGCAGCCCTCCGTAGGTTCCCCCTAAACCCTTTTGGACTGATCGCCTTGGCATTCAGTGCTTCTTTCTCTGGCATCCCAACCAGCCACATCTCGGGAAGGTTTGAAGCACTCCCTTGTGGGAACTCCCTTGCCGCTGTTTTGGGGGCGATTCCAGCCTCGGGTTCGAAAGAACAAAATAACTGCACATTTTGTGCGCGTATACTTGCATTAAATTTTTGTAACAAGAATGACTGGATGAAAAGACATGTGAATTTAAAATGGTGATGGTTCTTGCCACATTGCCAGGACAGGATCCTTTTAGAAGAGGTAATAAATCAAGAACCTGTACAAAGAGATGTGGAATGCTCCTTGTAAGTGGACAGCTTTGCTTTTCTCCTTTAATTTCTATCTGAAGGAGAAGGCAGTGCCTGACTGCTCAGAGGCAGCGAGGCCAGGCGACGGGAGAAAACACCCTGGGGCACTCTCAGAGGCTGAACCTGAATCCCGTCTCCAGCCCTCTGAACCTGGGATCCTTCCCCCTCTGCAAATTTCGGCTACTTTCCACCTCCCCTGTGACTGGGAAAAGCGTTGTTCTTGCCCTCAACCACTCTCGTGTCCATATTTAGGGGTGCCCCTCTCCTCGGCTCAAGGCCCCGGGGTCCTCTCACCTATGGTTCTCATTAAGCAGAGAGAAGAGCGGGCCGAGGCGCAGCTCCGCCGCTTGCTCGCGAAGCTCGTTGAGCGGCACTGCCTGCAGCACTGAGTGAAGAGCTCGTAGCTCCTCCAGCGGCGCTTCCAGCCTCGCTACCTCCCTCAGCAGCGCCAAGGCCTGGGCCGCCATCTTGCCCCTCCCCACGCAGGGGCTGGCCCCGCGGCTCGGTTCCCGGGGCGCTTCCCTGAACGTCGCGAGATCTGCTGATCACAGCCTCCTTGTCCCTGAGATTGCTATGGGGCTGCCAAGCCTCGCGAGAAGTGTCCGTTAGGGCCGTGTCAACTGCAGCCAGTGGCTGCGGCTCCCTCTGTCTGGCGTCATCTAGGGCGCTGCTCAGGAGATTGCAGAGGCCAGTTTTCCAGTTGGCTTACGTCTTTATCGCGTGGGGCAAAGACTTGCCAAATTCCCGGCCAGCGGAGCGGCGAGGATGGGGACTTACGGGAAGTTAAAGAGCTTCGTGGGCGGCCTCGCGGCTCCAGAACCAGGCTCTAGGCGGCGGCGACCGCAGCCGTTAGGGAGGCCACCGCGGCTACGACCGCAGCCGTTAGGGAGGCCACCGCGGCTACGACCGCAGGTGAGGCCACCCCAGGCGGAGCGGAGGCCTGGAGGGGAATCTTGATCCTGGGCCAGACACCTGTCAAGAGGAGGCGGAGCGTGGTGCCTCCAGGAAGACTGGATGAGTATTCTCCAGGAGCCAGACAAAGGCGTGAGTAATAGGGACGTGCGCCGCCTTGTTGGTGTTGATCAGTCCACCAAGGAGAAGCAGCTGTGGGCGCGGTGGCCGTGCCTGTAATCCCAGCGCTTTGGGAGGCCGCGGCGGGAGGATCGCCTGAGCCCAGGAGTTCGAAACCAGCCTGGGCAACATAGTGAGAACCCAGTCTCCACCAAAAAGGAAAAAAAAAAAAAAAAAGAGGAAAAAAATTAGTGCGGTGTGGTAGCACGCACCTGTAGCCTCAGCTACTCGGGAGGCTGAAGCGGGAGGCTCACCTAAGCCTGGGAGGTCGAGGCTGCAGTGAGCTGTGATTATGCCACTGCACTCTAGCCTGGGTGACAGCAAGACCCTGCTTCCCCCCACCTTGGCGCCCTCCCCCCCACCCCAAAACCAAGAAAAACCAGTGTGGAGAGTTGGTCGCCCATCTGCTCCAAGCTGCTGTGTATTCCCGGTAATGTAAACATCGTGAAGGTGGAGATCCAGTTAACCTTTTAGGTGGAGGGCCAGATGATAGAGGGCGACATCTGACCGGGAAGGCCATCTGCAACCAGGCCTAATACATCCACAGGGAACCAGTAGGAAACATCTGGGGAGGACAACCCAAATAAGTATCATGGGAGCAAGGGGTGGTTTGAGAACTTTAAAAATCGCTGCTGTTTTGCAATGTACCAGGTTGATGGGGAGGAAGGACCCTTAAATGCTGAGTGGGCACCGAGTATTCCAAGCAACTGGAGACTGGCTATGTGCCTCAACAGGTCTTCAACACCAAGGAGACGACCCATCTTTTCTGTGCATGCCTTCCTACTTTTGGGGCAAAAGACAAAACTCTGGAAAGCTTAGAGGAAGCTAAAGACAGGATTTCCCTCATTTTTTTTTTGTGGCAGTGCCTCAGGTGACAAAATGATAAAACCACTGCTGCTTTACAAAGACTCTAATCCCCCACTTGTCTTTCAGAAAGAGATAAACGCCTTCCTGTTTTCTTGTGACACACCCAGAATCACCATTGACACTTTATGGATTGGTTTTGTTATTTTTTTATCCATCAAGTCCGAAGTCATTTAACAGAAAAAAAAATCCGGAAATCAGAATGTTGCTAGTTGTGGACGGAGGTCCCAATCACCCAGATTCATTATTCTTTGTTCATTCTAATGTTGATTGTGTTTCTCCCTCAGGAAGGCCCTAGCTTTCTTCAGCCCTTGGGTTAGGGTATAATCGAAGCATTTGGGAGGTATTACACCAAACATATGTTTGACCACTTTGCTGACTGTATTTAAAAAAACCCTCGCCTTACTCTGAAAGAAACATGGCAACAGTACAATATTGCTGATTCTTTGGTAGTGATAAAAGAGGTGATGGGTGATATAAAATCAGCCACTCTTAAGCTTGCTGGAAACTGTGGGAAGATATGTGAATGATGATGCATTTTCCCTAGAGCTAATGAAGAAGTTAAAAAAACTTAGTGTCTGCAAAACAGGTGGGTTTAAGATTCATTGATATCAGGGAAAGTGAAATTAGTGAGCTACTCAAGTTTCAATCTTTAGTCATAACTGAGACTCTGTGTCCATAGGAAGAAGTCTTTGCAGACAGAGGAAATTGAATGCTGTCTGATGCCAGACCTCAGGCCTCACTGATGCTGCAATTGATATGGATCCTTTCCTGGATTAAAGCTTGGCTTTTAAAAAAGATTTCAATAAATTGCTTATACCTATAAAGAGATGCAGAAGAACCTTCAAAATAAAGCAAAGGACTTGGAAAGAGAAGACATGAAGAAGAGGATGTCATCTAGGTGAAGGTGATGGATACAGAATCTGAGTCTGAGGGGAAATCTGACTTTGAATCAGGATCCGATAAGGAGCAGGACAAGATGGAGGATAAGAAGCTGCCAGAAGAAAAGCCTGGACCCTCTGGCATGGCACTCAGAGTCTTGATATGTCTGAAGAAACTGTCCAAACCATTAATGTGAAGTTGAACCTTTGGAATGTAACCTTCGAAGTGAATCTGGAGAGAGTAGGGGTACCTGAGTCGAAGGACGAAGAGGTTCCAGAGACCATCCTTCCCTTGTTACGCTAACATCATTTTCATAATTACCATCATCCTTTTCATCACCAGCCACACATCCCTATCATTTTAGTCAGGTAACAAACATTGCGCTTAAACTCCGCAGGGTCCTGAGCTAAACTTGGGGACATCTGCTCAGGAAATCATCTCAGGATCTGAGGTAAATGGTCATTAACAGTTCCATTCTTATTAATGTAATAGCTCTAAAAGATCATGGTCTTGATTTTAGTGACTTAAAATACAAAGGTTTCCTTAGGACCACTCAGCCTCATTTTCTCTAACCATATTCTATAGATAGTAAGTTCTTCAATCACAAATGTAGGTTTTCAGAGTTTACATTGGTAGTTGACAAGAGACTACTTGCTCTTGAATGACATGGCCTTACGTTTTATAAGCGGTTTCTTTTTTTTTTTGAAATTGAGTCTTGCTCTGTTGCCCAGGTTGGAGTGCAATGGAGCAATCTCAGCTCATTGCAACCTCCACCTCCCGGGTTCAAGTGATTCTCCTGCCTCAGCCTCTTGAATAGCTGGGATTACAGGTGTGTGCCACCACGCCGGCTAATTTTTGTCTTCTTAATAGAGATGGGATTTCACCATGTTGGCCGGGCTGGTCTCGAACTCCTGACCTCAGATGATCTGCCTGCCTCGGCCTCCCAAAGTGTTGGGATTACAGGTGTGAGCCACTGCACCCAGCCACATTTTATAAGCACTCTTAATGTTAATCTTCTCTGTTAATCCTCACTTCAGACCTATGAAGGAGATATTAGACCTTCCTTTATGAGAAAAATCCCCTGAAAGCACACAGAAATTAAGTAACTCGCTTGAGTCTGCACAACTAACAATATAAATGACAGGAGTAGGCCTACAACTGATTAAGTATTGGATTTTGTCAGACACTTTGCTAAGAAGTATATTAGGCCTTTAAGAATTTCTAAGGCCGGGCACGGTGGCTCAAGCCTGTAATCCCAGCACTTTGGGAGGCCGAGACGGGCGGATCACGAGGTCAGGAGATCGAGACCATCCTGGCTAACATGGTGAAACCCCGTCTCTACTAAAAAATACAAAAAACTAGCTGGGCGAGGTGGCAGGCGCCTGTAGTCCCAGCTACTCAGGAGGCTGAGGCAGGAGAATGGCATAAACCCAGGAGGCAGAGCTTGCAGTGAGCTGAGATCCGGCCACTGCACTCCAGCCTGGGCGACAGAGCGAGACTCCGTCTCAAAAAAAAAAAAAGAAAAAAAATTTCTAATCCCAGGGAACAAAACAGATAGGTGAACAGGTAATGACAATAAATGCAGAGACTGTCAGCTGGCAATCTGCAAGCCAGATTTGATTAACAGATGTGTTTTGTTTGGTCAGCCTAGTTGAAAACAATTTTGAATTGGTTTCCAGTATTTTGCCCTCTCTATTTTAAGATACTATTTACATAAAATTTGCCAACTTAAAGTGTGCTGTTTGTTGAATTTTTAAAACACTTGTGTTACTCCTGCCACAACTAAGACATAATTCTCTTAAACAGTTTACTTACACTTTTCTGCTCTGTATCCCTACCCCTAGAATTGTCATTTTTAAAATGAGGATACTTCACATTAAAAAGCTGGATTAAAAATTTGGAAATTCTGATAACAGTGGAGTCTGTATTCAGAAGGGCAACAGCCATTAGCTTGCTGCTTTTCTTATTTGTTACTGCTCCCCATAGTTCATGCTACCACAAAAGTGTGTGCAGGCCGGGCACGGTGGCTCACACCTGTAATCCCAGCACTTTGTGAGGCCGAGGTGGGCAGATCACAAGGTCAGGAGTTGGAGACCAGCCTGGCCAATATGGTGAAATCCCATCTACTAAAACCAAAAATTAGCCAGGCGTGGTGGCGTGTGCCTGTAGTCCTAGCTACTTGGGAGGCTGAGGCAGGAGAATCGCTTGAACCCAGTAGGCGGAGGTTGCAGTGAGCTGAGATCGCGCCACTGCACTCCAGCCTGGGCGACAGAGCGAGAGTCTGCCTCAAAAAAAAAAAGTGTGTGCAAAGTGCCTTATGGGCAGAGAACTATGGGAGTATCTTTTGGATGGCCTGGAAAGAGTTCATTAAGGACAGAAGTAGGGATTAAGAGTGTTCTAAGCCAAGGAGAATTAGAAGGGAGATTCTGGGAGGAAGGGGCCAGAGAGGCAGCCATGTGCGTGCTTCTCTTGTTTGTTTTTGTTGGTGGGTTGGACCTCTTTAAAGTGGAAGAATTTTGTGTACGTGTGTGTGTATGCTGTGGATTCTGAAGGTTTTGTGTTCTTAACAAAAGTTTATGTCTTTGGGGACGTCCCAAAATTTTGATTTTTTAAAAATTGTTTGAATGGAAAGTGAAAATAGTGTATTTTTGCAAGGGTTGTAGGTCTGGTATGGTGCTTGCATTGTTTCAAGGGTGAAGGGTGTCCGGTGGAAATTCCTCCCTCTCTTTGCTGCTGCCTCCACTGTCTCTCTCCTGGTGTCCTTCTGGCAAGCCTGGCAGACCAGGCCAGGGAGGAACAAGGAGGCATTGGTGGGAGAGAGGTTAGTTTAGGCCCTCAGTGCCCGCCCACTAGCACCTCTGCCCATGGCTGCCATTCACTGCCATGGTGCAGCTAAATTACCTGTGATGCTCTGGACAGGCTGGGCTCATGATGCCCTCTGCCAAGCTGCCTGCGGCCCTCTGTCCTCATGTGCCTCCTGGTGAGTGCCCTGTGCCAGCAGACTATGAACTTCTTCATCCCTAAACCCCCAGCTTCAGGACTGAGGGGAAGGGAAGGAAGGGAGAAGGCAGACAGATTTCTCTTTAATGCTCCTGGGGATCTGTGCTGGAGGCAGCTAGGTAAGGGCAGTGAATTGTTTGGTCCTTGGAGGCACCACTTGGTGTCCTGCAGATTGTGGGATGTTTTTCTAATTTTACCAGGAAACTGTCACTCCCAGCTACTTGGGGAGGAGTGACTGGGCTGTGTCATTGCTAGATGGAGGAGGGGAAGGGGTGTCTGCTGGTGAATCCTTGTCTAGGCATCACGTAAGAGGTTATTTTCTTCTATTGTAGTTACCATCTCATTTTTCTGTAATTGTCTGGGGGGCTTTGTTTTCTCATCTTGGAAATATCTTGAAGTGTTAAGGTTGGAAGTGACTACAGAGTAACTCCAGAGGTGGTGAAGGGGGCAGAAAGAACCGTAGGGGAGGGTCAGAAGCACAGGGTTCCAGCTCAGCTTTGCTGCTCACCTTTTGGGTGATTTCTCCCTTTCTTTGGCCTTTATTTCGTCACCTGTAAAAACTGGCACAAACCAGTGGACCTTAACTGTTTTGGGATTGTAGGTCTCCCTGAGTAGTTTTGTGAAAGTATATGCTGTCTATCCCTGAACTCCAGCCTCAATCTACTCAATAACCCCCTGAGGATGGGGGCCCAGGTCTCTGAATTTTTAAATACTTGTATAGATGAGTCACATTTAGCCAGTTTGGAGATCAGTGTTGGGAAATTGAGTAGAATTTCATCCTACTATTTCCTTTATATGCCCATCCTTTCTCGTGATGTATTCTTTTGCCACAGTCCTGTGACACAGGAAGGGCCAGTGACCTTGGTCATCTTAGATTTGCCCTTGTTGATATTCTCAGGGTAAATGTCTTTCCTTTCCCCTGATGGTGTTCTTATACTGTCTTCTGATCATCATTGCTGACTTTGTTTTCAGCATCTAAAAGTTTCCATAACTGTAAGGCTTACTTCTTCCCTGCAGTCTTCCCTGTTTTTTAGTTATTCATTCATCGGCACTCGTCTTGGAAAGTCAGTGATCAAAATAGCACCAGTGTGTAGGGATGAGCATTGGAAGAGCTCAAGCAGAGAAGACATAGGAGTTTCTGCAGGGCTGTCCTGGGGTGGTTCTTGATGAGGCCAGCTGGGGAATAATCTAGGTGGCAGATGTTGGCACACTATAAGAAAAAGCATCTTGTGAAAACCTTTAAGTTAGATGGACTTCATCAAGAGATGATGAACCTCCCACCTCCAGGAGTGTTCAGGCAAATGTGAGATGCATGCATTGGACCAGATGACATGTGAGGCCTTGGTCAACTCTAGACTTGTTTATATAGGTTTGGAAAGATTTTAAAGTTTTCTCCTCAGTAGGTCACTTAGGTGGGCCAGGTTTGACAGTTCACTGAGCTCCTCTTAGGAGCATCATAATTTGGTTTTGTTCCCTTCTCCAGGTACTTTTGGGAGGGAAAAATAGAAGCCACTAACATCCTGTTGGTGAGTGAGGATGTGAGCATTAGGGGGGGGTCGGTTTTTTTTTTTTCTTTTTTGAGACGGAGTTCCGCTCTTGTTGCCCGGGCTGGAGTGCAGTGGCGCAATCTCGGCTGACTGCAACCTCTACCTCCCGGGTTCAGGTGATTCTCCTGCCTCAGCCTCCCAAGTAGCTGGGATTACAGGCATGCACCACCACACCCAGCTAATTTTGTATTTTTAGTAGAAATGGGGTTTCTCCATGTTGGTCAGGCTGGTTTTGAACTCCCAACCTCAGGTGATCTGCCCACCTTGGCCTCCCAAAGTGCTAGGATTACAGGTGTGAGCCACCAAGCCTGGCCCATAGGAGGTCTTGATAGGGGAGTGAGTGAGACCATGGCCTTTTTCCAGGTTCCAATTAAAGTCAGCAGAGATAACTGATTGAGGTGTTTCCCCACATAAGATGCCCTGGGTTCATTTGTAAGCTAGTGACAGGGCCTGGTGACCCCGGAGGAAAGCTGTCTCCTAAATGACCAGATGAATGAGCAGTGGCAGCACTGGGGATCAGGCCCTAAAGCAGCAGTTTTTAGTTTTTGTTTGTTTGTTTTCATCTATAGTTAATGAAGACAAAGACTTCCAGGGTCTTCATGCTGTCCATCTGCATCAGGTAAGGTTGGCATCTCTTCTCACTCCTTTACCATAGGACCAGCCAAGGTACTAAGGGAATGACCTTGAAAAGCTGGAGACCTGAATCCCAGCCAGTCACCTTCTATGTGATTTTGGGCAAGTCCCTATCCCTCTCTGACCCTCAGATTCTCCATCTGTATAATGGGGGGCTAGAATAAGATAGTTTAAACCAGTGGCCTTCAAAATGTTGGTCTTAGAACCCCTTTACACTTTTAAAAATTGAGACCCAAAAGAACTTTATGGGTTATATAAAAGTTTACTGTTTTAGAAACTAAAACAGAATATAAAAATATTTTTATTTCATTTAAAATGATAAAACCATTACATATTAACATAAATAATGCATTTTTAAGGAAAGTAAGATTTCCTAAAGACAAAAAAATTTAGAAGAATGACATTTTACATTTTAGCAGATTCTGGCTTAATAAGACAGCTGGATCTCCTCTGAAACATCTTTAAATTCTGGGACACTTTAAGCTCATGGTGATAAAGTCAGGTCTTTCAAAATTTAGTTTTGTTTGAAAACATCAATTTTATCATTGGCCATACATGATGTAAATTGTCTTTATTTGAGTGGTGGGCTCAATTTATTCATATTTGAGGAAGTGCCTACCTAATACTCAAGCCTGAAGTAACTATAATTTGTAGAAATGACAAATTATGGTTACTCGGACTTGAAAGTAAAATTGGTGTTCCACCAAAAAAAAAAAAGTTTAACTTGTACTAAAACAATCAGACACGCAGTGAACTTAGGCATGTAGTAGAAATGCTTTATGTGTACTTCCTACCGGTGTTTTGTCACACAGAATATTGAAAAGGCATGTACACAAGGATTGAAATTTAATTAAAGTAGTAATTTTGCCTACTTCATCAGAGATGCGAAGTGAAATTGACTTTTTAAAGTCCAACTGTGTGGCAGTGAAGAATATAATGACAATGAGTACAGGTTAGTGTCACTGTCTCAACTCATGCTGAAGTGCCAGCAGTTTTACCTTTTTTTTTTTTTTTTTTGAGACGGAGTCTCGCTCTGTTGCCCAGGCTGGAATGCTGCAGCATGATCTCAGCTCACTACAGCCTCTGTCTCCCAAGTTAAAGCGATTCTCCTGCCTCAGCCTCCCAAGTAGCTGGGATTATAGGTGCCTGCCACCATGCCCGGCTAATTATTATTATTATTTTTGTCTTTCAAAGACAGAGTTTTGCTACGTTGGTCAGGCTGGTCTTCAACTCCTGGGCTCAAGTGATCCACCTGCCACGGCCTCCTAAAGTGCTGGGATTATGGGCATGAACCATCACACCTGGCCGGTTTTTTTTTTTTTTAACCATTAGTGCAAATGTCAACATAGTAAAAGAATAACAAAATAATATTATGAAAGTAGTTTTGGCCCCAAGGACCCCCTAGAGTCCTGGAGATCCCCCGGGGTCAGTGGACCTTCACTTTGAGAACCTCTAGTATAAACCTTTATCATTCTGTCATTCAAAGTGGAATTTTTGGAATTGGCATCACCTGGGAGCTTTCAAGAACTGTAGAATCTCCTGCTCACCCCAGACCTACTGAATCAAATTATAGTTTAACAAGACCCCCAGGTGATTTCTCTGCACATTAAAGCTTGAGAAGCACTGGTCTAAACCAGTGTTTCTCATAACTGCCTGCTATGTATTAGCATCATTTGGACACTTTTTTTTTTTTTTTTTTTTTTTTTGAGACAGAGTCTCGCTGTGTCACCCAGGCTGGAGTGCAGTGGCGCGATCTCGGCTCACTGCAAGCTCCGCCTCCCGGGTTTTACGCCATTCTCCTGCCTCAGCCTCCGAGTAGCTGGGACTACAGGCGCCCGCCACCTCGCCCGGCTAGTTTTTTGTATTTTTAGTAGAGACGGGGTTTCACTGTGTTAGCCAGGATGGTCTCGATCTCCTGACCTCGTGATCCACCCGCCTCGGCCTCCCAAAGTGCTGGGATTACAGGCTTGAGCCACCGCGCCCGGCTGGACACATTTTTCAAACTACCAATTTAGGCCCCACCTCACAGATTTCGACTTAATTTGGCCAGGGCGGGGATCAAGTATAGTGGTATTAAAAAGCACCTTTCTTTTTAGATGACTCTAATATGGTCACCTGAATCTTCTCAGGTTGACTCTAACATAGGGCCAGAGATGCAAACCCACCTATATGGATGATGAAACCTTTTCTTTACTTCTTAGGGAACTAGGATTCTGTGAATACATGGTTACATCTGGGTCTCAAACTAGCTATAGAGGGGGCCCTTATGATACCACCTCCGCAGAGGTGAGAGAGTAAGGAACCATTGGTAGAGCCAGTACTGTGAAGAAATTAAATTTTTTTTTTTTTTTTTTTTTTTTTTTTTTTTTTTTTTTTTTTTGAGACGGAGTCTCGCTCTGTAGCCCGGGCTGGACTGCAGTGGCCGGATCTCAGCTCACTGCAAGCTCCGCCTCCCGGGTTTACGCCATTCTCCTGCCTCAGCCTCCGGAGTAGCTGGGACTACAGGCGCCCGCCACCTCGCCCGGCTAGTTTTTTTGTATTTTTAGTAGAGACGGGGTTTCACCGTGTTAGCCAGGATGGTCTCGATCTCCTGACCTCGTGATCCGCCCGTCTCGGCCTCCCAAAGTGCTGGGATTACAGGCTTGAGCCACCGCGCCCGGCTAAGAAATTAAAATTTTAACTGGTGAGGGACAGCTTCAGGGTTAAGAGAGTTGGACCTCCTACCTTGAAACCTGGCTCCCCACCTGCCACTTGTTCCATAGTGCTTGGAAAATATGAATACTTTCTGTGCCTCAGTTGCCCCTTCTGTAAAATGGGGATTATACAAATGGGTTGTTATGCATATGGAAATTAATATGTGAAATCCATATATGAAATGCTTTATCAGTCTCCGCTCTTATTACTGTGTTAAAAATGTCTTTGAATTCTGTATGTCTGCTTATAAAAACATGTAAGTTAACAAAATTCATTATCTTCAGGCACCCAACTTACAGAATGTTTAAGCATACATGTGAAGCAACATGTGAATGTATACATGTGCTGTGATTTATTAAGCATGTTATGGGAAGTTTAAAATACCTCATTCAGCAGAAAGGAGGCAGAGGATTATAATCCTCATTTGACAGATGGGACACTCTGGTCCAAGTCCTCATGTTTCTTCAGCCTAGAAAGTGAAGAGAACTTGCACTGTGTGACAACGGCCAGGTGAAAGAAACAGGAGAGGAGGAGATTCCTCTAGACCTGGATTGTCAGGGAAGATCCCTTGGAAAAGGTCAATGGTTGAATTGGACCTTGAGGGATAGAGAGGTGTTTTTTTTTTTTGAAGCAAGAATAGGCTTTTGATTGATCAGCAGGAGCAGGTGGAATCTAGGTGGGCAAGAGAATACAGAGATATTGGTGGGGGGATTGTTTTGGGAAGCGATGTGCATAAGATAATAATAAAAAGAGTAGCTAGCATTTAATGAATGCATACAGTGCCAGCTGGTGTACTGGGTAAGTGCTTTGTATACTTTGTGTTAATTAATCCTCAGCAGTCCAGTCATGTAGGGCTTTTTTTTTTTTTTTTTAAGGAGCATTTGAAGAAAACTAAGTGACTTGTCCATAGTCAGACAGCTAGTAGGGGCAAACTTAGAATTTGAACCCACGTCTGTAAGACTGTAAAGCTATCTGGCCTAACTGGCCACTTGTTGACAGATGGGAAACATAGGCTAGAGAGTGACAGGCCGTGGACCTGGACAGGTGGGGTGAGGCAGGTTGCAGAGAGCCTCCCATGAGGCTGGCCAGTTGGGTTTTATCACATGAGTTGATTCTAATCATAGTCACTCACAGGGCTTTGCTTTCTCTCCAAAGGCTATACATACTTTTGAAATCCCAGAGGTCTTCAGTCTCCCTGTGGGTCAAGGAGATGTGCAGTATTTAAAGTGGATTGAGGACGGCATGGAAGAGGATTGAGTGGGGAAAGCTTTTTGTGCATTCTGCTGGCTACCTCCAGCGGCTGCCTCCAGCCTTCATCAACTGCACTCTGGGGAAGAGGAGGGCACCTTCTACCTCCCAGTATCTCTGGATTCCATGTTCCCGTCGGCACGGAGGAGCTAAAAATGGCCTGTGGAGGCTGAAGGTCTGAGGCTCCTAAAGCTGGAAGAAAAGGCTGGGCGAGTCAGGCCAAGCAAGAACATAGTGTAACTTGTCTCTGAGTGCTTCATGGTTAAGGGGGATAAGGGGGCACGAGGGCACGAGGATGGTTACATGTAGTGACTGAAGGGAAGACGCAGTGAGGGTGAGACTTGTCATCTTGAGTCAGTAGGCCTACCTCAAGTGCCTAGGATGTAATTGCTTTGCTGCTTCTCATGGGGAGGAGTGGCCCTAGTGACCTTGTTCACCTGGAAGAGTGTGGGATGAATGTCTCCTCCTACGGGGACTGGCAAGTGCTTTATCAAAAGGATAAATTGCTAATGGTGGCATTTCATGGATCAGCAGGATTATTTCTCCTTGCTAAAGAGGCTTTTGTTGGTCCTGAATTCTGAGGAGGTGGGACTAGGAATGGACTCCATGAACCTGTGTATGACTCAGGGAATATTAGGACTTTGGCACAGCCTCATGGGTTGGCAGTAAGTCTTGGCTCTTCCCTAGCCTGAATGACAGATATCAGATCGTTCTGGTGTTTTGTCAGTGAAGATGTAGATTCTGAGCGCACAAAACTAACCTTTTCACTTGAACACAGAAATAGCCCCAGGAATCGGACAGACCTGTGTCTTTAGGTTTGTTTCATAGAGCCCCAGGGGTTGACAGTAGTACCTTGGGGACTGCCTGCATGGGGATTTTTTTAAAAGCGTTCTTTGTTAAAGGTTTGTAAACCACCCCTCTGAGCCAGTTTTCATTTTATACATTACTGCAGGAAACTGAACTGCATGGAGGTCCAGAAGGTGGGTAGTGCAGGGTGTAGTGCTGATAACTACTGTACTTCTTGGATCTTCGTGCTCCCAAATACCAAATGGAAGACAATCTCTGAGAGTCCTTTGCAAAGATCTTGTAGGGACTTTAGGCTGGGGCCTTTGGAAAGTTCCTGAGGATTCCAATGGAGATTTTGAGGGATTGTCTTAGAAGAACAAAGAGAATGATAATGGTGATGTCCCTGCTTTTTACAACAGATCATGTTGTGCTATATATGCAAACCTGTGTAAAGTAAACCCTATCTAAAATGTGCTGGGGACCCAAGGTGGACTGCCTGTATTGCTTCCAGGATAAAGTCCAATTTCTAGCTCTGGTTTTTATAACCTTGCTTCAGCTCACCTTTTCCGTCATTATCCCCTGCATCTCCTCTCCCACGCTGGGAAATGGATGGCTCCACTATACTGTGTGATGTTATTGCTATGTTCATGCCGTCCCCTCTGCCTGGAATGCCCTTCTGTTTGAATGCCTGTGAAATGTTGCTGCTCCTTTGTATGGCCTGGCTTCCATGGTTGGCAGGAATCTCTTTTGTGGTATTCCTGCCATCTTTGTGCATCAGAGTCAGCTTCGTATTCCTAGATTGTAAGCTGCTTGAGGATAGGGGCATGTCTTGCACCTGTTTGGCAAATTGATGTTTAAAGTATTTAAATAACTAAAGCTCTCTCTACAGTACATAGTCACTTTTGATTTATGGAATTGGCAAAATTAAACTTTTTTCCTTGAATATTCTTAAAGTGAGACTAATTCCAAAGGAGATTTTTCTGTCTGTGGCCTTCATTGGGTGGTTTGCTGTTATCAGAAAGCTCTTAGTGGCCTTCCTCTTCCCTGGTGTCAAGGTTGACTGTAATAGGAAATGGGAGGGGAGAGGGCCATTTCTGCCAGGCATTGTCATAGGTTCTTAACATTATATCCTTATAATGCAATGTTTTCCTCACTTTACAGATGAAACCTGAGACCAGAGAACATGTAACATGTAAAGTACATGGCAGAATTAGGATGTGAACCCAACTCTGATTCTAAACCTAATGCTCTTACTCTTTCATTCAGAGGTTCAGTCAGTTCTTTGTAGGCCATAGATCCAGAGAAGCTGCTGTAGCCAACAATAAAGTTGTTAGTTTTTAAAACATCTATATGGTGTTGGTCTGGCACTTAAAAATGTATTGTTTGCTGGGCACGGTGACTCACACCTGTAATCCCAGCACTTTGGGAGGCCAAGGTGGGCGGATCACGAGGTCAAAAGATCGAGACCATCCTGACCAACATGGTGAAACCCCGTCTCTACTAAAAATTAGCTGGGTGTGGTGGCACATGCCTCTAGTCCCAGCTACTCGGGAGGCTAAGGCAGGCGAATCACTTGAACCCAGGAGGCAGAGGTTGCAGTGAGCCGAGATCTTGCTACTGCACACCAGCCTGGCAACAGAGCAACACTTCGTCTAAAAAAAAAATAAATGTGTTGTTTACTACTCACCACAGATCTGCAGGAGTTCACTGATCTCTAGGGTCTGCCTTAATGCCAACTTACGTGGTTTGGTCACTATTACAAACCGTCATCCCAGAATGATGATGCAGAGGCTAGGGCTAGGACCCAGACCAGTGTTTCCACGTGGGAATTCCCTCCCAGTATTTCTTCGGAAATGTATGTTTTTTGAATCCATAAACCCTAGAAAAATCAGTTGAGGAAATGAGAAGTATTGTAATTATTCTGTGAATACTAACACCATTATAGAGACATTACTAGTTTGAAAGAATCCAACTTCATCAAATACTAACATACTGAATTGAGGGCTGTAAGAACTGAGACAGGAGTATAGCAGAGAGAAACAGTCACCATCTAATTAGCCCTACTTTTGATTGCTGTGATGTCATTACGTCTGTATGTCTGGCCATATCAGCTGCTAATGGTGAGTTCTTGCAAATAAAATGATTTGATAAACAACCTACATACTTTATACAAATCTTATGGTGTTCTGAGAAATAAACTTTGGAAGCAAAATAAGTTAACAGTCTGGACACGATTGATTCTATATTCTGTTTACCTTGCTCTAGGATATTCAAATGTTATATTTATTTGAATGCTATCCAATATATGTTGCCTGGCGTCTTCCTGTCCTTTAAATATTCTCTGTACGCTACAGTTCTTTGTAAGTAAAAATAGGCTTAATATGTCTACTTAGTAAACAGAGTGTTTCCAGATACCTATGATAATGAAGAAAAGAGTATAAAGAATGAAGTATTTTAAGAATAACTTATGATTTGGGGGATTTCTGAGAATTCTACTTCCTTGTCCCTAAATTCCAAAGGTAAATGTTAGTTGTGAATTTGGAAATACTAGACTACAGAGAAGCAGGCACTCTCTAGCCTGGGAGGCCCACTGATCTTAGGAGGGTCCATATAGCTGCTTCTTGTAGACCTTGCACTAGAACCCAGGTCTTTTGACACCTGGTGCCACTTTTCATTCCATTCCATTAATTATAGCCCAGAGAATAACCACCACCCCCCCAACTCCCATTGTGGTTTTATTCTGAGGACAGATAAAAGATTGAAGCTGATGGAGTGGTAGAAAGAAGTGGGAGCCACAGTGAATGAAGACGTTTAAGGGCAGATGTTAACACCACTAAGCCCTTCACTCGGGATTACAGGCTACACTTTCCCCCTCAAACTGTAGAATTCAGTGGAATCCATGGCCTTTACCTCTCTATAGATGATCTTTTTCCTACCCCTTCACATCTCCTGTTTTTTTCCTCTCCAAACTGCCCTAGATTTAGAGGTTTATTTTGAAGTAATAATCACACACAGCAAAGTCTCTCCCAACACCTGGGGAGCAGATGTGCTGGGATTATCACTGGCATTTGAAGGGTGAGAAAACTGAAGGAAAGGAATCTGACTAAAGTGGCACAGGTTAGAACTAGCAGAGTCAGGTCTAGAACTCATTTCATATTTCTAGAATTGTGTGATGATGTACTGATAAAGTTCTTCGGTGCCTGGACCTAAGTATTACAGTAGGGTCAATTTCTAAGTTCATTTTCCGTCTTTTACCTCTCAGCGGCCCTCAACTAATGTTTTTTGCCCCCACAGGTCGGGTACTCGCAAAAGATTCCATATTCTCTCTGGCAGTAGGGGTGAGAATGTTGCTGGCAGTGGTAAGAGTGGCAAGGTGGCCAGAGGACAGGGTCCTGCCATTCCTCCTCAGCCTCCAGTAAACCAAGAGCAAAAGCCAGAGCCAATTCCTTCTGATACTCAGCAGCTAATTCATTACAGGGAAGACAGGTAATTGTTCAAAGGGAGCTTTTAAATCATAAAACAGACACATCAATTATAACTTTAACAAATGTTATTAAAAGCAGCAATTAAAAACCATGAATCTTTTTGAAGGTGCAGAGGGTTATAAGGTCAGTTGGCAGTAATGCAGCTATTATCTGGTATGAATGAAATGCTGGGGTGGGCAGTCAGGGTGACCTCATTAGGCCTTGTGCTATCTTCCCAGGTGGTGAAGACACCCCTTCCCCGCTTTTCCCTCTCCAAGCCCAGAGCCTCCCCAGAGCCCAGGTAGGGAAGGTCCAGGTGTACTGTAACAGGATTGCTCGTCCCAGGCTATCTCAGAAGTCTGGAAAGCAGGCCTAGGAGGTTGGTGGGCTCTCTGAAGCCAGGCAGGAAGCTACAAATTGAATCCCAGGTCCCACAGCACCCCTGGGCTAGGGGCTAGCTTCTCAGCTCCCCTTCCACCTGGCCCCAGTTGGCCCCTGTGGCAGCAGCTGTGGGGCTGAGAAGGGGGAAGAACTGGGTCCAATGCCAGCTTATCTATGCCTGGGCTGTGCCAGGGAAGCAGAGGAAAGTGGATGGGCTGTGCACAGGAGGTGAGGTCCCCCTTAGAAGGCACTGTGGGAGCTGAGGTCTAAGAAGGGGGACATCTAAACTATCTCAGGGACCCCCTGAACACTCACAGGTAGAGAGGCGTCAGGCCTAGTAATGGAAAAACAGCTCCTGCAGGCCTGCTGCCCCACCAGTGCCTCTTCCTCTACCACTACCTTCGCCTTCCTGCTGGCGGCCTGCAAAACCAGCCAAGCCGGAGGCCACAGCAGCAGTTGGCAAGGCTGGTCCCCATCTGGTGCCCACCCTCCACGTCAAGGCACTTTTGTCCACTTTCCAATCAAGTGAGTCAGTTTCTAATATCTCTGGAAGCAGCAAAACATGAGGGGTCCTCTTCCCCCTCCCAATTTTGGTTTCCCTCCAGATGAGGCAGAATTTGAATGTTGTTCCAAAAATTCTCTTTCAAACCCCCACTGGCAAGGGCTTCCCTTTGAGGGAACTGAATGATGCAGTCCCTTTAAAAATTTCAACCTATCCCAAAAAGTGATTGTCCATTTCAGGGCAGGGCAAGGGATATGAAAGAGGGTGAGTCCCCTGTGCTTCCCTATGGGACCAAAGCTGGTTGATGGGCTGAAAGAAGGGGCGGGAGCTGAGCTTTCACATTTAGTTGCAGCACTTGGGCCCTGGAAGTGGGCCAAGAGAAAGCCAAGGGAGGAGCCAGCAGGCCCAGAGGGACTGTGTGGCTCTGTGTGTGAGTACACTTGGGCATGTGGTGGTGTGGCCGTGTGGGGCTGTCTGCGTGCCTGGAGCTGAAAGTACAACACATGTGGATGGAAACTTGTGGGAGTGGGTGTATATTGTCTGCTGTGTGGTGTCTGGTGGGTCTGGGGGTGGGAGGCACCAGAAACAGGTTTAGCATGACATGGTTTCCCTCCTACCACCACTGCCCAGCCCCGTCCCCCAGGTCTGGAAGGATGCCTCCATTCCAGCAAGGCCAGGCCCAGCTCTATGGAGACTGAGGGGGTGTGGCCAAAGCTGACACTGGCAGCCTTCACTCTCAGCCTGGACCCTGGTGCTGGTGCCTTCTGAGGCAGACCCAGCCCTTCACTCTTCAGATCCTCGCAGGCTTTCACAGGGGCTTTCTCCCACCCTACCACCTCTCTCCAAGGGCAGTGGGGAGTGGCAGGAAAATGGAAGAGAACAGCGCTGAGCGGCATCCTCTTATCCATCTTCTCCCAGGCTCTCTCAAAGGTGCCTGTTATGTAGTCCCTGGGAGGACTGGCTGCCCCACGGGTCAGGTGTAAAGGGTATCCAGTGGAGGGACAGCTGTGCACACACAGGATGTGCAAACACACCCAAAAGGGCGAGAGAGGTCAAGGCACACAACTGGGGACAAAGACCTGGGCCTCAGGAGGAAGGGTCCCAGAGCAGGGGACTCAAGGTCAGAGGAACAGATAAACAGAGTTTGAGGGGTTGTGGAGTGTGTAGAGACACAGGCACAGGGGTAAAGAGCCTGAGGAGGCCCTGGTACAGAGCTGGTACAGCAGAGAGACGCAGGCCTTGGCCTGGCAGGCAGGCAGGCAGGGCCTTCTGCCAGGCACTTGCAGCTCTGTCCTGCTTCCTTCTCCCACCCCAGCCTGGAGAAAGCTGGGGAGCCTATGGCTTCTGCTGCTCCTCCTTTGGTTTTCAGGACCCCTGGCACCCCCGGGGGCTAGTCAGTAAGGGGTGGTCCCTTCCCACTCCACCAGGTACTGAACCTTGCCCTCAGGTGTGACCCTCCGAGCCAACACCTGGTACTTCTCCCCACAGGCCAACCGCCCAGCTGCACCAAAGTAGTTGGTGATAGATGACTTGAGGTGGGACAGGGATGAGTCATCTTCACTGATGCTCTCAAATGTGTGGCTGTCAATGCCTTCGTCTGGCCGCTCGGGGACCGAAGCCCCCTCTGCACTGCTGTCCGAGGGGCAGCGTCCATCCAGCTCAGCTGCCCATCGCTTTGCCCGCAGGGGCATGTATGCCTTGGCTGCCAGCTTCCTCTTTCTGCTGCCCACTGTCCATCTGTATCAGGAGTGGGAGAGGAAGATGATGAGAATGAGAGAGAACCATCAGGGTAGATTCCTCTCCCTGAGCCCTCCCCTCAGTACCAGGAAAGTGGAAGAGAACAGCGCTGAACAGCATCCTCTTATCCATCTTCTCCCAGGCTCTCTCAAAGGTGCCTGTCATGTAGTCCCTGAGATAATCTATTCCCAAGGCATAGATTATCTCACCAGATCCTCACAAGAGCCCTGCGAGGAGGGAAACTGAGGGTCCAGAGGAGAAAACCAGGTAGGGAGTGGCAGAGCCAGGATTCAAACCTATGAACGTCCAACTCCAAAGCATATGCTCTTACAGCCAGGATCCCAGCACTGCAAAAGCGCAAGAGCACCATTCTCTGAGCCTCCTGAGGCCATGCAGTGCTGGGGCCCTGCTTATCCTGCCTTGCCGCTCGCCAGACTCGTGGAACTAGACAGGTCACATAGGGCTGGGGGTTAGGGACTGATGGACCCTATACCCCAGACCCTGGATGGAGAGGCTGACAGACACATACACATACACATACACACACACACACACACACACATAGAGGTGTTAGAGAAATAGACACACAGACACACAGGGCAAGGCACAGATTCAGATGCTTAGAGACAGAAACCGAGACCTGAAGTGCTGGTGAAACCAAAGAAACAGGAAGAAACAGGCCAGGCATGGTGGC
The DNA here is from genome assembly GCF_047675955.1 of Chlorocebus sabaeus. Lineage (NCBI taxonomy): Eukaryota > Metazoa > Chordata > Mammalia > Primates > Cercopithecidae > Chlorocebus > Chlorocebus sabaeus. The sequence goes on from NC_132915.1 coordinate 90,972,531, forward strand.
ACACACCTGTAGTCCCAGCTACTCGGGAGGCTGAGGCATGAGAATCACTTGAGCCTGGCAGGCGGAGGTTGCAGTGAGCTGAGATCATGCCACTGCACTCTAGTCTGGGCCACAGAGCGAGACTGTCTCAAACCAACCAACCAACAAACAGGAAGAAAGAAAAATACAGAGGCAACAACAGAGGACACCTAGACAGATGTCAAGAGACACAGACTCCAAGACAGATCTCTACAGGTACTATACCATTGTTTTTTTTTTTTTTTTTTTTTTTTTTTTTGAGATGGAGTCCCACTCTGTCACCCAAGTTGGAGCGCAGTGGCACGATCTCGGCTCACTGCAACCTCCACTTCCCCAGTTCCAGCGATTCTCTTGCCCCAGCCTCCTGAGTAGCTGGGATCACAGGCACACGCCACCATGTCTGGCTAATTTTTTTTGTATTTTTAGCACAAGCGAGGTTTCATCATGTTGGCCAGGCTGCTCTCAAACTACCGACCTCAGGTATCTGCCCACCTCGGTCTCCCAAAGTGCTGGAATGACAGGCGTGAGCCACAGTGCCTGGCCAGGCATTATACTTTTAATTCTACTTTTGCAAGGGTCTCAAATATCTTAAAATACAGTGCAGCCTGAGTGCAGAGGAAATCCCTGTGCTCGACCACTCCCCATACTGCTGAGGACCAGCTGTTGCCAGACCAGCTGTATTGGAGATAGGCCCCCAGGGATTTCTGTCCCCACTCCTAAATCTTCCACCCTGCAGGATGCCATCTTCTGTCTTCCCCTCTGTCAGGCTTCTAAATAAATGGCTCTTTCCCTTAGAGACTCCAGAAGACAGGCACCATATTCAGACAGCCAAGAATCAAGGTCAGGGAACCTTGTAGTCCAAGAGGCAGAGACATGCAAGCTCATAGCATGCAGAGGCCAAAAGTGAAAGAACCTCTGGTCCAACAACCCCAGAACTGGAATCATCCAGTGGGAGGTGTTGTACAACCTTCTGCAGCAGGTGAAGCATTCCAAAGGGATGGAACCACAGGAGCCTGAATGCCTGTACTTAGATCCCATCTAAAGCCCCGTGACTCAGAACCAGAGAGTCCAAGAGCCAGACTCACAACTGCAGAAGGCCAGGTACTGCCTGCCAGAGACTGAGACACATAGAATGACCCATACATTACAGAAGTGGGAAGTGGAGGGGCTGGGAGAAATGATGTGGCAAAATGTGAACGCCAGACCTCCAGTAAGCTCACCTGGAGTCATAGGAGAGGCTGGTGGAGGCAGAGCCAGAGGTGCTGGCAGCGTCGGTGGAGTCGACATCTGAGAAGAAGGTCTGGCCTGAGCTGGCACTGAGAGGGGCAAGATGGTGAGCCTGCTGGTGGCCCGGCCAGCAAGGTCCTGCCAGCCTGGCCCACAGGGTCCCCTAACATGCATCCTTCATCCCAGTGGAGGCCCATCTTCCCACAGCTGAGCTTCCCACCACCACACCTGTCTGTTTCCTACCCAGCCACCCTTTAACCCTTCAAAGTCCAAGAAGTCAAGAAAACCTCCCAGAGCACCCTTCCCTGGTGGTGACGTAAGCACCGGTGCCAGTAACTCGAGCGTGATCCGAGGCACCTGTGCAACACTTCACAGGTCAAGAGTGCTTTCATTTGCATTATCTTGTTTGAGGAAAATAGCTGAGGAGGTTCAGAGAAGTTAAGGAATTTAGGTAAAGCAACATAGCTAGTACTGATAAACAGGGTCTGGAGCTCAGGTCTGACTCTAAAGCCCTCCTGTGTCCTCAGGAAAATACTAAATGACCTTTAATAATTTGGGAAATAAAATGATGGAAGATGCAGTTCCTCCCTTGGGCGTACTTAAGTACGGGGTGCTGTGGAATACAAAGGAGGGCATCCAGCTCAGCCTGGGGAGGGTTAGTGAAGCCTTCCTGGAAGAAGCAGGGTCCTGAGTTTTCAGATGGGCTAGGGCAAGGCAAAGGCTATTTCAGGCAGAGGGAGCAACATGAGCAAAGATGAGCAGGCATCAAACAGCATGGTGAATGTGGATAACCATGGGGCGAGGCGGGGAGAAGCAGGAGGGGAGGGCTGGAGAAGAGGGGAGGGCTGGAGAAGTGGGGAGGGCTGTGGTGCTCTAGGAACAGGGATGTTATGCTGAAAGCTCTACTGCAAAAAGCCCCTTCAGGCAGACTCGCGCAGCAGGGATCCTTTTCACTGGGGGCTTGGCTTTCTGCTTGGTTCCCTCCCTGTCTCCAGAGCAGACTTCTCCGCTAGGTCCCTCACTGATACCTTTTTAAACTTTGAATTTCATCCAGCGTGAAGTCAAATATGCTAGCCAGGTGGTGGTTGGTGCTCCAGGCTGAGGTGAAGTCACTCTGTGGACACAGGAAGGAGAGAGGGAGGGTCAGATAGTGAGTATCAAATCCGCCTCCCACACAGGCTGCCTCCTATCCAGCCAGGGCCGCTGAAGGCTGGGCCCTTCCTAGGGTAAGACCATCACTTTTATTCTAAGCGCTGACCAGGGAGCCAAGTCATCCCAGTTCTAGCCCTGCCTTTGTCTCTAGCTGACTGTATGACCTTCACCTCTCTGGACCTCAGTTACTTCGACTGCAAAATGGGGACAATAACCCCTGCCTTGCTTCACTCTTAAGAGATGTCAGGGCCAGGCATGGTGGCTCACGCCTGTAATCCCAGCACTTTGGGAGGCCGAGGTGGGCGGCTCACGAGGTCAGGAGATCGAGACCATGCTGGCTAACACGGTGAAACCCTGTCTCTACTAAAAATACAAAAAATTAGCCAGGCGTGGTGGCGGGGGCCTGTAGTCCCAGCTACTCAGGATGCTGAGGCAGGAGAATGGAGTGAACCCCAGAGGCGGAGCTTGCAGTGAGCCAAGATGGCACCACTGCACTCCAGCCTGGGTGACAGAGCGAGACTCCGCTTCAAAAAGGAAAAAAAAAAAAAGATGTCAGGAAGTGCAGTAAAATTAAATACTGCTTCTAAACCGCAAAGTGCTGGGACATGAGGCATTGCTAGGATTACTGCCCACAGGGAGGGGGCTTCAGGGAGGAGGTGGGGTTACTGAAGGAGGAAAGAAAGTGCTCTGGAATCCTGGTTCCAGGCTGGGCTCTGCCACTTTGATGTGTGGTCTCAGGAAAGTCACTGCCCCACCCTTCCCTCAGTGTCCCTACCTAGACAGTGGGGACAAGAATATTACCTGCCGTTGTACCCCAACTTTGGGTTCCTGGGAGAACTTGGGGGAAGATAAAGCAGGGGTCTTGGAGTGCCTGGCTTAGCTGTAATAGGGACTGGCTTCTCCTTTAAGGGACATGAGAGAGTTCTCTGGGCCTGGGGGACTTAGTTTTCGGCACAGGAAGCCCTAACATGTGCTGACCCTGTGTATGAAAATGGAGAGTAAGAAAACAAGGAACTAACACTGGGAATAGCATCTTCCAGCAAAAACTTTGATCTTTTTCTTCTATAAACTCGCCTTTTCTGCTGCTGGAATTCGTGAGGCAACAAACTGTGGAGACAGAAGAGGGAGAAGGTGGCCCCGTCAGAGCCTGAGGGCCCTAGGATGGCCCAGAGGGAGGCGCCGCAGGGGCGGGGGTCACAGCAGTTGGGGAGACAGGCTCTGAACACAGCTGCACCTTCACAGGGAGGCCTGGGGAGGAGGGAGAATCCTTGGGGGCAGTAGGGGTGGGAGGGTGTGGAGAGGGTATAGTGGGCAGAAAAAGAAAAGGTGCCCCCCCCAGGCACGTGCATCCAGTTGCCCGGCCCCCCAGTGCCAGGATGAGGGGGCTCAGATGAGCCAGGAGAGCGAGGGACCCCTCACACACACTGCCTTCCCCTTCACCTCCTTGCCCAAGTCCTAATCCAGCAAGGCTGGGTCTTCAGATCTGGCTTTTCCTCCCTGCGAGGCAATGAGGGGGCTGTGGTGGTGAAAGGAGTTGGGGATCTGGGATCTGGGATCCTGCTCAGCCACTACCTAGCCCTCTCAGGGTCCTACAGCTGGGACTGGCTGGGTGCAGGTCCTCCTTGCTTGCTTGGAAGCAGAGAAACCGAGTTTGGCGGCAGCCCTGGCCCCTGGGTCCCCAAGCACTGACCCAGGCTTGCTCTTTCCTCTCTTACGCAGCTCTGAGGAGGCACTGTTCTCATTTGGCAGCAGTCCCTTGTCAGGCAGCAGCTTCCCTGGCGGGTTCGGTGGGACGCGGATGCGCAGGCGGAAGATGCACTTCTTCTTCTTGATCTCCTTGCCGCAGAGGAACCTGGGGGGTGGGCAGCGGGAGGAGGAAGCTCTGGAGTCCGTCAGTTCATCCTCCTGGGGAGTGAGGTGAACCATGACACAAGCCTCTCTGCCTCCCTGGACCCAGAGCTAAAATCTGAATGCCTCTGGAGATGCTGATTTCCTCAAAGCCCAGGGGATGCGGGGTTCCAGGTAGAAGATGAGAACACAGCTGGTGCCTCCTCCCTGTGCTTCCTCCTGCACAAGTATGGTTCTTGCTGCTCTTCTCCCTTTTGTTTGCCTCAACCAGCCCCAAGGCCACCTCCTGCAGGAAGGCCTCCTCCAGCTCACAGTGGAACTCCTATGGTCAAGATACTGGAATCTACTTCATTCTGTTCTCTGGTTTCCCCAGGAGACTGAAAGCAACACTGGGTGGGCTGCCCTGAGGCTGAAGAAGTGACCCAGACACAGCCCTACCCTCTTTAGTACAAGAGGCCCCCTGCCATCCCAATGGACAGTCCTCCATTAGAAGGGCAGGGGCCTCTTGTACTGAAGAGCAGGGCTTTGTCTGGGCCGTAAACCATGAGAATGTGGAAGAGAGTGGGTAATTCTGCCTAGAGGTGTCTGGAAGAGTTTCAGGGATGAGGACCTTGTTTTATTCCCCACTATGACCTTAGCACCCAGACAGGCCCGACATAGAACAGCAAATCAATGAATACTTGTTGATGGAACAAATGAGTAAAAAAGACTGAAGCACATCCTAGGCAAAGGGCAGAGCATGAGTAAAAGCGCCAGGTGGGAAACCAAGGGCTCAGGATGGCTGGCACCCAGAATACAGAAAGCAAAGGGACAGTGGCAGAGGACACGGGCACAGCCTGGTCTTAAAAGGCCTTGAGTGCCAGGTTCAGGAGCCTGGGCATGCCTCTGTGGTGTGGTGAGGGACGTGACCAGCTGTGTGTACTGAGAACTCTGGATGGGAAGGCAGGGGCTGAGGGATGGGTCAGGAGGCTGTAGCCCACCTCAGATGATGCACCCATCCCTCAGTGCCTGGCCCATAAGGCCTAGATGTCTAGAGCAGGAGGGGCCTTCAGAGAGCAGGGGTGCGGCCCCCCTACAGAGCTGAGCCCAGTACCAAAATGTGGCAGGCTGCTGGGGTGGTTGGAGTGGCTGTGCAAAGGAGGTGGGGTGCTCCCTAGATCTTGGAGAATGGAAATGATTCAGAGAGAAGGGGAGGAGGACCCAGGCAGGGAGCACAGCCTGAGCAAAGGCTATGAGGTAGGAAGAAATCTCACCTGTAGATGGCCCCACCACGCTCCCTCCCCACCCTGCACGCACCGGCTTTTGTAACTGTTCAGAGCGTTGAGGAGATGCGGTCCTCGATCTGTCACAGGGGTGCTGGTGAGCTTTGGGAGAACAGGCCAGCAGAACATCAGACCCAGGCACATGGCTCGTGGGGAGGCCCCAGCCCCTACTCCCTCCCTTCCATCTCCTGATGCTTCTGAGTCCTCCAGGTGAGGACCACTGACTCACTCCAGGATCTCAGATAAGCCTTTTCACCTTTCCAAGTTCATTCCCATCTGTAAATGGAGAGAATACCTCCTGACCTAACTGTATTGGGAGCTTTAAAAAGTCCATACCCTTGACCCAGTAATGATACTCCATGGAATCTATCATGGAATCTATGTATCTGCAGATACAACATGAAATGCGAACAAAACTTCACATACAAAACGGTGGCATTGTTTCTAATGGTGGACGAATGGGAAAGAAACTGCCCAACAGGAAGGAAACAAGTAAGCTATGGTAGAAACCAATGTAGCCATTAAATTAGCCGGGCATGGTGGCGGGCGCCTATAATCCCAGCTACTCAGGAGGCTAAGGCAGGAGAATTGCTTGAACCCAGGAGGTGGAGCTTGCAGTGAGCCAAGATAGCGCCACTTCACTCCAGCCTGGGCAAAAGAGCGAAACTCCATTAAAAAAAGAAAAAAAAAAAAAAAGTTTAATGAAGATTCTAATAACATGGAAAAGAATAATGTATACTAAAAATAAGATTATTTAAAACTGCATATACTGTATCATTTAAACCATGAAACAGAAAAAAATATTCATAGAAGAGAGTCAGAAAGGAAATGTACCTATGCATTAGTTCTAGTGATTTCTGGGTGGTGTGATACGGATTTTTTAAAAAGTATACTTCCTTTTACTTTTTGGTACTTTAAAGATTTTTCATCAGGAATATGTACAATTAAAAAAAAAAATCAGGGCTGGGCACGTGGCTCACGCCTGTAATCCCAGCACTTTGGGAGGCTAAGGTGGGCAGATCATGAGGTCAGGAGATCGAGACCATCATGGCTAACACGGTGAAACCTCGTCTCTACTAAAACTACAAAAAATTAGCCGGGGATGGTGGCGGACACCTGTAGTCCCAGCTACTTGGAAGACTGAGGTAGGAGAATGGCGTGAACCCAGGAGGTGGAGCTTGCAGTGAGCTGACATCAAGCCACTGCACTCCAGCCTGGGTGACAGAGTGAGACTCCATCTCAAAAAAAAAAAAAAAAAAAAAAAAAAAAAAAATCAGAAAAAAAGTTACTAAAAACCAACTCTGTGTGTATCTTTTAAGGTTTTATAATATCTATTTTTTAAAAAAATTATCAAACACTGTAAATGAAGATGTTATTACATAAAATGTTTTGCAAAGCATAAAGGTTATTCTTTTAAAATTCCTTTTCATTGAAGAAGGATTTGGGGCAGTCTACAGAGAAGATGCCTCACTCTGTACGTGATGGAGGGGATTCTAAGGATGTCATTAGGGAAAAGAAGACACAGCACCCCCATGGGAGTGATTAGGGATCACTGGCTCCAGCTATGGCTCAGCCCCAAAGCTCTGCTGACCACAGGCAAGTCACTCTCCAGCTCTGACTCTGAAAGTCTCCGTTTGTTACTTCACTCCATGGATCTGAGGCTCCCAGGCCCCTGGTGACCCACTATTCCGCATAGGATCAGCAGTGGGCAGACCCACTCCATGTTGCATTCCAGCCAGGAAATCTGGAGTGGGTCAAATACTCAGCAGAGAGTTGTGTTCCAGCCAGACTTGATCTAAGGCCTCAGCTCCCCTCCACTGAGCTGGGGAGGCCCCAACCTGCCCACTGCCAAAATCTGGGATTGGGAAGGCCCTTAAAGGACACAGGCTCAGAGGCCTGGACTCAGGGATGCAGCAACTCAAGGGTGAGAGTTGAGACCTCCATCCTTGTCCTGCACTGCATGGCCCTGGGCAAACCTCTCTGTCTCCTGCCACTGACATCCCACAACCCCACATACCTTGCCAAGCTGCAGGAGTTCCCAGTGGTGGTTGACAAAGGCCAGAATCTCCTCAAAGTCAAAGTACTTCTTCTTGCTCTGTACCCCCAGATTATAGAGGGCCAGGTGAACCACATCCACCCTGGACAAGGGGGCAAGGAGGTGGGACCAGGTGAGGTGGCAGCCTGCTCAGCCAGCATCACAGCTTTCTGGGTCCAGGCTGAGAGACAGGGGCAGAGCTGGGACCCAGTAGCTGGAAATGGAATCGTTCCAGGAGGGAGGAGGGAGGGGAGAAGCTGGAAGGAGCAGCGGTCGGTTTGGACTAAGCCCCACCCTCTCACCATCGCAGGGGCAGCCTCTCGATGTACTCTGGGCCCTGGTTACACACGGAACAGAAGAACAGGTAAAACCTGTGGGTGGGCAGAGAGGGGGGCCTATGGTGGGAGGGGCTCGGACACCCCCCCAGTCCAGCCCCCTGATCTCCTCACTCGCCACCTGCCTTCCCATAATCTTCTCACTCCCAGGGCTGCTGGCCACTGGGGGGCAAGGACAGAGCAGGACAGGGACTAAGAGATATCCCATATTCCTTCTAGCCCCTGCCCTCAATCCCCTCCCCAATTCTTGCCCTGAAGCGTGGCTGAGTTCAGAGAGAGTGAGCTGAGCTAGGGCTGCCATGGTCACCCTCTTCCCCTCAGAGACAGACACACATGCAATCACAAATGACATGAGACACCAACCAAAAGATGCATAACATCAGGTTTGACATCCATAATGACTCCATTAGCTTAGCTCCATCAGCTAGAAGCCATGTTAAGTCGTCCATTTCCCCAGCAGCTTCCGTAACAACCCTGGGCAGGGCTGGCGCAAAGACTGTGTCACCCCTTCTTCCCCAGACACTTAAGAGACTGGGGCGTAGGGAAGGCAGGCATTTATCTAAGGTACGCCACAAATCAATGGCAACTAGGGATGTGGCTCAGAATACTTCTTTATTGCCTCCTGGCCCTGCATAGCTGGGAGATCCCCTACCTTGAGCTGCCTCCATTAAACAGGTAGGCATACATTGTCACAGACCCCCTCTTGTCTGGAGCCTGGCAGTCAACGTGCAGGAGTTGTTGCTGCCATCGCTGCCCCCTCCCTACCATGCCCGAAGCCCAGTTGGACCAAATTAGCACCTACCGGTCTCCAAACATCATGGGCTCGTTGAGGCACTGGGTGCAGGCCTCGTGGAACCACTGTCTGCACCGGTAACATTGCAGCATCCGCAGGTACCATCTGGAGAGACAGAGGAGCCAAGGTCAGCCAGAACCACACCCCCAGTCAGGTATGAGTTTTGGCAACCTTTCCCAACTTAAATGTGCCCTCTACTGGCAGAAAGGGAAGATAATTCATAGTTACTGAGCACTTAGGCTGTGCCAAGGGAGGACCTGGGAGTTGGACATATACTCTCATTTGATCTCACAACCTGGTAAAAGATGGGACACTGTCTCCATATTACACATGAGTCACAGGTGAAACGGCTTGCTCTAGCTCACTCAGAAGGCAAGTGGAGGGTGATGACTCAAATTCTAGTCTCCCTAACTTCAAACGCTGTGCTCTCCTTGCCATGCCACAATGAAGCCACCATTTCTGGACTTACTGCTTCCTAAACACTGCTGACAGGGAAATGTTTGCCTTGGAGACTACACAGGAGAATAATGGTTTCTATCATCTGCACAGGGGCGAGACTACATCTGGCTTTTCTCACCTGCAACTGTATCTGCTCTATCATGGTCATCCAATAACTATTCATGGAATATGAAGAGCAAAATACTCAATGCTTCATTGACACCTTGTCAGGTGAGCTCCAGGTTAAAATGCAGATTCCTTGGTCCACTGCAGACCTATTCAATCTTTGGAGAAGCCTCTGGGATGCATTTTTAATCAGCATCCTGTGCAACCCTGCCCATAGGTGTTGAGAAGCACTGCGTTAATGCAAGAAAGGTTTCCATAAGCATTTCTCCATCTGACAATACTTGGGGAAGTTCATAGGCCTGAAGTTAAGGTTAAGCCCATTTGAGAGATGAAGTAGTTCAAGCATTGCCCAAGTTACCCCGCTGGAGCTTGGGGCTGAGATTCAGGACTTCAGAGGGTCCTGACGGCTGAACTTCCTGAGGCCAGAGATGCTGCCTCTTACATCTATGGTTCCTTCCACAATGCCAAGTGCACTCAGCCCAAGGGAGCAAGCTCAGCTGCTATGGCTACATAGGGACCCAGGTCGGCAAGGAAGCATCAAAGACTCTTGCCGCAGAGCCAGCACAAGAATTCCCTCCACAGTGGCCCCGACATAACATGCCCCGCCCCCCGTCCCCCACCCTGCCTGATTGCACATCTCCAGGGAAACCAATCTTTCCTATTTTTGGAGACAGGGTCGTCTTGCTTTGTCACCCAGACTGGAGTACAGTGGCACGATCATGGCTCACTGCAGCCTCCATCTCTCAGGCTCAAGTGATCCTCCCACTTCAGCCTCCTGAGAAGTTGGGACTACAGACATGTGCCACCGCGCCAGGCAGGAAAACGATCTTAACATCTTACCAGCAGCCGGTTCCACTGACTCTGACAGTGAAAAGGTTATCTTGACTTTCATGCATTAGTGCCACCACTACCACCAGTAACAGCTCATTTTTTCCAGTGTTTACCAAGTGCCAGACACTATGTGAACCTCTATGTGAATTATGTAATTCACGCTCTGCTCATAATCACCACATGATGGGGAAACTATTCAGAGAGCTGAAGCTCAGGGGTTGCACAGCTGGTAAGGAGCAGGGCCAGGACGTGGACGTCCAGGGAGGATTCGCACTGTGTCCGACCCAGGCTCTTAACCACACTTCAATACTTCCTCGTTTCCTACAGAGCTCCAAGGAAACACCTCTGCCCTCTAGCCCTGCTCCACAGTGCTAAATGCCACGCGGAGCCCGGCCCTCGGTTCTCCCCTTCAGGTCCCGCCCCCTCGGGCCCCACCCCGAGGCCTCCCCTTCGGGAGCCGCCCCTTGAGGCCTCGCCTCCTCAGGTCCTGTCCCCGAGGCCTTACTATTTCCTCCTCCCCACCCCGCCCCTCCACAGGCTGCTTCTCAACCAGCCCCACCTCCCTGGCATCCTGCTTGGTCTGTCGTAACCCGCTAGGTCCGCCTCCCGAGACCTCGCCCCAAGGTCTAACCTTCCGGGCCCGCCCCTCGAGGCCCCGCCCCCAGGTCTAACCTGCGGAGTTCACTTCCCGAGGTCCCGCCCTCAGGGCCAATTTTCCGGACCCACCCCTCGAGGCCCCGCCTCCGTAGCGGCTGACACCCCAGTCCCGCCCCCTGGGCCCCACACCCCCGGCTGACACTCCAGGCCCGCCCCTCGAGGCCCTGCCCCCACAGCACAGCACGCTGGGCCCGCCCTCAAGGTCCCCGCCTCGGCTGACACTCCAGGCTCGCTCCCTATGGGCGGTCCCCGCCGCCGATTATCGCAGACCTGCCCTGCCTCCCGGGGGGCCCCGACCCCCTGCCTTACTCTCCGGGACCGCCGCAGTAGCAGTAGCATTGCTGCTGGTTGGTGCGGTGGGGCGAGTCCCACTCGAGCTCTTCGGGCTGGTAGGACAGCACCATCTTCACGGCCTGCAGCGTCCTGGCGATGGCGCCCTTCTTCAGCGCGCCGCCTTTCTGGGGGGAGACGAGGGCCCCAGTCAACCACCAGGTCCGGGTGGACCACGCGAGTCAGCACACGGCTGTCTATCGAGGGAAGTGCTGCCAGGGTTTGGGGGACCCGCAGATATTCCAATGTAGTCAGAAAAGCAAGCAGCTTTTTCTCATTAATTCCAAACCCATCCCCTCTAACCCAGAAGGAACTCTGTTGATAACAGAATTAAGAGTAATAAGCGCAATAAAGGCAACAATTACCAACATGTATTTACATGGATTTTCTTTTTTAATAGTAAAGTATCATTTATTGGTCCTGTTATTCCCGACACCAAATCCATCTCCACTTTACAGTTGAGGAAACTGAGGCTCAGGGAGTCTACAAGGCCAAGGACAGTGGCAGAGGCGCTATCTGTCTCCCAAGCCCAGGTATGGCCCTTCTGCTTGGAGCTCAGGTTCTGTGATTGGAGTCTCTGGGCTGCCCCACTGGAGGAGGCAGGAGAGGCAGGGACTGGGGAGGATGAAAGGCTCACCCGCACAGCCAGTGCGAAGATGCAGCGTCGGCAGAACCAAGGTGTGAGCAGGGGCTGGTCAGCACTGCCCGCTATGGGGATGTGGCACTGCTGGTGGTAACCTACGGCAGAGGAGGGGGCAGTGAGCGCCTGAGCCGTCCACAGGGACGCCGTGGCCCAAGGCCAGTTGGCCCAAAGGAGGCAGGACTGGGAAGGCTGAGGGAAGTCCTAGGAGCTCTGCCTGCCAGCTGCCGGGAGCCTGGCTGCTGATGCCCACCAAGGTGGCCAAGTCAGTGTCCAGGCTGGGAATTAAATGACAGCATTGGCCAGTTGGGGTGGGGAGGGGGGGCACAGGAAGGTCTGACTTCAGTGCCTGAGTCCCATCTTTCCCACCCATCCTCTCCGTTTAGCAGGGCCCCAAATTACATACACCATCATACCCTCCCAGCTTTCCCCAGGATCTCCTCCCGAGCCCTCACTCACAGCAACTGGCCCCCTTTCACCCTGGAGTGCCAAGAGAAACAGGAAGCCAGCAGAGGCCCCAACAGGCTGAAGCAGTACCCATCAGGGGCCAGTGCGTGGAGACCCATAGGTTGGGGCCTTCTCAGGGCCCTGCTCTCTCCACTCACCCAGGCCACACTTCCCGCAGATGAGGATCTCATTCAGCGGCCCTGATGTCTTCCCCAGGCAGATGTTGCACTTGGGCTCCTCTCCTGGAACGCCGGCTGAAAGAGAGGCCCTTGAGGGTCAGATCCAGCTCACAGGAAGGAGAAGTTTTATACTCACTCTCCAGATGCCCAGCCTCTACTGTCTGCTAGGCCTAGCACTAGGCCCCACATGCCACCTCACTGAATCTCCCCAACCACTCTGAGATGCCTATCATCATTACCATTCTAAAGATGGGGAAATTGAGGCTTTGAGAGGTCAAGTCCCTTGCTTAGCTAGTAAGGAGAGGGTGGGATTAAACCCATGGCTATTTGACATCTAACCCTTTGTTCTTTTGACCACATCATGCTGCCTCTCCCGCCTTATTTAACTTGTTTTGTTAAATTGTCGTTAAATAATTTTTTAAAACTTTATTATGGGATAATATACCTTTTTTGTTTGTTTTATTCAGATGGAGTCTCACTCTGTAACCCAGGCTGGAGTGCAGTGGCATGATCTTGTCTCACTGCAACTTCCGCCTTCCTGGTTCAAGCAATTCTCCTGCCTCAGCCTCCTGAGTAGCTGGGATTGCAGGTGCATGCCACCACGCCTAGCTATTTTTTATATTTTTAGTAGAGATGGGGTTTCACCATGTTGGCCAGGATGGTCTCGAACTCCCGACCTCAAGTGATCCGCCTGCCTTGGCCTCTCAAATTTCTGTGATTACACACGTGAGCCACCGTGCCCGGCCTAGAAGTTATAATGAAACTCCATCTTCTCATCACTTATGAACTCATGGCCAATCTCATATCTACTATATTCCCACCTACTTCTCCTTCCTGTAATTATTTTAAATTGAGGCCCAGATACCCAATAGATTTTCCATAAATATTTCAGTATGTATTTCTGAAAGATCAAGACTCTTTTTAAAAAACATAATTACAACACCTTTACTGCACGTAAAAGTTAACATAATTGCTTAATATCATTAACAAATTCAGTTAATTTCTCATTTCCAATTGTCTCTTAAGTACAAATGCCTTAATACTTTTAAGTCTATTCTTCTGAATCAAGGTCCCCAAGTAAAGTCCATACATAGTGACTGGCTGATGTTTTTAAAATTACTTTTAATCTACAGGTCCCCTCTCCATCTCTTTCTTTGCATTTTATTTTGGTTGAAGAATAAATATGTTTTTATGTGTGAAAGGTTTGTACATATACATTAAACACATTTTGATATGTGTTTCTGTCTTCTTTCTCCAGCACGCTGAAAGTTTTGTAAGGGTAGAAATGGTATCTCTTCAGCCGGGCACAGTGGCTCACACCTGTAATCCCAGCAGTTTGGGAGGCCGGGGTGGGCGGATCACAAGGTCATGAGTTCAAGACCAGCCTGCCCAATATGGTGACACCCCGTATCTACTAAAAATACAAAAATTAGCCAGGCATGGTGGCGTGTGGCTGTAGTCCCAGCTACTCGGGAGGCTGAGGCAGAAGAATCGCTTGAACCCGGGAGGCTGAGGTTGCAGTGAGCCGAGATCGCGTCACTGCACTCCAGCCTGGGTGACAGAGCGAGACTCCATCTCAAAAAAAAAAGGAGGCTGGGCACAGTGGCTCACGCCTGTAATCTCAGTACTTTGGGAGGCCGAGGTGGACAGATCACACGGCCAGGAGATTGAGACCATCCTGGCTAATATGGTGAAACCCCGTCTCTACTAAAAATACAAAAATTAGCCGGGTGTGGTAGCGGGCGCCTGTAGTCCCAGCTACTCGGGAGGCTGAGGCAGGAGAATGGCATGAACCCGGGAGGCGGAGCTTGCAGTGAGCCAAGATCACACCACTGCACTCCAGCCTGGGCAACAAAAAAAAAAGAAAGAAAGAAAAAAAAAAGAAATGGTACCTCTTCATCTCTGTATCCCCAGGACCTCATAGAGTGTGGCATGTAACAGGTGTTCCAAGACATGTTTGTTGAATATATGGCCAAGCAGGAACCTTGCCTCTTATTCTTGAACATGCTCCCAGGAAGGTGGTGTCCACAGTGCGTCTCAGTAAGTCCTCACTGGCTTAATGAAGCAATGGATCAATAACTACAGTGGTGTTCAACCTTATGCTCTAATCTCGGGAGATACCGGAGGGTCACCATTCTGCCCAGAAGGGGCAGTTCTGGCTAGGAGACAAGCCATTCTTCAGCCGATCACTGTGGGTACCTCCAAGGAGCCTGATATGTGGTGGGCCTCCACAGGAGGTCAGCTAAGGTGCATGGTCTTCTCCATCTGGCTCCTTATGCTTTCAATAAGGGGGTAAACCAGGAGAGGAGATCCTCATTGCTTTGGATATTTATATAATACATTTCAGGGGTTGGAGAGGAATCGGTCTGCACTGGCCACAATTTCTTGGAGAAGGGGGCAATTTGAAAGCTTTACTAACTGGCTGGGTTCGGCAGCCTCTACTTGGCAGGCTTCTTGGAATCATCTCTTACGGTAACAAATTCTTTTTTTTTTTTTGAGACGAAGTCTCGCTCTGTCGCCCAGGCTGGAGTACAGTGGTGCAATCTCAGCTCACTGCAACCTCTGCCTCCTGGGTTCAAGCAATTCTTCTGCCTCAGCCTCCTGGGTAGCTGTATTTTTAGTAGAGACGGGGTTTTACCATGTTGATCAGGCTGGGCTCAAACTCTTGACCTCAGGCGATTCACCCACCTTGGCCTCCCAAAGTGCTGGGATTACAGGCATGAGCCGCTGTGCCCAGCTGGTAACAAATTCTTGAGTAATAGCTTCTCTAAAACCAATAGCACTGAGCTAAGCATTTTACATGGATTAGCTCACTTAAGCCTCCCAACCACCCTATGAAGCCAGTAATTTCACTTCATCTTTCACATGAAGAAACTAAGACTCAGAGAGGTCATATTACTTGCTCTGCAAATGCAGCTAGTTAAGTGGCAAAGCTGGTCCAAGGTCCACCTGACCCTAAAACCTGCTTCTTCCCCCTCTAGGGGCCATGTCTCTTCTCCTGTTAGAGTATAAATGGCAAACATGTTTCTCCTCTCATGCCAACTCTGATTGACAGGTTTTGGGGCTCCATGTTGAAAGCACATGTGTTGTCAATGGCTACTGATGTCTGTTGTGTGTATAGGAAGGGAGAATGGTGGCAAAGATGGCCCTGACTTGCCATCTCTGTAAGGGAGAGATGTCAGCTTTCTGAAGGCAGGGATGGTACCCAACCCAGATTCCTTTCAGCCCTGAAAGCTGGTCTAGCTCCATCCAGGCATGTCCATCTTCACCCTGCCTGACTTATCTCTGCTTTATTGTTTTTTCTCCCATTCCTCCCGACTCCTTGCCCCGTGGAGGGGGCTGCTTCCACTAGTTTTATTCATATGTTAAATCGGGGATGCTGTGCTTGCATCTAGAGCTGACAACTCTGATTACCTGGACACGCCCCCTTTTCTAGCCCAGATTGACCCAGAGCTTTGAGCAGTTGGAGCTATAGTGTAGCCAGGAAGCAAACACAGGCCTGAGGCCCAGTCTGGCCCTCCTAACACCTCCCTTCCCCACCTGCCCAGGCTGGGATCCCTGCCCAGCCTCCCTCCTGGGGTATGAATCCTAAAGGGGATGACTGATGTCCTAAGTACCTTCCCAAGTCAATATACAACCAGATTAGATCATCATCACAGGGGGGCTTGGGGTTCATGGACAATGGCAGATGCCAGGAGTAAGAGATGGAAGGAGAGAAGGAAGAAATGAAGGCAGCAGAGGAGAGAAGACCTGGCGAGGGTGGGGGCTACCTGAAATGTTAGGAAAACTCACCATGCTGTATGTCCTTCCATAGGACCCAGTATTTGGAATTATCTTCGAAAGTCACGAGGCAGCTTTGCTTAGAGCTGCTGACCTGGGGCACAGATAGGAAGGAGCAAGTGAGAAAGGGTTGGGGAAAGCCAACCTGGAACATAGTCTTCCTCCCCCATTTTTGTCTCCATATGCTCCAGAAAGCAGGGCTAGAAGGGGAAGGAGGATGGCAGTTCCTGGACAGGGTGTACTCCTTGTCATTGGAGTTGCACAGCCAGGGTTGCACACCCATGGATGAAAACTTGGTCAGAATGTTGAGGACAGAAGCACAAGTCAGATGCTCCTCTGTGATCCTCTCGAACCTGACTTTTTTGCTTTGTAGGCTCTCAGAGCACTTTTCTAAAGAACCGGTTGGATGATGTTGACCCTAAGGATGGTGCCTGCAAGACCAGGCTCTGGCTCCTCCCACCACCAGCTTTGGGCATGAGGGACAAGAAGGGAATTCCTCGGAAATCCCCCTGCCCCCTGGTCTGACAGCCAGGCTGGAACATGAGCAGAGAGATGCTGAGCCTGAGAACAGGCGCCAGAGAGGACGAGTTTACCCTCTTGATCTTCCCGAGGTAGTACAGGCCATCTGTCCACCGGCACAGCACATACTGGCCCTCCGTCAGCTTGGACATCAAGTCTCTGAAGTTGTTCTTGACCTTCGCTAGGGCTCCCTTGTTGGGGAGGTGGCTGGTGGCACCATAGGAGTCCCGAGTCCCTGGATCCAGAGCTCGATTCTCCATCAGTTTCCCCTGACACTGGGAGAGACAAAACAGGGTTTTTACTTCTTGCTTCCCTGCTTCAGAAATCCCATTAGGGGAAGGAAGGAAACCACCATTTCTGTATACTGTGCTATAAGCCAGACTTATTTATTATCTCACTAATTCCTCGTGGCCATCCTATGAGGGAGATATTACTATTCACGTCTTACAGATAGGCAAACAGGTGTGTCAAGGAGAAGAGGCTGATGGGCCAAAGGCAGAACCATGGCCCAGACCACACTGTCTTTTAAAGAGAATGGATCTCTCAACCCACACAGAACAAAGTCCCCTACCCAGCGGGCCTGAACCACTCCCTGTTTCAGGAGGCTGAGGTTTTATTCCTTAAGCAAACACACTCCATGTGCTCTGGATGGATGATCTTCTCCAGGGGAGCGGCTGGGTTTTATTTTTACCCCCAACCCCTGCAACCATCCCTACCCTGTCCAGAGAAAACTCACCTAGAAAGGAAAACTGGGTGGCTTGTAACTAGCGTAGCCTGGGTCATCTGTCTTTTGTAATCCCCCCTTCTATTCTAAATTATGAGCTGATTTAATGGAAACCAATTCTGGGACATTTAAACCCACTTATGCTTTCACCCAGATACACATTTGCTCCAAGCAGTGAAGTCATCCATCCCCATGCCAGCCTCTCCATGCCTGTCTCTCACCATCCTAGTCAACGTGCAGTTCACCCATTGATTTCTCTCTCCCTGCTAGTGGCACTGCCTCCATGCATCTCAAACTCCTCTAAGCAATGAGTTGCGACAGCAGGCCATTTTAAGTGCCATGATTTCTGGTTTTCCAGCTCTAGCTTCCATCCTCCTGCCCTGGTCTGAGTTCAGGTCTCATCTTTTGCTTGGGCCATTCATTCATTCATTCATTCATCATTCAATAACAGTTTCCTGGGCCTTGTGCTCACCTCCACTAGGCATCTGGGGTGGGGAACGATACTACCTGCACCCAGTGCTAAACAGGTCACTCCTGCATTCCTGCTTCTCCACCGGACTCATCCGCAGGGCCACCAATGTCCTTCCAGAAACCTTTTGGGGCTCCCCACTGCCCTCACTGGTGCTCAAAGCCGTCCCTAACGCCCCTTCCTTCCCTGCTGGGCTCACCTGGTTCCATGCCCCTCCACACACTCTCCACTACAGCCACATATAGCCTCGCTCTTTCCCCGAGGGCCTACTCGGGTCTCCTCCTTGTGGCCATGGCGCTGGGCACCTGGTGTTAGACTATCTGTTCACAGGGAGAGAGTCCAGTGCCTGTTTCTGCGTGGTGCCTGTGTGTACTCCTGTGCGACTGGGCAGGATGATGTCTACGGCATTGTGCCAGGGAGTGTGTGAAGCTAAGTGCGAGTTTACGTGCGGGGCCCCGGGGCGAGCCGGGCACTGCAGTGGTCTCGGCTCCCCAGATGGTGGCGTGGCCACGACCCTCTCCACCCCCACTCCCATCTCCTTTCTCTCCAGCGCAGAGCGCATAGGCTCCCGCGCAGGGGATGCGGTCTGAACCCCTGTCCTCTCCATGCCACCTGGCTCGCCCGGCGCTGCGAGGTCCCCGCCCGCCCGGCCTGCGGCCAGGCCGGGGCCGCTGCAGGTTCACAAACTGACACTTCCTCCCCCGCTGCGCCTCTGGGAGCCGGCCGGGTCTCCGCACCCGCCTCCACCCTGGCCGGGCGGGGGCCCCAGGGTGGCGCCCCCCCAGCCCCCGCCTCCGTCCTCCCGGAGCGGGCCCCCGCGGGCTGTGATTGGTTGATTCAAACCCATTTGCAAAGAAATGCCTGTTTGCGGGTTCCCGTCTGCGTCCAGTTCAAATCCGCGGCACCGGGAGCGCGGGGCCGGGCGGGGGCAGGAAGCGAGGATGATTCATGCGCCGGGGCCTCTCCCAGGGCGGCCGTTGGCTTTTTAAAAAGGGTGTTCGGGAGGGGGTAAAAAGCTTGCAGAAGCACCCCCTTCGGGTTCAGCGCTCCTCTCCTCAGTCGCTCGGACGCCAAGCCTCCCCCATCCCGACCCTGCCGCAGCCTGACTTCGGACGTGAGCGAAATGCCAAACGCTCGTCCGTCCTCCCCCCACCCCGACAGGAAAATTAAAGATCGGGGGCAAGGAAGAACGACCTGTCACCCACGCCCCCCGGGGCTCGGGAACCCGGGTGGGGCCCCTTTGCCCCGCAGGTACCCTGCATGCCCCGTCCCCACCCCCGAGCGCCCCGCTCCATAGGAGTCTCACCCCCCGGAGGCGTTCGGGCCGCCAAAGTTCAGGGAGATTTCGAAAAGAGAGGGATGAGGGCCGGGAGAGACGAGTGTGGCGGGGAGTCCGCCCAACAGCTCAGAACTCACCGCGAGGCTGCGTGTCCGCCGGTCCCACTTGGAGTCTGGCCACCAGGCGCATCGGTGGCGGAGGCGGCTGCTCTCGGCCCGCGGCTGCCCGGCCGAGTGTCCGCCCGTGGGGCCGGGGTCGGGGTCTCGGCGGGGGCGGGGCGGGGCGGGGGCGCCGCGGGGAGGAGGGGGAGGCGGCGGAGGGAGGGGCCGGGGCGCTCAGGAAGGGGCCCCCCGGGCGCGGGGCGCCATCTTTTTCGCGTTTTCCCGCGAATTATTGACGTCCCGCTTATGTAATTAGCGGGGGCCGCGCTGGCCTCGCCATTGGAGCCCACGGCCGCCGGGCCCCGCAGCGCCGCCCGCCCCCGCCCGCCCCGCGGGCGCGCATCCTCCGCGGCCACTATCCCGGACCTGGGCCCCCCGCCGAGGAGCGGCCACACCGCGGCGCACACGGAGACGCCAGGCAGTGCGCATGGCGCACACTGCCGCTCGCACACTTGTTGAGGAAACACAGCTCTGCGCGCAGGCACCGGCGGACCCTGGCACAGACACACAGCAGGGCGGCGCGGACCCTTGGCGCAGACAGGCAGACACAGACCCAGGACGGCCAAACGGGCCACACAACAGCTTGCACTCACAGCACAGGCGTTCGGCACAGAGACACAGCCCAAGCGTAATGTAGATACACAACACACAGTGCACAGCGCACAGACACAGGTCAGAACACACCGCAGCATGTACAGGACACACACCACAAAGGGAAGTACTGTACACACCAGCCATAGGCATAGATACACAAGGGGGAACACACTGTGCACAACAGAGACACAACAGAACATGCATGTAAGGTAGACAGACATAACACATAAAGCCACAACGCAAGAACAACACAGGCGGGCAAGAGACACAAGTTTTCCAGAAAAGGGGGCATTCAGATAGGTTGTGGAAATAGGTTGGTGGGTGTGCCAGGTGGAGGGAATTTAGTGGGCTAACCATGCAATTTTTAAAATATGGGTTAAGAATATCAAAAGGCAATTCACAAAAGAGGAAACCTACATGGCCGAAAAATAGCCCCAAACAACAAACTGCATAGACAGTGCACAGAAATACATGGTACAATCGCAAATATATGCCACACGCATAACACGTCATGTAAATAAAGGGCACACCATGAAAGATAACATGCACAGAGTCATAGGAATGGCAGATGGAGGCAGTGGGCAGAGCTCCAATCACAGGGTCCCTGCCCTGGGGAGAAAAGGCAGACGTGGTCTCACCCAGACTCACTCTTGGGGGAAGGGGGGAAAAACACTTACCAATAACCCCACCCCCATCCTTGTCCTCAGTCCACCGCGCCCACTTCTGTGGCTACCATCCCACTCCGCAGACACCCCCACCAGAGAGGGATGTGTCCTTTCATGGGTGTGGCCTGTGGCCAGCACCTTCCCCCAGAGCCTTCCCTATTCACTGTCAGTTGCTCACTCTGGGCCCTCTGCCTCCTGGCCTTGGAGCATGATCTGTGCTGCCCCCCACCTCACCTGCTCAGCAGAGATCCAGGAATCCTCTCACCTCCTTCCTCACTTCCTTCCGCTCCTTGATCCTCCTGCTCTCACCTGCCTCACTGCCCCGTTCTGGATCCTGGGCCTCAGCAGAACCTAGCACTGCTGAGCACCTGCCTGAACCTGGAAGGAAAGCCTGGGAGCAGCCTCCTGGCACCAAATCTCCCAATCCTGGAGAGCACATTTTCAAGTCCCAAAGGACCCCTAGGATTGTGCTACTTAACCATGTTCTGCTCAGAGAACGTGTGTCCAACGCGGGTAGGGTTGATGATGGGAGCAGAACACTCCCACTAGCTTCTAAGCTGGCTGGGTCTGCCTTCAGGATGCTGGGGGACAGAGATGACAGAGGGAAGTGCTCACCTCTGAGGCTATAGGCCAGCTGCACCCACTACTGGCCATGGGAGCCTAAGTGTGTCACTTCAACTCTTTTTTTTTTTTTTAAACAATTCTTGCTCCCGAGACTTTAACTCTTAAGCCTCCGTGTCCTCACCTAAATAGAGTTCTTGGGAAGGTTAGAGTTAATATATGCAAAGCCCCTGGTGGCTGGTGGGTGTGCAGTAAGTGATCATTGTATTAATACTTTCTTAAGAAATTCTGTATTCAGAATCTTGATGGCCCCACTGTGTGGGACTAGAGCACGGGGATGGGAGACACACAGGTGGATGGGAGACAAGGGACTGGCAGTCTCGTGGAGGAGGTGGTGTTGATGCATAAATAAATAAGGGGATTGTGCTGTGAGCTGCACATGGAATTGAATTGTCCTGGCTTCAAGTCCAGCTCTGCCTCTGAACCAGGACGGGGTCTTGGGTTAGCTAGACCCTCCTACACCATGTTTCTTTGTTTAAAAGAGGGTAATAATACTACCCATCTCGTGGGGCTGTCGCATAAATGCTCAAATAAGACAATGAAGGAGCAGGTGCTTTTGTAAACTAAAAAGTTTGATACCAAAATAAGAAGTTAAAACACTACAGAACAGGAAATTATAAATGCCACGAGAAAGGTACAGTGTCACCAGTGATTGTTTAGAGGCAACTCTAACTTTGAACTGAGGAAAGAGAATAAGTTTCCCAGAAAAAGTAGCATTCAGTTAGGTTGTGGAAACAGGGAGGTGGGTGTGCCAGGTGGAGGGAGTTTAATGGGCTCATCAACGATCCAATTTTGAAAATATGGCTTAAGGATATCAACAGGCAACTCACAAAAGAGGAAACCTAAATGGCTAAAATAACCTAAAATGTGAAAAGATGTTCAACCCCATTGGCCACGTGAGAGATGCAAATGAAGAGAACTGTGATACACCATTACACATCCACCAGATGGGCACAGTAGTCGAGTCTGTCAATACAGGGGAGTGGGGGGTGAGGATGTCGCACGGTGGGAACCCTCAAATGCCTATGGAGATATGAACTGGCAAAATGATTTTGGAGAACAGTTTGGCAATATGTAAGAGAGTGGAAGATACTCATAGCTACAATTCAATGACTCCACTCCAGTCATTCAGCACATAATTGTGAAAATTTAGAAATTAATGAATTATCCATGAACAGCAGTCCAGATAGGCCGGGCAATGTGGCTCATGCCTGTAATCCCAGCACTTTGGGAGGCCAAGGCGGGTGGATCACTTGAGGTCAGGAGTTCGAGACCAGTCTGACCGATACGGCGAAACCCCATCTCTACTAAAAATACAAAAATTAGCTGGGAGTGGTGGTGTGTGCCTGTAGTCCCAGCTACTTGAGAGGCTGAGACAGGAGAATTGTTTGAACCTGGGAGGCAGAGGTTGCACTGGGCGAAATCGTGCCACTGCACTCCAGCCTGGGTGACTGAGTGAGACTCTGTCTCAACAAACAAACAAACAAACAAACAAACAGCAGACCAGATTAATTGTGATCTTGTCATACAATGGAATAATATACTGGGAGTAAAAATGAACTAAGTCTGTAGCCTCAACATAGTTACACTCTAGGAAAAAAAACTAACATCAAGATGTGGCATAGGTACGGTGTGACACAAATGATACAAAATGTTTCTTAATGCATTCAGCTGGGCCCCGTGGCTCAAGCCTGTATTCCAGCGCTTTGGGAGGCTATGGTGGGAAGATCGCTTGAGCTCAGGAGTTCAAGACCAGCCTGGACAACATGGCGAAACCCCATCTCTACTAAAAATACAAAAGTTAGCTGGGCATGATGGCATGCACCTGTAGTCCCAGCTACTTGGGAGGCTGAAGTGGGATGATTGATTGAGCCCAGGAGTTTGAGGCTGTGGTAAGCCATGATTATACCACTGCACTCCAACCTGGGTGACAGGGAGGGACTTTCTCAAAAACAAACAAACAACAACAACAAAACCCCAAAGAAATACAAAATAAGCTACGTAGATATTTTGGGGCTACAGACAGGTAGTAAAAGTATTGAAACGGCCGGGCGCGGTGGCTCACGCCTGTAATCCCAGCACTTTGGGAGGCCGAGGCGGGTGGATCACAAGGTCAGAAGATCGAGACTATCCTGGCTAACATGGTGAAACCCCGTCTCTACTAAAAATACAAAAAACTAGCCGGGCGTGGTAGCGGGCGCCTGTAGTCCCAGCTACTTGGGAGGCTGAGGTGGGAGAATGCCATGAACCCGGGAGGCGGAGCTTGCAGTGAGCCGAGATTGCGCCACCGCACTCCAGCCTGGGAGACACAGCCAGACTCCGTCTCAAAAAAAAAAAAAAAAAAGTATTGAAACATGCATGGGAAATGAAAGATCCCAGATTTAGAATAGGGTAACGTTTAAGAAGGGAGGGACAGGAATGAGATCAGAAGGAAGAACACAGGGGGTTTAATTCTATCTGTATGTTTTATTTCTTAGAAAAAATATTAAAATCTGAGGCAAATATGACCAAGTGTCAAGATGTAACAGAGCTGGGTGGTTGATCTGTAGTTCTTTCTGATCCCTCTCCTTCTCAAGTCTAAAACTTTTCTGTGTTTGAGATATTTGGTGATTTTAAAGATGGAAGGGGCAGGAAGCTATGAGGAGATTGCAGCAGAGGAGATTTTGATGATAGCATTGCTTGTTAGGTGTGCAGGGTGGTTACAGTGCACAGTGTCCCCTCATGCATGGGACTGATCACCCTTCTTATTTGTTTGTTTATTTATTTATTTGAGACGAAGTCTTGCTCTGTCACCCAGGCCGGAGTGCAGTGGCACGATCTCAGCTCACTACAACCTCTGCCTCCTGGGTTCAAGCAATTCTCCTGCCTCAGCCTCCCGAGTAGCTGGGATTCCAGGTGCATGCTACCATACCTGGCTAATTTTTGTATTTTTAGTAGAAGATGGGGTTTCACCATGTTGGCCAGGCTGGTCTTGAACACCTGATTTCATGATCCACCCGCCTTGGCCTCCCAAAGTGTTGGAATTACAGCTGTGAGCCACTGCCCTTGGCCCACCCTTCTCTTTTAAAGCTTGTCACAGCTTGGTGAGCCAGGTGTGACAGGCATCAGGTCCATTTTGCAGGGGATGAAATGGAGGTTTGGAAAGGCGTAGTGATATACTCAGCGTCACACACAATAGAGAGTCAGGGCTTTTCCCCTCTACTTAGCAGTGTCTCAGCACCTGTCTGTCCGAGGAGACCACCAAAGGGCCAGAGAGCCCTGAGAGAAGGTCCCACGCCTCCCAGTGCTCTTCCTTCTGCTGTGCTATTCTGTTTTCTTTCAATTTAGGACAATTTGGAAAATGTCAAAAAGCATGAGGAAGAAAATAAAAGTAACTTGTGATTTTCACTGTTACTTTTAAAATCAGATTTATCAAAGTATGCTTCACACATGACAGATTCACTTATTTTAAATGTACAGTCATTATTTTGAGAGAACATCATTTTCTTTCAGAAATACTTATTTGAATACCAAACAAGTTAGCCTATATGAAAGTGCTCCACAGCTGGGCACAGTGGCTCATGCCTATAATCCCAGAACTTTGAGAGGCTGAGGCAGGAGAATCTCTTGAGCCCAGGAGGCATAGGTTGCAGTGAGCCAATATTGTGCCATTGCACTCCAGTCTGGGTGACAAGAGCGAAACTCCATCTCAAAAAAAAAAAAGGTGCTCTACACAGAAAAGGCTTTTCACAAATATGACTGATTATTATTACATAATTTTTGAAAATAATTATTATGCAGGTGACAGGTTAGACGAGCCCATGTTTTATGGCCTGAATTTGGGGGTTGGTTTATCATGTCCTCAGCATTGGAGGTACAGAGAGTTTTCAGATTATAGTAGAAAGCATGGTTATTAACACCAGTTTTCAAAAAAATGTTTGCCAGGGTCAGGCTGTGACCTGTTGGTGTGGCTGTGGCCTTGGTTAGCTGCCAAGCTATAAACACCTTTACCTGTGGCTTTTGTGGGGAAATGAGAGAAGTCTGCCTGCCTTCTTGGTGAACCCAGGGGGTGTAGAAAAGAAAATGGAGCCTTCACCAGACACTGGAGATCCTATTTCCCTGCCTTGCCAGCTTGCTATGGAACCAAGGATCCCTTCCCTAGTCTAAATTTTAGTCTCCCCATCTGTTAAAGATAAAGTGGTGGCTTGTTCACCCTTTCAACATAGTGCATGTGTGTAAGGAATCATGCTGTAGGCAGGTACCATGCTGGGAATGACAGGTGTGGCATGAAGATGAATAAGATGCAGCCTTTGACCTCAGGAAGCTCCCGGTCCAGCCGGGCGTGGTGGCTCATACCTGAAATCCCAGCACTTTGGGAGGCTGAGGCAGGTGGATTGCCTGAGCTCCGGAGTTTGAGACCAGCCTGGACAACATGGTGAAACCCCATCTCTACCAAAAATACAAAAAATTAGCTGGGCATGATGGCATGCACCTGTGGTCCTAGCTACTTGGGAGGCTGAGGTAGGAGGATTGCTTGAGCCTAGAGGCAGAGGTTACAGTGATCTGATATTGCACCACTGCACTCCAGCAGCCTGGGTGACAGAACAAGACCCCGTCTCAATAAAGACAAAAAAAAAAAAAAAAAAAAAAAAAAAAAAGAAGCTCCTAGTCCAGAGCTAGGAGGTGGGACTAGGGGGACAGACAGATTGATAGATAATTGTGGGAGGGTGTCGAGTAAAGGAGAGATCAGCTCTGTGCAAACCACAATGACCTCTAAGGTGTCTCTGACGGCAAAATTATTCGATTCTATGAAGTCAGTCTGAGCTTTGTTTCTCCCTCACTGGGTAACCTAGGATAGGTCACTTCTCTAATCAGGGCTTCAGATTGACTCACTGATCAATGTATGAAGTCTAGAACAAATGAGTTGCTCCCAGTCATTCTTCATAAAGGATGTTATATAAAGATTTGACCCACCAAAAGCTGCACTGACTATTTGAGAGATATTTTGTCTTCTTGTTTTTATCAATTAGGTCTACATACTACATTCAATTAGAGATTTTTGATTGATATGATTAAAACAGTGTGATCATAAAAGACTGACTTAGATAGATAGATATAGTTATTAGAATTCTTGCCAAAAGTAAGGACACTGGGTAATTAGTCAATCTATGTCATTTTATAGCAGATACTTCCAGAGAAGATTAAAGCTATCTTTAAAGTTTTCCTCACATTAAAATACAGAAGATCCATTTTATTAATGAACTCCAGTATTTACAAGGCATCTTTTCTGGGATCAAGCAATCCATGAGTTAATCCACGTGAGGTGGCTGAGCTCCTGGCCCCAAGCTGGGTGTGTAGGAGAAAGAGAAAATGTATGAGAGCTGTTGCCCGGGAGCCAAGGCTCTTGCTGGGCATTTCATGAAGGACAAGATATAACCAACTGCCCAGGATATAGCCAGAGGAGAGCAAATAAGAAGAGAGTGGATACAACAGCGTCATTTGTATGATTCAACTAGTATTGATGGAACTAAGGTTTGAACCCAGTTGATATGGTGTATTCAAAAGCTAATACCAGACTGGGCATGGTGGCTCACACCTGTAATCCCAGCACTTTGGAAGGCTGAAGTGGGCAGATCACGTGAGGCCAGGAGTTTGAGACCAGTCTGGCCAACATGGTGAAACCCCATCTCTAGAAAAAAAAAAAAAAAAAAAAAATTAGCTGGATGTGGTGGTGCATGCCTATGATCCCAGCTACTCTGGAGGCTGAGGCATGAGAATCACTTCAACCCTGGAGGCAGAAGTTGCAGTGAGCTCAGATAGCACCACTGCGCTCTGGCCTAGGAGTGAGACTGTGTCTAAAAAATACATAATAAAAAATATAAAAAGCCAATACCAGCCGCTCCTGTAAATCCCAACTACTTGGGAGGATGAGGCAGTAGGATCACTTGAAGCCAGGAGTTCAAGACCAGCCTGGGCAACATAGCAAGACCACATCTCTACAAATAAAAATAAATTAGCTGGGGTGGTGACATGCACCTGCAGTGCTAGTTACTCAGGAGGCTGAAGTAGGAGGATTGCTTGAGCCCAGAAGTTCGAGGATGCAGTGAGCTATGATTACATAACTGCACTCTAGTCTGAACAACAGAGTGAGACCTTGTGTCTTAATGGAGGGGATCTTCCAAGTTAAGTTGCCCAACTTCTCATTTTCAGATGGGGGAAACTGGTATCTAGAAAGCAGGCAAGGTCGGGTGCAGTGGTTCATGCCTGTAATCCCAGCACTTTAGGAGGCTGAGGTGGGTGGATCACGAGGTCAAAAGTTTGAGACCAGCCTGGCCAACATGGTGAAACCCCATCTCTACTAAAAATACAAAAATTACCGGGGCGTGGTGGTGTGCGCCTGTAATCCCAGCTACTGGGGAGGCTGAGGCAGGAGAATGGCTTGAACCCAGGAGGCGGAGGTTGCAGTGAGCCGAGATTGTACCACTGCACTCCAGCCTGGGCGACAGAACAAGACTCTGTCTCAAAAAAAAAAAAAAAAAAAAAAAAGGCAAGCAGGAGAGGTCTGGCCAAACTCATGTAGGAAAGACTCGTTCAAGGTCAACTAGTAAATCAGCACATGAGCAATAAGTGGGTCCAGGCCTCTGCCCCTCCCCTGCCTGGAGATGTATGCCATGCCACTGTTATCAGGTCCTCAGCAGTCCTCTTGATTTTTTTTTATTGCCAAAATTTATTTTAAAATCCTTCTGTTTGAGTGTTCTGTGACATGTGACCTTCTTATGAATTTCAGAGGTAATCCCTGCCTGGGTGGAGGAATGCCTAAGTGACCTTCAGGACCTCTTTCAGCTTGGAGAAGTGGAGATTCTGTTGCCAGAATTCCATGGTTCTTTAAAGTTAATCTTCACTCTTTTACAGCTCTCAGAAGGAACTCTCAGGTCTGGCCTTTCTCTGTTGTCTGTTCTCCTCCCTGATCTTCGGGCTTAAGTTGGGGCAATAGTTCCAAGAGGTTTAGCTGGGACCATTCAGATCTGTGTCTTATAGCTGCTGCTTCCAAGATTACATTCAAAATCCCAGATGCCTCCCCCCGCAGAGGAGAGGAAACATCTGGGCTGGAGCTGCACAGAGGGAGCCCAGCTGTGTGGGACATCCCTTGGGATAGGAGCCTGATGAGCTGAGAGCTCTTCATTCCAGATGTGGTTCTGACCATCAGGGTCTGGGTCTCACCCATGAGGCTTTGGCAGACCCCAGGTATGTGTGTGCAGGGAATCTGAACAGTCAGCAGGCAGGAAAGAGGCTCTGGGGAGTTATATGTGGCTGGTGGGGTGGCAAGCAGACTTTCTATGGACATCAAACCAAAATAGAGACATGCGAAAGCAGCTAGACAGAAAGTGGGTGGGGGGAAGCATTGCAAGGAACAGAGCTCTGCAGCAAGGAGTTTGGTCTGTGCAGGTCACAGGGAAAGCAAAGAAGAACATAGGCTCAAATCATGAGTCATTTATTTATTCATCCTTCACAGCTAACCACAGCATTCAGCCATGCGCTCCTGGTGTGACTATGGAGTTCCCTTCCACAGCCAGCTGACCCAATGTCAGCTGAGTTTCCCACTCCAACGGCTGGTTCATCCAGCCTGTAGTCACCGCCCTCTGGCAGAGGCACCACTCTGGGCTGACCCCTCTGTGATGGTCAATTTTATATGTCCACATGACTAAGCTATCATACCTAGTTCTTTAATCCAACATCAATCTAGGTGTCACTGTCAAGGGATCATAGAGATGTTGTTAACATTTATCATCAGTTGATTTTAAGAAAAATACCCTCGAGACCAGCCTGGTCAACATGGTGAAACCCCATCTCTACTAAAAATACAAAAAATTAGCCGGGTGTGGTGGCGCACACCCATACAGCTACACAGGAGGCTGAAGCAGGAGAATTGCTTGAACCTGGGAGATGGAGGTTGCAGTGAGGCAAGATTGCCCCACTGCACTCCAACCTGGGTGACAGAGTCAGACTCTGTCTCAAAAAAAAAAAAAAAAAAAAAAAAAAAGGAAAGAAAGAAAAAAAAAGAAAAAGAAAATTACCTACCCTCACCCTCGATGGAGTGGGTAACCAACAGCCAATCAGTGGAGGGCCTTAAGAGTAAAAACCGAGGTTTCTGGCTGGGTGCAGTGGCTCACACCTATAATCCCAGCACTTTGGGAGGCCAAGGCGGGCAGATCATCTGAGGTCAGGAGTTCAAGACCAGCCTGGCCAACATGGTGAAATCCTGTCTCTACTAAAAATGCAAAATTAGCCAGGCATGGTGG
This sequence comes from Chlorocebus sabaeus, assembly GCF_047675955.1. Classification (NCBI taxonomy): domain Eukaryota; kingdom Metazoa; phylum Chordata; class Mammalia; order Primates; family Cercopithecidae; genus Chlorocebus; species Chlorocebus sabaeus. The sequence continues at coordinate 91,001,940 of NC_132915.1, forward strand.
TGCGTGCCTGTAATCCTAGCTACTTGGGAGGCTGAGGCAGGAGAATCGCTTGAACCTGGGAGGTGGAGGTTGCAGTGAGCCGAGATCCCGCCATTGCACTCCAGCCTGGGCAACAGAGTGAAACTCTGTCTCAAAAACGAAAACAAAAACTGAAGTTTCCTGGAGAAAAAATTCTGTCTCGAGACTCTAGCATTAATTCCTGCTGAGTCATCAGCCTGCTGGCCTGCCCTATAGATTTTGGACTTGCCAGCTCCCACAATCATGCAAATTAATTTCTTAAATACATCTGTTTATGAACAAACATATATATACACACACACAGAGAGATGGTCCCTGAATGATGACAGCTTGCCTTATGATTTTTTGGCTTTACGACAGTGCAAAAGCTATATGCATTCAGTAGAAATGATACTATGATATTTGGTAGGTTAGGTATATTAAATTCATTTTCCACTTACAATATTGGAGAAGCCCCATTGTAAGTGGACAAGCATCTGTATACATACCCAGTGTATCTCCCATTGGTTCTGCTTCTCCAGAGTCTGACTGACCTACCTTCCTTCACAGTCCCTGAGAACAGAGCTTGTCCCCTGAGCACCTAATGACACATGTGCAGGTCTTTTGACTCCTTGTCCTCTTGCAAGTCCCCACATGTCTGTCGCCCAGGCTGGAGTGTAGTGGTGCGATCTCGGCTCACTGCAACCTCTGCCTCCCTGGCTCAAGCAATTCTTCTCTTGCCTCAGCCTCCCAAGTAGCTGGGATTACAGGCATGAGCCACCACGCCTGGCTGATTTTTGTATTTTTTTTTTTTTAGTGGAGAGGGCGTTTCACCATGTTGGTCAGGCTGGTCTCGAACTCCTGACCTCAAATGATCTGCCCACCTCGGCCTCCCAAAGTGCTGGGATTACAGGCATGAGCCACTGCCCCCAGCCCAGCCTCCTTCTTCACACTCATCACCCTTAAAAGGCTAGCAGCTCCCAGATGGGAATGGAATTGCAGGGAGAACAAGCTTGGTGGCAGTTCGAAGAGCTGAGAGGTGTGGAACCCAGCAGTGAGCCGTCAGCTTATGTCTCCTTTTCAGGATGCAGGCAGCAGCCTGGACAGCTGGGTCTATCTGCTGTGATAATTCTTAGGCCTTGGCAAGAGAGGCTATGCCAACCTTTTCACGGCACCCAAAAACGGTTTTCCTGGGAAGAAACTCCTTGGTCAGTGTCCACAGCACCAGGGGAGACGGCTATTTCCTGCCTTCTCTGTAAACAGGATGGAGACCTAGGACCTTGTATCAGTTGGAATTCTTGATTAGGAGCAACCAGGACCAACTCTGTCCATCCAAAGCAAAAGGGGAACTTCCTGGAGGGTAGTGAAGGTACACAGAATGAACAAGAGGCTGGAGAACAGGCTCGGACAAAGGGCAGGACCAAGAGAGGAATTCTGGCCAAAGGAAGACTGCAGGCACAGTCTGATCCAGGGTTCTCTACTGAGGGTGAGTGATCTCCAAGGGTCCCCTCACCACTCACTCAACCCAAGAATGAGTATCTGATTGGCTAGTGTTGCATTTTCCATGTGCCTGTCCACTAGCCAGGCAGGATAAGATGCCGTGGAAGGATTTAGCTCCACTAGGATTTCACAGTGATCGTGGCCATGGGAGGTGGGTGCTAGTTTTATCCTTCCTCAAGATGGGGAGCTTCTCCAAAAATGAACCAGAATTTTAAGGTGGGGGTGGATTCTGGACAGATCATAAGTGACAGCGAAACCTCTTGGAGCTATTACCCAACTTTGGCCAATAACAGATGAGGCCAGGCACGGTGGCACACGCCTGTAATCCCAGCACTTTAGGAGGCCGAGGAGGGCGGATCACAAGGTCAGGAGTTTAAGACCAGCCTGGCTGGTCTTAAATATGGTGAAACCCCGTCTCTACTAAAAATACAAAAATTAGCTGGGCGTGGTGGCGGGCGCCTGTAGTACCAGCTACTTGGGAAGCTGAGGCAGAAGAATCACTTGAACCTGGGAGGCAGAGGTTGCAGTGAGCTGAGATCGTGCCATTGCACTCTAGCCTGGGTGACAGAGCAAGACTCCATCTCAAAAAAAAAAAAAAAAAAAAGGACCAAGGTAGCCTGGGCGCAGTGACTCGTGCCTGTAATTCCAGCACAGGAATTGGGAGGCTGAGGTAGGAAGATCCTTTGAGCCTGGGAGTTCAAGGCCAGCTTGGGTTACATGACAAAACCCTATCTCTACGAAAAAGTTAAAAATTAGCTTGGTGTGGTGGCAGGCACCTGTAGTCCCAGCTACTCAGGAGGCTGAGTTGGGAGGATCAATTGAGCCTGGGAGGTTGAGGCTGCCTTCAGCGAGCCATGATTGTGTCACTGCACTCTGGCCTGGGTGAGAGAGCAAGACCCTGTCTTGAAAAAAAGAGAGACAGAGAGAGAGAGGAAGAAAGAAAAGAAAGAAGGAAAGAAAGAAAGAAAAAAAGAAAGAAAGAAAGAGAAAGAAAGAAGAAAGGAAAGAAGAAAGAAAAAGAAAGACAGAAAGAAAAAGAAAGAAAGAAAAAGAAAGAAAGAAAAAGAAAGAAAGAAAAAGAAAGAAAGAGAAAGAAAGAAAGAAAAAGAAAGAAAGAGGAAGGAAGGAAAAGAAAGAAAGAGGAAGGAAGGAAAGAGTGGATAGGGTCTAGGATCTGGACTGGACTTGCACTTAGAATCTGGACTTGGATAACCTAAGGTCAGGTTCTGCCATGTATTAAGCAATGTGGATAATAACGGCACCCACAGCTCACAAAACTGCGTATGTAAACACTTTGTAAACTATAAAGTATTTTGAGCCCTGGAGGGCAGTGGGGATGGGACCATCAGGCCTCAGGCAGCTTCTCATCTCAGTGCCCAGCTCAAGACCTGGCACCCAGTAAATGTCCCGTAAGTGTTTGCTGAGTGAATGGATAAACAAGTAATTATCATCATCCTTCTAACTTGACCATCAGCTTTGCAGAAGAAAAACAGGCAGATGCTGTTGGACCCTGATTCAGCTTTTGTGAGCTGAGGCCTCACAAATGAGCCTGCTTTTTTTTTTTTTTTTTTTTTTCCTGTTAACGCTTTTGACGTTTTCATTTTAATATGTGAAACCTGGCTACTTGTCTCAGGGAGAGTTTATGGAAAAAAAGCTTCCAGCTGGCTTTGGGCAGCCCATAAAAATGTACTGAAATGTCTAACTTTGACCAGTTAGAAATTAGGAGCTGTTGGGGGATGGAGACCGGTGACGCCACTCGCCCTGGTGAGGCCACTGAATTTCAGTAATTAGCTCTCTGGGCAGGAGGACGCGCTCCTAATTCCTTCCTGGTTCCGAGTTAAAGGATGAGGCCCTGAATCTGTTAAAGAGAAACCACAGCTTTCAGATAACAAACACATCTTTAACACACGCAATCTTTGATTCAAATAGTTTCAAAGGGCATGGGGGAGGGAAGGGTTTTTGCGAGCTTTAACTGAAGCAGCTCATCAGAATGTCAGCTCTCCGAATCCTATCCCTCCCTCAGCTCAAGTCTGACCTCCTCCAGGAAGCCCTCCTTGGTAACCCCAGCCCATCACAGGTTTGTTCATCCACATGACTCCTTGCTTTAAAACTCTCCAGAGGGTCTGCCTAGCTTCATGGTCAAGTTCAATCTCCTTAGTTTGGCATACAAGGCCCTTTGTGATGTGACACCTTCTCGCCTGTGTAGCCTCTTCTCCTACTCCCCACCCCCACCCTTTGAGCCAGGTGTGAAAAACAACCTCCACCCTTCTGCCTGGAATTTGGGCCTCAGAGCCTTGGACTGTGTCTTTGCCTTGATGGGGATTTTCCTTCCTCTTCTTCATGTGGTTGGATGGTCCTTATTCCCAGAACTCACCCCAAGCCTCTCCTGCAGGGGTGGGGAGAGATTGAGCCCCCGGGGCTGGGTTAGGCATTCCTGCTCATGCCCCAGAGTGCCCAGGTTTCTGCTCATCACACTTACGGTAAGGATCTATTTACTCACCTGCCTCTCCCCTCCTCTCCCCTTCCTTCTCCTCTCCTTCCCTCCCCTCCCCTCCCTGAGGAACTTGGTCCGGCTATAGCCGATATCTAGAGAAGGTATTGGCCTAGAGAGCCTTGCTCAACCTTAAGCCCTCCCACCTGAAGTACTTTGGGATCACCCCAGGAAGTTTAGCATGCTGATGCCTGTGTTCTCATCTTCAGAGATTCTGGTTTGATTGGCCTGGATGTGGCCTAGGCATGGGGTGGGGAGTGTGGGTTGAAAAGCTGGTTCTAAGGTGTAGCCCAGTTGGAGCGCCACCATAATTTACAGCACGTGACTCAAGACCCACCCAGCCACTTAGAGGAGCTGCACTCCAGACACTTCGGGGAGTATAACCTTGAACTTGGAACCCCACCATATTTGCCATATTTGTTGTGTTGGAAGAAAACTATTCATCTGTTTATCTGAGTCAGCAGCACTGAGCAGCTGTACAGTCCCCCACAGGCCCCACCCAGTCTTCCGTGCTTGTTAGGAGAAACGGAAGCATCACAGTCACCAGTTAGAAGGATGCCTGGCAGAGCCGCATCCCAAATTCAAGGAGCCAGACGGGGGAACCCTGTGCTATAAACAAATCTCCTGGTGATCCTCCTGCACACAAATGTGCCAGGGCTCAAAACATCCTAAAACAGGCTGCAAACTCCCGATGCCTTGCAGACCCAGGTAGGAAAGTTCAAAGCAAAGAAGGGCCTTCAGGGGACCATCGGGGGACTGGAAAATGACTGGCTCTAGCAAATTCTTGTCCTTTGGGAATGTGGGCCCCATGTTGTCAAGTCCCTCTTTTTTAAAAAAGAGAATGCCAAAAATCTGAATTTTTAAAAAGGTGAAACTTGTTTAAAGTTGACAACTAATTCAAGCCATTTAAGTACAAAGCTCAGGCCAAACAAAACTTACCTGGGACCTGAATTTAGCATTTATTACCAATGTTTGCAGCAAACGCCACACGTGGATGAAGCTAGAGGGTGGTGTGCTTGCCTGGCCTTGTCGAGGCTCTCTCTTTTCTGAGCTGTTTTCCTGCTATGGGACTTGGGCCAGCACGGAGTGGTGTGGGGATGGGCGCGTGTTCGGGGGCGGTACAGGAAACAGCCCCTAAGACTTGTGCCGTACGTGCAATTGGGAGGCTGTTTGGGGACATTGTTCCTTACGTTTAACAGTGTTCTCTTCATGCCAACTCTCTAAAAAAATACCTCTCGGGTCTCAGGCCTAATAGAGTTTTGATTTGCCTCAGCAATGGTGTGCCAGTGTCTTATGGGCACTGAATTGCGTGGGATCAAGTTTCAGCTGCTGGAAAGGTCAGAGGACAATCTGCGGCCTGTCCCCATGGCATATAGGACCTCAAGGTCCGCACTTGTATACCTGTCATTCCTGGGTTCTTCTGACCTTTCCAACTTCTGTTTTTCATTTGATGCTTGTCACATGACTACTCCTGTAAAATTTTATTCTTATATATCAAATAAAGAAGTTAAGTGCTTTCTGAAATAAGGCATGCTATAAATAAACAAGCCCATAAAAATAGTAAGTGCTCAAAAAAGGGTTATTGAATACATGACTACTTGAATGATTCATTTTGTGGTTGCACACAGGGCCTTGCACAGAGCAGGTGTTCAGGAAATGAGGGCAGGATGGTAGAGTGGAAAGCAGCGGTTTAGAAATGGAGAGACAATAGCCCTGCCATTTCCTAGTGACTGGGACTTTAGCCAAGCTGTTTAACTTCTCTTAGCCTCAGTTTCCTCATCTGTACAATGGGGACAATCTCAGTGCCACCTTCTCAACGTTGCTGGGAGGATTTTGTAAGATGATGTAATGTGCCTGGCATGTAACAGGCACTTAATAAGTGGCAGCTGTGATTATTTCAACACCAGAAATACCCTCATCTATGAATGTCATTGTTAAATGACTTAGTAAATGCAGTAATGTGTGCAACATAAGTGAGGACACTCTCCCTTTGCTCAAGTCAGCTAGAGTGTAACAGAGAAGCCACATGGACTCACTGGGTCAGTAAAATGGGAGGCCTTCCAGAAGCTCTTGATTCCCTCAGAGCTCCTTGTCCCAGGTCTCTGCTCCCCTCCACACCAGGGCCCCTCTGATTACAGCAGTGATGGCAGATAGCTCCCTGTCCGAGTGTGACCACCCCATCACTCCCCTCTCAGCATGCTCATGTGCTGAAGACCCTGTCCTGCCCGCCCCCGTCATCCAACTGTCTAGCCCTAGCCCTGTACATTCCCTTTCTGGAAGCCTCTGGCAGTTTTCTGCAAGCTTCCCAGTCCCTTCCCCAGCCCTGACTGATCCCTCTCCTGGTCACCACTTAAGTGAGCAAATTTGTCTTTGAACTGTTCCATGACCTTTTGCTTGACAGGTGCACACATGCTTTAGAAAGTGCATGTCACGCGGTGCACAGGAGGGGCACTCAGAGATGACTGAAGGTAGTGTCTGGGGCTCACTCCTCTGAGGGTTGGACACCAGGCAGAAAGTCAGGAATGCGACTGTCTAATATTGTTACAGGGGAGAAAATACATCATGTAGATCCCTGCGATGGAAGGTGGTCTATGATAAGTTGTAGGTTTCCCTAAGGGCCTGAAATTTATTCACAAGAGGCAGGCACTATTGCATAGAGCAGTGGTTCTCAAAGTGTAGCTGCAGACCTGGAGCATCAGCCTAGACTGGGAGCGTCTTATAAATGCAAAATCTCCAGCCTCACTCCAGAACTACTGACTCAAACGATGTGGGGCCCACCCAGCGCTCCCAGTTTTCACAAGCCCAGGGGTGATCCCATGCAAGGCAGGTTTTTGGACCACTGGAGTGGTGGATTCATTCTAAACCCGTCACCTCATCTGTCAACAGGGACGACCCTCATCATGGCGTGGCTTCTGGAAGGGCCACGAGATGAACGTGGGAAGCCTGCCTGGCACGTGGCTGGTGCTGAGCCACCATCCCCGGCGACTGATCACCCACTACCTTTGTAGGGTCAGCTACCGCCTGGCGCTGTTCTGTGTCAGTCATGGAACCCAAGATAAGAGCTCCAGCAAAAAGGAGAAACAGGATGAAGATCAGGGAAAGCTGATTTGAAACTTAGGCTGGGGCCCTGAATGCCAACCTTAGGACCTCTCTTTGCCTCTGCCTGTGGCGGAGGCTCACGTTTCCATTACTTTTCTGTAATACAACAAAGCAACGGAATCCTTGGGATTCCGGTCATCCCGGGGGCACCTCCTGGGTCCACGGTGGGGCAAGCGCTTCTTCCACGATGCCCCCAACCTGCCTCTTCTGCTTTGGCCGCGCTCCCGCGAAGGCCGCGGCGGGAGGCCCCTGATAGGGCGCGCAGGCCCAGGCTGCCAAGAGAAGGCCGGGCGCGGGCCAGGAGCCGGCGCCTGCGAGCCAGGGCAGCCCCGCGCGTTTGGAATGCGAGCGCCGCTCAATGCGTTCCATATGGCGGCGGCGCGGGCCCACCCGGCCACCCGCGGCTCCCCAGCCGGGCGCCCGCCCCACAGGTTCTTGTCGGTCTCCCCGACCCGCCTGGGCGCTGGGATGGGGACCACGGATTACCAAGACTAGCACAGTGCCAGGCACGTAGGAGGCATCCGGAGGCTTTGACGAATGAATGCTAAATACACGATTATGGTAGAAGGCGTAAGGGACCCAGCACACAGTCCCCCAGCCTCGGCTCCACCAAACATTGCTGGGAGCCTGCCATGGGTGAGGACCTTCTTTTTTACCTGTGTAATCCCAGTGCCAGGTCCCCGACTGGTCAGGGACTTTGTTCTCCAGCTTTGCTGTTCTGTGTCAGTCAGCTTTGCTCAAGATGACAGTTGGGCTCAGAGCTGGTGATGTGACTTGCCCAAGGTCACACAGGTAGCAAGGAGCAAGTCGGGATTTGAATCCGGGTTAAAGGACTCCACCTCGAGTACTCTCTTTCTACCCCAACTCCAGAGGGAGGGGACCCTGCTGAAACCTTAATCTACTCTGGCCTCCCTGGAAGCTTTTCTCACTGGAATCCCAGAGTTAAAGGACAGAACTGTCCCCTTAATCCTGGGTGCGGTGGCTGATGCCAGTAATCCTGCCACTTAGGGATAGAGAGGTGGGAGGATGGCTTGAGCCTGAGTTCGAGACCAGCCTGTGCAACATAGCAAGACCCTGTCTCAAAAAAATACAAAAATATGCCAGGGTGACAAAGAGAAACTGTCTCAAAAGAAAAAAATAAGATAAAATAAGAAAACAAAAAACAAAAACCCCAAAACAAAGCAGAGAACCCCTCCCACCCCGGCCCCAGTAAGCTCTACTCTGCCTCTCCCAGGGTTTTGAGCTTCAAATTTAAGGACAAGTGATTGCTTCAAAGAGAAGTCTGCAACTTTCATGTTGCATTTATCTAATTAGCTATAATGACTTTTTTTTGGTTTTTTTTTGAGTCAAGGTCTCACTCTGTCACCAAGGCTGGAGTGCAGTGATGCTATCTTGGCTCACTGCAGTCTCAACCTCCTGGGCTCAAGTGATTCTCCTGCCTCAGCCTCTCGAGTAGCTGGGACTACAGGCATGCACCACAGTGTCCAGCTATTTTTTTTGTATTTTTAGTACAGAGGGGGTTTCACCATGTTGGCCAGGCTGGTCTTGAACTCCTGACCTCAAGTGATCTGCCTGCCTTGGCCTCCCAAAGTGCTGGGATTACAGATGTGAGCCACTGTGCGCGGCCAAATTATGCACTTTAAGTGGGTAAATTGTATGGTGTGTGAATTGTATCTTTAAAAGGCTGTTACCAAGAAACTCTAAGCTCTGCTGCTCCTCACTAGCCATGTGACCTTGAAGAGTGACCTCACTTCTCTGAGCCTCAGTTTCTTTATCTGTAAAATGGGCAGGATAAGAGTAGCTGCCTCAGGAGGTTGTTGTGACGTTTTAAGGGAAGGAATTATGTAACTAGTTAGCATGGTACTTGATACACAATAAACCCTTGATAAATAATAACACTAGCTAGTGTTTACTGAGGGTTCACTCGTACCTGGTACTCCGCTTAGCTCTTAGGTCCATGATCTCATTTAATCCTCTAACCACTCTCATGCCAATTGTGTAGTGGAGGAAACCGAAGCTTAGACAGATGAGGCAGGGATTAGAACCCTGAAGTTTGGGTTCTGAACCATGAGACAGTCTTGGTTTTTGTGTAGTTTTGCTTTTATGTTTGTATGGCTCTTTTAAATTATTGTAACCCGCTTCATTTGAACCTGTTGGGCTGCACACCCTGTAATGAAGTTACCTATCTACCTCCCTCCAAATCGATTCTTTCCCTTTCTCTTGTGTAGAATACTTTATAAGGTATCAAACACCCCCAGTGAAAGGCTGCATGAGACCTGGCATCTGCCCAGAGTGTAGTGGGCAGGGCCCACAGCCCACCCCTGTGAAGTGTTAGGCCTTTGGGAAGAAGGCCCAGGCTAGATGACTTGCTTCCAAGCCCCAGCGCTGCCATCTCCTAGCTTGTAGAGACCTCCTCGCCTTGGTCTCTTCATCTGCAAATACGCGGATTATGATCATATGCACTTGCCAGGGATGTTGGGAGCTTTTGCTCACAGGCTCTCAGAGGCCCCAGAGCCTCACAATCGACTTCTCCTGAGACCCCCATTGGCAGGGAGATGGCAGTCCTGGGGCTGGCCCATGCCCAGCAAGCTCCCCAGCCAGCTGTGCTGAGGCGGCAAGTGCTAAAAATAACAGTCACGTCTTGCAGGGACATAGGCTGGCCCAGAGGCAGATGGGAGTCGGGGAGGAAGGGGTGGGGATGCTTACGCACCACCAGGACTCTCCACCTGCCGTGTGCCGATATGTGTATGGGGGATGATTCCTTTACCTAGTGCAAGGCCCCTAACTACAAAGGAGCTTGGTTTCAGGTCACATGGAGTGGACTGTCCCCTGCAGCCAAGGCAATGAAAAAGTCCTCTAGTGCTGTCCGGTGGAAATACTGCATGACCTGCATATGTAATTTTAAATTTTCTAGTAGCCATATTAGAAGAAAATAAGAAGCAGATGAAATGAATTTTAATATACTTTAATCTATCAAAACCTTTTTATCATTTCAACATGTCATCAATATAAAAATATGAATGAAATATTAAATTCTCAGCCAGGCACGGTGGCTCATGCCTGTAATCCCAGCACTTTGGGAGGTCGAGGAGGGCAGATCACTCGAGGTCAGGATTTCGAGAGCAGCCTGGCCAACCTGGTGAAACCCTGTCTCTGCAAAAATACAAAAAATGAGCCGGGCGTGGTGGTGGGCCCCTGTAGTCCCAGCTACTCAGGAGGCTGAGGCAGGAGACTCACTTGAGCCCAGAAGGCAGAGGTTGCAGTGAGCTGAGGTCGCACCACTGCACTCCAGCCTGAGCCACAGAGCAAGACTCCATCTCAAAAAAAAAAAAAAAAGGAATATTAAATTCTCTTTTTGATACTAAGTCTTTGAAATCTGGTGTATATTTCAGACAGAGCATCTCAATTTGGATCAGCCACATTTCAAGTGTTGCGTGAGTTTCCTGTGGCAACTGTTACACATGATCACAACTTAGTGGCTTAAAACAGCACAGATGTATGATTTGGTACTTCTGGAGGCCAGAAGTCTGCAAAGAGTCTGATAGCTAAAACCAAGGTGCTGGCAGGGCTCTGGAGGGGAATTCATCCCTTGGTTTTTGGGTTTTTTTTTTTTTTTTTTTTTTTTTTTTTTTTTTTTTTGAGACTGGAGTCTCCCTCTGTTACCCATGCTGGAGTGCAGTGGTACGATCTATTCTCACTGCAACCTCCATCTCCTGGGTTCAAGCGATTCTCCTGCCTCAGTCTCCCGAATAGCTGGCGCGCACCATCATGCCCGGCTAATTTTTGTATTTTGTATTTTTAGTAGAGATGCGGTTTCACCATGTTTGCTAGGCTGGTCTTCCTCACCTCAAGTGATCCGCCTGCCTCAGCCTCCCAAAGTGCTGGGATTACAGGCATGAGTCACCGTGCCCATCCCATCCCTTGTCTTTTCCAGCCCAAATTCCATGGCTCATGGCCCCTTCCTCCATCTCATCATTGCAATCTCTGCTTCTTTTGTCATTCTCTCTTCTCTGCCCCAGACCTTCCTGGCTCCCTCTTTAAATGACACTTGTGATTACACTGGGCTCATCTAGCTAAACCAGGGTAAACGTGGCATCTCAAAATCCTTAATTTAATCACATCTGCAAAGTCCCAGGAAAAGTAGCATGTGCACAGGGTTCTGGGGTCAGGACGCAAACATCTTTGAAGGGCTGTTATTCAGCCTGCCCCTCCTGCTGACTGTGGGCCGAGCAGGGCTGTCCTATGGAGCTGCAAGGAGACCCCTGGGCCAGAGGAGTGGGTACCAGCATTAGTGTTGAGTTTCTGAAACACCTGACTGCAAGTCAAACAGGGATTAGGCTGTGCATAGTAACAACCTAACATGCTATTTACGCAGGTTCCACACCAGTGGGAGGAAAAGGGGTGTATGATCTTCTTCTGGGCGCTGGAGACGTAGGATTTCGTAGAAACAGCCTCGGAGGTGCACGGTGCCCAAGTGAACATTCACTCATTATGGCCTCCTGAGTGTCAGGCTCTGTGCTGTGTCTCATGGCAAGGGGTGAAGAGGCTATGGTTCCCGCCATCTCACAGTCCAAGTGTCATTTTCTTGGCAGGGTGATAGAGGCCTAATGAGGGGAAGGGACTCACTTCAGGTCAGATAGTGATTCAGAGGCAGAGCCAGGACTAATGGGAAGAGGGTGTTAGGGCCTTGATTTATGGCTGCCTTCCTTGGGCTGCAGGCCAAAGGTTAAGATGATGGTAATGGTAGCAGTAGGAATATTAGGTACCATTTATAAAGCTCACACTACGTGGTTTCTACTGAGTTTTTGTCATGTGTTGGCTTGCTTCATCCTCACAACACTTCTAGGAGGGAAGAGTTTATCATCGTCATTTTACAGATGGGGAAACTGAGGCACAGAGAAGTTAAATAACTTGCCCAAGGTTACACAGCTGCTAAGAGACACAGCCAAGACTGGAACTAGACTGTTGGATTCCAACTCATGTGCTCCTGACTAAATGCAAGTATGAGGCTGGAGGACATGGTCTTAAATGACCGGCATGTACTGACCCAGGAGATGCAGCTCATGGGGTGTGGGGAAGCAACTCGTGGCCCTGGGAAGGCAGGCGGGGCCAGCTTCTAGCCCCCCATGAAGCAGGGACCAGGGCTGAGAAAAGATGTTCTTAAGACTCCCAGGGAAAAAGGGCCTCCCTCAGGCTCTTTGTGCCCAGATTCTGACATGGCCAGTGTGGAAAGAAATCACTTGTTTTAATAATATTGATACCAACAAGTTACAGGGTGCAGTGGGAAGGGCTGGGAGCTGTGGTCAGAAGACCCAGTTTCTAGGCTGGGTGCGGTGGCTCATGCCTATAATCCTGGCACTTTGGGAGGCTGAGGTGGGCAGATTGCCTAAGGTCAGGAGTTCGAGACCAGCCCGACCAATATGGTGAAACCCTGTCTCTACTAGAAATATAAAAATTAGCCAGGCGTGGTGGCACATACCTGTAGTCCCAGCTACTTGGGAGGCTGAGGTAGGAGAGTTGCTTGAAGCCAGGAGGCGGAGGTTGCAATGAACTGAGATCACGCCACTGCACTCCAGCCTGGGCAACGGAACAAGACTCTGTCTCAAACAAAACAAAACAAAACAAAACAAAAAAATACTCAAAAAACAAAAATGACCCAGGTTCTAGGTGGGCTCTGCTTCTTGGCAGCTCGGTGCCCAAACAAGTTACTTTTCTCCTTGAGCTCCTCCTTTTCATCCATACACATGGAATGGAGTCCTTGTTGCTGGAAGGAGGGATCCAACTGCCCCATAGGGCACTGGGAGGGTGGGGGCAGTAGGTAGGGTGGGATGGCTCAGCCAACCTCCTCCCCTCAGAGAGAAGTCCCAGGCCACCACAGTCAAGTCATCCACCCACCAGTGACCTTGCCTGGTGGCTACTTTGACCGCCCTGCTTGGTCGACTGAGACAGTTATGACAACCTTGGCACTGTACACCCAGGTTTTCCAAGGAGGAGAATGCCTTAAGATGGGTGGGGGTCAAGAAAAGGACTGAAAAAGAAGAAAGCCATGGCCCAGATGATTGGAACATCCGGTTCTCTAAATGGTCCCCTAAACCCAGTCTGTGCCACATGAATGTGCTTTGTTTAAACAAACACACAGGTCCCAGATGCCAAGGCGGCAAATGAGACCCAGTTCCTGGCAAGGGTCACCAGCTCAGCTGCAGCTCCCCTGACTTCATCGGACCCCTTCCCAGAGGCCCATGTCAGTCCCACCCAAGTGGCCCCCCAGTGTGGAGCACTCCAGGCAGGGGACGTCTCCCCTGGAGAGGGGTCTTGGAGAAGAATGACTGGCAGCTGGTGCAGAAGGCACACTATGTCTTGTGTAACTCCTTCCCACCAACACACAGCAAGAACTTAGCACAGAAACTACGTGGTATAAGCTTTAAAAATAACGCCTGATACTACTACTGCTACCATTGTTGTTAGCCACCGGACAGCACACCACTGTGGAGCAAGCTCCTGGCTGTGGAGGCTGTGTGACCTTGGGAAAATTGCCTAGACTCTCTGAGATTGTTTGTTTGTTTGTTTTGAGATGAAGTCTCGCTCTGTCTCCTAGGCTGGAGTGCAATGGCACGATCTCAGCTCACAGCAATCTCCGCCTCCTGGGTTCAAGTGATTCTCCTGCCTTAGCCTCCCAAGTAGCTGGGACTACAGGTACCCGCCACCACACCCAACTAATTTTTGTATTTTTAGTAGAGATGGGGTTTCACCATGTTGGCCAGGCTGGTCTTGAACTCCTGACTTCAGGTGATCCTACGCCTTGGCCTCCCAAAGTGCTGGGATTACAGGTGTGAGATACCGCGTCCAGCCCCGAGATTGGTTTTTCATCTATAAAGTCAGGAAAATGATACTTTCCTCTGAGGTCCATTATCGGTATTAAGTGTGATACTTGCAAGAAAAGCATACGCTCAACAAACGAGTGCTATCATCATTTTATCATGGCTATTTAAACACATTAATGTGTAGTCTGTTCATAACTAAAACTGGACCTCACAGCTGATAGCTGTTTTTTTTACTTTTTCCACAATATTATGCTGCTTCTAGTCATGAATCAAATCACTGGACTTAAGGGTTTGAACTTGGCATAAACTGATCTTGATTCAAGTCCTGGCTCCTGGTGCTTGTGTGACCTTGGGTGAGTGATTTTTTACCCCTTGAAGCCTGGGTGTTCTCTGCTATAAAACAGAGTTGATAATAATCACACCTTCCTGATGGGTTTTTAATGAAAGTTTCATGGAGCAACGTAGGTAGAGCCTGCAGTACTGTGTCTGGCACTAGGTAAGCACTCCATGATTGTTTAAGATTCTCTTATTCTGGCCAGGCTCGGTGGCTCATGCCTGTAATCCCAGCACTTTGGGAGGCCAAGGCAGGTGGATTACCTGAGGTCGGGAGTTTGAGACCAGCCTGGCCAACATGGTGAAACCCCGTCTCTACTAAAACTACAAAACATTAGCCCGGTGTGGTGGCAGGCGCCTGTAATCCCAGATACTTGGGAGTCTGAGGCAGGGGAATCACTTGAACCCATGAGGCGGAGGTTGCAGTGAGCCAAGATTGCACCACTACACTCCAGCCTGGGTGACACAACAAGATTCAGTCTCAAAAAAAAAAAAAAAAAAAAAAAAAGACAAAAAGATTCTGTTATTCTTACACTGCCAACCCAACAATGGACAAAGCAAGTGGCTTCTGCAATTGGCATCCTTACGACAATATGGTGAGGTTAGAATTTTCATTCTCATGGCAGAGGCTGAGACTTACTGAGCCTCTGCTCCCGAACTCAGCAGAGGAAAGTGGATGCTGTTTGTCTCGCTGGGGCTAAGCCGCTTTGAATGCAGAGGCTGTGTTATTCCCCCCAGCCCAGGCTGTAAGCACAGTGTCCTGCCCACAAGCTTCTACATCCATCAGCTCCTCTGGTCCCACAAGGCAAATCCCCTCCTCACTTCCCCCAGGGTGAGCCCCAGCATGACACTGGTGCAGGACACTGCCCTTCCGTGCCTCAGTTTCTCCATCTAAAAACAGTTGTGATAATTTCTGCCCTGGCGTTGGTATCAAAAGACCCAAGTGTGAATGCTGAGTTGGAGTGGCCTTGAGCAATTGACTTCATTTTCTTTTTTTTTGAGACAGTCTTGCTCTGTCACCCAGGCTGAAGTGCAGTAGCGTGAGCTCGGCTCTCTGCAACCTCCACCTCCCAGGTTCAAGTGATTCTCCTACCTCAGCCTCCTGAGTAGCTGGGATTACAGACATGTGCCACCATGCCCGGTTACATTTTGTATTTTTGGTAGAGACAGGGTTTCGCCATGTTGGCCAGGCTGGTCTTGAACTCCTGACCTCAGGTTATCTGCCTGCCTCAGCTTCCCAAGGTGCTGGGATTACAGACGTGAGCCACCGTGCGCGGCCTTGACTTCATTTTGTTAGTTTCTGTGTCTTTGCCTGGAAGAAGGGCTAATGGTAGAATGTGATAATAGGATGTTAAGTGAAAAGGGAGAGCCCCAAACAGTAATCAACATGATTCTAATTACATTTTTAAAAGTCGATCTATATGTATGTGTTTGTATCTACTTTCTCAAAAATACAAAGAAAATCAACCAAAATGTTCCCAGTAGTACTCTCTGGACACTGGGCTCATGGGTGATTTTTGCCTTTCTTCTATATATGACTTTTGTACTTTCCCAGTTTTTCTTTTCTTTTCCTTTTTTTGACAGGATCTTGCTCTGTCACCCAGGCTGAAGTGCAATGATGTGATCACAGCTCACTGCAGCCTCCAACTCCTGGGCTCAAGGGATCCTCCTATCTCAGCCTCTTGAGTAGCTGGGAGTACAGGCATATGCCACCATTCCTAGCTAATTTTAAGGTTTTTTTTGTAGAGACAGGATCTTGGTATGTTGCCCAGGCTGGTCTTAAATTCCTGGCCTCAAGCAATCCTCTCGCCTTGGCTTCCCAAGTGCTGGGATCAGAGGCGTGAGCCACTGTGCTCGGCCTAGTTTTTCTATAATAAGTATGTGTCTCTTATAATCAGGAATTAGTAATTGAAGTCACAAATAATAGTTGCCCTTACTGCCCAGGGTTGCCTGAGGATTGCCTGTGGACACCCGTGAGGTGGCCTCTGTGAGCAAGCTTGTGTGGCACTGACTGTGCTTGCCCTGCCCTCCCGGGGTGCTGCCAGCCTGGCATCTGTAGGTCCTACAGGGCTTGCCCTTTGGCTGGGGGCAGAGTGACCAACTGCCTCTATGAAGATATGATCTCATCAAAGCTGAAGATTTCACCCAGAAGGGAGAGGAAGGAAAGAAACTGGAAGCAAATACCTGATTTTTCTTTTCTTTTCTTTTTTTTTTTTGAGATGGAGGCTTGCTGTCTCTCCCAGGCTGGAGTGCAGTGGTGCGACCTCAGCCTCCCGAGTAGCTGAAACTACACGCATGGCCACCAAGCCCAGCTAAGTTTTTTGTATTTTTAGTAGAAATGGGGTTTCACCATGTTGGCCAGGCTGGTCTCGAATTCCTGACCTCAAGTGATCCACCCGCCTCGGCCTCCTGAAGTGCTGGGATTACAGGCATGAGCCACCACGCCTGGCCACAGATACCTGATTTCTAATGCCAGTCCCATCCCTGCCCCCTTGGGCCAAGCACTTGGCTTTTCTGGCCTTAGTTTCCTAATCTATAAAAGAGGATTAAAGGTTGCTTGCCACACCGTTGAGGGAAGGGGTTGCATGTAGCTGCTCGGACCCTTGGCTCATTTGGATTAGGAGTCAAAGAAACCAAATGAGGAGTGCGCCTGGCGTATGGCCAGACCCAGGGAGCCGGCAGCACCTGGTATTCTGAGCTCCCTTCAGAGGCTGTTCCCTGCTGAGGATCAGATGTTCCTTCCATCCAGCAGGAAGCAGGGGAAGGTGCTGATGCCCCAGTCAAGTCTGACTGGCTGTTGGGGACGAAAGGTGTGACTGGAGCACTGACAAGGTAGGTGGAAGCAATAAGCTATAACACCACCTCTGGCTTGGAAAGTTTTGCTTCATCAGCTACAGCTGGAACCTCCTGGGGCAAGGCAGAAGGGGCAGAACAGGGAGGTCTTCTACTGAGGGGCGCTCATCGACGTCCTGAGACATTTGTGGAGCTTCTGGTGTACACAGCGCAGACAGAGGTTCCCCTGAGAAGCTGACTGTCTAAAAGTGACACAAACCCTCTTCCCTGGTGCCTGTCCCCGAGACGCCCATCAGAAACCCGAATGGCTTCCTGTTGCCAACTGAAGCACTCCTCACCCTGCACATTAGAACCCCCTGCGGAGACTTCATCCTGATGCTCAGGCCTTACCACTTACGGGGGTGAGATTCTGTCGCTGGTGTTTTAAAAATCTCCCCGGCACCTTTGGGAACTGCTGGGGGTGGGGGACCTACTGAATCCACCCCATGAAACGGTGGCTTTGCCTGCATCTCGTCTCCCCGACCCTTGAATCACCTATAAAAGATGCGATGTCACATCTTCGATACACTTAATATAGAGCTTTGTTGGAAGAGAAATCATTCAATCATTCAGCATCTTAAATTATCATCTCATCCTGCTTTCAATAGGCCCAGGGGTTACCAGGAGGTGCTTTCCCGGGGAGGGGGAGGCGCACTGCTGCATCTGATGCTATCTACACTCCAGTTCATCTGACCCTTCTGCCTCCCTCCTCCATCCTGCCACACAGACCCTGCCCTCAGCCAAGACTGCTTCCCATTTTCAACTCGGTACGTTTCCCTTTTCCCCATCCTCTGCATTTCAAAATATTCTCAGGCTGAATTTAAATGCCACTTCTTCCCTGAAACCTTCCCTCCTTCACCCACTGGGATTCTGTGCTTTCTCTAATCTTCTCTTACTCTGTCATAATGATCTTATGTGCTCATTTCCTCCACTGAACTAAGAGTTTCTTGAGGTCAGAGTGCACATCTTGCCTTTCTCCCTTCAGTGTCAAACACAGTTAACAGATCTAGGTGTCAATGAAGCTTTGCTGAAAGAATGGCTGCATCTCATGCTCTTTGAAGAGGGTATGTATCTCTTCCCATCAGAAATAGACAATCAAAAGTGTACAGTAACAACTGTTTCTCATGGGGGCTTGTTCTACAAATCCCCCTTGACCCAACACTCGGTGAGTAGGGATCCAGAGGTTATTGCTAGGACATCAGTTTCAGGGCCTAGACCCATCGCTCGCTAGGCCAGACCTTCATGTGTGACATCCAGCTGCCAGCGGGAAGAAGTCAGTCTCCACTGCCTCCACAGTCTCTGCTGCCACACTGTCACAGGTGGGAACAAGAAAAAGCAGCCCCAGAATGTTTGCTGCCATTGTGCATGGACGACGTCATTGCACATAAAAGCACTAGTGCTCCATTATTGCGACTGGGCCTCCTGAAAACCCCTAGAGCTGGACAGGGCAAGGGAGGGGCTTCCCCTGATCTTCTCCTGAAGGGCTAAGCATGACAGGATGCCAGGCTTAGAGCCCGGCTGGGCTGGGTTTCTGACCCATTGAGTCTGCTGTGCCATGATGCTCCCTCACCTGCTTTGATCCTCCCGTATGCTGGGCTGGAGAGAATAGGAAGGGCTACTGACCCATTTTACAGAAGCAACCCTAATGGTTTGAGGAGTGAAGTCTAGCACAGGCTCAGCAGATGGAGGAAGAGTAAGCTGTAGGAAGGCAGTAGGGGAGAGTGGTAGGGTCCTGACTTGTCTCAGGGTCTTTGGAAAGTTGAGTGTGGCCTCCAAGGTGAGAAGATAGGTGTGGGCCACCACCAGGCAGGCAGCATTGCCCAGGCTTCTCTCTCCAGTCTGTCCTGTGCGGCATCTCCTTTGAGGGTCAGAGAAACCAGGACGGGAGGCGAGCTGGGGTGGGTCTCATTATAGAAAAGAGAAGACTGGGGCTAAGAGGGGATGTTCCTGCCAGCATGCCAGCCTCTGATGCCACCTGCAAAACTGGTGGCACCACCTCAAACCCTTTTCAAACCTGGCTCAGTACAAACAACTCCCAAACCATACACTTTAGGAAAACTTCAAAAGAGATTCTAAGAATTATTTCTTTGGTGTTATACATTGCTCAGTGGCTTGGAGGTCCTGATCAGTGTGCTGAGAGATTCTGGAAAGCACCAAAAGTGGGGCCTCCAGGCAGGAAGAGGAAAGTTTATGCCTCCCAGGTGCTGCTGGCTGCACCTGGGAGCTCACAGTGACCAGGTTTCACCTCCATGAAGTGAAGTGGCATTTAGCTGATGGAGGCACGACATGGGGGCTGGGTGTGCTCCTGCGTGCTGGGGAAGCTGAGCTGCCAGGCCCAGGGTGGCAGGTGCCCTGTGGGCCAGGTCAGTCTAGCAGGGGTTACTGAAGGTGAGTGAGGAGCCAGGAGGGCAGGAAACTCCTGAATGTTTCCAGAAACCCTGTAGCTCTAGGACTTGCCGGGGCCAGGAGGCCTAGAATTAGAGACTTTCTGGGCTGGAAGGAACCTTAGAAGTCTTCAAATGCAACCCCCAATTTGGAGTCTCAGTAGAGCCCTCTGGGTCTGCTTGCTCACCTCCAGTGGTGGGGAACTCAGTCCAGGCCTGCACAGACTGCATTCACACTGGCACCCCATCCCTTCCACCCGGTCCTGTTTTGGACCCTGGACAAAAAGAGGGCAGGCCTGTGTCCAAGTCTCTCTGGTGGCCCTGCAGAGATCTTCCCAGCTCGAGAGCTTCTTTGCTTGGGTCCTACGGTTCCAGACCTGGTTCCATTTTCCTCCCATCTTGGTGACAGTCCACCTCAACATTCAGGGCCAGATTGGCTCCCTGGCCTCCCGGTGTTGCATTGTCCGTGCAGAGGGGAGCAGCTCTGCCTGTCTCCTTCTGGACCCTTTGCCTTTGTGGGCCCAGCCCATGTCCTGCCATCCTAACCGGATGGCCAGCCCAAAGTCGACCCCTCAGTCTTGCTCGGATCGTGCCAACCTTTGCCCATCTTTGTGCCCTGGGGTCTTGGGTGCCAAGGGCAGGGCATCACAGTCCTCTGGCCAGCTCCTGTCTGAGTTGGAGCTCCCTCAGGAGCCCCACCCACCCTAAGTGCTGGTCTCCACAATGCACTTGAGGAACATCGTGTCATCCTTCACATAGGCGTGCTTGGGTGACTGCAGTTTGTTGAGGGGGAAGAAGAGTGGGCAGCCACTGGCCACGTTGGTTTCACTCTGGGGCCTCTGGAAGGATGCCGAGCTTAGGTCAGGCCGGAAGGCGTCAATGGCGTGCTCACGGTTGTTCTGGTCCAGCAGCATGAAGGTGACCTGCAGGGAAGGGACAGGTGGGAGATCAGGCCCTACATTAGCAGCGCAGCTTGGAGGTCCAGGCTTGGGCTCTGAGCTGTGCTCCACACCTACTGCCTGTGCAGCCCCTCGGATCCTTGGCTCATTTGGATTAGGAGTCAGAGAAGCCAGGCAAGGAGTGCACCTGGCGTATGGCCAGACCCAGGGAGCCGGCAGCACCTGGTATTCTGAGTGCACTTCAGAGGCTGTTCCCTGCTGAGGATCAGATGTTCCTTCCATCCAGCAGGAAGCAGGGGAAGGTGCTGATGCCCCAGTCAAGTCTGATTGGCTGTTAGGGGCAAAAGGTGTGACTGAAGCACTGACAAGGTGGGTGGAGACAATAACCTGTAAGTACGCCTCTGGCTTGGAAAGTTTTGCTTCATCAGCTACAGCTGGAACCTCCTGGGGCAAGGCAGAAGGGGCAGAACAGGGAGGTCTCCTACTGAGGGGCGCTCATCGACATCCTGAGACATTTGTGGAGCTTCTGGTGTACACAGCGCAGACAGAGGTTCCCCTGAGAAGCTGACTGTCTAAAAGTGACACAAACCCTCTTCCCTGGCATGTGCCCCTGAAATGCCCATCAGGAAGTTGAATGGCTTCCCGTTGCCAACTGAAGCAATCCTCACCCTGCACATTAGAACCCCCTGCGGAGACTTCATCCTGATGCTCAGGCCTTACCACTTATGGGGGTGAGATTTTGTCACTGGTGTTTTAAAAATTTCCCCAGCACCTTTGGGAACTGCGGGGGGTGGGGGACCTACTGACTCACACCCAGACCAAAGCGGCACACCCGCACTGCCCCACCTGTTTCCCCATACCTGAGGTCTCTATTCTTAACACCCTCCACTCATGCAATGCTGCTGTTCACCCACAGGAAATGCCTATCCCCCAAATCTGTCTATAGGAATTGTGGGGTTTTGTTTGTTTGTTTGTTTGAGACAGAGTTTCGCTCTTGTTGCCCAGGCTGGAGCGCAATGGCACAATCTCGGCTCACGGCAACTTCTGCCTCCTGGGTTCAAGCGATTCTCCTGCCTCAGCCTCCTAAGTAACTCGGATTTCACGGCAACTTCTGCCTCCTGGGTTCAAGTGATTCTCCTGCCTCAGCCTCCCAAGTAACTCGGATTACAGGCATGTACCACCATGCCCAGCTAATTTTTTGTATTTAGTAGAGACGGAGTTTCACCATGTTGGTCAGGCTGGTCTTGAACTCCTGACCTCAGGTGATCCACCCACCTCGGCCTCCCAAAGTGCCAGGATTACAGGCGTGCGCCACTGTACCCGGTGAAGAATTTTTAATGGATTGTATTTTTTAGAGCAGTTTTAGGTTCACAGCAAAATTGAGCAGAAAATACAGAGTTCCCATATACCTCCTGCCCCCACCCAATGCACAACCTCCCTGACTATCAACATCCCCCGCAGAGTGGTAGTTTTGTAACAGTTGATGAACCTGCATTGACACATCATCATCACCCAGAGTCCACGGTTTACACTGGCATTTACTCTTGGTATTTCACCTTCTATGGGTTTTGACAAATGCATAAGGACATGTATCCATCATAACAGTATCAAACAGAATAGTTTCACCGCTCCCAAAATCCCCTGTGCTCTATTCATCTCTCCCGGCCCCTACTCTTGGACAACCACTGATCTTACTGTCCCCATAGCTTTTGTTTTTGTTTTTGTTTTTGAGACTGAGTCTCACTCTGTCCCCCAGGCTGGAGTGCAGTGGCACGATCTCGGCTCACTGCAACCTCTACCTCCTGAGTTCAAGCGATTCTCGTGCCTCAGCCTCCAGAGTAGATGGGATTACAGGCACACAGCCCAATGCCCAGCTAATTTTTGTACTTTTTGTAGAGACAGGGTTTTGTTATATTCCCCAGGCTGGTCTCGAACTCCTGGGCTCAAGCACTCCACCTGCCTCGGCCTCCCAAAGTGCTGATATTACAGGCGAGAGCCACCGCGCCCGGCCTGTCTTCATAGCTTTGCCTTTTCCAGAATGTCATATAGTCAAAAGCATTCAGAACGCAGTCTTTTCACATTGACTTCTTTTTCTTAGTAATATGTGTTTAAGGTTCCTCCCTGTATTTTCATGGCTTGATAGCTCTCTTCTTTTTAGCACTGAATAATATTCCACTGTCTGGATGCACCACAGTTTTATATTTATCCATCCACCTACTGAAGGACATCTTGGTTGCTTCCAAGTTTTGGCAATTATAACTAAAGTTGCTATAAACATCCTTGGGTTCTTTTTGTGTGAACATAGTTTTCAGCTCCTCTAAGTAAATTCCTTTGAGTCCAAGGAGAGCAACCGGCTATCTCGTTTGGTATGAGTATCTTTGGTTCTGTAAGATACTGCCAAACTGTCTTTCCAAGTGGCTGTACCATTTTGCATTCCCACCAGAAGTGACTGAGAGTTCCTGTTGCTCCACATCCTCGTCAGCACTTGGTACTGTCAGTGTTCCAGATTTTGGCCATTCTAGTATATATTAATATGTAGTGGTACCTGCCTCCTTCCTTTTTCCTGAAAATTCTGCTAGTTCAGGCTAGCCTCACGGCACCTCCTCCCAGAAGTTTTCCTTATTTACCCCACGATGTTAAGGGGGAAGAAGAGTGGGCAGCCACTGGCCATTCATTCCGTCCCTCCCTCCCTTTTTCCCTCCCTTCCTTTCTTCCTTCCCTTCCTCCATTTATTTATTTCTCTCTCTCTCTCTCTCTCTCTCTCTCTCTCTCTCTCTCTCTCCTCTTTCTTTGAGGCAAGGTCTCACTCTGTCACCCAAGCTAGAGTGCAGTGGCAAGGTTATGGCACACTGCAGCCTCAACCTCCCAGGCTCAAGCAATCCTCCCACCTAAGCCTCCCAAGTAGCTGGGACTACAGGCATGTGCCACTACGCCCAGCTAATGGTTTTTATTTTTAGCAGAGATGAAGTCTTGCTATGTCTCCTGAGCTCAAGCAATCCTCCCAACTCAGTCTCTCAAAGTGCTGGGATTACAGATGTGGGGCCCTGCACCTGGCCATGAATTTTATTTCTATATAACCTTAGGGAAGATTCCAAACATTTTAGCTCCTGGACTCATGGAGCTGGAGGGAGCCCTAGTTACTAGATCTGATTGTTTTATAAAAAGGGAAACTGATAACACAGCGAGGGTGGGGGACTTGCCAGGTCACATGGCCAATTCATTGCCAAATCAGGACTAGCACTCAGGCTTCCATGCTCCCCACCTTGCCCCATCACCTCCACACCCATACCTTGTTCCGGAAAGGCCACGGCAGCAACGCATCATACTCCCCTCTCATGATCACGATGAAAAGCGACAGGTGGGTCCTCTTTCCAGTGCCATCTCCATTCAGGTACAGCCGCAGGCATAACTTGTAGCCATACTTGGCAGTGTAGAAGGCTGAAATGCAGAAGCCACAGGCAGCTGAGAAGTGCTGGACTTTGCAGATGTGGGACTGGGATCCAGTGGTCAGGCATGCCCAAGGTCAGTGGCTCAAAACCATGAAAGATGGGGTTAGAGCCCAGCATTCTTCTCGAGTAGGGTGTCAGAGAGGAATGGGCTCTTGGGGGTCATCTAGCTAAGTGTTTGTCAGCTGGCCATCCAAGTCATACACTGCCGGGCCCCACCCTCAGAGTTTCTCACTCCGTAACCCTGGGGTGAGAACTGAGAGCTGGCACTTCCAGCAAGTTTGCAGGGGGTGCCAATGCCGCTGGTCCTAGGACCACACTCTGAGAACTACTGATCTAACCAACCTATGTTTTACAGTCTGGAAACCAAGCTGAGAAAAAGACAGTGGCCGGTTACCATCTCACAGTGTGTTGGGGACCCAGCAAGAATGAGGGGCCAGGTTTCCTGCCTCCCAGCACCGGTTTCTTTCTGCTGCCCTATGCCAACTGATTGGGGTCCCCTGGAGGCTAGGGGTACATGGGGTTACTCGCAGTTCTGCCAGCCATTCTCAGGTGGCAAAACTCTTTGAGGGCTGAATCATCCCTGGTGAAGATGCACAGAAACCCCCTGGGCAGCTAAAGGGGCCATCCCATGAAAGCATGTCCTCTGGCAGAGCGCCCTTCTGGGAGAGGTTGATTGGGGACATGAATTGGGGGCAGGAAGGAAGGGGGTGGAGGAGGCACAGGCTGGCAGTCTGACTCATCTCTGCCCATTACGTTTTGGTAGAACAGGAAGCTCGAGGTACTGCTTGCTTTTTCCCTCTTTAAAAAGAATCGAGGGAAAAAGGTCTACAAGTAGGGCTCGAGACCACCCCATGAAGAGAGCTGTCCCAACACAGCAGGATGAGTGCTGCTCCTGCAGGAAAGGGGTCCCAGCCCTGCTCTAGGAGTGTGACACACTCCGCTGCCTCATTAAAAAAAATTTTTTTGAGAGGGTCTTGCTTTGTTGCCCAAACCAGAGTGCAGTGGCACCATCACAGCTCACTGCAGACTCAAACTTCTTAAGCCATCCTCCTACCTCAGCCTCCCAAGTAGCTAGGACCACAGGTGCAGGCCACCATGCCTGGCTAATTAAAACATTTTTTTGTGTAGATGGGATCTTGTTATGTTGCCCAGGCTGGTCTTGAACTCCTGGCCTCAAATGATCCTCTTGCCTCAGCCTCCCAAAGTGTTAGGATTATAGACATGAGCCACTGTACCCAGTCTGCTGCCTCATTTTTTGCCCAAATATATGCATTGTTATATTCACAGATATCATTTAGTTAAGAGAAACACTTGCCAAGTAATTACTTTATGCAAGACATTGTGCCAAGCCCAGGGGCCCCAGAAATGAGTTAAGAAATGAGTAAGCCACTCATTCACATGCTAACTGCAATCGTACACAAGTGCATGTGTCTTACTCAGTTCTCTAATCTTATTTCAGACTGTTGGCTCTCTGAGGCCAGGGGTCCCACGGTGTTCACTGGTGAAAATAATCATTCACATCCATCTCGTCTGCACACACTGTGGCCCACAGCACATTTTCCTTCACATCCCAAACCCATGAAGTGGGTAACAGTTTTGATTCCTATTTGCAGAATGGGACTGACATTCAGGGAGGAGAAAGGGCCTGAGTGTCAGTCAGCCTGGGCCACTGCTGTGTGTGGCTGTGAGCCACAGGGCAGAGCATGGTTCGCCCACCAACCTCAAGGTCCCAGCACCCAGCATGGTTCTCAGCCGTGGCGAGTGGCCTGAATGGGCACTGGCCTAAACTGGACACAGCGTGGCTGTCACAGAGCTGGCTGTTTTCACTGCTTGCTTCCTGGGTCCTGTGGGGCCTGTTTCCCAAGAAGGTCTCTGTACCTCTGGGAGGTGTTACCTGGGGAGAAGAGGCTGACGGTCCTGCCACAGGCCGACTCATGGCACCGCCTGGTGACGTTGGTGATCTTCCACAGGAAGGTGCCATCGAAGGAGGCCTCCTCCATGAGGCGCAAGCTCTGCTCCAGCTTGCCCAGGGCCTGGTCTTTCTGGGCCAGGGTCTGCTGCAGCTCCACCACCTGTAGGGAAGACTGTTCAGCCAGGAACACCAGAACCTGGCTTGGGGATGGGATGGGAAGGGCGGGATGTGGAGATTGATCTGCCCCCAAAGGTGCTTTCCTGAGCACGCCTCAGTCAGGCGTGCGTCTACATCTGAACGTGCTGCCCTCTGCCTGGCCTTCCTTCTCCTCATCCACCAGGAATCCAGCTCATATGGCCCCTCATCTGGGAAGCCTTCAACCACTGTCCTAGCTCAGTTGCTCTGTTTCAATATGTTCTTACAGAGCCCTTACAATGATTTTATGAGACATACTTTTCTGCCTTACCTACCAGATGGTCTCCTCCACTGAAAGCTGGGCCCATGCTCATTTTGTCTTTGTGCCCATGCCTTGCATAGTGCCTGGTATGTAAAAGTAGAGCTGGGAAGTTGGTGGGTGAAATGAAGATACAATTGTGGCTTTCAGGGAGGCTGCCTTTTAACTGGAGCAAGAGTTACATAAATAAAGGCTAAAGCCTCAGCCACTCCAACTCAGCGCCTGGCCCTTCTAATAGTTTTCCCCAATGAAGTGGAAAGAATACAAATTTATTCTTGGGTGTACTCAGGTAGGGAAGCCATGAATGGAAGTGAGCATCCTTAGAGAAAATTTAATCGTTAACTTTACCGATGGGGAAGGTCCTGAGAGGGAAAGTGACTTGCTCAGACCCATAGGGCAGGTGGCTCTGAGCACCTGCTGTCATGGTAACTGTGAATGGTGAGGCAGATAATTAACGGTAATGGTGAAGCAGGAACTAAAACCCAGGCCTAACTCAGTATGAGCAATGATGTGACGTTACTGCAAAAGAAGCAACATTAGAATGGTGATTGGCTACATTAAGAAAAGTATAGGCCAGGTGCAGTGGCTCATGTCTGTAATCCTAGCACTTTGGGAGACCGAGGAGGGTGGATCACGAGGTCAGGAGTTTGAGACCAGCCTGACCAACATGGTGAAACCCCATCTCTACTAAAAATACAAAATATTTACCTGGGTGTGGTGGCACGAGCCTGTAATCCCAGCTACTCAGGAAGCTGAGGCAGGAGAATTGCTTGAATCTGGGAGTGGAGGTTGCAGTGAGCCAAGATCGTGCCACTGCACTCCAGCCTGGGCAACAGAGCGACACTCTGTCTCAAAAAAAAAAAAAAAAAAAAAAGAAAAGAAAAAAGAAAAAAAGAAAGAAAGGAAAAGTATAAGCTCTAGAATAAGAGAGGAGAAGACAGCCCTGTTGGACCAAGAACTGTGGCTAAGTGGATTATCTGGAGTCAGCCTGGGACCACACTCCAAGCATATAGAATTCTTTGGAGACTGAGTCAGATCATAGGAGGGCAATGTGAAGCAGCATGCTCTGAGGAAAAGGTGAAGGCGCCGGGGCTTTTAGCCTGAAAGGGGAAGCACTCAGGTAGGACAGAATCCGACTCTCCATCCCTGAAGGGCCGTCATGGGGACTAGAAGGTGGATTTGTCTTGTGGGCTCTGAGGGCCAGGGCCAAGAACAATGTAGGGAACAGAGAAGCTGATTTAGCTTAGTATAAGGAAGAGTGGAATATGTCCTGCACTGGAATGAGCTGCTCAGGGAGGTGGTGTCTTATCACAAAGGAACCGAAGCACTGGATGGGAGGCTGTGACCTTGACTACAGCTTCCAACTCAGCGCTCTTCCTGGAAGGGTGTGGGATAAAGGGGAGATATGTTTTGAGGGAGTGACTGCTCTAAGCAGGATGAATGATTAGTAGGAAGCCTGTCTGCTGCTCTGGAGACAGGATGGGGCTCAGCCGGGCTTGAAGGCAAACTTGCCTCCCACACTCACCCTCTGCTCCAAGCTCAGGATGCGCTCACGGTCCACCTGGCTTTGGTGGATGGAGGTGGCCAGGGCCAGGTGGGAGGCCTCCACCTCCTTGTTGAGGACAGCAACAATGTTCTCAAACACACGCAGCTTTCCTTCCAGCTCAGCCAGAAGCTTCTCCTTCATGAAGTGCTGCAGGGCCAGCTCCTCCTGGCTCTCGGAGCAGGGTGCCCGGTAGCAATCGACCTCCAGGTCCCCCGCCACTTCCACGGCTGCCTGCAGCTGCAGGTCTGACAGGTTCTGCTCCAGGGCCATGGGCCCAGACTCCAGGCCAGAGCCCAGCCGGGTCTTCCACTGTTTCATGAATCCCAACAGCAGGTTTAGGTGGGAGGTCTGGGAGGTGACCTCATGCTCTTGCACGGACTGTGGGCTTCCCTGACAAGAGAGTGGGGCTGATTAGTGAAAACAGAGGTGGAGTGAGGACAGGGGAGCAGTGGAGTGCCCTGCTATCAAAGGTCACCAAGGAAAGTCAGATTCATTCACCTAGCAAAGAGGAGTGGATTTCTGTACAGTGGGAGGGATTCAGAGGAAGACCCTGGCATCAGACATGCCCACGATGAGCCACATGCATTGTAGCTTCTAATTCTGCCCTGCCCTGGAGCGCAAGGATGATTCAGGACCATGGAGAGGGGCGGTGGAGGTGGGGGTCGTTTTAGTGATGTTCTGCGGATGCTTAGGTGAGACATTAAGAAGAACCTCCCTGAGTACTATGATGACTTAATAGTAGGCTCTGATGCTTGGGAAAGTCATTAGTACAAGAGACATCCAGATGAGTGGACTGATGTTATGGTAAAATTCTGGAGGGGCTGCAGTGGGGAGACCTGGAGGTCTGGAACTGCAGTGGACAGATCTCCTTTCTCACACTCAGATACTTACCTTGAAGGAGCAGCCGACACCTGCAAAGGGGCACCCAACTCCAGCCTCGGCCACCTCGGGATGAGCCTGGAAATAATAATCACATCACTGAATGTTATAGCAATCCCTGTGGCTACCCTGGGGGCTCTCTTCAATGCACCAGGATCCACCAGTGTAGGAGACGGCTTGGGCCACACGACTTTGCACATGCTGTTCCCTTTGGCTATCTCCTTTCCACCCTTCAAGCTTCTGCCCTTCCATGACCTTCCTTCAAAACAGGACCTAGGCCCCTACTGTGATCCTGGGCAGCACTGCTATTTCTCCTGTCAGGGCACAGTCCACACAGCTCCACAATCATCACTCACTCTCTGGTTGCCCCAACTGGTCGGGGCGGCTCTGTAAGGGTCATGGCTGTGTTCCCAGTGCTGAGGGCAGTGCCTGGCACAGCTGAGACACTCAGAACACACTGACTGCATGAGTAAATGCGTCCCTCCTCCTGAAGTCCATGGGGAATCTTGTGGTCACAATTCCCATCTGCATCCCTCCTTGGCCATCTACCCTAGACTAAGGTGTGTCCATTCAGCAGAACTTTCCCTTTCAGATAATGTCCAGCCCGAGGGAAGGGACACAGGAGGGTCTCAGTGCTATTACAATAGCAATTTGACCCCACTGTTAACCTATTTAGGTCTGAAGCATTTACCAAATGCTTTCAAGGCTGTAATTCTTCCTAGGGCTCCTCACAGCACGGTGGGGAAAAGAAGGTGGGTTTTTATTCCTATTTTACTGATGAAAAAACTGAGGCTCAGAGAGGGGAAGGGATTTGCCCAAGGAGGCCAAGCTGGGAGGCTGCACAGCCCCAGGGCCCCTCCCACACACATCACTGCCTCTTAACAGGAGTCAGCCCAGGAGAGATGGGAGAAAAGTTTTTCCAAAACATATACAGCCACGCAACAGGAATATGTTCTGAGAAATGTGCCATCATTGTGTGAACATCATAGGATGCAGTTACACAAACCTGGATGGTATACCCTGCTACACACCGAAACCCAGTGACAGCCTATTGCCCCTAGGCTACAAACCTGTACAGCACGTGACTGTACTGAATACTGTAGGCAACTGCTAACACTGTAAGTACATGTGTATCTAAATATATCTAAACATAGAAAAGGTACAGTAAGAATACAGTACTATACTCTTCTGGGACCATCGTTGTATATGTGGTCCGGCGTTGAGTGTTATATGGCACATGACTGTATCTTCATAAAGGCTTGTATCCAGAATATATAGAGAACTCTTACAATCTAATAAGAGACAAATGACCTAATAAAAAATAGGCAAGGCCAGGCTCAGTGGCTCCACACCTATAATCCCAACACTTTGGGAGGCTGATCCCAACACTTAGGGAGGCTGAGGCAAGAGGATTGCTTGAGGCCAGGAGTTCAAGACAGCCTGGGCAACATAGTGAGACCTCATCTCTACTTAAAAAATTTTTTACATTAGCCAGGCTTGGTGGCGTACACCTACAGTCCCAGCTACTTGGGAGGCTAAGGTGGGAGGATTGCTTGAGCCCAGGGGTTCAAGGCTGCACTGAGCTATGATCACATCACTGTACTCCAGCCTGGGTAGCAGAGAAAGACCTTGTCTCTCTTAAAAAAAAAAAAAAAAAAAAAAAAAAAGCAAAACAACGAACAGATACAAAAGCAAAACAACAAACAGATACAATCTATGAAAGTATCTTATAAAGTTAAATCATACTTATAAAATAATTTACTTATAAACCATACTTATAAAGTTACCGTACAATGCACACATTTCACTCCTAGGAATTTACCTAAGAGAAAGTAAAACGTATGTCTGCACAAAGGTGTGCATGTGAATGTTCATGGCAGCTTTGTTCAAAGCAACGCAAATGTGTCATCAACTGGTGAGCAGATAAACAAATTGGTCTATATATACTATAGAACAACCAAATGGCATTAAATACCGGCATAAACAATAACATGGATGAACCTCAAAAACATTGTGCCAAGTGAAAGAAGTCAAACACCAAAGACTACATACTACCTCTTTCCATTCTTACGAGCTTCTAGCAAAGGCAAAACTAGAGTGGCAGTAAGTAGATGAGTGGTTGCCTGGAGCTGTGGGTAGGGAAGGGATTGACTCTGCAGGGACACAAAGCAGCTTGATCCCGTGCAGAAACGTTTGCCACTTGACTGTAGTGGCGGTCATGTGATTATTTATATTCCTCAAACTGTATACTTCAAATGAGTGAGTTTTATTGCATATAAATAATATCTTGAGTCTATAAGCTCTTTGTTTATTTATTTATTTATTGAGAGAATAATCTCATGGAACCACGTGAAAGGGGATTTGGATGAAAGCAGGAGAGGACAGAGGTCTTTCGGACTGAGTAAATACAAAAAGCCACACTGTTATTATTCTTTAAAAGTAACATAAGCAGAGAGCTGTGGGCTTAATGAGTACAGTTGGTTTGGGACACAGACAGAACACAGCCCAGTAAAGGCCACCCTACCCCCGCCCCCACCCCCCAACTGCCCAGGGCTTCAGGGACAAGTTGTTCCCAACAAATAATAGAAAACAGATGTTTTATGGAAGGCAGGCAGAGGGCGGCCTTGGCAGGGAGACTGTGCTGGCTTCAGGAAGTCTGTGGTGATGAAACCTCCCTGAACATGTAGCTTTTGACATGTGAGAACAGCGGAGGGAAGATGCTACGTGTGGACCTGGCTCCTGGGTGAACACACTTCGGGGAGCCTCTCAGGTCCCACCATTCCCTACAGGTCCATGATTCCAATCCTCTGTGGTTCTAAGGGTCAAAGCTTGGTGGGAGAGTCATAAAAGGGATAAGAACGTGAAAATGATCAAGCTAAGAGTGGAATTCCAGACATCACCCGCAGGTGGAGGGGATGTGTCTTTCAGCAGCGGAGCCGCCCTGGTGTTGTGTGAACAGCAAATGCCCGTTTCAGGAAGTGAAATGCTATTCAGATGTAGGGACATCCTTCTCTGATGTGTGCCCAGATGTGGCCTGTGATGAGCCTTGAATGGTTGCTGCAGAAAGGGGCAGGGGTGACTTGAGAGGGTTTCGGAGGCTTCTCCGTCATCATTATTCATTCCTTAGAGTGCACGCAAGTTCAGGGTGTGGCCTCAGGAGCCAGCCTTTTGGGGTGCAGAGCTTGTTTCCGTCACTTCACATACTAGCTTTGTGGCCCTGGGATAGTTATTAACTCCTCTGTCCTGCAGTTTCCTCATCTGCAAAATGGGGATAATAATAATATCCCCCTTACAGGGTTATTGTGAGGATTAAATGAGATAATACATGTAAGCACTGGTATTAGTTACCTATTACTGCTGTAACAAAACATCGCAAACTTAATGGCTTAAAACAACACAGCTTTATTATCGTACAGTTCTGGAGGCCAAGGGTCCTAACATGGAAACGTCAGCAGGACTGTGTTGCTCCTGGAGGCCCAAGGGGAAGATGGCTTCCTCCCTTCCCCAGCTTCTCAGGGCTTCCTGCACTCCTCAGCTTCTGGTCCCTTCCTCCATCTTCAAAGCCAGCAGTGGAGCATCTCCCCTTCTCTCTGACTCTCCTCTCCCTCTTCTGAGGACCATTGGGCCGCCTGGATAATCCAGGGTCACCTCCCCATCTCAGAATCCTTCATTTAATCATGTCTGCAGAGTCTGTTTTGCAATTGTTATGGGCTCAGCACCCCCCACCCAAATCATATGTTGAAGTCCTAACCCCCAGTATCTCAGAATATGGAGACAGGGCCTTTAAAGAGCTAATTAAATTAAAATGAGGTCATTGGGGGCGGGCCCTAATGCAATGTGACTGGCATCCTTTTAAGAAGGGGAAATTTGGAGAAGGACCACATGAAGACATAGGGAGGGGACAGCCATGTCAAGGCAGGGAGAGAGGCCTTGGAGGAAACCACTCGCCAATACTGTGCCTCGAACTTCTGATCTGCAGAACTGCGAGGAAATACATTTCTGTTGTTTACACCACCCAGTCTGTGCACTTCGTTATGGCAGCCCTGGCAAATGCATAGAGCCATGTGAGGTCACATACTCACAGGTCCCGGGGATTCACATGGGGACATCTTTGGAGGACATTATTCTGCCTAACACAGTGTTCAATAAATATGAACCATTATTAGTAATAATAATTATTAGTATTGAAATTATTAAATACTACTACTGAATACTTGTTGAATACTACTACTATTAATAACTCTAAGAATACTAATAGTAGTAATACTAATACTATTACTACTAATTACTACTAATACTATTACTATTACAAATACTATTGTTAGTATTACTACTAATTAGTATTCTTATTCCTATGGATTAAGCACACTGCCCCTGGGACATCCCCAGTCCCAGTTCTCCAGCAGCTGTCATACACATGTATCTCATTTAATCCTCACATCATAAACTCTTAACAACAAATTCTCTAAAATTCCATTTTCCCACTGGATTTCCTCAAGGCAGTGAGGAATATCCCTAAATGAACAGGACCAAAACGTGTTTGAATGTTGTCCCATAGGATCCCCGTGACAATCCTCTGAGGCAGGTGGGGCTGGATTAGTGTCACCTTAATACCGGCAGAAACAGAGGGAATGGCTTAAGGTCACGCTGAGCTTGTGAGTGGAGGAAGTGGGTGCGCCTGTGTGTTCTCCCCCATAGTTGTGAGCCTCTGCAAGGGCTCACTGCTCTCCTGGCACTCATGTAGACACTGTCCCATCAGATCCTCACAGCCATGATGGGGGAGGCTGGGGCTTTGAGGTTCTGCTTCCCTCGGGTAGGTGGAGAAGCTGAAGCCCAGGGGTGATCAGTGACTTGTAGGAGGCAATGGGGCAGGCGAGGGCAGCCCAGGAACCTGGAGTCCATGTGCAGGCTCTGGCCTCCCCACCATAGTGTCCGTGCCTGGGGTGGCCGCATTCGAAGGCCAGGGACCGAGGAGACAGGAGAGGGAATCAGGAATCAGACTGCGTTGCAGAAGAAGAACAAAGGATGTGTCCCGGGCCAAACCCGTCTGGTGTCACAAGTGGCCCCTGTGTGAGTGGCCTCACTGCTTGCAAATTGCTAAAAATAAAGTGTGTAGTGGAATTTCCTCCGAGGAGGAGACAGAAACAGAGAAAACAGATTCCCAGCCCTGAGGGAACACTCGTTCTTCTGTCTGGGTCTGAGGAGTCTCTGTGTGTGTGGTGTTTCCGGTCACCCCAGCTACCCAGGCCCTTTGTGGTGGGGTCACAGTGGGCCCTAGCGGGAGGCCCCATTCTGAGACCTGGGGCCTCCGGGAATTTGACTGTTAAGAGGGTGCCGGGAGCATGAGTGCCACCTCTGCAGCACCTGCACAGAACAAAGAGGATCTGAGCAGGCCAGGCACTGCCTACCCCCACACTGGGCTGAGGTCAGGGATGCCCGGAGGGGCTGCTTTGGCTCAGGTCTCAGCTGGTGCTGAGGGGGTACTCTACATGGGGAGCTTGGTCAGCCTGCCACTGTCAGCCCGTTCCTGCCCTCCTCTGTAACTGGGCCAGTTTAGTCTCTGTCAGCCTCCGCTTAGCTCAACTGCCGCCTCCTCCAGGAAGCCCTGCCTGATTCTCCTGGTTGAAAGTAGTCTTGCCCATCCCTGTTTTTTCCATAGCACTTGGTAGACTCCTGCACTAAAGCCTGACTGTGTTGTTTAAGCAGGTATGAAACATTTAGGGGAGGATTCCTCGTGTAGAGGCAGCATAGAGAAGATGCCACCACCTCAGGAGCCATGGTTTAGAGCCTGGCTTTGCCTCCCACTTGCTGTGTGACTTTGGTCCAGGCACACCTCCTCATGGAGCCTCAAAATATTACCTATTGGTAAAATAGGGCTATCACCACCATCCACCACACAGAATGTCAGAGGATCGGGGCGATTACGGATGAACACTGTCAAACTCAGAAGTGTAAGGTTTGGGGGTTTATTCCCAGGTATCACACTCCAAGGAACACAGATAAACAGAAGCACATTTACCCCAAATGCACAGAGACTGGCGAAAGACTGCTCAGTGTCTTTCCACGGAGGCAGGACTGACTCCGGGGACAGACGGCTGAGTTGCCTTTTGTGACCTCAAGGGAGACAGACTTCAGCTCAGTACAAAGAAAGAGGAGAATGCTGCCTCCATCAGAGCGCCCCAGGGTGGGTGTGGTTGTTTCATGGAGTAACGAGCTCTCTGCCATTGGAAGGACATGGAGCTACGTAGCAGGAATCCAGTACAGAAGAGAAATTGGACTAGACAGCTTAAACTTCTGTCATTTTCTGACTCTAGAAAAATTAAGGCTTTACTGTGAGCTACTGGCATCAGATGTCAGCTTGCCTTTGACCTTCTTGAATGGGCCTCAGGGGGAAGACAGTGGGAGAAACTATCCCATTGCTGATCCTCAGCAGACAGGACTGAAGGTTTTTATCTTCCAGTCCCCCCGGCCATCCCCTCCTTCACTGTCACTTCTACAGGAAGATCATGTGAGGCAAGTATCAAGTCTCTAACTAGGTCAACATTAATCCTTTAATATCCGCTTCTTATATCAGGTAATCAGTCCATGGCTCTGGGCACTTCTTCAGGAGATAATCATCTAATGAAGTCAGAGGCTGAGGATAAACTGATAAGCAGATGGTATGGGAAGTGTTTGCAAGGAGGGCTGGTCCTCAGCCCTCCACCCTGCCTCCATTTCCCAGGTTGCCCTACATGTGCAGGCAAACTTAGGAATTACCACACATGCAAAGTGTTGACTTTTCATCAGCCATTTTCCTTTGTTCAAAAGTCCCCCAAAGTTCCCACTGGGGCAAAAGTCAGAGGAGTCCCTCCTGGTCCTTCCCCTATGTGACTTTGTGTAGGTGATCAGACCATGACTACCGCCCTTCCCCACCCCAGCTTTTCACCAGGAGTCCATGACTCCATGAGGTGGGGAAGCCAGCAGGGAGGGGAGGGGGCTGCTGCCTCTCAGAGGTCTGCCTGCGTTAAGGAAGCCGCCTTTGCTCGCAAATACAGGCAGCTTCCTCTCCCATCCTATAGCCTGTTAAGGTGCCTATAATTCTACCATGAATTATAGTCCCTTCATTTGGTTCAAGGCAGCAAGTTTCAAACTGTGCTCTGCAGGGCCCTAGGAGTCCCCAGAACCTCTTAGGGGCTGGGATAAGAGAAAGAAATGGGGCAATTAACAGGCCAGGGCTCCAGGCTCCCCCTCCATCAGAACGTTTCTACTTTCATCTGATTGAAAAAGATGAAAATAAGCCATTGGATTAGGAGATATTAAAACATCTATGTGATCTAAGATTTACACAATAGATGTATATTAATTTTGTTAAGAGGAAAAAATAAAACAAGCTAAAAACAACAGTACTAGAGCATTCAAGCAGGTAACGGCCTTTTGCAAGTGAGGCACAGTGGCCCACAGAGAGTTGAGGGTCTGCTTGTGTCTCACAGCCAATCCACCAGGAGCCAAACAGGGAGGCTCAGGGAGTTACTCCACGGAGCAGTGTATCATATTAACTCTTACCACGTTGCAGAGTGTAAAGTTCCAAGAACATGCATTTGATCCTTACTCTTACTCCCTGAGGGCCTGCCGATGGAGAGGCTGCTGAGAAGCAGATGGGAGAGTGCTCAAAACCAGCTCTGGGTGGGAGAGGAAATTCCCCTGAACTCTCTGAATGAGAAGGACCAGCTCAGAGAAAGGAGAAGGAGGTGTGGACACTCGCCTGCCTCTGGTCCAACAGTAGGGGGATAGCTGCCCTGCTGGCACTGCTATCATGGTCTCCTGGAAAGGCCTTGCAGAGCCAGCTTAACATCCTCATTTTACAGATGCAGACACAGGGCCTGGGAATTGCTGCCAGCCGAGCAGAGAATTATGCAGAACCACCCCTGGACATCAGGCTCCTGATCCCTGGGCAACAGTTTGCTGCAAGAAGAGGGCTGTGGCTGAAAGGAGCCAGGCACCTCACAGTGGAGGTAGAGAGGGTGGCTGAGCAACGAGACTCCTCTGCGGGTCTCAGGGCCCCATGTGTAAACAAGAGGATTTGATTTTGAGCAGTGACTCCTGCCTGTTTGGATTCGTGGACCAATATGAGTGAGTGTGTGTGTGTGTGTGTGTGTGTGTTTAATTGAGACATTAACAAAGAGATTGCCATCTTTTCAATTTTTCTTAGTAAAGGCTTTACCAAAAACTATCATCTATTATTACATCCTGTCATTTATATAAAGACACGCATAGGACAGACACAATCTCAGAGTAAAGGTTGGTTTTAGAAATGGAAAGAATTCAGTTTACATAAACTCATTTATAGAATTGCCTTATTTTTATCATTTTGTCATGAGCTAGTGGGAATGGATCAGTTCTGGATAGCACGTGGGAACCTTTGAGCAGGACATGTAACTTATGAGGGTCCTTCCAGCTTGGGAGGGCCAGGGTTCTAAACCGCAGCTCCTGAAAACGTCTCTCACACTTCCAAATGTGTCTCTTATTCCTAGAAGCACAGTTTGGCAGAGCCCAGGAGGTGAGCTGATAACGGTCTCTCCCTGCCTAAGGGCAAACAGAGGCAGACAGAACCATCTAGTTGAGGAGTTTGCTAACTTTTTTATAAAGGGTTGGATAGTAAATATTTGGGGCTATGAAGTCTTTGTTGCAAGTACTCAATTTTGTATAATTTTCATGTGTCTCAAAATATCTTTTTTTGTTGTTTTTGAGACAGAGCCTCATTCTGCTACCCAGGCTGGAGTGTAGTGGCACAATCATGGTTCACTGCAGCCTTGACTACCCTGGGCTCAGGTGATTCTCCTACCTCAGCCTCCAGACTAACTGGGACTACCGGCACGGTCCACCATGCCAGGCTAATTTTTATATTTTTTGTAAAGATGGGGTTTCACCATGTTGCCCAAGCTAGTATCAAACTCCTGGGCTCAAGCTCTTTGCCCACCTTGGACTCCCAAAGTATTAGAATTACAGGCATGTAATTGTATCTAATTCGAATTCTAACACTTCAGCATTACAGGCACGTTTCTCATTTACCAAAGGGTTTATATTTGTTATTATAAGAACTTTTTTGATTATTATTGATTGGGCCTCATAACAATTCTGTGACGCAGAAAACATCTTCACAGACAAGCAAGCTGTGGCTGGAGAACATCAGCAGTGCCCCAGGCCACACAGTGAGACACTGGCCTCACAGCCTCAAGAATTACAGGTCATTACACATGGCCTATCATTCTTCTGATCTTTTCAACCATTTGAAAATATAAAAACCACTCTTGGCTCGTTGCTCAGGAGGTGGGCCAGATGTGGCCCATGAACCATAGTTTGTGGACCCCTGGTCTGGACTGTTCTCACCCTAAGTCTATTGCCAGGTGGCTTCAGGCAAGACACTTCACCACTGTGAACATCAGTCTCCTCACTCCTTATAAAGTAAATTCAGTCTGGACTCGGGACTAGTTGGGAGGTGCCTGCCAGGGGCAGAGTGTGCAGCTGTCTACTTGGCCTCAACCTGGAAAAATCAAGACAACGGACAAATGCTTTTCCGTGATGTACCAACGTACCCTCTCCAGAGTTCGAAGACGGCTTCCTGGGCTTACAGACTGGAGGTCTTCCCCTCTGCATTTGGGGCAGATCTGATCCTCGCCGTTCCTGGGGAAACATGGACAAAGCCTTGGAGAGAGGCACCACAGTTCCCTGCACCATCCACTCTCCTGACAGCTCCAGAAGCCTCAAGTGTCAGCAGGTTGGGGATCATGTATGTCCACAATCCCAGAGTCACAGTTCCTAAATCGCAAAAGTGCCGAGCATCCCACGTTTTTTTGGTAATTTGCAGTGAGCTTCCTGGGCTGCCAAAGCTGCCCTGACTACACTGACCGGAAGCTATTACAGCCCTTACTTACCCCACTTAGTGTGAATATATACATATTTCATTGCAGAAACATTAACGTGCTTGATTACAGGGCACTGCTCCATTCCCTGCCAGAATTACATAATGCCCTGATTTGCTTTTCTAAAAAAATTCTTAATTACAAAACACATCTGATCTCAGGGGTTTAGGCAAGAGATTGCTGACATGTGACGACACTTGCTCTTCTCATTTGGTCCTCCATTTGGTTTTGGTCTCATATGTTTAGTAATTACAGAGGATCATGGCCTATTAGAACAAGAAGGGGCCTCAGAGGACATCTGGCCTGGAGGTTCTTAATCAGGAGTGGGTGTCAGATTCTAATGGGTAACACCTGGGTACCCATGGATTTTTGTTTTGTTTTTTGGGGGGTTTTTATTTTTTGGAGACAGGTCTTACTCTGTCGCCCAGGCTGGAGTGCAGTGGCATGATCTCGGCTCACTGCAACCTCTGCCTCCCAGGTTCAAGTGATTTTCATGCCTTAGCCTCCCGAGTAGCTGGGATTACTGGGATTACAGGTGTGCACCACCAGGCCCAGCTAATTTTTGTATTTTTAGTAGAGACGAGGTTTCACCTTGTTGGCCAGGCTGGTCTCAAACTCCTGACCTCAAGTGATCCTCCTGCCTCGGCCTGCCAAAGTGCTGGGATTACAGGCATGAGCCACTGCACCTGGCCAGCACCTGCGTTTTCACAAAGCTCCTGGTGTCTCTGACCTGCTACTGAGATAGCCCATTTTACGAAAGAGGGAATGAGGCCCCAGAGGGCATGTGGATTAGTCAAGGTAGAGTGAGTCAGGAGCACAGCTGAGTAGAAGCTCTTCAGGACTTAGGCCTCAGGCCTCAGCCCTCCAAATTCCAATCAGCTCCCTCCTCTGCCAGGTTTTGGGAGGAGGGAGAGGAGAAACCAGGAGACCCACCACCAGAGCCTGAGCTGAACCCTGACAATCGGCTTGATGGTAAAACCAGACAACCTCTGCTCCTCCACCCTCTGGTTGGCCTTTCCACAGTCACAGCCTCTCCTCGCTATTCTCACAGCCTCCTCCTTTGTCATCATGTTTGAACTTCTCACTTGCCTGATTCAGCTTTCCCACCTTCTTAAGCTGTAAAACCCCAAACAAAAGGTCATCACATGAGGCAGTTTAAGGGCATATTTGCCAGGAAACTGACCAAAGCTGACCTAACCTATTAGGCCTCAATGTCCTCATTTGTAAAATAGGATCATAATAGTATCCACCCCTCCAAGCTGTGCTGAGGACCTGAGGGCAGAGCATTTGGCACACAGTAGGCACATAATTGCTTAAAGAGGAATGTTGATGATAGTACTGATGTCATGCCTTTCTGGGTTAATACTTTAAATATCATTAAATACATAAATATATATTGATCTCTTTGTCCCCTCCAAAAGGGTTCCCAGCAAACAGTCTGAGGTGATGAGCAATGCTGTGGAAGGAGAGATATTCGTCTAACAGTTTATCATTCACCAAGGGGTTTATATTTGTTACTATAAGAACTTTTGTGATTATTATGCATTGGGCTTCATTAATAATTCTGCTACGCAGAAAACAGCTTTACAGACAAGCAAGCTGCAGCTTAGGGACATTAGCAGTGCCCCAGGCAACACAGTGAAACAGTGGCCTCACAGCCTCGAGGCTCTCCTCGGTGTGATGGCTTTCCCCTGTGGGAGCTGACGCCTTTCTGTGGCTTCCTCTCCTTCCACCATAGCCAGAAGGGCAGTGTCAGGGAGTGTGAGAAAAGGGTGTGGAAACTGAGGCCCAGACAGGAAAAGTCACCTGCTCAAAGTCACAGGCTCCTCTGCCCCTCACCTCCCATCAGGGGTCCCTCCCTGGCACCCACTTTCTGCCCACCCTCCGCTCCTCCATCACCTCACCTCAGGTTCTCAGAGAGACAGCCTGTGCAGCAGAGAGCCCTAGGCTCCTTTGGGTCCTGGCAGACGGTGGGAGGGCACCCAAAGGGAAACTCATTCTCATCAGGGGCCGGGCGTGGGCTGCTGCCTGAGCTGGATGCCATCTCAGGGTCCCAGGCTGGCCAGAGGGCCTGTCTAAGTTCCTTCAGGACAGGGGACCAGCCCTGTGGAGTCCTAGCCTGGGCCTCACTCTCTGGTGAGTAGGAGCTCTGATGACTTTATCTTCTTCTCTCTGGCTTGTGTGGTTCAACGTCACAGCTGAGTCACAGCAGGGATGGAGCAGGAATTACCCTTTGTGGTGATAAAAATCCCCTGGATGGTGACTGAAGGCTTTAGGAGTGTCCAGTCATTTTTTTTTTTTTTTTTTTTTTGAGTGAGAAAAAGCAAGAGAGCAAGTCAGAGAAAATGACCCGTGTCACAGACTCTCAGAAAGCACAGTGAGAGTTCCCCTGGCTGAGAATCGCAGGCTGCCGCTGGCTTCCCCCACCTCCCTGGGCACATCGGAGGAGAAGGCCATAGCTGGCCCCTGGCCTGTGTTCCCTGGCACCTCTGAGCAGCCTGGAATTCTCAGTGGGGGTGCTCACCTTCCTGGTGGAAATCCCAGGGTGTTGAAGGCAAGTCCAAAATTTCAAGTTCTAGGCACTTTTGCTCTGCTCTGTGTGGAGTGTCTGGATGATCTCAAAGAGAAGTCACTTCCTCACAGTGGGTTCTGATGACCCCATCTGTAAAAAAGAAGTCGCAATGGGTGGCCTCTAGGCTGTAAGATTCTGGGACCCTATCTTGCCTGGGACTGAGGCAACCAGAAGAAGCAGGAAAGCCCTGATGAAATCCAAGGCCTTAGGACCACAGACTCCTCAGGGCCCTCCCTGCACCACCCCACTCAGGAAGTCATAGGTGGCTACATGCTCCGGTCAGGTGCCACCACTTTGCTGCCTCAAGGAGAACAAAGCATTAAACAACTACAAGATCACGGCAGCTGGTCTCAGCAGCCAAGTGGGACGTAGATCCATGTTTGCAGGAAAAGTACACCGTGGAAACGATGGCTCCTGGCATGTGTACTGTGTGCTGGGCAACAGTTTCCCTCCAAATCCTTACAGCAACCTGCAAGGAATTCTTTTGCAGCTGTATATAGGGTCAGAGAAGCAAGAGGCCTGGTCCAAAGGCACACAGCCTCTGGTGGTGGAGCGGGATTCACTCCAGGGCTGTGGGGCCCCAAGCTCTGTGCGCGTGATCTCTGATGGAGATCAGAGTACCCAGCTCTTGTCTCATCTATTAAATGGAGAAGACGATCCCTACATATCTTTCCATCGAGTTCAGCTGCTACAGAGGTTTTGCAAACTTTCACATTGGT
Source organism: Chlorocebus sabaeus (assembly GCF_047675955.1). Taxonomy (NCBI): domain Eukaryota; kingdom Metazoa; phylum Chordata; class Mammalia; order Primates; family Cercopithecidae; genus Chlorocebus; species Chlorocebus sabaeus. The sequence continues at coordinate 91,043,726 of NC_132915.1, forward strand.
TTCAGATCATGGGTTTTGAGGTCAGACAGAGCTGAGTTGAAATCCTGGGTCCACCGCTTACTAACTGCGGGCCCTGGGACAAAGTCCTTAACTTCTCTGAAACTCAGATTCTGCATCTGTAAAATGGGACAATAATACCTATTTCACCCAACTGTTGTGATGACTAAATGAGATCGTGGATCAAAGTGTGGTGTGTAGCCCAAGTGAAGTACTTGAAAGACTTTGACATTTGGCTCAGATGGTGACTACAGGCCTTCCAGCTCCTCAGAGAAAAGGATGAAAGTGGTACATTATGCTTACACTGTATTTTCACATCTATCTACTGGAGCCTCACAGGTGGGCAGTGCAGGTCATCGGACCTGAGATACATTAAACTGCCCACCTGCCCTGGTGTAACACCGGGGCTGCCACAGGCTGGTGGCAAAGAGGGCACGGCATCTTACAGCCACAGTGTACATCAGGACCTTCACCCCCATAGCAAACGACCTCCGGGCCTGCATCAAGACCATGAGAAGACACTCCCTTTAACTGTGAACCCCATAGCTGCAAACTTTCCTACAGCCCTACCTGTTCCCTCCTTTCCCTGGGGTTTGGGATAAAACAGACACCCAAGACTTCTCTCTCCATCTGTGGGTCCCTTCTCTCCCCTCCAGCTTCATTACCACCCTCTCTACCTGTTCATTCCCACGGACATCAAAATGTGCCCAAGCTACTCTAATAAGAAAAGGGAAAAATAACTAGTACTACTTTTGGGTGCTGTGTTATGTAATTTTACAGACATCATCTCATCTAATTGTCACTCTATGAAGCAGGTATTGCCATCATCATCCCCACCTTAGAGATGAGAAAACCAAGGCACAGAGAGGCTAAGTGACTTGCTGAAGGTCTCACAGCTAGTGAGTGGGGACTCCTGAACCCACAGCCAGTTCTCTAACCACGCATGCCTTTACAACACTCTATTCTCGTCTCCAATTTCTACATCTACCCTCACTTAATGGTAGAACCCCTAGAAAAGACTGTCTATACAGGCACTTAGATCTCCAGGGAATCATCTCTCCAAGTGTATATGAATGTCGAGGACGCCAAATGCTCTGGGCCCGTCCCAGTCTCTACCCAACCAGCCCTTCTGCCAGCACCTGACCGGCTCTCAGCCCTTCCTTCCGGATTCCCTTTCTTTCCCCGGCTTCCCGCATCCTCTGGGGGGAATTCCCCCTGCGTCTCTGGTGGCTCCTTATTAGTCTCCTTGACCCCTTTCTCTTCCACACTGGGCCTCCATCGGCTCCATTCACGAGAAGTCTCTCTGCGCCGCGTGTCCCCATCTCCCACTCGTCCTTCGGGGCGCCCCTGCACTAGACCCCACTCCCATGGGAAGTCTTCGTGGGCCCCATGATGAGGCTGGGCGCCCCGCTCTGTGATTCCTCGCGCCTGCCGGCGCCAGCACAGTCCCCGCCGCCCGGCTCTGCAGGCCGGGTTGCCTGTCTGAGCCCCCAGCCCAGTCCGTGATCCCTCCCGAGGGTGGGGGAGTGTCGCGTCGCCACCTCAACATATCCAGTTGCGAGCGCAGCGCTGGGAGTCAGGCAGCGCCGGTGCCCGCGGAAGCAGGAATGAGCCGCCGGAGGGCCGGGGCGCCTGCGGCTGGGCTGGGGGCAGTGAGTCCAGGGGCCGGCTCTGCAGCCGAGGTTCCACGTCCCCGGCTGCGCCCGGGGAGTCCCCGCTTCAGCGAGGGGGAGCTGGAGCGGGGCGTCCAGGACGAGGAAGGGGGCCGGGGAGCCGCCCTGCTGTCCTGGGGCAGGGGTGCAGAGCAGCCCACCTCGTCGCCGCCTCCGCCACCGCCTACCGGCGGCCCGGCCGGGAGCTTCCGGTGGAGTGTGGAGGACGCAGCCGTGCGGGCGGAAACCTGGAAGGCAGGGCCGGGGCCGAGGGCTGCTGCTCCGCGGGCCGCCGCGGGCGGGGCGAGCGATCCCCATGCGGGGAAACTGAGTCCGAGGGCTGGGTCTGCGGCGCCACGGGCACTGTGCGCCCAGTTAACTGACACGCGTGCACGCCGCTCCTCCGCGTGCGGGGCTCCTGGCACCTAGGGCAGCACCTGCGCGTGTTTAGTGCTCAGTAAAATGCCCCCTGAAAAAACAAACACGAACCGGGAATTGGAGCCCCCACCCTGGTCCCCTGCCTGCCTGAGATCCGAGTAGTGAGGTGAAGAGCAGTAAAACCCAAGTCTTACCCTTCTTGGATTTCTCCAGAAGATCCTAGCACAGTGCCAGGCTCTCCCAAGCTTATTGGGTTGAAGCAATCAAGTGATAGTACTTGATAGTACTTGATCAAAGTGATAGTACTAAGTGGTTCCAGGCCCTGTGCTTTCACAAACTGGGTATTTTAAGGAACCGTTTCTGTTTTCGTCTAAGCGGGCGCACGCGCGCGCGCACACACACACACACACACACACACACAGGGTCGCTAAATCCTTAAGAATATATTAATCAAAATAGTTACGGAACTTAGTGTTGGGGTAGAATTTTAGATTAAAAGCTACACAACCTTTATTTTTGCGAACTACCAGTTTGACAAAGGCTCCTTCTCTGTCAGATGTCTTAACCTTGTAGGACTGATGGTGGAGGGAGGGATGAGACTCTCCACCTTGTTGGTTTAGGTTTAACACCTCAAAAATCTCTTTATGTGTTAGGGTCTTTTTTTTTTTTTGAGATGGAGTTTCACTCTTGTCACCCAGGCTGGAGTGCAATGGCCCAATCTCGGCTCACTGCAACCTCTGCTTCCCGGGTTCAAGCGATTCTCCTGTCTCAGCCTCTTGAGTAGCTGGGATTACAGGCGCCCGCCACCACGCCCAGCTAATTTTTGTATTTTTAGTACAGAGGAGGGTCTCACCATGTTGGCTAGGCTGGTCTCGAACTCCTGACTTCAGGTGATCCACCCACCTCTGCCTCCCAAAGTGCTGGGATTACAGGCGTGAGCCACGTACCTGGCCTAGGGTCCCTTTTTATGGCCCGACTCTCAACTAGATTGTAAGAGCAGGGAATGATCTTTTATGTGTTTGTTTTTTAACCTGGCATGCCTATAAGTCTCTCACTTATTGGGGGCAGAGCTGCTGTCCTCCAACTTCCACTAGACAGGCGGAAGCTGTGGGACACAGGGTACTTTAGTCAAAGGGGGACCTCAGGGGTCCACCTGGGAGGGAGATGCTGCTTGTGGACAAGCGAAGGATCTCAGGGGCCTCTAAGAGAGAATGTCTGCAAACTATGGGAGGTTGACCAGATGTGGCCTCTGTGGGGCCTTTCGATTCTGGGGGAAAAGGTTTCAAAGAATTAAGTGTCTGAATTAAAAATTGATGGGCCGGGCGTGGTGGCTCACCCCTGTAATCCCAGCACTTTGGGAGGCCGAGGTGGGCGGATCACGAGGTCAGGAGTTCGAGACCAGCCTGGCTAACACGGTGAAACCCATCTCTACTAAAAATACGAAAAATTAGCCAGGCATGGTGGCAGGCACCTGTAGTCCCAGCTACTCGGGAAGCTGAGGCAGGAGAATGGCGTGAACCCGGGAGGCGGAGCTTGCAGTGAGCCGAGATCGGGCCACTGCACTCCAGCCTGGGCGACAGAGGGAGACTCCATCTCAAAAAAAAAAAAAAAAAAAAAAAAATTGATGGACCCTGAGTCAATTAGTCTGATGGTTTTCCCATCATCAGAAAACATTTATTTATCTTTGACCTTGCCTTTTCCTGGGTGTTGTGAAGTTAGAAATAACAATTCTAGTAAAAATTTGGGAAGAAATCTGGGGTTATTTGTTGAAGGGAGTTTCTAAGTCTAGTGATTTTCCCTAACTCAACAGATTTCCGGATTTTAAGAAAAGAAACAAAGCACCTCTGAAGTTATTTGAATTCTAGGCACCAAGTAATCCCTGGGGTTTTTCTAGTTGTTTATGGGACTGGTCACTTTGAAGGCGCAGTGGGGATTTCAATTTCTGATGGAAGTGCCAGTGACACTCATAGTCAGGGGATGTCGTTCAGGGGAAGAGCTTGGCAGATGGATCCTTTGACAGGGACATGCTCTAAGATGCCAATGATGAGGAAGACATTGATACTAGCCAGCTCACTGCCTCTCTTTGTCATCTGTAGCTACCCATGTGTCCTGTTCTAAGAGACCGATTTTTCTGTGTGGCAATTCTTTCTTTCATGGACTCTGGAAACAAAGACTCTTCCAAAGGTGGGCACACTGCACAAGGGCCTTTTGAAGAAAAGTTTCTCAAGGATTTGGGGCCTATAAAAGCCATTCTCCTCTGTCCCACCCACCCCTTCCTCTCTGCCCTAAGCCAGTGTAAGTGAAAAGAGCAGGCAGTCTGACCTCACTCTCTTCATGTGCCACATCCTGTTTTCAGATTAATGAGCTCATTTGCTGGAAATTTACCAAGGGAAATAGTTTAATTTTGGAAAGTACCAAAAACTTATCTGTAGTCATTCAGCTTCATTTGGGGGGCTCTTGAAACGGAGGGGCATCACCGGAGGACCTCTGAATGCCCAGGGAGCAGCAAGGCAACAGAAATTGAAAGCCAAGCCCAGTGAAGCTGAACCTGACTCAGAAAGGAAATAAAATCTTTTGGAGGCCACTCATGTCTACCCAATTGAATTTTTTTTTTCTAAAAATAACTTTGAAAAGAGAAATAGTTCATCTGGCCAAGGCCTCATATCTGGTGGTCTGATCATGGAGCCATGACTGAGGAACAAGAACATGAACACAGGGAAGTGGGCAGTGTTTGAGCCTCCACCCTCTACCTTCTTGTCCATGTATTAATATGTTTGGCTTGTTCTAGGAGGCACGGAAAGGCTTTCAGTCTCTAGTTTCGCCCCAATCCCTTAGCAAACCGACCCTTGACATTGAAGTTGCCTGCCTAACCTAGTAGCCCTCTGAGCTTGTGGCTCCTGCAGCCAGGGGGATTCTAGATAATCACAGATTTGCAAGCCATTCTGCATTGGAGATGATGAGATGATGGAACACAAGTGATGTGCACCCTAGACTTTGCCTCTAAGCATCCAACCATATCTTGGCCTGCACTGTTTCCCAGAGTAGAGATTTATAATCCATTCTAAGCAGAATGAATGGAACACGTCAGTGAATCCAGCTGGCTAAAGGCAGCCATTTGGGCAGGCTCCTGTTTGTCAACAGCCCTTGAAATGTGGAGCCCAGAATGGTTATCACTCCCTCAACCCCAGTGAGCGCTTTGGTGCCTTCTTCTCATTGCCAGCAGCACGCCTTGTCTCTGTCATATGGCTTGTGTTCAGTAAAAACAATTAGTGAACAGCTTTCCTGTTAGCATCATCTTAATCTGCTCTGATAACTTCTGATTCCTGAACCAAGAAATTTAATTAAACAGATGATTACAAGCTGTCAGCAACCTATCAGATTAGAAGACCAAATGGTACTGGGTTCTTCAATCCAAATTCAGTATCTCCCTTTGGTACATTACACAGAACTGTTACCAACAACAAAACAAAGAAATAAAACATGATCTTATAAAAATGATAGCATAACACGTGTACTTTTTGCTATGGTCTGATGATTAAAAATGTCCCAAATTTCCTTCTGTTAATCTCCATCTTGGTTCTTATTACATTTATAATAACTAGCAATTTTTAAAACATGCCAGTTTACAGGTTTTTTTCTTTCTACCACAGAATTATGAATACATGAAATTGAAGGAATATATGAAAATGTGTATTAGGAATATATGAAATTAGATGAATTAAAACCATGAAAGTAAAGCTGTATCTGATTTCATTGTTGTTCCCCCTGGCATAGCAGGATGCTAGGTACATAGGAGACATCAATAAATATTTATTCAATAAATGGCTAATATGCAAGACACTATTAATACAAATTTTTACTTATGGTAATAATAGTTAATGATTATTTCCCCACCATCAGAAAACATTGATTAAGTATCTTCAACCTGGCCTTTTCCTGTGTGTTGTGAAGTTAGAAATAGCATTCTGGCAAAAATTTGGAAAGAAATCTAGGGTTGTTTGTTGAAGGGAGTTTCTATGTCCAGTGATTTTCTCTATCCCAAGAGATTTCCAGATTTTAAGCAAAGAAACAAAGAACCTCTGAAGTTATTTGAATTGTAGGCACCAAGCAGTCCCTGGGGTTTTACTAATTGGTTATGCACTTTGAAGGCGCAATGGGGATTTCAGTTTCTGATGGAAGTGCCAATGACACTCATGGTCAGGTGACGTGGTTCAGGGGAAGACCTTGGCAGATGGACCCTTTGATAGGGATATGCTCTAAGATGCCAGTGATGAGGAAGACATTGATACCAGCCAGCCTACTGCCTTTCTTTGCCATCTCTGGCTACCTATGTGTCCTGTTCTAAGAGACTGGTTTTGCTGTGTGACAATTTCTTCTTTCATGGACTCTGGAAACAAAGACACTCCCAAAGGTGGACATTCTGCCCCAAGGCGTTTTTCTGGACTATGGAATTATTACTCTTTCTTCATACTCACCTTTGTGAGGCTTGGGCTCCCTGGCCACTGGCTAGTACAGAACAAGAATAACACGGTGTCCGAACTCTACAGCTGTTAACATCTGGCTGAGGAAGGGTACAGTGTGGAGGTTCCCATCTCACTCTATCTTGAGGACTCAGCCTGAGACAGAAAAATCAAGGAGTAGGGAAAGCTGTTACTCAGAAATCAGAAGATCTGCTCTGATGTTGGAGGACTGTGGGGGAAAGTTCCTCCCATCCTTGAATGTTATTTTTCTTACCTGCAAAGTGGGAGAATGACTTCAGAGGAATCCTTCAGCATGAACCATTTAATCCTTTAAACTTTAATCATTCAAGCCCTGGTGCTGGGGAAGGGGCACATTCTCCCACTTGTTGAGGGGCCGTTCTCCCCACCTGTACTTGGGGTGGTACCAGGAACCCCTATAACGGATGTTGGAAGCTTCCACTAGAGGCATGGTCTTTTCGGACTCCAAACATTTTGTGTGTTTTCTTTTAAGGGAAGCTATGTGAAAAACCTCCTCTGATGGATTTTTTTCAGAGCTCAAGCCAGGCGAATTCCCAGCACAAGCCAAGGCTTGGGAGCAAGAATATGTAGCAGGAGCAAGAGGCTAAGAACCAGGCTACAGCCCTCACTCTCTCAAATAATGCACAGGCTGGGGGCCAGTAGGGTTGTGAAAGTGGAGTTGATGTTTGCTCATCTCTTCTGACCCCCTAGTCTTACAAAAGGGGAAATGGGGGCCCAGAGAGAGAAAAACTTGCAGTCAGTCCAAGGTCCAGAAGTCTCTTCCTCTGTGTTCTGGTGCCCTATTATCTTAAGACATCTTAGTAATAACTCTGTTCTTTTATTCCTGCGTTTGTTTCTCCTTGGATGTGTCTCCACAGACTGAGTTTCCTGAGGGCCAAGAAGCAGGGCACAGACATCTCTGTAGGCTCCTTTATGCCTAGCCTGCATCTTATACACAGTGGGGGCCCAGTAATGATATATTAAGAGGGACTTCTTTACTGTCATAAGAGGATTCAGGGATACTAGGAAATATTAACCCTACCTTTCACACGTGTGGGTTACCCAGATGTATTTAACAAATATGTGTTTAGCTTCTACCATTAGCCTTTTCACAATTTTTTTTTTTTTTGAGATAGAGTCCCACTCAGTTGTCCAGGCTGGAGTGCAGTGTTGTGATCATGGCTCACTGCAGCCTCCACCTCCTGGGCTCAAGTGATCCACCCACCACACCCTCCCAAGCAACCGGGACTACAGGCCAGCGCCACCATGCCCACACCACCATGCCTGGCTAATTTAAATTTTTTTTTTTTTTTTTTTTTTTTTAAGAAACAGGGTCTCACTATGTTACTTAGGCTGGTCTCAAACTCCTGGGCTTTAGTGATCCTCCCACTTCGGCCTCCCAACGTGCTGGGATTATACACATGAGCCACTGCTCCTGGCCCTTTTTGTAAATTTTAAAAAGACTTCTAGCATATATATCTAGCAACACTTTCTGGAGATCATTGTCTTAATCATTTCAGATCTGTATTTGTAACATTTTAAAATGCAAAATCGAATAGATAAGAAAAGCCATTCTGTCTAACTGCCATCCTTGGTTACTATCTTCTGTAACCAGTGTGCAGCTGCACAGCCAGAGAGCTGTGGGTAGGGCCCATGGCGCTCTCTGGCCCCTGTGATTGCTGAAACTGGAACTGCTTGGGGAGCCCTGAGGCCCTGGCACCAGCTCTTGCTCAGTCCTGCTTCTCCTTTCACAGGGAACAAGTCTACACACCAGCTCTCCTGAGCAGTCTTGGAACCCCTCCAAGGACAGCCCTGGACACTGGCCAAGAGGGAGGGTGCCCCTGGGAAGGACATATCTATCAGGAAGCAGAGACTGTGGCAGGCAGGCACACACACGCACATGCTCGCAGGATGGCTGGCTTATCCAAGATTTCAAGAGAAGTTGGAAATCTGGATTTTTATGTGAAAGTCTTGATTTTTAGAACACCCTATAAGCCAAAAAATAAACCCAAACCAAATGAGCATCCCTACGAACTGTGTCTGTGGGCCACTATTTGTGACCTCTGGTAGAGCCTGGCACTGCATAAACACAACGAAAGCAGATGTGTGAACGTGCCCACATGTAACTCACCCGGGCTGTTCACACTGTTCATCCAGATGTGGACCCTGCACACACATAATAGAGACCTTCATTGGACATTGACACACACATAGTATCTCCTGGGATGTGGTTTTAATATTTGCACTTTCCAGCTAAGAAGATTGAATGTCAGAAAGATCTCTAAGATCGTGTCAAAATCTAGGCTGCCTGACCACAAAGCCAGTGTTCTGAACTGCCGCACAAACCACCACCCAGATGCCTGCACTCTGAATTAAAATTGCCTGTTACTTTGCATCCTTCTCTAAACTAAGCTTTATGAATTTAGAGACTCTGTTTCATTTGCTGGTGCATCCCATCACCTGGCACTATGCCCAGCAGAGCACAGAAGGTGCTTAATATGTACTGGTGGGATTGTACCCACAGGCTCATACAAACGTGTACAGACAGGGCACATGTAAACCCACACAGCCCCACCATGCTGAAGAACACGTGCACACCGACGTTCACACATGCACACCGCCCACCTCCATCTCCCACCCCCCAGGGCATTGGACCCTAAGCTGGGGCAGCCCAAGTTTCCCCTGCCAGCCCCCTGCCAGCCTTGCCCAAAGTCTTCAGAAATAGTTTCCTGGAAATCTTGAGGAGGCTGTGGGGTTCTTTTTCCTAACTCAGGAGACAACTCAGCAGTTTTGTTTTTCAAAGTCTGGGACTCATAAACCTGGAATCCTTTCTTCATTTTTTCCACTAGAATTTTCCTTGGCCTGTTGCCTTCCCCCAGGGCCTTGGCTAGGAGGTTACACTTGGAGCGCCCTCTGCTGGACACTGTGCTCCCAACCTTGTGGGCAGTTGCAGATGGGACCTGCCCCAGGCTCCTTTACAGATGGGAACCTAAGTCAGACGGTGGTAGTGGGGAGGGGTTAGAGGATACTGGCCCATTCCAAGTGTGTGCCAGTGTTATTACTAGTAAGGGGTCTTTTGTGATTTTTTTTACATTTTTGAAAATAAAAGAATAAATAGCTCCCAGAGCTCAGATGAAGGCCCTCTGCTCTCCCAAGGGCCTCTGTGTGGGGCAGATGACAGAGGTTTGGGGAATCACCTCATTCAGCTTTATCCTTGGGTCTCCATCACATTTAATAAGTGAGGAAACGGAGACACAGAGAGACTTTGGGGGAAGAGGTGCGAGGAATATTTATTGAACGACTGCTATGTGCAAGGTATACTTACAAATCTCTATCGTTTCATCTTGGCAAGTAACCCTGTAGGGTAGGTGATTTTGTTTCCATTTTACAGATTAAGACATAGAGGCTCAGTGAGGTCTCTCAAGGTCAGAAAGGGAAGGGGAAGAGCTAGGATTTGAATCCAAATCTTTTTCTTGGCTTTGTAGCCTCCTGGATTTTTTCCATTTGGCTGCAGGTCTGAGTTCAGTGGGGCCCAGGGTGGAGCCTTTATGGCTGGACTCATCAGAGGCCAGGGTTCCTTGGCCCTGCTGCCCAGAAAGGCAAGCTTTTCTCCTTGTACACTTCCAGAGAGGAATCTTTGGGGGACACAGTCTTTGGGGGACACAGGGAAATGGGTCAAGCAGCTCCACCAGGACTCAGCTGGGAATAGGCTCCTGGGACTGGCAGCTGTGCCAAGTCCTCTTAACTAAGAGTAAAAAACAGGATCAAATGCCTTTATCAACCAAACACGTGAGAAGCTCCAAAGGGCAGGGTTTTTTTCTGGGAAAGAAAGCAGGTCCTGAAAGGTTTTTGTTTTTTCTTCTTAATGGGACACTACGTTTCACCAAGAGTTAGTCACTACCCTCCCTAATCCATCCTCCATCCTGCAGCGCCGTCCAGAAACTTTCAAAACGTCTCAGTTCCTGCAGGAAAAAATCCAAAGCCTTTATCTTGTTCACTTTTGGTCTGGCTTGGCCTTATCTTCCACTTGCCTCTTTTAAGCAAACTGCTTAAGGGCCTCTGTCTGCGCCTCCCTGGAGTCCCACTGCTGGGTGTTTGCTCACATTACTTCTCTCAGAAATCACTTCATTTCGGTGGATCCAAGCCTTAGTCATTCTTCCAGACCCAGCTCAGAGGCCATCTTCTCCATGGAGCCTTCTCCACTGCAGGCAGCAGAAATGATCCTGCCTTGTACTTGTCTTATGGGCACATGCTGTAGTTCCCCTAATAGACTGAATCCCTTAAGAAACAGTGTTGGATTCATCTTTGATTCTCTTATATGGGTATGAGTGTGTGTGTGTATGTGTGTGTATGCACGCACATAGTCACGTCAATGGTAGTTTGAGAGGGGGAAACATGGTGAGCTTTGTCTCATGATAGCATATACCAGTCACCCAAGAAATCTTAACAATGAGATATGAGCACCATTTTAGACAAACAAGACAAAGGAGAGGTGGCTCTGCTCAGATCAGCCTCAATTCCTAAAGTTGGTGTGGGCAAAGAACGCTGTTGCATGGACTGGAAGCAGGCCACGCACAAAAAAGCTGATGTGAAAGGCCTCTTAAGTTTGTCCAATAGCGAAGGGTGACAAACTGAAGGTATTGCTGGATTCCTAGGGTGGCAGAAGGAATGAATGATGTGATACAGTGTGATGCAATGAACACGGAATGGCGAAAAGTCTTCAGAGATTGGGGGAGTGGCTGGGCATGGTGGCTCATGCCTGTAATCCCAGCACTTTGGGAGGCCAAGATGGGTGGATCACCAGAGGTCAGGAGTTCAAGACCAGCCTGTCCAACATGGTGAAACCCTGTCTCTACTAAAAATACAAAAATTATTCCAGCATGGTGGCGCACATCTGTAATCCCAGCTACTTGGGAGGCTGAGGCATGAGAATCACTTAAACCCAGGAGGTGAAGGTTGCAGTGAGTGGAGATCAGGCCATTGCACTCCAGTCTGGGTGACAGAGCAAGACTCCATCTCAAAAAAAAAAAAAAAAAAAAAGAGACAGAGAGAGATTGGGGGAGTGTCTAAAAAGCCCATGGACTTGCCCATGAAAGAGTCCACTTTAAAGCCTTTGAAAGCCATCTTATGGTAGTACTGATCAAGTAAGCTCTTCTGCTCCCGTTTCTTCTGCCTTTCCTCCCTACCAACCCCTCTAGTGCTGGAGAGGTCAGAAGTCACAGCTTGCGCAGCAATGTGAATATACTCAACACTACTGAGCTGTACACTTGGGAGTAGTTAAGATGGTAAATTTTATGTTATGCATTTTAAATTTATTACAATCTTAAAGAAAGAAGCAGCCACACTAAGCAGCCCTGGTAAGCTGAGAAGGAAAGTCCAGGGAAAGAAGCAGCTGCCTGTGACACTATTCCCAGCTATAGGGGTCCCAACTGCAGCAAGCCTTGGTTGGGATGGAAGATTTTATTTTAAATCAAGTTGGGAATTTTGCTTTTATATGGGACTGAACATCTAATTTATGAATAGAGTTATTTGGTGACTGAAGTGATCACAGGACTTTTTAGTTCCTAAGAGTGATCACAACAGTCATAAGATGCTTGAGTTTTCCTTAAAGGGCAGAGAAAGGACATTTCTCCCTTGCCTTTGAATAAATCTTTATAGGGAGCTGGAAGACAAAATAAAGTTGACTTATGAGTATGCACGGTGAGTCTTATTTACTTAATTTAGCAATTATATTTGCTTTTGTAAAATGGGATGTCTTCTTCCATTATATTTTTCTAATTGGTGTTGTTTGCCTCTATCACATCTTCCAAAGCAACTAAAACCCTGGGCTCACCTCAGATAAAGGCACTTAACCATTACCTGAAAGATCAGCTGGCTTCAGGCTTTAAACCCTTAACTGCTTGGTATTCTCATGTCCACAGGTTGAGGGACTCAGTATCAATGTGCCTTTGTTGCAAGTTCTTATATGACAGTAAAATTATGGTTCTGATGTTTTATTAATTGTTACAGACTTTAATTTACACCTACCAAGGGTCAGGTCTTGTGCTTAGGATACAGGGAGGAACAACATACAGCCTCTATCCGCCAGGAGCTCACAGTGGGATAGAAGGCCATGATAAGCAATCAATGAGAAGGTTGTGGGTGGCAGGAGCTCCAGCACAGGTGTGTTTCCACAGAAGGACTTACAGGAGCTTGTCCTGAGTGTACCCTTGTTGCTGGTACTATGTCTGGCCCATGATAAACTTCCTGCCTCAGGCCATGTGCTTCCAGGAAGACATCCTTGCTTATTTCTATGTCTACTCTGATTGCTTCTTTATCATCTCGGCACTTTGCAATTCAGCCTTGTGTTCATTTACCCTGGTGCTGCAAATATAGGGAATACACATAATGTACAGGATACTGACATGCTGTGTATCTCAGGGCACTCAGAAGAGTTGAAGCTGTGATTGGAACCCATAAAGTTTATCATCTGCTTCTCATTCATAGGCAGTTATTACAAAGTGGCAATCACTGCCTTTGTGATGATCATAAGCATTTTCCAGGTTCCTACCTAGTCTTTAAAATTTCTTTTTAGAGGCGGCATAATATTTCATGGAATATGCATTCCATCATTTACATGTAATTAGGAGTAATAATTACAATTTCTCCCTTTTGAACTATTAGTTTATATGTCAGGTCTTTTATATCACACAAAGTACTTCAATAAATTACAGTGTATTGCTTTATATACCATAATTCTAGATTCATAGTAATTCTAGGCCAATTCCTACCTGGTATCTCCACAGGGATGTCTAAAAGGCTTCTCAAACATAATGAAGCCCTGAACGAAATCCTTCTTCTCTTCTGTATTAGTTGGTGAGAGCTGTGGTAACAAAGTGCCACAAACTGGGTGGCCTGAAACCACAGAGATGTATTCTCATACGGGGCTGGAGGTTAGAAGTCTGAAAGCAAAGGGTCAGCAGGGTCGGTTCCTTCTGGCCGACTATGAGAGCAGACCCGTGCCTTGCCTCTCTCCTGGCTTCGGGTGACAGCGGTGGTTCTTTGCCTTCCTTGGTTTGTACATGCATCACTCCAGTTTCTATCTCTGTCTGTATGCGGCCGTCCGCTCCCAGCATCTGCATCTTCACATGGGGTTTTCTCTGCATATCTCTGTGTCTACTTTTTCCCTCTTCTCATAAGGACACCAGTCATTTTAGATTAAGAACCACCCTATTGCAGTGTGACTTCATCTTACCTTAGCTAATTACACATGCAACAACCTTATTTCCAAATCAGGTCCTACTCTGAGGTACTGTAGATTTGAATTTCAACGTATCGTTTTGAATGATACTGTGTTCAACCCATAACATCTTCTTTCCTTGTTTTCCTAAATATGTACCTTGTCCTGTCTTCCCCAGCTGTGTAAATGGCACCTGCAGCAGTGCAAGCCAGGAATCCGTGAGTAATCTTTGACTCCTCTGCATTCATCACCCCACCCTGATTCCTTCAGCAAATCCTCTCAGCACCACTTCCAAAACCATCCTGAATTCATCCCTGTCTCTTCATCTCCATTTCTTCCTTTCTAGTTGAAGCTACTGTTACCTTTCACATGACAATGGCACCAGCTCCTTGCTGGTCTCCCCTAACTCTGTTCTCATCTACAACCTGGTCTCATGCCCTTTTGCTTAATATTCTCAACTGCATAGAATCCAAACATCTCACCAGTTCTTACAAAAATCCCAGTGATCTGGCCCCTCTCGCTTCTCTGACCTCATTGTCCATCACTTGCTTTCTTCGATCCAGCCATGTCAGCCTTCTCGCTGTTCCCTGGACCCCTAGGTCTTTGCACACACCAGCCTGGACCTTTATGTGGTTGTTCCTTCTTGTCAAGAAAATCTCAGCTTAAATGTCGCTTTATTTAGTGACACGTGATAGACCTTCCCTAACCATCCAATCTAGAGCAGCCACTGAGTCATTCTCTATCATAGAACTTTAAAAAAATTCTCTACAGAGGCCAGGCACAATGGCTCACACCTGTAATCCCAGCACTTTGGGAGGCCAACGCGGGCGGATCACTTGAGGTTGAGAGTTTGAGACCAGCTTGGGCAACCCCGTCTCTGCTAAAAGTACAAAAATTAGCCAAGCACCGTGGTGCGCACCTGTAGTCCCAGCTACTCAGGTGGCCGAGGCAGGAGAATTGCTTGAACCTGGGAGGTGGAGGCTGCAGTAAGCCAAGATCACACCACTACACTCCAGCATGGGCAACAGAGTGAGACTCTATATCCAAAAAAAAAAAAAAAAAAATTTATCTGCAGAGAATTTAGTAATATATTATTTTCCCTCTTTAAGTAGGTATTTATTGTCTTTTTCCTCAATTATAACACAATCTCCAGGAGAGCAGAGACTTTGTTTATCTTGATTACACCATCTAGAACTGTGCTTGGCATGCAGGAGGCACTCAACAAATATTTATTAAATGAATAATTAATCTTCCACAGAAGTTCTTTGTGTACCAACTATTTTTTTTTTCCTTTTGGGAATTTATATAAATCATTCAGCAGGAGAAGGATTATTGGATCAAGAAATATAAACATATTTTGGCTCTTGAAATGCATTGTCGAATTGCTTTGCAGAGAGGTAAGATCAGTTTTCATTTGCTGGGCAACCTTTCAAATCCCAAGTACCAAGACAGTGATTTCTAGTATGTAGGGGAGTGGGGAAGGGAAGGGAGAAGAGAAGGAGGGAAGTGAGGGAGGGCAGGCATAGGCCGAATCAGAGCTGCTGTCCCTGGTGGGTTAATGGAACTAGAAGCAGAAGCAGCGGTAATCAACCAAGCAGGCCCACCCTCCACAGCGTCTGAAAGGCCCACGCAGGGCAGAAAACATTTGGCCTTGGCCTATGAACTTGGGTCTGGCCACAGGAGCCAGAGTGAGCAGAAAAGCTGACAGGTGCACCTGCTGTTCGGCTTGCTGTTGAAATCCTGAAGGCTGGGTTGGGGGCCAATGAGCAAGTAGGAGTGAGGGCACAAAGTGAGGCTTGGGTCTGGTACTGAAGGCTCCTTTGCAGAGGCTGTTTCTGAGTTGCAGCTACTCTGCTTAGGACACGGGATCTGGAAAATTAAGTTACACAAGGACCTCTGTCCATAAACCTCCAGGAACACAGAGGCCTCTTCACGTAGTTCTGCCACTGCCAGGCCCATTCAGCAGCACGCTGGCCCTGGATTCCTTTGCTTCCTGCGCGGCCACTAGAGCAATGGCATAATTTTTAAAAAGTGAAATAACATGAATAACATTTGCTAGGAACATTACAAAAAAGGCGTAGTAAAAAAAAGAATCCCTAAGAACAAATACATAGAAGCTGAGAATAAATACATCAGACTAAAGTACTAGTTGAGTAACCCTTATCCAAAATGCTTGGGACCAGAAATGCTTCAGACTTCTGATTTTTTTCAGATTTTGGAACATTTGCATACACATAATAAGATATCTTGGGGATACACATCCCCTGAAGGTAATTTTATACAGTATTTTAAGCAATGTTTTACATGAAACAAAGTTTGTGTTAAAGTACTTATGTGTGGAATTTTCCATTTGTGGTGTCATGTTGGTACGCAAAAAGTTTCAAATTTTGAAGCATTTCAGATTTTGGATTTTCAGATTTGGGATGCTCAACCTGCAACTATAAAATGATAGTAACTAGAAGAAAAAAAGAAAAATTATTAAAACCGTACAAAAGTAAACAGGATGACCCATCCCAGATCCATAGAATAAGAACCTGCACTTTCACAAGCTCTTAAACACTTCTGAACTTTAACATGCCTATAATTTTCCTGGATATCCTTTTTTTTTTTTTTTTTTCCCCAGATAAGAGTCTCACTCTGTCACCCAGGCTGGAGTGCAGAGGCGAAATCTTGGCTCACTGCAAGCTCCGCCTCCCAGGTTCACGCCGTTCTCCTAGCTCAGCCTCTCAGGTAGCGGGCACTATAGGCGCCCACCACCACGCCCGGCTTTTTTTTGTATTTTTAGTAGAGACGGGTTTTCACCGTGTTAGCCAGGATGGTCTCGATCTCCTGACCTCGTGATCCGCCCGCCTCGGCCTCCCAAAGTGCTGGGATTACAGGCGTGAGCCACCGCGCCCGGCCTGGATATCTTATTTTCTGTTTCAGTAGGTCTGGGGTAGGGTCTGGGAATTTGCATTTCTAACAAACTCCCGGTGGCCAGAGACCAAACTTTGCATAGCATTGCTCTAAGGCTGACAGTCCTGAGGACCAAAAGAGGAAGGAAAATGGGAAAATGTGAGGCACTGGAGGAGGTTGTTTTTGAAGATAGTGGCCTTTTCCCAGTTTTTAAAAAAGCACACCAGGCAGTCTCTGTCTATGGTATCTTAGCACAAAGATGCTTTTGGTTTTTAATGCTATGTTTATATTTGCGCAAGATTCTACATTTTAAAAGTTCTCTCACTTTTTTGATCTTATTTCATCCTTGCAACAAATCTGTAAATTGGGTTGGAGGAAATTCTTTCATTATTTTTAAAAGATAGAACTGAGGCCCAGAGAGTTAAGACAGTTGGAAATCACACTCCAGCTGGCTGCCACAGACTGTGGCCTCCTGAGTCAGCACTAAGGTGTTTTTCCTAAACATTATAACCCTTTAGGGCTGATAATGTTACCTCCGCTTTCTAGATGGGCAAATTGGGACTTGATGAGGTTCAGGAACTCTCCCAAGGCCACAAGTCAGGGCAGCTCCTCTGTTTCATGGTTCAATGTCTTACTTCTTCACCATATCACTTCCCCACAGTAACTCCTCCTTTCTCTCTCTGTCTCTAACTCACACACACACAACATAGCCAAACCAATGAGCCATTTTAATTTCGACACCCAGCATTTATTTAATGAACAGACCACAATTTGGCCTTTTGCCTTTAGAGGTGAAAGGAGGAGGCAAGAAGAGGATGAATGATGACCAGCCTGGCCCCAAGGCCCCAACAGACTCAGGAAACCTTTCTGCCTTCTCTTCCAACTCTAAGCATATCTCCTTTCCCTTCCTCGTCCTCTGCCCTCAGAGAATTAGAGTCTAGTCCTGGCTCTAATTTCCTGAAGGTTCTCTATTTGGAAAAGATATTCTTAAGCCAAACAATCCTTTCCTTAACTCCAATTTCCCTTGTCTCATTCAGTTTCAACCCCCCTCCTACCGACCACCCTCCCAACACCAACACAAACATACACACACACACACACACACACACACACACACCCTTCCAGCCTAACAACAACAAAAACAAAACCCTCTGATTGCTCCCATCTCATCTGTTAGACATGTTAGCCCTGGCCCCCACCGCCAGGGTCTCTGTTCGCCCCTGCAGGCAATGTTCCTATTAGGCCCTGAGGAGACACGAGGCTGCCTATAGGAAGGCAGAGGAGCCTGGCGCTGCGCATTCTAGCCCCAGCTCTGTTGTGGAACCCTCTTGGTGAGTCCTGGCTCCTCCTTGGGCCTGCTTCCTCATCTGTGAAATGGGGAGGCATTGATGAGATGATCTCTAGGGGATCTTGAAACATCAATATTTTATAAATCTAAGTAGGATGTTCACAGGGAAAAAATTATTGAATTTATCACCTATAGTGTGCCAGAGATGTATTATTACCCAGCCGCAAGTTACTTTTATTGTGCCAGGCACTGTGCTAATCATTTGATGTTCATGATCTGTATTATCTCATTTGAGCCTTGCAGAAACTCTCTGACTTGGGTATTACGGGTACTTCTGTTTTTCAGATATGAAAACTTCACCTTTTTATTAAAGCAGTCAAGTAGATGTTTTCTTGACTATTAAAAGTCTCTCAGAGCTGAAGGGACATTAAGCCCCCTACCTCGAATTGCCCAGAAACATCCCTGGAAGGTGGCAGCTAGACTCTGCTCAGATGGCCCCAGCAATAAGGAACTTGGAGCTGACTCTACTTTTGAATGGCTCTGGCTATAAGAAAATGCTTCTTCACAGGGAGCCAAAACCAACGTCTCTGTAACTCCTGCTCATCTCAGTGGTGGGAAGAATGAGGTGTTCAGAGGCCTCATTTGGGCTTGTGTCCTGGCCCTTCCATTTATCAGCACCATAATCCTAGGCAAGCTGCTCCTCTGGACCTCCATGTTCACAGGTGAAAATGAAGGAATTGGATGAGATGAGCTCTAGGTCCTTATGATGTGGGCATTTTAGATTTGTATAATTCATGACTGTGCATGTAACATATACATATCTGACTATAATGATGGAAACAGAGGAGGAGTGGACTTTTCGTGGCGGGGACCTCTGTCAGGTATAGAGCTGTGAGCATGGCCTGTGTATGTGCATGTTTCTGGCACAGGGGTTTGTGAAAGAGAAGAGTGGCCCTGGACAACTGGTGTGAGGGCTTGGTGTCCCTGGGAGCCAGTCTGGTGCTTAGAGCCAGGCTGGGGTGTTCTCTGTGTCTGATGTCATAGAACATCAACATCAGACAAAATGGATCAATACTGAAAACGACTACTCTATAATCATGATTGAGCAGGATATAAAAACAAGAACATTGTCCAAACCACAAAAATGACCACACACACCCCTTTCCTGGCTAAAGTGAGTATGTGCTGCTTCTTTTCCTCCCAGCTAGAAAATAAATAAGATACTGGGTCATAGGATTGCCCCTGCTTCCTGAAAGCATCCAATCCAGAGTAAACTTCCACTTCTTTGAGGCTTCTCCCAGATACTCTATCACAAGTACAAATCCTATACTAAGGCTTTTCTGATGCACTCTCACCGAGAAGCCTTATGTTCCCCATGATGTGTGTTCTCCCTTGTTGCAAAGACTCAATAAACAGAACCTTGTTCAGTTCCAGTTATTCCTGGTTGTCTTGATTGGAGGGAATTGATAAGTCTACAGGTTTCATTAGATTCTGAAAAGGATGGGAATGTGGCTGGAGAAAATTCCACAACCCATGCTGATCAGTCCCACTTTAAATTCATGACTAGGAACTTCAAGTGAACCCTTAATATGAAGAAGCAAATATATTACAAGTCCTTAGTTGGTTCAGCCTCCCTCTCTTTTAGATAACTATCTCACCCTTCTTTCCTCTCATCATGCCTCCAATTGCTCCTCCCTATCCCCCATCTCAGGTGATGATCTTGCGTCTTAGTTCTCTGAGAAAGGGACTTCTACAGACTCTCACCACATCTAACCCTTGCCAGCGTCTGCTGCATGTGCTCAGCTTCTCTGCCTACAACCATGGGTCATGGATCAGTAATCAGTATGCTGCTGCTGCCCAAGGGCTAAATCCAGCCTGCCTAGTCCATGCCCATTCTTTTCTGCATTATCTGTGGTTGCATTTGTGCTACAATGAGAAAGTTGAGAAGTTGCAATAGAGACTGTATGGCCCACAATGCCTAAAATATTTACAGATATTTTAATGCATGGCTCTTTACAGAAGTTTGCTGACTCCTGGCATAGGTGAGCTAGTCATGTACTTATTTAAAGCCAGGTCCTCCACTTGTGCTCCAGATCGCATCCACTCTTACATCTTCAAGGATATTACTATAGTAATTCTCCTTTGTCTCTCCTGCATCGTCAATTATTTACTCTTTACTGAGTCATTCCCTTTAGAACACAATGTGTTATTTCTTCCATCTTAAACTTTCCTTCACCCTACTTCCCTCAATCCATTTCTTTGCTCCTTGAATGAGTTGTCCATACTCCCTGTCTCCAAATCCTCTCCTCCTATTTACTCTTAAACTCACTCTATTCAGGCTATTCTTCCTACTGCTCCACCCAACCTGCCCTGTCAAAGCACCAATGCTAAACCCAATAGCCAAGTCTTTATCTTACTGCTCTCTGTAGCATTTGATACAGTTCAACACTCTTCCTCCCAGAACCTCTTTCTTTTGTTTGGCTTGTAGGGGACCTCATCTCTTGTTTTTTCTCTCAATTCAATGGATCCTCTATCTCTTTTCTCTAATAATTTCATGTTGGAATGCTCAAAAGGTCTATCCTTGGTCTTCTTTTTTTCCCCTCCTCTGTCTGTATTCACATCCTTAGTGATCTTAACTAGTCTAATGGTTTTAGTATGCTGATGACTCTCATATTTATATTTTTCAGCCCAGAGCTCTCTCCTGAACTCCAGAACTATATGACCCATTGCCTTCCAGACTTCTTCACTTGGGTGTTTAATAGATTTCTTCTAAGACTCAACATATCCAAAACTGAACAGATTCCTAACTCCTCACAACCTCCTCCATCTACAGCCTTCCTAATCTTAGGCAACTCCATCTTTCCAGTTGTTCAGGCCAAAAATTTTAGCATCATCCTTGACATTTCTCTTTCTCTCACACTTATTTCCACTCTACCAGGGAATTCAGTCAAACTTACAATATTAGCCCCTTCAATTAAGCCTACTATATTAGTCCCTTTTGTATTGCTATTAAGGAATACCTGAGGCTGCATAATTTATAAAGAAAGAGATTTATTTGGCGCATGGTTCTGCAGGCTGTACAAGAAGCATGGTGTCAGCATCTGCTTTAGGTGAGGCCTCAGGAAGCTTACAATCATGGTGGAAGGGAAAAAAGAGCCTAAGTAGAACCTGGTGAGAGAGGAAGCAACCAGCAAGAAGGAGGTGCCAGGCTCATTATAACAATCAGATCTCACGGTAACTAACAGAGTGAGAACTCTCATTACCATGGGAGGGCACCAAGCC
Organism: Chlorocebus sabaeus; assembly: GCF_047675955.1. NCBI lineage: Eukaryota > Metazoa > Chordata > Mammalia > Primates > Cercopithecidae > Chlorocebus > Chlorocebus sabaeus. The sequence goes on from NC_132915.1 coordinate 91,064,915, forward strand.
ATTCACGAGGGATCCACTCCCATGGCCCAAACATCTTCTACCCCACCTCACTTCTGACAATGGGGATCACATTTCAACATGAGATTTTGGGGGACAAATATCCAAACTATATCATTTACTTTTAAAATATATCCAGAATTCAACCACTTTTCAGTACCTCCACTGCTACCACTCTGGTCTGAGGCACCATCATCCCTCACCTAGTTTATTACAGTAGCCTCCTATCCGTTGTCTTTATCCTTGCCTTATTTTCAACACAGCAGTTACAGTAGTCCTTTAAAAGGCAAGACAGACTATGTCACTCTTCTGTTCAAAGCCTTGCAATGGCTCCTTTTTCCTTCCAAGTAAAGCCAAAGCCTCTTCCATTGACTTCATAATCTACACCTGCCACTCCCGCTTCCTTGCTTTCCCTGTGACACACCAGCATGCTCCTGCCTTAGGCCGGACACCAGGTACCAAGAGTGCCAGGAACACTCTCCCCCTGGCTAGTTATGTGGCTCACTCTTTCACATCCTTCAAGTCTTTGCTCAAATTTCACCTTCTCATTGAAACCCACCCTGACCTGGCCACCCTATTTAGAACTGCAACCCCTCCCCTGACCATTACCAGTCTCCCTTAGTCTGCTTTACTTTTATTTTTTTCCCATTGCTCTTATCACTTTCTGAGATCCAAGATTAATTCCTTAATTATTCTCTTTATTTTTTATCACATATCTCTCCCAGTTGGAATCTATGTTCCACAACGGCAGGAATCTTGGCACCAAGCACCTAGAATTGGGCCTAACCTACAGTTACCAATCAATACACGTTTGTTGGAAGTTGCTGAATACATTAGTATCACAGGGTCTGGAAAGAAAGACTGAATATGACTTTGGTCCAGAATCTCTCACGGAGAAATATGGAGCGAGGCTGCTTGCCTCAACCTTGGCTCATAGTCACCTCCATGTATTTTCTTAAGAGAGAGTATTTAAACTTCAATCATTTGCAAGCCAACTGCATGATTTTTGCCCTAAGAATAATCTTACCTTTATTTACTCAATACTTTTTCTTAAATAGACTTACTTCTTGGGAAATAAATTTATTTTGGAAGAAAATGTTATATCTTGGCTTTGATGTGCTAGTTTTTAAAAATACATGTTAAAATAAACATATAGCTACTAAAATGAACAATGTGCATCGCATCACCTAAGAACATCTTGCTTACCCCTGGGGAAACCTGCCTTAAGCATTCCCCCTTAACCAGAAAGGCCCTCCTACACCTCCCACCTACCGAAATCCCACTGTCCTTCTCCAGGAAGCCTTGGCAGTTCTTCCAGCTTACTTCTCTGAGCTCTCTCCATACTCACAGACAAAATATGTAAGCCCAGGCTGGGCACAGTGACTCATGCCTGTAATCCCAGCACTTTGGGAGGCCAAGGGAGGTAGATCACCTGAGGTCAGGCGTTTGAGACCAGCCTGACCAACATGGCGAAACCCCACCTGTACTAAATACAAAAAATTAGCTGGGTGTGGTGGCACATGTCTGTAATCTCAGCTACTCAGAAGGCTGAGGCAGGAGAATCGCTTGAACCCAGGAGGCGGAGATTGCAGTGAGCCGAGACTGTGCCATTGCACTCCGGCCTGGGCAACAAGAGCAAAACTCTGTCTGAAAGAAAGAAAGAGAGACAGACAGAGAGAGAGAGAGAGAGAGAGAGAGAGAGAGAGAGAGAGAGAGAGAGAAAGACATAAAAGCCCAGTATTTGGATGCTTATATGCCATTCGGTTTTTTCTGTTTCACATCATAAGATTATAGAACATCTTCTTAGCTATATATAAAAGAGACATTAGAGTGTCCAATTCACTTATTTTATAGGCTATCAAAGAGATTAAGCGGCTTGTCCCAAATCACTGCCAATTAGGGCCAAAGCCAAGACTAGAACTTGGGTCTTCTGATTCTCTACACTGTGGGGGAATCCACCAACACTTATCGACTCCCTATGATGTGCCTGACATTGTGCCAACTACAGGAGATACTGGTGAATAGAACAGACTCAGACCTACCTTATGTGGAGCTTTCGGTGTGGTCACGCTAAACAAATAATTCCATCTGATTAAGTAAATCATTGCAAGAGCACAAGTGCCTTGGAGGAGAAGTGCAGTTTTGGATAATGGGCCCAGCCTGGTTTGGAGGGTCACAAAAGCCTCACTGAGAAAGTATGTTCAAATGCATAGGAGTTAGCTGAAGAGGAGCTGGCGGATATTTTAAATGGTGCCAGGCTAATTCACAAAAGCTGCTTTGATATTTGACAGCTGCATTGTGGGTTAATTAGGCCACTGTGGCCCGCCCTATTTGCCAAAGTGCTCAGGGAAAAGGCAGGCAGACTCCTGTGCCTCCGAAGCAGCACCAGTGGTTCCCTCCTCCAGGCAAGGAGGTGACAGGAGACACCAAGAGGCCTGCTCTGGAGAAGGTCTCCTCTCCCCTCACTGACAGGGAGTGTGGGCATCTTGAACATGACACATTGGTTGTTTTTGCCAAGGGAGTGCCTACAATGTAAGCTTTGACATTAGAGAAAAATAAGTCCTTAGTCCCTGGAAGTGGAAAATCTTAGTGTCATTTACAAAGGCACACTACAAGGCCTTGTGTAGTTTCACCTAACTAGTACAAAGCAGACTCTTCAAAAGGAGCTGCATTCCAGTCTCTGTTAATTACCATTACATCCGGAGGTCATCTTCATGTTTCCTGTGATAGTTCAGTGGTCGTGATTAACCTGTGTCTAAGAGACTTCTATTATATCTCACCTTACTGTTAGAAAATTCCCCCAAGAAGCAATATGTAGTGACGTGGAACAGAGATGTATTTAGACTGAGATAGTCTTGGGGTGTGATTTCCAATTCTTTTCCTTACTAGGATGGGAAAACTGCTTTACTTTTCTGAACCTCAATTTTCTTTTTTTTTTCCTTTTTTCTTTTTTGAGATGGAGTCTCGCTCTGTCACCCAGGCTGGAATGTAGTAGCACGATCTTGGCTCACTGCAATGTCCACCTCTTGAATTCAAGTGATCCTTCTGCCTCAACCTACTGAGTACCTGGGATTACAGGCTTGCTAAATTAACCTGGCTAATTTTTATATTTTTAGTAGAATTTTATATTTTTAGTTTCACTATGTTGGCCAGGCTGGTCTTGAACTCCTGACCTCCAAGTGATCTGCCTGCCTCAGCCTCCCAAAGTGCTGGGATTACAGGCTTGAGCCACCACACCAAGCCTGAATCTCAATTTTCTTATCTGTAAGATGAGGATGATAATGATAATAATAATAATTTCTGAATCTTGTGAGAGTCTTGAGACATTAAATGGGAATATATGTGAGAGCTTTTTATTATGATCTGAAGTGCTGCAAAATGTCACTTAAAAATTAACTTTTTGTTATGAATCCTCTTTTATAAAGCTCAAACTGAGGCTCAAAGAGAGACGTAGTTAGGGCTGGAAAAAGGTCTTCTGATTGGCCACTCAGTTTCTTTTCACCAGGTTGCTGCACTGGGCCTGTCTTTTAGTAAAGCAATTGTTGGCGAGAACAAGTTCCTGGGGGAAATGAACATGTGCTGGGAGGGAGGGAAAGAGAGTAGAGGCTCTCCCTTCAAGGGTATGGAGAGGGCAATGGAAGGGGAGGGGGCAGAGACAAACTTGCCTACCTTCTCAGTGTGCTGAGGGCTCTGAGGCTAAGCCTGCTCCAGGTTAAGGTTCTCTACTGCTGACTTTCTCCGTCTCTCTCAATTTGCCTGTGTGGTTGAAGCTGATCTAGCATAAAATAACAGGCTTTTTAGCACAGTTTGAAAGCAAACTCAGGCTTTAATGATCAGTTTCCTGTCCCCTAGTATTTTCTTTCAAGCAAAGGCCATGTTTTTGTAATACTCCATTTCAATGGACTGTTCTTTCGGCTCCAGCAAACATTCCTAAGTGGTAGGTTTGAGGAGGTGTTCTAATTTATTGTTTCCGGTGTCCAATAACCTTGCAGAAGTATCTGTCTTCATGCCCTCCAAGGCCATGTTATTTTAGAAAGTTACAGCATTTAAAATCATTCTCTAATAAAAGCAAGTGCCACTAATTCTAAGTAAAGTGAGCTTTACAAATAAGACCAGCTGTGAATGTTTAAAGAAAAAAAAAAGCAAGAGAAAAAACCAAACTTCAACAACAGGAGTCCATAAGTGCAAACTGTATGCAGCTGAACTTCAGGAATTTTAGCATCCATTTAAAAAGATGTCTTCAGCAAATTCATCTAAATTAGCTAAAAATGCTTGACACGATGAACATGTTGTGTCTCTAGGCCAGTATTCAATCCAGGTCAAGGAATCTAAAGGGTAGATGTACCTACCAAGAAACAAAGCGTTTGTGAGGTGGCCAGTACAGAAAAGCCGGATTTGATTTCTTTTATAAGAGCCCAGCTGTGGTCAGGTCCCTAGGGATCAGGTTGTCCACCAAACTCTTCTGTACCGGCCTCTCCTGGAGGTGTTCACAAACCCTTAAGGAAACATGAAGCTGCCTGGGGCTCCCATATTAAAGGCAGAAATGGCATCTATTTCAATGACTAGCTTCTAAAAGCAGAGAATATAATGCTTATTTACACATTTTCCTCTTTACAAACCACAGTCTGAGAACCTATCAAGGGAGCTGGTGTGGTGGTTAGGGGAGGTGCGGTGAGTACTTTCAGATTCATCATCAGGTCCAGATACTCAGATGGTTAATCAGGCAGCGAAGCCCTCAGCTGCCACGATGGTTTTAAATCATTCTCTGTTTGACACTCATATTATTTCACTGATGTTCAAAATGGCTTGTTGGTTAAGAGCAGGGCCATAAGAAACACGTAGTGTATTTAAGAATAAATCATACTCAGTTTTGGAGGGAAGATCAGTGACTGAAAAATATTGGTGACTTACCTGAAAGTGAAATTGTATTTTATCTGGAGAGCTTCTTTCCCCATAATTAAGTACTGTCTTCCTTTCACCAGCTCAGCGTTAGCGCAGGTTACCTTTTTAATGAAGGTGATTTCAGAGTCTTTCTCAGCAACAGCTTCCCCTGAGAGACATGTAAGTCAAGTAAGGTTAAAACATTCATATTTTAATGTCACAATGATAAACTCTCAAGCTTTCTGGTTCCTCGTGGCTACTGAGAGGTTCTTGGCTAGTGGAGAGCAGTGATATCCATGTGGTTAAGGCTTCAGTCTCTGGAGCCAGACTGTCTGGGTTAAACTCTAAGAATGCCGCTTCCTGGCTATGTGACTCCGGGAAAATGATTTATGTTATCTGTATAAGGCCTTAGACCTTCATCTGAAGACTGGGCATGATAATAAAACCTACCTTGTAGAACCATTGTGAAATTAAATGGGTTAATATATAAAAAGTGCCTGGAACATAGTAGGAGCTATGTAAGTACTTATTATTACTCTTATAGAACCAGAATTAAAAGAAGGCTCTCTATAGTTGAACAATATTAATCTCCACATTATATAGTAAAATATAAAATTGTTTGGTAGTTGGCAACTGTCAACTTTGTAGAAAAGTACAAAATGTGAAAGACTTGGAAAACTTCAAAGATAATAATTTTGGGATTCCCAAAGAACTCACAAGTAGCCCATTCCCCTATCTGGAATGCATTCCTCCCCATGTTGGCCTATTGAATTTCATTTATCTTAAAAGTCTCCTTCAATTCTCACAGTATCCAGTAAAATATTCCCGGATGCTCTTTGTTTTAAATATATGTCTGTCTCCTCCTTACCTCTTTTACACTTGAGTTTCTATCACAATGTTTTGTCCCACATCTGTCCTTCTAGCTAGACTAGAAACTTCTTAAGGCATGGACTGTGTCTGATTTATCGCTATATATCCAGAGCTGATATTTAACTATTAAACTCTGGCAGAGTCATCTTAATTGTTAAGTCCTGAAAAACTTCTGAACCGATTGGCAAATAGTGTATAATAGAAATTGTGTAAATGGTAACCTTTCATTAGTAATATAAATTTCGGTGTACACTCATTAGTTCAAGCTGATTTCTTAGGCTGCCCTGATGGTGTAGATTCCTATTATGTCAATATCTGAGCAGCATTACCAGTACTATCTGCCATTTCAGTGCCTGTCATAGTAAGCAGTGTGGCTGTATGGGGCCTTATTTTTTAAACTTCTCATCATGGAAAATTTAAAGTATATTCAGAAGAGAGAACAGGCATCTACCCTGGGCTTCAACAATAACTTTTATTCTTCTGTATCCTCACCTATTATAAGCACTCTGTCCTTTGGAGAAATACCAATTTATCATTATCCTCAAACTACAGTTTGCCCTTGATTCTAAATGGTTTATTGTCACTGTGCCGCAATTCTTCTGTAAGTAGTGTGTGGTATTTTTATATTTATAAAAATTCAAAATTTATAAGTGTTAAAAATGAACCCAGAATGAGGAGATGAAGTATGCAAATGTTTCTTAACATTTCCTTTTAAATATCATAAAATGCATCTTTGGATCTACAGGAGAACAAAGAAGAAATGATACTAATAAAAAAAAACTGTAGCTTGGGAATCATCTGATTCTATGAAAAATTCAGAACAGTCTAAAATGTCTTTTGGTACTATGCAAGAATCAGTATCAAATAAAACAAATAATTTGTATTTCTGGAATGAAAAGCACTTTGTTATTTCAGTAAAAAGAGAATGGCTTATTATTGCTTGTAATATGAATATTGGATGAAAATGGTGCTCAAAAGTTGGATTGTAGAAAGATCAAAGTTCTAAACACTTATTTCATTAGAATGGCAACTAGCCTGCAAATTAAAAAATTATGACCATCAATGAAGAAAAAAATAAAATAACATCACAAATAAGTTTCATACAATGAAACTTTCAAAATAGCAAAAATTTAAAAAATTATCAAAGTGTTGATAAAGCAAATACAAAATTGAAAAATATTACTAGGATTTTAAAATTCTAGGGTATGGTTAGTAATAATCAAGCTGGGAGGCTGAGGAGAGAGGATCCCTTGAACCTAGGAGTTTGAGACCAGCCTGAACAACATGGTGGGACCCCGTCTCAGAAGAAAAGAAATCAGACATTTTAGGACTTAAAATATTTGATAGAATTTCAAAAGAGAAAAATATTTAGTATAAACATATTAATGCAATTTAGCTTTATAGTCCTACTTATTGCAAAATTTATATCAATTGAAATGAGGCCAGGTGTGATGACTCACACATGTAATCCTGGCATTTCAGGAGTCTGAGGCGAGTGGATTACTTGAGCCCAGGAGTTCAAGACCAGCCTGGCCAACATGTAAGACCCCATCTCCACAAAAATACAAAAATAAGTCAGGTGTGGTGGTGCATGTCTGTAATCCCAGCTACTCAGGAAGCTGAGGCAGGAGAATCACTTGAACCTGGGAAGCAGAGGTTGCAGTGAGCCAAGATCGTGCCACTGCACTCCAGCCTGGGTGACAGAGTGAAACTTCATCTCAAAAAAAAAAAAAGCAATCCCATTCACAATAGCCACACACACACAAAAATGCCTAGGAATACAGCTAACTAGGGAGGTGAATGATCTCTACAATGAGAATTACAAAACACTGCTCAAAGAAATCAGAGATGACACAAAGAAATCAGAGATGACACAAACAAATGGAAAAACATTCCATGCTCATGGATAGGAAGAATTAATATTGTTAAAATGGCCATACTGCCCAAAGCAATTTACAGATTTAATGCTATTCCCATCAAAATACCAATGTCATTTTTCTATTTTTCATAAAATTGGAAAAAAACATTTTAATATTCATATGGAACAAAGAAAGAACTTGAATAGCCTAATGAATTCTAAGCAAAAGAACAAAGCTAGAGGCCTCCTACTACCTGACTTCTAACTATATTACAAGGCTACAGTAACCAAAGCAGCATGTTACTGATACCAAAAAAGACACATAGGCCAATGGAACAGGTTAGAGAACCCAGAAATAAAGCCACACACCTACAACCATCTGATCTTCAACAAAATCAATAAAAACAAGCAATGGAGGAAGGACTCCCTAGTCAATAAATGGTGCTGGGATAACTGGCTAGCCACATGCCAAAGAATGAAACTGGACCCCTTCCTTTCATCATATGTAAAAATCAACTCAAGATGGATTAAATACTTAAATCTAAAACTTAAAATTATAAAAATCCTAGAAAAAAATCCAGGAAATACCATTCTGTAAATAGGCACTGGCAAAGATTTCATGACAAAGACTCCAAATGTAATTGCAACAGAAACAAAAATTGACAAATGGGACCTAATTAAGGAGCTGCTTCTGCACAGCAAAATAAACTATTAACAGAGTAAACAGACAATGTACAGAGTGGGAGAACATTTTTTGCAAACTATGCATCTGATAAATTTTTAATATCCAGAATCTATAAGGAACTTAAATCAACAAGCAAAAAACAACCCTATTAAAACAATGGGCAAAGGACATGAATAGACACTTCTCAAAAGAAGCTATACACGTAGCCAACAAGCACATGAAAAAATGCTCAACATCACTAATCACTAGAGAATTGCAAATTGAGGCCGGGCGCGGTGGCTCAAGCCTGTAATCCCAGCACTTTGGGAGGCCGAGACGGGCGGATCACGAGGTCAGGAGATCGAGACCATCCTGGCTAACACGGTGAAACCCCATCTCTACTAAAAAATACAAAAAACTAGCCAGGCGTGGTGGCGGCGCCTGTAGTCCCAGCTACTCGGGAGGCTGAGGCAGGAGAATGGCGTAAACCCGGGAGGCGGAGCTTGCAGTGAGCTGAGATCCGGCCACTGCACTCCAGCCTGGGCGACAGAGCCAGACTCCGTCTCAAAAAAAAAAAAAAAAAAAAAAAAAAAAAGAGAGAATTGCAAATTGAAACTACAAAATGCTATCTCACACCCAGTCAGAATGGCTATAATTAAAGAGTCAAAAAATAACAGATACTGGCAGGTTTGCAGAGAAAAGGGAATGCTTATATACCACTGGTGGGAATGTAAATTAGTTCAGCCACTGTGGAAAGCAGTTTGGAAATTTCTCAAAGAATTTAAAACAGAATTACCATTTGACCCATCAATTCCATTATTGGGCATATACTCAAAGGAATAGAAATCATCTCTCCATGAAGACACATGCACATATATGTTCATCACAGCACTATTCATAATGGAAAAGACATGAAATCAACCTAAATGTCCATCAGTGGTGGACTGGATAAAGGAAATGTGGGACATAGACACCATGGAATACTATGCAGCCATCAAAAGGATGAAATCATGTTCTTTCCAGCATCATGGATGCAGAGCCAGAGGCCATTAACCTAAGTGAATTAACACAGTAACAGAAAATCAAATATCACATATTTTCACTTATAAGTGGGAACTAAACACTGAGTACACATGGACACAAAGAAGGGAACACTAGACAGCAGAGCCTACTTGAGGGTAGAGGGTGGGAAGAGGGTGAGGACTGAAAAATTATCTGTTGGGTACTATGCTTATTACTTGGGTGACAAAATAATCTATCTACCAAACCCCTACGACATGCAATTTACCCATGTAGCAAACTTGCACATGTATCCCCTGAGCCTAAAATAAAAGTTGGAAAGAAAAAGAAATTGGACAATTACACAATTAAAAAAACCATTTTGCTGAAGTTTGAGAAAAATGAATTCAGTGAGAAATGTTTATATGAACATCTTTAAGAAATGTTTCTCCCCAAGTAGAATATAAGCTTTAAAAAGGCAGGAGGTCTGTCTTATTTGCGTTGTATCTTCTGCATCTAATACAATGCCTGGCACATAGTCAGTACTAAATAGTTGTTGAATGAAAGAACGAATGAATGAATGAATTCTCACCAGTTTTGTAGATATCCAGAAGGGTTGCCTTGTACTTGACAAAAACATTTTCTGTAGTGATGGATGTGATGCTAACTTTATAAGCTGGTAAAAGACAAACAAAAATGAAACAATTCAGTCTTAATACTATTAATGCTATGTCCAGTAGAAGCCAGAATTTGTCAAACATGAGAAATGAAGCATGGCGAACTATTATAGTTCTTATTTCCTCCAAGAAGCTTTCCCCAGTCCCCTCAGTCTGATTCAATCTCTCAATCTATTAGAATCATTAGCCCTGGCCAATGCTATAGAACAGGCTGATTAGAATAAGAGACATATTTAATAAAATAACAGAAGCACATACAACAAACAAACAAGATAAACCTTCGTTAGATGTTAAGTTCAGAGGCTGATCCTTTAAGATGAGTGGAGTCATGCCTATGGGCATCTTTTGAAGAGCCCCTTCATTCTCTTCTCCATGGCCACAGAGGAAGCCTTATCTCTCATTCAGGTCAACCATGTGAGCTTTCTTGGTTCCTTGCTTTGCTTCCTCCTATAGTTCCACTGGCTTTAATCTTTGGTTTTTAGGATGATTCTGTTGTCTCACTCACCCTTGCTTGGCAACTACCCAACATGAGCTGCCCACAATCCTGTTTTCTCCTCATTCAGACATCAATGTTTGATGCACAATGTGCTTGACCTCAGGTCTGGAAAGACCAGCTTGAAGGGACCTGTTCTTTCTATGTGGCCTCAGGAGAGGTTTATTTTATTTTTGCTTTTGATCTTTCCATTTTTTGTTTTGAAATGAGTGACCTAAAAGATTTGTTCATTCTAGATATCCCTCAAGTCTTTAAGTCTATCCCAGTTATAGATTGACAGATCGAGAGATAGATAGGTGAACTCATCATGGCAGAACCAGGGGCTATGTAAATTAGTGGCTTAAAATGCATGAAAAATGTGCTGAATTTCAGATTCATAGTCTTTATAATGGACATGGGCAATGTACTTACTATGTGGGCCTGAGTAGAGAGACAGAACTACTTAATTTTGTTTCTATTCTGTTATTCCAATAATAGCATGTAGTCCAGAAAAAGCCAGCTAAGTGTTTTCTTGAAACAACACAATAAACCCAAATTGCATTTATTCTCTGTGTTAAAATAGATTTCTGATATTTTAGATTTAAAATAGTTCTAAAATGGAGGGAAGAAATAATTTAGTGGAATTTTTGTTTGTTAAAACACTATAGTATTCTCAAGTCTTCATGTATTTAACAAACTGCATTGGGTCTACACTGAGTCAGGCAGCTTTTTAGGTTTTTTTTTTTTTTTTTTTTTAATCAAGATAAATTCAAAGGAAAGAAATGTTATTAACCATACAAAACTCATTCTGTTGCCTGAATTACTATTAAGAGAATTCAGTAGACTTCAATGGAAAAAATACTGGAGATCAGGATGCATCTCAATTCTATCACTTGCTTTCTGCATGACCTTGAGCAAATTATTTAATCTCCCTGAGCCTCAGTTTCTTCACTGGCAAATAGTGATAATCCTCTGTTACAATTTTTTTTTTTTTGACAGGGTTTTACTCTGTCACTCAGTCTGGAGTGCAATGGCTCACTGCAATCTCCCCACCTCCCAGGCTCAAGTGATCCTCCTGCCTCAGTCTCCCAAGTAGCTAGGACTACAGGCACCAGCCATCAATGCACATCTAATTTTTGTATTTTTTGAAGAGACAGGGTTTTGCCATGTTGCCCAGGCTGGTCTAGAACCCGTGAGCTCAAAGTGATCTGCCCGCCTCAGCCTCCCAAAGTGCTGGGACTACAGGCATGAGCTACCGCGCCCAGCCCTCATAAAGTTCTTATGAGACCCTTTCCATAGGAATGAGAACCCTTTCCATTGCAATGAGAAACTGTCTATGAAAGCTGTTGCTAAACACAAAGTACCAAATTGGCTGTACTTATTTTTTAAATTTATAAATAACACCCTTCCAATTTCTTTCTTTTATTTTCTTTTTTCTTTTTTTTTGTTTTTTTTTTGAGACAGAGTCTCGCTGTGTTGCCCAGTTTGGAATGCAGTGGCACGATCTTGGCTCACTGCAACCTCTTTCTCCTGGGTTCAAGCGATTCTCCTGCCTCACCCTCCTGAGTAGCTGGGATTACAGGCATGCACCAATATGCTTGGCTAATTTTTGTATTTTTAGTAGAGACAGGGTTTTGCCATGTTCGCCCCAGGCTGGTCTTGAACTCCTGACCTCAGGTGATTCACCCACCTCGGCCTCCCAAAGTGCTGGTATTACAGGCATGAGCCACTGCGCCCGGCTCCACCCTTCCAATTTTAAAATGAAAAAATGATTTGAGATAGTGTACGATATACTCTCTCTCTTCAAAAAATGCCAGCAATAAACATCAAAAACTGAATAGAAAATAAAGGAGCTAATTTTATCAGGAACTGAGACAAGGCTGCAACTGAACTTGAACACTAATTTAGCTCTGAGCTCTGGATAACTAGAAGGATTGAGATTCACTTTTTGAAACGGAGAATGTCTCAAACATGGATTGCAATTCTGAATATATTAAAAATTATTTGGTATTTATATTTTTACACTGAAGAGATTTTTTAAAAACCAACTCCCCTAAACCACCTTTGCCTCTGCCTCTGGTCTATCAATTGGAAGAGTACGGAACTGAAATCTTATACCTCTGTGGCTTCTCAAAAGTTCCCTTTGACTATGTTTTAGTGCCTGTAATTGAAAAAGATCTATTAGAGGAAAGTGTCTTGGCTGGGTATACATGTCACTTCTATTATTTATAATGAAAATCACATTTCTTTGCTGGGGAATAAAAAACTTTTCATGTTAGTGCTAAAAATCAATGGCATTTTCCTTCAGGGGATCACATGGAATGTTGTATCCATATAATCACTATGTAAAGTTTTTGATCTTTCTAACTGAACACGTTTTCATAAAATTTCATGTTTAAAGGAGCTATATTGAACTTTTGAACTCACCATATGCAATCTCTGGGTTACATGCTGTTTGTTTTCTAGTCTCTGCAGAGATTGTCAGATCCAATTCTTTCTGCATTTGCCCACAATCAGCTGGATTTTGTGAAAATTGGTAAAACGAAGGTTAATGTAAAGAAGTAGACACTCTTTCTAGGAGTAAACACAGTTTCTCATGAACCCAGAGACAACCCAATAAAACCTTACAAATCTCAGATTTCTAAGACCTGCCCACTTTCTTTTCTTTCATAAAGCGAAACATTACATTACATAAAGCAAAAACATTACATTACATAAAGCAAAAACAAACCAAACAAAAAACAAAATCTTGAGCATAAGTCACAGCCCAGGACAGCTTTGAATGTGGCACAACACAAATTCGTAAAGTTTCTTAAAATGTTATGAGATTTTTTTGTGATTTTTGTTTTAGCTCATTAGCTATTGTCAGTGTTAGTGTATTTTATGTATGGCCCAAGACAATTCTTCTTCCAATGTGGCCCACTGAAGCCAAAAGACTGGACACCCCTGGCATAAGACTTACTGTTAGACTGGGTGGCTACTCCACATTCAGGTCCTTAGAAATGTATGTGCTTCCCTTGATGAAAGGGGGAAATTTTTCCATTTTGAGTATAATCAGAAGTCCTTCAAAGGACCCAGAATGATAATGTTACTGATATATAGCCATAAAATGGCACAATAAGTACCTAGAAAATGTGTAGCTATTGAGGATTTTGAAAAAACCAAAACTAACTCAGCCCCTTATGGAGCCAGCTGTTGATTACTGGTGAGTTCTGGATCTTTTCCTTGGCCAAGAAGGCTTTCTTCAATTTACGAAAGACTAAATGGAACTGGACAATGAATAGAATTCCATTAACTGGGAAGTAAAATAGAAAAGAAACAGAAGCTAGTGGTTCAGTCCTGAGCCTCTGGTCCTGTATGTTAAAAAGACTAGGTGAAAGTAAAATTTCACATCATGTTGTCCCTATAATATTCAACAACCATCTCGATGGTGTTCCCCTGCCTCTGTACAGCATGAACTATCAGGTTGTTCAGGACCTGTGAAAGCGTAGTTTTACAATGCTCAGGAATCATTAGCTTTCAATTAGCTGAGATAGCATTTCTACTTCTGAGAAAGAACAGTTTACCAAACAGTGTCCCCCAGATTAACCTCAGGTTATGAAAGACTGCTTTAAATAAGCATGCAGCCTAAACATGTTAAATAAAGTTTACCTTCTATACACTTGCATGTGGCTCCTTCACAGACTTTCTGAATTTTGATATTGGAAGTACTATAAAACATGGTACACTGTTTATCTGTGGCAACGAAAGTGTGGTTAACAGAAGTGGTTTGAAGAACAACACATGTACTAATTGGCGAGTCTCTTACATGGAGCCTCAGAGATTGCTTATTCTAAATCCTTCTTTTTATAGTTAAGGCCCAGGGAGGTGAAATTATAAATTGGCTGTCCTGGGAAGGGTTCCCCTACCCTCAGAAAGAGCTCCCCTTTTTAGCTTAGTTCTGTGCTTAAAACACTTGTTTCTCAGAAATAAAATATTTTATGCTTCTATAAGTAACAAGAAAATAAATTATGTTGCATGAGGATCTTTTGAAAGAGTTGGAATTGTTTAGGGTGGACAAGGGAAGAAAAGCATATATCTATGTAACTCTATATATCTATCTCAAGGAGAAGAGGGACTATGTATGTTCTATGTGATTTCAGAATATAAAACTAGAATGAATGGGTGTCAGAGTTTTGGTTCACTTTAAGAATTTTCTAACAAGTAGAACTGCCCAAGGTGGCGTCATCTGTCTTGTGAACCAATAAGCTCTCCAATCACATAACATTCTCAAAAGTGGCTGAGTAGTCAAATGTGGTATCACTCGTTCATAAATATTTATTGAGTTCACATTCTATACTTGACACTGCATTAGATACTAGGGACACAAGAATGAAAACACCCTGGAGTTGATGAGAAAGACATACAAATAATTGAATGCAATCTGACAGCTGCTATAACAGAGCTATCTGCAAAGTGTCACAAGAATATAGATGGGCTAGAAGTTGTTCTGGGGGAATTGAGTTGGTTTCTCTCAAAAGGAGAGAGATGATTTATCTGTGAACACCATAGATAAACCTGAGGCAAAGAATCTTGAAGTTGGAGGCACTACAATCCATTTATTTTAAAAATGAAGAAACTGAGGACTGAGGTAAAATGGTCTGCTCAATGTCAAGAAGTAGTTTATGTACAATATTTTGTATACAGTAGTTTGAATGTTCAAATTGGGACTTTTATGAAGAGTGGTCTCTAAGAGAGGCAATACATAAAATTTACAGGACTCTAGTGGATTTCTAAATGTTCTGTAAAGAACACAAAGTATTCTTCTGAAGAAATGTTAGCATGGAGTTGATTACCTGGTCTGTGGTATTCATACACTGTGAAAGTGGCCGGACTAAGAAACCCAACTTCAAAGAGTTCAAAAATCCGGAATCGTACACAAAGGAAATCACTGGAGGGGATCTGTTTAACAAATTCAAGGATTTAAGGAAATTACGGAGAGACGGTATTTATAATCTTTTAGCCTGTATATTTTGAATAGTAATAGTAAAGGAAACATGGTTGGAGGTGGAGCTTACCGAATTCAGTTGCAGAATAACATGTCCGTCTTTGATTTGGTAATCAGTGAATAGCTGATCCACCCCTTCCACAAGCTAAGGGGGAAAAGAGAGAAGCTTGAATTTCATTTCATTATCTTTTTGTTTAAATGCATTCACCTGTTGATGAGATGTCACATCGCAGGGATGTGATCTGTTGTTCAAAGAAACTGAAGAGCAGTTCCTCTTCTTGAAAAAGTCTGAACACATTAGCATATAAACTCATATTTTTCAGAGCATGCTAGTGTATGCTTCTGTTTCACTTTGATAAATCAAAACTTAGGTTAATTATGTTTTGAAAGGAATATTCTGGCCAGGCCTGGTGGCTTACGCCTGTAATCCCAGCAGTTTGGGAGGCCAAAGCCAGTGGATCAACCTGATGTCAGGAGTTGGAGACCAACCTGACTGACAAGGTGAAACCTCGTCTCTACTAAAACTACAAAAAAAAATTAGCAAGGCGTGGTGGTGCATGCCTGTAATCCCAGCTACTCGGGAGGCTGAGGCAGGAGAATCACTTGAACCCGGGAGGCGGGGTTGTAGTGAGCCATGATCGCATCTTTGCACTCCAGCCTAGGCAACAAGAGTGAAAATCCATCTCAAAAAAAAAACAAAAACAAAAAACAGAGAATATTCTGGGTGATTCTATACAAGTTGTATATTAAAATGAAAGAAAGTAAAATTGTCTGTAAAATAATTCAGAAAAGAAAACAAAGAATTTACATGATTTAAAAGAAAACACATACAGCTTTTAAGTCTTCTTCATTTGCATTGATTCCAGTAGGCAAGGAGATGTCCATCACTGCATGAGAGGATCCAGAAGATGATTCTTCCCTGCTGGGCTTGTAGCTAAAATAAAAAAGAGGTTAGAAAATGTAATAAACAAGTGAATAAGATTCTTTAAGAAAGGACACTGTTCCTTAACGGACCTTAATTTTTAAATTTGGGTTTCCATTTATTTACTTTTCTACAATGTATGGGTTAAAATCTCTGACTTTAGAGTTGCAAGAGATCTTTGAGTCATCTATTCTCTTTCCTCACTTGATCAATAATCTCAATGAACCACTCTCCTGGAACACAGAAGTCATCCACACCAAGCTAACTAGCTGGGGAAACTCAGAATGAGAGTAAGGCACTGGTTCAAGGTCACACGGCTAATTCATGCAGAGCTGTAGAAGAATCCAGGTCTTTGGAGTCTCACGTTAGTTTATTTTCTAATGAAGCATATTCCAAGGGAAAAAATTAGTTGTATGTTGAAAAGAGATTCAATAAACATGTCCAGGAAAAGCTGGAAGAAAATACAGTAAGGCCAGGCATGGTGGCTCACGTCTGCAATCCCAGCACTTTGGGAGGCCAAGGCAGGCGGATCGCTTGAGGTCAGGAGTTCAAGAGCAGCCTGGCTAACACGGTGAAACTCCGTCTTTGCTAAAAATATAAAAAAATTTAGCCGGGCGTGGTGGCACATGCCTGTAATCCCAGCTATAGGAGAACTGCTTGAACCTGGGAGGCAGAGGTTGTAGTGAGCCGAGATCACACCACTTCACTTCAGCCTGGGCGACAGAGCGAGACTCCCTCTTTAAAAACAAACCAACCAACAAAAGAACCCACTAAATATTAGTAGCTACTTTCTCTGGATGGTGAGATTATAAGCGATTATCTCTTTTCTTTTTCATGCTTTTCTCTATTTTCTAAATTTCCCATAATAGCTACTTTATGTAGAAAATGTTTCAAGGACTATCCTTTCAGTAGGAATTCTGCTAGAAGGAAGTTAAGGAGAAATGCAAAAAGGGCACAATGGGAGGGTTTTGTTTTTGTTTTTGTTTTGTAAGAGAGAAAAGAATACTGAAAGGGAGAATCAGGAAACTTGGGTTTTATTCCAGTTCTGAGATTCCCACAAATCATTTCCCCCTTCTAAGATCATTTTCTTATTTGTGAAATTAACTGTGAAGAAGTATAAGCTTGTATTTTAAATTTATCTTTATAATTCCCAGGCTTTGATTTTGGGTGGCAGAGGCTTACAGCTACCATTAAGAGATGTTAGAAGACATAAAAGAGACAGGCTGGCTGAGGCTGGGGCAGAGACACAGGGAGTGTGGTTCTGCAAAAGTTGATTTCAGGTTCCAACCTCACCTCAAGATGCTTGAGAGGCAGCTGGATGTTTGAGAGTGAAGCTTGGGAGAGCAGACAGGATTAAAGGAAGAAATTAAAAGACAGCTTCATAACAGGGAAAATGAATTTATCTCACCTACAGGTATGAATGTTGGTGGAAGAGGAGACACTGTGCAAGTTAGTGAGGGGTCAGGGCATATCTTTTCCTCAATGACACCTCATGGAGCATATATAACACAATCCCAGCTGGGCGCAGTGGCTCACACCTGTCCTCCCAGCACTTTGAGAAGCTGAGGCGGATCAGTTGAGGCCAGGAGTTTGAGACCAGCCTGGCCAACATGGTGAAATCTTTTCTTTACTAAAAATACAAAAATTAGCTGGGTGTGGTAGCGCACACCTGTAATCCCAGCTACTTAAGAGGCTGAGGCACGAGAATCGCTTGAGGCTGGGAGGCAGAGGTTGCAGTGAGCTGAGATCGCACCATTGCACTCCAGCCTGGGCAACAGAGCAAGACTCTGCCTCAAAAATAAATAAATAAATAAATAAAAGCAATCCCCAATAGAAGTTATAGATGTAATATTTGCCACAATAATGAAAAGTATTCTAAAATATCTGACTCATAAAAATTTAACCCTATTCTCCACCAAATTAACAATTTAGAACAGAATATAAAACATTTGGAACTCTAATGTGACATCTGAATATCTCGCTAATTGGATGGGTAGAAGCAGAGAACTCTTGCTCACAGATGCAAACACTTTGTCAGCAGGATGGAAAAGGGCCTCCTGAGTGGAGAGTGTCTATGAAAAGGTTGCTGGAGCCTTGATGACTGGTTGCCATGGAGACTGTTTCAATGGTGGAACAGAAATCCTCCTTTCAAGAAGCCCTTTGCCTGCTGCCAAAACCAGCAATCTTCCCCAAAGGCATTTTGTTGCGAGGGAAATGAAATCCTGTTTTTCTTTTCTTAGGAATACAACAGAGAGGTTGTAAAAAGGTAAATACACGAAAGAGACCCTCTGAACACAGAAACTTCATGCTGGCATTTTTTAATCAGGAGAGAGAATATTTGAAGGCAAAGAAGTTCTTACATGAATAAGTACTACACAGTTCCTTTTGGAATTTACCCAACCTAACTTCAGTGTCAACAGAGCCAAAAGCATATTCCACCCGCCTTTCTGGAACATTTTGTCCCCAATTTGTAAAAACCAAAGGATAGACTATTCAAGATTGCATTTCTCCTTGCTTTCTTTTGTATATTGATAATCTGGAATTAGGCCTCCTGCCAATGAAGTCAAATGAACGAGTTTTTGATAACAGCCTTTTTCTGTACGGCAGAATTGTGGACAATTAGAACCGGCAGAAAACTTGAGATAAGGTAGTGCAATATCTTTGCTTCATAGAAGAGGATCGGAGAAGTAAGCTGATGTCCTGAAGGTCACTGGAGTTCTTACTGGCAGAGGCTATCCGACAGGTGTCTCACCCTATCAGAGAGGTCTTCTTTATGGCAAGTCCAGATGCTTCCCTGTAGGGTCCCAGGCACTGATTCGAGCTCTGCCCAGAAGTTTGCTTACACTTCCCTTTGACAACTGTTACAAATTTAAAGGTAACTGTGATCATGCTCCTCACCAGCTGGTAGGTGCCCAAGGGTAGGAATGGCATTCAGGAGGAAAGAAGCTGCCTGGGAAAGGTGACCTTACTGGAAAGAAGTTAGGGAATGAGGAAAGATGTTTGAGTGGGAACAGAGAGCAGGACTGGCCACAGAAGGAAGTAGGAAATGCTGGAAGGAAGAAATGCTGATGAGGAAGGAAATAGGACTGAATAGTGAAGGAATCCTAGGAAGCGATTGGGCTTGGGAGATAGAGAAGGCTGGGAAACAGCTGGGAGGGAGGCAGGGAGAAACAATGTGCTTTTCCTTGGGATTCGTGGTCTTAGATTACACTGATTGAAAGAGGTGGTTTAGGCTGAGCATGGTGGTTTAGGCTTGTAATCCCAACACTTTGGGAGGCTGAGGTGGGCAGATCACATGAGGTCAGGAGTTCGAGACCAGCCTGGCCAAATTGGTGAAACCCCATCTCTACTAAAAATAAAAAAATTAGCTGGGCGTGGTGTTGTGTGTCTGTAATACCAGCTACTCAGGAGGCTGAGGAAGGAGAATCTCCCAAATCCGGGAGGCAGAGGTTGTAGTGAGCCGAGATCAGGCCACTGCACTCCAACCTGCGTTACAGAGTGAAAGTCTATCTCAAAAAAAAAAAAAGAGACAGTTTAGATACTGGATTGAACATCAGAGGCTGGGGAACTCTGTGAGCATTTGGCAGGCGACTTTATTTCTTTGGGTCTTAGTTTTTTCATTTCCAAAACAAGAGGATTATGATATCATCCCTAAGGTCCTTCTCAGCTCTCATCTTTTGCACAACACTATTGAATTTCCATGTTATCCACAGTGGGTGCGTGATTATAAGTAAAATCAGCAAAATGCCATCCATAGATATCACTGTTATTGACAATACAAGAGTTAAGAAAATAGAACACAACAGAAAGGATTGAGGGACGATGGAAAGATCAGGGAAGAAGTCTGTGTTACAGTCCTGCCTCTACCACTATCTGATCACACTGTGTGATCACCAAAGCCAAAAGTATGTACATATTTTCAAATACTTACATATTCTTTTCCTTTTTGGAGACAGGGTCTCACTTTTTCATTCAGGTTGGAGTGCAGTGGCATGGTCACAGCTCACTGTAGCCTCAACATCCTGGGCTCAAGCAATCCTCCTGCCTCAGCCTCCCAAGTAGCTGGGACTACAGGTGCGTGCCACCATGTCTGGCTAATTTTTAAAATTTGCTATAGAGATGGGGTCTGGCTATGGTGCCCAGGCTATTCTTGAACTCCTGGGCTCAAGCAATCCTCTCTCCTTGGCCTTCCAAAGTGTTGGGATTACAGTATGAGCCACCGTACCTGGCAAAAAACCTACACTTTCGTAAACATTTTAGGATGGTGGCTGTGGTAAGCAGAATAATGGCCCCCAAGGATGTCCATGTCCTAATCCCCTGAACCTGTGAATGTGTTACCTTATGTGGCAAAGAGAACTTTACAGATGTGATTAAACTAAGGATTTGAGATGGGGGTTTATTTGTGTAGGTCTAATGTAAGGACAAGAATCTTTATGAGGAAGGGAAGCAGGAGAGTCAGAGAAGGAGGTGTGATGATGGAAGCAGGGGTCACAGTCAGAGAGAGATTGGAAGATGCTGTGACACTTGTATTGAAGACAGACAGGGGCCACAAGCCAAAGAACACAGGGAGCCTCTAGAATTTGGAATAGGCAAACAAATTCTAGAGCTTCCAGAAGGAATACACCCCTACCCAACTCCTTGATTTTAGGACTTCTCACCTCTAGAATTGCAAGATAGTAAAACTGTGTTGGTTTAAACCATTATGTTTGCAATAAATTGTTACCTAGCAATAACAGGAAACTTAGTCAGGATAGGGTTTAACACCAATGGTTCTCAACCCTGGCTACCATTAGAATGACCTCTGGAGCACGGGACATTTGGACATCTCTAAGAGTTCTCCAGCTGACTTCAATGTGCAGGTTGAGTTGAGAATCTAGCTAATAATGGCCAGGGATTTTGTTAGGTAAGTGTGATTTTTCTAAGTAAGAGAGTAGGAACTGTTTTTGAGAGAATCTTTTATATTTTTTTCCTGTTTTTTTTTTTTTTAAATCACATCTCTATCCCTCTGAAAGAAAGAAAAAATTAATATTATACTGTTTGAATCAGAAGACAAAAATGAGAGAGAAAACTATTCTGAGCAAAACCAAGGCTGTTTTTTATGGTAAGTAGCTATTTAAGAATACATGTGTTCTCCGTTTTTAAACAATTGAACAATTTTGTATCCTCTGGGCATACTAAAATTTGAAAATATATTAAGAAACAATACTAAAACAAAAACGAGAACTTGGAGTCTATACTCACTTTTGTGGAAATGGGCTCACCTGGCACATGCTACTATGCGTTTGTAATCAGAGTTTCCGTAGCCTCTGTAGTGGGATGCTGGCATACGCAACAAGAAAGCAAACAGACAAATATAAGAGTAAACTGTTTTCAGCTGCTTTGGAACGTGTCAGAACAGAATCATTAATGAACAGATCTCTGAACACACTTAAAAATGATTTGTGATTTGGAAGCTTAGATACTTTCAGCGGTTCTAATGGAAATTCATGGCTATTGACAATACCAGGAAGTATTTAAATAATTAATTTAAATAATTAAAGTCTTTAAATAATTAACAGTTCACTGCTGTCAAATAACTTATAATTTAAGGAAGAAATGATTAAAGATAAATATGTATTGGTAATACGTTTGGGGGATGTTGGAGGGAGGAGGAGCAGATGCCTTGATCTGCTGGTAGTTGGGAAGTTTCCTGTAGGAACAGGCTTCTAAGCCATAGACGGAAAATATCAGGGCAGAGGCAGCAGCATTCATTCTGGCCCTGGAGGCCGTGGGGAGAGGAGGAGGACTGGAGTAGGCAAGTGGACTTGCTTTTGGACCAAGAAGGAAGAACCAACCAGCAGAGGGATGTGAGGGCCTTGGGTTAAAAAAAAAGGGTCGGGGTACATTTAAAGAAAGAATGGTAAGTACAGGAGAGACTAAGTTAAAGATGGAGGCAGAGAAATGTTCATTTGCTTGACCCCTTGGAACACAGAAAGGCTAAGGGATGGAAAACCAGCAGGGTGATAAGGGAATTCAAAGTCCTAGATTGGAAGGTTAACACAAAAGTAACAGAAATGCCGGCTTCTGGAATTAGACCTTAATGTGGCTTTACAACTAGTTACACTCTTTAAAAGTAACATAGTCAAAACAATTTATTGATCAATAGCAAATACATTTAGCTTAGTTATTGTTATTTAATATTAGCTTCCAACTGTATTAAAGAGTTATATATATTGCAAAAAATATATCTAATGTAAAAAATTTACTTGGATGTCAACCCGCTAAAGTATTTGATCAAGAAATTTTGCTTTTTGAGTAAGCACATTTTTCCTAATCAGAGAAGCTCTCTATGTATAAGCATGCTTTATTTTTAGCCAAAATTACAGGGTAAATCCTGCTGTTTTACCTTCAATATCCTGAGTATCAATTTTCAAATAAAAGCTGCAAACTTCCTCAGAGGTACTGGTTTTGTGAACTACAGTTGTTACCTACATTGGGGACAAGTAAGCAAGAAGAGTCTATTTAAAGTGGGAAAGTGACAAAGGTATTATGGCAACACTGCTGCTGCAGATGGGATGCTCGAAGAATCATTTTCATAATCCAGCACAAACGGTGTACATTAGCGACTCACTTTTCCAGCAGCTGGACTCTAAGCAAACTCCATAATCTAAACCTGAGAGGCCCAAAGTAAGCAAAAAATGACTTCTGGCCAGTCAGAATCTTGGTCTAAATTCCATGCAGTCAAATCTGGGCACCTTACTCTACAGGAGAGTTCCCAAGGTTCTTTTTCTTAAACCTTTCCACTTTAATTTTACACACAACACCACAAGGCTAAGGAGTGTGAGTTTCTTCCAGCCACACACCATAATGGCAAACAGCAAATTATAGGTGTGTGTGAATGGGCAGAGGTGCTGCCAGAAGTAGATACATTGACACCAACTAGAAGTGGCAGAAAAGTGGACAATCTCTCCTCCCCCATATAAACTTACAACAGTCCTTGAAGGAATGAATGTACTAAAGATAAAAATGTGATTAAAATTATTAATAGGATGTTAATTTATGCTCAGAACATGTAATTTAAGAATGCATGAACATACTTAAACAACCTAGAAAAATTTGCACCTGCCAGCCAGGCATGGTGGCTCGCTCCCGTAATCCCAGAACATTGGGAGGTCAAGATGGATGGATCAATTGAGGTCAGGAATTTGAGACCAGCCTGGCCAACATGGTGAAACTCCGTCTCTACTAAAAATAAAAAAAAATTAGCCGGGCCTAGTGGCATGTGCCTGTAATCCCACCTACTCGGGAAGCTGAGGCAGGAGAATTGCTTGGGCGGTGGAGGTTGCAGTGAGCCAAGATCACACCAGTGCACTCTAGCCTGGGTGACAGAGTGAGACTCCATTTAAAAAAAAAAAAAAAAAGAAAAAAGAAAAAAAATTGCAACTGCCAAGTGGCTAAAATGAAGAAACAAGCCTTTATGAATAACACATAAATCCCCCAAAATGCTTACTTAGTACAAATAGACACATAACTCATTATTGGATATCAATTAAATACTTACATGTACTGTAGCCAAGCCACTGCCAAATCCTGTACTGACAACGAGGTCATCATTGAGAAGCACCTGGAAAGATAATAGAGAAACCATGCTTTCTTTCATCATTTGATAGGGAGGGAGGATAGAGCTATGAAAAGTGGGCTGACACCTACCAGCCTCCTCTCTCAGATCTCCTCTGAGAGTAACTGGATGAGACACTGAAAATCCTATGCCCACGGCAGGTGCTAAACAAGGCTAGTATTTTCCCCTTTCCCTTCTACATGTAAATAAGATGTCTGAGATCTCCTGAGTGAACCAACAAAAGCAGCATGTCAGAGGTCACTTCTGGTTACATTTTCATTTACATATGGCCATGGTAAATCTGGATCTTCATCTCCTTTTGCCAACTGAATAAATTCCTTTCTGTGCCTAGCTCAGGAATCAGCATCCTGTGTGCCAATGGAGATCGTTTTCATCAGAACCCAGAGCAGGGAACCTCCACATAACTTGAAAGTGGGTGCATCTATCTTTGGTCCTCTCTGAGTTCCTCCTTTGCACCCTTTTTCCATCTCTTGATGATTTATCTTTTCCACTTGTCATGGCCTTTGTTTGCAGAAACCCCTGGTACCCCACCCCAAACCACTAGCACCCCACTCAAGCCTGCCAAATCCTTAGTTGCTGCTGCTCTTCTTCCCACTCTGCTAGTAGGAAAGTGAAGACATAAATGGAGTTAACTCATTCTCCTGCCCAGAGGAACTTTGTCATCCAAATGCTCCCTAATTTGTGGAAAGTAGGGGAGAGATAATTTTGAGCCCGAGGAGTTGGCCCTTCCTTTATTCCAAGCCTCCCCTTTCCTTTGCTTAGCACAATAATGCAAGAGGGATTGGGCATGTGTTAAAGTTTCTCAATCTTTCCTTCAAATTTTAGTAAATGTAGGAAAGTAGGTCAATGTTCTTGTTCTCCCTGATAGAATATAGCAGCATTTGCTGGAAAACGAGCGTCTTGAGATACTGCATGTGAAAAGCATGCATGACAAATAAGTTTGGGAAATGCTGTGCACTGTTCCCTGCCTCTGCCCCTTTTCACGCCCAGAGTCACCACACTTAATCACATACACATTACAGAACAGGGGAATTCTGGATTAAAAAACTTGTTTAACTTCATTTAAGCTAGAGTTTTTCATGCACACTCAACCACCTAACACTCTTTCATGGAACACATTTCAGGAAATGCTGGAGTAGAAAATTCCACACTGGATAATAACAGCCCAGGTGTTACATGGAAGCAGCATGCTGGGCTAAGGTTTAAATTTTGCTAGGATGACAAGAGGCCTCTTACAGCATTATCCCTATAGAAAAGAATAATTCCAGTTACCTCAGGTAGCTGGAAGGTCAAGAGATCCTCTTTAGAGCTCAGACTCAGAACATGAATCTCCGGTGAACTCTAAATGATCCCAGGGAAAGAAGACATATTCCCAAACTAGGGACCACAAGCACAAATGCCAGCAGAGGCCTGGACACAAAGCAGGTATGAACATAAATGCACATGCATACATCCTGTGACTGGTGGGGACTGCAGTAAATTGCAGAAGCCATGCCAATGCCCAGTGCCTTGCTGCCTGGTCTTTTGGTTTATTAAGGGAAGTTGGGAATCAGGTTTTTATTTGAAATCTCTGGATCTTTAAATGTTGGCATATATCTATGTCTATGTTTATATCCATATCCTTTTTTTTAGTGTGGGCCACCAGTTTGCAATTTTTGCATTAAATTTTATTTCTCCACTGGGCATGGGGGCTCATGCCTGTAATTCCAGCACTTTGGGAGGCCAAGGTGAGTGGATCACCAGAGGTCAGGAGTTTGAGACCAGCCTGGCCAAATGGTGAAATCCCGTATCTACGAAAAATACAAAAAATGAGCTGGGTATGGTGGCAGGCGCCTGTAATCCCACCTACTTGGGAGGCTGAGGCAGGAGAATTGCTTGAACCTGGGAGACGGAGGTTGCAGTAAGCCGAGGTTGCACCATTGCACTCTAACCTGGGTAACAAGAGCGAAACTCCATCTCAAAAAATATATATATATATTTCTCATACTTGTTTACTTTTAACAAACACCAATTTGTGAAAGATGTCAACAGTGAGGACTATTTCCAATTACTGTACACTTAAGTACACTTTAAAATAATGCAAACACAGTAATTAGAAAAATATGTATTAGCAGCTATATGTGGGCAGCTAATATTAATAGAGAACACAGTTTTTCCAACATGTCTTTTTCTTTGTGAAATTTTCATAAGCCATCAAAGTTACCACCTTTAAAAATCCAGCAGTAGCAAAGGACATGGGGCAAGGAGCTGGGGACCCCAAAGGCTGACTCCAGCCTGGCCACAGTCTGCATGTATGACCAGGGCCAGAAGGAACCACTAGCAGCTTCCCAGACATGCCTTCCCTCCTACACTCACTGTACTGCTCTGTGTGCTGTTATCTATGTCTGGAATGTTCTTCCTCTTTCTTCACTTGTCTAACTCATTCTGATTTTTTCAGATTTAACCCACACAGCTGGACACATCTGACAAACTCCTCCCATCTTTCAGCCAGGATCAGGGGGGCCCCTCTGTACTTCCATGTACCTATCAAGACTCTTATTTTTCACTATCTGCTTAAATGACAATCTCCCTGCAGTACGCTGACTGTGTTTTATTTTTGAATCCTCGATGCCCAGGATATAGCAGGCATCCCTGCTTAGGACATAACAGACACTCAATATATGTTTAAGTAGCGAAAAGATAGATTTATAAAATAAAGAGTGGGACAGATGATTTCAATGGTCTCAGCCAAATGTAAACTACTATACGAAGTTCTTCATTTACCTCTACTGGCCTCCCAAGGAAATTCTTGTCTGTCATTTTATAATTATGTAAGGGACCTTTATGCTTGTAAGTGACATCGATGTCCATATTCAAGCGGAGCTGTTTAACCAGGAGTGAATATTCTGTCAGGCCCTCGATGGCATTGATTGTGTCCTGTCAACAATCAGCAAGGCACAAAAATATGTTTAGTTCATTGATGTACTCCCTATTTACAAATGCCCTTTTTATGGGGGGTAGGGCAGCATTGTCTGGAGATGAAACTCCAGCTCACGCAGTAAGACTGGTTAAGAGCCCCATTGTGGAGGTGGAAGAAAGATCTCTCCCTCCTCAATAAAGATGATGCTGTTAGCAAGGACAGGAAGGAAGTGTGTTCTGCAAATGTAACCTCAGGCAAATCACTGTTTGCAGAATTCCTCTGAGTCTTTGCATGATTATCTCTTCCTCATCCTTCAGTCTGAGCTTAAGTATCTCCACAACAAGGCCATAAACTCCCCTTTCCCATTATTCTCTGTTTTAATGTTCCCTTTTTGCCCTTTATAGCACTCATCTCAATTTGTAATGCTTTTATTTATAGTTTATTGTTAGCCTACCCCACTGCAAAGTAAGATTCATGAGGCAAGTATGTAATATATTTTTCTTGATGCCTGCTGTGGTTTGAATGTCCCCCAAAGTTCATGTGTTGGAAGGCTTGGTCCCCAATGTGGCAGTGTTAGGAGGTGAGGCCTAATGGGAGGTGTTTGGGCCATGGGGGTGCCACTTTCATAAATG
Source organism: Chlorocebus sabaeus (assembly GCF_047675955.1). Taxonomy (NCBI): domain Eukaryota; kingdom Metazoa; phylum Chordata; class Mammalia; order Primates; family Cercopithecidae; genus Chlorocebus; species Chlorocebus sabaeus. The sequence goes on from NC_132915.1 coordinate 91,092,391, forward strand.
GATTAATGCTGCTTATTGTAGAAGTGAATTTGTTATAAAAGGATGAGTTTATACCCCACTCCCACCAACCCCCCACTCCACCTACTCTTTGCCCTTCCACCATGGAATAATGCAACAAGAATGCCTTCATCAGGTGCAGCCCCCTGATCTTGGACTTCCTAGGACCCAGAACCATGAGCTAATAAATTTCTGTACATTATAAATTATCCAGTGTGTCATTTTCTGTTATAGCAACACACAATGGACTAAGGTAATATCCATTGCATTTAGTAGGTACATATTTGTTGAAGGAATAAATGAATAAACTTTATCTTTCTGGACCTCATCTTTCTCATCTATAAAACTGAGAAACATGACTAGATCAGAGATGTTAAACAATGTGGCCATTCCCTCTGCCTATATCTAGGGGGCAAATGCTAATCAATAGGGCACTCTTTTCTGCTAACCCTATAATTGTACCCAAGATAAAACACATTAGATGGTCAGTAAATTAATACTGAAGGCCCTCTCTACGTCTAAATTTTATATATATAAATATACACACTCCATCATTATCTAAACATCCAGGCAACAGGGAAGATATTAGCATTCAATCTAAACTTTAAATATAAACATTTATTATACAACTACATAATAATTGGTTGTAATAAAAATATATACTCAAATGAGTTTACATTAAATAGCTAGATAGATTAACATATAACAATCAGTATTTCTCTCACTTTTTATTTATTTCGTTGTGGAGAAGGAGCATCAATACCTTTGTCTACATGGCAACCACTATTTATTACATAGGATATGATATAATTGCTAATAACCTTACTAGCCTTTCATGGTGATTTAGAATAATGAAGGAGGTACTGGGCTTAAAGTCAGGAGACATGAGTTCTGATTCTGGCTCTGCCATGAATTCCCTGAGTGAAACTCCCTGGGCTAATTTCCTCTTCTGTATAATAAGAGTGTTGACGCAGATAACCTCTAGGGGTCCTTCAATTCTAGACATTATTCATATCTATTGCATGCTCATTTGGTGGACAAAGCCATGGAGACCAGATGAGCGTGGTGTGGGAGAAAATAAAAATGTCTACAGGAAGATGAAACAAGACAAAGAAATGTTACCTGGGTTGAATAAAAGCCACCTCCATACCTCTGCTCTTCTGATAGCCATTTGATGATTGGGTTAACATAATTTATGTCTTTCAAGTTCAGACTGGTGAGTAAAGCATAGGCAGTTGTTTCTACCATACGTGCTGTACCAGTGTTAGGTACAGAGCTGTCTTTATGTTGAAGACTGTCTTTCCAAAAACGATAAATGGGTGGATTACCTGAACACCAACAAATCACATTCATTAATATGATTAAAAATGTGAATTTGACATAATAATTCTACCAGGTGTATTATGGCCTTCCAGTTTCTAGAAGCTACTTACTTTTTCTTGTTAGAGGAACTTCCTAAAGATGACCAATGCAAAGAGAGATCCCTTAATGTGGTGCTACTTGTCTTTACACATTGAGCATCCCTAATCTGAAAATCTGAAATATGAAATGCCTCCCAAATCTGAAAGTTTTTGAGCTCTGACATGATGCCACAGGGAGGTAATTTCATCCCTGACCTCATGTGACAGGTCACAGTCAAAATACAGTCAAAACTTTGTTTCATGCACAAAATTATTGACAATACTGTGTAAAATTACTTTCAAGCTGTGTGTAAAGGAAAGTACATATGAAACATAAATGAATTTCATGTTTAGCCTTGAGTCCCATCCCCAAGAAATATCATTTTATATATGTAAATATTCCAAAATCTGAAAAAAAATCTGAAATCTGAAATACTTCTGGTCCCAAGCAGTTCAGATAAAGAACACTCAACCTGTTTTTCGTTTTTTGGGTGTGTGTGTGTTTTGAGACAGGATCTTGCTGTCACCCAGGCTGGAGTGCAGTGGTGTGACTGTAGCTCACTGCAACCTCAATCTCTTGATGCTCCCACCTCAGCTTCTTGAGTGGCTGGGACTATAGGGATGTGCCACCATGCCCGGTTATGTTACCCAGCCTGGTCTCAAACTCCTGGGCTCACGCAACCCTCCTACCTTGGCCTCCCAAAGTACTGGGATTACAGGCATAAGCCACTGCACCCGGCCTCAATCTGTATTTTAAAATCAACATAGTACACATGTAGTAGGAAGGGGAAGTTTAGTAGAGTGGAAAGTACAGTAAACTGGGAATCAGTAGACCCAGCTTCTAGTCTTTCTTTCGTTACTAACTTACCATGTCACGTTGGGCAAATTCCTTTAGTTCTGTGTAACTCAGTTTCCTAATACCTGTAGTACAGATAACACTTTCTTCTATGCAGTGAAACTCAAATGAAATACTAAATTAAAAGATGTTGCAAACTAGAAAGCACCATGCATATATAAGGAATTATTATTATTATTATTATTATTATTACTGACACTAAAAAGTAAACGGGAGAACCTTTTTCCCTGAGAGGAAAATTTGCATCTTGGAAATTATGAGATTACACCTAAAGCCTTAGTTCAGTCTTTGATTATTTCTTTCCAATTTAAAGCACTCAAGACAAGTTCACACATGCAGCACTTTTCATAAATTAGGCTGTAAATTATATTTGTTATTTAAACCTGTAAACCTCAAATCCTTTTTGGAACAAACTATTTTTTTTTTTTAAAGTAATGTATATGTGGAAATCATATTTGAAGGTTAGTAAAAATTTTGATGTATATGTTTATAATTCATAACTACATTATTTGCATGACTTTGAAAATTATGTTGACCCTTCCTCTCAGAGTCTCGGATTTGCTGTATTTAAAATGAAGAGTTGAGTTTAGGATTTTAAAGAAACCCAACCGGAACAATTCTTGGATTCTTAAGTTCCCGTCTAGCTCTTAAATTCTATGATTTTATGATCCATATCTCACAATACCCAAGACATTTCTTTTGTGTTATTTTTGAAGTATCATACAAGTGGTTTTGAGGCATATGTCAAAATATAGTAATTTTTAAATGATGACACAAATCATATTTTGTAGATGGTCATAAACCTCAGTAAGATTTATAAAACTTCTAGAAAACCTTAGCTAGAAGAGGACTCCAAAGTGCCCAGTCATGCCGATAATCATTGCTACTCTCTTTCTATTTTTTGTCTCTCGACCCATAGGAAGCAGTATCTTTATTTTTCAAAACCAAACACATACTTTTATAACAAACCTGGTAAAACATAAGCCAGGTCATGCACTCCTTTGCTTAAAATCCCCCAGTTGCTCCCCTTTTCACTCTCAAAGATGAAATTAAAGTTCTAGGGCTCCTTCTGGTCCCCATGGCACATTGCTGTGGATAAGACATGGGCACTCCTTGCTCTCGGTGGAAGCAGCCCTAAACTAGGGTACGTGGGCAGGGGAGTGGAGCACAGGCTGGATTTCAGCCTCGATTCACTTGATTGCTTAGGTGCTTTGTCCACTGCACAACTGTTTACAGAAGCCCTGAAGAGTCTCTCTAATGCCTCAGATGACCTTCCCTTGTTCCCTCACCTTTTCCTTCCCTGACCTCACTTCCTACTCCTCTTCTCACTCCTCTGCAGTCACACTGGCCTCCTTGCCATTCTTGGAGCACCAGGCATGCCCATGCCTCAGGGCATTTGCACGTGCTGTTCTCCACCAGGTACACCTTTCTAGATAGCCACAGGACTTGCTTCTTCACCTCCTTTCAGCTCTTGACTCAAACACCATCCTCTCAGTGAAACTTAAGCCCAGTCAGCTTGTCTGAAATTATAACCCATCCTCTCACCTTGTCTTCTTTCCCTGCTTTATTTTTCTTCATGTCAGCCATCACCACTTATTCATAAAGCTTTACTTATTTATCATGTTTGTGTCTTCCCAGTTAGAATTTAAGTTTCATGACAGCCTGGATTTTGGGGAGCCTGTTTTGTTTATTCCTTTATTCCCAGAGACTGGAATAGTGCCAGATGTATAGAAGGTGTCCATAGGATACTCAATGCATATTTATTGAATAAAGGAATAAATAGAGGACAGGTGTGGTGGCTCATGCCTATGATCCTAGCACTTTGGAAGGCTGAGGCAGTAGGAGTACTTGAGCCCAGGCATTTGAGATCATCCTGGGAAACATAGTGAGACGTGTATCTGCAAAATAGAAAAAAATTAACTGGGCTCAGTGGTGTGCACCTGTAGTCCCAGCCACTTGGCAGGCTGAGGTGGGAGGATCACTTGAGCCCAGGAGATCAAGGCTGCAGTGAGCCACGATCATGTCACTGTATTCCAGCCTGGGTGACAGAGCGAGAACCTGTCTTAAAAAAAAGAATAAATGCTTGCTGAATGAATGCGTGAATAAATGAATGAATAACAGCACACATTACATTGTATTGTGATAGTTTGTTCCTTGAGGAAGGAATTGAATCTTACTCAAGTTTTCATGTCACTACCCACTTCCCAGATTTAGCAGACTTTATGTCTTAGTGAATGCTCGCTGAATAAATGTATGGAACAAGTTATACCTTTAACCAAAGCTTCTCTCTTCAAAGCTGAAACAATTGAACGAAACTGTGGGTGAGTTTTATCTCCCAGGGAAAGAGCATAGGCAGAAATGGCCAATGTAAAGGTGCTCTGGGCTGGCAGTGTATTTTCAAGCAGAAAGGTGTCAGCTTTAATTAGAGCTGTGTTGATTTTCTGGAAACAAGAGAAGATACTTCAGTTTCTATGTCAAGCAACCACCTATCAAGTGATACGAACTACCCTTAGATCCCACTATCCTGGAGCAAGGAAGATGGGGGTGAAAAGAGGACTGACCTAATGGAAACGGATGGCTTCCCAGTGAAGAAAATCCCTCCGAGAGAAGGAGCAGACCATAATCTTGGAAGGGACAATGAGGTTGTCCAAATCAGGTTAAGCTTTTTGCCTCTGAATTCTCACCTTCCTTTCAGAGGTTTTGTGCCTTTAGTTTCTGATTACACCATCAGACCTAGTCTCCAGGAAGAAAAGCCACCAAGCATAGACACAAGTTTTTTTTTTTTTTTTTTTTTTGAGAGGAAGTCTCGCTGTCACCCAGGCTGGAGAGCAGTGGCGCGATCTCGGCTCACTGCAAGCTCCGCCTCCCGGGTTCACGCCATTCTCCTGCCTCAGCCTCTCCAGTAGCTGGGACTACAGGCGCCCGCCACCATGCCCGGCTAATTTTTTTGTATTTTTAGTAGAGACGGGGTTTCACCGTGTTTGCCGGGATGGTCTCCATCTGGTGACCTTGTGATCCGCCCGCCTCGGCCTCCCAAAGTGCTGGGATTACAGCCGTGAGCCACCGCGCCCGGCCCATAGACACAACTTTTATCGTTCCCTCTCAGCGGAGTTGCAACAGGCACACAGGTTCAAGAGGAGTTATACTTAAAAAATATAATACAATAAGTAGCAGAAAGAAATCTAAACTGCCAAAATACTTTTACATCCTAAGAATGCCTGGGTAAATAGTCCCGATCACCAGTCCCGACACCATCAAAACGGTTGTGTTGGACAAGTGGCCCAGGAGAAAGCCTGCTGCAATGCTGCTAACATCCTGCCTGGCTCCTTCTCTCCCAGCTCCACATGCATCTCTCACCCATGTGGCCACTAGGTGCCAACTGGTCCTCTAGGCCCCTGGAAACTAGTCTTCATTGATTATTTTGTCTTGTTAAACTTTTGAAACAAACTGAAAACAAATGGTTTTGTTTTGTGATTCCAGTTTTGCAAATCCACTTGAGATTTTCCATGTCAACCTTGGAAATCTTCTATGTTGATTCACTTAGGTGGCTTATCACTTTTCTCCCCTGTTTCCAAGCAAATGTTGTTTGGAAGGATTTGGAGGATATGCATTTGCTGTTGTGTATCCTCAGTACTTGCACAATACAGAGTGCTTTCACTATAGGACAACAGTAACATATATAAAGCAGGATTTCGCAAAGATAAGACAGAGAAGCTGGGGGCACTGGATCATTCTCCCATCACAGTTTCAGCTATCAGTTTTAGACCCAGCTCTACAATTTATTAGCCTGTGACACTGGGCAATTGAATTCACCTTACTTACAGTCCTCAGCTTTCTCAACTGTCAATGAGTCGGTTGGACTAGGTGGTTTCTAATATCTATCATTGTTCTGAAATCTTTCAATTCTGGAGTTTAAGTTATTTTCAAGTAATTGGAAAGAAGGAAAAGAAGCTTTTGAAACTAAAGGTCTTCTGATTGGTGGCCCCTTCAGTATATGTTACAGAAATAGATGATGGGTGTGAGAGAAGGAAAACAGTTACTTACCACCAGGGGGCATATATCAAAAGCCTTTCTAATTCCAATCACAGTAAAGGCTGTAAGATATAAGCTGTTCTCTCGGGCTTCAACAGGCAAGGTACCCTAAAAAGAAGCAATGTTTTAAAAGGAGAGTGAAATGGTGTCTTTAAAGTGAAATGACCTGGTTCTACTCTGTAGGTTTTTTTGTTTGTTTTGTTTTTGAGATAGAGTCTCACTCTGTCACCCAGTTTGGAGTGCAATGGCGTGATCTTGGCTCACTGCAACCTCCATCTCCCTGGTTCAAGCTATCCTCTGGCCTTAGCCTTCTGAGTAGCTGGTACTACAGGCGCGCACCACCACGCCCAGCTAATTTTTGTATTTTTAGTAGAGATGGGGTTTCACCATATTGGTCAGGCTGGTTTTGAACTCCTGACCTCATGATCCGCCTGCCTTGGTCTCCCAAAGTGCTGGAATTACAGGTGTGAGCCATCGCACCTGGCCTCTACTCTGTGTTTTAAGCCTTATCTCCCACTTTTTCCCTTCCTGCTTCTCATTTCTCAATAAGACCTGGGTCTATCTCACTTGAGTGCTTTCACTTGCCCATCTCCCTCCACCCTGTTAAATGAGAGGTCTAAGATATCACTTCTCTGATCTCTAGTGAACTGTCTGAAGATCGCTTCACTTCAGATATTATGGGAAGACTTTTGTATTTTTTGCTTGTTCACAAAAGGAATTTCTTGTAGAATCACATTTTTTTTCCTTCTTCTTCATCCTCCCATAATCGGATGAGAATAAAACTCAAACTGTAAATAAAACTATTGCCAATTTTTGCATTTGGTTTCCTTACCTGTAATTTTATTGGTTGATACTGTGAATTTTCCTTGAAAGATCCATTATCTAACTGATAATTCTCAACCAGCCACAATAAAGAATTACATATTGAATTTTGGTTCTGCTCTACATATTTATGTACTTGTCCAAGTACTCTTAAAGCAAAAGCTGTTAACCTTTAAGACAAAATAAGATAAATAAATATTTAGAACACTGAATCCCTTTTGGCTTTCAATTAGTTTATACAACTTTATTCTTTACAAGAAAATAACATTTTAAAACACACAATTCCAAAGTAAGTCACCATTTTACAAAGGAAGGGAAGATTTTTGGAATACCTCCAAAACATTCGGTAAACAAATGTGAACAGCACATCTTCTGTGATTACAACATTGTTAGCTAGCACACAAGCTAAAAATTGATTCCTGATAAAAGAATTACACTCTAAAGTTAACAGAGATAAAATAAATAGTTTTTGAGTCAAGGCATTGACCCATGAACATGAGGCATGAAAAAGTAAATCTCATAATTCTAGCTTGTAAAATCTGTACATGCCATGGAATCTAAATTCCTATATGAGGCCCCAAGTCCCCTCTCCCAATATCCCTGGAGTGTTTATCTCACTTGTCTTTGAGTGCTGCCATTGACACAGAACTTACTACCTCACAGGAAATTTTAATGATCATTATTACTTAGTCAAAAAGCAAATTCAAGTCTCTACTAATACCCATCGAAGAGTATCAGAGAGGATTGGGCTCATCCCCCCCCATAACATCTCTTCACTCTCTCAGTCGCCCAGGAGTCCCCACTGAGTCCCCAAGGCCTCAGATGTCTGAGACTCAGACCACTTTACTCGCTCTCCCACTTCCCCTCACTTAAAAAATTTGTGTTTCTTTTTCATTTTCATTTTTAAAATGTACTTTAAGCATTTTTAAAGAGGTAAAACCCTCACATGATTCAAAAATCCAAAAGTGAAGCCTGGGTATCATATGAGACCTTGTCTCTACAAAAAATGCAAAACATTAGACAGACATGGTAGCATGCACCTATAGTCTCAGCTACTTGAGAGGCTAAGGTGGGAGGATTACTTGAGCCCAAGAGGTAGAGGCTGCAGTAAACTGAGATTGTGCCACTGCATCCAGCCTGAGTGACAGAGACCTTTTCTAAAAAAACCAAAAAAAACCAAAAGCACAAAGGGATATATAATGAAAAGTCCCCTTCTAGCCGTCCCTGTCCCCCTCCACCTCCCAACAGAAGATGACCATTGTTTCTTGTACATTCTTCCAAATAGTAGATGCAACAATATAGCCTTCCCATCTACCTTTCCATCCCAACCACACCAAAATAGTGGGAGAATGTTTACATTATCCTGTACTTGCCTTCTTTTCTATTTAGTAATATGCCTTAGAGATCTAGATTAATACATAAAATTTCCTCGTTCTTTTACAAGTGATTTTATACATTAAATTATAGTATTTTGGTACAGATGCACCAAAGCTATTTAAGCCATTTCCCTTTCTGTAGACATTTAGGTTGTTCTCAGGCTTTGCTCTAATTGCTTTAATTATTTTTAAAATTATTGTTTTGATATTAATTGGAACTTGCCCCTCCACAACTAGGGGCCTTTTCCTAATTCTTTCTCTAAAAACATCAGAAACTTATTTTCTACTCTATTGACTTTTAGGGGGTAAGAATTGAGAACTCCTCTCTTTTTAATCCCGTCACACTGCTCTCAAGGAGGAGAAATACTTCTATGAATTGCTCAGGTTCAAAGACAGTCACATTTTCAAAGATTGGCCCACATTTTATATTGGGTCTCTTTTGGGATTTTGGCTTTTGGAAGTCTCTCTTCTTTTAGCAGGCTAGAAAGGTATATGAGTGCCGTTATGCGGCCAGGCTGCCTCTCCACTTATCTATACAGCCAGGCTGCCTCTCCACTTGTCTATTTGGCCCATGATATACCCTCCCCGTACTTTAGTTACATATTTGAAAAAAGGCAATGGCAATAAATAGAAACAATGGACTCATCCTTTGGGATCAATTATAAAGATTAAATATATGAACATACTTAAAATAGTTCTGGATTATAGTAAGTATTCAATAGGCGTAAGCTCTTACTCCCCCTTTTTTTTTTCTTCAGACGAACTCTCGCTCTATTGCCCAGGCTGGAGTGCAATGGCACAATCTTGGCTCCCTGCAACTTCCGCCTCCCAGGTTCAAGTGATTCTCCTGCCTCAGCCTCCAAAGTAGGTGGGACTACAGGCAAGTGCCACCACGGCCCAGCTAAGTTTTGTATTTTTAGTAGAGACGGGGTTTCACCATGTTGGCCAGGCTGGTCTCGAACTCCTGACCTCAGGTGATTCACCCGCCTCAGCCTCCCAAAGTGCTGGGATTATAGGTGTGAGCCACTGTGCCCAGCTTTTATAAGCTCTTGCTCTTATCTCTCTTTCTCTTTGGTACTCTTGGGTGTCTCGGCCCTAGAGTCCTTAAGGAGTGGGGGTCTGGACAGCTCTTCCCTAAAGGTAAAGCAAATACAACTTCTCTAGCTTTTTGCGTTCTCCTCTTCCCACTGACCTGTCCCTTGAAGACTGCCCTGAAATTCAAATTTTAAGTGTGACTTGGAGGAAAGAAGTAGGCTATTTGATTTGCTTTTGTTCCAGACCCTAGGCTACCTCTATAAGTTCTTAATATGGTCTAGTTTAGTTCCTCATGTTTTACAATAGGGTCTAGGACTAAACATTTAGAGTAGAAAAGAATTTTTTAGTCACCTTGAAGAGAAATCTGGCAAAATCTGATAAAACTGTAAATATGCATTCCTTATGTTTCAGCAATTCTATCTCCTGGGATATACCCTAGAGAAACTCTCACACATGTGCACAAAGAGACATATGAAGATGTTCGTTATCACATTGTTTGTAATATTAAAATTTGGAAATGGTTGTCTGTCAATATACGAATGGATAAAGAATATATACTATGTGATATATTTGTAAAATAAAATGCCGCATGGCAATGAAAAGGAGTGAGTTATATTTACTTATACTACTATATCTAAAATAACTAAAAAGTATTAAAAGAAAAAGGTAAGTTACAGAATAATAGGTATAGTATGATACTAGTTATAATCATTTAGAAATACAAAAAGGGACTGTGAAGCCATCACTTCATTTTGGAAGCAAATAACCATTCTTTCTTTTACCATGCTTAACTTTCTTAAACAGTGCTTGCTTAAGAATTCCAGGAACTAGCCATGAGATAAAAATAAAGGTTGCGAAATGTCCCCTGGAGAAGAAAAACACTGAGCAGTTAATCTACAAACCTGTTCCAGTCTAGCTGACCACTAGATGGCCCATTACTCAAGATAATAATCAGAACAAGACATGCTGACCTGCATGTAGCTAACTCCTGCACATAGTTTTCCAAGCCCCTTCCCCTTTAAAATCCCTCTGGCCAGCCTAGGGCATTTGGGATAGTTTCATGACTCTAGTCGGCATCTCCTCAGGTTGCTGGCTTCTGAATTAACCTGCTTTTCCTCCCACCAATCCTAGTCTCTTGAGTTTGGCATCTAAGCAGTGAGCAGCCAAACTGGAGTTAAGTTACATCTATATGATTTCATGTATATATATATTATATAAAATATTAAAAATGTTATGGAAAGATGCATAAACTCATGATAGTGAATGCCCTTGGGGGAAAGAAACAAGACATAAGATGAAGGTTTGTAGTTAAAGAGAAAACTTCAATATCTATAATTTTTTTTTAAAAAGGCAAATACAAAAAATGTTCATAGTCATCAATTTAGGGTTTTGTTAATATGAATGATATTTGCACTTTAAAAAATCTTCTTTATATTTCTCAAGAAAAGTTTGAGGGTATATAGGTGGTGGATATTTTCTTCTATGTCTATTATTTCTTTCAAGGAACTTACGGAGTTGGGTCTATGTTTCAGTCTTGCCCCAAACTCTTGAAAGGCTCTAAGAGTTTACTGAGAGGCTGTTGCACCTTCCTGTGGGGCTTTCTGCTCTCCAGGCATCTATTTCCCAGGTCCTGCTGTGTCAGTTTCCAGTCTTCATTGACACTCACTCCCACTCCTGCATCCTGGGTTATCCTTTGGTTGGTGTGCTGCAGGGGTCTATGAGCCTTTTTTTTTTTTTTTTTTTTTTTTTTTATTAATGTTTTATTAAAGACAAGGTCTCCTTATGTTACTCAGGCTGGTCTTGGACTCCTGTGCTCAAGTCATCTTCCTGCTTCAGCCTCCCAAAGTGCTAGGATTATAGGTGTAAGCCACTGCACCTGGCCCTGTGTGTCTTTTAAAGTGTGTCACCCACACAAGGTCAGGCCTAATTCTAAGGTATAATCTATGGAACTTGGTAGCTGATCAGAGATAAAGCCAAAAGGAAAGGAAGGAATCAAAAACCAACTGATGATTCTGACTTGATCAATGGGGGACAAAGGGCAGGGTATTGTTGTGCACTGAGTAAAGAAACAGAGCCGGGCGCAGTGGCTCACACCTGTAATCCTAGCACTTTGGGAGGCCAAGGTGGACGGATCACCTGAGGTCAGGAGTTTGAGACCAGCCTCAACATGGAGAAACCCCGTCTCTACTAAAAATACAAAATTAGCCAGGCGTGGTGGTGCATGCCTGTAATCCCAGCTACTCGGGAGACTGAGGCAGGAGAATTGCTTGAACCTGGGAGGCGGAGGTTGCGGTGAGCTGAGATTGCACCATTGCACTCTAGCCTGGGCAACAAGAGCGAAACTCTGTCTCAAAAAAAAAAAAAAAAAAAAAAAAAAAGAAACAGAGAAGTGTATTTGAGGAAGAAAATAATGAATTTGACACATATTGTGCTTGAAGAACCTTGGCTCCTGGAAACCTAGAAATGTGGATCTACACATTTCCTAACTTCTTAGGAAAGAAGTTAGGCCTTGAAACATTGATTAGGAGGCCATTGGCCTAGATGTTATGGAAGTCATGGGCAAAAATGAGATTGTACCAGGAGAGATTACAGAAAATAAGAGGGCCAAAGATAAAATTCTGGGAAATTTCAGTAACTAAAGAAAAAAAATTGGCCAGGTGCAGTGGCTCATGACTGTAATTCCAGCACTTTGGGAGGCTGAGGTGGGTGGATCACGAGGTCAGGAGATCGAGACCTTCCTGGCCCATGTGGTGAAACCCCATCTCTATTAAAAACACAAAAATCAGCCAGGCGTGGTGGTGCACGCCTGTAATCCCAGCTCTCAGGAGGCTGAGCCAGGAGAATCGCTTGAACCCGGGAGGTGGAGGTTGTAGTGAGCTGAGATTGTGCCACTGCACTCCAGCCTGGGGACAGAGCAAGACTCTGTCTCGGAAAAAAAAAAAAAAGAAAGAAAAAATATAAAATTAAAGTATTCTAGGTTGTAAACTCCTTAAATACGTTTCATATAGAACCTACAGGCTGGGCGCGGTGGCTCAAGCCTGTAATCCCAGCACTTTGGGAGGCCGAGATGGGCGGATCACGAAGTCAGGAGATCGAGACCATCCTGGCTAACATGGTGAAATCCCATCTCTACTAAAAAAAAAATACAAAAAAAAAACTAGCCGGGCAAGGCGGCGGGCACCTGTAGTCCCAGCTACTCAGGAGGCTGAGGCAGGAGAATGGTGTAAACCTGGGAGGCGGAGCTTGCAGTGAGCTGAGATCCGGCCACTGCACTCCAGCCTGGGCAACAGAGCGAGACTCCATCTCAAAAAAAAAAAAAGAACCTACAAAGCAACTGGCACACCACTTTTATTAAATATTTTGTCATAGCATGATGGTTACTTCATTTTTTTTTTTTGAGACAGAGTCTCATTCTGTCACCCGGGCTGCAGTGCAGTGGTGTAATCTTGGCTCACTGTAACCCTCGCCTCCTGGGTTTAAGCGATTCTCCTGCCTCAGCCTCCTGAGTAGCTGGGACTACAGGCACTTGCCACTATACCCAGCTAATTTTTGTATTTTTAGTAGAGATGGGGTTTCACCATGTTGGCCAGGATGGTCTCGATCTCTTGACCTCATGGTCTGCCTGCCTTGGCCTCCCAAAGTGCTGGGATTACAGGCGTGAGCCACCATGCCCAGCCAGTATTTTTTGAAAATAGACTGCCATATGGACTCTTAATTAATTCGGACTATCTTTCCCTCAAATCATCAGAATTTTGGAAGTTATGTTTCACTGAATAAATACTTATTGAGCATCTACTATGTGCCAGGTAGGTACCAGGCACTAGGGATACTTAGGACTTCCCACATGGAGCTTACATTCTCAATAGTGTAATAAGCAAGAACATTAGTATCATGCTGAGGAGAAAAGAAACGATATGAGGTGTTGGGAGGGGAGTGGGTTGCAATTTTAGACATTATGATATAGCAGAGGCCTCCCTGAGGTGACATTTGGTAAAGACCTGAGGGAAATATGAGAGCCAGTCATGCTGATACCTAAGGAGGAGTATTCCAGACTGAGAAAACAGTGCAAAGGCCCTGAGATGGAAGCATGCCTGGTGTGTTTGAGGAAGGCCAGTGGGGCTGAATTGGAGGGAAAGAGAGTATAGGAGATAAAGGAGGAGACACGAACTGGAGCCAGATCATATAGAGCTTTTGTAAATCACAATAAAAATTTTGGTTTTTACTCTGGGTAAGATGGGAAGCTCCTAAATGGTTCAGAGTGGCATGATCTAACATATGTTTTAACAGGGTCACTTCAGTTGCTGTGTTGAGTATAGACTGAAGAGGACCAAGGGCTGAACCCAGATGACTAAGGGAGACTAGTGCAAGAATCCAGGTGGGAGAGGAAGGTGTCCTGGAACAGGATGGTGTGGTGGAGTTGGTGAGAAGTAGTCAAATTCAGGATATATTTTGAATCCGTATCTGCTGGATCAGATGTGAATTGTAAGAGAAACAGAGGAGTGAAGGATGACGAGGCTTTTAGCCTGAGCAACTGGAGGAATGGAGTTTCCATTGCGATTATTATTCTTTAGTTAATTAACCACTACATGAAAATGCAATTCAAAATCTTCTACTTACCAAGTGCTAGCACTGCCACCCTTCCACACGCTGTAAGAATAGTCAGCATTTCTGTAGGACATAATGCTCACCATCCCTAAGAGGCACAAGAAAAAGAACACAGTGCTTCACAGACCTCCCTTTCTACTCAAAAAACACTGTATCAGCCCCTGAGAATGGTAAGCTTCCTTTGGTGTTGGGCAGTAAGCATATGCTCTGCGGCCAGCATTGAACTTCTCAAAGGAAGCATATGAATTGCCTGAATTGGGAATTATCAAGTAGAACATTCTGATCTCATTCAAAAAGGAAGGAAGTGTTCTGTAGTTTGGAATGCAGGTGCCTTGTCTCTCATCCAGGCATTTTGGTAAGTTAAGCCAAAATGCTACAGAAATAATATTTATTTATATAGTAGAGTGCATCTCATGATTTTTTTGCTAAAATTCTCTTATAAAGTTTTTTATAATTCACAACTTAAATATTAGTTTAATAAAAATATTAGTTTAAAATCACCCAATTTTTATGTGAAATACATTTTTTTTTACCTTCTTTTAATTTTTTCTCCAGGTTCCGCTTTTCAATTAATGGGTCGGAATGAAAAATGTTCCAATGATTTCCTGTTTCCAGGTAGTGAAAAACATAGAATACCGGGACAACGCTCATCAGCTCCGCCTCTGCACTCCCTTTGGGGAGGTGGGTTAGGATATTGATGCCTTCCCGACTTAGAACTGCAGACAAGATCTCACCTACAAGCAGTCCTGAAACAAAAAAGATCAAAGTAGACACACCGCTTTTTATTCATTTCTTTTTCTTTTTTTTTTTTTTTTTTTTTTGAGACGGAGGCTCACTGTGTCTCCCAGGCTGGAGTGCAGTGGCGCGATCTCCACCCACTGCAAGCTCCGCCTCCCGGGTTCACGCCATTCTCCTGCCTCAGCCTCCCCAGTCGCTGGGACTACAGGCGACCGCCACCATGGCCGGCTAATTTTTTGTATTTTTAGTAGAGATGGGGTTTCACTGTGTTCGCCAGGATGGTATCTATCTGCTGACCTCGTGTTCCACCCGCCTCGGCCTCCCAAAGTGCTGGGATTACAGGCGTGAGCCACCGCGCCCAGCCTTTTTTAGCTTCTAACAATATGTTCTCAAGAGAGAAGAACAATCATCTAGAGATGGTTATTCCCTTTTTATCTAGGCAGTTGACTTGCTTCTCAGAAACGGGGTCAGAAAAAAAGATCTGGTTAGGAACATGAATATGAAAGAAACAAACAAAAATAAAGACTTTAAAAATCACTAAAATATGGTGGTAGGTAATGTAATACAGTGGACTGATTGCTGCAAGAGAACATGGCAAATTAGTTGTCATTCAACCTGATAGCTTTAGACATCATAAACCATATTTACCAATTCCTTCCAGGAAGCAAAGCAAAGAGCCTGAACAGGGAGTGCTTGATGTGACTCTGTCTATAACTCACTGTGCAACCTTGGACATGCCACTTTCTTTTATATCCAACAATAGGGTTGCACATAATCAAAAAGATCCTTTCCAGTACTAGCATTTTGTGATTCTAGGGTTTTATCTGAGATAAAATGTAGTCAGGACATTCTATCATTCAGTAATATGTTATTGAATTGTAAAGCCTGGAGACTAGGGAAAACCTAGTCACTTGTGCAAATATCACTTCTGCAAATGTATTCGAGGGGAGGAGAACCCCTGCTATGGTTTGAATGTATATGTCTCTCCAAAATTCATATACTGAAGCCTAATTACCAAGGTGATAGTTTTAGAAGGTGGGGCTTTTTGAGAGGTGATTAGGTTATGATGGCTCCGCCCTAATGAGTGGGATTAATAATCTTATAGATGAGGTGTGAGGAAGTTGTTCACCCCTTTTCGCCCTTTTGCCTTTCCACTTTCTGCCACAGGAGGATACAGCAACATATGTCCTCATGGAAACAGACAGCGGCCCTTGCCAAACACCCAGTCTCTTGGTGCCTTGATCTTGGATTTCCCAGCCTCCTGAACTGTGAGAAATAAATTTGTATTATTTACAAATTTTGTTATTTTGTTATGGCAGCATAAATGGACTAAGACAACCCCTCTGGGACCAGTACTTCAGCAGAGCAGTGCTGTTCTCTCTAGGCCATGTGCAGGCCACAGGCCTTCTCTGGAGCAGGACTGGCCACTAAGACCATGGAAAGTTCTTTAAGTCTAGAAGCAACTGGACCCCCATTTTGGAGACATCTTTGAGCCAATGACAGTCCCCACCCTCCACTGGAGGAGAATGAATCTCTACGTAAATCAGGCAGTTGGAAGAAGATAGTGGGAAAAGTGATCAAAAGTTTGAAAGTGGGAGGTGGGTAGGGGTGGAGCACTCCTAAAGGTAGATTTGTGTGTGCTACTGAACACAAAAGTGGAGAAACAGAATAATCATGAGGATATTTGATTTTTGTTTGAAGCACCAAGTGAAGTGAGAACTAAAAATGGCGTTGTTAATTTACCTTTTACACTCAAAATCCTTTTGATTTCTGTTTTGGGGACCAAATCTAATGGTATCCTGTATGGGAACTCCTTTCGTCTGCTAATGGTACCTGTAATTTAGAAAATTTGGATTTATATAGAGTTTCCAGGGGAAGACTATTTGCAGATTATTTACAATGTATCACTTTCAAAGAATTTTTCAAAATAAAAGACTTATAATTAGACTATTAAAATTTTAAAAGAAAGTTAACAATCATCAAGGACTTTAATCAAATCCTAGGCTTGTATAATCTTATTAAACAAAGTATTAAATTTGGCTGTAAGCTTCCTGGTCATTATAAGATGTGAAATAAGTAGGTTATATAAATCTTATTCACCAGCAAAATATAGCATGCCAGCTTGCCCAAAGAGAGAAAATTGTTCCTGGAACTGAAAGCTAAGAATAACTAACATGAGGCCGGGCGCGGTGGCTCAAGCCTGTAATCCCAGCACTTTGGGAGGCCGAGACGGGTGGATCACGAGGTCAGGAGATCGAGACCATCCTGGCTAACACAGTGAAACCCCGTCTCTACTAAAAAATACAAAAAAAAAAAAATAGCCGGGCGAGGTGGCGGGCGCCTATAGTCCCAGCTACTCGGGAGGCTGAGGCAGGAGAATGGCGAAAACCCGGGAGGCGGAGCTTGCAGTGAGCTGAGATCCGGCCACTGCACTCCAGCCTGGGTGACAGAGCGAGACTCCGTCTCCAAAAAAAAAAAAAAAAAAAAAAAAAAAAGAATAACTAACATGTAATTTCTTAATCAACTATATATTGAACATTAGCTCCACAGGGAAGTATGACCTGAAATTCTTTCCACTTTCCCTTCCTCATCTAGTTTTGATACTTTTTAATCTATGAGCAAAACAACAGAGTTTTAGCATACTGGTATCAGATAATTTTTCTACTGTAATCACTGGTTTATGTCCAAAAAAGGTAACATTGATCATTCTACTGATAGAGTACCAAGCATGCTACTAAGCTCTTTAAATGAATTATTGCATTCGATTCTCACAACAATCCTCTACGTTAGGTCTATTTTCGTTATTTTAATTTTATAGATGAGGAAATTGAGGCTTAGAAAGTGTTGCGTTCAAGGTCCCAGAACTAGTACAAGTGGAGCTGCAATCTGAACTCTGGAAGTTTTGCTGCAGAGCCCACACTAGTCACCACAAAGAGAATCCACCTCCCATTGTCCTGCGAAGAAAGCGCTTTGGGGGCAGGGATCATTTCTCATTCTGGGAAAGCTGTAGTCCCAGCACTTAGCACAGACCCTGGCATATGGAAGATGATAAAGAAAAGTGAGTCACATTTTACAATGTAATGGACAAGCCACGTGGTTTTCCTAAAAATGCAGGAGCATTCCTCATAAAACTTCTTTCTTCATTAACCCTTGATAAATGCGGAGGATATATCAAAATAAAACTCAGTGAAGACATTTAAGAGGTTTGCAGTTTGAGTGAAAAAGCATGATGTTCAAAAACACCTTACTATGTATGTGGCACTGGGCAAGATACAACCTTTCTTAGCCTCAATTTGTTAATCAGTTAAATGGAGATAACAATATTTTCCTCAAAGGATTTTTGTGGGATAAAATAATATAGACAAAGAACCTGGCATACAATTCATGCTCAATATATGACACTTATTACAGATAGCCATCAGATTATCTAGATTTGCTCCTTCACCATTTTCTCCATTGAAACATGCTCTTGACTATTTCAATTCCATTGGCAACTCTACTACAAGGTGGAAAAGGTTAAAAAGAAAGTTAAAACTAAGAGAAGTTAATTTTACTCCTTGTCTGTGGTCACAAATAAAAGACCCATCAAGACATCACATAAAAAGGCAGGTTCCAGATAGATTAAAACATTTTAAAGTCAAATCTATAAAATTAACAGAATAAAATATCCAGCAATATTTTTGTGAACTAAGAGTACAGAAAGACCTCTTAAAGATTACCTCAAAAATATATAACCATAAGATGAAATTATGATGGATTTGACTACATCAGAATAAAGAATTCCTTTTCAAAACCCATGAAGGCTTGTTGTTGCTCAAAGAGGTATGTCAGAAATAAAATCAAGAAGAAATTTTAAAAAGATAACCCACATGGAAAATTTAAAAACGTGCAAAAGATACAAATAGGCAATTGACAGATGGGAAACCCAAATGGACAAGTATGTAAGAAATGCTTAAAATCATTAGTAACCAGAAGAATCCAAATTAAAACAATAATGAGATATGGCTTTATACCCATTAAAAATACCACATTTTAGAGAGACAAGTGTTGGTGAGGTTGTGGAGAGACGAGAACCCTCATGCACTGCTAATGGAAGAATAACCATTCTGAAGGGCAATATGACAGGACTAAATGGCATTAAATATGTATATACCCTTTGACCCGGCTCCTGGATATACAGTCCAGGTAAATGCTAACACGGATTTTTCAAGAGAAATATATTGTATAGACAGTGATGGATAAAATGGTGAGGGAACATGTTTTGAAATTCTACGTAAGAAAAATGAATTAAGTATACCTATAACAATAGAGATATTTCTTTAAAGCTAAGCCTTGAGTGTAACAACTTAAGACATAGAATAGGATCTATAGCACAATGTTACATATACATATATTAAAAAGATACACACATACAAAACAACATTACCTTTCTATTCAAAAGTATATAGCAAACACATTTGAGTGGGTACATTTGGAGGAAGGGGAATGGGAATGGGGTCGGGGATGAAGGAAAAAATAAAATGAGAGGGGCCTGCCTAAACCAATGAGGATGGTGTGTCAGGAAGTGAGGGAGTGAGAAACTTAACTCTCTGCATTTGAGATATGAGAAGAGTTGGGAGAAAAGGGCTTATCAGGGACAGAAAGCAGAAACTAAAGACTAGAGCTAGTCTTAAGCATTGATTCTCTGTGTTTAATCTTTTTTTAAGCTGGTATCACACAATTTTAATTACTATATACAGTTTGTTCTCCCTCATTGATACATTTTTTCAGATTTCCTTTAACATTATTGTCCATTTATTTTTCCAAATACATTTTAGTTTTTTTTTTTAAATTTTAACTGAACCCTGTAAAGTATCATACTTGTATAGCGATTTCAATATATAAATATTAGAAGTAGGCCGGGCACAGTGGCTCACGCCTGTAGTCCCAGCATTTTGGGAGGTCAAAGCTGGTGGATCACTTGAAGTAAGGAGTCCCAGATCAGCCTGGCCAACATGGTGAAACCCTGTCTCTACTAAAAATATAAAAATTAGCCAGGCATGGTGGTGAGTGCTTGTAATCCCAGCTACTCCAGAGGCTGAGGCAGGAGAATCGCTTGAAATCAGGAGGTGGAGGTTCCAGTGAGCTGACAACGTGCCACTGAACTCCAGCTTGGGCAACAGAGCGAGACCTTGTTCCCCCGCCCGGCAAAAAAATAAATAAATAAATATTAGAAGTATTTAATAAAATATCTGAAATAAGCTGAACAGAATTTTTATCTTTTTTCTCTTTAGCTCTCTAGAAATCAGGAAAGCTGCCTAAATCTAAGTTTCCTCAAATGTTAAGGGAAAAAAGTCATATGAGAAGATTGGAAAGAGGCATAGATTTTTGTTTTTAACCCAGATTTTCCCTAGAGAGATTTATTCCCAGATAAAAGATTGTTCCTATCCTGTGGTCTTGATGTTCACACCTAGATGAGTGAGACAAGACTACTCTGGAAAATTGTTTGCAATAATGTCAGTATAGGAAGCATCTGTGGTGAAAAAAAAAAACAAAAAACAAGAGAAGCCAAGGACACAGTGGTTTTTGAGGCTTGATATAATTGCAAGAGGCTAAAACCCTCAAAACTTGTGATATCTCTACCCATAGATCATTCAAAATGAGCAGGCTAGGAAGAGGTCTGTGTGAAGGAAAAATTGGAGAAACAAGTAAGCATGTGGAAACATGTACATAGATGGATTTTTCTTTTTACTACTCTACTGAAATAACACTCCTCAGTTCATGATACTCAACTGAATTAAAGTGTAAAGGGTATTAATTCTTTGCTTTCCCAGAGGAAAGACACTGATGATAGTGATCATGATCTGTAAGTAAATTTTTCCCCATTGCTATATCACTGAAATAAAATAAAAATTATTGATACAACATTAAGATAAATTGTAAGCATTTAAGAAGGACTACAGTAATCTGTCTTCTTTAGTTGAAAAGAGAAGAATGGCCACATCCTAAATTCCATAAATACATGTATATGTATTTAGGCCTTAAGTGCTCAAATGTTTGCAAAATTCTAGCTTTGAGAAGATTTGGAATATCTCAGTTGAAGGAAAAGTAGGGAAGCAGGAGCAACGAGGAATGGGTTTGTTAAGTGATTAATCAGATTATGTTTTCAAATAATGCATGTTAATTATGTAAATGACTTTTTCTTAGGTGTTCTTTGGACTGTTGGCTCAATAATAATATATTATAAATTATTATCGTGATGGATAATGAATATAATCCATAAGGGAAGTCATGCAATTATTACTATTTCGAGGCCTTGCATTCAAAATTAATGGAATTATTATTGTTATGTCTCAGTCATTCAGATTATAGTAGTTGTACTACAATGCTATCAAGAAAGAAAGTGATCTAAGAAGTGAATCTTTTTTTTTTTTTTTTTTTTTGACACAGAGTCTCGCTCTGTCACCCAAGCTGGAGTGCAGTGGCATGATCTCAGCTCACTGCAACTTCCACCTCGCAGGTTCAGGGGATTCTCCTGCCTCAGCTTCTCAAATAGCTGGGACTACAGGCGCCCACCACCATGTCCGGCTAATTTTTGTATTTTTAGTAGAGGCAGGGTTTCACTATGTTGGCCGGGCTGGTCTCAAACTCCTGACCTCAAATGATCCACCCACCTCAGCCTCCCAAAGCGCTAGAATTACAGGCGTGAGCCACTGCCCCCAGACAGAAGTGGATACTTTTGATTCTAGACAATTCACATTCTGAAAAATAGTGTTTCAAGTTACATACACACTTTAACTTCTAAAGCAAAAGATAACATACAAAATAAAAAATCATTTTGCCTACCATAAATACCCCTAGGATCCAAAGTAATACCAGAATAGCTTTCCCTTTTGACACCTTCTGGCTAAAATAAAGGCAGAAAACATTCAGTTAAAAACATAATTAAGTTTATATAACCTGAATTCCCTGGATCAACTTTTCTGGACCACTTTTCAAACTGAAAAATTATTTTTCTTGGAAAAGGTAAACTATGTATAAATACTATAAATACTTACATGGATATAAGCAGCAATAAGATTTTATGGCTATTTGCATACTGACCAGAGCAAATGCTTAAAAAGAAGTTATTTATAAGCTCAGATAATTGTTCTAAGTGCTTTATATGTATTAACTCATTTAACTTCTAAAAACCTCTATGAGGTTGGTGCTGTTATTACTCCCATTTGACAGATAAGGAGACTGACACACATGGAAATCAGGTAACACTGTCACACTGCTAGGAGGTGATGGAGCCAAGATTCAAGGCCAGGCAGCCTGGCTCCAGAGTTTGCATGGAGCCACAATGCAAGGATGCATGGGAATGTGCTTTGCACAAAATAAGTCGGTACATGTTTACTGAGGTGAATTTCATAGCTGAAAAGAGAACTTGGAGAGTGAAGAACCAAGAAATCCAATCTGTCATTAACTGGCCATATGACCCTTAGCAAGAATCTCGTCCTTTAAAAAGTACTATTATTTTTAATTGGTAAATCATACTTATATAAAAATATTAATGTTAATAACGAATACAATTAACAGACTGTGGGTAAACTGTACTTTAACAAATGACACTTTTTTTCTTTTTTCGGCCCGTTTATTTGTTTATACAATGGAAAGTTTTCTAGACCGTAAGTTCTTTAAATTCAAGGGCCATATCTTATTTATTGTTTTATCTCCAGTTCCTTGCATAATGTCTGGCACACAGATTTCAAGACACATTTTCTGAATGTATTAAAGGGGGAAAAAAAAAAGCCTGTGTATCAATTGTACCTGTGTACCGAAAAAAGACTTGTACCAATTGTTAAAATTAGATATCTCTGGGTATGGGAATTATCGATGATTTTTATTTATCTGTCGTTTTTCAGTATTTTATATTTTCTACAAGAAAAATGTTATTGTTTTATTAAAAATTTTTAAGCACAATTTCAGACGTATAGAAAAATTGCAAGAATAGTACAAAAAACATCTAGAATAACCTCCATCCAGATTCCTTGCTTAATGTTTTGTTAAATTTACACTATTGTTTCCCCCTCCCCCTCTTTCTGTGTCTCTTTTTTGTAATAATTTAAGCATAAGTTATTGAAGTATGCTTTTCTTACCACCACTCGTAACGATTTTACTAAGATTTCTTTTCCAAACGAAGTCTCCAGTGAGAAATTGATGTTCTGAAGGCCAATTTCCAGAGGAAGCACAGTAAAGGTCACCAAGTGATTGGAGGAGCCCTCTACTTTCTGGCGCACACATTTGGAGGACTTTGTGCCCTGATGATCAATGACTGGGCTTTCCGAAGTGCAGATTCCCTCCACAGCAGACATTTTAACACAGAACTGAAATACGAGTGAAGAATTATATCAAAATACCTTTTTTTTTTTTTTTTTTTTTTTTGAGACAGAGTCTTGCTCTATCACCCAGGCTGGAGTGCAGCTGCATGATCTCAGCTCACTGCAACCTCTGCCTCCTGGATTCAAGCAATTCTCCTGCCTCAGCTTCCCAAATAGCTGGGATTACAAGCATGCACTGCCACACCCAGCTAATTTTTGTAGTTTTAGTAGAGGCGGGGTTTCTCCATGTTGGCCAGACTGATCTTGAACTTCTGATCTCAGGCGATCCGCCCACCTCAGCCTCCCAATGTGCTGGAATTACAGGCATGATGCTGTAATCCATGCCTGGACTCGAAAAATTTTATCTCTAACGAAGTTTACCTTAAAATAATACCTTAGATTTTAAGGCACAGGAGAAAGTTCATTTCAGATTTCCTAACATAGACACACAAGTCGCTGTAGAGTTTAGCAATGCAAAGAGATGTCTAGAAACGTCCACACTGTCTCAGAAACATCTTACTATTCTTAGACTGTTACCTACTAAATTAGGTACAGAGCTCATGCTGTTGTGATAGCACTTATTACTCTGTCTCTTTATATAGTTTGTATTTCAGATAGTGGGAGCCTTAGGCTCAAGTACTTGTTCATTTTCATCTTATTCATTTTTATATCTGGCCTCTGGTATTCAATAAATGATGGTTTCATCAAAGACTGAAAATTCCCTATATCGACATTCAAGGCCCTGCCCATTATGCCCCAGCTTACTTTTCTAATTTTATCAACTTCCCATTTGTATCCCATTTTACAACTAAACTCTGGCTCCAGAAAGACCTGGATTCAAATTTTGGCCTTCCTCTTATTAACTGGTGATGGAAACTGGTTGCATGAACACTCTAATCCTCCATTTCCTCATCTTTGTAACAGGAATTATAATAGTGCCCACCAACTTCTGGCTCAAATAGTGAACATTTTTCATCTTCCCTCCAAATTCTGGTGAACTGATAGAATTGAGAACTATACCCAAAAGAATAAAGCCATAAAATCCAGAATAAATCAAGCAGGTAAACAAGAGAGAGCACCAGCTATTCAACCACTAATTTTGAGGAAGTTCATGAAAATAGAAAGTTCCTTTTCCCTCTTAACTATCTTCTTGGAAGACAACCACCAGGGTGGGAGAAGCCAGAGCAAAAGACTATTGGATCACCTGCGGCCAATGATTTCCTTAGAACAGCAGGGGAGGGTGGGGGAGGATAGATATAGAAGAGTCATTTAATACAATTCAGCATAATAGAATTACAAAAACTCTTAGTAAATTGAGACTAAAAGGAACTTTTGAAACTGATAGAAAATATAAAAAAACAGTGGTTCTGGTTTCAGTAATAGCCAAATAGCTTTCACTGGGCGACCCTTCTGTAAAAATAACCACAAACTCTAGACAAGATATATATTAAAACAAACAAACAAACTACCTGCAGATAATAGAGAGTGGGAGGGAAAGTGACCCTTGGGAGAAAGGAATGACACTCAATAAGTGTCCTGCTTTTTATAGCTTTACCCTGAGGGCAGGCCCATTGGTGCCTTGGAGTGGCTAAAACCGCAGTAGAACCTGACATCATACTGGTTTAGGAACTAGAGGACAAAGTAGGGAATAGTTACCACAGCTGAGTAGTGAAAGAGCTCCAAGTTCTGTGTATAATCCTTGCTCAAACCTGGCTGACCCTTTACTTATGCACAGCACAGATTTCTAGCATCCAGCTACGGCAAAAATACTGAACTGAGATTTCAGAGTTTGGAAATGAATCTAGTCAACTGCCTGCTAACACACACACACACACACACACACACACACACACACCCCCACCCACCCACAAGAAATCTTCAGAGGAATGTAATAGAATCCAGAGTCTTTATAATATTTTTATCAATAAAGTCCAAGGTTCAATCCAAAATTACTAGATAAAAAGAAATAGGGAAGTGTAACCCACACTCAAGATGAAAGGTAATTAACAGGAACTAACCCCAAAATATCACAGATGTACTTCTTTCTTATTTTGATATGATGGAAATGCACTGATAATTTAAAGATTAAACAAAATATGGCAGTATAGTGATATGCACAACACTTTAAAATGCCATCAAGTTGGCTGGGCGTGGTGGTGTGCACCTGTAATCCCAGCTACTTGGGAGGCTGAGGCAGGAGAATCGCTTGAACCCGACAGGCGGAGCTTGCAGTAAGCCGAGATCTTGCCATTGCACTCCAGCCTGGGTGAGAGGGTGAGACTCTCTCTCAAAAAAAAAAAAATGCTGTCAAGTTATATATAATTGTGTCACTGTAAAGAACATACAAAAGAGATGGCAGGCTAGATTTGGCCCATGGTCCATAAATTGCTGACCCTGATTTAGTTCATAAAGCAAAAGGATAAAGAGATGTAAAAGATTCAGTAAGGCAGGTCAATTTCCCTTTATTAATTTATAAATTCAGGACAGTACCTATGAAAACCCTATTATAACTTTTAAAGGCGAATTCAACGAACTAATTCCAAAGTTTATTTGGCAGAGTAAATGTGTAAGAATAGCAACATCAAAAACATTTGAAAAATAAGAATACCAGAGAGTACTTGTCTAATAGATATACAATATAACCACAAATCTATGGTACTTTAAATCAGTGTGATACTGATGTAAACAAAACAGAGGAGAGAACCTATAAATACAAAACAAAGGAGAGAATCTATAAATATAAATCTATAAATAGAGAATATATAAATCCACATATATGGAAATTCAATATATATGGGGGCAAGATGACATTTTAAATCAGTTGGAAAAGCATGAATTCCTTAACAAATACTGCTGGATCAACTGACTATTTGGGATTAGATCCTTATTTCAGATAAAAAAATCTAAATGCTTGCAGAAAGCTATAAAAGTACTATAGAAAATACGGAAAAAACAATTTTTCAGAAAAACTTTTATTTTGGGTTCAGGGGCACATGTGCAGGTCTGTTGTATAGGTAAATTGCGTGTCGCAGGGGTTTGGTGTGCAGATTCTTTCATCATTCAGGTAATAAGCATAGTACCTAATTGGTCATTTTTTGATCTTTACCCTTCTCTCACCCTCCACCCTCAAGTAGGCCCTGGTGTCTGTTGTTCCCTTCTTTGTGTCCATATATACTCAATGTTTAGCTCCCACTTATAAGTGAGAACATGCAGTATTTTGTAGAAAAACATTTTTAAAACTTGCAGTGAGAAAGAATTTCCAAAAACACAAAATTCAAATGACATAAAGGAAAAGATCTACGGATTTTATAACATACAAATTAAAAACACTAATAACAAAGTTAAAGACAAGTAGCAGATTAAATACCAGCAACATTTATAATCAATAAAGGATTTATAGCTATAACATAGAAAGTGCTCCTGTAGACAATAATAAGTACATTTGTTGAGTACTCACTATTGGCCAAGTACTATATTTACATGAATTAGCTCATTTAATCTTCAACTATGAAATAGATGTGTATTACCAAACAATATATAGTGCTGTCTTTCATGTTTTTAAATATTATGTAGTTGTATTCATTGTGTATATATATTATTCTGCCATTTGCTTTTTTTTCAGCAATGTTACATTTTTGAGCTTTAATCAAAATGATGCATGTAGTTATCTAGTCCATTCATTTCAATTTCTGTATAAGTGTTCCTTGTATGAATAAAAGAAAAAATGTTTATTCCCCCAAATTATAAGAATGCGAGGGATCAAGGCTACCTGCATACAGTTGGTAAGAATGTCAATTGATGTAGCTCTTTCGGAAGATAATTATGGCAATATTTATTATCAGAAGGTAAAATGTCCATGCCCTTTAGCCCAGTTAGTTCACTCCAAGACAAAACATCTATTCTACAGAAATATACGTGTAGGAAGATATGTATGCATAAATGGAGACTTTGCAAAATCAGTTATAATAGTGAAAACCTGGAAACAACCCAAATGTCTTTAATAGAAACACGGTTCAACAAATTATAGTATACCCACCATGTGAATTACTGTGCAGCCATTAAAGTAATGAAGTAAATCTGTATATACTGATATGAAAGGATGTCTCTGATAATATTATTGTTGGAAACACAAATTGCTGAGGCAGTGTATATATATATACATATATATATACACACACACAAACCTATTTTATATGTCTAAGACTAGGTGAGCAGAGGAGCCCCTGCTGATGTCAATCCTACAGTTGAGCAGAGTTTGGCTGTGGCCTCTGTGCCTTACCCATCTGTTATGCCCACCTATTTATGTGTCTATCTTAAATTACAATTTAAATGGTTTAAGAGTGGCACCTCCTTAATCATCTACCAAAATCCTTTGGTAGCCAAGATCAGTGTGAGTTATAAAATTATGCTCAGTCTGTTTTGATGAGATGGTCTGACTGTCTTAGTATCTCAGTTACCAGGCTTCAAACCAATCTTGAATTGGGATTTTGAGACATAAAAACCACTACAGGAACTTGATAGAGAAATGGCCTTTGGTATCTCCATCTGAATTATGATTATCTAAAATTCACGAAGCATTCTGTCTGCAGAAAAGTTAGTGGATTTGAAAGCAACAATGTAAAGGCAACTTTCTGGCTTCTTAATCGAGGTCCTTCTCCAGACAAGGGAGGGTAATTCCACAGGGCTGAAGATGGTGGCATGATTCATAGGATTTATGCAAACCCTGTGAGTAAATTCTAAGGAAGAGAAATAAGTAACATTTTGATTTTATTTCTATAAAAATAAGATAATACTGTTCGGGCACAGTGGCTCATGCCTATAATTTCAGCACTTTGGGAGGCTGAGGTGGGCGGATCACAAAATCAGGAGTTTGAGACCAGCCTGGACAACATGGTGAAACCCTGTCTCTACTAAAAATACAAAAATTAGCCAGGCGAGGTGGCACATGCCTGTAATCCCAGCTACTTGGAAGGCTGAGGCAGGAGAATGGCGTGAACTTGGGAAGCGGAGGTTGCAGTGAACCGAGATCGTGCCATTGCGCTCCAGCCTGGGTGACAGAGGGAGACTCTGTCTCAAAAAAAGAAAAAAAAAAAATATCATTAGTGTGGTAAATTTATTAAGTTTATTCCCCATTTACATCCTGTGGCCAAGTAAAATTTGTGTGTGCATTGTGTGATATGTAGCATTACCTGATGAAATAAGTTTATATGGAAAAGTTCATTTTTACTGAAAATTAAAATTGTGAAAAAAAAGAGTGACATTTCTTAACATGAATTGGATTGAAAAATGAAACTGGCATTTCTATGACCAAAAGTACGTCTGATTTTGGCTGATTATTTTATCAATGAGGACTGATTTTTCCAGTTAGATTATATGGCAAATGTATTACATAAATTGAATAAGCTAAATGTGAAGTTCCAAGACATAAGATTAAAATATATTGATAAAGGGATAATAAAATTGACAATATTTTTATTTTATCAACCTTCCTGATAATATTGGGTTAAACAGCAATGCCTACCTCTATAAAAATGAAAAATAAGAACAGAATTTATGTCAAACCCTCTCTCATTTCTAACAATAAATAACGTTTATCCATAAATATGAAGCCAATTGAGAGAAAAGTTTCATTTATCTAATGAGAAGATAATTTTTTTTTTTTTTGAGACAGAGTCTTGCTCTGTCACCCAGGCTGACATGCAGTGGTGCAATCTCAGCTCACTGCAAGCTCCGCCTCCTGGGTTCACTCCATTCTCCTGCCTCAGCCTCCCGAGTAGCTGGGACTACAGGCGCCCGCCACCATGCCTGGCTAATTTTTTTGTATTTTTAATAAAGATGGGGTTTCACCATGTTCGCCAGGATGGTCTCGATCTCCTGACCTCGTGATCCGCATGCCTTGGCCTCCCAAAGTGTTGGGATTACAGGCGTGAGCCACCACTCCCGGCCGAGAAGATAATTTTTAAATAAAATTTTATTTTTTACATTTAATAACTTTAGAAATGTGTATGTTATTTTATCAATAGTATACTAATAATAATATTTGTAATGATACCTAAATCCACATATCATTTGATACTTGGAATTTTACAATCATGAAATTTTAAAATATTTCATTTTCAATGTATATGCATATTTTTGTTCATTAAAATATAATAAGGTGATCAACAGAAAAAATTCAAACATAAAATATATAACATTAGGGGAGTAAAACGGAAATACGATTCATTGAGGAAAAGGAATGATATGTAATCTGTTGTTAAGAGCTTGTCTGAGCCCAGGAGCAGTGGCTCATACTTGTAATCCCAGCACTTTGGGAGGCTAAGGCGGGTGGGTCACTTGAGGTCAGGAGTTCGAGACCAGCCTGGCTAACATGGTGAAACCTGTCTCTACTAAAAATACAAAAATTAGCCAACCCTGGTGGCAAGCACCTGTAATCCTAGCTACTCAGGAGGCTGAGTCATGAGAATCGCTTGAACAGGGGAGGAGGAGGTTGCAGTGAGCCGAGATCGCGCCACTGCATTCCAGCCTGGGCGACAGAGCAAGACTTGATCTCAAAAAAAAAAAAAAAAAGAGCTTATTTGAGCATTTAAAAAATTGTTTGCTATGGTATTTGGACTCTGCTATACGTAAGTCTGATAAAACAGTTTTATTTTAAGATATCGATATTTAAATATTTCAAAAGTAATAGATTGCCATCTTTTAAAAAATGTATGATAAAAATTTTAGATGCCAATTTTAAAATATGTCAAAGGGCAGGGCGAGACTCCATCTCAAAAAAAAAAAAAAGTGTCAGAGGGGTACTTAGTTTTTCCAAAACAAGAGGGTATGTAAGCAAAATTTTAGGAAACCACTGAAATTCTAATCTCTAAGAATAAAGTTAGTGTTTTAAAAAAATATAGCTAGAATTTTGGAACACATTGAATTATCATGCAAAGTTTTGTGATTGTGATTTTCAAATCAAATCAGTCGGCCTATCATATAATTCTCTTTAGGGGTGTGCTGGCAAAGAGAAGATAAATGGTGGGTCCAATCATGGTTGGAATTGCATCCTGGAGTGAGAAAGGATCCAGGGAGTTGGCATAATTTTAGTCAGTGTGGTTTTAATGATGGCTCGTGAATTCTAACCTGAACAAGGAGTAAAGTAAAAAGAGCAGGGAAGTAATGGACAATAAAAGGGATTGCGTTAATGGATTGAAGGTTTCAGTGATGCTGCTGACCCAGAGCTATGGAAGTAATCTGGTTAATGAGTTAGGACAGGAAGGAGGTTGTCACTGGATGGTGAGATGTGAGATGTCTGAAATCAAGGTTTCAGAGAGGATGATAAGATCTATAAAGTGAAGATGAGTATGAATGGCTAAAATGGAGGAAAGGAAAGGGTTGTTAGAATCAAGGAGATCAAGGAACTCTGAGTATAGGCAAATAAAGGAACTAAATATGAATTCGTCCTTCTCTAGACCTCCATAGCACATGGATTATCTTATGCAATTTATTCTTTCAATTGAAGTTACATGAATACCTACTTGTCCTTCCTCCTTTCTTCATCCCTTTAATTCACATACCTACACATCTATTACAATGCTCATTTTAAGTGTTTGGTTTCTATTGCTGAACTGAGTTGAAATTTTACTTTTTTTGTGTATGGTAATTCCATTAATAGAATTCTCAAAAAACCAGAGAATGTTTCCTTTATCCCATAAATATTAATACCTACTTACCTGCATCCCAGAAGTCCTATAGTTGTAAACAGTTCCTTTCAACTGGACCTGTTCTCCTCGTACAACAGAATATGGTATATTCATTTCCAAGAAGACATCTTTGAACACCTTTGCCTTAATAGTATCAGCAACACATATACCTTCAGCCCAAAGTGGAAGCGAAGTAGAATCATATTAGGAAATCCCTATAATGCTTTATTGGTGTTAAAATTTCTCACATTTGCTTTACTTCAAGGAAAAGAGAATACTAGATCATGTTTTTCTCTGAACTCTCACCTCATGCCCTTGAATTTTCTATTCATTGATCTTAATTTCAATAATAATTAGTATTAACAGAAAACTTCATTTGTTCAACAAATAGTTAATTCTATTTAAGGCATGAGAATGCTTATTAACTAATGTACCAAATCTTTTTAGATATTCATTATTGGCTCCTTTTTTAATGAGTATAAAATTTTGATTGTGGAAACCAAGATTTTAAAACAAAAGTAGCAAACAACAAACAAAACCATTCCTGAAATTATTTGGAAAGTATCTGCACTTAATCATCACAAAGATCAGCCCAAGAGAGGTCATTTGTTTGTTTCTAAGGCTACACAAGCTCCTAGTCAGTGAGAAAAGTGAAGAAAAATAAAGACTTGAGGTTGGGTGCAGTGGCTCAAGCAGTAAACCCAGCACTTTGGAAGGTGGACGTGGGAAGGTTGCTTGAAACCAGGAGTTTGAGACCAGCTTGGACAACATAGCGAGACCCCTTCTTCATTTACAAAAAAAGGGAAACAGGAAAAAAAAGAGAGGAGTGAAAGGAGAAATCAATATGTAAGATGTGGGCACATCCAAGTCTTCTGGTAATACATAAAAAAAGAATATTTTTTAAAAATTACTACCACGTAAGTTCTGGGTAAACTAAATAGATACTAACAAAGAATTACATCTTGCTAATCATATCACTATTTAAATGCATATATCACTTAAGCCTGCTTACCACTGTTTGAAATGCCAACACCTTGAATTTCCCAGGTAGTTACAGAATCAGGTAGGGCAAACTGCAACTGTTTTCTGGAAGTTAAAATGTTGATATTCAAACACAGTGGAATATTGATTAACCCAACTTAACAGAGACATCCATTAACAGTATTTTTGCTCCAAACTACTTTAGAGAAAGAAAAAAACTCACGTGATGAAATTACATCATTAAGGAAAACCTCATCAAGAAAAATATATTCAGTAACTCTCTTATATATTGCATGTTTTTAGACATTGCACCTCTATGATGAGAATTCAAGTTCAGCAGGATGCCTTTGAAACATTGCAAAATCCAAGCATACAAAACAAAGAAAAAACTATGTCGTGAGTATATTCTAAAATAGGGAAGCAAAGTGATTCATGTTAGCACTGCTCAAAACAAAGCTGACATAACTAAAAACTGCTGATTATGATTAAGCTTGTATATTTATTTACAGCTATTGTCTACCAACTTTGTATCAGGTATAGTGCTGAGTACTGAGTAAACAGCACTGGTAAGATATAGTCCTGCTCTCAGGCAGTTTACAATCTAGTGGAAGAAATAGTTAAGTCAATAAATTATATTGCACTGTAATAATTGTACCAATAAGGCATTATAAGAGTTAAGAGGCAGTGTGCATTCGTTCAATACATTTATTTTCAGTATCCTAGGCCAAGTCCTGCATATAAAGCAGTAATCTGAATTTAGTTCACGTCCTTGAGGTATTTACATTTTAATGTGTAAGACAGGAAAGTAAAGAAGTCATTATAATACAATGTGATTCACACAACAGGGTTAATTGAGGGTGTAATTAATCCAATCACTGGTAGGGTGGGGAGCAGTGGCCAGAAGGTTTACTAGAGGACCTGCTAGCTAATGGGTAATGTCAGATGAAATGGACAACAATTGTGTGGAAGAAGGATTAGAGAAGACAAGGATAGAAACAAGGAGATGCATGAGGAGACAACTGCAGGGCTTTGAACTCATTCCTTGCCTTCTCATTGGAAAACCAGTGCTTTAAGCCCACCTAAAAAGAGTATGGCTCGAGGACTCAGTACATCACTGTTTTCAGTGATATAGAGGAAGTGTTTCCTTAAAATGTGTTGAATAAAAAACTTCAAAAAGAAAAGAACTTTTCTTCCTGTTTATTAATGTTTGTTTTATAGTACAGGTATTTTAGGATAAAAATGGTAGCTTAATATAGTGCATAGCACATAGCTGTGTGTAGTAAATGTGTACTGAAGTCAAATAAAATTAAATGGAATAGTACCCTTCTTCATTCTGACCTGGAGCCAATCACCAGCGCAATGTACATCAAAAAAATAAAAATCTAAAAAAGCAAAGCAAAACAAAACAAAATTTGATCAAATTGCAGGATCATCTTAACTCTTACGCAAGCTATTGGGAAATGGGTAGTTTCCAGATTTTTGGCCATAATACTTGCATTATCCACATTTCTTTCAAGGAAACATGAGAGAAGTATAATACCTTCTGGGAACAAGATGAACTTCCCATAACCAGCTTTCTGGAAAATAACTCCGAATTTCTGGCTTGCTTACTGGTAACAGGGTCTTCATGTCTGGATAAAAAAATAATATTCAATTATGGAAAAAACAATATAAATTCTACTTATAGGTAAATTTTAAAATATGGCCATTAATCTGTAACTTGAGCATTTTCTGAAAGATAAATAAAACATTTTGTTTAATGCTTCCAAAATAGAACTATAGGCAGGGTGCATTGCTCATGCTTGTAATCCCAGAACTTTGGGAGGCTGAGGTGGGCAGATCACCTCAGGTCAGGAATTCGAGACCAGCCTGGCCAACATGTTGAAACCCCATCTCTACTAAAAACACAAAAATTAGCTGGGCATGATGGTGAGTGTCTGTAGTCCCAGCTACTCAGGAGGCTGAGGCACGAGAATGACTTGAACCTGGGAGGTAGAGGTTGTAGTGAGCCTCGATTGCACCACTGCACTCCAGCCTGGGTGACAGAGTGAGACTCTGTCTCAAAAAAAACAAAAAACAAACAAACAAAAAGACTATAAAGGCCTTAGGATTTTTCCACTAATCGCATTGGCAAAACAAAGCATTAAATATCTTTAATGATTTGTTTCTTAAATTGCTAAATGTTTAGTATTCCTGAGATTATACAAGATATTGATCAGTCTATAAAGTTATTTGCACTTGTATAATTGTAATAATTGTGTTTATAATAGAAAAAAGGGAGGCTTTATATGATTCTCTGCCTTCTTTAACTTGGTAATTTGTTTATATTTACTTTAATAAAAATGGACAGAACTTCTGTTTTCATCTAAGACACATTAATAGAAAACCAAACATGGTATGCAAAATAACAGTTTTCAGACATTAGAGCATAAGCAGAACTGTGATCTCTGAGAGAAAGGAAACATTAGGTGAAACCTGGAGAGGAATACAAGGAGAGCCTGATGATTTTGAAGACTTGTGGCAACAGAGATGGGAGTTTTGCAAGGCCAAGTTGTCTGGAATGAGGGGCAGAGTTCCAGGAAGGAGGGGCCTGCAGAGAGAGACTTCTATCCAGCTGAAGCCAAACCAGATGATTATAGTTGAAAAACCAAAAAATGAAAAAATATATGAGAGGGGAGAGCAAGATGGCTGAATAGAAGCCTACACCATTTCTTTCCTGTTGGTACACTAAATTTTAGCAACTAACTACACACAAAAAGTACCATCACAAGAACGAAAATCAGGTGAGAATCACAGTACCTGGTTTTGACTTTACATCACTGAAAGAGATATTGAAGACAGCAGGAAAGATAGTCTTGAAGCACCAATGCCACTCCTCCCATATCCCCTAGCAGTGACTGTGAAATATGGAGAATCTATTTGTTGGGAGAGGGAGAGCGCAGTGATTCTGTGGCTTTGCATCGAACTCAGTGCTGCACTGTCACAGTGGAAAGCAAACCAGGCTGTACTCAGCTGATGTCTGCCCACGGAGAGAGTATTTGGACTGGCCCTAGCCAGAGGGGGATCGCTCATCCCAGTGGTTGGAGCTTGAGTTCCAGCAAGCCTCCCCACTATGGACTGGAGTGCTCTAGGGCCCTAGGTTAACTTGAAGGGCAGTCTAGGCCACAAGGACGGCAATTTCTAGGCAAGTTCTAGTGCGCTGGAAGCCCTCAGGAATACTAAACATTTAGCAATTTAAGAAATAAATCATTAAAGATATTTAATGCTTTGTTTTGCCAATGCTATTAGTGGAAAAATCCTAAGGTGTTTATAGTTTTTTTTTTTTTTTTTTTTTGAGACAGAGTCTCGCTCTGTCACCCAGGCTGGACAATTAGACAAGAGAAGGAAATAAAGGTCATCCAAACTAGAAAGCAAGAAGTCAAATTATCCTTGTATGCAAATGATATGATCATATATTTGGAAAAACCTGAAGACTCCACCAAAAAAAACTATTAGAACTGCTAAATGAATTCAGTAAAGTTGCAGGATATAAAATCAACACACAAAAATCGGTAGCATTTCTATATGTCAATAATGAACAATGTGAAAAAGAAATTTAAAAAGTAATACCATTTACAACAGCCACAAATAAAATTAAATACCTAGGAATTAACCAAAGAAGTAAAAGATACCTACAATGAAAACTATAAAACACCAATGAAAGAAATTCAAGAGGACACACAAAAAAAATGGAAAATTTTTCCATGTTCATGGATTGGAAGAATCAATATTGTTAAAATGTCCAAACTACCCAAAGCAATCTACTGATTCAATGCAGTCTCTACGAAAATACCAATAACATTCTTCACAGAAATACAAAAAAAAAAAAAATCCTAAAATTCATATGGAACTACAAAAGACCAGAATAGCCAAAGCAATCCTGAGCAAAAAGAAAACAACTGGAGGAATCACATTACCTGACTTCAAATTATACTATAGAGCTATAGTAACCAAAACAGCATGGTACTGGCATAAAAGCAGACATATAGACTTATGGAACAGAATAGAGAACCCAGACAAATCCACATACCTACAGTGAACTCATTTTTGACAAAGGTGCCAAGAACATACATTGGAGAAAGGACAGTCTCTTCAATTAATGGTGCTTGGAAAACTGGTTATCCATATGCAGAAGAATGAAACGTGACCCTTATCTCTTGCCATTTACAAAACTCAAATAAAAATGGATTAAAGACTTAACTCTAAGACCTCTAACTATAAAACTGCCATAGGAAAACACTGGGAAAATTCTCCAGGACATTGATCTGGGCAAAAGTTTCTTGAGTATACCCCACTATACAGACAACCAAAGCCAAAATGGACAAATGGGATCACATCAAGTTAAAGAGCTTCTGCACAGCAAAGGAATCAATAAAGTAAGGAGACAACCCACAGAATAGGAGAAAATACTTGCAGCTACCCATCTGACAAGAGATTAATAACCAGAATATATAAAGAGTTCAAACAACTCTACAGGAAAAAAAAGTAATACTCCCACTTAAAAATGGGCAAAAGATTTGAATAAACATTTCTCTAAAGAAGACATACAAATGGCAAAAAGGCATGTGAAAAGGTGCTCAACATCAGTAATCACCAGAGAAATGCAATCAAAACTACAATGAAATATTATCTCGTATCAATGAAAATGGTTTTTATTCAAAAGACAGGCAATAACAAATGCTGGATGGGATGTGGAGAAAAGGGAACACTTGTACACTGTTAGTGGGGATGTAAATTACTATAACCATTATGGAGAACAGTTTGGAGTTTCCTCAAAAAACAAAGAATAGAGCTACCATATGATCTGGCAATCCCACTGCTGGGTATATATCCAAAAGAAAGAAAATCAGTACGTTGAAGAGATAGCTGCATTCCCATATTTGTTGCTGCACTGTTAAAAATAGTCAGGATTTGGAAGCAACATAAATGTCCATCAACAGATGAATGGATAAGGAAAATGTGGTGCATATACACAATGGAGTACTACTCAGCCATGAAAAGAATGAGATCCTATCATTTGTAACAATATGGATGGAACTGGAGTTCATTATGTTAAGTGAAATAAGTCAGGCACAGAAAGACAAAATTTGCATGTTCACACTTACTTGTGGGTGCTAAAAATCAAAACAATTTAACTCATGGAGATAGAGAGTAGAAGGCTGGGAAGGGTAGTAGGAGGATGTGGGGGATGTGGGGATGGTTTATGGGTACAAAAAATAGAATGAATAAGACTTAGTACTTGATAGCACAACAGGGTGACTATAGTCAATAATAATTTAATTGTACATTTAAAAGTAACTAAAAGAGTATAATTGGATTGTTCATAAAACAAAGGAGAAATACCTCAGGGGATAGATATCCCATTTTCCATGATGTGATTATTACTTATTGCATTCCTGTATCAAAGTATCTCATGTACCCCTTAAATACTATTTACCCATACAAATTTAAAAACTAAAAAAAAATTAAGAGAAATAAAAGCCAAATCCTCCCTCCAAAAAGAAAAACAACATATGGACTAGATTGTTTATTAAAATTCTGCTTATAATAAGCAAATATTATTAGCCAGGCGTGGTGGCAGGTGCGTGTAATCCCAGCTACTTGGGAGGCTGAGGCAGGAGAATTGCTTGAACCCGGGAGGTGGAGATTGCAGTGAGCTGAGACTGCGCCATTGCACTCCAGCCTGGGCAACAAGAACAAAACTCCGTCTCTCAAAAAAAAAAGCAAAACAAATATTGGAAAACAATCTGAATCTTAGACATTGTACATCTCAATGAATATATTTCTACAAACATAAATTTTGTGGCCATTTACCAAAATTATGATTATTAGATATTGCTTAACAATAGGGCTATGTTCTGAGAAGTATGCTGTTAGGTGACTTTGTTGTGTGACTGTCTTGGAGTGTACTTACACTAATCTAGATGGTATAAGTTACTACACATCTAGACTACATGGTATGGCCTATTGTTCCTACGTTACAAACCTGTACAGCATGTTACTGAACAGAATACTGCAGACAACTGTAATGCAATGGCAAGTATTTGTACATCTAAGCATATCTAAACACAGAAAAGTTACAGTAAAAATATGGTATTATAATCTTATAGGATCACCGTTGCATATGTGGTCCATCATTGATGAAAATGTCATTATGCAGCACACATATGTATAAAACAGAAGCTGTCATTTTGCTTTTGTTTGCTTTGTTAAAGATTATACATAGGCTGGGCACAGTGGCTCACGCCTGTAATCCCAGCACTTTAGGAGGCCGAGGTGGGTGGATCACCTGAGGTCAGGAGTTCGAGACCAGCCTGGCCAATATGGTGAAACTCCATCCCTACTAAAAATACAAAAATTAACCAGGTGTGGTGGTAGGCGCCTTTAATCCCAGCTACTCAGGAGGCTGAGGCAGGAGAATTGCTTGAACCCAGAGGCAGAGGGTGCAGTGAGCCAAGATTGCACCACTGTACTCGAGCCTGGGTGACAGAGCCAGATTCTGACTCAAAAAAGAAAAAAAAAAGACCATATATAAAGTCCTAAAAGCTCTGAAAACATATTAATGAAAGTTTTATAAATTCTGGAAACATGTATTGTAGTTGAAACTGAAATAAGACATCAACTTTTATATAAGTACACTTAACCTTAGGTTAGATTTAGAAATCTTCTCCTATATTTCATCAATGTAGATATAGACAGAATTTTTAATGGTTGTAATATCACAAAAGCATAGAATTGTAGCACTCACAGGCACATTGGAGAGG
Source organism: Chlorocebus sabaeus (assembly GCF_047675955.1). Classification (NCBI taxonomy): domain Eukaryota; kingdom Metazoa; phylum Chordata; class Mammalia; order Primates; family Cercopithecidae; genus Chlorocebus; species Chlorocebus sabaeus. The sequence goes on from NC_132915.1 coordinate 91,131,063, forward strand.
ATCTGGTCAAAGCTCCTTGCTTGAGGCTCAGAGAGGATAAATAATCATTCAAGTTTATGGGATGACTTGGCTTTAAGGTTATGCCAGGTCTTAACTCTGGCCTAGTGTACTCTGCTCTGTACTATACCTCTTCTGATGCCCAAAAATGACGGAATTTTTTTTTTTCTTATGGACATTTACAAGTTATCTTTTCTACTTTCAATTCTAAATAGATCATGAAAACTGCCTTTCTTAGCAGCATAAAATTACACAAAATTCCCCGTGTTGAGCAGAATTCTGATAGAAAACATCATACTTACGTAGCCTTCCCAAGTGCAAGTCTTTAAGAGAGTCATTAGCACGGAGCTGGCTTGCGACGACACAACATTCAGTGAAAGCTTTGATGCATCTCGGCCCTACGCTAATCCGTGCAGCTCGCTGCTCACAGGTTTCATCACGATTAATACGGGCTCCATCGTAACAACATTTCTTCACTACTAAATGTTTATATTTAGCAGCTGAAATGGTAATAATGCAAGTGTTCTTGATCATGCAGAGTCATAACATCTCAGGCTTAGAAGGAATCTCAAGGGATACCTCGTTTCTATTACTATATGACACCCCTACCCACAATAGTCATGGCTAGTTGACTGTCCAGACTCCCCTTGGAACTATTCTAAGAATGGGGAGAATGTGACCTTACCAAATGGTCCATTCCAGCTCACACTAAATGGTTAAAGGGTTTCTTGCAATTAAGCTAAATACAAACTCTTGAAACTGGAACTTTGAGTTCTGCTGAAAATAAGCAGAAAAATATAACGTAGACAAAGAATATAAAATATTTTTTAAGAAAATAAGTTAAATATCCAAGAAAGCATTAAATATTTGAAGATGGCTATCATCACTATACAAATATTTGCTTCTTCAAGCTATATATCCTATTTTTAAAAAACTTCTTATATAACATGGTTTGTGGACTTCACCCAGTAGCATTACCCTTCATTGTTAAGTGCTCAGATTAGTCAGTGTCTCTCTTTTCATATCATTAGAACGTAGAATAAAGGTTAGAATTAAAATAACTCACATACAAATGGAAGAAACTATTATACTACCATAGGCATATTAGTTGAACTCAATTTGCTGACTCCCAGTTTGATATTCTTTCTACAGTTACATGGCCAATTATCATAACCATTTAAATAATTATTTTAAAATAATTCTCACAAGATGTATTTTCCAAAGAATAATGCTACTAACAGTTAACTATATGAAACAGAAGTAATAGACTGCTATGTATGTCCCAAACATCGTCAAATCATGAATTTTGTCCGAATAAAATGGAAGGATACGATTTTAATCGCTAGATGAAGTTATCAGAGAGAAAATATTTATGACAAACAAAAGCTAATATTTTGGATTTTAGAGCTAGAAGTAATAAAGACCTATTTCCTTAGATTAAGCCTATGACAAATGAACTACTAGACTTTATTTGGATTAATCTTTCTGAGAGAGATAAGCTAACCTCCATACATATTTTTCTTTTCATCCATTCTATTTCAATTAGGGGAATTTATATAACATTTAAATTTGTCAAGTTTTTGAATGATATGACCATAACCTTTTTACAATCACATGAATCTTAGGGTACCTATTTCTTCTATCTTCTTTTGCAGCGTTCTTCTTGGCCTGATAATTTCTTTACAAGGTTCATCTGGTTTTTTAAAAAAAAGATAAAGAAGAAGGATTAAAAAGGGGATAAAATCTCAAAAAAATGCCATGAAACTATTTAAGTATTTAGAACATTCACAACTTGTTCATTAACAAATATTGAGGGGCTACTTTGGATTAGGAACTGTGCACCACACTTCTTAATTGACTTGTTTTATCTTAGTGGAGTTCATGATCTAGTGTCATATCGTTTGACTTATTTTGTCTGAATTTGGTTTTGAATCCTGCAGCCTTTCTAATCCACTGATTCCAGAGAAATACCTAAGCATTTAGAGTGAGTGATGCTTTTGTTGGGTATGCTATTTTTATTATTTGCTCTTTGTGCTATATTATTGCAAATATAACTATGAATATCATAGTTTCAAGTATAATTATGAACAATTTTAAAACCATAGAAAGAAGATGATTAAGATGTGGTTACTATCCTTAAAGAGCTCCCGATGCAGTAGGTGAGACAGGACTTACAACTACATGTAAGAATGCGCAATGACACAATGTTGTTCTATTACTTGTAAATAGATCTAGTCCCTGCAATAGCCTCCCTATTAAAGGAGGAGGGAATTATAAATTCTATGTGGGGCGGAGGTCTCTTAGAGGCGATGATTCTTACGTTGCTTCTCCAGGCTAATGAAGGGGAAACCAATCCCAATAAATAAAGGCACAAAGGTGCAAAATAGCATAATGCCACTCGAGAACTCCACTTGGTTCTGTAGAGCTTAAACATAACGTAAGGCACAGCAGAGTAAGAGCTAGTTGGAGAGAACCAGGGAGAAGATCATGGAAGGTTTTGAGTACTACACTAGAGAATTCATACTTTATCTTGAAGGCCAGTGAAACATTTTATACAGGTGAGTTATGTAGTCTTGGCATTCTAAGATCAGGGTACAGAATATTTGGGAAGAGGGATAAAAATGAGATCTGGGAGGCAAATGATCAATGGGATTTTCAGTGACAAACATGCTGAGCATTTTACCATTTTCTTGGGAGTCATCTGCATTTGCATTAGTGAGGAAGGTAAGTCCAGCTAGGTGGAACACATTGGCATTGTTGAGGCCACCACCTGCCCCACAGCCCAGATCACTCTTCTCTAAGAATCGAAATACCTGTCCAGAAAGGCAGAATGTTGAGCCCATTGAGACGTATAAATCATTCCTCTAAAGAACTAAAAGGTACTAATTGTTACATGGTTATCACAAACCAGTGAAATACACAGATGATATTTTTCAAATGATCAAAGACAAAATTTCCCAACTTTGTTTCTAAGTTTGTCCTTTTGTATTTATAAATACATAACTATTCAAAGTTAAATCAAGAACTAAGTCTTAAACAAATAGCTTTGATGAGGACTTTATTAAAAACTGATGTATAGTGTTTTGTACATAGAATGAATGCTGCAATCAATATAATGTTCCAAATAAATAAATAAATAGGTATGAATGCATGAAGGACTGAATTAACGAAGAAATTAATTTTAAGTTGCTTTAAAAGCACAACTTTGTGCATTTTGATGGGGATGTCCCTACGTTCTAAATGGGTGAAGACTTGTTTGCGCAGGCTTATTCATTTTAATTTTGACCCCAAATGTTCTTTTCTCTATGAATATTTTTTAATTTTACAGTTTCTCAGTCCTTCCTTCCTTGTACAAAGAAATTCAAGCCTAGAAAATAACAACTGTACATAGTAAGATAAATAGGAACTTATGAGAATTGAATGATTTTGAAATTCTTCTGTGCCATGGATTTCAATGAGAGTTAAAAAAAAAAAATCCAAATATTACCTATACAGGTCTTTCCTGTGCTGCTACTAGCTACTGTAACTGCCATCAACACCCTACCCTAAACCTCCAAAGTATTCTGATAGTAATTTTTCCTCCATGAATGTAATGGCTACCATGATCATATATTCTTAAAGTGCTTACATTTACATTTGAAAAACAAAAGAGGATTGACCTGTGCTTTGGGAGCTAACATGAGGATGGTTTACCTTCCTAAAAATGAGTATGTTGAGTAGATTATAGAAAAGCAGGCCTAGCCTTCCCTTAGTCATTCCCCCATATCCTAGCCTGGTGGCCACACTTCATGCAACACTGCAGTGAGACATGCATTACTTAACTCTTTCCAAGGGCTTTTTGGCTCTTCTTTGGACTCCATACACAGCACTGTCCACTGCTGTTAATGCCACCCAGGAATCCATCCCAGTTACCATATTAAGAGACACAGTTTGGCCTGGAGAATACGTATCTGCATCAGGAGACAGATGAACCTAAAAGTTCATTTGAAAAAGAAAAGGAAAGATCATTTGTACGAGACAAGACTTTTCAGAAGCAGCTCAGACTTTGGCAGCCTCCTTCATTAAAAAGAAAATTCAATTGCGACTTGTAATTTGTGGCTTACCTGGAGCTGGTTGCCACATTTTTCTTCAATATTTAACCAGACTGAATCAGACACTAATTCTGCTGTCTGCTCTCCTGTGACGATGTAATAGACCAGGAGTCGGGATGAAGGAACCATGTTCTGCGTTACTGGAATGTTTATACTTTGATAAGATGCATCTGAAAGTTTCTCCCTTGTGCCAAAGTGGATAATTTTACCCTTGGATAAAATCTAAAAATAAACAGCAGCAGCAACAATAAGTAAAAAATAAACCAACAAAAACAAAACCTATGCTTTAGGATGCAGCCTGGAGCTGGAGCAGAAATTATGTTAAAGAAAAATAAAGTTAGGCCAGGCGCAGTGACTCATGCCTGTAATCCTAGCACTTCAGGAGGCCGAGGTGGGCGGATCACTTGAGGCCAGGAGTTCAAGATCAGCCTGGCCAACATAGTGAAACACCATCTCTACTAAAAATACAAAAGTTAGCCAGGCGTGGTGGTGCATGCCTGTAATCCCAGCTACTCAGGAGGCTGAGGCATGAGAATTGCTGGAGCCCGAGAGGTGAAGGTTGCAGTGAGCTGAGATCATGCCACTGCACTCCAGCCCGTGCAACAGAGCAAGACTCTGTCTCAAAAAAAAAAAAAAGACATAACAATTTTGGTTGGGCAAGGTGGCTCACATCTGTAATCCCAGTACTTTGGGAGGCCAAGGCAGGCGGATCACCTGAGGTCAGGAGTTCGAGACCAGCCTGGTCAACATGGTGAAACCCTGGCTCTACTAAAAATAGAAAAATTAGCCGGGCATGGTTGTGGGCATCTGTAATTCCAGCTACTCGGGAGGCTGAGGCAGGAGAATTGCTTGAACCTGGGAGGCAGAGGTTGCAGTGAGCCAAAATCGTGCCATTGCACTCCAGCTTGGGGGATAGAGCAAGACTCCACCAAAAAAAAAGGAAGGAAGGAAGGAAGGGAGGGAGGGAGGGAGGGAGGGAAGGAAGGAAGGAAGGAAGGAAGGAAGGAAGGAAGGAAGGAAGGAAGGAAGGAAGAAAGAAGAAAGGAAAGAAAGGAAGGAAGGGAAGAGTTAACATGTATGGGCCTACTATGTGCCAGGAACTTTAACATTTATTTAACTCCTTTCATTCTCACAACATACCAATATGATAGGAATATTATTCTAATTGAAGAAACTGAGACTCAGGAACTAACTAAAAGTCTTACTGATTTTAATTCAAAATCACACAACTAGCAAATTAGAGAGCTAAAATTTGAACCCAAAAACTGTTTAAAGTCATCACACTGTCACTAAAACCCCTTTTGTTTCACTGATTAAAAAAATAGATGAATAAGTGGAGTGCATTTTATTTGGGTATTAAGTTTTAAAGCCAGGGTTTAGATTCTAAATTGAAGGTTTAAGATTTAAAAAAAAAAACAAAAGTCACGTGAAGCCAAAATGCCCTCAGAGATTTCTTAAATTGTCCTTAGAGACCAGGACTGCACACATGGGTTTGGCATGTAGTCCATAAACAGTTTCCCTTCATCAGTCAGTATTTTTCTATGGTCCTCATTACTGTTTTTTCAATTTCTTTCTCAAAAATGTTGAAAAGTCAAAAGCATGCATTTGGCCTGGCCATCGAAATAATTCATTCCATTTCTTTGGTGATTGTCAGGAAGCTCTTAATATTTTTTGTAAGCTTTTTTCTCGGTTTCACCAACAGGCTTCATCGATCCACCTCTGTTTCATATAAATGATGCAATAGGGATGTTGCTGAACTACAGAAATGGAACAGGCAAGATAGGATTCAACTCTCAGGAGAGGATTTCGCTTCCCCGTTTTTTGACAGTAAAATGCACTAATCCGAACTGGGTCTAGGCATATAATCTTTGGCCATGAAAGAGAGCAGAGGCAACATGATTTAATCAGGTTCTCGCTTTGGAATAACTAGGCTCTCTTTGGTAAAAAGAGTTATTAGAACAGGAGTCAGAGTCCTCAGCTCAAATCAAAATCTTCCTCTTCCCAGCTGAGTGACCATCATAAGTCTTTTAACTTCTCTGTCCCTCAGTTTCCTCATCTGTGAAATGGTCATGAAAATCATGCCCTATTTCACAGGTTTTTTGAGAAACAAATATATTCAAGTTAGATGATGTTCTTGAAAGTGCTTTGTGAATACAAGTATAAAGGATAATTCTAATGCTTCTCTAGAGGCAAAGGAAAATATTCCAGGTGGGGGAATAAGATGTAAATCCATCATTATGTACTTACCAAGTAATTATAGTGAGTTATTTTGTCAATATATGGGCTTTTGGGGGTAACAATAATATTCAAATATTCTCCCACTAGCAAAGCCTTATGGTTATCAGTCCAATCGATATAAAGGTAACTTTGGCTGAGAGATGAGTATGCTATTGCTCGGTAACCTTCCTTGGCCTGATTTTCGTCTGGAAGATCTGAAGCATCAGTTTTGACCTGAAAAGGGAAATTTCAAAAAACATGTATACTGTGATGTAATGCTTTCTGTAAAACATACCTTACAAATTATTTTCTTTGCTTTTTAAATTTCTAAATTTCACAATACCAAATGCTAAAGGGGAAAAAAAAAAATGCTCCATTACTCCAGTGTTTATACAGCTGTGGTATCAAGCAACTTTACAAAGACTACAGACAAGAATGAGGGGATTATGGACTATGGCGGAAAAGTCTGAAATGAAGAGAGAAAGATGCTCCAGGAATAAATATTGGTGGTCTTCCTGAAATGTCATGGTAAGTTGGGGACTTCTTGTCCCATGAGATGATTACAGAGATGCCTAAGCATTTAGGAAATGCGGGTAGGAGAAGGGAAGTAGTGGGGAGGTAGCACTAACTCTTGAGGACCTGGGGACAGGAGCTATGAATGAACATCTCAGAGACTATCTGGCCCAGTTTCATCGCGAAGTAGAGGCACAGATAGGTGCTTATAAATATGAGGTGGAGAAGAAATGATATCACGGCAGCGAGATCTACCCTGAGAAGGCAGAAGTGTTATTAGCTCATGCTCTGGAGTCAGGTACACACTGGTTTGCCTACCAGTATCACCACTGATTAACTCTGGATAAAATTATTTAATCAAAAGAGAGGTTAGAAGTCTCCATTTCCTGAGTCACACAATGGTAAAGATAATATTCTAATTCATCTTGTTAATTAAATGGTGTTTCATGTATTCTTCATAAAGCTGTTAGCATGATGCCTAGCACTTAGTAAGTGCTCAGTAGATGACAGTGAGTATATACGCGCTGCAGTCATTGGCCTATGTTATTAACTTGCTCATTTTTTTTTTTTTTTTTTTTTGAGATGTAGTCTCGCTCTGTTGCCCAGGCTGGAGTGCAGTGGCGCAATCTTGGCTCATTGCAAGCTCCACCTCCCGGGTTCACGGCATTCTCCTGCCTCAGCCTCCCAAGTAGCTGGAACTACAGGTGCCCGCCACCACGCCTGGCTAATTTTTAGTATTTTTAGTACAGATGGGGTTTCACCATGATAGCCAGGATGCTCTCGATCTCCTGACCTTATGATCCACCTGCCTTGGCCTCCCAAAGTGCTGGGATTACAGGTGTGAGCCACCACACCCGGCCAACTTGTTCATATTTTATTTGAGATTGGGAACTTAAATAATATTTGCTGGGAGAGAAGACTATTAAGTGAGCTCTAAAGTAGAATGGTTCCTGCAGTTAGAAAAAAGGGAGGCTTCCATATTTTTGACCCTTTCGTGGCCCTTCAGGGGATTAAAGGTGAGGGGGGAAAGAGGATATTCCTAACACTCATGTGCATTGCTATACCTATTCTGAAGCTTCTAGAGTCTGATATGGTCTTATTGGTGTAAGCTAAAATAATTAACATCCAAATAAAAAAATTGATACATTTATCTTCCTTAAGGACATTCAATGGATTAGCAGATTGTCTCTGGGACTCATTTTTCTTGGATGCAAAATTATGGAACTGTTCACTGGACTCAAGTGTAAAATCTGCCACATCTGTTCTGCACACTAGCCAAAACATACGGTCAAGAGTACACATTGTCCTAGAAAACACAACAGGAGAATTCAGCTCACATTAAACTCCAGCACCGCCACTCCAGATGGGAGATTAACCACAAACGAAGCTACTCCATCATCAACACGTGTTACACTTTTCCTTGGCTCCAAGTCAGATGTCTCTTGGTTGACATCAATTGTTTGTGCATTCAGTGTTACTGGGACCCCTCCTACCAACTGGTCAAGCGCGTCTTTAACCTGCACCTGTTTGTCAAAACAATCCAAATCTGTTTCAACAGCTTATCACTTCTTTTAAAGCACAACAATTCTGCAATAAATTTCCTTCCTCTCCACCAAAGTATAAATTACTTATGTATTTTTTTCTTAAAAATTTTTTTTTCTGAGACAGAGACTTACTATGTTGCCCAAGTTGAAGTGCAGTGGCTATTCACAGGCACAATCATAGCGCACTGCAACCTTGAACTATTGGCCTCAAGCCATCCTCCCACCTCAGCCTCACAAGTAGCTGGAACTATATAGGCATGCAACACCACACCTGGCTTACTTATGTTTAATTTAGTAAAGAGAAGTATATTCTCAGCTATAGAAAGATTTAATTCTATTTAGTTAAATCATTCTTGAATAGATTCTCCCATCAATCAAGCAGACTCAAAACATAAATATCATTCTATTAAGTCAGTCAAGGAGTAGATGTGATAAGGTCTTCTGCTGTCTAACTTCTGTATTTCTTTGATTGGTTTAGGACTGGATAAAGGAGAAAATGAGGCAATTGTTCCTGGGAATAAGTCTCCAACATGAGAAACAAAAATAGATACACCTTTTTTCCTTTAACATTTACCTCTTACTGCCATATATATACATATATATACACACATACATATATATACACACACAATTCCACACAGATATAGTTTGTTATTTTATTTTTATATAAAATATATTTTAAGCTAATGTTCCATATAATATTGTTATATTTATATATTTTATTATATATTATATTATACATTAATGTATATGCATTATATGATACTTTGTTATATATTATTTTATATATATAGTATATATATGTAAGAACCTACAAGCATGTCCAAATCTTGCTTTGGGCTTGGTAAATCCTTTTTTTATTATTTACTGTGGGACATAGTAAATAATATTTACTCTTATTTATTACTGGCTTTTACCCATGTCCCACAGTAAATGTGGGCTTTTACTGTTGGGCTTTTACTGTGGGACACTGGCTTTTACCCACGTCCCACAGTAAATAATAAATAACACATTTTGATTGTACTTTAGTTGATCTTTAAAAATCACACATTTTTCAAAGAACAAAAAAAATTTTTGCTCTAGCTTTCTAAATTAGGGGCAGGGAATAAACATTTCCATTTAATAAACAAAATATATTATTTATAATTAAACATAATAATAGATAAAAATATAAAAACCACATGAATGTTTCAATTCTATACTATCAGCATTTAGAAGAGGAAAAGAAGGTGAAGGAGAGAAAAATGAAAGCAGAGGAGTAAGCAAAAAAGACAGAAAAAAAGAGATTCAGGGGAAGGAAGAAGCAAAAGTGAAAAGAACAGAGAGCAATACAGAGACGAGATTGAACAGAGTTCTGCACAAAGACAACACAGAGACAGAGGGAAACAAATGAGACACACTGGAGGCAAAAACATAGAGAAAGGACTCTATTTTCAAGGAATGATATCTCCATCTTAAGGTTTTTTAAGAATTTGCCACCAAATATTTTTAAATGTTTATATTTTTTGAACTAGAGTCTTATGGGATTTTATTTACATATAATTTAATGCAATGCTTATTTAGGGATGCCTAACACAAGGCTATCTTGCCCGAACTTTTGAAGTCGCTGCCAAGGCTGCAGTTGACCTGCAATTTCCCACCCCTGTCTGTGTCCACCAGGAGGGGCAGAAGGAGGGGCAGGTTTCACAGAATAAGCTCCCTCTGTGACTTACCGTGGCAACATTCTTGCCCTGTTTGCCACCCACATGTTTTCCATTAACGGAATAAGATGATCATATGTAGCAAGGTCTATCCCCTCACCCCATCTACCTTGATGGAATATGGAATCCCAGGCTTCAGGAAAAGAGGAGTAGCAACCAAATTCAGTTTGTAGGGAGAGAGGACATATTTGATGCCAGGTATTTCTGCCTCTTCAGAAAATCCACCTAAGGAAATGGCAAGCATCATGTTGACGGTTTTTAGGAGTATTATGATCTGTATGGATATCCATTTTGTCTCTATATGTTTCCACAGATGTATTCATTCACTCACTCCGTTCTTGCATTCATTCATTTATCAGTAGTAAGTAGGATATAGGTCTTGTTTCAGAGGGGCACTGCAGAGAAGAGTTTAGATCTCAGGAGTTTCCAGGGCCTTATGCACAAGCTCATATATAGAGAAGCTCTTGGAGAAGTAGAGCTATAGGACTGGACTGAGGAAGGATGCTAGGAAGGGGGACACCACTTTTCATCAGTGGCCTGAGTTTCAGTTGACTGTAGTCAAGGGATTGAGGAGAGAGGGAAGGGTCAGGCCAGAGACTGAGCCTTACAGAGGTGGGTGTCGGGGGTAGGGGGGTGGTGTTCAGAGCATAGATACATAGAGAAAATCAGAAAAAGGGAGCTTGGTGTAGAAAGAAACCTGAAGGAGAGTTCAAGACCAGCCGGGCCAACATGGTGAAACCCCATCCCTACTAAAACTACGGGGGAAAAAAAAAAAAAAGCTAGGCATGGTGGCGTTGCCTGTAATATCAGCTACTTGGGAGGCTGAGGCAGGAGAATTGCTTGAACCCAGGAGGCGGAGGTTGCATTGAGCCAAGATTGCACCACTGTACTCCAGCCTTGGCGACAGAGCAAGACTCCATCTCAAAGAAAAGGAAAGAAAAGAAAAGATAAAAGAAAAGAAAAGATAAAAGGAAAGGAAAGGAAAGGAAAGGAAAGGAAAGGAAAGGAAAGGAAAGGAAGGGAAAGGAAAAGAAAGAAAAGGACACTTGCAGTTCTACTGGCAAGAACCCAATAATGTTACCCTCCAGGTAAAGATCAAGTTAAATTATTAAGAATAACGTTTGAAGCTTTAATATTCCCAAACTCCTTTCCAATATTACATCTCTAATACTCTCTATACATATTCTATATTTTAGTCAAACTGGATAATCTGCCGTCCTCAAAGATTAAGCTTCACCATCTACCCTTCTTCATTTGCCCTCTCTATGGAGGGTTTCTGTTTCACCCTGTCTACCAACTCTGCCTCAAAACCCTAATTATTTTTCAAGGCTCATCATCTTCATAACACTGTTCTTGGTTGCTCAACAATCATCTAGAAGCTTGCCTTCCTCTGAATCCTATTGCATTAATATTTTGCTTAGAGCTCATATGGAATTCTTCCTTGCAATAGTTCTTTCTTCACCTGTCTTATACCTGATGCTAATTTGTAAGCCACTTCAGTGCTGGCATCATACATCATTAATGTTTGCAAGCCTATGTGTTTGGCAATACTTTAAATATCTTGTAGACACTGCTTAAACTGAACTTATTTAAAATAAATTGAGGAAAAAAAAGAAGAAACATTAAAATAATGTTGAAAACTTTAGGCTTTAGGAAACATTCACTTTGACTCCATCATTGTGTAGACTATAATAATGATAATAGTAATACCTTTATCTGTATAGTACTTTATCAAATAGTTTTACATACGTAATCTTATTTTGGTTTTGATTTTCACCAGGTGAGAACACTGGGGTGCCAAATGGTCAAGGCAGAGAACCTGCAGAACTACTTTGGATATGAATTGGGTAGTGTTTTCCCATTTTTGCAGTAAAAGTGGAGGTAATCGGGACCCAAAGGCTTGCCCAATGACTACAAAGAAGCAGAGCTCTACTGCCTTTTTATAACTATATAAAAATCTACTTCTTATAATTACATTTAACTATGAAAGAAAATACAATGTGAAATAATAATAGAAATTAGAAATTATTTATACCTTTAATATTCTGTCTAAATATTTTTCAAAAGAAAGTACACACACACACACACACACACACTTACCTGTAGACTCTATGACTGTTACAGCAATATAAAGGTACTTGTTGTTTAAATCTTCTAAACTGTAGTATGACAGTTCTTTGACTGCTGTTTCAGAATCAAATGTGACTTGAGCAATTCCATTTATCAACTTTTTAAAAGGAGAAAATGGAGGAGTTATTTCAGAGAAGAACTTATAAGGAAAAATTAATAAAATCTGCTTTTACTAGCCTCTAAATTGAAGGCAGATGTCAGAAGAATGGTTTAGCACAAATAGTAAAGTAGATAACTGAGTCCATAATTAAGCCCAGGATGTTATTTTCTAATTATTTGTATAGAATTATAGAAGTAGAAGAGTCTTGAACATCACATGGTCCAACAGGTCTTTTTGGTAATAGCTGACAAACACTCCTTCTTCCAGTTCCTGCATCATCATTCATCTTTCTAGGCCTCTCAGCGTACTTCTGCCCTTAACTAAGAGTTTGTTGGGTTTTATAATATTTAATTTGTACTTCACTGCTTACAAATTTAAATACTAATTTTAAAACACACAATGAGTAAGGGGATGTGGGGTTAAGTCATATTCTATTATTTAATTATTAACACAACAGTAAAATAAAGTTTGCCTTACTTTTTCTTACAAAATTGAGTGACTTGAGGGCAGACATTTTTGTTTTATTTAGCTTTAAATCCCAATGTCTAGCATAGAAATTTTGCATTTTAAAAATGCATTTAATTTACATCTTAAATTAATAAGATTGTAGAGGATAAATGATTGATGATGCAAACCATACGAATATGCAAAAATGACATGAACTCATATCATCTGTGGTATAATGTAAAGAACGCTGAATAAAGGAAAGGGAACCTGTGCCCTAATCTCAGTTCCAGCAATCACTAGCCCTAATCTTTGGACAAATAACTTCATGAATATTTCCTTGCAAGATACTATGCTGTCTCTGGGCATATAAGGGAAATGATTCAGACTCACAAATAGTTCAATATTGAAAATGATAGATAAGTAAACAAGTCATTCCAATAAAGAAGGGTTTCTCAACCCCTCAGCATTATTGACATTTTGAACAGGATAATTCTTTGTTGTAGGGGCCTACTCTGTGCATGGTAGGAATTTAGCAGCATCCCTGGCCTCTCCCTAGTAAATACCAGTAGCAGCCACAAATGTCTCTGGACATTGCCAAATGCCCCCTTGGGGATAAAAAATCATCCCTGGTTGAGAACCACTGCAATGAAACGTGAAGAATGCGTTAAGAAAAGAGGCTATACAACAGGGGCAGCTAACCTAGTGTAGAAGAGTCAGGGGAGGCTTCCCAGAGAAAGGCTGTCAATGTTGAAACTTAAAGAATGAGAAGGAATTAGCCAGGAAAAGAAGGGGCAGGAGGGGACAATGGGAAAGAGCATTTTCAAGTAGAATAAATGACATTGTAAAGACCTGGAGGAAAGAGAGACTTTGGTCAGTTAGAGAAATTGGAGTGATTAATACAAAGGGGAGGGAGAGAGGAAAGGGCATGAGATCAGCTGGCAAGGGAGGCTGATGCCAAGAAAAATGAACTTTACCTTAAAGGCAAAGGGAAGCCAATGGAGGATTTTAAGTTTCAACCTATCTAAAATGGAGGACTGGACTAGATAGTTTTGAAGTAACTTCCCATCTCTCACCTCTGGATGCATCTGTAGGTGTGAGTGACTGTGTCTTAACATCTTACCATTGTGTTTTGCATTGCTGTTTGCATCATTTCTTTTTGATCATCTTTTAAGTCTTCTCTTATTCCAAATGTGATATAAACATCAGCCTCAGTGACTACTTTATTATAAAAATATCTGTCAGACAATAGCATAAAACTGTTTTACTAACATGGTTACAATAACAGGATTCAGATAAAATGTAACAATTTGAAATTACATAAAACACTTGAGGTACTTTAAAGTGTCTTTAATCCTAACCAAAAGAACAAAGCTGAAGGCATCACGCTACCTGACTTCAAACTATACTACAGGTCTACAGTAACCAAAACAGCATGGTACTGGTACCAAAACAGAAATATAGACCAATGGAACAGAACAGAGGCCTCAGAAATAACACCACACATCTACAACCATCTGATCTTTGACAAACCTGACAAAAACAAGAAATGGGAAAAGGATTCCCTATTTAATAAATGGTGCTGGGAAAACTGGCTAGCCATATGTAGAAAGCTGAAACTGGATCTCTTCCTTACATCTTATACAAAAATTAATTCAAGATGGATTAAAGACTTAAATGTTAGACCTAAAACCAAAAAAACCCTAGAAGAAAACCTAGGCAATACCATTAAGGACACAGGCATGGGCAAGGACTTCATGACTAAAACACCAAAAGCAATGGCAACAAAAGTCAAAATAGACAAATGGGATCTAATTAAACTAAAGGGCTTCTACACAGTAAAAGAAACTACCATCGGAGTGAACAGGAAACCTACAGAACGGGAGAAAATTTTTGCAATCTACCCATCTGACAAAGGGCTAATATCCAGAACCTACAAAGAACTCAAACAAATTTACAAGAAAAAAACAAACAACCCCATCAAAAAGTGGGCAAAGGGTATGAACAGATACTTCTCAAAAGAAGACATTTATGCAGCCAAAAGACACCTGAAAAAATGCTCATCATCACTGATCATCAGAGAAATGCAAATGAGATACCACAAATGCAAATGAGAAAAAACCACAATGAGATACCATCTCACACCAGTTAGAATGGCAATCATTAAAAAGTCAGGAAACAACAGATGCTGGAGAGGATGTGGAGAAATAAGAATGCTTTTACACTGTTGGTGGGACTGTAAACTAGTTCAACCATTGTGGAAGACAGTGTGGCGATTCCTCAAGGATCTAGAACTAGAAATACCATTTGACCCAGCCATCCCATTACTGGGTATATACCCAAAGGATTATAAATCATGCTACTATAAAGACACATGCACACGTATGTTTACTGCGGCACTATTCACAATAGCAAAGACTTGGAACCAACTCAAATGTCCATCAATGATAGACTGCATTAAGAAAATGTGGCACATATGCACCATGGAATACTATGCAGCCATAAAAAAGGATGAGTTCATGTCCTTTGCAGGGACATGGGTGCAGCTGGAAACCATCACTCTGAGCAAACTATCACAAGGACAGAAAACCAAACACCGCATGTTCTCACTCACAAGCGGGACTTGAACAATGAAAACACTTGGACACAGGGTGGGGAACATCACACCCCGGGGCCTGTCGTGGGATGGGGGGCAGGGGGAGGGACACCATTAGGAGAAACACCTAATAATGATGAGTTAATGGGTGCAGCAAACCAACATGGCTCATGTATACCTATGTAACAAACCTGCACATTATGTACATGTACCCTAGAACTTAAAGTATAATAAATAAATAAAAAAATAAATAAATAAAGTGTCTTCATGCACTATTACATTTCATTCTCATAAAGCCACATTAATAACGTTATGTGCTAGATGAAAAAAATTGATCTAGGGGAGATCACAAGACTTAGAATCAGGGCCCTCTCCTATAGGCCAAATTACTTCTTGATAATTTTGATACCAGCTACTCTCTATTTTACTTTATGTCTCTAAAAGGTACATGTCCAATCTCACTGTTATATGAGACCGATTCTTCATAAAAAATTCAAGCTACATGTTGTCCTTTTTAGTTTAGAATTAAAGTAAGAATAAAGTAAACTTTCTACCCAGCAAATAATACTAAAGCAAGAGCTAACTTTCCTTATTTATGGTTTGAATAAATACTCCCCATTATAGGAGGTCAGTTTCTATAATTTTCTCTCAAGTGAGACTTTTATGCTGGTTTAGACCAAGTAATAAACACTCTGTTTTCCAAATAAATGCTAATAAGAGAGTTAGCATAGGGTAATGTTTGAGGCATGGACTCTGGAACCAGAAAGGCTGTGCAACTTACTAGCTGTGTGATTTTGAGCAAATTATTGAACATTGATGTACCTCAGTTTTTTCACTTGTAACATGGGAATAGTAACAATATCAATGCATAGAGTTGTTGTAAAGATTAAATGTGCTAATATATACTGAGTGCTTAGAAGAGTACCTCACACATATAGTTATATAGATTGGTATAACTACATTATATTGTAATTTTAAAATGACCTAAGTTTTTGTGATAGGTTGCTTGCAAAACTAACCCCCAATTCTCTACCTCCCCATGTATCCACAACCTTTGTACAGTTCCTTGTGTCCACAACGCGTGGGAGGAGTCTATTTCCTCTGGGCTGACCTTGTAACTTGCTTTGGACAAAAGAATGTGTGGAAGTGATGGTGTGCCAGCACCAAGCCTAGGCTCAGAAGAACTTTTATGCTTCATTCCCTCTCTTTGAGCATTGATGCTGCTACAGGCTAGCCTGCTGGATGATGAGAGGCACACACACTTTTAGCCCCATCCAACTGCCAGACATATGGACAGGACCTTCCTAGACCAGCCAGCCCCCAGCTGACCTACCAACTGGCTGCAGGTACATGGGCAAGCCCAGCTGACACCAGCGTGGCCCAGATCAGCAGAACTTCCCAGCTGACTCATAAATGGTGGTAGTTTTAAGGCACTGGGTTTTGAAGTAGTTATGCAGCATTAGCTGGTTGATTAAGTCATTTAAAAAATGACAGGAAGTGAATCCTTCATATCTCAGTCCCAATATCCTAAGTCACCCTAGTCACCAAGCTTAGATCTTTAGCACTTTTATTTTCTTTGTTTTTGCTGGTGAATAGCCAACAAAGCTAAACTCGGAATCAGCTAAAATCAGAATAAGCAAATAAACTATCAGCATGATGTCTCCTTTATCAATTAGTCCCCAAATCATGGCAGACTTTGATAATAAATCACAGATCTCACTTTGGGAAACTATCATCAACCAGAGTTGAGTTAATTTGAAAAATAAAAACAAAAACAAAAACAAAAACCCCAAATGTTCTTACCTTGCTTTTATAGTAATTTCAAAATTCTTAAAGTTCTTATAACCAATGAAATTACTTTCTGGTTCTACTGAGACAGAAAAATGTGGCAAGACTGAAAATAAAAACAAACAGGTAATATTACCATTTTGATTAGAGCAGACTTTAAAGCCTAGCAAACAGCTAGACTTTCTGGTATAGTTGGACAAGCTGTAACATCAACACAACATCCACCTTATCATCATAATCATCATCGTCATCATCATCATCAACAACAATCTCTGCAGAGCCTTCCCACTCCACCAATCAGAGGTCAATCCAGAAGCACCTTGTCTATATTTTGATTACAGCATTTATTATAGGCAATAGGTTATTTCTTCCATTAGAGTATAGGTTCCTTGAAAACAAAAAAACTTTTCAACAGTGACAAAACATAATGAGATTTACATTTCAAGATTATTTTGGCTAATACCAAGCAAGATAGCTTGGAAGCAGAGACATCAGTTAGGAGGCTTTTGCTGTAGTCCAGGAGGGAGGGTGCTGATGAACCGATAAGAGAGGCTACAGATAGTAAGAGGTGGGTGGATTCTCGATATACAGAGAAAATAGCAAAAACACTTAGAAGAAAGGAGATGGGTTAGGATTATATGTTACAGAGAGCTGTAATCTTGAAGGTTGAGTTTCATCATAATGCATTTGTTTTGTCACTGTTTTTCTTGTTAATTGTTAAAATTTGTGTCAGTATTTATTCTTCTCCATGTCATTATGAATCTCTTGGGGGAATAAAAAATGGCTTCAAGCAGAAGAAAGTTAAATTTGATAGCAGAGCACACAGAAATGCTAGCAAACTACTATAAGAAATGAAAGATTAAACTATTTACATTACTTGTTAGTCTATTAACATAATTTATTTCAAAATAAGAATATCTTAAATATTCAAACTAATATATTAGGAATTTAGGAGCCAGAAAATAGGGTTGGACTAGGGGTAAGGAAACCTAATTGTTTTTGTTTTGTCACTAATTGGTTTCAAGACTCAAGTAAATCATTTATTGGTTTTACTGGGTTCCAGTCACCTCATCTATGACTATTTAAGATTCTCCTAGTAATAATCACAATTCTAGAAAGGATATTTACTAGTCAAGCTCTTCAGGGGACTAGATCTCTTCCAGCTCTCTGATGGGGAACACAAGTCCACAGAGGTGGTTCTGCTTGATCAGGGTTAAAGACATGCTGGAACTAGAACCTAGGCATTCAACTACCACTCCTCCCTCCAACCCCTGGCCAGTACTTCTAGCCATACAAGCAGGCTGCCTCATCTTCACCTGGGATTAATTTTGCATTAACTACATTATTAAAAAGAATTATTACAAAACACTAACTTTTTATAGAAAAACTTTTAATTGGCTGGGTGCGGTGGCTCATGCCTGTAATCCCAGCACTTTGGGAGGCCAAGGTGGGTGGATCACGAGGTCAGGAGTTCAAGACCAGCCCGGTCAAGATGGTGAAATCCTGTCTCTACTAAAAATACAAAAATTAGCTGTATATGGTGGTTGGTGCCTGTAATCTCAGCTACTCGGGACGCTGAGGCAGAGAATTGCTTGAACCCAGGAGGCGGAGGTTGCAGTGAGCCGAGATCGTGCCATTGGACTCCAGCCTGGGCGACAGAGTAAGACTCCGTCTCAAAGCAAAAACAAAAACAAAAACAAAAACAAAAAACAAAGAAAGAAAAACTTTTAATTGTCAGAAATTACCATATTCGTTAACTTCAAAAAATGCAGTTCCAGTTGTTGAAAAGTCCTCTTTATATTTAGCCTGGATCGTCCACATACCATATCTGTGGAAGCAAAATATTTAAAATTATAGATGTCATCAAATGTTTTTAATTCACTCAGAGGAGATCTAATAAATTTCTGTTTTAAAGAGAGAAGAATACACAAAGATATATAAAACCTAAGTAATATATTTTATTTGTGACTGATTTTTAAGCAATAAATAATTGAGCATTTTTAGGATAATAGATAATAGATATTGTTTAGTAACTAGTTTTTCATGTATTGGGTTATTTTTCCTGGCATTTTATCTCAATACAGTCATTAGTTTTGATTTGAAGAGCTTATTATTTCTGAGAATTTATTTAATCTTGGAGCCTAATTATGCTAACATAATACTAAAATCCAAAATATAGTACAAAATCCATAATAATGTCTCTAGAAACATATAATACAAGACAAGCTTATACAGATGATAAAATTTACGCCTCACAAAAATGAATTTATGGTTGGAAACAAAGCATGGTTTTTTAACGATGAAAATGACCTGGCTTTAGTTAATAACCTTTATTAAAAAATATATACGAGGCCAGGCACAGTTGCTCATGCCTGTAATGCCAACACTTTGGGAGGCCAAGGCAGGAAGATTGCTTGAGCCCAGGAGTTCAAGACCAGCCCAGGCAACATGATGAAACCCCATCTCTACAAAAAAATACAAAAATTAGTCTGGTGTGGTGGTGCATGCTTGTAGTCCCAGCTACTTAGGAGGCTGAGGTGGAAGAATTGCTTGAGTCCGGGAGATCAAGGCTATGGTGAGCCAAGATCACACCACTGCACTCCAGCCTGGGTGACAGAGTGAGACTCTGTTTCAAAAAAAAAGTGTGTGTGTGTATATATGTTTATGTGTGTGTGTATGTGTGTATGTGTGTGTGTGTATATATATATATATATATAGAGAGAGAGAGAGAGAGAGAGAGAGCCTACCTTGCAAATTGGCTATGCAGTCCACAAATGTTAATAGTATTATAATAATGATTATTACCATCATCATCTTCAATTTTATGAATATTTATCAAGGGCCTATTATGTTGAACTGCTGGTGTGCAATACAGACAAGGCCCGCCTTAAAGAGTTTATAAGCTAGTGGGGAATAAAAATGCCAGCAAACAAGTAAAGAAATGATGATGACATTGAGATAAGTGTCATGAAGAAAATAAACAAGATGCTGAGATAGGGAGTAAAACAAAGCAAGAGATTACATTAGATCATGCATCCAGGAATAGCCTTTTTATAAAAGCAGCTTCTACTCTGGGTCATAACAGTGAAAGGAAGTCAGGCTTATGAAGAGCCAGGTGAAGCCCATTCCAAGTAGAGGAGATGACATGTGCAAAGGCACGGAGGTAGGAAAGCACTGGACATGCCAGACCTTCATGGCTGGCACATAATTTTCCGTCGGTCAAGTGGCACAAGATGAAGTTGGAGAAATGATAGCAGTAATAATAATAGGTTTAATTCTGCACTACAGAACATGTAGTATTTTCAAAAAATGTACACAATTTTTAAATTATCCAAGTTATTTAAACCCCTCAAATTCAATTTAAATTTTTAGAAAAATTTCAGTACAGTGAATTAACTGTGAACTCCTCTCTAGAGGGCAGAGGGAAAATGACCATAAAAAGATTTTGCTCTAAAATTATAGTGCAGCCATGTATAGGTGCACTTGTCTTATTCATTCTGCTCTATTATAAATTTCTTCCTTTCCTTTCCCTTCTTTTCTTTTCTTTTTTCTTTTCTTGTTTTCTTTCTTAGATGGAGTTTTGCTCTTGTTGCCCAAGATGGAGTGCAGTGGTATGATCTCGGCTCACTGCAACCTCCACCTCTGGGGTTCAAGCGATTCTCCTGCCTCAGCCTCCCAAGTAGCTGGGATTACAGGCACCTGTCACCACGCCCGGCTAATTTTTTATATTTTTGGTAGAGACAGGGTTTCACCATGTTGGCCAGGCTGGTCTCAAACTCCTGACCTCAGGCCTCCCAAAGTGCTGGGATTACAGGTTTGAGTCACCGCATCTGGCCTACTATAAGTTTCTTGAAAGCAGGGACTGTGGATTCTTTATTTTGTATCTCTCCCTCCTATTGTGATTTGCCCATACCAAGAATGTGTTCATTGAATGTGTATTACATTGAATCCTGTTTAAACTTTTTCTTAAATCCTTTCATGTGAGGGCAAATAATAGATATAGTCTGAGAACTCCTTCCCTCTTGGACTTTGCCTCCTGGTAGTTTATCCAGGCAAAAACTACAGACCACCATATTTTATAGCAACCAGAGCAAGGAACAAGACCACACCAGCCTTTTAAACTGACAATCTATTAGGTACTTTGACGGGCAGGAGTTGATGGTTTTTATGAGAAAAAAAACCTGGGTACTATTTTTTCCTCTTCCCAATTTTTATTTCTATATGTAAAAAGAATGAGTGAGAAGTGCTGGAAATTTTTTTGCCAGAAACAGAGCTTAAATTCTCGCTAGACTTCAAAAGATTTTGCATGTCCACCTATGTGACACCTTTTGTTAACTAACACTAGGTGGCCTCCTTTAACTGGTTATCTGCTTCTTCACCAAACGTTCCATAAGTGGTTTTAGAGAAAATTTTACCAACAAGTATTTTAACATACCTAGGATTAGACGGAATCTTGAAGTCAGGAAAAGAGATAATTCCAATATGATCAATTTCTTCTACCATGTCAACTTCTGATCCTTCAGGATCCTGTGAATAAAAACAAACACCCTCAAAGGACAGAAACTACATTTAAAAAAATTCAGCTGATTATATGATCTTTGATGTACAAAAATATTTGTAGATCAAATATTTGAAGACAAATACCCAAGTCTTCAAATTAAATATGAAGGATGAAGAACAATTAAATGTTGTAGAAGGGAAATATGGTTCATTTCAGCCACTTCCCTTCTTTTTCCAACCTTCCCCATCTCTCCGCATTATCTTGAAGGGATTCAACTCTCTGTCTTACATCTAAAAGACGAAGTGTAACAACACGTAAAAACAACAACAGACAGACAAACACTGATGTTTTTGATAAACTAAATGTGAATTTGGCAGGCTTTTTAAATACCAGAATCTAATTTTTATATATGTTCATTTGAAGCTTTCAAAAGCAAATATTCTATAAACTATATTTTTTAGCTAGATGTTTTATAAATGTATAGTATGGGCATTTTTCAGCTTGGTAAAACTCTCAAATGGTTAAACAAACTTGATAGTTCTCACAAAGCTTCCCCATAAGCTTCGTTTTGTGTTCAGGTTAGCAAATAATTGAAATGAGGTTTTGACTTTCTTTGGACTACACATGGGGGTCCAATTCAGCCTCAACTCAACACATAAACATAGCAGGCAACATAAGTGAGACCCCTATCTGTACAACAAACTTTTGAGACCGGGATCTTGCTCTGTTGTCGAGGCTGGAGTGCAGTGGTGTGATCATAGCTCACTGCAGCTTTGAATTCACAGGCTCAAGCAATCTTCCCACCTCAGCTTCCCAAATAGCTGGGACCACAGGCACATGCCACCATGCCCAGCTGTTTTTTTTTTTCTTTTAATTTTTGGTAGAGATGAGGTCTCTCTATGTTGCCCAGGCTGGTCTCGATCTCCTGAGCTCAAGCAATCCTCCCAGTTTAGCCTCCCAAAGTGCTGGGATTACAGGCATGAGTCACTGTGATCAGCCTACAAAAAAACGTTTAAAGAGTTAGCAGGGTGTGGTGATGGGTGCCTGTAGTCCTAGCTACTCAGGAAGCTGAGGTGGGAGGATGGCTTGAGCCCAGGAGTTTGAGGCTACAGTAAGCTATGATCATACCACTGCACTCCAGCCTCGGTGACAGGGCAAGACCCTGTCAAAACAAAACAAAACAAAAAACAAAAACAAAAAACCCAAAGCAAAAAATTTTAGCACCATTTACCATGACTGAAATTCACAGCTGGATTTTAGAGGTTTTATTTCTTAATTAATTGTAAAACTTACAGAAGCCTATTTTGAACAAGAATTATACTTGTAGCTGAGTATTTTTATGACTCTTCTTCATCACACTATCCATTGTGCACAATTCTAAGACCATCTTTCTCAGGTACTATTTTCAGGATACTTCCTCTATACTAATTCCTTAAGGCTCTGGGATCAGATTCCTCAATCTTTTCTTCCTGGGGCAGCTCTCACAAGGGATGACTGACATTCATTTTTCTGCAGGTTATGTCATGATTCTGCATCACTTAAGTTCAACTATGAAGATGTTGGATAAAGAGCATACGTCCACACCCCTAGCATTCCCTGATAGAAAAAGGGCATTTGAGCTGACATTGCTCTCCTTAGTTCACTTTCAGACATTCTATCAGTCAATCAGTTTATTTGCTAGCTTCATTTTTTAAATTTCTTCTTGCCCCCATAGCTTAACTCACACTGTTTCTTACATGGATGGTCTTCACTATTTTTAAATAATTTATGTCAATTCCTTTCATTAACACCCAACTCAGGATTCCCTTTATCTATTCCGTTCCAGAGAAGGATGTGTATCACCCCCACTCTCACCTCTCACTGGTCTTCCCTCTGAGCTCATGGTATTTGTCCTACTGTATAATTTATTTGGTTTATATTTTAGTAAGGTTTTGTTCTCCAGTATCTACTCTTTTGCACCTGCATTCTGATAAGTTTTTGTGTTTTTTTTTTGAGTAGCAGAAAAGTGCTGCAGCCTATATTGAAGGACCATTAGTAGTATACCTCAGTTATAACTGAGCAGTTATAACTAGTTGTACTATTTTATTTCCTCACAAAAGTGTTTGAGGTATGTGACATAAATTAGATGAGATCGTGGCAGTTCAATGCACAGCGTCTGTTACATATGTCATGTCTGATAAATGGTGAATTACTGCCAATCTTTAACTCATGGTCTAGCAAGACTTTTTGTGTTAGTATATTAGTTATTAAACTCTAAGTTCCTTAAGAGTAAGTACCTTTAAATATAATTCTTTTGCACATAATAAACACATAATAGATATATCCATTATGTGTATCTTATAGTTAAATGGGTATTCAGTCAATTCTTAGTGATTGGTGGGTGGTTTTATGGTTTTTTTTGTTTTTTGTTTTTTGAAACGGAGTTTCACACTGTCATCAGCCTGGATTGCAGTGGCACAATCTCGGTTTACTGCAAGCTCTGCCTCCTGGGTTCAAGGAATTCCCCCGCCTCAGCCTCCTGAGTAGCTGGGACTACAGGCGCACACCACCAAACCCAGCTAATTTTTTGTATTTTAGTAGAGACGAGGTTTCACTATGTTGGCCAGGTTAGTCTTGGTCTCCTGACCTTGTGATCTGCCCGCCTCGGCCTCCCAAAGTGCTGGGATTACAGGCATGAGCCACCATGCCTGGCCAGTGGGTGTTCTTTAAAAAAGAAAACAGCAAGATTGTACTTAAATGGTTTAGCTCAAAATCCTTCAAGTTGTTGAAATTTAATTTGTATGAGCCTTTCACATACGTGTATTAGAGGTATAGATCTATGATACTATACTCATTGCAGATGTTCAATAACCATTTATGGAACACTGAATGATTTAGTGTAGTGTAAGGACAGGGTTATGAAATGAGATTCTTGTACTGAAAAAATGAATTAAAGTATTATTTAAGTAAATAAAATACTTACTATGAAAGTTAAGACAGTTTCTCTTTTGGCTGGCTTCAAGTCATCATTCAACGAATAAACTCTAACCTTTACTGTAAGAATAATTGATATCATCAAAAACTCTGCTAAACACAAGGATATTTTGATTTTTTTAAAACAACCATCCTTAAAAGAGAAGAATCTTACTTTAAAAAACTCAATACACAAAAGTCCATATTTGAAAAAAAGAAAAATTAGTGAAAAAAAGAAAAATTAGTTTGCAGACATATACATTACTAAAGATTCTTTTATTTAAGAGAATCCTCTGGAATTCCTTTAAAGAACAATTTCTCTTAGTGGATTTAAAGTACAGTTCACTTTCTTAAAATACATTTACCTACAATGTGTTGAGAACACATCCACAGTATGAAATTAATTACATCTGTAATTAGGCCATTATTTATCAAGAATTTCATAGTAGCAAAATAGTGACGTCCACCATATGGTTATAGGGCAGCGTAACATATTGTCTCATAATAGAGTTGAAGATCTTAATGGAAAATTGGTAGCTTGATTCAGACACACACTCTTCCACTTATGAAAACCAACAAGGCTTCCAATTAGCTCTTATTGCAAAAGGCAGCTTTGGATTGTACGGTTTTGTTGTATTTATTGAGCCAGATCCTACACTTGTTCTCTCATTGTTAAAAGAGCAATGGCGGGGGCTCAATAACTGTTACTTTTCTTCCATTTCTTTCTGTCAGTTAATAGATCCCTACTTTTTAAACAAAAGCATCTGTTTCACTTTTAACTCACAGCTGTTTGAGACATAGTGATTTAATTCCTTCCAAAGACATACTGTAATTTCTCTAGGGTGTTGCTGATGCTCAAATCATTTCATGGCCAAACTTTACCCACAAAATAAAATGGAACTGGCACCATAAACCCAGTATCTTTTAAAAGATCAGTATTATGCAAAGCTCTGTATGAGAAACCATATTAACACTGGTTTTATTAAGTTCACAAGATAAAAACAATGTGCTCAGTAAATGCCCCACCTCTCTGCTCTCTCTTTCCCCTCACACCTGTCTCCCACCACAAATCCTATCTCCTGCTTTTTGGACACACCCAGTCTAGGCCTATCACCGGGAAGCTGCCCAGAAAGTCACAAAAGTTAAGAGCAAAGGCCCTAGAATTAAAAACTTTGGTCTCACTCCTGCCTCTGCCACTTTCTAGTATGACCCTGAGCGGGATACTTAATCCCTGTAAACCTTAGTTATCTCACTTGTAAAACAGGAATATTAGTGTGTGTTCATAGTGTCCTTGTGAGAATTAAATAATGCAAAGCTTTTGCATAGCCTGACACATACTAAGTAATCAATAAATGTTTATTATTTTATTACTATTTCTGTTACTACTATTTGGCTAGTTTTTAACCCAGTTTGTGTTTAGATCAGAAAATTAATCTTGTCTTCACAGTGATGATACATTGGAGGTAAGAGCTATACAATTTTTTGTATAAAAGATATGGCTTATTGGCCGGGTACAGTGACTCACGCCTGGAATCCCAGCACTTTGGGAGGCCGAGGTGAGTGGATCACTTGAGGCCAGGAGTTCAAGACCAGCCTGGCCAACATGGTGAAACTCCAGCTCTACTAAATATACAAAATTAGCCAGGCATGGTGGCAAGCGCCTGTAAACCCAGTTACTTGGTTTGCTGAGGCTGGTGAATCGCTTGAACTCAGGAGGCGGAGATTGCAATGAGATAAGATTGCACTACTGCTCTCCAGCATGGGTGACAGAGCAAGACACTGACTAAATAAATAAATATATAAAAATAAAAATAGAAGATATGGTTTATTAATGTTAAAAAAAGTTTGGATGCTTTTTTTTTTTTTTTTTTTTTTTTTGAGAGGGAGTCTCGCTCTGTCGCCCAGGCTGGAGTGCAGTGGCGCAATCTCGGTTCACTGCAAACTCTGCCTCCTGAGTTCACACCATTCTCCTGCCTCAGCCTCCTGAGTAGCTGGGACTACAGGTGCACGCCCGGCTAATTTTTGGTATTTTCAGTAGAGATGGGGTTTCACCGTGTTAGCTAGGATGGTCTCGATCTCCTGACCTCGTGATCCACCTGCCTTACCCTCCCAAACTGCTGGGATTACAGGCGTGAGCCACCACGCCCGGCCTTGAATGCCTTCTAATGTGCCAGTCGTGCTAGGTACTGAGACACAGTAGTGAAACAAATCAGACATGGACATCTTTTAATGGAGTGGAGGAAAGAGGCAAACACAATTATATGTAAAATTCTAGGGTGTGAAGTGCCACAAAGGATACTTGCTTGGCCTTATGAGCATGTAGAAGAGGGAGATTTGAAGAGGTCAGAAAAATCAGGGGAAGCTGCCTTTAGAAGGGTCTGTGATGATATGTGAGGGTGAAGGAGGAGTTAACAAGGCAAAGGAGGGGCAAGAATGTACCATGCAGAGGCAACGGCATGTTACACAGGCCTTAATATGGATGGGGAAACAATGTGAGAAAGCATCTGAAAGGAGGTCAGTTTAGCTTGTGTCTATAGAGGGTGGGGCTGTAGTAGGTGATGAAGCTGGGGAAGAAGGCAGGACACAGGCTTTATGAAATTGAAGGATTTTGGGCAATATTCTAAAGTCATTTATCCAGTAAAGTCTTGAAGATTTAAGCCTTTATCCTAAAGATGCTTACACTAAAAATCCCTCAAGAATCATCAGATTAAATGTGTTGATCAGGACATTACAGCTATAAATAACAAGACAACTAAAAAAATACTTTTAAGTAATTCTTTTTCTTTTCTGTAAATATGGCTTTGTACTATTCCATAGATAATGGAAAACACTTTCCTGGTTCTTACTGTGTGCTTGGCTCTATCTTAAGTGCTTTATACATATGAATTCAGTTAATTTTCACAGCTCTATGAGGTAAGTTGTATTATTATCTCTGTTTTACAAGTGAGGAAAGTCGGGGGTCTGAGAGGCTGAGTGATTCACACAGGGTCATACAGCTCACAGCAGCTCAAGCCGTGATTTGAACCCAGACAATCTGGTTCCAGAGTCTGCTTTTAACCAATTTACTTCACTACCTCTCAGAAATGGGCCAATATTTATAGGAAACTTCTCTCATTTTCCTTTAGGATTAGAATGAATGAGGATATTACATATTCTTCTTTTTTTTTTCTGTTTCTTTTTTTTTTTTTTTAGACAGGCTTGCTCTGTTGCCCAGGTTGGAGTGCAGTGGTGCGATCTCACTGCAACCTCTGCTTCCCACGTTCGAGCGATTCTTGTGCCTCAGTCTCCCAAGTAGCTGGAATTACAGGCGTGCACCACCACACCCAGCTAATTTTTGTAGTTTTAGTAGAGATGGGGTTTCACCATGCTGGCCAGGCTGGTCTCGAACTCCTGACCTCAAGTGATTCACCCGCCTTGGCCTCCCACAGTACTGGGATTACAGGCATGAGCCACCGCACCTGGCCAGATATTACATCATCTTACAGTAAAGCCCTGATAGAGAAATAATACATGAAGCCTTTTTTTTTCTTTCTGAGACAAAGTCTCACTCTTTTGCCCAGGCTAGAGTGCAGTGGCTTGATCTCAGCTCACTGCAACCTCTGCCACCCAGGTTCAAGCGATTCTCCTGCCTCAGCCTCCAGAGTAGCTGGGATTACAGGTGCCTGCCACAGCGCCTGGCTAATTTTTGTAGTTTTAGTAGAGGCAGGGTTTCACCATCTTGGCCAGGCTGTTCTTGAACTCCTGACCTTGTGATCCACCCGTCTCAGTCTCCCAAAGTGCTGAGATTACAGGCATGAGACGTAAAACCATTCTTAAGGAAAGCCTTGATAACCGAGGAAGGTCCCAGACTCTGGATATTACACTGCTTATTGGACAAAGACTGATGACCCAAAGTTGTGGATGTATCAACAGGATCCAAGCAATAAAGTATCCTTCATTGTAGGAGGAGGACAAGGGAGATGATATGCTTGTTTCCAGGTATGATTATGTTTAAAAGGACCCAACCTTTGTGGGCAGAGACTATTTCCTTGTTTACCAAGTTGTCTCTTGGAGTAAAGAGATGCTACTATTCTGGCAATTATATTCTGGCCAAGCAGATAGCAATATCTCCACCCACTCTAGGCCTCTCCTTTCTGAGCTGATCATAACAAATGATCCTGCTGAAATGGTAATGGTGCAGTCCAGTTCCACCCCACTATTCTCATCATCAACATCAATCAACATGTAGCAAATATCTACTGCGTACAGTTTTTTCAACGAAGTCAGCTGGTGCCCACTTCCTTTCTCTGTCCTGCTCCAAGAATATCATTAATGAAATTCCGTAGCCTCTCCCTCCCACATATACATCTCTCATATTCTATTTCTGATGCACTTAAAAGTCAGTGATCGTGAGAGAGAGAAACGGGAGAATGGAAGGCTTT
This sequence comes from Chlorocebus sabaeus, assembly GCF_047675955.1. Classification (NCBI taxonomy): domain Eukaryota; kingdom Metazoa; phylum Chordata; class Mammalia; order Primates; family Cercopithecidae; genus Chlorocebus; species Chlorocebus sabaeus. The sequence goes on from NC_132915.1 coordinate 91,160,057, forward strand.
GCAAACACATGAATATATTGGGCAGCATTCACACTTTTCTGTGTTTTACTTTTGGTTCATTGGGAATAGGTCCAGTCATTCCTATTCACATGATTTTGATTGGCTATTCTGCCCTTTTGCCTCTAACAGAAGAACCATGAATATTAAACAATGTTCTAACAGAAACTTTCTTAGGTAGGTCCCCTTTGAAAATTAATATCCATATATTTCTGTGATCTAGTTTATTCTCTGCTGAAACATCTGATCCCCTAGGGTTAGATTAATTTTTCCAGTTTGGGGATTAGTTCCAGACTCAGTGGAATTTTTAATGAACTTGGTTCTATAATAAATTATTTTCCCATTGCCAAATTATATTTGCAATTAAGTCTTATATTTGTTTAATAAATAAGACCTAATGTAACATTTTACAATTTTGAAAAAGCATTTTCTACTTGGAAATAACTGATGGGGAAGGTAATGTAATTGTTGATTTTGCAATTTATTTAGCACTTTCTCCATAAATTTAAAATTAAAATACTATTAAATATTTGAAAGTATAGATGTCATCGGGAATTGAGAGTCTTTTGAGCACATTAGAAAGAAACCGATCTCCACTCAATTTCCGGTATTAAAAAGCTCTACAATATAGTATCAATAGTGTCAAATACCCCACTCAGAGAAAGAAATATCTTATATTCTACCTGACTGGTCTGGAGTATAAACAGGTTTGTCTGTATGAATGAAGAGAAATCCATTGTCATAGGTTATTGGAATTTTTTTTGATTTTGAAAAATGCTTTGATACAACTTCCAAATACACATAAGAAACTTGGTTTTGTCCTCCAGGTAATTGTTTTGGTTGTATCTGGAAAAGAAATTGTTGATGGAAAACAGTATAATAATTCTAAAGTTATTAAACACATTAGTTTTCTAAATACAACTGTGATCTCATTAGAACAATGAGTATGTACATGTAATCATTTAAAAAGTGATACGGGAGCAAGAAGAGTAAATAAATTTTGCCCAAAGTCCTTTAGTGTTTGATTACATAATAAAAATTTAGCTTTAAGCAATTGAAAGTCTCTTTGGTTCCATGTTTCCTAAATTTTATGTACATTTAGTGAAGCTACTACCATAAACGCCTTCAGAAACCTTCACTCAGTTAGTTTGCTGGGTTACCCCGTGCTCCCCATTCCCTTTGTGAAACCTCCTGACCGATTCTCTGGAATTTTTTTTTTTTTTTTTTTTTTTTTTTTTTTTTTTTGAGATGGAGCCTCATTTACTCTGTTGCCCAGGCTGGAGAGCAGTGGTGCCATCTCGGCTCATGACAACCTTTGCCTCCCGGGTTCAGTGATTCTCCTGCCTCAGACTCCCAAGTAGCTGAGATTACAGGTGTGCACCACCATGCCCAGTTAACTTTTTTTTTTTTTGTATTTTTAATGAGACAGGGTTTCACCATGTTGGCCAGGCTGGTCTTGAACTCCTGGCCTCAAGTGATCCGCCTGCCTCAGCTTCCCAAAGTGCTGGGATTACAGGCATCAGTCACTGTGCCCACATGCCCAGCCTCTCTGGACCCTTAGTATTACCCCACATATTTCTGCTCCTATGAGTTGAGATGCTCATTTTCTAATTTATGTTTGTAATTATCCCCTTTACATTCCATGATATGTAAATTTAATACATGAAAAGTGATAAAAAACAAAAGTGTATCTATGAAAATTTAGGCTTTGGAAACATGGGATGAAAGTTAATTACAAAAACCAACTGCTGTAGAATTAGCTATGTGAAATTATTGTAAAAGTTTGGAAAACAAGAAAAATATATAAATATTCTGCACCCAGATTGCTTTGTAAGTGCCTTTAAGTTCTTTCTCTCCTTTGAAGAAACAGAAACTATAGAACAGGCTGGGCACAGTGACCTACGCCTGTAATCCCAGCACTTTGGGAGGCCGAGGCGGGTGGATCACCTGAAGTCAGGAGTTCGAGACCAGCCTGGCCAACATGGTGAAACCCCTTCTCTACTAAAAATGTAAAAGTTAGCCAGGTGTGGTGGTGCACACCTGTAATCCCAGCTACTTGGGAGGTTGAGGTGGAAGAATTGCTTGAACCTGGCGAAGGCTGCAGTGAGCCGAGATCGTACCACTGTCCTCCAGCCTGGGTGACAGAGCAAGACCCTGTCTCAAAAAAAAAAAAAAAAAAAAAGAAAGGAAAAAAGAAAAACAAAACTATAGAACAAAGATGATCCATTAAAGTTGTAACACATAACAAATGAGATTTGACACTGCAATCCATAGACCCACACTTAAAGGACCTTGGTACAACATTAAGCAATTGGCAAATAAAGATACATGATATTACTCTGATAAAATTAAATGGTTAAAATATGTACCAACTATGATTCCCCCACCTTAATCTAGTTTTTCAGTTAACCATATAGGTCAGCACTGTTCAAAGGACTTTTTGTAATGACAGAAATATTCTGTATCTATGCTGTTCACTATGGCAGCCACTAGCTACCTGCGCCTATTTGAACACTTGAAACGTTGCTAGTGCAACTGAGATACTGCATTTTTAATTTCAGTTAAATTTGATTGATTTAAATTTAAAACTAACAGCCTCAAATACATTGTATCAGATAAAAGAGTGTCTTTTGAAAGTAACACTTTTTTTTTTTTTTTTTTTGAGATGGAGTCTCACTCTATCGCCTATGCCGGAGTGCAGTGGCACCATCTTGGCTCACTGCAACCCCCGCCTCCTGGATTCAAGCAATTCTCCTGCCTTAGCCTCCCGAGTAGCTAGGATTACAGGCATGTGCCATAAAAGTAACACTTTTAATAAATGAATTTTAATTGTTAACGAACCTCATAAGTGGAAGAATTTGTTAAGAGATATGAGTATTTACTGCTAAGAACATTAATTAAAGAATTCCTATATCTGATTAGAAATTATTTAGATTAGTGTTTCTCAGACATGAGTAATATGCATTAAAGGACAAAAGTCATGGAGAACCCTCAGCATTGACTTTTTATTATTTATAACATAACCAAAATAATTTTTATTACAAAGATACTTAAATATGTACAAACTTAAAACTGGGTATAATCTAATGCTTATGATTTTTGTATAATTAAAAACTCAAAACAAATTTATAAAATAAATTCAAAATGTTATAAAATCAATATGATTCTAATTTTAAGCTCTTTATTAAATTTCTGTTTTTAATTTCTTTATAAAGAACTCACTTTAGAGAAACTCTGGTCTAAATGAACTGCAGAGCCCATTTTACATCTGATATTCTCTGATTTTCTTTATTAAGTATCAGAATCTTTAGTAAGAAATAAGTTGCAACTATGTCTCTAAGCAATCTATACTACAATATCTTAATAGGAGAAAGAGTTATTTGATCAAGGTTGTTCTTTCTATTCACTGCAGGTTGTCAATCAGAGCTATTCACTTTAGTAATAAAAAATTTTTAGTTTTTGAAGCTATAATTTTAGAATATTAGAGTTTAATCGAATGTTCAATAATATCCATGGATTTTTGTGGGCAATATACTACAGATCAAATCATATTCATATTTCTCAATTTCTTTCCAATAATAATTTTCACAGCAAATAAGTATTTTCAATTATTTCCAAATATTTTCACATTAGTACAAATTTATTTTCCAATAAGAATGTGAAAATTGACATGCATTGCTCAAAAAGTGGACATAACTCTTCTGTTTAGAATTTTCTGTTTCTGTTAGAATTTTCACTTATATTATCATTAGTGACTGACATCATCTAATAATCCCACAGTGGATGTAAATGATTAAATCTATATGTTATCAATATTCAAACTTTGTACACATTTTTATTGAGAATATTCTGTATATATAAAGAAAATAAAGGATAAATACATACTGTTAAGACTGCCGAGTTTTGGAATTTATTCTCTGAGGATAAATGAACATGGCCTGAGGAGTAACTAAATTTTTTATCAGGATAACTTTTAATAGAGATTGTTGCATCAAATGCTTCAGTGTATCCATAAACTTGAATCACAATGTTTTCAGATGCTCCAACACGGAATATTTTTGGTGCTGAAATGACATATCTATTGAAAAAGGAAAAAATAAGGCTCAGTGTCTTTATAGGACAAACTTTCTTATACTTTTGATTTTTTTCTCTCACTTGAGAGATTCCATTTAAAATACATATATTTCCTCACTTAAAAATGACATTAGTAAGTCAAAATGTACTTGTGATCCACCATAACTTTGGCATAATTTCTTTTTTTTCTTTTTTTTTTTTTTTGAGATGGAGTCTCGCTCTGTCGCCCAGGCTGGAGTGCAGTGGCCCGATCTCAGCTCACTGCAAGCTCCGAACTTTGGCATAATTTCTAAGTAGTTTGGAATTAAGACCTGAGAAATGAAGCTGGAGGTTTAGTTTACATTTCGAAAGGTAAGGTGATAATAGCACCTTCTCTTAGCTACTGCAGCCAAGGAAGACTTTTAATCGTGTTGACCAGAACATGTAAATGGAGTCAATATTTTTTGCTCAATGAAGAAAAAAGCAGTGATTGAATTCCAGCTGTGGCATCTGCCGGCTGAGTGACCGTGGTAAAGTCATTAACTCTTTCTGAGGCTAAAATAACTTACTGTGGAAATAATCACCTTCTTTACCGGGCTCTGGTAAAGTATTAAGTAAGAACATGTATATGAAAGGGCCTAGCACTCTTAGTACTCAATATGTTAAGATTTATTAATCTCACTAAATTAGTTAAAAGGGATTGATCTTAGAAATACTATGTTATACTAGTAAACAGATAACGAAAAGTATAGAATACAAGTGAGCTGGGAAGTGCATTTGGAAATGGAAATAGTGATGATAGTCCTTTAAGAGCAAATCATCATCTTCAAACAACAATGGTAATTAAGTATTTGCCATATATCAGAGGCTGTATCAGCACTTTACATACAGCTCTTGTTAATTTGTACAATAAGCCAATGACGCTGGTACTATCATTCTTCCTATTTTGCAAGTGGTAAGAGGCTAACTTGGCTAAGGTTACACGGTTTATAAGTAAATGGGGGAGGACTTTATATCAGTTCTCTCTCAGTTGTTATGTGTACATTTGAGGTCAAGATTATATGTTATTCACAACCATAGACTGTTCTCTTATTTTTACTTTTCATGTGATTTATACAATGATGGAAGTGAATCTATACATGTTTTGAAATACAAATTTTAAAATGCATGATTTTTAAAAATTATTTTATTTAAAACTTACAAATATAAACTGGATTACTAACCGTATATCACAAAAGTATCTAATATGAATAGCGAGGACTACATATGCTATTACATAGGAAAAAAAAGTATTTAAACCCAGAGGGGCATAGTGATCAACTAATTCAAGTGGCCCAACAAGTTTTGGAGTATATGCACCACCCCACCTGGCAGAATTATTCCAGGCTTCTGCCAACATTATGACATTTTGAGTCTGGTAAAAGCAGGAAGTTTTTAGTAACAATGGAATTAATTTATCAGCAATTAAATCCTTCAAAGTATCTGGCAGTTCTCCTACATGACAACTAATTTGGATCCACTTATAGGCAAATTACAAAAGAGAGGAAAGAATTTCCAGATTTCCAACCATCATCTGAATTCCCCTTCCCCACACGCCTAGTAGGAGATAGCAGAAAATGAGAGGAGTTCAGCTTTTATGATAATGATACATTTACTGAAATTTTACCCTGTGATAAGGCACTATTCTGAATACTTAATATATATAAACTCATGGTGTTGTTACAACCACTGTGAGGAACTATTACTCCAGTTTTAAGGTGAAGAAACTGCTAATTAATTTTCCCAAGGCCACATATACAGGATTTATGAATTCTATAAATCACAAATTATAGAATTAGGAATAGAACTTGAGCAGCCCGTTTCCAGAATTAACATTTTCAACTGTTGTACTAAATAGAATTTATCAAGAGTTTTGTAATTAGAAAAATTTAGGAATATAAAGCTACTTTAATTTCAGTATTTACAGAAGCTTTATGTTTTTCAGTTTAGTATTGCTTTAATTTTGAATTGTCTATGTTACGGGTCCTCAACCCCTGGGCCACGGACCCATACCAGTCCATGGTTTGTTAGGAACCAGGCCACACAGCAGGAGGTGAGCAGTGGGGCAAAGGAGCATTACCACCTTGGCTCTGCCTCCTGTCAGATCAGTGGTGGCATTAGATTCTCATAGAAGCGTGAACCCTACTGTGAACTGCGCATGCGAGAGATCTAGATTGCAAGCTCCTTATGAGAATATAATGCCTGATGATCTGAGGTGGAACAGTTTCATCCTGAAACCATCCCCACCCCAATCCCGGTCCTTGGAAACATTGTCTTCCACAAAACCTGTTCCTGGTGCCAAAATGATTGGGGACTGCTGGTCTATGTGATGGTAGCAGTCAAGCGTAAAATATGTAGTGTTTAGAGGCCCCTAAAAGATGATTCTGGAACCACCCTTCATAAAGATTTTGGTTCTTGTTGACTTATCAGTAGCATAATCTATCCATATAAAGAATTTCATAGTTTTCTGTGTCTTTCAATTGCTGCAGAGGATCAGGTTACTGAGCTGGCAGAGAGGCAAGAATGTTATTTTGGCCTCTACCTGGAATGCTCTTTCCTCAAATATTTGCATGGTTTGCTTCCTCACTTCCTTCAGGTTCTGTTTGAGTGCAGCCTCCTTAAGAGAACCTTTTCTGGCCACATTTTAAAATAGTGCCCCATAATTTTTTTTTAAATTCTCACACTCTCCTTTATTTTTTTCTTCATAATACTACCTACCTGACCTTATACATTCTTTCATTGGCGCATTCATTCATTACTTGCTTCTCCCACTAGAATGCAAGCTCTAGGAATTGTCTTACCATTTGCTGTATCTGCAGTGCCTATCATACGGTTAGGTGTTCAATAAATATTTGTTGAATCAATCAATCAATCAATCAATTAAAGTGATAGGTTGCCATGTTGTAAATGGTATACTCTGACTTTTTCAGAGAAAGTGAGGAAATAATTTTTATTAAGGGCTAGTAGAAAGAATTCAGAATAAGTCTGGACAAGAATCATGGAACCCAGGTCCTAGCCCTAGTTCTGCCACTAATTTGAAGTCACTTAATTTCAGTCTCTCTAAGTCTTAGCTGCTAGTTGTCTTTCAAAAAGAAAGAATAAAGGCAGGATGCTAAGGTAGTGGAGTGTTTGCGGCCATGTGATAAGATTACAGATCAGAAATAGAAGGGTTCTAAAAAAGAATGACATCCTAAGTATGTGTTTATATATAATATATTTACATGCATACATCTATGACAAAATGAAAAAAACTGAAGAGATAAACAGGAGATCTTAATAAAAATCCTGTTTCTCTCTCTCTAGAACTGTGACCTTTGGCCAGTCACTTCCCATATCTGGACTTATCCTCGTATATAAAATGAAGAGGTTTGATTAGATAATCTACAGTTACTTTTCAGTATTAAAACATTTCTAGAAATAAGATCATTATTTTTAAAACATTACTTAAAATGCATATTATCTCAATAATGACACTAAAAATTGTGAAAAATCAGCTCATAAATGTATTATAGAAGTCATTACAACAGATTTTCAGATCACAGTATTAGACTGACTCCCAAATAACTCTGGTTTAACTGTATATAGTCTATGAAAAACACAAAACTATACACCAAGTTAAAATAAGCAAAAAATATCAAGAAAGTTTATTATCTGGAGTTTGTTTTGTGCTTTTTTGAAGAGGAATTTGAATAATTACATAAATTTTAATAAATAACAATTTCATAAAACCTGTTACGTTGTTGGCCACTCATTAAATCAAAATGCTTCCATGACTTTCTCATTCAGAGATGATACTATTCATTTGGTGTTCTCAGAAGTAGCAAATTATTTTCAAATTAACACAATCTGTTAAATTTAACTCTTCATTCATCATAACTAAGATGCATTGAAAAATGAAGATAGCTTGTTTTACTTACGTTTGCTCCTGTCCCCAAGTTTTTCCCAGGAAGATTAAAAAACAAAGTATTCCCAAAAGGCCCATGGTTGGAGGTAGCAGGAAATCATGGATATAACCCTTTTGAGGATATTCTCCTTTTAAATAAACTGAACTTGAACAATTCAGATAATCTGGTTAATTATTAATCTCAGAAAGGTGAACCTCTAAGCAGGAAAACTAGAATTGGAACTAAAACACCCTTTCATGCCCAGGAATACACATAGGGAGTATTTTATAGGAGCTTACACCCAGGGAATTTATTTTTATTAATACAAATAAAGGGACTCTAAAATGGGAATTTGGCACTATGATTAGTGGCTCAAAGCTACAAACCAGTAAGCCCATTGCTTTGGCCTTTCTTCTCTTGCCCAGGGCATTTGCTTTGATGTTGCATCATCTGCAAGCACACATCTGGCAGGTCCACTCTAATACTGAAGGAGACACACCTGGACTCAGTTTCAAATTGAAATGATTTTAGAAAAGGCCTGGTTTAGACAGGGCTCACAAGATGACCTTTTTTGGAGACCTGAATGGCAGTGTCCTTGGTGCTGCACATGGTCTGAGCATAACCTAGCTCTGCAAAGGAGGTCTAGGGAATTGTTCCTTGGTCTGTCTCAGTCTAGAGAACATTAGGTGGAGGAAAGATTGTGACTGGCAATGAAAATGCCATGCTGAGGATGCTGTCGTCATTCTCTAAGTATTGGAGAATGGATATTCTCCAATATTTATTAAGTCATACACCACTCATTCAAAGTTTGCCTTTATTCAGACATAGAATATCTTTCTTTTAAAGAAAATACGCTATACTTTTCAGTAAGGATTCTAATAATTTTAATATAAGAACTCCAGAAAAACAAAGCTTCCTATAACAATTGAGTCTGATAACTAATACACAACATACTAAAATTTTATCTTTATACTTTTTTTTTTTTTTGAGACAGAGTCTCTTTCTGTCACCCAGGCTGGAGTCCAGTGGCACTATCTTGACTCAGGGCAACCTCCGCCTCCCAGGTTCAAGGGATTCTCCTTCCTCAGCCTCCCAAGTAGCTGGGACTATAGACATGTCCCACCACGTCCAGCTAATTTTTTGTATTTTTAGTAGAGGCAGGGTTTCACCATGTTGGCCAGGCTGGTCTCGAACTCCCCACCTCAGGTGATCCACCTGCCTTGGCCTCCCAAACTGCTGGGATTATAGGCGTGAGCCACCATGCCTGGCTGATTTTTAATTAAGTTAATTTTTATGATGTTTTATTTTCATTAGAATTTTTTAATTTACTCTCTTCTCTTTTTGCTTTTCTGTTTTTTGTTTTGAGATGGAGTCTCGCTCTGTCGCCCAGGCTGGAGTGCAGTGGCGCGACCTCGGCTCACTGCAAGCTCCGCCTCCCAGGTTCACATCATTCTCCTGCCTCAGCCTCCTGAGTAGCTGGGACCACAGGCACCTGTCACCTCGCCCAGCTAACATTTTGTGTGTTTTTTTTTTAGTAGAGATGGGGTTTCACTGTGTTAGCCAGGATGGTCTCGATTTCCTGACCTTGTGATCCGCCCACCTCGGCCTCCCAAAGTGCTGGGATTACAGGCATGAGCCACCGTGCCTGGCCTACCTTCTTTTTTTTAGTACTATTTTTACCTTAATATATAATATGTGCTCTTCTTTAAAATAATAAAACAAATGTATCTAAACATATTTCTATAATGAAATATTTATGATATATAAATGAGATATGTATGGTCACATTGGCATTCTTTGCTTGAATTAATAAATAATAAACTAAAAACATTTACACTTTAATGCTGAATTCACCAGGGAAAAAAAGGAGCACAAAGGGAAATTTGATATACCAATTTCACTAAAGGTATCTGTTGCATATGTCATTGAAACGACAAATATTTGCCACTATTGTCTGATCATCTAGCCCATTTATTTCAAAAGGGAGTCTGTGAAATGATTAAGCTGGGTTGCAAAAGATGGGTCAAGTTAAAACAAACAGTACTTTTGCCATCATTTTTGGGAAATGAAATTTAAGAGAGAACAAGAACACTCAAATCAAGGTAGGTAATATTTGTATTTTAAGTGCAAAAAAGTTTGTTTGCTTGAGCTATAGAGTAAATACTGAAAACCAGTATTTGCAAGTCATTGTCCTGTTTCTCTGGTAGAAAACATTCAGAAAATGATGGATCTCAAAGGTTCTCAACAGAACTGAAGTTTAAACAATTTATAGATTCTCAACTGTGTTTAGTCAAATTTTTTTATCTACCTTCTAAACGTGGCTCACAGATGAACTTTTGAGGCTGGGCACGCTGGATCACATCTGTAATCCCAGCACTTTGGGAGGCCAAGGTGGGTGGATCACCTGAAGTCAGGAGTTCAAGACCAGCCTGGCCAACATGGTGAAACCCCGTCTCTACTAAAAATACAAAAATTAGCCAGGTGTGGTGGCAGGTGGGTTATTCTAAGTAAAACCCAGTATTTGTCCCTCTGACTGCTTTTTGGCTCAAGCCTGCAGTCTCATGTTTTAATCCTCTAGGAGAAAGGCTCTAATAAAAGGCCAACTGAAATCCAAAAAGAACTACTTCAGTAACTCTCCATGGGACATAGAGGAGGAAGGCACTGGAGGCTTCGGTGCCAGCAGTTTAAAGACTGATTGGAGAGAGGGCCCAGATAATCCCCCAGAGATAGTTCTCCACACAGGAACACCAAGTAGAACAACTATCCATGCAAGACAGCACCTTCATAAGAGCCATAAAATCAGGTGAGTGATCACAGTGCCTTTTTTTTTTTTTACCTTAATGATAAGGAAAGAGGCATTGAAGACCGGGTGGGGGTAGGGGGGCGAGGGAAGATCTCCCTGCATTGCCTACACCACCCCTCCTCCAACCACAGGCTGTACAGCAGGAAAGAGAATCTGTGTGCTTGGAGGAGGGAGAGCAAAGTGAGTGTGGGTCTGTGTGCTTGAAGGAGGGAGAGCAAAGTGAGTGTGGGACTTTGTATCGGAAGTCAGTGCTGGAACATAACACAGGATAGAATTCTGCAGGCACCCAGAATTCCGACAGCGCATTTAGGCAGGCCTTGGGACAGAGGAGAATTCTCTGCTCTAGAGGGAGAAACCCAGGTCATGGCTATCTTCACCACTGGCTAACTAAAGTGGTCTGAGGTCCTGAATCTATTTGAGTGGCAGTCAGGACACAAGGACTAAAGTATGTAGACTAAACATAAAATGCTAAGCACTCCCAACTTACCCCTACTGACTGAATGAACACCCACTTGGCCAAAGACACCCCAGAAAAATCTTAAAAATTGAATTCCTGGCTGTGATGGCAAAGGGAGGTTAGACATGCCTTGTTATATCCCCTCCCTTTGGAGTTTAGGCACAACTTACCTGCATTCAAGTTAAAAGATCGTAAGATGGACAAAACAGACTCTGTGGCAATAAGATACCAAATTATAAACAAGATCTCAGGCCATTCACACAAGGAATCACACCCTACAAACCATAAAATATTGTTAAATGGGTTTTAAAAGTTAACCTGGTATATGCTGGGCATGGTGGCTCACTCCTATAATCCCAGCACTTTGGGAGGCTGAGGCAGGTAGATTACCTGAGGTCAGGAGTTCAAGACCAGACTGGCCAATATGGTGAAACCTCGTCTCTATTAAAAATACAAAAATTAGCTGGGTGTGGTGGCAGGTGCCTGTAATCCCAGCTACTCGGGAGGCTGAGGCAGGAGAATTGCTTGAACCTGAGGGCAGAGGTTGCAGTGAGCCAAGATCGTGCCATTGCACTCCAGCCTGGGCAAAGAGCAAAACTCTGTCTCAAAATAAATAAATAAATAAATAAATAAATAAAAATAAACCTGGTGTAATATGGCTTACTTTTCAACCCGACTCTGATATAGCAAGACATGACAGATAGCAGACCTTGTAGGGAATAAAAATATTTTATCTCAAAATATATTTCTTTGACATATTTTGAAATGGCCCTGCAAAGCTATCTTTTGTGGGGGAGATTTGCATCTGTAGAGCATCTCCATTAATGCAGCCAGGCCTTCCCTTTCTAGGCTTTTCCCAGATCTAGCAGAGTTGAACTGACAGTCTGACATCTCAAAGGTCTGCAAAGAGACAGATATTTGCCATTGATTCTCTCTGAGGGCCGCTACCTATGAGAAGTCATCTACATAACAAGAGCCTTGGACCCCACAACCTCCTTTAACTCAAGCATTACTTTCTATTGACTTTAAGCCTTTAGATAATAGCTTAACCCTCTCAACCAATTGCCAACTAAAGAATCCTTAAGACCCACCTATAATTACTAAGTCCCTACTTGGAGATGTCCTGTTTTTTTGGGCTGAATCAATATATACTTTGCATGTATCAATTTATATCTTTGCCTGTAACTCTTGTCTCCTGGAAATGTATAAAACCAAACTATAACCTACCTGCTTCAGGCACACTTTCTCAGAACCTCTTAAGACTGTTCCCAAGACCATGATCACTCATATTGGCTCAAAATATGCCACTCCAAAATATTTTACAGATTTTTTCCCCTCTGTTAGCAAGTCCTTGGGCAAGGTCTAATGCTGTCCTGGTCTGGGAGGCAGTGGACTTAGGGTGCAACACAGTTTGACACTAGCTGTGGCAGCCACAGGAGTACGTATGTCACTCCTCCCCAAACTCCAGGTACTGATGCTTGGGGAGATTCATTCTGCCTGGGGAAAGAAGAGAGAAGAGCGCAGAGGACTTTGTCTTGCAACTTGGATATCAGCTTAGCCACAATAAGATAAAACACCAAGCAGATTCCCGAAATCCCTGATTCCAGGCTTTGCTCCTGTATAGTGTTTCTAGGCCCACCCTGGGTCAGAAGGGAATCCACTGCCCTGTTTGTATGGACTTGGTCCTGGCAGGATTCACCATCTGCTGACTAATGTGGCCTTGGGCCTTGAATAAACATTAGCAGCAGGCATAACCAGGAAGTAGTGGTTGCAGGCCTTAGTGAGCCCCAGTACTGAGCTGGTCTGGAAGGCTGTGGGCTTCAGGTATAACCCAGTGTGATGCTAGCTGTGGCCAGTAGAGTGTCTGCATCACTCCTCCCCAAGCTCCAGTTAACCAAGCCTGGAGAGAGATGCCTTCTGATTTGGGAAAGAGGGGGAAGAGAGCAAGAGACTTTGCCTGATAACCCAGGGAATTCTCCCCTATCTTCCCAAGTCTTAGATACACCAAGGCTGTGTATCTAAGAGTCTGTAAGAGTTACAGGGATCCTGAGCTTAGGACACTCCCAAGTGCCACAGGCTTAGGCCACAAAACTCAATCCCCTTTGAATTCTTGGAAAGCCTTCTCAAGGACAGGGACAAACAAGCCTGGACTATAAAGAAGGGAATGAATACCTAACTCTTCAATGCGCAGACATGGGTGAATATCCACAATCATCAAGAACATCCAGGAAAACATGGCCTCACTGAATGGACTGAATAAGGCACCATTGACCGATCCTGGAGTGATGAAGATATATGACTAATCAGACAGGGAATTCAAAATAGCTGCCTTGATGAACTTCAATGAACTCCAAGGTAACAGTGAAGAAATTCAGAATTCTATCAGAGAAATTTAACAAAGAGATTGAAATTTTTTAAATCAAATGGAAATTCCAGAGCTGGCTAAAATATAGATTACTAAGACAAAGAAGTGTATGGCTACATTTCTTCCCCCAATATTTGTGACTACATATTATTTTATCAATAAAATACGAAATTTTTTTTAAAAAAAATCTTGGAGATAGAAAATTCAATTGATAAACTGAAAAATGCATTAGAGTCTCTCAATAGCAGACTTGATCAGGCAAAAGAAAGAATTTGTGAGCTTGAAGACAGGCTATATGAAAATACATAGAGGAGAAAAAGGAAAACACTAAAAAGAAAAAAGAATGAAGCATGCCTACAAGATCTAGAAAATAACCTCAAAAGAGCAAGTCTAAGAGTTACTAGCCTTAAAGGGGATGGGGGGAGGGACGGGGAAGGAGAGAGAGAGAGAGAGAGAGAGAGAAATTGGGGTAGAATGTTTATTCAAGGAAATTATAACAGACAACATTCCAAACCCAGAGAAAGATATGAATATCTAGGTACAAGAAAATCAAAGAATGCCAAGCAGATTCAACCCAAATAAGACTACTTCAAGACATATAATAATCAAACTCTCAATGATCAAGGATAAAGAAAGGATCTTAAAAGCAGCAAGAGAGAAGAAACAAACAACATAAAGGAGCTCTAATACATCTGGCAACAGATTTCTTAGCAGAAACTTTACAGGCCAGGATAAAGTGGGATGACCTAGTCAAAGTGCTGAGGAAAAGAAAACATCCGACCTAGAATATTATACCCAGCACAATTATTTTTCAGACATGGAGAAACACTTAGACAAACAAAAGCTGAGGAATATTATCAACATTAGACCTATCTTATAGGAAATGCTAAAGGAAGTTTTTCAATCTGAAAGAAAAGGCTATTAATGAGCAAGAAGAAATAATCTAAAAGTATAAAACTTGCTGGTAAAAGTAATTACACAGAGAAATACAGAATACTGCAACACTGTAATTGCAGTATGTAAACCACTCATATACTTAATAGAATGACTAAATGATAAACCGATCAAAAATAGTAACCACAATTATTTTTTTAAGAGACAGACCATGTAAAAAGATATAAATAGATACAACAAAAAGTCAAAATGCAGGAAAGATGAAGTGTAGAGGTTTGTTTGGCTTTCTCTGCTTGTTTTTAAAAACTTTTCTTCATGATAATAGTTAAGTTATTATAAGTCTAAAATAATTGTTTATAACACGTTTTTGCAAGCCTCATGATAACTACAAACCAAAAACCTGTAATTGCTGCACAAAAAATAAAAAGACAGGAATTAAAACATAATACTACAGAAAATCACTTTTATACAAAGGAAGATAGGAAGGAAGGAAGAAAGGAAGAGAGGACCAACAAAACAAGCAGAAAATGAATAACAAAATGTCAGTATTAAGTCCTTACTGATTAATAACAACAAGTAAATGAGTGTAAATGGACTAGAATCCTTTTGAGAAGGCACTTCTGAGAAGTCTCTTGTTGTGGCATTGGCTGCCTTTAGTAGATTCTGTGTAACCTACTTCTTTATCTCATAAGCTGTAAAAGGTCTTTGCTCCAAAATATCCTTCTCCCTCAGACTTTAAACTGGATGTTGTTTGAAGCATTCTTCTCGCTTCTCAGTAATCAGTCTAGCAATTAAGAAGAAATGCCATAAATGTTAATCACATCTCAATAAGATCTGTAAACTCCACTGCATTTAAATGAGATTTTATGAGACTCAGACATACAGGACATATTCTGAGTCTTTAAGGAGCTTATCCAAATGGTGACAACACAATAGCTACCCATTATTAGTTTCCAACATTTATCAGTTATTGTGATAATTAACTTGCTAAATTATCTCTCATCTTGACAACCACGTGGAAGGGTGTTATTACCCTCAGGTTACCAATGAGTAAACTGAGGCTCAGAAAAATGTAGTGCTTCAGGGAACACATCTAGTAAGTTGCAGAAATGGTGATTTGATTGTTTGAGATCCATAGAAAAAAGACAGGAAAGATACCAAACCATGCTGAAATCTTACCTTCTCTTTGACACCTTCTCCAGATATATATATATTATATATATATAATATATTTATATATAAATATATATTACATATTAATTATATAAAATTATATATATATTTATATATATATATAATTTTTTTTAAGATGGAGTCTCGCTCTGTTGCACAGGTTGGAGTGCAGTGGTGCAATCTCAGTTCACTGCAACCTCTGCCTCCTGGGTTCAAGTGATTCTCATGCCTCAGCCTCCCAGGTAGCTGGGACTACAGGGGTGAACCACCATGCCTGGCTAATTTTTGTATTTTTAGTAGAGATGGGGTTTCACCATATTGGCCAGGCTGGCCTCCAGTTCCGGACCTCAAGTGATCTACCCACCTCGGCCTCCCAAAGTGCTGGGATTAACATGCGTGAGCCACTGTGCCCAGCCTTTTTTTATCTGTAACTAATTCTTTATTTTATAAACTCTTAAATAATTTATATCCCACTCCACACATTTTGATTCTTATTATATACTATTGTGTATTCTAGGCCAAGGTTCAAATGCACAAGGTGGGAATAAATGTGACATAATTGAATACCTAGTCTGGCTATGTCTGGTTCTCCTTTCCTCTATAGGGCTGGAGCAAGACTGGCTGAAATGACCACCAGGCAGATGGCAGATTGGGAAGACAAACTGAAAAGGTCAGAGGTGGAAAGAGTCAGAGAATAACTGGATAAGCCACATTCTGGGAAATACAGTGGTTCAAATCCACTGTGGGTAAATGCGTATTTGAAGATTGAATGGTAACTGGGAAAAATAGAGAAGAAAGTCATTGCTTAAACTATGCTTGAAAGTCACCAAAGCAGTGGGTTGGAATAGCAGGTCCCAAAAGGCCACTTCACATCCTAAATAATAATGGAATAGGATAGGATTTCAGATAAGGAAGTAGGGAGGAAGTAGAAAATAATAAGGCCAAGAGAAAATCCAGTGTTAATAATGGAATTCAGTTAAGCACATTTTCTTTAGAGGAGTCAAAAGGAAACAACATACAAGGAGGAGATGCTCACTCTCCCTTTATCTCTCACAGTTTTTGTAACCTCATCTGAATCTGTTCTTTCTATACCCTAGACCTCCTAATGAATCAAGCTCAGCTCATTAACCACCTTCTTTGGCTCCACTGACCCACACTTTTTCAGACAATGTTGTTTTTTGTTCAACATAAGTTCCTTCATCTAATTCTTATACCTGTTACTCATCCAGTGGCTAGATGTGGTAGCCAGACTCCAAGATGGCTCCCAGTGGTCCTTACCTCCCTGGTATTCCCTTCCCACACTGTATCACACTGATTCATCTGACCAATAGAATACAGCAAAAGTGAAGATGTGTGACTTCTGAGGTCAGGTCATACAAGACATTGCTGTTTCTGCCTTTTTTGCTCTTGAACTGCCTGTTCTAGGGGAAGCCCCCATGTAGTGAGCACACTCAGGAAGCCTATGGAGAGGCCCACGTGGAAAGGAACTGCGGCCTCCTCCCTAGAGCCACATGAAGTGAATCCTCCAGCCCCAGTCATGCCTTTAGGTGGCTGCGGCCCAGCTGACATCTTGACTGCAACCTCATAAGAGAACCTAACCCAGAATTACCTAGCTAAGCCGTTCCTGAATTCCTGCCCATTTGAATTGGGCAGATAATTAATGTGTGTTGTTATCTTAAGTCATTAAGTTTCGGGGGAATTTATTACATAGCAATAGTTAATTTTACACTAGATTAGCTGTTTTCCTAAAAGTATAACTTTGATGAAAGCTGCTTACATTCACTACCACCACTAATAGGCCCTTGCTCCTCCATCATCAGTACTTAATAATTTGCAAGTGTACTTTAAGTTCCTGAAGAGCAGCAGCTGGTAAATGCTTCCCAAAGAAAGCTAGAACAATTAGTGCTGATTAAGTCAGTGCTTAGGTGTGACAGCTTCTCATGGTAAACTCTGGCTTCTCATCTTATATTAATGTCTCTTCTGAGAACCAGCTTCTTTGCTTCCTTGAGATAACAGATGCTTTGCCTTCCTCTTAAGAATGCTGAAATGAGATCCTAGCACTGAAAAATCACATAAACATGTATGGAGTTCTTATGATGATTACTCTTTCTAGGATTACGCTTTCTTGCTTTTCCAACTCTTTTCTTTCTGCTTCAATTTTTTTTTAAAAGAAGACACGCTAAAGTATCTGTTTTTTACCAGGAAAAAAAAAAAAAACAGATATGACAAAATCTTTGAATGGGTTTTTTTCCTTCCAAAATAACTGCCAAACCTTTCAAACACTTAGTCTATTCCTCCCTGCCCCACCCAGCCTACTCTATGTAATTTTATTTCCCCCTATTTATCCTGAGACCCCTAGAATGCTTTCTGGATATCTTCATAAAAGTTATATAGAAAATATGAAATCATAGATTAATAAAATAATTGCCTAGCAGCAGTCACTTGATGTTGACTGGAATGATTCAGCATTATACTCATTTTACAAAGAATCTGATAATCAGAATGTCTGTACTGCTTCATTTAAAAATCCCACAATCAGGCTGGGCACAGTGGCTCACACCTGTAATCCCAGCACTTTGGGAGGCCAAGGCAGCCAGATCACCTGAGGTCAGGAGTTCGAGACCAGCCTGACCAACATGGTGAAACCTGTCTCTACTAAAAATACAAAAATTTGCTGGGTGTGGTGGCGGGCGCCTGTAATCTCAGTTACTCAGGAGGCTGAAGCAGGAGAATCACTTGAGTCCAGGACATGGAGGTTGCCATGAGCGGAGATCGCACCACTGCACTCCAGCCTGGGTGACAGAGCAAGACTGGCTCAAAAAAATAAACTAAAAAAAAAAAAAAAAGAAAGCCCAGAATCACACACAAAAAAGTAGCTCTGGCCACTTACATAATTTGAATGGCTTTGTGCAAGATAAAAATGTGGCATCTCTTATTCAAAAAAGCAGGAAAAATGCTGTTAAGGTATTAAAATATAAACATAAAGCCTTTTCCTCTAGCTTGGCCACCATGGCGAAACCCCATCTCTACAAAAAATACAAAAATTAACCAGGCATGGTGGCATGTTCCTGTAACCTGAGCTACTCGGGAGGCTGAGGCATGAGAATCGCTTGAACCCAGGAGGTGGAGGCTGCAGTGAGCCAAGATCACACCGCTGCACTCCAGCCCAGGCTACAGAGCAAGACTGTCTCAAAAAAAAAAAAAAAAAAAAAAAAAAAAAAAGCCTATTCCTTTCATCTGTAGTCTCTCCCTCAACTTGTCATGGTGCTTTTTAAGATTTGCTATTTAGCACCATTGTAAATAAAGGGAAATTAGTAATGTTGATTATTGGCATGACTTTTATCATTCATCTTCATATTGTACATAGCCAGTTTAAGTTGCAAATATAAGAGCATTTCACTTGCATGTGGCATTGCCAAAATTATACAATTTGTATGTCATAGCTCATACATGTATATATATTCCATTCTTCCCAGAACAGTGGAAATTATGCACAAACTAGCTCAACTGTTTTTATTTTACTTTTCGATATGTGTGTGTTCTACCAACACTCTCCACCTTTGCTTTCTGAGGACAAGGAAAGCCTGAAAGAAAAAGGAACTGTGAATTATCCTATCTTTCCCTTTCTTTCTATGTGATCATATTCAAGGTAAGTATAACAGTTCCCTAATACAAGGAAATACCACGAGTAAGAAAAGATATAAGGCTCCTTGTTTTTTTGTTGTTGTTTTTCTTTTTTCTTTCTTTCTTTCTTTTTTTTTTTTTTTTTAGCATGCCTTCACCGTCTTTCTGCACTCAAAACAAGGTACTATTCCAACGGAGAATGTGGTCTCTTCAGGCTGTCAGTGCCCCGGCTTGCTCAGCCACAGACATACTTTTCTTAATACTTTGTACTCACTTTGATTCCCACTAAACTTCTGCACCTTGTGAGCCCACTAGAATTCTGTGTTCACAGGGTATTGTGAATGCTCTGTGTAAATGAGGTGGCAAGGAATTGTGGACATAAATATCGTGCTGTCAGACTTCATTTATAGAAAACAAGCTCAAAGACAAAATTATCAATAAATGCGGGACAACAACAACAGATCATTAAACCAAGTGTGGGGCTCTTCTGCATGTGGGGTTTGGGGTGACTGCATAGGTTGCATGCTCATGAAGCCAGCCTTGCAGTAGCTAAGCCAGGAGTAAATTCATATCTGACTCCAAAGACAAATCTCTTAACACTTCACATGGAATCTCTTCTCCTAACACAAGGCAAGGCATTGGCAGAGTAATCAAAGAATGTCAAGAAGATAAGAAAATTTTAAGACAACTGGATAACATCAAGCTGCTTCCCTTGGCTTCCGTGATCATTAGTGCTATGGTCTGAATGTTTGTGTCCTGTCGAAATTCTTATGTTGCATCTTAATCACTAAAGTATTTATAGAATTTTTGGTTGACAGTCTTTCTCTTTCAGCACTTTGAATATATCATCTTTCTACTTAGTAGCCTCTGTGCTTTCTGATGAGAAATCAGCTGTTAATTTTACTGAGGATCCTTTGTACTATTATGTGTTGCTTTTCTCTTGTTATTTTCAAGATTATCTCTTCATCTTTGACACTTGACAGTTTTATTATGACATAGTCAGGTGTGGCTCTCTTTGAGTTTATCGTACTTGGAGTTCATTGAGTTTTCTTGAGTGTGTGGTTTAATGTCTCTCATCACATTTGAAAGTTTTGACCATTAGTTCTTCAAATATTTTTTTTCTGTCCTTTTCTCTCCCCTCTCCTTCTGGAACTCTCTTTATGCATATGTTGGTATGCTCTATGGTATACCAGAGGTCTCTCTTTATGTATATGTTTGTGTTTTCGATGGTGTACCAGATGGTCTACAGGTCTGTTCATTTTTCCTAAACCTTTTTTCTTTCTGCTCCTCAGACTGGATAATCTCAATTGATCTGTCTTCAAGTTCATCGATTCTTTTTTCTCCCTGCTCAAATCTGCTGTTGAGTGTCCCTATTGAATTTTTTATTTCAGTTATTGTAGTTTTCAAATACAGAATTTCTATTTGATTCTTATTTATAATTTTTGTCTTATTCTTTACATGGTAAGACGTAACTCTTACACTTCTCTTTAGTTCTTTGGATGTGGTTTCTTTTAGTTATTTGATCATACTGAAAATGTCTTACATAAAGTCCATATCTAGGAGATCAAGACTTCCTCAGGTCATTTTTATTGTATCTTTTCCTTTGTATGGGCTACACTTTCCTGCATCTTTGCTTGTCTTGTAATTACAAAAGTTTTTTGTTAAAACTGGAATTAAAAAAAATTAAAATTAAATAATAGAATAGAGCAACCTGGAAAATTTGACCTGTAGGTTAGATTTGAACGTTAATTTAGAAATGCTTCTATTTTTATGCTCTAGTGGCAATGTGCAAAATGTTTTTGAAAAATTGTTTGCAGCAATATCCAGAAAGGCCATAGGACTGGAATGCTTTTCCATGAAGGTAACCCTTTAACCCTATGAAATAAGATATGATGGTCCCCATTTAACAGGATAAAAAGTTAGTGATTTATTCCAGTGAAAATTATAAAAAGAGAAGGATGCAAAAATGCCTTCCAAAATCTAGTTAACTTTTAAAACTAGTGGTTATTCTGGGGAAAATTGGGAGATATTATCCCATTAATGAATCTTGAGCTATTTCTTTGTAAGAAGAATTATATCACTGCTTCTCATGAATCTCACCAGCATTGACCTATGGCTCCCATCTCTTCTTTTTCTGTTCTTTTAGATTTTATTTATTTACTTTGTTCTTGTTGGTCTTTTCCTTTATTTTTCTGTTTTTAAAAATTATTCTACTTTTTTCCTTTTCCTACTCTATTTCTCATTTCCAATTCTTTTCTCTGTAATATATAGTTGAGTATGATTATATGTATTTGAGATTTTATGTTTTTCAAACTTAAGTGAACTTCACTTTTTTCATTTGTAAAATAGGAGATACTGTCTACTCTGTCCACCTAACGGGATTGTTGTAAGTTTTAAACAATACTTGTTATAGCTCCAGAAAACCATAAACTAGCTTCTGTTGCTTCCTAGTTTATTTCTTTGAGTGTTTTTTTAACTTTCAGATTGAAACTGTTAACAAAAATACATTTCCTGATTGTTCTTATTAGAGCCCAAGATTTCAGTATTTCATCTGTGATGCAATTATTGCTGCAGATTTCCATATGTGATAGAATCAGATATTTTGAATGTCATTTTATGATTTTTCAAATGTTAGCAATTTTTGTATTCTTTCATAAATTCCTCAAATAATTTATCAACTTTAATTTTGTATTTCTATCAATTAAATTATTAAAATTTAAATTCAAAAGCATTGGTAAAATACCAGATCTTCTAAGTTTAACTTCTAAAACTGAATGTCAATTAAATTAAATCTTAAACATATAGAGTTAAACTTAATTCAAACTACAAATATGGAATAAAAAATATAAAATAGTCTGGGCACAGTGGCTCATGCCTGTAATCCCCGCTGAGGATTTGGGAGGCTAAGGCAGGTGGATCAACTGAGGTCAGCAGTTTGAGACCAGCCTGGCTGACATGGTGAAACCCCATCTCTACTAAAATACAAAAATTAGCCAGGAGTGGTGGTGTGCGCCTGTAGTCCCAGCTACTCGGGAGGCTGAGGCAGAAAAATCGCTTGAACCCAGAAGGCAGAGGTTGCAGTGAGCCGAGATCATGCCA
Organism: Chlorocebus sabaeus; assembly: GCF_047675955.1. NCBI lineage: Eukaryota > Metazoa > Chordata > Mammalia > Primates > Cercopithecidae > Chlorocebus > Chlorocebus sabaeus. Next base: position 91,182,445 of record NC_132915.1, read on the forward strand.
CTGCATTCCAGCCTGGGTGACAGAGTGAGACTCTGACTCAAAAAAAAAAAAAAAGGTATACACCACCACGAAATGATATAGAAAGAATGAAAATTTAAAAAAAAGAAAACTATATTCCAGGCAAGTACTGACAAAATTTAAGCTAGTAGAGAACTAATAAATTTAAGTAAACAGAACTCACAACTTTAAGTGGGCAAAGAGAAATATTTAATGTGGAGAATAATTATAATTTACTAAAAAGTCATAGCAACAGTCATAGCCTTCATGCACTTAAGAACATAACGTTGGGCCAGTCGTGGTGGCTCATGCCTGTAATCCCAGCACTATGGGAGGCTGAGGTGGGCGGATCACCTGAGGTCAGGAGTTTGAGATCAGCCTGGTCAACGTGGTGAAATCCCATCTTTACTGAAAATCCAAAAAAAAATTAGCTGGGCGTGGTGGCGTGTGCCTGTAATCCCAACTACTTAGGAGGCTGAGGCAGGAGAATCACTTAAACCCGGGAGGCGGAGGTTACAATGAGCCCACATTGTGCCACTGCACTCCAGCCTTGGGTGACAGAACAAGACTCTGTCTCAAAAAAAAAGAAAAAAAAAGACAAAAACCATATGATCATCTCATTTGACACAGAGAAAGCATTTGGCAAAGTTCAACATCCTTTTTAAATAAACAGTCTCAACAGTTTGGGCATAAAATAAAAATTCCTGGCTGGGCATGATGGCTTATGCCTGCAATCTCAATTCTTTGAGAGGCCAAGGTGGAAGGATTACTTGAGGCCAGAAGTTTGAGACCAGTCTGGGCAATGCTGCAAGACCCCATCCCAAAAAAACATTATTTTTAAATTAGCCAGGCATGGTAACACATACCTGTAGTCCCAGCTACTCAGGAGGTTGAGGCAGGAGAATTGCTTGAGCTCAGGAGGTCAGGGTTGCAGTGAGCCATGATTGCCATTGCATTTCCACCTGGGTGACAGAGTAAAACCCCATCTTAAGGAAAAAAAAAAAAGGGCAGGGCACGGTGTCTCATGCCTGTAATCCCAGCACTTTGGGGGGCCAAGGTGGGCAGATCACGAGGTCAAGAGATTGAGACGATCCTGGTGAACATGGTGAAATCCCATCTCTATTAAAAATACCAAAAAAAAAAAAAAAATTAACTGGGTGTGGTGGCACGCGCCCGTAGTCCCAGCTACTCAGGAGGCTGAGGCAGGAGAATCGCTTGAACCCAGGAGGTGGAGGTTGCAGTGAGCCGATATTGCGCCACTGCATTCTAGCTTGGTGACAGAATGACACTCTGTCTGGAAAAAAAGGAAAAAAAAGAAAGTTCCTCACATACAAAACATACGATATGGTTTGGCACTGTGTCCCTACCCAAATCTCATGTTGAACTGTAATCCCCACGTGTCAGGGAAGGTACCTGGTGGGAGGTGGTTGGATCATGGGGGCAGTTTCCCTCATGTCATTCTTACGATAGTCAGTAAGTTCTCATGAGAGCTGATGGTTTAATAGTGTGGCACTTCCCCTCTCCTCCTGCTGCTTCAAAAGACGTGCCTTGCTTCCTGTTTGCCTTCCGCCATAATTGTAAGTTTCCTGAGGCCTCCCCAGGCATGTGAAACTGAGTCAATTAAACCTCTCTTCTTTATAAATTACTCAGTCTCAGGTAGTTCTTTATAGCAGTGTGAAAATGGACTAAAACAACATAAAAAAGGCCGTTTATGAGAAACCTGCAGCTCACATTATCATCAGTGGAAAAAAACCTCAAAGTTTTCCACTAAGATCTGGTACAATGCAAGGATCCCAAACTTACTACTTCTAATCAACATAGATTGGAAGAACTAGCAAGTGCAATTAGATAAGAAAAAGAAATAAAAGACATCAAAAATCAGAAAGGAAGAGGTAAAATTATTTCTATTTGCAGATGACATTGTTCTATATGTAGAAAACCCCAAAGATTCCACAAAAAATCTATTAGAAACTAGTAAATGAATTCAGTAAAGTTGCAGAGTACAAAACCAACATACAAAAATCAGTGTTTCTATACACAAACAACAAATGAGCTAAAAAGAAATCAAGAAGGCAATCTTCTTTACCATAGCTATTAAAAAAACACCTAGGAATAACTTTAAGCCTGGATGTAAAAGACTGCTACAAGGAAAACTACAAAACACTGAAGACAGAAATTGAAGAGGATACAAACAAAGGAAAGACATCTCACTTTTCATGGATCAGAAGAATCAATATTATTAAAATGACCACGCTACCCAAAACAATCTACAGATTCAATGCGATCTCTATCAAAATACCAATGATATTCTTCACAGAAATAGGAAAAAAAACTCCAAATTTTTATGGAACCACAAAGGAACCCAAATGGCCAAAGCAATCCTGAACAAAAAGAACAAAGCTAGAGGCATCACACTAACAGTCTTCAAAATATACTACAAAGCTGTAGTAACCAAAATAGCATGATACTGTTATAAAAACAGATAGATAGATGAATGAAACAGCATAGAGGACTCAGAAATTAATCCATGGATCTACAGCCAACTGGTTTTTCTTTTTCTTTTTCTTTTTTTTTTTTTAGATGTCTCACTCCATCACCAGGGTGGAATGCAGAGGTGCTCCATCTTGGCTCACTGCAAGCTCTGCCTCCGGGGTTCACACCATTCTCCTGCCTCAGCCTCCTGAGTAGCTGGGACTACAGGTGCCTGCCACCACGCCTGGCTAATGTTTTGTATTTTTAGTAGAGACAGGGTTTCACAGTGTTAGCCAGGATGGTCTCCATCTCCTGACCTCGTGATCAGCCTGCCTTGGCCTCCCAAAGTACTGGGATTACAGGCATCAGCCACTGTGCCCAGCCACAACTGGTTTCTTGACAAAGATGCCAATAACACTCACTGGGGAAAGAATAGTCTCTTCAATAAATGGTCCTGGGAAAACTGGATATCCACATACAGAAGAATGAAACTAGATCCCCACATGTCCCCCTATATAAAAACCTTATATGTGAGTTTATATATAAAATCAAAATGGATCAAAGACCTAACTGTAAGACAGAAACTATAAACCTACTAGAAGAATACATAGGGGAAATGGTTCAGGACACTGGTCTAGGAAAAGATTTTATGAGTAAGACCTCAAAAACACAGGCAACAAAAGCAAAAATAAACAAATGGGATTTGTTTATATAAAATAATGGGATTATATCAAACTAAAAAGCTTCTGCACAACAAAGGAAGCAATCAACAGAGTGAAGAAACAACCCAGAGAATGGGAGAAAATATTTGCAAACTATTCATACGGCAGGGACTTAATGGCTGGAATACACAAGGAACTCAAACATCTCAACAACAAAACCCTATAAAAATGGGCAAATAATCTGAATAGACACTTCTCAAAAAGAAGCCATACAAATGACCAACAAATATATGAAAAATGCTCACCATCATCAATCATCAGGGAAATGCAAATCTGCAAATCAAAACCACTATGAGGTATAATCTCACCCCAGTTAGGATGGCTATTATCAAGACAACAAAAAACAAATGCTGGGGAGGAGGTAGAGAAAAAGGAACTCTTCTTTTTTTTTTCTCTCTCTCTCTCTGTTGCCCAGGCAGCAGTGCAGTGGCATGATGATAGTTCACTGCAGCCTCAATCTCCCAGGCTCAAGTCATCCTCCCACTCAGCCTCCCAAGTAGCTGGGACTATAGACAAGTGCCATCACATCCAGCTAATGGTTTTGATTTTTAGCAGAGATGAGGTCTCACTATCTTCCCCAGACTAGTATTGAACTCCTGAGCTGAAAAGATCCTCCCACCTCAGCCTCCCAAAGTGCTGGGATTACAGGTGTGAGCCACCATGCCTGGCCAGAAAAAGGGATTCGTACACTGTTGGTGGAATGTAAACTAATATACCCCCAATAGAGAACAGTATGGAAGTTCCTCAAAAAACTACAAATAGAACTACCATATGATCCAGCAATTCTGCTACTGGGCGTTTATCCAAAGGAAATCAGTATATCAAAGACACATCTGCATCCCCATGTTTATTGCAGCACTATTCATAATGGCCAAGACATGGAATCAACCTAGGTGTCCAACAGATGAATGGATAAAGAAAATGTGGGCCAGATGTAGTGGCTCACACCTGTAACCCTAGCATTTTGGGAGGTCAAGGTAGGCAGATCATCTGAGGTCAGGAGTTCAAGACCAGCCTGACCAACATGGAGAAACCCCGTCTCTACTAAAAATACAAAATTAGCCTGGCACGGTAGTGGGCACCTGTGGTCCCAGCTATTCAGGAGGCCGAGGCAGGAAAATCGCTTGAACCCAGGAGGCAGAGGTTGTGGTGAGCTGAGATCATGCCATTGCACTCCAGCCTGCACAACAAGAGCGAAACTCTGTCTCAAAAAAAAAAAAGAAAGAAAATGTGATATATCTATATTCTGTATGTGTATACATATGTGTGTGCGTATTCATATCTATATTTGCACACACAATGAAATACTATTTAGCCATAAAAAAGAATGAAATATCATAATTCACAGCAACATGGATGGAAATGGAGGACAGTATATTACGTGAATAAGCCAGAAACAGTAAGTTAAATGCTACATGTTCTCAGTCATATGTCGAAGCTAAAAAATGTTGACCTCATAGAAGTAAACAGTAGAACAGAGGATACTAAAGGTTAGGAAGGGTAGCAGGGGGAAGGGAAGGAAAGAAAGATATCTTAAAGGATACAAAATTATAGCTAGATGGGAGCAATAAGTTCTAGTGTTCTACACTACTATAGGATGAAGATATTTAACAATAATATATAGCTTCCAGTAGCTAGAAGGAGGGTATGAAATGCTCCTAACATAAATATATGATAAATGGGATGATGGATATGCTCATTACTTCAACCACTATACATTTATATGTATTAAAACATCATTATGTATCCCATAAATATGTACAGTTAATATATGTCATTTACAAATAAAAATTAAGGTTGGGTATGGTGGCTCACACCTATAATCCTAGCACTTTGGGGGGCCAAGGCAGGCTGATCACTTGAGGCCAGGAGTTCAAGACCAGCCTGACCAACATAGTGAAACACTCTACTAAAAATACAAAAAAAAAAAAAAAAAAAAAAAAAAAAAAAGCTGGGTGTGGTGTCACACACCTGTAATCACAGCTACCAGGGAGGCTAAGGCACAAAAATTGTTTGAACCCTGGAGGTGGAGGTTGCAGTGAGCCATGATCGTGCCACTGCACTCCAGCCTGGGCAACAGAGTGAGACTCTGTCTCAAAAAACAAAAACAAAAACAAAAAACAAAAAACACCAACAAAAATAAATAAAAAATTAAAAAAAAAATCAGGCTGGGCATGCTGGCTCATGCCTGTAATTCCAGCACTTTGGGAGGTTGAGGTGGGAGGACTGCTTGAGCCCAGGAGTTTAAGACCAGCTTAGGAAACACAGCAAGACCCCATCTTTACAAAAAGTTTAAAAATGAGCTAGGTGTGGTGGTGCACACCTATAGTCTGAGCTATTTGGGAGGCTGAGGGAGGAGGATCGCTTGAGCCCGAGAGTCAAGGCTACAGTGAGTTATGATTGTGTCACTGCACTGAAACCTGGGTGACAGAGTGAAACCTTGTCTCAAAAAACAAAACAACAAAATCACACTGGCCAGTCACAGAAAGAAATGGCAATAATGGGCCGGGCGCGGTGGCTCACGCCTGTAATCCCAGCACTTTGGGAGGCCGAGGCGGGCGGATCACAAGGTCAGGAGATCGAAACCACGGTGAAACCCCGTCTCCACTAAAAATACAAAAAAAATTAGCCGGGCGCGGTGGCGGGCGCCTGTAGTCCCAGCTACTCAGGAGGCTGAGGCAGGAGAATGGCGTGAACCCGGGAGGCGGAGCTTGCAGTGAGCCGAGATCGCGCCACTGCTCCAGCTTGGGCGACAGAGCGAGACTGCGTCTCAAAAAAAAAAAAAAAAAAAAAAAAAAAAAAAAAAAAAAAAAAGAAAAGAAAAGAAATGGCAAGAATGAAAGCTGCCATCCCTGCCTGACAAACTAGTCTGATTCTTCTCTAAGACAAATTCGCAAAATGACTAAACTGGGTTGCAAAAAGCTGAAGGAAGTTTAAACAGAATAGCTTTGCTATCATTCGGGAAAAAAGAACTGAGTAAAAGCTAGGTCACCCTGACGTGGCTAATATTTGTATTGTAAATGCAATTCAGAGTACATTCTTCCTATTATCAGATAAAGAAAAAATAGTGTGGAATGCAAGAGTTGTCTGCACTACTTTTGTATTCTCACTTCTGCTTTAGAGAAGGAAGTTCTTTTAGCATGCTAAGAGAGACAGTTAATATTCAAATTAACCGGAGAAAGGTCTCTCCTTTGAAGTCTCTAGCTTCTTTAGAGACGATGCTAGACACCGGCAGAGGTCTGTATGAGGAGGAAAACCCGACAACATGGGACCGAAGAGTGCCCATCCGCGGCTAATTGGGAGATTACCCAAGAGAAAAGTGTGTTGCGCCACCCTCTGGACTTTTTGTGTATATCTGATGGCTACTAATTGATACTAACATGATTGATAATGAACTACACCAGCACACCACGGCTTGATAATGGATCCCACGTGAATACCATTACACACTTTGAGGGACACAGCAATGAGGTTACGCAATAAATCTAAGTCTTGGATACAAGAAATAGAAACGATGGGTGTCAAAACATATGCCAAATAGAACTGAAACTCGGCAATGTACACATTCCGAACTAATAAATATCCCCTGAACTTCGATTAAAAATGAATGTCATCTCAGCAGGGCGCGGTGGCTCACCCCTGTAATCCCAGCACTTTGGGAGGCCAAGGCGGGCGGATCATGTGAGGTCAGGAGATCGAGACCAGCTTGACCAACATGGTGAAACCCCGTCTGTAATAAAATACAAAAATTAGCTGGCCGTGGTGGTGTGTGCCTGTAATCCCAACTACTCGGGAGGCTGAGGCAGGAGAATCGCTTGAACCCGGGAGGTGGAGGTCGCATTGAGCCGAGATTCTGCCACTGCAGTCTGGGTGACTGAGCCAGACTCTGTCTCAAAAAAGAAAAGAAAGAAAGAAAGAAAGAAAGAAATGAATGTAATCTCCTTTTAATTTTAAATGGAGCTTTTCAAAAATTCTGGGTTTTAACTCCAAGGGCTTCCTTCTGTGTTGTATAACTAGTTGGGGAGAGGACAGCACCATTCACTTAAACGTCAGTGGGAATCACATTTAAGTAAAAGGAAAAGGAAATCAGTATATCAAAGACACGTCTGCACCCCCATGTTTATTGCAGTTTATTCCTTCTTGGACGTCTCCTGAATTTCCTATAGAGGTGAAGCTATCTCTGCCTTAAGGAAAAATGAAGTGCCTAATACTGCTTATAATAAGGTTGCTTTTCCAGATTTAGCTTCTCCACCCGATTTTCGCACGAGCCATACTGAACTACTTCATGTTTCCATACTCATGCTTTGTTCCAGCTACACTGAATTACTTAACATCCAGCACACTGCCAAGCTCTTTTCTCCCGCTTCTGCGGTTTGCACAAGTTGTTTCCTTTGCCAAGCAAATTCTTCCCCACCTCCCTACCCCTTGCCTAAACTCTTCTTTCGGGCGTAGAAAGAAATACCGCTTCTGGGTAACCTTTGTCTAATAATGAAATACCTAAGACACATTGAGAACGTACTATGGGTCCCTCACTGTTCTAAGTTCTTCCACAGGGATTCACTTTTATAATTATCAGGAAAACTGGGCTTCTTTTTTTTATTTTTTTTTTATTTTTGAGATGGAGTCTAGCTCTGTCGCCCATGCTGGAGTGCAGTGGTGCGATCTTGGATCACTGCAACCTCCGCCTCCCAGGTTCAAGCGATCCTCCTGCCTCAGCCTCTCAAGTAGCTGGGATGACAAGCGTGTGCCACCACGCCCGGGTAATTTTTGTATTTTTAGTAGAGACGAAGTTTCATCTTGTTAGCCAGGCTGGTCTTGAATTCCTGACCCCAAGTGATCCTCCCACCTTGGTCTCCCTAAGTGCTGGGATTACAGGCATGAGCCACCGCGCCCGGCCTGGATTCACTTTTATAGTTATCAGGAAAACTGTAGGAAGTGTTAATAGGTAAAAGGACCCCGTTTCATAGGTAAGGAAACTGAGGCACAGAGAGAGAGGGAGTTTCTAAAACAGTGTTATACAGGTGGACTATAAACTCTGTAGTAAAGAAATGAAGACAGGCAGGAATGATTGCGAGAAAATGGTAAGAAAAAGGCGTCAGAAGTGGGGGAGGCCGGAGATGCGCTGCGCCGGTCGGCATTCAGGCCGTCCTCGGACCCAGGCCCCGAGAATCGTGTCCGTGTTTCCGAGGGTGGCGGCTGCAGCTTTGTCTCAGCGAAGGCCACTGCACTGCGGACGACTGCCGCAAGAAACCTCGGCTTTCCCTGACTCTGCACCCGTAACTTCACCTGCAACGCAATCCGAAGGCGAAGGCAGCAAATCCCGCCGGCCCCGCGCGGCCGGAAGCCTCGCGCCCAAGACTCCCCAGCACCCTAGCGCGCTACCTGCGAAGGCGGCGGGAAACGCCTCCGCGTCCCTCCCAAAAGCCCCGGAGAGGGAGAGGGGCGTGGCTGAGACAGGCCCCGCCCACGCGCGCGGGGCCCCTCGGCAACCGGCACAACACAACAAAATGGCCGTCGCGCCGCTGCGCGCCTGAGGAAAGAGCCCCAACGTCTTCCGCTCCGCCTCAGCCTGCGGGACTGCTCGGCTCGGCTCCTAGGCAGTGAGCGTCAGACCTGGTCGAGCCCGTTCTCCGGCGTCCAACCCGAGCGGTGGGGGCCGGAGGCAAAGGCGGGAAGGCCGGAACCGGGCGTGGGGTGGGCCGGCTTGGGATGGATTCGGGGCGGGGGCGCATGTCTGGGAATTAGGATTGGACGGGAAAGAGGGGAGGGCCCGGAACGGGCGTGGGGCAGTGGATGAAGGAGGGAGGTTTGGCTGGGAAGAGGTGAGGACGGCGGGGGCGATTGGGGATGAAGAACCAGAGCGTGGGGAGGTGTGGAAGTTAGGGTGCGGCGCCCAGAAGGTTGTGCGTCCTGCTACCTGAGCTGAGGGGAGAGCTGGGATGTGCCAGCTGTCTGTGGGGAGTGAGCGGGAGAAAGCACAGTTTGGGCGTCCTGAGGGGTTGTCACGGTATCGGACAGACTACATACAGTGCGTGGAGAAAGATGACAGGATGTGGGGACGAAATGCTAAAAGGAGGGGAAGAGCAAACACTTCCGTTATATTCGTTAAGGGACTAGTGAATTTTGAAGCCAGGCAAACTTGGGCTCAAACCTCAATTCTGCCACCTTGTGTAACTTAACCGGGTCTGTGATCCTTGGCGTGTGTCTGAGCCTTCCTGATCATGTTTCCTCATTGTCCAAATAATTGCGAATCACGTTTGGGTGTTCACTATTTGTCAGATCCAGTTTTAAGCACTTTGCACGTATTAACCTCATTTAGAATTTAAAATAACTTGTATGAGGTTATCATTCCCACTTAAAAAGTGATAGCACTGAGGACCAGAGAGGTTAAGTAATTTGCCTAGGGTCACACAGTAAGTGGAAAGTCAGAATGTGAACTCAGGCTGTTTCGTTCCAGAATCCAGGCTTTTAATTGTTCAGATACATTGCCACTTGTAAATGAGGTTAGTAATTCTGATCCTATACAGCTAAATCTTTGAGGATTTAAATTTGGTATTGTCTAGAGTGTTTAGTACAGTCCTTCAGTCAACAAATATTTATTGTCTATAGAACAACAGACAAGACCTCTGCTCTCTTGTAGCTTATAGTCTAGAAGGAGAAACAGGCAACAATCAAGTAGTTTCACAAATAACTTTTAAAATGCTATGAAGGAGACTGCTTGGTGCAGAGATCATGGGTAACTGGGAGACAAAATCTTATACATCTTGAGCTTAGATCCTAGCATGGTTCTTCCTACATAAAAGTTGCTCAATAAAATTGAATAATTAATGGAAAGAGATGGGAAGCTTGAGTTTTAGGGTATCTGAGCAGAAGAGAGATGGGAGAAGGGGATTCAGGCTTTTTATCTGAGCAGAAGAGAGATGGGAGAGGGGGATTCAGGCTTTTAATAGGTGGAAAAGGACACGGGGGCCAGAGTATTAGGACGGAAGGGCAAATAGGCAGGCAGTTGGGTTGTGATGAAGAGGAATGGGTGGAGGTTTGAGTATTTTGTTTAGGGAGGGGAGTAATTGGAGGTCAGCATATTGGAACGCATTAGGATGTCAGGGTATTTTCTGGGATGAAGAGAGATGAGCAGCTTGGGAAGTCTGGATGGATAGAGAAAGGCTGAGTCTGGGCACAGGAAAGAACCATAGAGAAGTGGGGGAGACTATTACTGTGTTGGGGAACTGGGATAGAATTTGTGGGAAAATTGGCAGTCAGAATGGGATAAAGAAGAGTGGGAGGCAGAGGTGGACAGCACAGAATGGGGGAATTGGCTTTGGAAAGAAAAATGGTTGGAGACTTTGCAGAGGAATAGGAATCAGGATATTTGAAAGGAGGAGAAGGTTAAGGAAGGAAAGTATTTCAGTAGGTCAGAGGGTATGGGATGAAGTAGACTTGGAGGGAAAGTACTGAAATCCAATTAAAGGGCTAAGGAGAGGGATATGGGGGTTAAGAAATGGGGATGGGTATTTGCATATTAGGGAGTCTGTAGAGAGACAGAAGGAGGTCTGCCTTATTTGGAGATCAGAGAAGATGGGAAGTTAGGAAAGTTAGGGAAGGCTGGATGGAGGTGGAGTTTGCAGTCTCTACTAAGCTGTGATGGACTGAATTGTTAGATCAGAGCAAGTATCTAGGTTTATAGGTGGCAGGACGGGTAATGTTTTGTTGCCTGGACATAGATTCTGATTATCATGTCATTCCAATGGCTTTCTCTTGCTCTGCAGACAACCTTTAAAATACAACTGTAGCTCTGAACTTTATTTGCTTTTTTTTTTTTCTCTTTATCCTGCTCCTTCACTCACCCTAGCCTACCTCTCAGCTGTCTTCATTTTTTCCATTGCTTGCTTGGTCTTTGTTCATGTGATTGCAGACAACATCCTAGGATCAAACTACATCCTCATCTCTCCCTAAAAATTATAATTCAGCATTTCAACCTCCAGGCAGTAGCCTATGAAGTAATGCCAGCCATTTTCAAACACTGTAAACCCATAAGCCCACTTCACTGAGTTAGCTATTCTCTGAGACCAATTACATATATCTTGTTTCAATGTTAAAGCTTTACAGAAGTTGTGGCAAGCAAGGGTTTAAGTCTATGAATGAGTAAGCCTGACTTTTACTAATCAGGAGAGGTAATAAAGGACCTCATGATAGTCTGGTGAGACCTAAGGGGTCTTGGTCATTAGGATGTAAAAACTACAGGCTGGGCACAGTGGCTCACACCTGTAATCCCAGCACTTTGAGAGGCTGAGGCGGGAAGATCACTTGAGCCCAGGAGTTCAAGACCAACCTGGGAACTATAGTGAGACCCTACCTCTACAAAAAATAAAAAATTAGCTGAACATGGTCATATGCTGCTGTAGTCCCAGCTACTCAGGAGGCTGAGGTAGGAGGATCACTTGAGCCCAGGAGGGCAAGGTTGCTGTGAGCCGTGAGCATGCCCCTATACTCCAGCCTGGGCGACAGAGAAAGACCTTGCCTAAGGGGGAAAAAAAAACCCAACTACATACTGTATATACTATAATAAATGTCGTCTATTAATCCGTTTAATTAGGAATAAGATTTTACCTAAGCACATGCCTCTTAGCTTTTCTCAAATGTTAGAGTATTCTTATTTAGAAGGAGAATGCCAGTGCAGTTTAGCAACATCAATAGTATCACTAAGGACTGGGTGTGGTGACTGTAATCCCAGCACTTTTGGAGGCCGAGGTGGGTGGATCATCTGAGGTCGGGAGTTTGAGACCAGCCTGGCCAACATGGTGAAATCTCATCTCTACTAAAAATAAAAACATTAGCCAGGCATGGTGCCATATACCTGTAAGCTCAGTTACTCGGTAGGTTGAGGTGGGAGAATCACTTGAACCTGGGAGGCAGAGGTTACAGTGATCCGAGATCACACCACTGCACTCCAGCCTGGGCAACCGAGTGAGACTCTGTCTCAAAAAAAGAAAAAAATAGTATTACTGAGACTACAGATTAAACAAACTCAGTTTCTCCCACTATACGCTCACAACATGATCCTGTAGGATTTTCCCCCACACGTTAAGCAAGCAGTCAGTTCTGCAGTGGTGGGCACCACAGGGCTGTCCTCTAGTTCAGTTCAATTCTGACACTGTCTACCTGGAGACAGTGTCACATCCCTCAGGTTGAAGGCTGGCTCACAAGACTGCCCCCAAGTTTTGATGCCAATGGTAGGCCTCAGTTTTACCTGTGCTTCTGACTGACCAGCTATAAATCAGAGTTCCCACAACTCCCTCCTTCGGTTTGATTAATTTGTTAGAGCAGTTCACAGAACTCAGGAAGCACTTACTTACATTTACTGGTTTGTTATAAAAGGTATTACAAAGGATATAGATGAAAAGATGCATAGTGTAAGGCAGGTGGAAAGGGGCGTAGAGCTTCCACGGCCTCTCTGGGTGGATTCCCCTCCAGGACCCCCTCCATGTCCAGCTATCTGGATGCTCCCCAAACTCGGTCTTTTAAATTTTTACGGAGGCTTCATTATGTAGGCCTGATTGATTACATCACTGGCCATTGGTGATCAACTCAACCTTTAGCCCCTCTCCCCTCCCTCTTTCTAGTGACCAGCCATGATCCTGAAGCTGCCTAGAGGTGGCTAGCCATCGGTCAACTCATTAGCATACAAAAAGACACTTATGACAGCAAAAGAGACTTAAGACTAAGTATGTATTTCATAATATTAAAATTACTAAAAGACTTTTTTCCATGGCAAAATTGTGTTATAAGGCACAGAAATTGTTTACCACGCTTGAAATTTGGACCAAAAGCCTTGTGGAAATGGCATAAATAGCAGTTAATGTGACTTGGGGGAGTTTTTCTGATCCATATATATAGTTTAATACGAGAAAATGAAGCAAAAAGTACAGATACATTTAAGTTCACAGTTTAAAGAACAGGTTGAAGGCCAGGTGTGGTAGCTCACGTCTGTAATCCTAACACTTTGGGAGGCAGAGGTGGGAGGATTGCTTGAGCTCAGGAGTTCGAGATCAGCCTGGACAACATAGTGAAACCCTGTCTCCAAAAAAATTAAAATAAAGTACAGATTGATTATCTTTTATCCAAAATGCTTGCTACCAAAAGTATCTTGGATTTTGGATTTTTTCAGATTTTGGAATATTTGCATTATACTTATTTATATTTTTTATATTTATATTTAAATATTTCAGATTTTCAGATTTGGAGTGCTTAACCTGTAGTGAATGAGGCTATTGGCATGGGACATTTGGCTATATTGTAATGTATGTGAAATAATAATTAACTTTTTAAAAACAAAAAGTGTGACAGGTTTTTATTCCCTTCAGACTACTCACCTTGAGAGACCAGATCATGGTATCAGAGATCCTTTCTTTGTATAAAATTTTCTGGGTTACCTTCAGGATTTTTTTTGTTTTGTTTTTTTGAGATGGAGTCTCGCTCTGTGGCCCAGGCTGGAGTGCAGTGACACGATCTTGGCTCACTGCAACCTCCACCTCCCCAGTTCAAGTGATTTTTGTGCCTCAACCTCCCAAGTAGCTGGGATTACAGGTACCTGCCGCCTATGGCATCATGCTAGGCCATAGAGAACAAAGCAAACATAATCTAGACTCCAGGAAACTCGGATAGCTATATGATATGGTTGTTAAAAACATGGGTTTTGAATTAGATCAGGTTTCAAGTTTTAGCCAAACCAATTAGTTAAGGAACTTTGGACGAATTATTTCAGATCTTCATCTGTAAAATGGGAAGTAACACTTATAGAGTTGTTATATTCAATTCTTTCAGTGTGATGATACACATAAAGAGCTTATCACAACATATGTTTGTCTGTTTGTTTTTTAGAGACAGAGACTCCGTATGCTGCCCAGGCTGGAGTGCAGTGGCCAGTCACAAGGTTGATCATAGCACATTGTAGCCTGGAGCTCCTGGGATCAAGCAATCCTCCTGCCTCATCCTCTGGAGCAACTGGGACTGCAAGTATACACACTGTGCCTGACGAAATATCACAATATTTGGTACATGGTAAGCCCTCAGTAAATGTTAGCCACTAGTATGATATTCTTTAGAATTAACTTCAACCATCATCTTTTCATTAAATTTTTGGAAGTAGACAAACTTTAAATGGAGTCAAGTTTACTGAGTAAGTTTAGCGATCAAACTGGGAAAATAAAAACGAAATGTACCTGAAGTGATGGGCCCGATTTTCTTGTGAGACTTACAAATTAATTTGAAAGCAGAATCCAAAGAGGAATTCCAAAAATTGAATATATTAATAGATTATATTAGTGTAACCTCTCATTTATATACTGTATATAAGTTCTGTAGGGGAGGAAAGGGAGTGATACCTTTCTGTCCCATCATAAAGGTCATGGCCAACACTCCGGTAACAAAGACAGGTTAACAAGAGAAAAGCATAGCAAATTTATTTGATCAAAGCTTTATGTGTCATGGGAACCTTCAGAATGAAGACCCAAAAATGCAGAAAAAATTATCCATTTTTATGCTTAGGATCAATGAAGTATGGACAGCTGTATAGAAATAGGATTGGACAAAATGGGTATGATCTAATGCTAATAGACTGAGTGAGGAAATTCAGCAAGGCTTGCCTCTCCAGATTTCTCTTGACCTCTCTGTGCAGCATTCCTTCCTCCTGGGTATTGGGTAGGACCCCTATGGAATGAGGGTCTTAATTTCTTTATGGCCAGCTGTTACACAGAAAGCTGGGAGTTTGCGGGAAGTTTCTGTATAATCACAGCTTATGTATACCCATATGCTTGTGAAGGTATATTATCTTTTAATAGAGATATGAAAAACTCAAAACGTTTTTCCTACTGCGGTACCACACAGTAAAATACTTCTGACACCAGGCGTGTGAGGGTTGTTGCCCCATACATCAGAACTTCTTCAGTGGACACCAGCTGAGTGTCCTCTTACTCACTTCAATTCTGACACTGTTTGCCTGGAGATAGCATCAGATCCCACAGGTTAAGGACTCAGTCCCACAAGAGTTCCCCTAACTTCAGATACCCATTACAAGTAGTAGATTGCCACCTATACTTCTGACTACCGAGCTATAAATTGGGACTCCCACTGCCCCCTCCTTGGGTTCAATTAATTTGCTCGAGTGGCTCACAGAACTTATATTTTCCCATTTATTATAAAGGATATTACAAAATATACAAACAGCCAGAGGAAGAGTTACATAGGGCAAGGTATGTGGAAAGGGGTATGAAGTTTCATGCTCTCGCCAGCATGCCATCCTCCAGACACCTCCACATGTTCAGCTATCTGGAAGTTCTCTGGACCCTGTCCTTTTGGGGTTTTATGGAGGCTTACTTATATAGGCATGATTGCTCATATCATTGGCTACTGGTTTTCAAATCAATTTTAGCTGCTCTCCCCTCCTTTGGGGGAGAGTTGTGGGGTTGGGCTCAAAGTCCCAACCTTCTAAACATGCCTTAGTCTTTCTGGTGACTGGCCCCCATCTCAAAGCTATCTAGGTGTCACCAGTTATCTTATTAGTATACGAAAGACACTCTTATCACTGTGGAGATCCCAAAGGTTTTAAGAGCTATGTGATAGGAAACAGGAGGAGCATCAAATATACAGGTTAAAAGAGAAATTATCAACAAATTAAATTTAACAGTTTAATTGAACAAAGAATAGTTCACAAATTGGGCAGCCCTCAGAACCAGAAGAAATTCAGAGAGGTCTGTTCTGCAATGTAGGCAGGCAGCATTTATGGATAGAAAAGGGAAGTGAGGTACAGAAACAGCTTGATTGGTTACAGCTCTGTGTTTACCTTATTTGAACATGGTACGATCACTTGACTGCCTGTGATTGACTGAAGCTCAGCTGCTGTGATTGGCTGAGAGTCAGCTATTTGTTACAAAAACATACTCCTAAGTTAGGCTTTCAGTTAGTTTACCTTTTAAGTTATGTTGCAGTTCATTATGTAGAGACTTAAAGTACAGAGGCACTTGCAGGCAAAATTTAGTTTAATTTAGCATACAGTCATGTGTCCCTTAATGACAGAATTTGCTCTGTAAAATGCATTGTTAGACAATTTCATCATTGTGCAAACATCATAGAATGTACTTACACAAACCAAGATGGTATAGGGATAGCCTCTTGCTGCTAGGCTACAGACCCATACCGCATGTTACTGTACTGAATACTTCAGGCAGTTGTAGCACAATGGTAAATATTTGTGCATCTAAACATAGAAAAGGGACTGGGTGGGTGGCTCACACTTGTAATCCCAGCACTTTGGGAGGCCAAGACACGTGGATCACAAGGTCAGGAGTTCGAGACCAGCCTGGCCAATATGGTGAAACCCTGTCTCTACTAAAAATACCAAAATTAGCCAGGTGTAGTGGCATGCGCCTGTAGTCCCAGCTACTCAGGAGGCTGAGGTGGGAGAATCGCTTGAACCCGGGAGGCGGAGGTTTCAGTGAGCCAAGATCATGCCACTGCATACCAGCCTGGGTGACAAAGGGAGACTTCCTCTCAAAAAAAAAAAAAAAAAAAAAAAAAAAAAAAAAGAAAAGGTACAATAAAAATATGGTATAAAATGTAAAAAAGTAAAGTATACCTGTATAGAGCCCTTACCACATGATTGGAGCTTGCAGGACTGGAAGTTTCTTTCCCCGTTAGTTGGTGAGTGAATGTGAAGATGCAGGACATTACTGTACACTATTGTAGACTTTATTATAAACACTGTACACTTAGGCTACACTAAATTTATTAAACGTTTTTTCTCTCTTCAATAGTAAATTAGCCTTAGCTTGCTGTAATGTTTTTACTTTATAAACTTTAAATTTTTAAAAAACTTTTTGACTCTTTTGTAATAAAACTTAGCTTAAAACATAAACACATTGTACGGTTGTACAAAATTAATTTCTTTATAACCTTATTTTATAAGCTTTTTTCTATTTTAAAAACTCTTACTTTTTAAATGTTTTCTTAAAAACTGAGACACAAACACACACATTAGCCTAGGCCTGTAAGGGTCAGGATAATCAGTATGACTGCCTTTCATATCTTGTTCCACTGATCTTCAGGGTCTTCAGGGGCAATAACATGCATGGAGCTATCATCTCTTATGATAACAATATTATGTTCTGGAATACCTCCTGAAGGACCTACCTGCCTGAGTCTGTTTTATAGTTAACTTTTTTTAAAAAAAAAATAAATAGAATGAGTACACTCTAACAATAAAAAGTATGGTGTAGTAAATACACAAGCCAGTAATATGGACATTTATTACCAAGTACTGTGTACTCTACATAATTGTATGTGCCAGACTTGTGTACACCTTGTAGCATAGTAGGTTTGTTTATATCAGCATCGCTACAAACATGTGAGTAATGTGTAGCACTATGACATTATGACATCTATGATGTTACTAAGTTATAGGAATTTTTCAGCTTTATTATAATTTTATGGGACTACTGTCATGTATGTGGTCCATTGTTGACCAAAACATTGTTATGTGATGCATGATATCATATGTGTCATATTTTACAATATCACGTATATGAAGATGTTTACACATCATTCCACTATCCCTTTCTGATACCAATTTATATAGCATTAACACTTGAGCTACTCAATCCTTGGATTAAAAACTACTTTAAGCTAATATCTTATTTCATTAAATTTTTTTCTAAAAAATAATTTCCATTTTCACATTTTCAGCAGTGACTATAGGGGAAATTAAGGTGCTAAGCAAAGATAGCATCATTATTAATATAGCCTTGCTCAAGATCTATACAACTTATAAGATTTTTTTTGTCCAAAAGTTTGTCAAGTTTATAATTTTTGTACTGTTTTTAGACTAAACGTACTTAATAAGAACAACTGTGTATCATGAAAATCTTTTTTACATACACTAACCTTGCAAATTTAGGACAATTGATATTGAGGACTAGTATTGCTCATGCAGGCATCTTTTTGTTGAGATACTAAATAGTACATTTTACATTTTATGTTCTTTATGACTAATTCATTCAATAAATGTTAATTATTTACCATTTGCTAGGCTGTGTTCTACAGCGTACAGTACACTGTAGGCACAGCACACTGTATGCCTAGAACAGAAGAGGATGTCATTTTTTTTTTTTTTTTTTTGTGAGTCGGAGTCTCGCCCTATTGCCTAGGCTGGAGTGCAGTGGCACGATCTCGGCTCACTGCAAGCTCTGCCTTCCGGGTTCATGCCATTCTCCTGCTTCAGCCTCCTAAGTAGCTGGGACTACAGGCGCCTGCCACCACGCCTGGCTAATGTTTTGTATTTTTAGTAGAGACGGGGTTTCACCGTGTTAGCCAGGATGGTCCCGATCTCCTGACCTTATGATCTGCCCGCCTCGGCCTCTCAAAGTGCTGGGATTACAGGCATGAGCCACCACACCCGGATGAGGATGTCATTTTTAAGGACTAATCAAGTCATAGTGCTAAGCCATTCTGAGCCTTAATGGTCATGAACTTTACCTTTCTTTCATATAAGAAAATAAATATTTTTATGTGAAAACATTTAAAGGAATTTGACCACGGTCTCTTTCATTAACAAATGTTTTTGTTCTTTCTGGAAGACTTATACTTCAATAAAATTGATTTTGTAGATAAGAATAGTAGATACTGAAATTTGAAGTGATCAGATGTTTTTCATATAGCATGAGACAAATATGAATGAATTACAGAAACAATATTTAACAAAAAGGCAGATTTAAAAGGTATTTTATGGTTTCATTTCTCTAAAGTTCAAAAATAGTTCAAAAATCTGTGGTGTTGGAAGTCAGGATAGTGATTACCCATGTGTGGGAGTTAGTGACTGGAAGGGGGCATGAGAGGACTTCTGGGATTCTGGAAATAATTCTGTTTCTTTACCTGGATGTCGAGTACATAGCTTGTGTTCACTGTATAGAAATTCATGAAGCTATATACACTTATGATTTATGTACTTTATGTATGATACATTCCAATAAAAAATATGCATACAGAGAGAGAGAGCACATGCATGAAAGAGTACACTGTTGAAAGTATGGTTTTTAAACCGGGTGATTTCTAGTTATAAGGTGTTAGATGTATTCATGACTTATACCATGGAGCTGCTGGGAATTCAGAGATTATTCCTCCACCTGTTTGATGTTACATTCTGGGCAAGCAAAAGATATACAGTAGGTATATTCAGTGTAATAAACAGGGAGGATTCATTCTATCTGAAGAAAGTAGATTTCTGGAAAGTCTTCACAAATAAAGTAACATTTTAATTGGTTGAGAGAAAGAAGAGGATGTTTAATTCCCTTTAAAGAATTCCCTTTAAGGAAAGGGAATTTCATAAGCAAAAACTCATGATGTGTTCAGGTAATGACAAAAAGATGACTAGAGCAATGGCACGTGATGGGGAGGCCAGAAAGTTGGGGTCAGACTGTGATGAGTCCTGTTTGTGATGCATGGTGCCAAAATATTTAGACTCATAGGCACTGGGAACCATTACATTTCTTTTGTTTTTATTATATAAGTGGGTCAAAGGTAGAGGATGGATTGAGGGTAAAGCAAAGGAGAATTGGAAGGAAGCTGGTTCAGAGAGTATCTAATAGTCAAAGCAAGAGAGGATAAAAGTTGGATCTAGGGCAGTAGCTGCGAAGATGGATAGAGACGAATTTCAAACTATTTTAGAGATAGAATCAATATTGGTGGATGATGGAGAGGGATGACTGGAAGATAACTCTATTCGTTCATTTATTCAGCAAATATATATTGAGTTCCTGCTAGGTACCAGGCTCTATGCTAGACTGGGGAGATACTGTAAACAAAACAGACATGCTCTCGTGGAGCATACAGTTCAGAATGGAGACAAATGTTAAGCAAAATGACATCACTCTGGCTATCTGACTGCAATATAATGATGGAAGAGTAAGGCAAGAGAGCTTGCAGACAGATCAGTTAGAAGCTGTTATAGTAGTTTGATGAGGGCTTGGATTAGAGTGCGTGAGAGTGAAAATGGAAAGAAGCAGACTTAATTTGAGAGGTATTTGGGAGTAAGAATTAACAAGATTTAGCGATTGGCTGAGTATGGGACACGGGAAGAGGGAGGTGTCAAGAATGACTCCCAGGTTTTTGGCTTATTCCAGCGAGCAGTGTTCACTGTTTAGGGAACACTGGAAGAGGAACAGGAGGGTGAGAGGAGGAATAGGGTAAATAATAAATTCAAGCTGAACTGAGTTTAGGATGCCAATGAGATATCACGTAAGCAATTGGAAATAGGAGTCTGGAGCTCAGAGAAAGATTGGATTAAGGATATAAATATCAGCTGGGTGTGGTGGCTCACGCCCATATGTAATCCCAGCAATTTGGGAGGCTGAGGCAGACAGATCAGCTGAGGTCAGGAGTTCGAGATCAGCCTGGCCAACATGGCGAAACCCTGTCTCTACTAAAAGTACAAAAATTAGCTGGTCATGGTGGCAGGCACCAGGAATTCCAGCTACTCAGGAGGCCAAGGCAGAAGAATAGCTTGGACCCGGGAGGCAGAGGTTGCAGTGAGCCAAGATCACATCATTGCACTCCAGCCTGGGTGACAAGAGCGAGATTCCGTCTCAAAAAAATAAAAAATGAAAATAGATAAATAAGAGTAAACACATGGCATTGGGAACCATGAGTGTGCATTAATTTGTCCAAGATAAGATTAGAGAGAAACTAGAAGGGACCATTGAGGAGTTCTGATGTTTAAATTACACTGTAAGGAGGAACAAAAGCCAGCAAAGGAGTCCATGGAGTGGCCAGGGAGTCACGAGGATACCAGGAGAGTGTGGTGTCCCAGAAACCAAAGGAAGAAACTTTGAGGAAGGAGAGAGTGCTTATCAGTATTAAATACTGCTGGTTGCCAAATATTCCAGCTTCCTGCATTCTAGGGTCCCCTTGTGTGGGTAAAAGGGGCCTTGGGACTAGTTTGGTTCAATAAACAACAGGAATGACAACACTTCCAGCTGGAGCATGTGTCAATTCTAGACCCTCTGGAGATCTCTTTTCTCTCTGGCAAGGTCATCAGTGATGCTTGATATAGTGTCTGCTCCATCAGCTTGGAGTAGTATGGGTCCTAGTATCTATAGCCTCTGAGTTTATAACTTTATAGACCTGAAGTTTCTAGAAATAATAGTTTTGATAGCTCTTAAAAATTAATCTTGTTGAATATACTGAAAACTCTTACAGGTTTTGATGAACACCTGGCTTTATTTTTGCAATGAAGAAAGGTTCTCAACAAAAAATATTCTGCAAAGCAAAGATGCCATCGTCATCTCACTCTCCTATCCCATCATCTATGTCCAATCTGAGATCTAGGTCACTTTCACCTTTGATTGGATCAGAGACTCTACCTTTTCATTCTGGAGGACAGTGGTGTGAGCAAGTTGAGATTGCAGATGAAAACAATATGCTTTTGGACTACCAAGACCATAAAGGTATCACTTTTTAATCTAAGAATTGGTCTGACCACATACTTTAAGTAGAGATGGAAAATTTTCAGCTTGCATTTTTGGTCCAACTGTAAGATTCTGGTACTAATTTGATCTGTTGTTTCTATTAACAGAAACTGTTTAAGGATAGTGGGAGGACTGAGGTTTCTGGGTGAGAGTAAAGATGTCAGTGGATTCAAAGAGGGAGTTTCCAGAAAGAGGAAGCTTTGTTTCCTGTGGTAGGAGAGTGTCTTAAAACTCATACCAAAACTTGCCATCCTCTTTGGTTAAGGGAGGGAAGATCTTTTCACTTCAGAGTGGAGTGCCTTAATTCAGTAAAAAAATGTTTTCCATACTTGGCATATGCCAGTCTTCTTATTGGCAAACTGCTTATCTGTGAATGGACTGATTTCCACATATGGGACATGCGTGTATGTTCCACCAGTGTTTTGTTTTTTTCTTAAAAGCATTCTGTTAGTCTAGGAATCTGTTCTCAAAAGTGCATTGATGGGGGTATAGCTTAGTGGTAGAGCATTTGACTTCAAAAGTAAGTTATTCTTTGGTAAGTCGTAAAATAATAGCCATTAAACTCTAATCATGTTTTATTAGTAAGCATTAACAACATTGGGTTTATGCTATATCTTTACTGCTAGTTGGCATATTATTATTTCTAATATGATTGATATTTTAGAATATTATCAAACTTAGAATATTAATCAAATATTAATTTTCTTTCCCAGAACAAGCCAAGTTAAATTTAAAAATCATTTTATTTTGAACCAAAATAAATTTAATACTAACTTATAAATAATCTTAGGGAATCTTTGACTCACAGCCTGGATCTCAACACAGGATTAATTTTTTCTGACTCATAAGGCAAGAACCAAGAGATGATTTTGTTTTTAGGGCTACTTTTGTAAAATGTAATATGGCATTAACAGTCTTTGACAACAATATCCAGGAACGTTATAAGACCAGATTTGCCATCCCTCAAGTGACTACTCTAGCTCTGTACAATATGTTGTGATTTTCTCTATTTAAAAGAGCAACAAATTTAGAGTTTCTCACCATAAAAAAAGAGGAAAAGATATTTAAGAATTTCAGTGTTTCTGAACTTTAGATTGGAATTTTCTAAAAAACAAACAACTATTACCAGTTTATTTTTAAAAACTAACATGAAAATATTGCTAAAAAAAACTTCATATAGTTAAAAGTGCAAGTTTTATATTCCTCTGACTGGGTTCAAGTTCTGGATTTGTGCCTTAATTAGCTGTAGGATCTTGAGCAAATGATGTTTTTTAAATAAGTGATGATATTAGTAATTTCTATCTCAAAGGTTTGTTGCATAAACTAAATTTTAAAAATGTAAACCATTTAGCCCAAAGCTTGGCACACAGCAAATATTTATAGTGTGTATAACCATTATCATCCTCATTATAGTTATGAAATGCTATGAAGTAAAACATTATTAAAACATTATGATTAGAAATAGCCAGCTTTTCTTGGTATATGCATGGCTTAATTTTTGTTTTTGTTATATAACATCAAAACGACTTGTTCTTTGTGATATTCATGTCTTTCCTCTACTGATGATGATCTGTTTCTGTAATTTCAGGAGCTGATTCACATGCAGGAGTTCGATATATTACAGAGGCCCTCATTAAAAAACTTACTAAACAGGACAATTTGGCCTTGATAAAGTCTCTGAACCTTTCTCTTTCTAAAGATGGTGGCAAGAAATTTAAGGTAGGACCAACAATTTCTGAGCATAGATACTGTTTTTAACTTTTCTGTGCTTTAAAACTGCGAAAAAAAATTATCCTAATGTTGCCTAATTTGTGGCAGACCTTTTATTGTTTCCAGTGAATATTCTAAATCAGAAGTATATGACATCTCCAAATTAATAGGTTTCTATTACTCAATATTCTCTACAATATTGACTCTGTAGAGAAGGAGTTGGCAAAGTACAGCTTACAGGCTAGATCAGGACTGCTATTTCTGTAAGTAAAGTTTTGCTGGAACACAGTCACACTTACTTGTTTACATATTGTCTATGGTTGTTTTTGCACTACAGTAGCAGAGCTTAGTAGTTGCCACAGACTATATGGCCTACAAAGCCAAAAACATTTACTATCTGGCCTTTGTATTAGTTCGTTTTCATGCTGCTGATAAAGACATATCCAAGACTGGGCAATTTACGAAAGAAAGCGGTTTAATTGGACTTACAGTTCCACGTGGCTGGGGAAGCCTCACAATCATGGTGGAAGACAAAAAGGAGCAAGTCACATCTTACATAGATGGCAGAAGGCAAAAAGAGAGCTTGTGAAGGAAAACTCCCCCTTATAATAACCATCAGATCTCATCAGACTTACTATCATGAGAACAGCACGGGACCTGCCCCTATGATTCAGTTACCTCCCACTGGGTCCCTCCCACAACACATGGGAATTCAAGATGAGATTTGGGTGGGGACACAGCCAAACCATATCAGCCTTTTACAGAAAATGTTTGCTAATTTCTGCTCTAGAGTGTTTACAGCTTTATTCATAAACTATACAACATGAACACATTATAATAGACAACTTAATTCCTTTAATTGGAAGAAAAAAACCTTAGATTTCTACCACATATTATTCACAAAAAGTAATTCCAGAAGGGTGAAGAACTAAATGAAAACAAAGCAAAACAAAAACCAACTAGCAGAAATGCTCTAAAAGTATTAGAGAGAGTATATGAGAATATTTAAAAAATCTTAGAGTGGTGAAGTTCCCCCTAAGCAAATACTAACCCTAGTACCACAAAGGAAAAGTATTGACAGATTTAACATGCATAGAGACTTAAACGTTGTGTTTAATGAAAGATGTATTTTAATAAGTTAAAATAAACGCAGCAGCTGGGCACAGTGGCTCACGCCTGTAATCCCAGCATTTTTGGAGGCTGAGGTGGGCAGATCACCTGAGGTCAGGAGTTTGAGACCAGCCTGGGCAACGTGGTGAAACCCCATCTCTACTAAAAATACTGAAAATTAGCCAGGCGTAGTGGCAGGTGCCTGTAATCCCAGCTACCCAGAAGGCTGAGACAGGAGAATCACTTGAACCCGGGAGGTGGAGGTTGCAGTGAGCTAAGATCGCACCATTATACTCCAGCCTGGGCAACCTAGATGTTCATACAGCTGGCTTCCTGTTATTAAGGTCTCAACTTAGTGAGGTCTTCTCTTTTTTTTGAGACAGGGTCTCATTCTGTCCTCCAGGCCGATGCCTTCTGTTACCACCCAATCACAATTAGCCACCCTGTCCTCAGTTGCACTCTCATTCTTTTAGTCAACAAGTATTTAGCACCAGGCAGTAATGCTAGAGTAGTGAACAAAACTGGCGAAATCTGCCATGTTGGTGCCTTGCACTCTGTCACAAGATGTCTTTATTTCCTTGTTAGCACTGTTTATTTTCTGAAGATCTTGTTTGCATATATATATACACACACACACACATATTTTATAGAATTTATAGCAAACATATTTATATATGCTTAAATATCTACATATTATATAGATTTTATAGCAAACAAGATCTTCAGAAAATAAACTAAAACCATAGCACTACCTTTTGGAAGAAAAGAGGGGAATGAGAGGGAGAGGTATAACAAAACTGAGGTAGAGGGAACGATAGTGAGGGAAATCTTGTTGGATAGTCTTGAGCTTCTTAGTATGTAGACAATGTCATCTACTGAAGGGCAAGGAGAGTTTGGTAGCTTGAGTAGAGTTATTACTCCTAGTCAAGGAGAGCTGCATCAAGGGATTATCCAGAACAGTAAGGGTATATTATTTTCTGATGACTGATCAAACAGTCCCTGATGCACATATGTAAATATTATACTGTATGTCAAGGCATCTGTTGTGTAAAGTATTTATTCATTTGTTTCCAATTAGTATATCGAGAATTTGGAAAAATGTATTAAACTTGAAGTACTGAATCTCAGCTATAATCTAATAGAGAAGATTGAAAAGTTGGACAAGCTGTTAAAATTACGTGAACTCAACTTATCCTATAACAAAATCAGGTGAGTTATATAACAAAATCTTTAGGTAGCATTGTAGGTAGCTTTGTTAGAGAGGTAGATTAATGTTATCCACATTACTGAAAGAATCCTTTGACACAGAAACAGAAGATTTTTTATCTTTATTCATTGATCAAATGAATGTCTATCTCTTCACATATGGTAGGTAACTGTCTTTATGTTTTGGCATTACTGAAGTACAGAATAACATCTAAGCATTATCAAAGAGATATATTTTTGAGCACCAAATTATATCTTAATTTAGTTTATGACAGGGAGTTTTCTCAGATATTGTCTGTGATTTTATTACCTTATTACGTTAAGAATGTTGACATAAAGCAGAATGTTTTAACTTTGCCGTTTTGACCCCCAAGATGTTCTAATCTGTTTTGATTCTGATGTTCTTTGCTCATTGCTACAAGAAATATGCTCTCAATCTTGTTTCCAATACATAATAAATATTACTGTGAGAAATAAATATACTAAAACTGACAGTGGCTAAAACTGCATATAGAAAACTTGTTATAGACAAAATGATACAATAATCAAATCTTGAAATTATTAATATCTGTATGCTTTCCCCCAAGTTAGACTTGGTAAATAGAATGGCCAGGAAAATGAATAGCAATGGCAGAAGTTCTGATATGACAAAACTGAAGTGAAAAAACATGACTAATGAACCAAACCCTTATTATAAAAGTTGTATAAAAAGTTGATTCTGATGAAAATATTTTCAGCAAAATAAAAGTGAAAGTAGAGAAGCTTAGAAATATTTACCTAGTGTAGATAGAAGCTCTGAAGTATTTGTGCAGTATAGAAAATTGGCCAAGGAATTAAATTGACAAATAAACTAGAAGTGACTTGGGAAAAAGCTTCATCAGTCAGAATTCATCATTATGTGTGATACATGCTTTATTTAAAAGTTCTGATTAAATTGCTTATATTCATAAATACAGTATCATCTATGGGCTCCCATATCCTGCTGGCATAGCTAATCTTTTTATGATGAGTTAAGGCAATAATTAAGAACATCTTTTGGACAGGAATGTAGCAGATAGCACAGGGTGCTATTGAGTTTCCCAGCTGTCTGCTGGCTGTTTGCTAGTATTGTTCCCAGTAGTTGGTGAGATTGCCATGGACAAATTTTTCTTTTCTATGTTATGGAGTTGCAAAGTCTAATAATAAGATGGATAGGATTCCTGGCATAGTAATAAAAGGTTGGCAGTTTAGCTGTTCTGGTAAATTTGGCTTTAGCCACTTTTCTTTGTTCTCATTTATGAAAAGAGTTGATAAATTATCATTATGAAAAGTAATCTCACATGGAGCTAAGGCTGTTTATTCTAAAAATACAATGAGAGACTCTATAATTATACTTACTAAATTTTATTTTATCCTTTGCTTTCCAGCAAAATTGAAGGCATAGAAAATATGTGTAATCTGCAAAAGCTTAACCTTGCAGGAAATGAAATTGAGCATATTCCAGTATGGTTAGGGAAGAAGTTAAAATCTTTGCGAGTCCTCAATTTGAAAGGCAACAAGATATCATCGGTAAGTTATTCAAAATAGCAGGAATGTTTAGACTTGTTGAAAAATAAAAGATTAAACATATCTAAGTTTTTTAAAAATGGGATTTCTTCTTTTAAAGTTGTAGTCCTTTGTCTAAACACTAGATTCAGACATAGCCCATGATTTTCTAGATTCATTAAATACAGTAGTCCTCATTTTGCATGGGTTCCATAGCAACCAAGAGTTGATCTCTTAGCATTTTTACATTTATCATTTCATGTGAACCTCATAACACTCTTGTTAAGAAAGCGGTACAGGGATTATTTTTCTATTGCTATGAGTTAGGTAGTAACAAGTAGGTCTAGGACAGGTTAAGTCCCTTATCCAGAGTCACATTTTGTGCCAGAATCCAGATCACTGAATGCCTGGAAGAAAGTTCTGGGGTTTTTTTTTTTTTTTTTTTTGACAGTATTAACTTTTAATTTCAAATTTACCAGTTTATTTTGATTATGATGTTAGGTGTTGCAAGAGGTTGATCACTAGCTTTTCATAATAGAGCAACTTTGTTATCATGATTTACATATTTAGATGATGTTGTATATTTTTCTCTGGAGTATAGTTTATGATTTTCTTATGGTATTTATTCACAGCTAGGTATTTAATAAGCATTTGCTTAGTAAAAATGTTAATTTATTTAAATTTGTATTAAAATTGGGAAAACTGTGCTATAATTTAAAGAACATCAGTTGTAGAATAGAAAATGAAAAATGTGACTTCAAAGATGAGTCTCTATAGAATTGCCTTCCATGACCTTGGAGAATTCTTTAATCCCTCTAAAACTCACTGTTTGGGGAAAATAATCCCTATACTGCCTCCTTTACATGGGTATTATGGGGGCTCAGATGAAATGATAGATGTGAAAAATGCTTTAAAAAAAACTTTAAAAAACTAAATAAGTCTAAAGCTATATTCTTTAAGCCTTCACCAGTGGAGGCCAATAAGAAGAAGCAATATTCATTTAATGCCATGTTGTTAACAATACCTATGCTTTCTGATTTTGTCCTGTGACAGTCCAGGAACGTCAGAGCCCAAGCCCAAACCCACGTTGTACAGCATCACCTTGGAGCTGTTGACGCTATGGGATGATGGGAAGAGGTAGCCATAGATCTAAAATTTGCCATAAATATTCCTGAAGTAGTTGATCCTTAGATAGTGTCAACTTAGTGTCAGCTGTGCAATAGGAAAATCAATAAATATTTATTTCTAATTTTGTATGCTGTCCTCACCCCGTTGATATTTGACATTGGCATTATGAAGAGTGCTGCACATTCACTTGGGAGAGAAGATTTATTTGTACTAGCTATTTGGAGTACTGTTTATCAACATTTTTAGGTTGAGAATAAACTATCTGAATAAACTATCAATTATAGCACAGTTATCTGAAGATTTGCCAAAATATTTTTTATAACCATTCATTTTTTTGATTTGTTGAATCAGTATAATGAAAAGACAAAGTTGAGAC
This sequence comes from Chlorocebus sabaeus, assembly GCF_047675955.1. NCBI lineage: Eukaryota > Metazoa > Chordata > Mammalia > Primates > Cercopithecidae > Chlorocebus > Chlorocebus sabaeus. Next base: position 91,211,202 of record NC_132915.1, read on the forward strand.
TTACACGAACTTGAATTCAAATCCTGTTTCATTCACTTACAGGCTTTGAACTCTGGGCAAGTCACCTAACTTCTTTGATCCTGAGTTTCTTCATCTGTAAAATTAAGATGATACGTACATGATAGGTTGTTGTGAGGAGTCATAAATGAAACAGTGTATGGAAAAATGCCTAATACTGCCCAAATACACCATAAATACTCATATACTCCCTTTCCATACTGGAAATACCCAAAAGTATTACCACTACTTTTGGGTAATTGGTTTCATGAGTAGATTCCTTGCCATGTTAAATTTAGTTGATTTGTAACTTCCTTTAGGTATGCTATGATTTTTAAATTACATTATACCAATACTAATGTTATATCATTTCAGCTCCAAGATATAAGCAAGTTGAAACCGCTTCAAGATTTGATTTCTCTGATCCTAGTTGAAAATCCAGTTGTGACCCTTCCTCATTACCTCCAGTTTACCATTTTCCACCTCCGCTCACTGGAAAGTTTGGAAGGTCAGCCAGTAACCACTCAGGATAGACAGGAGGCTTTTGAGAGATTCAGTTTAGGTAAGATTAAACTTAAAAAAATAATAAATTTGGGTGAGGGAGGAATTTAGTTTCAGAAGTTATCTAGAAATATGTATTATGAACTTTATAATGCTATTAAAATGTACACAGGAAATGGCAGCATAAATCAATTCAACAAATATTTACTGAATGTATACTGTGAACCAGGCATTGTATTTGGCACTAAGAATACAATGGGGAGCAAGACATATGGTGCTGGCATCCATGCAGCTTATGTTTTGGCAGAGAAGACAGACAAAAAGCAAATAAATCAGATAAAGTAACAGAGGGGAGCCCTCTTTGTGGCATAGAGGAATGGCTTTCTGAGGGAGTGACATTTAACCTGAAAGCAAAGAGAAGAGAGGGTTAGCCGCGTGAAGAATGGCATTAAGGGGAGGGAGCAGCTTGTTCTTTAGTTCAAAAGACCCTGTGAGTTTAAGGAAGTGAGAGAAAATCAGATAGACTGGAGGACAGCTCAATAAAAAGTGTGTAGACATAGGCAGGTGTGAGGTGGCACAGGGCCTTGGAATTTGTATTTTATTTCAGCTGCAGTGGAAAGCCATTGACAATTTTTTTTTTGAGACACAGTTTCACTCTTGTTGCCCAGGCTGGAGTGCAATGTTGCAATCTCAGCTCACTGCAACCTCCACCTCCCAAGTTCAAACGTTTCTCCTGCCTCACCTCCCAAGTAGCTGGGATTACAGGCACACACCACCACGCCAGGCTAATTTTTAATTTTTAGTAGAGATGGGGTTTCTCTGGTTTCTGTGACAGGGTCAGGCTGGTCTCAAACTCCCAACCTCACGTGATCCACCCACTTCGGCCTGCCAAAGTACTGGGATTACAGGCATGAGCCACTGTGCCCAGCTGCCACTGACAATTTTTAAGCAGGGATAGGACATCATTTTTGATACATAGTAGAATGATTTGGAGCAGGGAAAATGGAGATGAAGGGACCTATTAGGAGGCTAGTGTAGTAATTTAGGCTGGAATCTATGCCATACCATCTGAATGCAGTCACAAGATCTTGAAAGCTAAGCAGAGTCAGCCCTGGTTAACGCTTGGATAGGAGTGATCCAGGTTAGAAACGTTGATGGCCTGTGCTTAACATGTTGGATGTGGAAATGAAAGATAGATGGATCAGTTTTGAAGGTAGAAGTAGCAGCGTTTTCGAATGGATTGGATAATCCCCAGGCTTTTGGTTCAAGTAAGTGGCTAGATGGAGATATCATTTATAAAAATGAAGAATTCAGAGGTTTGTTTAGGACATATTCAATTTGAAGTGTCTATGAGACAGCTAAGTGGAGGTGTCAAATAAAGAGTCAGAAATGTGAGTCTGGAGTTTAAAGAGATCTGAACTAGCCATACAAATTTTATGCTGAGTCACATCAGCATAAAAATGACGTTAAATTCCATGGAAATCAGCTTACTCAGGCAGTGGCTGGGAGAAAGAAGAAAAGTAGTTGCTAAGGAAGCTGAGAAAGAGAGGCCAGCAAGGTAGAAGAAAACCAGGAAATAGTGGGAAATAGCCCAGAGAAGTTTTCAAGAGAGGAAGTGGTCAACTCTGTTCAATGTTGCTGAGATATTAAGTGAGATAAGCAGAGAAGTGCTTTAGATTGGCAACAGATGATAATGATCTTGACAGGAGTAGTTAAGAAATGGTGGGAACAGAGATTCTGCTCCTCTGGGTTGGAACCCGGGTGCTGCCAAGATGCTGGCTTACCACTCTTCTCTCATGGATCCTGACACCAAACTCATCGGAAACATGGCACTGTTACCTGTCAGAAGTCAATTCAAAGGACCTGCACCCAGAGAGACAAAAGATACAGATATTGTGGATGAAGCCATCTATTACTTCAAGGCCAATGTCTTCTTCAAAAACTATGAAATTAAGAATGAAGCTGATAGAACCTTGATATATATAACTCTATATTTCTGAATGTCTGAAGAAACTCCAAAAGTGCAATTCCAAAAGCCAAAGTGAGAAAGAAATGTATACATTGGGAATCACTAATTTTCCCATTCCTGGAGAGCCTGGTTTTCCACTTAATGCAATTTATGCCAAACCTGCAAACAAACAGGAAGATGAAGTGATGAGAACCTATTTACAACAGCTAAGGCAAGAGACTGGACTGAGACTTTGTGAGAAAGTTTTTGACCCTCAGAATGATAAACCTAGCAAGTGGTGGATTTGCTTGGTGAAGAGACAGTTCATGAACAAGAGTCTTTCAGGACCTGGACAGTGAAGGGAACCCGGGCAGCCACCGTCTCCAGAGCCCTGGGCAGCATTTTCCAGTGAGATGTACACAATCTTTTGCCTTTATTTCGTAAAGTTTTATACAGAAGAGAGAAGAGCATGTCTTTACTTGAAAAACTCTTGATCAGTAATTTGGGTGGGAGACAAGAAAGTGGGTTATCAAGGGTGATTTGAAGTTTTCTGCAGCATTAAGCTGGCGCTTAATAAGTCATAATAAAGAAATTTCTAACATTCCATGTGAAAAAAAAAAAAAAGAAATGGTGGGAACAGATGCTAGATTATAATGGATTGGAGAATGAATAGGAGGGAGACATTTGGCTGGAGATTTGAAATTTTCTCCCACAATGTCTCTTCTAGTACTTAATAAATAACTTTTTAGAAAGATCAAAAATAAAAAATAAAAAATTCACCCGTGGCTTCCAGACCAAGAAATGGGCAGAAACAACAAATGCAGTAAACCTCAAAGCCAGAAAACAAAAAACCAAATGAACAGAATATTCAAAAGCAGAGTGGAGGCCAGGTGTACCGATTTACACCTGTAATCCCAGCACTTTGGGAGGCCAAGGCAGGTGGATCACTTGAGGTCAGGAGTTTGAGACCAGCCTCGCTAACATAGCAAAACCCCGTCTCTATTAAAAATACAAAAATTAGCTGGATGTGGTGACGGGCACCTGTAATCTCAGCTACTTGGGAGGCTGAGAGAGGAGAATCACTTGAGCCTGGCAGACAGAGGCTGCTGTGAGCTGATGTCGTGCCACTGCACTTCAGCCTGGACGACAGAGCGAGACTCTGTCTAAAAAAAAAAAAAAAAAGCTGAAAGCAGAGTGGAGAAACAAGACATGGCTCGATTCTTTTGGTTCTTGAGAAGACAAAAGAATGAGATTAGAGAAAAAAAGGAAAAAATCATCCCTTTGGTAGGAGTGACACTTTCTCCTTCAGAAAGGAGTGAAGATATGTGCAGGTGTGGGTAGTTTTGTTGCTGTGGTGGTGGGAAAATAGGGAGTTCTTATTGATGGGGTCATTTTCTTAATTAAATGTGAGATCATCAGGTGAGAGAGAAAATAAAAGAAGGGGCATGGGAAGTTTGAGAAGAAAGAGGAAGGTATGAGCTGGGCGCGGTGGCTCACGCCTGTCATCCCAGCAATTTGGGAGGCCAAGGCGGGCGGATCACGAGGTCAAGAGATCAAGACCATCCTGGCTAACACGGTGAAACCCCGTCTCTACTAAAAGTACAAAAAATTAGCCGAGCGTGTGGCAGGCGCCTGTAGTCCCAGCTACTCAGGAGGCTGAGGCAGGAGAATGGCGTGAACCCAGGAGGCAGAGCTTGTAGTGAGCAGAGTTCATGCCACTGCACTCCAGTCTGGGCAACAGAGCAAGACTCTGTCTCAAAAAAAAAAAAAAAAAAAAAAGAGGAAGGTATGAAATAGCCAATTTAGAGTGTTGGGAAATGAGCCTATATGTTCATTTGAAATTAGTGTTAGTCTGTTTTGATCTGCAAAACTGGCAATTTCATATGATTTGATCCAATACTGGACAAATGTGGCAAGTTTTTATTAGTTTGGAATCTCCCTAACTCAACATTTGTTATTCTGAAGTTTATGTTTTGGAATCATTAAAAATATTAATAATGCAAAGGAAAGTCATCTAGATAACTTTTGGGGAAAATGGTTAGACTACTTATGGTTTCTTCATGCCTTCAGATATTAATTAGGAGACTTTAATGTGCTAGGCTCTTAGGATCTAGTCTAGGTGAGCCAGATAGATGTAATTTCTGCTTTTGTGACGCTTTAGTGGGGGAAGGCAGACAGCTAAGCTATTTGATCACATTTTACAACTCCCTGTGTGACAAGGGCCAAGCAGAATTTCAGGGTAGCGTGGGAGCATACTTCAGAATCATCTAACCTGGCGACAGGATAGGGCCTGGGCAGGCTTCTCAATATATTTTTTTTAAAACTTAAGACCTGGAGGATGCAAAATAGCTCAGTAGGAGGTAGAGGAAGACAGTTCTAGGGAAAGTGTGTGAATAAAAGCCTATAGGTGAGAAGAGGCATCAAAAATCTGAAGAAATGGGATCACTTTAAGAAAGCTGCAGTAGAGTATGCTTGAAGATGAGGCAGAAGAGGGAGGTTGAGTCTAAATTATGAAGAGCTTTATCACCTTTTTGCAAGCCTGTTGGATCTTATCCTAAGAGTAACAGAAAGCCATTGAATAATTTTAAGATAATACAAAATTTTGCAAATATGTTTGCAGCATCCTTTTAAATGTAATTACTAATGTCAGATCAAATATTGCATGTTTTTCAAAGGTCACCTAGAAAAAAACTCATTTATCAGCACACTAATTGGATTAAATACTTGGAAGTAAAGTATTAATCTTTTAAAAATGTCATCAAAATGATGTCTTCTTGCCTCGTAATATAAATCAATTTCAAGATCAGGATAGTCTTTTTTCCAAAACCGTAGTGGCTAATTTTAAAAGTAGAATTGTGTTTATGATATTTTTAGCCTTCTTTTGCTATTGAGAAATATTCTTATCTTTTTAAAAATAGGAAATATAATGATAAATAAACTATTAAATTTTCATTGACAGAAGAAGTAGAAAGACTGGAAAGAGACCTAGAAAAAAAGATGATAGAAACTGAAGAGCTTAAGAGCAAACAAACAAGGTTTCTTGAGGAAATTAAAAATCAAGATAAATTGAACAAATCATTGAAAGAGGAGGCCATGTTACAGAAACAGAGCTGTGAGGAACTCAAGAGTGACTTAAACACAAAAAATGAATTGGTAAGTTCATATTTTACATTGCTTTGGCTGTATTCTCTTAAGACAGATAATTCTTTGCCCTTGGGTCTAAAAATACAACTTCCTGACCATATAATGGGGAAGATGTGGTTTAACAGAAATATGTGTGAAAGGCTTATGAATTGCAGTTGACTGTGTACTGGATGATATGGCTTCCCAAAAGACTGATGGGATCTTGGGCTGCATTATGTACTCCTAGACATTTGTATTTTTTAAAAACAACATTGTAGGTGAGGCTAGGCTGTTCATTGGCAAAAACATTTAGAAGGCAATCTGGCAAAATTATCCAGATTTTCGTGAGTTATAAGTCTTTTTGGACATGGAATCCATCTTTTATTACTAAGATAAAATAACTTTATAATATAATATCTAAAAAAAGATAAAATAACTTTTATAACTTTATAATATTTATGCTGATTCCCTGGTGCACGTTAGTCAGCCCATTGAAAACCTTGGCAAAATATCAGACCTTAAGACTTTCCACTATCCCAAAACTATGAACTGTAGTTGCCTAGTTTTCTCTTTTGCTTATTTATAATGTTATTGATATGTTTGTGCTGTGAATAAATGTTTTGTAAACTGTCAGAAGTTTTTGCTTTTTTTTCTATACCTATTTTTGTTAGAAGTCAGACTGTGCTCTTCTCTATGTCATTGTTATTTTTATCATTAACCATTTAAAAACATGTTTATGCCAGTCTCACGCCTTTAATCCCAACACTTTGGGAGGCTGAGGCGGGAGGATCACTTGAAGTCAGGAATTCAACATCAGCCTGGGTAACATAATGAGACCCTGTCTCTACAAAAATAAAAATAAAGTAAAAACACATTTATATACAAAATTAACGTATGTTCATTGTAACAAATTTAGACAACACAACTGTATTTAGCAGAAATGAAAGTCCACTCTTCCCTACCCCATTCCCCAGATATTAATATTTTGTTTTCCATGCTTCTTACACAGTATACATGTGATTACATAATGTATGTATAATTATGCATATTATACCTTTGAATATTTTTGTAATTAAAAAGAATGTTACTGTATATAGTCATTCCTCTGTATCTGTGTACCAGAATCCACGGATGCTCAAGTCCTTTATGTAAAATGGTGTAGTATTTGCAAGTAACCTTCATACATCCTCTAGTATACTTTAAAATCATTGCTAGATTACTTATAATACCTAAGACATTGTAAATGCTATATAAATATATTGTTTAGGAAATAATAAGAAAAAATATCTATACAGGTTCAATACAGATGCAACTATCCTTTTAAAAAATATTTTTAATTTGTGGTTGGTTGAATACACAGATGCAGAACTCACAGATATGGAGAGTCAACTGTATATTATTATTCAGCATCTTAACTTTCACAAAACAGCATACATGGACAGCTCTCCAAGTTAAAAAATATATGTACCTGCATATATAAAGCTTTCTCACTCTTTTTAAAGTCTGTGTTGTGTTCCATTAAATGTATTCTTCATAATTTAGTTAGCCTATTCCTACTGATGGATATTTAGGTTGCTTTCACATTTTTTGCTATTAGAGACAGTACTACAGAGAAAATCTGTGTGTGTGTGTGTCTATATATACCTTATGCATTCATACTAGTATTTCTTTAGCATAAACCACTAGAAGTGGAATTACCATGTAATTTGCATTTAAAATTTTGATAAATGTTAATGCACACTTCAAAAACTTGTAACCAATTTACATTTCCACAGCAGGGAAGAAAGTACCCAATTTCCAAGTGGGTATTATTATTTTTTATTTGTACATATGGTAGAAAAAAATGGAATCTTGTTTTAATTTTGAATTTTTATAGTTGTTGGAGCATTGAGTATTGCATATATATTTATTGGCTATTTTGTATTTCTTCTTTAAATTACCAGTTCATATTGATTCTGCCTATTCTGTTAGTCCCAAGGACTATTAGATGCCTAAAATAATTCTGGGTCTTATTCTAAGAGCTTATATTTGAAAACATTTTTATTATCTTTTGCAGAATATCTAATGATAATATCATCTGCAATTATGTGAAGTTTTCCAGTTTAAAAAAGTAATTGCTTATGCATTAGGCCAATTAATGTCTAAAAGAAAAGCAGCATTGAAATAAGTCTTCTGGTGGCCATTTAAACCGTAGTAGTCCTGTCCTGCCACCAATAAATATTAACCAAATTTACTCTTTGTCTTTTTGCAAATTATTTAATTCCTGTGCTTCAGTTTAGTTATATTTAAAATGAGGGCTATTTACCTGTCCTGCTAGCCTCACAGAATTGTGAGGATTTAATAAGGTAATGAGTGTGAAAACAATTTGAAATGAATCAAGCTAAGTAACGGAAGGTAGTAAATCTGTAACTCAGAATGGCAATAAAATATGTCCATGTAAGAATAATGCCAATACTAAAAGCCAATGTCTTCCTATGGTAAGTTTTCAGTAAAGAGCAACTTGTATTATTACAGTTTAATTCTCCAGGTGACAGTATCTGTTTGCTTCTTTAGCCCTTGTCTTGGTTTCTTGCAGGCCCTTTTCTGCTGATTCTTTATTCTTCCTTAAAGGTAGTTCTTCCAGGCCTGAACTGCATACTATGTTTTTCAGGGTTTGCATGATAACTTGCATTAATATGCTTGCTTACATTTTAAGTTTTGAAACTGGCTTGTCTTCTTGGGAAATGTGGTTGTGTGTGTATGAATTTTTTTTTAAATGGATGTTTATATAGGAGAGCAAACTTGAATGTGGGGGAAAGAATTATTTTTCTGATTGGTAAATATGTTACCTGCAGTCAACTCTTGATTATCCACAGCCAGTACTGCGACTAGCCTACTTTCCAGTTCATTTGACTTCTATTTTGCTTTTATTCATGAATTTCTTCAACAGACATTTATTGAGTGCTTACTATATGCTAAGCCTAGGGCTTATAAAAGACACAAAATGCACAAAAGACACAAAAGACTTTGAAATGCACAGCCTATTTATTATTATTTGCCTGCAGAGACCAGTTGTATTCTCTATGATTCCAGTCACATTTGCCTTTTGTTTGCCACTATTGCCAATGAGTTTTGAGGAGAGAACCCAAGATTAGTTGACAGTGTTGATTGTGAGTTGCTTTCTTGAGACTTGGAGACTTATGAGCATTCAGTGAAAATATCAATGTGGGTAATGTGCTGGACACCCTGCAGCAGTACATTGAAGGCAGCGTGGAGCAATAGGCAGTATTGGATTTGAAATCAGGAGACTTGGAATTGAATTCTGCCTCTTCCACTACCAGCTGTGAAACTGGGCAAGTTATTTAACTTTGCTGTGCAGCTTTTATCATCTTATTGGGTGGTTGTAAAGATTCAGTGCAATAACATATGCAAAATGCTTAGCACAACGTCTGGCACACATTGAGTATTTGGCTAAATGTTACCCGTTGTCTAGGCTGTTACTTCCATTTTGATGGATAATCAGGAGGTGACTGTGAGCTAAATCATGCACGACTTTGATTTCTTGGGCCGTGTAAAATGTTTGTGTTTGTTTATGTTTTATTCTCTTCAGCTTGCATTTTTATATTAATGAAATTTTTCTGCATGTTTTTTCTTTGATATCTACCATCAGACACTGGCCAGAAAAAAGACAAAAATCACTTAGTGGATCTTTGAAAAAACTCAAAGTTTGGTTTAGTAGAAAGGAGCTAGTACTAGTAGTAAGTTAATAAAATATTTAGTTTCTGACACTAATCTAATATGTAACTTTTGACAAGTCAGTTCACCAATCTGAGACTTAATTTCTGTATTTATAAATTCAGAGAATTAGATTGGATCATTTGCCTTTTGCAAGCTCCAAAAATTTCTAAGAATAAAAAGTTATAGTAGAATTACTTTATTAAAATTGAATATTATGTATTTGGATCCCTTATTCTTTATGACATCCCTTATTCTTTATTACACATCCCTTATTCTTTATTACATCCCTTATTCTTTATTACAAAGAATAATGTTCTGAACACTTAAAACTGTGATGCCATTAGCCACAAATACTATAGCAACGACAGTATGACAATTCAAACCAAGCTCTTATTTTCATCTTTCTGATTCCTCTTTATTTCTCTGCAGTTAGTGTCAGTTATCATTTTCCCTTATAATTTGAAACTATTGTTAAAGTCGGAAAGTCAGTTAAAGAAATTAATTTCTTTAGTGCTAATTATTGGAAAATCAGGAAGTACGTATTAGTCCAGTTACACAAAAATAATTGATACAAAAATATTTTCATGTTTAACAAACATAAGAGATTTTAAAAATCATTATTCATTATATCCTGAAACAGCTTATAAACTTCAAAGGTCTTTTACATGTTCTCTTATGGAATGATAATTTTGTGTTTCATTTTTTATAATTTAGAAGTAAGATAAAATGTTCTTAGTGTTGTGCAGCTTACTGTGGAGTTTTTAAACCTATATAATTATTACTTATGATGAGAACTTAACCATATCGTCACATCTTTATACTAACTTACTGATCCTATATGTTGTCTCATATCAAATTTGGCCAATAGCTAAAACAGAAGACCATAGAACTAACACGAGCATGTCAGAAGCAATATGAGCTGGAACAGGAATTGGCCTTTTATAAAATTGATGCTAAATTTGAGCCACTAAATTATTATCCATCAGAGGTGAGTTATTTTAATTTTTTAGTAATCCAAAGTTAAAAGCCTACATGGGATGGAATGGGGGAGGGTAGGTGGTGAGGACATGTAAGGGATTTCATCAGATATCATTCCACTTTCTTGTTATGAGAGGAGTAAACTGTATTTTGGTTGAATCTATGAATTATTTGGCTCAGGGAGTTAGAACAGTATCCTAAAGAGGTAAAAAATCTTTGCTCATAGCCATATCCATTACCAAAAGCAGTCGTCTAACTCTCAGCTATCTTTCCCAGGTGTATGGGTTGATCAGTTCCCTTAAATCCAGACGTCTGGGATAAGTGCTTCAGTACCATGGAATAGTCATCTCCTTACATGGTGTGTTCAGTAATCACTGGGTTCAATATTAGTCAGTCATGATTGGTACAAATGCCATAATGTCACTGCAAGTGAGGAAATGCCAAACTTCTAAGACCCAGTGATTCCAACCAATATCATATGATATTTCATTTTTAAAACTTCAATTATTAAAATGTATTGTACTGATGGCTGCATACCATGTATCTGAAAAAAAAAATAGACTGAGATTTTACTTATATGAGCCAAGAAACCAAAATAAAACACCCATATTTCCAATTTGAGAGATCAAGCAGTGCTAAAAATCACATAACTGTAGGCAGTTCTTTAATCAATCAGTCCAAACTTTCACTCTTCAGTGGTAGGAGGAAGAATTCTTTTGAGACCATTTTTAGTTTAATTTCCTTTTTGGTATATTAAGAAGAAGATAAAAGAATAATATATATCTTTCAGCTTCTAGGCATGTAGGATTTATATAACTTGAGCAATTCTGTGATATGTTTGCCACTAATAAAATGAATAATGTAGTTTGACTGCTTGGAGGTCACTTATTAAACCATAAGTCTATTATTTTGCTTTTAGTATGCTGAAATTGATAAAGCCCCAGATGAAAGCCCTTACATTGGCAAATCCAGATACAAGAGAAATATGTTTGCCACAGAGAGTTATATTATTGATAATGCTCAGGCAATACAGATCAAGAAGATGGAGCCAGATGAACAACTTAGAAATGATCACGTGAACTTGAGAGGCCACGCACCGCTGGACAGGCAACTGGAAGACAAAGAAAAAAAAATAAGTGCAGGTTAAAAAAAGTTATTTTTAAAATTCTTTTAAAAAATGTAAAAACATTGAATATGTAGGCCAATTTTGTTTTATAGCTTTTTTTTTTTTTTTGAGATGAAGTCTTGCTCTGTCGCACAGGCTGGAGTGCAGTGCAATGGTGCAATTTCAGCTCACTGCAAGTTCCTCCTACCGGGTTTACGCCATTCTCAGCCTCCTGAGTAGCTTGGACTATAGGCACCTGCCACCACGCTCAGCTAATTTTTTTGTATTTTTTTAGTAGAGACAGGGTTTCACTGTGTTAACTAGGATGGTCTCAATCTCCTGACCTTGTGATCCACCCGCCTTGGCCTCCCAAAGTGCTGGGATTACAGGCATGAGCCACCGCGCCCGGCCCTGTAACTCCTTTAATTGAACATGTTGATGGTGTTGTTTCCATGAAAAGTCTAAAACAAAAGTAGTGATTATCAAGCAGATATATCGAGCATTTATTTTGTAATGATTCCTGTTATGGTTAATAGAGTTTTGGCAGTAATTTGATGGCAACATGTCCAGGGGATTCAAGAATGAGTAAATCCCCTCTTTCAAATAAGCACTGGAACTATATATTCAAAGTCACAATTAGTAATAACTGAAGCAAGTAAAGAACCACTTGATTGATTACTATGCACGTAGCAAAAACCTAAAGCAATGCTTTGTATAAGCTGGAACAGAACATTCTCCTCAGGCCTGGGTCTAAGGGTAGCCTCTGACTTTTCCTGACATGCCCCACGCCCCACAATCTAATTCAAGGGATCTTAATACCTTCTGGCAAGTCACGTAAAGGAAGAAGTCAAGACGGGGGCACTTTAGAGACCCTGCCAACGACAGACTTTGAATCTACTTACCCACTCAGCTGCGTGGATATGGAAGAAAGAGAACCCTTACCGGGATTTGTGCATCCCCCTAGCATTATGGCCCACTGTGGTGCTCTCAATCACACCAGCAGCTTATCTTTCCTTGACTGGTAGCTAAATGGAAGACATGGAAGGCAAATAGAAGTTGACTTGGTGAAGGAAGAGAAGAAACTGAGTTATTCATGTCTACCTATACTGTATGCAAGTCTCTGGGGGAAAGCAAAAATAAATCAGATTTTTGTGCAGACTAGCTTTAAAGGGGCTGACTCAGTTTTATAGGGGAGAGGGAAAGAGAAATCTTAAATTTGAGGTGGAAAATAATTGATTTGAGATCATCTACAGCTGGGAGAGAGAGCTCAGTAGTGAATTTCTTGATATTGAATCCCATCGTAAAGCATTTCCCTCTAACACAAGGTTTTATGGGTTATTTTTAATACCCTGAACCTAATTATAACTTAGTGACATGTAAAGCGCATATTTCCCAATAAAAGTCTTATTCTCTAGTAAAAAGGGTTTACTGGTGTTGGGAATAGCCCCTTTCATGTTAAGAATTTTACAAATAAAAGGATCGATTGTAGTTCTATACCAGCCAGGCGCAGTGGCTCATGCCTGTAATCTCAGCACTTTGGGACGCTGAGGCGGGCGGATCATGAGGTCAGGAGATCGAGACCATCCTGGCTAACACGGTGAAACCCCGTCTCTACTAAAAATGAAAAAAAATGAAAAAAAAAAAAATTTACCGGGCATGGTGGCAGGCACCTGTAGTCCCAGCTACTCAGGAGGCTGAGGCGGGAGAATGGCGTGAACCCCGGGAGGCGGAGCTTGCAGTGAGCTGAGATCGTGCCACTGCACTCCAGCCTGGGCAACAGAGCGAGACTCCATCTCAAAACAGAACAAACAAAACAATTAGAGTTCTATACCATATCATGAAACAGTTTATTTTAGAGCTTAATTAATAGACAAAAGCCAATCATAAGTAATTACTTAAAAATTTTTTTGTGATGTATAATGACAGTTTAATAGAGAGGGGAGAAAGATATTACAAAGAAGGAATATCTGGTAGAAATTTCAGAATTCAATATTTTTCTTGTTTCATATTATGTGAGCATGGTTTTTAAATTTGCAGCACAAACTCGACTATCAGAACTGCATGACGAAATAGAAAAGGCAGAACAACAAATTTTGAGAGCTACTGAAGAATTTAAACAACTGGAAGAAGCTGTACAACTAAAAAAAGTATGTAAAAGCAAAGCAGCAATGCTAAGAGGAAATGAAAAATGAAACGTGTTTTTCCCTTCATAACCATATAAAACAATTTAAAAAGCAGTTAGCTGCCTAATTAATTATGGGATAATAAATTCCACAGTCAAATATGGTTCTAGAATTTGCCAGTTGTAATTTTCTTCCATTTATGATGACATCCAATTAGCAATTTATTAATAAATAAATTACTTAATTTTATGTAAAAAGGTGTAGTCTTGAGAAGTTGCTTCCTGATGTATCTCTTCTAATTGAATTAAGCACTCTCCACCTTTAAGATCCTGGGACTTAGATTAAGAACCAGGAGATATCTCTGCTATTACATGAACATTGTCATCAAACACACGCCAAAAAAAAAAAAAAAAGAGATATGTAGTATACAAAAAGATTGAAGTAACATATTCTCAAAAATTACCAAAGTGTGTTGTAAAGTAAGCAAGTAAGCAGCTCAAATCCATGATGTAATTGCATAGGGGAAAAATTCAAAAAAAAGGAAGTAGCGTGACATTTTAGTTTTTAAGTGGGTAAAAAGATTTTAGTTATTTATAACTTTTAAAAATCAGTATTTAAAAATTATGATGGTAACTACATTCATATCACAGTAGGTAGAACAACAATGTGAAGTCCAAATTGTAGATTCTTTTAAAAGATACACTGTATTGTTACTTTCAGATTTTATACTAAAACTAGAAATTGACTCAAGTTTATTGGAACCTTACTATATGTCAGTCACTGGGCTGGGCGCTGAGTAATGAACAAAATAGACATGTGTCCCTCTCATGGACAGACTTGTGGGGGAAATAAGACAATAAATAAACAAAAAGGAAAAAAATATTTATTTTTAAAAAAGGAAAAAAGTTAAACAGCATCAGTGTTGTAAGAAAAAAATAGAAAACTAGGGGAGATGTTAAAAGAGATACACTTTAGATTGTGGGGATTCACAAAGGCCTCTCTGAGGAGGTGACAGGCTAATATACAAAGGATGAGAAGGAGCCAGTGAGGCAGAGCTGGCAGAAAGTATTCCATGCAGAGGTGACAGTGTGTACAAAGGCCTTCAGACTAAAAAATTTCTCTGCAGAATAAGGGAGAGTGTAAAGGAAGATGAAGTTAAAGAGTCATGAGGTTAAAGATCATGCCAGGCTTCATAGGCAATTTTATTTTTATTTTTATTTTTATTTTTGAGACAGGGCCTTGACTTCCTGGGCTCAGGTGGTTCTCCCACCTTAGCCTCTGGAATAGCTGGGACTACAGGCATGTGCCACCACTCCTGGCTAATTTTTTGTATTTTTTTTTGTAGCGGTGGGGTCTTACCATGTTGCCCAGGCTGGTCTTGAACTCCTAGGCTCAAGTGATCTACCTGTCTCAGCCTCCCAAATTGTTCATAAGCCATTTTAAGAAGTTTGAATTTTATTTTGCATGCAATGGGAAATATTTGAAGGGCTTTAGATAGTTGAGTGGCTGATCCTATTTGTCACTTTGCCTTACTTCATGAAGAGTGAAATGGACTGAGTGAGATAGAAGGAATGGGGTTGTGTGCATCTGTATCTCTCAGGAGGCTGTTGTTCAGTACAGGCAAGAGATGATACTAGCACCAACCAGGAAGGTGCTGGTGGATGTGGAGACAAAGCCAACTGATTCCAGGAAACATTGGACAGTAGAACTGACAGGACTTAATGATGGGTTGAAAGTAGGAAATGAGGTAGAGGGAGCTATCAAGATGGTTTTAATAATTTAAAAAGAATATTTTATAATAGCACTGGCCAAAGCTTTACATAGATAGATGTAAATAATGTACATAATTTTAAAAGAAATGGATACTTCCAAAATATGCTTAGAAAATAGTTATTTAAGTGAGTTAATATTAATAGTTAATAATAGTTAATAAATAGTTAATAAGAAAGTTAATAGCCTAAGTTTTTGTTTATACTGTTCACTTACTTGACATGCTAACAAAGGTAAGCTTCAGCTGGGTTCTAATTAAGTGAAATAAAAATGTAAATTTAATGAGAGTTTGCTGTATTTTGAAATTATTTAGTGTGAGATAATTGTCCAGTGAACATGGAATTCTAAAATTTTTTCCTGATTATAAAGGTATTGCAGTTATGGGGAATTACGTAGTAATCATCATTATTTTATTTCTTTTCAGTCTTTTATCTTCATCTTTTTTACACTTCTATACAGACTCTTGAGAAATTTTTACATTTGTTTAAATCTATGCTAAAAACTGTTAGAAATAAGAGATAGAGTATTAATTATTACTTCTATATCAGTACTCAATTTATTGGTTGATTGTCTTCACATTAAAACTAATTAGGAAACTGTAGTGTAGTAGTCAGTGAAATTGTCTAGAGTCACACAAAGTCTTGCTTCCACAAACTCCTAGTATGACCTTGGGTGAGATATTTAAATTTTCCATGATTCAGTTTCCTTATCTATAAAATTGGGATAATTATACTTTTTACCTTTTATGTTTTGAGGATTAGATTAAAGGATATAAAGAGTTTAGAACAGTGCATGGCCCATAGTAAGTGCTATATGAAGCCAGCTATTATTAATACTATGTTTATTATTAATAATTTACAAGTTGCCTATACTATTATAGAATGACTACTTATGTGTGCTTACTATTAATAGTTTTCATAAACTTTTATAAAGTATGATTTTCTACATATAATAAGCATAAAAGTGTAAAATATGCATGGAGTGCTTAGATAACTCACACATTTTACTTTTATTTTTAAAAAACTGATAGAACATAGAATACTTATTAAAGACATTGTCTTAATAAATCAATGTTGCTCTTCTCTGTTAATTTTATATTGGGGTTTGGGGAGATTAGATTTCAGAAGCAGGGAAGGACCTTCTTTACAAGGAGTTGAGTGGTAGACTACAACTTGTAAATAAATTACGCCAGGAAACTCTGGATCTAGAACTGCAGATGGAAAAGCAAAAGCAGGAAATTGCCGAAAAGCAGAAGGAGATTAAGGACCTGCAAATAGCCATAGATAGCCTGGATTCCAAAGACCCAAAACATGTGAGTAAATTAAGAAATTTTTTGTTCTCCCTACATATTACATGTCTCATCATTGTTAGCATCAGAGTCCAGAGTCCTTTCTGAAAGTCTGTTTTAGTTTGATGTACAAATTTAAGTGATACACATATACAGTCAGCCCTCCATATCCATGGATTCTGCATCTGTGGATTTAACCAACTGCAGATCACGTATCTTAGGAAAAAAAGGATGGTTTTATCTGTACTGAACATGTGCAGACTTTTTTCCCCTTGTCATTATTCTGTAAACAAGACAGTATAACAACTAGTCACATAGCATTTATACTGTATTAGGTATTATAAGTAATCTAGAGATGATTTTAATATATAAGATGATGTCCATAGGTTAAATACAAATATACCATTTTATAGAAGGGAACTTGAGCATCAGTGGATCTTGGTATCTGCAGGGAATCCTGGGACCAATCCCCCATGGATACCGAAGGAAAACTGTACATATATGTGTGTATATATAATGTATGTATGTGTATATGTATGTGTGTTATATATAAATATATGTGTGTGTATATATACACACACACATATATATGGAATGTGTATGTTTAAAACAAAACAACCTAGGGCTTGAAGAGAAGGTGGCTTTCAGTAAATGATGGCCACATGGCATAATTATTTATTTTTAAGTGGTTGAATTTCATTGCATTGCAGAGCAAGAGAGATTTGCTCTCTCCCTCCTTTCCTTTTTTTCATCTTTCTTTCTTTTTTTTTTTTCTTCTTTTTTTTTTTTGCTCTGTCGTCAGGCTGGAGTGCAATGGCACAATCTTGGCTCACTGCAACCTCCGCCTCCCAGGTTCAAGTGATTCTTCTGCCTTAGCCTCCCGAGTAGCTGGGACTACAGGCACCAACCACCATGCCTGGCTAATTTTTGTATTTTTAGTAGAGACAAGGTTTCACCATGTTGGCCAGGATGGTCTCGATCTCCTGACCTTGTGATCCACCCACTTCAGCCTCCCAGAGTGCTGGGATTACAGGCGTGAGCCACCACGCCTGGCTGAAGCGATTCTCCTGCCTCAGCCTCCTGAGTAGCTGGGATTATAGGCGTGCACCACCACGCCCAGCTAATTTTTGTATTTTTAGTAGAGAGGGGGGGTTTCTCCATGTTGGTCAGGCTGGTCTTGAACTCCTGACCTTCTGATCCGCCTGCCTTGGCCTCCCAAAGTGCTGGGATTACAGGCGTGAGCCACCACGTCCAGCCCTTCATCTTTCTTAAGAGCAGAAAAAGCTGAAGGGGGTTCCGAGTCCTTTTTCTACCTCTTCTATTTAATCCTTTATGCAAATATTCCACTGAAGGTATTTGTTTTTTCGTATTGTTTTGTTTTGTCCTTAAAAAAGGAAACATTTCTCTGGAATGTTTCTTCCTGAGATATGACTAGATATGGTCAGGTGGCTGGATACGGCCAAGCCCTTGTCTCTGTCTCTACTCTAAGAAGTTGTACTAATTGCTTATATTTTAGCTAATACTCCTAAAATACAAGGAAAAATATCTTCTATGTATTTTCCTGGTATACCTTGAATAATAGAGTTTTTTTTTTTTTTAAAGAACTCTAAGATCTCTGGATTAATAGAAATCATAGAATTTAACATAGTGAGGATATTGTAATTGCTTTAAGTACTTGACAAGTTATTTAACTATTCCTTTAAGCATTTTAGTACAATATCATATATATTTTTTGTGGGCCAGCTAATTTCGATAAAGGATAACCTTATGACAGATATAAGGTCTTTTCTAACAAAAGCCTAAAAATTGAAACCAAAGTATTAACATTGAAACCAAAAGTAGTCTTGATTATTTTAAATAATTTTAAGGAAAAATGGGGTATTTTAAGTAATGTATAATGTGGTCAATAATATCTTACTTTATTGAATGTATTTGTTCAATCTCACCCATGTAAGGCCCCTGAAGACATGAACTGTATCCTACGTATCTGTATTCCCAGGGACCAACCAGCCCTGTGTTTATGAATGCTTGCATCATGGAAGGGAGGAAGGAAGCAGCTTATAAATCCTACCCAAAACTCCTTTGCTTCCCCTTCCAGTTTTGTGATCTATGAGTCTAATTAGTAGCTGGATTATGTGTTTGCTTTCAACAAATGACTGTTATAGTTCTGGCGGACGAGAGTTCAGTTCGCACTGGATTTCTGTAGAGAATTATATATAGAAAGGAGGTAAATGAGACATGGGAATGGTATCCAAGTTTTAAAGTTAGCTAAAATCAACCTGTGCAGTGGGGATGAAACATACAAACCAGATTTGAATTTCCTTTTTAATTTTATTAAAACTGCTAATAGTTCTTAAGTTTGCAGCCGTAGTCCCAGCATCAGAGGACATCTCTTTTAAGTTTATCCAGAGGGAACATCTTTTTCTGATTCACAAAGTTTCATATTGGCTAGTGTTTGGCATCCCATTTTAGGCTACAAAATGTGAGCCTTTAAGCAGAAGAGAAATAATCAAGAGTGGGATGCCTGCATATTTTTCTATAGATATAGGTAGACTTTTATGTAATTAATTTTTATGTAATTAGATGAACTATCTTTCTGAATAGCCAATAGAATTTAAAAGTAAAAGCTTAACTTTGATGAGAAATCATAGAAAACAAACATATTAAGTGCCCACAATGTGTCGTACATTGTGCTGTATTTTACATGTTCTGGTGAGGAACTTTATTCACATCTAGCCATTTTTCTTTCAATTTGAAGAGGATGAAAATGTGATATAGAAATATTAAGTGATTTGCCCCCAAGTCATTGTTTTAGAAAGAGGTGGAGCCCTTGCTTATGCTACCACAATGACCCTCTCCTCACAAAGCGATTAAAGGTCTAAAGAGATTATTTTTAAATTAGCTCAGAACTAAGCCTAGGCAGATTTTCAGCAAATATAAGCATTTAACTAGGTTTCAAATTCACAGACTATTGTAGTTATGAAATTATTCATAGAAGCACAAATTATCACTGGAGCAAACATAATGAAGATTTGTATTGTGTTTCTCTGATTGGTAAATGCCCCATTGGAAGCAAAAGTTAACTGTTCGCTAGAGGGAACGAGCTGTAGTGATCTGTTGCAAAGTTTGGGCGTGATTGGCCCCCGGGAGCTTCCTGTGTTATGATTTAACTCGCGGAGGGTGGGGCCTGCCCGCAGAGGCTGCTGGTGATTGGATGGGCGGGGCCGCTGCTCACTTTTGGCCAAGAATGTGGTTTGAGGCTCTGCGAAGTTACAGAGGCTCGGAGGCGCTTGCGAAAATGTGGCTGTCAGAGAGGGAAGTGCACATGAATTTGAAGACAGCATTAGAAAGTGTTCCGCCCACAGTTTCTCTGTTCTCAACGGCTCAGTTTTAACAGGATAAATTTTAAGGTATGATCATTTTTTCTGTCTGTGTACAAAGGACTTAAAAGGAGGAGGAGTCAGAGATGTAAGTTCCTGTTTTTACAATAACTCTTTTGTGAGCTCCTCGGTGATGTAAACCGCAGAATCTACTTTTGTTCCCCTGTATTTAATGTACACCATTGGCATATTGAATCAGATTTTTATCCTGCGTATAAAGGTTTCGCTGGAATTTTTAATGGTGAATTTTAAAGATTTACTGATATGAGTATAGTCTTTTAAGAAATTATTTCTTGAGCCATAAAAATCTGAAATTTACTTAGAATGTAAGCTGTTATATGTAGTTAACTTTTCAGAAAGATTTCAAATGGGTATTTTGGGAGTGTAGGGAAA
Source organism: Chlorocebus sabaeus (assembly GCF_047675955.1). Lineage (NCBI taxonomy): Eukaryota > Metazoa > Chordata > Mammalia > Primates > Cercopithecidae > Chlorocebus > Chlorocebus sabaeus. The sequence goes on from NC_132915.1 coordinate 91,231,525, forward strand.
AGAGTTTGCAAAATACCATAAAGCTTTACCAGTAGTAAATTTAAGACCTTCCAATTAAGCTGCCATTCTTTTGTTCATCAGAAATGAAAAGATGTTTTTTCTTGTATTTGGGGTAAGCAAATACATAAAATTGAGAAATATTATTTTATCATCACATGGGTCTTAGACTTGAGATCACTGGTGTTCATTTTTCTGATACAGTTCCCTCTTTCGATAACGTCTTCATTTATTGTTGTATTCCTCTCATCCTGTGGGTACCAACTTAAGAGTCATGAAGGTGTGAGTGGGAGGGCAAAGGTTCTCTGGGGAATTATTTTGTCTTCATATGAACAGTTGCCTCACGTGCAAATCATGTGATGGATCTGAAATTCAGTTTTCTCATGTTTAAAAGCAAGGGTTAGACTAGATCTTTGGCGCTTGATTTGCTTTCCCTAGCACACCTGAGAAATACAATCCACTCTTTTCAGTTAACAGCAGTTCCCTAATGCCATGACTTCAGGGTGAGGGAGGGTGTGTGGGTATGTGAAAGCTCTGTTTTCCACCTTGGGGAAGTCTAGTGGTAGACAGGTATACCTCCTTAGGACCCTCCATTTTGAGACTCACCGGGCTAAGTGGTCTTTGAGGTCCCTGTCAACTCTCAGTTTATTGAAAAACCAAATGTTTCTTTGTATAAGAGATTGAAAGTAAATTTGAATTTCAAGTATTTTATTTCATGCCTCTATTTTCTTCTAAGAAACCTTTTTTAAAAAGTACATTTATTTTTTTTTATTAAAAAGGCATTACTTATCTATTATAAAAGTTTTTTAAATATAAAAATACTCATTACAAAAGGAAAAAAATCCCCATGTAATCCTTCCACCCAGGTATAATTCTTGTTAACATTTTGGGATGTAGTTTTTAAGTCTTTTTATAGATATATGCCATAACTAACTAACTTTGGAAACCTTTTTTAAAAGACACATTGTAGGCTGGGCACGGTGGCTCATGCCTGTTATCCCAGCGATTTGGGAGGCCAAGGCCGACAGATCACTTGAGGTCAGGAGTTCGAGATCAGCCTGACCAACATGGTGAAACCCCCGTCTCTACTAAAAAAAAGCAACAAAAAACAAAAACAAACAAACAAAAACCCGAGTGTGGTGGCCTGCACCTGTAGTCCCAGCTTCTTGGGAGGCCGAGGCAGGAGAATTGCTTGAACCCGGGAGGCGGAGGTTGCAGTGAGCTGAGATTGTGCCTCTGCGCTCCAGCCTGGGCGACGGAGTGAGACTCCATCTCAAAAAAAAAAAAAAAAAAAAAAAGCAAGAAAAAAAAGAGAGACACACAATTTAATGCAATGCAAATAACACTGACCTACCTAGCTGTGCCCTTGGAAAAACCACTTAACCTTTTTGTTCCTCAGTTTTCTTACCTGTAAAGTAGAAATGATTTCCATATCAACTTATCTTGAAGTTTAAATGAAAACTACCCATGTGAAAACAATATAGGGCCTGACACAAAATAGATGCAAATTATTATATTTATTTTCTATTCTTTGTTTAAAAATGTTGTTAAGGATTATTCTTTTTAAAGGAGTTTAAGGAACTTGGAGTTTTTTTTTTTTTTTTTTTTTTTTTTTTAATTCAGTCCCATATGAAGGCTCAAAAGAGGGGTAAAGAACAACAGCTTGACATTATGAACAAGCAGTACAAACAACTTGAAAGTCGTTTGGATGAGATACTTTCTAGAATTGCTAAGGAAACGGAAGAGATTAAGGACCTTGAACAACAACTTACTGAAGGTAAGAATTTCAGTGTGATTTAGGGTAAATCAGTTTTATTACTAGTGAAAGGAACATTATAAAGACAAGCATTAATCCAGATAGTAGCTAAATACAGTTCACCTATTAGTACTAGTATTTGATAGGGAAATATTTACAGGATACCCAAAAGTATTTAATGCAATTTTAAGAGTTTTGTTTTTGTTTTGTTTTGTGGCATTGATGCCTAGTGAGTCAGGTCATTCCAGTCAGTAGGCCAGAAGTCAATACATGATCTTGATAAGCTCTGGCATGTGATTGTCTATGGCATAAAATCCATTCAGGAGCAAAGCACCCATTGGCATCAGGGAATTCAGTGTCTGGTTATAAGAAGAAAGAGTTTTAGGATCTACTTTTGCAATGCAGATTTAAAATGTGACATATCCATAATAGTGGAAAAGGAAGACAATAGGCCATAGTGGTTTTTACACATAGGGCTCAGTGTAAAAAGATCCTACTCCTTGTTTTGCTACTATCAGCTGTGTCACCTTGGACAAGTTGTTTTTATCTCAATTATTAGTTGTTGGGAGAATTAAATTAGATAGTATTCATAGGCCAGGAGTGGTGGCTCATGCCCGTAATCCTAGCACTTTGGGAGGCTGAGGTGGGCAGATCACTTGAGCCCAGGAGTTCAAGACCAGCATGGGCAACATGGCGAAACCCCAACTCTACAAAAAAAAAAAAAAAAAAAAAAGCCAGGTGTAGTAGTACGTGTGCCTGTGGCCCCATCTGCTTGGGAGGCTGAGGGTGGAGGATCACCTGAGCTCAGGGAGGTTGAGGCTACAGTGAGCCGTGATTGTGCCACTGCACTCCAGCCTGGGTGACAGAGTGAAACTTTGAGGAAAAAAAAAAAAGAAGAGAGAGAGTGTTCATAAAGTTCCTGGCACATAGTGTGTATCCAGTACTGTACATGGGGAGTGTGTGTGTGTTTTAAGTCTTTAGGTTACACGTTTATGTTGCCAGTCTTGGATTCATCTTATATACTGAGTGATTTTGTTATATGTATTTAGCAGCACGAACTCACAGTTTTGCTACATATTTTTTATTTTATTTGGAAATTAAACTTTTTTTTTTTTTTGAGATGGAACCTCACTCTGTCACCCAGGCTGGAGTGCAGTGGCCTGATCTCAGCTCACTGCAGCCTCTGCCTCCTGGGTTCAAGTGATTCTCCTGTCTCAGCCTCGTGAGTAGCAGGGGCTACAGGCACGTGCCACCATGCCCGGCTAAATTTTTTTGTATTTTTAATAGAGATGGGGTTTCACTGTGTTAGCCAGGATGGTCTCAATCTCCTGACCTCATGATCCTCCCGCCTTGGCTTCCCAGAGTGCTGGGATTGCAGGCTTGAACCACCGCACCTGGCCGAAATTAAACTTTTTACAGCATGAATCAGGTATTTTACAAGCATAGCCCCTAAATATACTATTTTTATTTTATACCTGCTTAATAGTCCTGTACTATCTATAATAGGAAGAAAATTTAACATTATGTTTTGAAAAAGAAAAATGATAGGAAATAATTGAAAGCTTAGAATTTCACTCTTGGCTAATAACAAAATGCTGATGAGACAATGCTACAGTACTTTAAAAAGATATATTATTACCCTTTTTGCATCTTGCTTAGGCCAGATAGCAGCAAACGAAGCCCTGAAGAAGGATTTAGAAGGTGTCATCAGTGGGTTGCAAGAATACCTGGGGACCATTAAAGGCCAGGCAACTCAGGCCCAGAATGAGTGCAGAAAGCTGCAGGATGAGAAAGAGACGTTGTTGCAGAGATTGACAGAAGTCGAGCAGGAGAGAGACCAACTGGAAATAGTTGCCATGGATGCAGAAAATATGAGGAAGGTATGATTTTTTTCCTGCCTATTTTCCTTAGCTTCATAAGTAGATAATGTCCAAATTAAGTTAGTTGGAGGAGTTAACAGTACATTTTTAAGTGGGAAAAAGTATTAGTGGCTATATGGTGATTTTTTTCTTTTAAAAGTTGGGCTTTTTTTTTTTCTTGTTTAGCTGTGATACATTTGGAATTATTTTTTCTTTGCTCAGAAAAGGAAGATTATTTAGGCTGCATTTCTATCCCTGAAAGGTATTGTTGCCAAATAACTCTGAAGAATATGAAATGGTAGCTATTACAAATACTGTATTAAATATTCATATTTTATTTGTGCTGCAAAATTGAGCACAGAATATTTTTTCTTATTCTTGTGGTTACTAGATAATTTTAACATTATTTTATAGCTAACAAGACAGACATATTGTTTTATGCCCTTATGAACCTGATTTGTTGCCCATTCATTTGGAGATTTCCCTTGCGCTATTTTAGTTGTTTGGAAAATGTTATCATATGTGAGAACCAGAGATTTCCAAACTTCTTGCTCAGTAGAGCTGGCTCCAGAAATTGAATTAATATATTTTAATATTATGAAATATCTCAGGCATATTTAAAAAATCACAAATAATATTTAACATCATGTACTCACAACTCAGCTTAAGAAATAAAACATTATAGATATATTTGAAATCCTCTGTCTACTCCTTTCCAGAAGTAACAAAGTTCTGAATATGGTTATTATTTCCCTGCACCTCTATTCTTTTATCATATACGTAAACATCCGTAAGCAATATATAGTATTTTCCATGATTTTAAGACTTATACAAAATGTATCATAATGTACATATTTGGCCACTTTCTTTCTTCATGTTTATGTCTTTTTTGTTTTTGTTTTTGAGACGAAGTTTCACTCTTGTTGCCCAGGCTGGAGTGCAATGGCGAGATCTCAGCTTACTGCAACCTCTGCCTCCTAGGTTCAAGTGATTCTCCTGCCTCAGCCTCTCGAGTAGCTGAGATTACAGGCATTCATCACCATGCCCGGCTTCTTTTGTATTTTTAGTAGAGACGGGGTTTCTCCATGTTGATCAGGCTGGTCTCAAACTCCCGACCTCAGATGATCTGCCCACCTTGGCCTCCCAAAGTGCTGGGATTACAGGTGTGAGGCATGGTGCCTGGCCTATGTTTTCCAGAATTATGCACACTGATAGGTGCAGTTCTACTTTGTTCATTTTTACTGATATATGTACCATCCTGCTTTATGGACATACCACAAATTTATTATTTATTCGTACTCTTTTTGGGGGACATTTAGGTGATTTCTAGTCTTATGCTATTGCAAACAATGCTGAGCATAACATTCTTGCACACATCTTGAACACAGGGGGACTATGCTCAGAAGCAGGACTGTGGGTCAGAGAATATGTCCATCCTTAATTAAGTTCAGTAGATATTGTCAAATTACTTTTCATAGTGAGTTTATCAGCTTCTACTCCCACCAGCAATGTGAGGGCTACCATTCTGCCACATTCTTGCCAACCCTGTAGTGTTGTCCAACTTTTTTTTAAAGCTTTTATTTTGAAATAACTTCAAACTTGCAGGAAAGTTGCAAGAGGAATACAAATAACTCACATTTGCCTTTCACTCAGAGTCACCAACTACTATTTTAACACATTTGCTTTATCTCCTCATATGTAATTTTTACATGATTTTATATACTTTTTTGTTATTATTATACTTTAAGTTCTAGGGTACGTGCAGATTTGTTACATAGGTATACACATGTTTCACATTGGTTTCCTGCACCAATTAACTCGTCATTTACATTAGGTATTTCTCCCAATGCTATCCCTCTCCCCCACTCACCCACCCCATGACAGGCCCCAGGATTTGATGTTCCCTGCCCTGTGTCCAAGTGTTTTCATTGCTCAGTTCCCACCTATGAGTGAGAACAGGTGGTGTTTGGTTTTCTGTCCTTGTGATAGTTTGCTAAGAATTATGGTTTCTAGCTGCATCCATGTCCCTGCAAAGGACGTGAACTCATCCTTTTTCATGACTGCATAGTATTCCATGGTGTATATGTGCCACCTTTTCTTAATCCAGTCTATCATTGATGGACATTTAGGTTGGTTCCAAGTTTTTGCTATTGTGAATAGTGCTGCAATAAACATATGTGTGCATGTGTCTTTATAGTAGCATGATTTATAATCCTTTGGGTATATACGCAGTAATGGGATTGCTGGGTCAAATGGTATTTCTAGTTCTAGATCCCTGAGGAAACGCCACACTGTCTTCCACAATGGTTGAACTAGTTTACACTCCCACCAACAGTGTAAAAGTGTTCCTGTTTCTCCACATCCTCCCCAGCATGTTGTTTCCTGACTTTTTAATGATCACCATTCTCACTGGTGTGAAATGGTATCTCATTGTGGTTTTGATTTGCATTTCTCTGATGATCAGTGATGATGAGCATTTTTTCATGTGTCTGTTGGCTGCATAAATGTGTTCTTTTGAGAAGTGTCTCTTCATATCCTTTGCCCACTTTTTGATGAGTTTGTTTGTTTCTTGTAAATTTGTTTAAGTTCTTTGTAGATTCTAGATATTAGCCCTTTGTCGGATGGGTAGATTGCAAAAATTTTCTCCCATTCTGTAGTTTGCCTATTCACTCTGATGGTAGTTTCTTTTGCTGTGCAGAAGCTCTTTAGTTTAATTAGATCCCATTTGTCAATTTTGGCTTTTGTTGCCATTGCTTTTGGTGTTTTAGTCATGAAGTCCTTGCCCATGCCTGTGTCCTTAATGGTATTGTCTAGGTTTTCTTCTAGGGTTTTTATGGTTTTAGGTCTAACATTTAAGTCTTTAATCCATCTTGAATTAATTTTTGTATAAAATGTAAGGAAGAGATCCAGTTTCAGCTTTCTACATATGGCTAGACAGTTTTCCCAGCACGATTTATTAAATAGGGAACCCTTTCCCCATTTCTTGTTTTTGTCAGGTTTGTCAAAAATCAGATGGCTATAGATGTGTGGTGTTATTTATTTCTGAGGCTTCTGTTCTGTTCCATTGGTCTATATATCTGTTTTGGTACCAGTACCATGCTGTTTTGGTTACTGTAGCCTTGTAGTATAGTTTGAAGTCAGGTAGCGTGATACCTCCAGCTTTGTCCTTTTTGCTTAGGATTGTCTTAGCAATGTGGTCTCTTTTTTGGTTCCATATGAACTTTAAAGTAGTTTTTTTCCAATTCTGTGAAGAAAGTCATTGGTAGCTTGATGGGAATGGCATTGAATCTATAAATTACCTTGGGCAGTATGGCCATTTTCACGATATTGATTCTTCCTATCCATGAGCATGGAATGTTCTTCCATTTGTTTGTGTCCTCTTTTATTTCGTCAAACAGTGGTTTGTAGTTGTTGAAGAGGTCCTTCACATCCCTTGTAAGTTGGATTCCTATGTATTTTATTCTCTTTGTAGCAATTGTGAATGGGAGTTCATTCATGATTTGGCTCTCTGTTTGTCTGTTGTTGGTATATAGGAATGCTTGTGATTTTTGCACATTGATTTTGTATCTTGAGACTTTGCTGAAGTTGCTTATCAGCTTAAGAAGATTTTGGGCTGAGACGATGGGGTTTTCTAAATATACAATCATGTCATCTGCAAATGAGACAATTTGACTTCTTCTCTTCCTAATTCTCTTCCTAATTGACTTCTTCTCTTCCTAATTAGGAAGAAAAAGAGAATTTCTTTCCCTTGCCGTGGCCAGAACTTCCAACACTATGTTGAATAGGAGTAGTGAGAGAGGGCATCCCTGTCTTGTGCCAGTTTTCAAAGGGAATGCTTCCAGTTTTTGCCCATTCGGTATGATATTGGCTGTGGGTTTGTCATAAATAACTTTTATTATTTTGAGATACATTCCGTCAATACCTAGTTTATTGAGAGTTTTCAGCATGAAGGGCTGTTGAAGTTTGTTGAAGGCCTTTTCTGCATCTATTGAGATAATCATGTGGTTTTTGTCATTGGTTCTGGTTATGTGATGAATTATGTTTATTGATTTCTGTATGTTGAACCAGCCTTGCATCCCAGGGATGAAGCCAGCTTGATCATGGTGGATAAGCTTTTTAATGTGCTGCTGGATTCAGGTTGCCAGTATTTTATTGAGGATTTTCACATCAGTGTTCATCAGGGATATTGGTCTAAAATTCTCTTTTTTTGTTGTGTCTCTGCCAGGCTTTGGTATCAGGATGATGCTGGACTCATAAAATGAGTTAGGGAGGATTCCATATTCATTGGAATAGTTTCAGAAGGAATGGTACCAGGTCCTCTTTGTACCTCTGGTAGAATTCAGCTGTGACTCTGTCTGGTCCTGGACATTTTTTGGTTGGTAGGCTGTTAATTATCACCTCAATTTCAGAGCCTGTTATTGGTCTATTCAGAGATTCAGCTTCTTCCTGGTTTAGTCATGGGAGAGCGTATGTGTCCAGGAATTTATCCATTTCTTCTAGATTTTCTATTTTATTTGCATGGAGGTGTTTATAGTATTCTCTGATGGTAGTTTGTATCTCTGTGGGATTGGTGGTGATATCCTCTTTATCATTTTTTATTGTGTCTATTTGATTCTTCCCTCTTTTCTTCTTTATTAGTCTTGCTAGTAGTCTATCTATTTTGTTGATCTTTTCAAAAAACCGGCTCCTGGATTCATTGATTTTTTTTTGAAGGGTTTTTTGTGTCTCTGTCTCCTTCAGTTCAGCTCTGATCTTAGTTGTTTCTTGCCTTCTGCTAGCTTTTGAATGTGTTTGCTCTTTCGTCTCTAGTTCTTTTCATTGTGATGTTAGAGTGTCAGTTTTAGATCTTTCCTGCTTTCTCTTGTGGGCATTTAGTGCTATGCATTTCCCTTTACACACTGCTTTAAATGTATCCCAGAGATTCTGGTACGTTGTGTCTGTTTTCATTGGTTTCAAAGAACATCTTTATTTCTGCCTTCATTTCGTTATGTACCCAGTAGTCATTCAGGAGCAGGTTGTTCAGTTTCCATGTAGTTGTGTGGTTTTGAGTGAGTTTCTTAATCCTGAGTTATTATTTAATTGCACTGTGGTCTGAGAGACAGTTTGTTGTGATCTCTATTCTTTTCCATTTGCTGAGGAGTACTTTAATTCCAACTATGTGGTCAATTTTGGAATAAGTACGATGTGAGGCTGAGAAGAATGTATATTCTGTTAATTTGGGGTGGAGAGTTCTGTAGATGTCTATTAGGTCCACTTGATGCAGAGCTGAGTTCAAGTCCTGGATATCCTTGTTAACTTTCTGTCTTGTTTATCTGTCTAATATTGACAGTGGGGTGTTAAAATCTCCCATTATTATTGTGTGGGAGTCTAAGTCTCTTTGTAGGTCTCTAAGGACTTGCTTTATGAATCTGAGTTATCCTGTATTGTGTGCATATATATTTAGGATAGTTAGCTCTTCTTGTTGAATTGATCCCTTTACCATTATGTAGTGGCCTTCTTTGTCTCTTTTGATCTTTGTTGGTTTAAAGTCTGTTTTATCTGATACTAGAATTGCAGCCCCTGCTTTTTTTTGCCTTCCGTTTGCTTGGTAGATCTTCCTCCATCCCTTTATTTTGAGCCTGTGTGTGTCTCTGCACATGAGATGGGTCTCCTGAATACAGCACACAGATGGGTCTTGACTCTTTATCCAATTTGCCAGTCTGTGCCTTTTAATTGGGAGCATTTAGCCCATTTACATTTAAGGTTAATATTGTTATGTGTGGATTTGATCCTGTCGTTACGATGCTAGCTGGTTATTTTGTCTGTTGGTTGATGCAGTTTCTTCCTGGCATCGATGGCCTTTACAGTTTGGTATGCTTTTGCAGTGGCTGGTACTGGTTGTTCCTTTCCATGTTTAGTGCTTCCTTCAGGAGCTCTTGTAAGGCAGGCCTGATGGTGACAAAATCTCTCAGCATTTGCTTGTCTGTAAAGGATTTTATTTCTCCTTCAGTCATGAAGCTTAGTTTGGCTGCATATGAAATTCTGGGTTGAAAATTATTTTCTTTTAAGAATGTTGAATATGGGCCCCCACTCTCTTCTGGCTTGTAGAGTTTCTGCCAAGAGATCTGCTGTTAGTCTGATGGGCTTCCCTTTGTGGGTAACCCAACCTTTCTCTCTGACTGCCCTTAACATTTTTTCCTTCATTTCAACCTTGGAGAATCTGACAATTATATGTCTTGGGGTTGCTCTTCTCCAGGAGTATCTTTGTAGTGTTCTCTGTGTTTCCTGAATTTGAATGTTGGCCTGCCTTGCTAGGTTGGGGAAGTTCTCCTGGATAATATCCTGCAGAGTGTTTTCCAACTTGGTTCCATTCTCCCCATCACTTTCAGGTACACCATTCAAACGTAGATTTGATCTTTTCACATAGTCCCATGTTTCTTGGAGGCTTTGTTCATTTCTTTTTACTCTTTTTTCTCTAAACTTCTCTTCTTGCTTTATTTCATTAATTCGATCTTCAATCACTGATACCCTTTCTTCCACTTGATCAAATTGGCTATTGAAGCTTGTGCATGCATCACATAGTTCTCATGCCATGGTTTTTCAGCTCCATGAGATCATTTAAGGTCTTCTCTACACGGTTTATTCTAGTTAGCTATTCATGTAATCTTTTTTCAAGGTTTTTAGCTTCCTTGCGATGGGTTCAAACATCCTCCTTTAGCTTGGAGAAGTTTGTTATTATCGACCTTCTAAAGCCTATTTCTGTCAGCTCATCGAAGTCATTCTCCATCCGGCTTTGTTCTGTTGCTGGTGAGGAGCTGCGATCTTTTGGAGGAGAAGAGGTGCTCTGGTTTTTAGAATTTTCAGCTTTTCTGCTCTGGTTTCTCCCCATCTTTGTGGTTTTATCTACCTTTCGTCTTTGATGTTGGTGACCTCCAGATGAGGTTTTCGTGTGGATGTCCTTTTTGTTAATATTGATGCTGTTCCTTTCTGTTTGTTAATTTTCCTTCTAACAGTCAGGTCCCTCAGCTGCAGGTCTGTTGGAGTTTGCTGGAGGTCCACTCCAGACCCTGTTTGCCTGGATATCACCAGCAGAGGCTGCAGAAGAGCAAATATTGCTGCCTGATCCTTCCTCTGGAAGCTTCTTCCCAGAGGGGCACCCACCTGTATGAGGTGTCAGTTGGCCCCTACTGGGAGGTGTCTCCCAGTTAGACTACATGGGGGTCAGGGACCCACTTGAGGCAGTCTGTCCGTTCTCTGAGCTCAAACACTGTGCTGGGAGAACCACTCCTCTCTTCAGAGCTGTCTGATAGGGACGTTTGAGTCTGCAGAAGTTTCTGCTGCCTTTTGTTCAGCTATGCTCTGCCCCCAGAGGTGGAGTCTACATGTGGAGGCAGAGGCCTTGCTGAGCTGTGGTGGATTCCACCCAGTTCGAGCTTCCTGGCTGCTTTGTTTACCTACTCAAGCCTCAGCAATGGTGGACGCCCCTCCCCCTGCCAGGCTGCTGCCTTGCAGTAGATCTCAGAGTGCTGCACTAGCAGTGAGCAAGGCTCTGTGGGCGTGGGACCCGCCAAGCCAGGTGTAGGATATGGTCTCCTGGTGTGTTGTTTGCTAAGACCTTAGAAAAGCACAGTATTTGGGTGGGAGTGTCCTGTTTTTCCAGGTACCATCTTCTGTGAAGGTACAGCTTCCCTTGGCTAGGAAAGGGAAATCCCCCGACCCCTTGCACTTCCTGGGTGAGGCGATGCCCTGCCCTGCTTCGGGTTGCCCTCCGTGGGCTGCACCCACTGTCCAACTAGTCCCAGTGAGATGAACCAGTTACCTCACTTGGAAATGCAGAAATCACCTGTTGTCTGCGTTGATCATGCTGGGAGCTGCAGACCAAGCTGTTCCTTTTTGGCCATCTTGGAACGGGATTCAATTTTATACACATTTTTATACAGATTTTTTTTCCTGAATCATTTGAAAATCAGTTGTAGACATCATGCTCCTTTGCTTCTAAATATTTCAGTATATATTTCCTAAAAACAAGGACATTTTCTAACATTAACACAGAATAATTATCAAATTTAGGAAATTCAGTATTTTATCAGACTTCATGTTTGCCAGTCTGCTGAGCTTTAAAGGCCTTCTTTCCATTTTTCTATTGTGAAGATGTTTACAGTTATAAGAAAGTTGAAAGAATAGTTTGGTGAACATCTGTGAACCCTCTTGGATTCAATAAATATTTTGATTTATTTTCGCTTTCTCACAGATACATACTTTTTTCTTTGCTCATTAGAAAGTTGCAGATATCATAATATCATCCCTTCAACACACATCTTTTTAAGAGTATTTTCCCTCATCACTACAATATCATTATTACACCTAAGGAAATTGATGGTAATTCCCTAATGTCCTCTAATGTCTTTTTTTTTTTTTTTTTTTTTTTTTTTTTGAGACGGAGTCGTGCTCTGTCACCAGGCTGGAGTGCAGTGGTGCGATCTTGGCTTACTGCAACCTTCACCTCCTGGGTTCAAGCAATTCCCCTGCCTCAGCCTCCTAAGTAGCTGGGACTACAGGTGCGTGCCACCAAATTAGCCCGGCTAATTTTTTTTTTTTTTTTGTATTTTAGTAGAGATGGGTTTCACCATGTTGGCCAGTATGGTCTCAATCTCCTGACTTCGAGCTCCACCCGCTTTGGCCTCCCAAAGTGCTGGGATTACAGGCATGAGCCACCGTGCCTGGCCCTAATGTCCTCTAATATCTGAACCGTATTCAGATTTTCTTTATTGTCCCAAGAATATGTATGTGTGTGTGTGTGTGTGTGTGTGCAGGTGCGTGTGTAAAATCCAAGCTGGTATTCCCTAGATTGAACCACATTCTGGGTTTGACTGATTGTTTCCTCATGGTTTGTTTAACTTGTATCTCTGTGTTCTATGTAAAATAGTATCTTAAGTTAACTGCGTTTTCCCCTGATTACTGGAGAGGCTGATCACCTTTCATTTGGAGAGGCTAATCACCTTTCATTTGCTGTTCAGGTTTCCTCTTCAGTGAATTCCCTATTCATATTCTTTACCTATTTTTTGTTGAATTGTCTTTGCCTTTTCTTAAAGATTTGTAGGAATTCTTTACATATTCTGGATAATAATCTTTGGTTGGTTATATGTAGTATCTACATTTTAAACAAGCAGCCGAAATAATTGAGTTGCCAAGTGGTTTTTGGACAGCTCTTTTTAGAAGTTCTCATCATACTATCCTCCTCTTTCATCTATAATAGTTTGATCCCGAGTAAATAGATGAAAGAGGTAATGTTTAATCACAAAACACAAATGGACTAAAATGAATCAGAACCATGGTATGCTAATAAATATGTACTTATATTCTTGTTAGCACTCATTTAAGGTACTCTTATCGTCCTTAATATTAGAGAGTGCCAGTCCCATTTTGTTCTTCTGATAAATGAACATGCTATGGTTTAATAGAAAGAGTATGGGCTTTGGAGTCAGAGATCTACATTTATATCCTGACTATCCTTTTTCTAGCTACATAGCCCTATGCAATTTACTTAGATATTCATTCTACAGTTCCTCATCTGTAAAACTGCAAGTTGCCTTATACAGTGATTGTGAAGATACAATGAATAATGAATACAAAAACATTTTGTCCAACATCAGATGAAAAATAAGCATTAAATCTTATCCTACTCTTTTTTTCCCTTCCTTTCTCCCTCCTTATGTTTTTAGACTCGTAAGTATCACAGAACTGGTCCCTTTGAAAAACAGTATGTTGGTAGCTTACTGACGTTCCTGATTACATTTAGCCAGGGCTTTGTTTTCCAACCAGGATATGCACAGCCTGAGGCTTTATGATATTGCTACTGAAAACTTTGTGGCAGGCAGCAGTAGCTGGCCAGCATTTGGTTTACAGTGCTCAAGTTACTTATAATGCCTTGCAGATGCTTAAGCAGCACAGTGAGGGTTCCATAGTTAAACCCACTGTATCTTTCTAGGAGCTTGCAGAGCTGGAAAGTGCCCTCCAGGAGCAGCATGAGGTGAATGCATCTTTGCAGCAGACCCAGGGAGATCTCAGTGCCTATGAAGCTGAGCTAGAGGCTCGGCTAAACCTAAGGGATACTGAAGCCAACCAGCTCAAGGAAGAGTTGGAAAAAGTAACAAGACTAACCCAGGTAAGTAGGAGCATAAAGCCAACTAGAAACTAAGTACCCTGTGCCATCCTTCTTTTATTTATGTCTTAATTTGAAGTTAAGCGTTTTTTCATACCATATATATGGAGTGATGAGAAAGGCAGAATTTTGGAGTCAGGCATTCCGAGTGCTAATAACTACCCCTGTGTGAACATGGGCAAATCAGTTCATAGCTCTGAGCCTCCCAGCCTTTTCCTCCTCTGTAAAATGGCTTATGGGGAAGATAAATGAGAGAAATGACATGAAAGCACCTGACATCGATACTCAATAAATGCTAGTTTGTTTTTCCTTCTTAGAACAGGTTTAAGAGACTTTTTTTTTTTTTTTTTTTTTGTTGAGACGGAGTCTCGCTCTGTTGCTAGGCTGGAGTGCAGTGATGTGATGTCGGCTCTCCGCAACCTCTGCCTCCTGGGTTCAAGCGATTCTCCTGCCTCAGCCTCCTGCGTAGCTGGGACTACAGGTGTGTGCCACCATGCCTGGCTAATTTTTTGTATGTTAGTAGAGATGGGGTTTCACCATGTTGGTCAGGCTGGTCTACAAACTCCCCACCTCAGGTGATCCGCCCACCTCAGCCTCCCAAAGTGCCGGGATTATAGGCATGGGCCACTGCACTCGGCCAAGACCTCTTTTAGGTTGATGGTAAGTTGTAGTTTGCTGTCTCCTTTCAGGGTTGGCTGAAAGATCCACTAGTTTAAATTGTACTTGCAAGTTACAGAAAACATATCCAATAAATATTTATTGATTGGCCATTGAGGGCCAGGTGCTGTGGATTCTCTAGGGAAAGCACAGACATGGTCACCATCCTGTGGAGCTGACAGATCTCTGATTGGTAAACTTTAGTCCAGCAGGTGAAACAGGTGTGGAAGAAAGAAAGAGACAGGATTCTTTGGCCAAGGAGGAAGTAGTCAGGGAAGATCACCCTACAGAAATGATGTTTCAGCTGATGACTGATGGATGAGTAGGATTTGGCCATGCAGAGGGGACAGGGTGAAAGGGGTAAAGGTAAGGTATGTGTATTCTAGGCAGAGAGGTGAGGAGAGAGAGCATATAGTAAGTACATTTGAAGTGCTGAAAGTATGCCTCCAGGATGCCAGGAGCAGGGAGAGGAGTGAGGAAAGAGAACGAGAGGTAAAGGCAGAGGGGCAGGCAGAGGCCAGTTGTAATATATTCTTTATCAGATTAAAAATACAATTTATTAGCCAGATGAGCTGCATCTTCTTTCAGGAAGCCACTTCAACCTTTCCTTTCTGCCTGCTGAAAATCTGGGTTCAGGACTCCAGTTTGGTTTTCCTATAACCTGTGCACAGTAAAGGTATTTATCATGCATATGATGATCATCTGTTTAGATGCTCCTAGATGATCTGTTTGTTTTACCCCAGCTAGACTCAGAGCTCAGTGAATGCCCAGATTGTATCTGTTTGTTTCTGTTTTTTTAGTGCCTGGCATATGAGAAGTGTCAATACGTGCTTATTTGATAAAAATGAAATAAATAAGATATTTTGAATCTCAGGAATGCATGTAAAAAATAATTCATATAATTAGAAAATGAACTAGAAATATATCTGGTTTATTATAGTAATTATGTATATTCCTTTACTTATGAGATATCAGACCATCACTTGACAGTTATCAGGATTGTATTTCTCAAGAGTGCTGAGTTTTGTAGAAGTATAATTGACAAGATTAGAGTCTCAGAAATTAGGAGGTTTTAGGAAAACAATTAAAATAACAGTAAATATTTTAAAATAATAATAAATAAAATTTCTAGATGGCATTTTCCTTAATAAATTCTCCTCTTCAAGCCAGACTGTACTAGCTTGAAATACATTGTCCTTTGTACTTTGATTGTCTTTTATTTTCTTCTCAGAAGTCTTGACAAAATTATTTTAAGAGCCTAGCCTTTTCACTGATTCACTTGGTATTGAAAGGGACATTCCCCCTTCCTCAGCACCAAGACCGCCAGGATTGGTCTTCAAACCACACTGAGAATATGAAGCATAACAGGTCTTCTGTCTCTGATCTGAAGATCTGCAGATCTCTGATTGGTAAACTTTAGTTACATGAACTCCCTTGTGATGCTTGATAAGTACAGATTCCTTGTCCCCACCCACCCTAGAGATTCTGATCCAGAATCTCTTTTCTGAGATAGAGGTTAGGTGTCTGCATTTTTAACAGGCATACCTAGTGTTGATACAGGTTTTTTGAGGACCACAGTTTGAGAAATACTAGTCTAAGGGAAAGAAGAACAATAATTGTTGGATCACTTGCACAACTTTTAAAGGTAGGTGCTTCAGCCCACACCTGAAGATTCTGATTTGTTGTATTTGGGCTGAGCTGATTCCGATGCTTACTCCTTCTTAAGTGTTAATAATAGTTTAAGGATTGTGTGAAAAAATTATCTTTGGTTTTTAAATTTGGGAGTACAAACATAAAATTGAGTTGTAAAACTATAGCTAGCCAGGGATTGTGTGTATATGTAAATTTATTTGTGCCTTTTAAAATAATAAATTATTGCTGTTTTATACTTTCATGTCATTGCTTCGTATGGTGACAGTTAGAACAATCAGCCCTTCAAGCAGAACTTGAGAAGGAAAGGCAAGCCCTCAAGAATGCCCTTGGAAAAGCCCAGTTCTCAGAAGAAAAGGAGCAAGAGAACAGTGAGCTCCATGCAAAACTTAAACACCTGCAGGTAGAGATTTGTTGTTTTAGAATACATTCTTACACAGAACATCCAAAGATGATGATATCTTTAGTCAGGCACTTAGCAACCTGCTCTAACATGTAGTAAGCAACTTGAATTACTAGACAAAAGGAAATTCTGGGTGGAGCAGCACCATAGCCCCTATTCTCTTGTGACCATTGTTTTAAGATTGTTATTTGTGAATCTCCTTTTGTTTTTATGATGGTGCAAAGAGATAGAGGCAGTGTCAGTAGTAAACAATATACTGTGTAAACTCATGGGCAAAAGCAGTATCTTGCATTTCTTCTAAAAGTAGATTTGTCACCAGACCGAACTAAAATGATCAGATTGGTGCATTCCTCTTCCGCTGAAATATCTTTGTAATTATCCAGGAATTTAACTAGAGTGGGTTGCAGTGGGATTTCTTATGTGTAAGAAATCTAATATGTGAAATTCTTATGTGAAAACTTAAGAGTTTTCACAATCCTCTTCTCGGAAAGGATACTATTAAAAATGTAATCATTTTTTATTTGTGGGAATGTATGTCAACATATGTATAGCTGTTCTCACAGTAATCTGCTGAACAAACTGCAGGAAAAACAGGTGGATAGGATTTTTCTGATAATTAAACTCTCAAAGAAGACAGATGTCTGAACAAACAAGTACCTGAATCATCACTCAGGTCTCCAAATCTGTGAGGCTGGGGGCCTCTTGGCTAGCTGAGATGGTAGCTGTTATCACCAGAAATAAAAGGGCAGAGTTTATGTGACTTGGAGGAAGGGTTCCAAAAAAAACCATGTAGGGGGATTTGAGAGAAATAAGACTAAGCTCATGTAAAAGTTCTTCTAACACTTCAAATGTTTGTTCCTTGAAGTTTAAAGAAATCTAATAACCTAGAATTTAATTTTTACTGCTCTCAGTTCCACTTCTGAAGTAAATATAAAAGATACACATGTTTTTCATTACTATGTGAGGTGTGTGTGTGTGTGTTGGGTCTTCCTTGAGTTATCATTTTCCATTTTTAGTATAGAAATTTTCATATAACACAAAAACAGAATACTTATGACCCTTTATTTACCCATTGCCCAACCTAAACAGTTGTCAACATTCATTGTTTCATTTTGTCCACCTCTTTTGTTGCTGGAATATTTTAAAGAAAAATTTTATACATATTTCTTTCACCTGCAAATACTTAAGTGTACATCTCTTACAGAAAAGGACTAATATATATTCTTCAGGGGCCTTCTCCAAAGTAGAAAGTGAAGTCAGCTTTCTAGAATGCTTAACACGTGTTGTGGGACTAAGTTAGAACTAGATTCTTTGGTTACTCGGTCAGCTGACCTCCTGAGTACAAGTTAAACCCACTCTACAATTCTTTGTCAGAAATCATGTACTTGCAATGAACCAAAACCTACTCACAGTAGCTCAAGAAAGGAGATAGCTTGCTAGGAACTAGAGCTGCTCCACCTTTGATGTTGATATAGGGGCTTTCTCATTTCTCTTTTTCAATCTCTCCGAGCATTGTTTGTGGCCCAGCATAGACCCCAGCCCTGAGCTGACATATTTTCAAGTCCAACATTTATATAGACTTGCTGTACTGAGTCTTGTTTCAAATTATGGAGAGAATGAGAACCTGTTTTCTGGCTAGTTGATGTGTTGACTGGCCTCAAGTCAGATGATCTGTGGCCAGGATTAGATAGTACTACAGAAAGGGCTGCCTTGGGGCAATTTTATAGATAAAGAGGACTCCAGATGGAACAGGCACTTGAAAACATATTAATTGCATTCTAAATTCTTCATTTCAGTTAACATTGTTACACTGAGTTTGAAGTAGATTACTCATAGGGTAATTTTAGGAATTTCTTTTTACTTGAAAGAGGCATTGTCTGAATTTAGTTCTGTGGTCTAGATATGTTTGTTAGTTCGTTAGTAGTGAAAATATGCTGTCATGTAATAGATAATCCCTATTTCATCCCCCTCCATAGGATGACAATAATCTGTTAAAACAGCAACTTAAAGATTTCCAGAATCACCTTAACCATGTGGTTGATGGTTTGGTTCGTCCAGAAGAAGTGGCAGCTCGTGTGGATGAGCTAAGAAGAAAACTGAAATTAGGATCTGGGGAAATGAAGTAAGGAAAAAGCAAGACCTCCAAGACTAGAGTGGGCCTCACAACTTGGGAGTTGTGAGTGTGAGGTTCAATGATAAACTCACCTTTCTAAGTTCTGTTAATGGCAAATTTCTTTTGTAAGGTTCTCCGTATAATGTTTTCATGACTGAGACAAAAGATTATTTAATTTTAATTGTCTGCCACTGATAGTTTTTACATTTTGGATCTTTTTTTTTGGTATTTAAGGGTAATTTTTGGTATTTAAGAGTTTTTTTTTCTTGAAAGTTAATTATATATGGTCAGGAAGTAGAGCCACATTATACATTTTAAATAGAGAGGAAACATCAAAAGAAAACATAATTATTTCAAATATATGAAATGGACATTTATTTTTGGAGCAAATATTGTTAGCCTCATGTGAGCCTATGGTTTCAGAGTGGCGGCAGTCATTTGATAAAACAATAATTTGCACTTAGGAGATGGTCAGTAAATTGCTATAGATTGACACCAGTCCCTCCACACAGCTTTTTGCTCGAGCTAATGTTAATAGCATGTTTGCATCAAAAATTAAATGTCACATTTATACCATTTTTCCTCCTCACTAGCATCCATAGTCCTTCAGATGTCTTAGGGAAAAGTCTTGCTGATTTACAGAAACAATTCAGTGAAATTCTTGCACACTCCCAGTGGGAAAGAGATGAAGCACAAGTTAGAGAAAGAAAACTCCAAGAAGAAATGGCTCTGCAGCAAGAGAAACTGGCAACTGGACAAGAAGAGTTCAGGCAGGCCTGTGAGAGAGCCCTGGAAGCAAGAGTAAGAAAAGGACAAGAGGCACCTGGAGGGAAGTGTTTGGCAAATATTAATGTTTTTCAGCAAATTACAATGCTTCCTTTGTCATGTAAATACAACATAATTGTTATTTTCACTTATAACAAGTCAAGCTGGGTGTGACTAAAACTCAACCCTGAATGTGGTTATTATGTCAAAGTCAGGCTTGTTTGTGACATTGTATTTTCCTTGATTTGGAAGCAAAGGCAAGTTATTTTATAATAGGCAGGTAAATAATGCCACGTTCCTAGAGTATGGTGTGTTGCCAGAATCTGGTATTTTTTGATGTGATGATTTTAATGAAGAGGCAAACATTCAAATGACTCCTAGAGATCGTTCAAGATAAAACCATTCCTGACAACTCGTTAGTAAATAAGTTACAGCCTATAGTAAAATGGGTGATAATTCATAAAAAGTTTTAATTTTTCTTAAAACATATTTTGCCTAAAAATCATTCTTGAAATCTTATTTCTTCACAGATTAATTTTGATAAGAGACAACATGAAGCGAGAATCCAGCAACTGGAGAATGAAATTCACTATTTGCAAGAAAATCTAAAAAGTATGGAGGAAATCCAAGGCCTTACAGATCTCCAACTTCAGGAAGCTGATGAAGAGAAGGAGAGAATTCTGGCCCAACTCCGAGAGTTAGAGAAAAAGGTAGGGAAGGCTTGGAAAATGAGACACATAAGTACCTGCTGGCAGTGTTCTGCCCACTGGCAGCTAGGTCAGCTGAGACGGGTGCGATCTGTAGTCACCTCTGGCTGCATTGCTGGCACAGTGCTGAACCTGACCTGGGTGGGACCTGGATGCATGTCATTGAATCAAGAACCTAAGACCAGGTGTCATGGTAGATGGAAACAAGAGAATTGAGAATGTAAGGAGTGACTTTCGAGTTAATTAGGTGGTACTTAACAAATGATATTGGGAGGAGTTTGACTCCTTTGAAACCTCTTGTCCAATTGGACACATCCATGGAAAGTTACTTTTAAACTCCTCATCATCCTTTCTAATACCCCTGCCTCTCTTTGATGGCTTTTCTCCATTCCACCTCACCATCTACTCCCATTGTCACATTCTGGACTTTGTCAAGTTTAAAAATTGCACCCACCTCTGAAATCACAAACTGAAGTGTCTTGCTCTGATCATAACCGCTTATCTTGCTGGCATCCACACACTAAAAATTTCTCAACCTTATTGAGCTTCCAGTTCAATAGCCTCACCCCCACCTTTGCTGTCTGTTAAGCCCTTGTCTTTACTTTCTTACTTGTCCAACTTAAATTTTGTGGTCTATCAGCTATAACTTTTTTTTTTTCTCTACAAATATCCTCAAGTCCCTTGTCCTTTTCTACTGTTTTATTTCACTGACAAAACTGAAGCTCTCTGCTTTCTTTGGGCCTGCACTTACACTGGGTGTTCCTGGAGAAAAAAGTCACCCATCCAGTATAGTGGTGTCATTAAAAACTTATAGTTACCAATCTCAAATGGACAATATGACCCTTTCCTGTGGTGATCTTCCTCTCCCATGCCTCACTGTTTCACACCTTCTCATCCTCACACCTGCCGTCTGCTTTCTCCCAGCCTCAGTGAATGACTTGCTTTATCCTTCACTGAGAAGCCATCAGTTTCCAAGTCCTGTTGAATCCGTCTCTAAAATGTATCTGGAATATATGACCTTTTTCCTTCTCTGATGCTAGACACTTGTGCTGTCATCATCTCTCTTCTGGATGACTGCTGTGGCTGTCTGATCGATCTGTCACTTCTACTCATGACCCTGCTCTCCAGAGCTGCTAAGATGCTCTTTCTAAAATGTCAAGTGGCTATAATCAGTCTCCCCTCCAGTAGCTTCCTTTGTTCTTAGGAGTAAGGCCAAAATTCTTAAGCCTACGAGGCCTATGTGATTTGCCTCTATTTAGATCTCTCCTTTTCTCACTGTGCTTCTCCTTTCAGTTGCTCAAAAATGCCAAATTCAGGCCGGGCGCGGTGGCTCAAGCCTGTAATCCCAGCACTTTGGGAGGCCAAGACGGGCGGATCACGAGGTCAGGAGATCGAGACCATCCTGGCTAACACGGTGAAACCCCAACTCTACTAAAAAAATACAAAAAAATTAGCCGGGCGTGATGGCGGCGCCTGTAGTCCCAGCTACTCGGGAGGCTGAGGCAGGAGAATGGCGTGAACACGGGAGGCGGAGCTTGCAGTGAGCTGAGATCCGGCCACTGCACTCCGGCCTGGGTGACATAGTGAGACCCGTCTCAAAAAAAAAAAAAAAAAGCCAAATTCCTTTACTAACACCCTATGCCCAGGGCCTGATTTCAAAGGCAGGTTCATCCATGCCTTGGTGGTAGTGCCAGGAAATGTTTTTCCAGTAAATGGAAGAAGTTATGACCACTAAGATTCTTGACCAAGAAGACCTAGTTCAAGTTTCTCACAGTTTTGAGATCTATTATTTATTCAGTGGATATATGTGGAGTACCTCCTGTGTATCAAGTATTGTTCTAGGCAGCAGTGAACAGAGTCCCTACCCTCCTGGAGCTTACATCTGAATTCATTCCTGCCAAATAATTTATCAGTTTAATTAATGTTTCTTTTATTTTAGAAGAAACTTGAAGATGCCAAATCTCAGGAGCAATTTTTTGGTTTAGATAAAGAACTGAAAAAACTGAAGAAAGCCGTGGCCACCTCTGATAAGCTAGCCACAGCTGAGCTCACCATTGCCAAAGACCAGCTGAAATCCCTTCATGGAACTGTTATGAAAATTAACCAGGAGCGAGCAGAGGTGAGTTCACATGTACAGAACAGGTTTCCATCAGTGATGCTGCTGTCAAAAAATGTGGCAACTTGTATTATTGATCTTGTTATAAACATTGGTTATTTTACAAACCACTGTAAAGTTGTAAAGTTGTCTGTTTTTCTTAAGACCTACAGATTATAATCCCCCCACAACAACCCCCAATAATTTATTTTGTGCTGCCATGGATCCTGCATTCTACTGAGCCCTGAAAGGAATCATCAAATAAACATACTATCCCTACCTTTACGTGTAAGGATCTGCCTAGGGAGGTAGCTGTCAATATCTACCTGGACAAGGGTTCTTGAAGGATTGTCATATAATCCCTCTGAATCTCAAATTTTTCATCTTGTGCAGTCATGTGAAAATGTTACTTCATAGTATGACTCCTTACTGAGCTAATGGCTGTTACCATGCTTTATAGGATGCAAATGCTAATAAGATTAAGATAGCAGATCATAGGAGACAAAAATATCTAATGATGAGAGCCCAGAGAGACATAATCATGGAAGACTGTAGTAAAAGTACAAAAGTAAAAAAGCCTTTGCTCTTTCTGATGTCGCACCTTGGGGTTGGGGGCTGGGCAGGCAGCCCAACAATGGGAACAACACAGGAGAAGGTGGGGCTTGGGTGTGCGTTTTTATGAACAGCCTGGTCGGCAATGTGATGAAAGCAGAGGAATCAATCCAAGAGGAAGAAATGAAGAAAACAACCTGTGATAGCAGTGGTGCCTTTCTCATATCTCTGTCCCAGTAGGAGTTGCAGGAAGCAGAGAGGTTCAGCAGAAAGGCAGCACAAGCAGCCAGGGATCTGACCCGAGCAGAAGCTGAGATCGAACTCCTGCAGAATCTCCTCAGGCAGAAGGAGGAGCAGGTCAGTGTTGGTACCCAGAGACCTCCCCTTTATCAGATTCTTATCAGTTCCTAAAAGACAAAATTACTGTAGGTGATGTCTCAAAGAATTCTGAAGTGCAGTCAATAGTTAATCAGTACTTTATCCTCTACTGTGTGCCAGGCTTGGTGCAGTTTCTAAGTAATGCAGTTTCCTCACTGAGAAAGTGTAAATAAATATAGAATCATAATCAAGTTGAAAGGATAAATGTGTTTGGGAAAGAATGAATTCATTGGCAACTTTGTGTGATTTTTTTAAAATAGTTTCGACTTGGGATGGAGAAAACAGGTGTAGGTACTGGATCAAACTCACAGGTCCTAGAAATTGAGAAACTGAAAGAGACAATGGAACGACAAAGGATAGAGATTGCAAGGCTGCAGAATGTACTAGACCTCACCGGAACTGGTAAAGGATTGGGCTTTGATTTTTGGCAGTGGTTTTGTAGTTGTAAAATTAAATCATCTTGTTTGTTTTTTACCTTTAACTGTTACAAATCAATTCCATGCTTGATTTAGAGAGCTGTGGTAATTCGCTTAATAAGTAAAATCAGATAATTTTAAAAGTATTTTCTGTAAGTGTGTTACTGGGGGACTTGGTTGCCAAGACAGGAGTTTCGTATTTGTGGCCGGGCGCAGTGGCTCACGCCTATAATCCTAGCACTTTGGGAGGCCACGACGGGTGGATCGCTTGAGGTTAGGAGTTCGAGACCATCCTGGCCAACATGGTGAAACCCTGTCTCTACTAAAAAATACAAATATTAGCCGGGCGTGGAGGTGGGCACCTGTAAACCTAGCTACTCAGGAAGCTGAGGCAGGAGAATCACCTGAACCTGGGAGGGGGAGGTTGCAGTGAGCCAAGATTGGGCCACTGCCCTCCAGACTGGATGACAGTAAGACTCTGTCTCAAAATAAAAAAAAAAGAGAGCTTTGTATTTGTAATTTCAAAAGAAATAATGTTTACAAATCAGTTTATTTGCTTTTTTTTTTTTTTATTTACCAAAGAGCAGACTGAAAGTCAGCTTTGAGGAACTGATAAAATTAATTGGCTCTCATGGAATCTCTTTTATATTTTGAAAAAGAAAGGAAGTAAATGATTTCATATCAATTTCATAGAATGACTTTTCTTTACAGACAACAAAGGAGGCTTTGAAAATGTTTTAGAAGAAATTGCTGAACTTCGACGTGAAGTTTCTTATCAGAATGATTACATCAGCAGCATGGCAGATCCTTTCAAAAGACGAGGCTATTGGTACTTTATGCCACCACCACCATCATCAAAAGTAGGAATTCTGTGGTGTTGGGAATGTATAGTGAATTTTCTTGAAGAAAGTGTGACATTGTCCCCTTCCCCAAATTTATGAGCAGGTACCAAAAATGACATTTCTATGCTAAGCCGTGTATTGAGGTTCTGTAGTGTTTTTAATATTTGAGATGAAAATAGGGCTTTCTTGGGGAAGGTGACAGTTGGCTGTTCATACTCAGGTGGTATGTGTTAAGGTCCTTGAATGAGGATACTATAAGGGGAAAAGGTGATTTGAGCCCAGAGAGCCTGCTGAAATGGGCATAGAATTGTGCAGAACCTCTGACAGAAAAAAAGGCACCTGGATTTCATGTCCTTTTAACAAACATTCATTCAGTGCTTACTGAAGCCTAGGCCAAGTGGTAGGCAGTGGTGAGGCATCACATTGAATGATAAAGCCCCTGCTCTCAAAGAGCTCATTGGCCATGCCAGCATAATTGCAAAATGGTGACAACAGACCTGACCTGTATTTTCTAGTTGCAGAGAGATGTTAAGGATTCATCTGATGGGAAGTTCAGGAAGGAATGCTTCTCAAGCAGTGGTGTGGAGTCAGCACTTAACAAGCAGTGAGCGATGGACTTTTAGGAGGGAGGAAACAGCTTGTGTGGAATAGGAGAGTTATTGGCTTAGCAAAGACAAGTAGCTTTGTGGGACTAGAGGATTTATAGGAGCAGTGTCAGATGAGGCTGAAAAGT
The DNA here is from genome assembly GCF_047675955.1 of Chlorocebus sabaeus. Taxonomy (NCBI): domain Eukaryota; kingdom Metazoa; phylum Chordata; class Mammalia; order Primates; family Cercopithecidae; genus Chlorocebus; species Chlorocebus sabaeus. The sequence continues at coordinate 91,256,589 of NC_132915.1, forward strand.
AGATTGGGGTGATGCCTTTTTTTTTTTTTTTTTTTTTTTTTTTGAGGTGGAGTCTTGCTGTGTCCCCCAGGCTGGAGTGCAGTGGTGTGATCTCGGCTCCCTGCAGCCTCCGCCTCCTGGGTTCAAGCAGTTCTCCTGTGTTAGCCTCCTGAATAGCTGGGATTATAGGCACGCGCCACCATGCCTGGCTAATTTTTACATTTTTAGTAGAGACAGGGTTTTGCCATGTTGGCCAGGCTGGTCTCAAACTCCTGACCTCAGGTGATTTGCCCACCTCGGCCTCCCAAAGTGCTGGGATTACAGGCATGAACCATCACTGTGCCTGGCCTGAGGTCATGCTTTTTTTAAAGGGCCTTAGACTCTCTTACACTTAATTATATAGGCCATGGGAAATGGGTTGTGTACTAAAATGATCAGAGCTGTAGTTTAGGAATAATATTCTGGCTAGTACAGAGACTATACTTGTGGTAGGGTGAGCTTTCCGTGGGGCTCTTTGAACTGATTGAGGTAAAGAGTAGAAGCCAGAGCTAGATCAGTGGATCTGGGAAAGAGGAGATGAGATTAAAAGATGTTAAAGAGAAACGGTCAGAGCCTGGGACCTGAATGTGGGAAGTGAGGAGAAGACTGTAGGCTATATTCATCCAAAACAGAGGGGGGCCTGGTGCCATCCTGCTAGAATCAGCCGATGAGCAATAGTCAGGGAGAAGCAGCTCAGACACACTAGGATCCCAGGGCTGTGTAGACTTAACCAGACCCCTGAAGAGCAGAATCTTAGATTCTCCCAGCAATCCTAAAGGAAGCCAACTCCTTGATACAACCAGAGTTGCAGGTGGAAGCAGTATAAATTAGAGCAAAACATATAAGCCTGAGCTGGGTGAAGGTTTAGAGGATGTACCTACAGACTGGGAAGGAGAAAGAGGGTAGCAGAGTAGAGCTTTAAAGCCATGCCAAGCTCCCAGGACAACAGAAGACTGGTGTCCCCAGATTTCTTCGAAGTTCACAGGTTTCCTTTGCCTCAGTTGCTGGGCCATTAAGGATGAGGTTAAAAACAAAACAAAACAAAAAACCACTAGGAAAAATTACTACAGAGAGAACAGAGGCTGACACCCAGGAGTCTGATCACTATGGAGAACTTACTTTCGTTTCTGTCTCTTGGGGAGTTGCTGCATGAAATTAACCCAAACTACCAGATAACATGCTTTTTCCATTTTGGTATGGCCAAGGACTTGTGATTTCTAGAACATTGTACCAAAAGAGAGGATAGGAGATGGGTGTTTTAAAATGGCTTTTGAAAGGATAAATAGACATTAATTTGGTTGCTTTCACCACACTTTGAGCCCTTCACTTTCACAGACCAGTCTGATGTGACCCCAGCCATTACCCACACAGCCCTCCTTTCTGCCTGGCTTCCCTGACACTGCCATGTCGATCAAGTCCAGAGGGATGTTAATAAACTGAATTGTGTATGGAACTGCAGTTTATGTGACTGTGTAATCACCTCACTTCTGTGAAAAATAAGGATAATGAAAAGAAACCAAGTTCTTTCTCAACCTTGCTACATCTCAACTTTGCTCTAGACTTTGACATTTCTTAAAATCAGCCTTTCTGTTTGTAATAGATAGTGTGCTTTGCTGTCATTTGTTTTAGGTTTCCAGCCATAGTTCCCAGGCCACCAAGGACTCTGGTGTTGGCCTTAAGTACACAGCCTCAACTCCTGTTAGAAAACCATGCCCTGGGCAGCAGGATGGGAAGGAAGGCAGTGGACCTCCCCCTGCCTCAGGATACTGGGTTTATTCTCCCATCAGGAGTGGGTTACATAAATTGTTTCCAAATAGAGGTAAGTCAAATCACATAGGAAAGTTGCATTTCTCTTGCCCGTTTAATAACCTTTTATTGATTCCCTGAAATCCCTAAGTCACAGTCCAGACTCCTTAGCTAGCTCCATAAGGTCTTCTGTGATCTGGTCTTGGCCAGTGACCTCTTCTCGTCATTTTAAACCCTGTCTGGAATGTCCTTCCTCCTTCCCTTCCCATGCTGCTGCCTACTTATCCTTCAGCAAGACCTAGGTCCTCAAACAATGCTCCTGAATGGAGCTTTCTTCCACCCTGCTTCACCCAGGCTGACTAAGCAGCCTCTTTGACTGTACTGGAGCATGGTGTCTTGTGTCTGTGCATCATGGCATTAATCTCACCTTCCTAAAATGAAGTGTTATGGGTCTGTCTTCCAAAGCTCTGGGGGAAGAGTCAGACCTGAGTAAATCTTTTTCACTTATTAGCTGTGTGGTCTTCGGCTAATTATTTAGCTTCTGAAACTGTTAATCTGTAAAATGTGAATATGACCTTCTGAGAATTTGTTCATTCAGAAACTTTTTTTTTTTTGAGATGGAGTCGCGCTCTGTCACCGGGCTAGAGTGCAGTGGCACCATCTTGGCTCACTGCAACCTCTGCCTCCCGGGTTCAAGTGATTCTCTCTCCTGCTTCAGTCTCCCGAGTAGCTGGGATTACAGGCGTGCACCACCATGCCTGGCTAATTTTTGTATTTTTAGTAGAGATGGGGGTTTCACCATATTAGACAGACTGGTCTCCAACTCCTGACATCAAGTGATCCACCTGCCGCGGCCTCTCAAAGTGCTGGGATTACAAGCATGAGCCACGCATGTGGCCAGGAAGTGTTTATTGAGTGTTTATTGTGTGCCTGTGTTCTAGGTTCTCTGTTGTCAGTGATCAGCAAACATATTTTCTGGTTTTAGGGCAGATAAGTTAGTAAGCTATCACATTGGAGAGTGTTAAATGTCATGACAGTGGTAAACACTGAGTGCTGTGAGATCTTGTATGTAGCATGAATTAGATACCCAGATGGTCACTTAATAAATTAATGAATAAATTAATGAATGCAGAAACAAACCAACAGATAAACTTAAGAAAAACTCAAGTATCAGCCATAGAAAATACTTTGAATCCATGTTTTGAGCTGCTTTTCAAAAGTAGTTTTGACCTTTTTTTCAGTTTTATTCTCACATCTCCAGTATCTTGGCTTAAATGCTGCTGTTCTCTACTAAATTTGTTTACCTGGTAAACCATGGGGGTAAAACACTCTTTTGTTTAATAAACTCTTCTGTTTATTTCTTTGAAGATGCAGACAGTGGAGGAGATAGTCAGGAAGAGAGTGAGCTGGATGACCAAGAAGAACCCCCATTTGTGCCTCCTCCTGGATACATGATGTATACTGTGCTTCCTGATGGTTCTCCTGTACCCCAGGGCATAGCCCTGTATGCACCACCTCCTCCCTTGCCAAACAATAGCCGACCTCTCACCCCTGGCACTGTTGTTTATGGCCCACCTCCTGCTGGGGCCCCCATGGTGTATGGGCCTCCACCCCACAACTTCTCAATCCCCTTCATCCCTATGGGTGTGCTGCATTGCAACGTCCCTGAACACCATAACTTAGTAAGTGGAAAGACATACAACTCTCTTTCCACACTGCTTCCATGGGTGACTGATAAGGGTATATACTTAATGAGTTGACCTGTTTATGACTGGATTATATGGCAAAGGTGTGTTTGTAAGGCTGATGTTTAGAACTGTGCAAGCATTCTCTTACTAAAATTTCTCTTCTAAAAGCAATGGTGTGTGCCTATAGTCTGAGCTACTCAGGAGACTGAGACAAGAGGTTTGCTTGAGCCCAGGAACTCAAGGCCAGCCCCGGTAACAGCAAAAAATGAAAACCAAAAAAACAAAAATACCATGTACAGGAGTTAGGGTCTCAGGCCAATCTACAAACCTGGGTTAGCCATTTAATAAATGTTTTCAGTCCAGAAGTTTACCATTTTTATAAAGCTTATATATTTTTCTATTGACAGGTGTTATATTAATGTGTATGTATATATTCACTTACTAGTGCCTGTACTTGTACACATACACATATGTATAATATGAGTGTATACACATACATGTATGTGCACGTGTATGCACACAGGTATGGACAGCATACAATAAGGTTTTGGTGGGGATTATCTCTAGGTGGTAGGATTTATTTATTTTTTATTTTCATAGTTTATATTTTGATGAGGATAAGGTTTTGGTGGGGATTATCTCTAGGTGGTGGGATTTATTATTTATTTTCATAGTTTATATTTTATTGTACATAATATTTTGTATTCTGTTTTTCCTACTTAATGTTATAAGCATTTGCCCATGTTATAAATGTTATAAGCATTTGACTGTATAAATGTCTTTAAACAGTATTTTAATGACTGTACAACATTTCTATATTTGTAGGTACTGTAGCTGACCTAAATTCTTACTGTATCTCTTATTCTTAGGCTAGATTCTAAGAAATAATTATTTCCTAATCACTAGATTACTTTGTTTTTCTTTTTTCTTTTTTTTTTTGAGACAGACTTTCTCTCTGTCGCCCAGGCTGGAGTGCAGTGGCACAATCTTGGCTCACTGCAACTTCCGCCTCCTGGGTTCAAGCGATTCTCCTGCCTCAGCCTCCCGAGTAACTGGGATTAGAGGCACCCACCAGCATGCCCGGCTAATTTTTATATTTTTAGCAGAGACGGGGTTTCACTATGTTGGCCAGGCTGGTCTCGAACTCCTGACCTTGAGTCATCGCCTGCCTCGACCTCCCAAAGTGCTGGGATTACAGGCATGAGCCACTGCGCCCAGCCTCATTAGATTACTTTCTGATTTTTTTGGTTCTAGAGAAATAAAATACAATCTAAGCTCCTCCTTCAGACTCAGAACACCTGGAGCCTTTGTTTTTTCCTTCCTCTCTTGGCAGATTGAGTGGAAGATAAACTAGGACACATATCAAGTCCACCAGTACCATTGTAATAAGTCAGACTAGTTTTAGAGGGTCTGTGTGCATTTACAAGTTTAACTATAGTAGTCACTCGTATTCTCTTAAAGTTTTTTCTTGCACGTTGTAATTTGTAACAATTTCTTTCTATTCAGCATTTATTGATAATCTCTTAAACTGGTTCTTTTACTCTCCAAGCTTACCCGGCCGTTTATATAGTTTCTCAGGTGTACTTTTATACTTCCCTACGTTTGCATATGTTACTCTTCAGCCTAGGTCTTTCCTCTTTCATTCATTCTTCAAAACCCAGGCAAAACACCTCTTCTTCTGGGCAGGCTTCTCAGAAAACGTTTCTCCCATGTGTCCAGAGGAGGGAGAGACTTCTGTCTAGAAAGTCTTCTGTGCTAGACACCGAACTCTTTGGAGGCAGAGGTTATCCACAAGAGGCTTGGCGAATGTTTCTCAATCATAGTCAGACTGTTTGAAAAATTAAAGGTTCTATTTGTCCATCAATTTCATCTGTGACATTTAACTTTTTATACCAAAGCCTTATAATCTACCATCATTTTTTGGGTCATTGATACTACTTTAACCAGAGTTAATTTCAGCTTTTGGCAGGAAAGAGAGGAAACATCCTGTGATGTTTCAGCTCTGCATTTTTCCCCTTCTTCATTCAGGAGAATGAAGTTTCTAGATTGGAAGACATAATGCAGCATTTAAAATCAAAGCAGCAGGAAGAACGGTGGATGAGAGCATCCAAGCGGCAGTCCGAGAAAGAAATGGAAGAACTGCATCATAATATTGATGATCTTTTGCAAGAGAAGAAAAGCTTAGAGCGTGAAGTAGAAGAATTACATAGAACTGTCCAGAAACGTCAACAGCAAAAGTAATTAATATATTTTTTATAATTCAGACAAATGCGATATTAGTTCATTAATGCTGTCGAATAGAACTTTCTGTAATCTTGGAATGTTCTTGATCTTCTGTCCAAAACAGTAACCACAAGCTCAATGTGGCTGTTGAGCACTTGAAATGTGGCTGATGGAGCTGAGGAACAAAATTTAATTTCAATTAATTTAATAGCCACATATTGAGTACCACATTGAGCAATACAGTTCTGAGTTCTTTTGGCCAATAATATAAATCAGTTCTTCTTGTAGTCCCTCTTGAAGAGTGGTATAACCATTTCCCCTCTCCAGTTACCCTAGCTAAAAATATGGCAGGGGTTCTCAACTCTTTCTCTTCCGTTACTCTCCTATGTTTCCAGTTGGTCTCTAAATCCTGGTGACTGCATCCAGAGAGCTCTCAAACTGGTCCCTTTCTGTCATCTCCCCTTCTCTAGCTTTTAATTACTCTCATCCTAGCGATTGTAATAGTTTCCACACTGGCCTTCCATGTCTTCTCTCTTGGTCTACACTGTATCTTGACACACTGCAAATCTGACTGTTCCACTTTCCCATGTGATTCTCAGTACCATCAGAATATACACGGCCCTTCTCCATCTGAAACCTACCTGTCTTTTTCTTTTATCACAGTGTTGGGTCTGGCTCACTGCTTTCCTGTGGTTTCCCTGAACACCACGTTTTCTCCTGCCTCTACACCTTTGCTTGTACTGTCTTCTGCCTGCTGACCCCCCTGCCTAACTCCAACCTGTCTTCAAAATAAAGGTCAGAGATCCCCTCTCTTTTTTTTCCTCATTAAAAGCCTATTTCTTCTCAGGTGCCCACAATTGAAGGTTAGCAACCTTGGTCATAGCACTGTTCACACAATGTTGTGTGGAGCCCAGGAGCTCCTTGAAGGCAGTAGCTGGACCTCCATCTCTGTGTCCCATCACCTGTCATAGGATCACTTAGTGAATGCAACATCTGTTGATTGGGTTAATTATGCAAAAGCCTATCTGTTGCAGAAGTCCATGAATTATGACAGTTCCCCAGTTTTTGCCATTTAACCCAGACTGGCCCAGACCCCAGGGTGGTAGGGAGGCCTGCAGAGGACACAAGTAAGAAAGACGTGGTTGCTTCCATCTGGTAGCAGACATGTGACTAACAGTCTTGGCAAGTGAAAGCAAGGGCCACACCTAAAAGATAGGGGCTAGACGTTTGAAGGTTAGGCAGATGGTTGTATCTGTTATTTTTGTGGGTATACACATTGGGGAGTGGAATTTTTTTATTCTGAGGTATTTTGGAGGGAGGTGATAGGGTGGTAGGATCGCCACTTCTTTTCATAGTTGTAAAAGTGTAATAAATACTATTCTAGGAAGTTTGGATAACACAAAAATGTTCCAAGAAAAAAGTAAAAATCATATGTATGCCTTCATTTAAAGAGAAAGAATCTGTTAAATGTTGAATTTATTTTCATATTTTTCTGTCATGCAGTGATAGATAATCTAATTTTTAAATAATTTTGTCATGTTAGCCTTAAGATATTGAATTGTGTGTCACGGTTTTTGATATGTCAAATGTTGTCACCAGAGTTTTACTTTAGCCGAATGGAATAAATCACAAAATCAGGTAGTCTTCAGGGCAGCCTATAAACTGCCCTTGAAGGATAGTTTTGAGGGAATGGATGAATATTGTGGTAGTGGTTTGCTTTATTTTTGTACCTCAAGAGAATAGAAGTATCAACATTTTCTTGGTCAAGAGATGACAACACAATAATCTTTGTTGTTATATTTAAAAGGGCAAACAATTCCATGTCATGCATTTTACATATTATGCATTTATTGCCAATAAGAATTCCATGTTTAATAAAATCGTAAACATAGACCTTGAACAGAATCAAATGTAGCAGTCTTTCTTATCTATTCTCATATAAAATTAGAAAATCATTGTAGATCTTTTTAGTAGTTAGGCTACAAGTACCTATATTGTCTACATTTACAATTTTTTAATGGGTGTGTTTATTATTTTTTAGGGACTTCATTGATGGAAATGTTGAGAGTCTTATGACTGAATTAGAAATAGAAAAATCACTCAAACATCATGAAGATATTGTAGATGAAATTGAGTGCATTGAGAAGACTCTTCTGAAACGTCGCTCAGAGCTCAGGGAAGCTGACCGACTCCTGGCAGAGGCTGAGAGTGAACTTTCGTGCACTAAAGAAAAGGTATGTCTTGTTGTGGTTTGGGGTGTGAGCTCAGTGTGGGTGAGTCAGCTTACTATCTGCATGAAGGACTAGAAAGAGAGTGTGTGTGCTAAGAGGACAGTTGTCCAAGTCAGACAGCCAGGTTCCGGGCTGGATTCTGCTAGTTAAGGAGATGTGAGAATTTGTCATATAAGTCCCCTGGCTTTGCTTTTCTTATCTTTAAATTCAGGCTAAGAATATGTAGGCTTTTCAGCATGGATTAAATAAAACAGCATATTTAAAATTCCTGAAGTTACTTAGTTCCTAGCACACCCCACCTCCTTATCTTGTGTGTCTTTTATATCTAATTATTTGGATTCTGCTGTGTTTTTAAAAATAGGTCAATCTTTATATTCTTATTAAACTACAATGGACCTCACAAGTATTACTTTGGTCTTCAAGTTGATAATGATACAAAATATTTTTTGGTCTGAGATAATATTCTTTTATTTTTTGAGACGGTGTCTCACCTAGGCTGGAGTGGAGTGGTGCAATCTCAGCTCACTGCAACCTCTACCTCCCTGGTTCAAGCGATTCTCCTGCCTCAGCCTCCTGAGTAGAGACGGGGTTTCACCATGTTGGCCAGGCTGGTTTTGAACTCCTGACCTTGTGATCCTGCCTCGGCTTCCCAAAGTTCTGGGGTTACAGGTGTGAGCCACTGCGCCTGGCCCGATAATATTCTTTAGACTACAACACAGAGGGAAGTTGGGGAGAAAAAGGAGTTACCTGTTATTGAGCCACTGCTATGGCTACGCATGGCCATTTTGTAAATGTTTCGTTTAACTTTCCTGGCAGCCCTGTAGGATGATGTTAGCTTGGTTTACTGATGTAGCTCAGAGAGGCTCATTACTGGCCCAGGGTCACATAGCCAAGGGCTCTTTTAATTAGATGAGAATTCCAGGATGAAAAGAGTTCCTTACCCACATGAAACACCTCAGGAACTATTATTTTTATTTTGCTATTTCAACATGAATATATTTAAATTAAAAACAATCTATTACCTAGGAACTAAATTGTTTATTAAAGAAATTCTGTGAGTAATTAAAAATGGAAAAAGTCCTTTTCTTTTCAGATGAGCTGTTCCTTCTGTTGTCATATGTTGGATTACTGTGAGAGAAAATAGATGTGAGCAGAACTAGAGGAAAAAAATATCACTGGTATAATAATATATAATAAGATATATTATTTTGATGATGTATCTTCAAAATATCACTGGTATATTTTGATTATATATTTTGGTATATTTTGGTTATATATTAATATATATAGGTATATATATATATAAAATCATCAAAAGAAAATTGATGGCAGCAGTAGTAGGCAGAGGTAGTAAGTGAACCAAAGCTGATAAATTCTTTCACCTTATCCTCCCAAAATGACTCAGGGAGGCAGCTTGGTAAGGAGGAGGAGAAAGAAAGTGTGGCGTTTTGTAAGGAGTGTGCCAGATGTGTTAAAACCTGACATAGAAGGAGACAAAAAACTATTTGGTGGCTTTTCTGGAATGCCTAGCGAGTTTTGTCCAGTGCTTTGCTGATGAAACTGACAGAAACAAGCTATCTGAAATGGAAAGACGTATGGTGAAATATGTAGCTCTCTGGGAGCTTGCCAACCCTTTTGCATGCATGCAGATATTTAATAGACAAATTTAACATACGGACTCCTCTGGCTTTAGTACACTGGCAGACTTCAGTTTTTTTTTTTTTTTTTTTTTTTTTTGGCTGAAGGTGAGTCACTGCTCAACCAAGTGCAAACCACACTCTATTTTTGGAACTTTTGATGTCATTGTTTTAAGCATCTTATGTTGGGCAGAAAAAGAAACCAAGTTGATTAAAAAAAAAATTGTGGGCCGGGCACAGTGGCTCACACCTGTAATCCCAGCACTTTGGGAGGCCGAGGCAGGTGGATCACGAGGTCAGGAGATCAAGACCATCCTGGCTAACACAGTGAAACCCCATCTCTACTAAAAATGCAAAAAAATTAGCCAGCGTGGCGGCAGGCGCCTGTAGTCCCAGCTGCTTGGGAGGCTGAGGCAGGAGAATGGTGTGAACCTGGGAGGCGGAGCTTGCAGTGAGCCGAGATCACGCCACTGCACTCCAGCCTGGGTGACTGAGTGAGACTCCATCTCAAAAAAAAAAAAAAAAAAAAAAAAAAAAAAAAAAAAAAAAAATTGTGTTTTTACCAACTCTTATATAGGAAGATTTTAAACATTTGCAAAGTATTTAATGTTTGTGTTTGTCAGCCATAATTACATTATCACCAGATCAATGCATTTTTACTTCACTTGATAATGACTATAGAGTACAGCAAGAATTTCTGTGTGGAGAGAATCTTGGTAAAATCACTTCATTACCACTTAGTTGGGTAGATAGTTTTAATATTTTAAATGATATAATAGTATTACAGATTATTTTGAAATAAAAAGCGTCTTTAGTTCCACTACTTTCAAGTGACTACTTTTATATAGTCTTTCTGTCTTTATTGACATGTGTAGTTTTACATAGTTGCTCTCACAGTGCTTATTATCATTTTATTTTTCTCAGCCAACATAGTATTAACTTTCTTCTGTGTTGCTACATTGTCATCTGATCATTTTAAAGGCTACACAGTATTCCACTTTGTTAATGCATTATCACAATTATTATCATTGTCAGGTCTTATATTATTATACAATGAGCATTTTTCTGTAGTAGTTCTTTGCTTCTGAATTATTTACCAAGAATTAGAGTTATAGTGAATGGACATTTTTATGTCTTTCTGTATCATCTTGTTTTCCAAAAGAGATGTACTGGTTTACATGGCCAGTAGCTGTGAGTGAGTATTGTAACTGAATGGCTTTTAATAACAGTTTCTTTTCTAGACAAAAAATGCTGTCGAAAAGTTCACTGATGCCAAGAGAAGTTTATTGCAAACTGAGTCAGATGCTGAGGAATTAGAAAGGAGAGCTCAGGAAACTGCCGTTAACCTTGTCAAAGCTCATCAGCAGCTAAGGTAGGTGGATTCCCTAAGCCGTTGAAGAACACATTGAGATGAATGAAAAGTTTGCTTCTAAGGGGATAATAATTGGTTTATGATAAATAATGCGTGGTAGGTCTACAGGACCTGGGGGGAATAAAGCAATGTGCTTTAGATTACTCCAGGCTGATGCAAAGGATTTGGAGCAGCACAAAATCAAGCAAGAAGAAATCTTGAAAGAAATAAACAAAATTGTAGCAGCAGAAGACTCAGACTTCCAATGTTTAAGCAAGAAGAAGGAAAAACTGACAGAAGAGTAAGTCAGTCCCCTGTAGGGCTACAAGGGGTTTGTGCTGGAAGACAGCTCTGGGGGTTCCGAGTCCCTTAGGATCTGCTCTAGTGTTGCTGGTGCTTTGTAGGCTTCAGAAACTGCAAAAAGACGTTGAGATGGCAGAACGCAGTGAGGATCACCACCTGCAAGTCCTTAAAGAATCTGAGACGCTCCTTCAAGTCAAGAGAGCTGAGCTGGAAAAGCTGAAAAGCCAGGTATGACAATAGACGCCTTGAAAAAACAACTGACACAGCACTGTATGATTATAAAAGTAATACATGTTTAACTGTAGAAAAGAATAAATGAGGCTATGTATTATAGTTGTTAATGATAAAGTCTGAACTAAATTTGAATCCCAACTCAATACAATTTTTTTTTTTTTTTTTTTTTTTTTTTTGAGACAGAGTCTCGCGCTGTCGCCCAGGCTGGAGTGGAGTGCAGTGGCCGGATCTCAGCTCACTGCAATCTGCGCCTCCCGGGTTTGCGCCATTCTCCTGGCTCAGCCTCCCGAGTCGCAGGGACTACAGGCGCCCGCCACTTCGCCCAGCTATTTTTTGTATTTTTTTAGTAGAGACGGGGTTTCACTGTGTTAGCCAGGATGGTCTCGATCTCCTGACCTCGTGATCCGCCCGTCTCGGCCTCCCAAAGTGCTGGGATTACAGGCTTGAGCCACCGCGCCCGGCCTCAATACAATATTTTTGAGTAAAAAAAGTGAGTCTCAAAACATGGTATACTCTATGATATCATTTCTGTTAAATGCCTTTATGAACACTTGTGGTTGTATTTTTAGTCAATACCAAAGTACAAAAGTGGTCATCTGATAAGGGGGGATTTTGAGTATTTTCTGTTTTCTTCCTTTTGCATATCCACGTGGTCTTCTTTTTTTGTAAACAAATATGTATTGTCCTTAAAATTGTAACAAGTTTTTAATTTTAAAAATGAATACATTTTAAAAATCTCTGACTAACTTCCATCACCAAGGATGTCAAAATGGAATTAGGGTACAAAAATAAAAGTTCTTGGAAAACCATAACCTGAGGGGTAATCATGATTGTCATATTGTTGTTCTTACTGTGATCACTGTGATTTGAGTGGTTTTAAGTATGTGAGCTCAAGGTTTTCATTAGGCATTTCACTCTTGCACTCCTTGCCTGGGTTTTCTGACTCTTGGGGGCTAGGCTATTAGCTCCTGATTTTACCTCACAACTAAATTATCTCCAGGTTAGCACAGAGGGCTTTATGGCCTTTGTCAAACTTACTCTTCCCTTTTCTTTAATACAGGTGACAAGTCAGCAGCAGGAGATGGCTGTCTTGGACAGGCAGTTAGGGCATAAAAAGGAGGAGCTGCATCTACTCCAAGGAAGCATGGTGCAGGCAAAAGCTGACCTCCAGGAAGCTCTGAGACTGGGAGAGACTGAAGTAGCTGAGAAGTGCAATCACATTAAGGTGTGTTTTTTATTAGGTTTTCTGAAGAGTCCTAGGACAGTGCTATAGGTTTACTTTGATGTATTTTCATTGCTTCTTCCCAAATGAAAATATAAATTCCTGAAATCTTGCCTCCTCTGTAAAATCAATTTGTTATGTATCCATGCAGTGGCTGTCATGTGTAGTCCCCCATGTTGTTTTCTGGATATGCTCAAAGTTCTCCTGCCCCTGTACCTTTCTCATACCATTTCTTCTCCAGGAATTCCCTTTCTCCCCTATCACTAGCCTGATCTCACCTGTTTCTCATGGCGCAGCTTCGTGCCACCTCCTCTAAGAAAACTTCTGGCCGGGTGCAGTGGCTCACACCTGTAATCCCAGCACTTTGGGAGGCCAAGGCGGGCAGATCACGAGATTAAGAGATTGAGACCAGCCTGGCCAACATGGTGAAACCCCATCTCTACTAAAAATACAAAAATTAGCCAGGCATGGTGGCATGCACCTGTAATCCCAGCTATTCGGGAGATTGAGAAAGGAGAATTACTTGAACTCGGGAGGCGGTGGTTGCAGTGAGCTGAGATCGTGCCACTGCACCCCGGCCTAGTGACAGAGTGAGACTCAATTTCAAAAAAAAAAAAGAAAAGAAAACTTCTCTGACTTTTTTCTTTCTCTTGGAAGAAGGAGTTTCCTTCTTTTGAGTTTAGAAACACTCTGTCTGCATGTTTCCTAGGGCATCTTAGCCTTTTGTGATCGTGTTTATGTTCCCTGCCTCACCACTCAACAAGGTACTAAGCCCCTCCAGAGCAGGAGCCATGTCTCAGTCAGGCTTTTCTCTCTATAGCACATTGCCTTGCTTATAGTAATGTTGCAAATATATTTAGATGAAGAGAATATGTTACTTTCTTCTATTATGTAGAAATAGGTTTCTGCAAAATATAATGCTGTTCTTGACATAAAAGGCAAAAATGAGCTTGTTTCCAAATTAGAATTTCTATGAAATAAAACAATAAATAACAGAACTTATTTTGAAGTAATTTTCATTTACAGTCACAGGAGGGGGTAACTTTTTTTTTTTTTCAAACACAGGAAGTAAAATCTCTTCTGGAAGAACTGAGTTTTCAGAAAGGAGAACTGAACGTTCAGATTAGTGAAAGAAAAACTCAGCTTACACTTATAAAGCAGGAAATTGAAAAAGAGGAAGAAAATCTTCAGATTGTTTTAAGACAGATGTCTAAACATAAAACTGGTAAGTTTAAAGGAAAACAATCATACAAAGTTTGAGGTTGGAAATGTCTGTGTATTACAAGTCACAGAAAAAAATAAGAAATGGCCAAACTGTAAAGTTTAACCTTACTACTAATAAGCAAAGAAAGCAGGTTATAAAAGGCATATGATGTTATTTTCTGCCATTTTAATTGATAAACTTTATTTAAAAGCAAAACAATCATGCTTATTGCTGATCAGAGTGTGCTGAAAGAAGAGCACGCACAGTCTATCAATTGAGATATAAACTGAAACAATCTCCCAGTGTTTCAAGACTCTTAAAATTCACACCTGTTGAACCAGTCAGCCCATTTCTACTCCTCCAGAAAGGGCAAGTGTGTACATCACAGCAATATTTATAATGACAAAATTTGGAAACAGGCTGGGTGTGATAGTTCATGCCTATAATCCCAGCTCTTTGGGAGGCTGAGGCAAGAGGATTGCTTGAGCCCAGGAATTCAAAACTACCTGGGCAATGTAGTGAGACCCCATCTCTACAAAAATACTCAAAAATTAGTGATACACATTGATGTGCACCTGTAGTCTCAGCTATTCGGAAGGCCAAGCAGGGAGGATCCCTTTAGGAGGTCAAGGCTGCAGTGAGCTATGATTATGCCACTATGCTCCAGCCTGGGAAACAGAGGAAGACCCTGTTTCACCATACCCCCTGCAAAATTGGAAACAGATGACCAATTTAAAAGTCATATTTTTAACATTTAATGACATACAAACATGCCCATGAGAAGAATGAAAAAAGTGGGTAAAAAATGAATATGGAGTATATAGTCCCAGTTTATTTTAAAATATGTGAGTGTGTGTGTGTGTGTGCGCGCGCGCGCATGCATTCTTGGAACATCAAAATGCTATTGTAATAGTGATTTGGGGTGGTGAAATGATGGTGGGTTTTTATTTTTTTCTCCTACGCTTTTTTTTGTATTTTCCAACTTTTCTACAATAAGCAAGTATCTCTATATTCAGAAAAAAAAGTTAATATTTAAATATCTGTATTTCAAAGGCCAAAAAATTGTTATGTAAATCTCAGTCTGTATTTCAAAGTATTTTTAACTTATTTTGATCAATTTTATATAAAATGCTTTTAGTTGATTCTTTTATGTAGAAACAAATGCTTTGGAACCAGATCTTTGTTAATTAAATGTTTTTGTTAAAATGTTTGTCTGTTTATTTATTTATATAGAGATGGGATCTTGCTCTGTCAACCAGGCTAGTCTCAAACTCCTGGGCTCAAGCAATCCTTACACCTCAGCCTGCCAAATGGCTGGGATTACAGGCGAGTGCTTCTGCACCTGGCTTGTTAAAATGTTTTAAACAAATTAAATAGTATGTAACAATACTTTTAGAGAATTTTTTATTAAGAATAAAATTAGCACCATTAATTCAGCGCAACAGAATTTTTAAAATTATCTTGTATTAGTCAATAGCATTGTTTTCTGTTTCATTTTGTAAATGTTTTCCAAGTTCATTTAATATCATGGACCATGCTTTGTTTCTATCCCTTAGAACTAAAGAATATTCTGGACATGTTGCAACTTGAAAACAATGAGCTACAAGGTTTGAAGCTACAACATGACCAAAAGGTATCTGAATTAGAGAAGACTCAGGTGGCAGTGCTAGAGGTAATGAACAAAGCCATTGTACCCTTAAGAAACTGAGGTCTTTCTCATGTAGGATATTTGAGTCCTCTTTTATCTGATTTAGGAGAAACTGGAGTTAGAGAATTTGCAGCAGATAGCCCAGCAGCAGAAAGGGGAAATAGAGTGGCAGAAGCAGCTCCTCGAGAGGAATAAACAAGAAATAGAACGAATGACTGCTGAGTCCCGAGCTTTACAATCGTGTGTTGAGTGTTTGAGCAAAGAAAAGGAAGATCTCCAAGAGAAATGTGACATTTTGGAAAAAAAGTTGGCACAAACCAAAAGGTGAGAGCAAGAACAAATAAGCTTGCAGGATCACTTCTTCAGGCCAAGACATTATAAACATGCTATAAAAAATTTGGAAAATAGAGAAAAGGATAAAATACACCACAAACTTGGTATCATAATACATTTTGCCAGTTGCATTGTTTGGTGAATTTCCTTCTAGCTTTTTTTTTTTCCTCAAAAGCATTTTTAAAAAATCTATTGTGCTTTTTTTAAGTAAAATAATACATGCTGGAAATAAATGGAGATATATATCTTGTTCATGGACCAGAAGACAGCATTGTTAAAGATTTAGTTCTCTTCAAATTGATCTCTAGATTCAAAACAGTTACAATTAAAATCTTAATAGCCTTTTCTTGTGGAAATTGACAAGCTGGTTCTGAAATTATATGAACCTAGAATTGAATTATTCTAAGACCTACAATAGAATTTATACAGTTTTTTAGGTATGACACCAAAACAACTTTTAGAAAGTAGAACAAAAATTTAGGACTAACACTACCTGATTGCAATACTTTTATAAACCTGTAGTAATCAAAACACTGTGGTATTAGTATAAAGATGAACACATAGATCAAAGGAATAGAATAGAAAGTCTAGAAATAAACTGACATATATGTGAACAACTGATTTTGATGAAGATACAAAGGCATCTTTTTCAGTAGAGAAAAGATGGTCTTTTAGAAAAATGTTGCTGAAACAATTGGATATACAAAACCAAAAAAAGAACCTCAATTCATACCTCACTCTGTATAGTATATAAATATTAATTTAACATGAGGCCAGGCACGGTGGCTTATGCCAGTAATCCCAGCATTTTGGGAGGCTGAGGCAGGAGGTTCACTTGAGCCCAGGAGTTTGAGACCAGCCTACACAATTAGAAAGACCTTGTGTCTGCAAAAAAGAAAAAAAAAAAAAAAGAAAAATAGCCAGGTTGGGAAGCTGAGGTGGGAGAATTGTTTGAGCCTGGGAGGTCGAGGCTACAGTGAGCCATGATGATACCACTGCACTCCAGCCAGGATGACAGAGTGAGACCCTGTCTCAAAAAATATGTATATATACACATATTTATTTTTATGTTTATATATAGGACCATAATCATATATGTAAAACCTAAATATAAAACTTCTAGAAGAAAACATAAAACATAGTAGAAAACTTTTGTGACCTTAGAGTGGGCACAAATTCTTGGTATGACACCAAAAGCATGATCCATAAAATAATTAATTGATACAATTAGACTTCAAAATTTAAAACATCTGCTCCTCAAAAGACACTGTTAAGGTAATGAAAAGATACGTCACAGGTTGGGAAAAAATATTTGCAACCCATGTATCTGATAAAGGACTTGTGTTCAGAATACATATATAAAGAACTCTCAAAACTCAATAAGAAAATAACCCAATTATTTAAATGGGCAAAAGATTTGAACAGACATTTCATTACAGAAGATAAATGGATGGCAAATAAGCACATGAAAAGATACGCAGGATCATTAATCATTAGGGAAATGCAAATTAAAACCACAGTGAGATATCACTACACACCTATTAGAACAACAGCCATACCAAATGTTAATATTAACCAGGAACTTTCTTTTTTTTCTTGAGACGGGAGTCTCTGTCACCCAGGCTGGAGTGCAGTGGCTCACTGCAAGCTCTGCCTGCCAGGTTCACGCCATTCTCCTGCCTCCATTTCCAGAGTAGGTGGGACTACAGGCACCCATTACCATGCCCGGCTAATTTTTTGTATTTTTAGTAGAGACGGGGTTTCACTGTGTTAGCCAGGATGGTGACGATCTCCTGACCTCGTGATCCGCCCGCCTCGGCCTCCCAAAGTGCTGGGATTACAGGCGTGAGCCACCGCATCCGGCCAGAACTTTCATATATGATTGAGGGGCATGTAAAATGGTATTAAGTAACTGTTTAACTTTGGAAGACAGTTTAACAGTTACTTAAAAATCAAACATACACTACCGGAAGATCTAGCCATTCCACTCCTAGGTATTATATTTATTCAAGAGAAATGAAAGCATATTTCTACACAGTGTATATACTAATGTTCATGACAGCCTTATTTGTAATAGCCAAAGACTAGAAATGACCCAAATGTCTATCACCTGGTAAATAGAAACAAATTGTGGTATATCCACACTGTAGAATACTACTCAGCAATAAGAAGGGAATGAAGTATTGATAGACACAACATGGATGAATCTCAAAGTAACTACACTGTGTGAAAGAAGCCAGACCAAAAGCAAGTTCATACTGTATGACTCCCTTTATATACTACAATACATGCTCATGCATGTCTGCTATATGAACAGATCCTACTGTACATACAATCGTTTTCTACTTTTTTTTATTGTCACAGCTCCATTTTTATCAGATTTTTGGAATTCTGAATGTTATCCATGTTTTTAATCTATGATTTTTATAAAACTTCAATTTAATGAGTCATTTGAAAAAAGTCTCCACTTAGCTGATAAGATTTTGAAAATGAGTTGTCTTAAATTTCGTGAAGATTTATAATCTTTTATACTTTCCATAACTGTATGTTGTGAAAGGATAACACTGTTCCTCAGTCATCTCCTGTGTGTGCTTGAATATTTTATATTTGACAGTCTTACTTATTCTCTGTGGTAGGGTTTTAGCAGCAGCAGAAGAAAATAGCAAAATGGAGCAATCAAACTTAGAAAAGTTGGAATTGAATGTCAGAAAACTGCAGCAGGAACTAGACCAACTAAACAGAGACAAGTTGTCACTGCATAACGACATTTCAGCAATACAACAGCAGCTCGAAGGTATAAGGCAGCAGAACAGTGAAAGTGTGATTTCCTTGCCCTTTGTTAGTTTCTTTGTTTGATTTTTCGTATGGCAGAAGTAATTCCTGCTAAGGAGCATGGAGTTTCTTTCTAAAATTAGATTGTGGTAATGGTTGCACAACTCGGAAAATACTAAAAGACTTTGAATTACACACTTTAAATAGGACATAATATGTGCATTTTATCTCAAAGTCAGTTTAAAAAAAAAACAAAAAACACCTAATTCATCTTCCTTAGAGAACAATTTTAAAACATAGTAAAAAGAAATAAAAATTGCTGTTTACCTCACTCCTCATAGATTCCTAGCAACAGTTTGGTGAATATCCTTACAGATTTTTCCTAGGGGTGTGTGTCTAGTTTGAAAAGCAAAGATGTAAATAATGAAGATTTTAAAATTATCAAATGTTTATAAATATGATAATTTATTTAGAAATTGCTGAGTAATTCTATCTAATAATATATTTGTTGAACATTTTTTATGTCCTTGATATTTCATTTTCTCGTTTAATCCTCATAACATTTTTATGAGATAAAAGTTATTTTACTCATTTGTAAATAAGGAAACCGAAGCTTAGTTTTCTTGTGACTGCTTAAATGAGAAGTGATTTTCTAGAAGTCACACAGCTAGTAATTGACAAAGCCAGTATAGATATAAAATTTATTCCCAAATTGCCTTCCTGAAAGCTTAAGTTTCTATTTCTACCAGCAATGCAGAAGGTAGCTGTTTTTAAACTATGCACCTAACATTATCTGTAATTTTTTCGTTGTGAGAGTTTGAACATGAAAATCTTTAAAAACCTGAGCTCCAAGCCCAAATGTGGATTGTGCATATAACTCTCTTTTGGCCTTTAATGAGATAGTGTGGCATAGTCATACATGTAACAGAAGTAAGCGTAAAATAACTTCTCTACTTTTTGGGAATGCTAATGGGAATCTGTATGTACGTATGTATTTCTTATTTCATGAGAATGTCATTTCTGTAGAAAAACAAGAAGCAGTAAACTCACTGCAGGAGGAACTAGCTAATGTCCAAGACCATTTGAACCTAGCAAAACAGGTAAGGTTAACAAATGTAATATTCTAGTAGTATACTGAGGGTATGCAGACAATTGGTTTAAATAACAAGGAAATCAAGTAGGCTGGTTCCTCTTCACAACAGCAGATACTCTAGGGCCATTTCTATATAACATAACCGTCACATAAATAAAAGTTTTGGTGGAGAGCAGTGGTTTGCTAATTTATTTTAGCCTTAGAACTCTTGATACAAACAAAGTTTTACTCAAAGCTAGTAAGTAGGGTGGTGGCTAGACCAGAGCCCAGCAGCAGTCTCTCAGCAGCCCTTCTTGGGGCTTCAGGGACCAGATGGATCATCTCTAATCCATGGCACAGATGAGGACTTTAAAGGCTGGGCTTAGATTTGATTACTCCTTGAGCCATAGAGTAACCGTCAAATCTGGGCCTCTATCTTGTCAGATACTGAATATAGCAGATTTTTGACCCTTATACTTCTAATGATTTTCTTAAAGGGAATTCAGTGTTGTCCTGTGAGACTAGTGCTGTAATTCAGAGCACTTCAGGCGAGTTCTAGACCTTAGTTTCTATTATGTAAATTAAGAGTTATGCCAGGTGCGGTGGCTTGCACCTGTAATCCCAGCACTTTGGGAGGCTGAGGCGGGCAGATCACCTGAAGTCGGGAGTTCAAGACTAGCCTGACCAACATGGAGAAACCCCATCTCTACTAAAAATACAAAATTAGCTGGGTGTGGTGGCGCATGCCTGTAATGCCAGCTACTCGGGAGGCTGAGGCAGGAGAGTCACTGGAACCCGAGACCTGGAGGTTGCCGTGAGCCGGCATTGCATCATTGCACTCCCGCCTGGGCAACAAGAGCGAAGCTCTGTCTCAGGAAAAAAAAAAAAAACAGTTACATTAGACACAGGCTAGGTATGGTGGCTCATGCCTGTAATCCCAGCACTTTGGGAGGCCAAGGCAGGTGGATCACTTGAGGCCAGGAGTTCGAGATCAACCTGGCCAACATGGTGGAACCCCATTTCTACTAAAAAGACAAAAAGTTAGCTGGGCATGGTGGCATGTGCCTGTAGTCCCAACTACTCAAGAGGCTGAGATGGGAGGATTGCTTGAACCTGGGAGGCGGAGGTCACAGTGAGCCAAGATCATGCCACTGCACTCCAGCCTTGGCAACAGAGCAAGACTGTCAAAATAAATAAATAAATAAAATAAAAGTTGGATTAGACATCTAAATTCTCTTGTACCTATAAGTTTATTGAGATAATAAAGGAAATAAACTTTTATGCCTCTCATTCTGTCAGACTTAGTAGATACTGGATTGGCACCTGGCCACCTCTAGTAAAGATGGCTTTATTAGTAGTTTCCACTTGTTCTTTCACCTAAAGGACCTGCTTCACACCACCAAGCATCAGGATGTATTGCTTAGTGAGCAGACCCGACTCCAAAAGGACATCAGTGAATGGGCAAATAGGTTTGAAGACTGTCAGAAAGAAGAGGAGACAAAACAACAACAACTTCAAGTGCTTCAGAGTGAGATTGAAGAAAACAAGCTCAAACTAGTCCAACAAGAAATGGTACTACACATTTATGACTTTATATAAAAGAAGCATTTTGTGGCTCATGTGAGCCTATTTTTCCCCTGGCAGAAAGCTGCTGAGAAATACCCCCATGGGACTGTGTGTCGCTTAACTGCCCTGTGTAGCCATGGGTGGCGTTTACACCAACTATGTGACTTAGAGACCTTTAATGATCATAGAACATCAGTCCTGTAAAGATACTTAATGGCCACATGCCATTTGCTGCTTTAATCCCCTCCTCACATGCTGGCCAGACAGCTTCCCAAGCCCTCTTGATCACCTCTGTAATGGAGTTGTCCCTGTGGGCTGTCTTCTACTTTCTTTTGAACTGGAATCTGTCTCATGTCCATGCAGGTTCTCTGGGACACTATTTGTTGTTTTATGACTAATCAAGATTACTCTTTATTAAGATATTTCAGAGACTCCAGAAAGAGAGAGAAAGTGAAGAAAACAAATTAGAAACCAGCAAAGTGACACTGAAGGAGCAACAGCACCAGCTGGAAAAGGAATTAACAGACCAGAAAAGCAAACTGGACCAAGTGCTCTCAAAGGTGCTGGCGGCTGAAGAGCGTGTTAGGATTCTGCAGGAAGAGGAGAGGTGGGGTGAGAGCCTGGAGAAGACGCTCTCCCAAACTAGTATGTATTCTGGAACTTCTCACTGGGAGATGGGGTATGGGTTGGCTCTGCTGGTTGTCTTGCAAAAGTATTTAAAGATATCCAGACCCCAGCCAGAGCCAGGAGAGGAAGCAGGAGAAGTTAAAGCAGGAGGTATGACAGCCCTGTGAAAGATGAGGAAGCAGGTTCAGAGAAGAGATGTGATCCTGAGACTGACCAGAAGGTCCTTCCTTGCTCGTATGGTCTCCTTTGAGAATGCCATCTCAAGAAAGTGGAACATTCAAGTGAATAACTGCCAAAAGATACTCTTAAAGGATATTACCTTTGAGCTTTGGGAATAATGATCTCCTTCATCTCAAGTGTCAAAAAAAGTCATATTAACAGTTCTTCTGTCCAGATTTGGCCTAGTGAATGGTACCGGAATACAGGTGTTTGCTTTTAAGTCAGTTTGTTCTCTCTTGAACCATATATAAATGAAGTTCACATGGGAATCCAGGGTAAATGATTGTTCTCACATCAGTAAATGGTTTTTCTCTTTCTTAGGCTCCAGGGTTTAATAATGCTTGGAAAATGTTGTGGGCTTGGGGATCTGAAAGGGTTATTATTCCTTTTTCCCTGGGAACTCTTGATATATGCAGACCCAATCATTTCATTATTAAAATGAAACTTAAAAAAAATATGTCCAGTTCTGATCATGCCAGAGTTGTTGAAAAGTAAAATCTGGGTGATAAGAAAAATATCTTTTAAATATCACTTTTATTTTGTAAGCATTCTCTGTCGAGTACTCACTATGTACCAAGCGTTTGCATACGTGATTCTAACTGAACATCAGGAAATGTATTCCTCATTATAAAATGGGGCTCATGCCAGCGTAGGAGGCAGCTCCAAATCGTGTGCACTTTCCACTGCACTGCCTCCTGTAGAAGGATGTTGTACTGGTGTGTCTCCCTTTATGAGAATCAGTGTTTATGAAAAACATTTCATCTGTTCCACACACTTCAGGATTGGTGCTGGGTTTCCTCTCACTGGTCTCAAAGAGTTGAAAGAGAAGATAGTAGCTGTCTGTCACTCTGGGATCAGTCTCTCCAGGAACCAATTACTTCAAAAGGCACCCTTATCTGGGTCTTTTTCTGGGCCTTTGAAGTGTGGGTCAGGGTAGGCTTGTAAGACTTTGTAATGGAGGAAAGCACCTGCATGGGTCGCATATCACCATTATGCATCTGCCACAAGGGAAGGGGAGCTCTGCCCACAGTTGGCTCGGGCTCTTTAGCTAAACCGACTGCAAATGCTCATTTCAGAACGGCAGCTTTCAGAAAGGGAGCAGCAATTGGTGGAGAAGTCAGGTGAGCTGTTGGCCCTCCAGAAAGAGGCAGACTCTATGAGGGCAGACTTCAGCCTCCTGCGGAACCAGTTCTTGACAGAAAGAAAGAAAGCTGAGAAGCAGGTGGCCAGCCTGAAGGAAGCACTTAAGATCCAGCGGAGCCAGCTGGAGAAAAACCTTCTTGTGAGTACCTGCTGCCGTGGCAGTTTGTGAGGAAATGATAAATTTAAAATTTTAAACTGCAACACCACTTCAACATAGAGAAAATAAATTACCCATCAACACAGTCCTGAACCCAACTGTTGTTATTGGTGTATTTATGCATCATTTGTCCTTGAAGCTGATGGTAAGTTTTACCTGGGACAGGGGTGCAGCCTCAAAGGAGCTCTGGCTGGCTGGGGAGACTGTCGTGTGAACAGCCATTATCAGCACAAAGTAGAGAGCACGTTCTGCCAGTGAGCCTCAGTTTACACCTCCACTGGCGGGTGGAGGGGGTGTTGAAGAAGCCTTCTCTAGACGGTTTTTTTTTTTTTAGATGGCATCTTGCTCTGTCTCCCAGGCTAGAGTGCAGTGGCACGATCTCAGCTCACTGCAGCCTCCGCCTCCTGGGTTCAAGCAATTCTCATGCCTCAGCCTCCTGAGTAGCTGGAACTACAGGTGTGCGCCACCACGCCCAACTAATTTTTATATTTTTAGTAGAGATGGGGTTTCACCAGGTTGACCAGGCTGGTCCTGAACTCCTGACCTCAGGTGATCCACCTGCCTCAGCCTCCCAAGGTGCTGGGATTACAGGAGTGAGCTATTGCGCCTGGCCCATAGACGGTTTATTTTTATTTTTATTTTCAAGACAGAGTCTTGCTCTGTCACCCAGTCTGGAGTGCAGTGGCATGATCTCAGTTCACTGCAACTTCCACCTCCCAGGTTCAAGCAATTATCCTGTCTCCTGAGTATCTGGAATTACAGGCACATGCCACCACGCCTGGCTAATTTTTGTATTTTTAATAGAGTGGGGTTCACCATGTTGGCCAGGCTGGTCTCGCACTCCTGACCTTATGATCCATACGCCTTGGCCTCCCAAAGTGCTGGGATTACAGGCGTGAGCCATCGTGCCCAGCCAGTTTTATTACACTGCTGTAGTCAGTGCTTACAAATTTTTCTCATCCTGCCCTTTTTGGCCAACATTAGCTTTAATCATTAGCCTAAAACCAGGAAGCTCAATCTACCATGCTTTCATCCTTGAAATAAATTTGGGAAGTGACACTCAGATAGGTCAGAATAATTTATTGTGGATGGAGGCAGCTGAGCAGCAATGGAACTGTCAAGGGTGTGGATTTTTCCAGTACCCTCTGGAGGGATTAGTGGAGCCCTGTTCTATGAAAGGAACTTTTAAACCATGTGTGTCTCTCAAAGGGGATACACTTCTAACTAGTGATAGGCCAGATCATCATACAGATGGAATATAGATATCTCAGATTTAACCCTACCAGTAACTCTGTGATGATGGCTATTATTATTCTCATTTTACAGACAATTAATGAAGACTCAGAAAGGGTTAGTAGCTTATCAAAGGTGATGCTAACAGACTCTGACGTGTATATACTCCCAGCTGTATTTGATCTGCCCATGAAAGGAAGATAGAATTTTCCCTATTTGACAGCTAGAGAAGCTGAGGCCCAGATGGGGAATGAAGTTATAGAGCTAGTGAGTGTGTAAGCCAGCAAACCACACCTCCACTTGTTGGATCGCAGAGTTATTTTCTTCCTCCTGTGCTAGGAGCAAAAACAGGAGAACAGCTGCATGCAAAAGGAAATGGCAACAATTGAACTGGTAGCCCAGGACAACCATGAGCGGGCCAGGCGCCTGATGAAGGAGCTCAACCAGATGCAGTATGAGTACACGGAGCTCAAGAAACAGGTGTGTGCCCAGGAAGCCCAGCTGGCCAGCCTGGGGGGAGAGGACTCACTGGGCTCAGGCAGATTGTATTGTTTTTAATATCCCTTCTATAGTAGTATAGAAAAACTGATTATAAGAATGTTCTTTAAGTCAAATCTGGTTTTTTAGCCTTAAAATTTAGAAATGCACCTCCACTATTTGTTAAAAATATACTTTCAGAATTCTCTTAAATTTGACAAGCTCTTAAAATGTTAGTTTTTCAAGGAAAAAAGGTAATTCTTGAGCATCATATTTCGTGTCCCAAAGAACTACGTTGAAATGTTAGATTTTATGCCATAAACAAGTCTATAGGAGCCAAAACCTCCCCTACCCCTTGAGCAAGAAAAGATGGTCCA
This sequence comes from Chlorocebus sabaeus, assembly GCF_047675955.1. Lineage (NCBI taxonomy): Eukaryota > Metazoa > Chordata > Mammalia > Primates > Cercopithecidae > Chlorocebus > Chlorocebus sabaeus. Next base: position 91,282,070 of record NC_132915.1, read on the forward strand.
GGGGGAAACCTTTGATATCACATAATGTAGCCAGGCAGAGAGTATTAAATCAGCTCATGCCTGGACTGGTAGAGTCTCTAATCCTTGATGTCTCTGGTGTCCTTTAGAGCATCTGGGCCATCCCTGAACTCTAGCAGGGGCTGCTGTGGCCACTCATTTGGCCCTGCTATACTTAGTCCTTTGGATGACCCCACGTGGCCATTCTAGTTTCATCTGTGCTTCCAATCCCCTGACGCCCCACATATACCTACCATTTGATTCAAGAAAAAATAACTAAAAACAATTATTTAAAGACCACAAGCCCTTAGTGATTTTGCCTTTGCAAATTTGGTAAGGCAATTAGCAGTAGGTATAAATCTCATTTTCACTAAGCTGTATATGGGGTAGAGCCACATAGAGTAGTCTCAGGCATCAAATGCAATTGGTAACACTTTTTAAGAAACCTCTAGGCTGGGTGTGGTGGTGCATTCCTGTAATCCCAACACTTTAGGAGGCCAAGGTGGGTGAATCACTTGAGCTCAGGAGTTCAAGACCAGCCTGGGCAACATGCCAAGACCTCGTCTCTACTAAAAATACAAAAAGTAGCTAGGTGTGGTGGCATATACCTGTAGTCCCAGCTACTCAGGAGGCTGAGGTGGGAAGATTGCTTGAGCCTGGGAGGTTGAGACTGCAGTGAGCCAAGATTGTGCCACTGCACTGCAGCCTGGGTGACAGAGCAAGACCCTGTCTTTAAAAAAAAAAAAAAATGTATATTGCTCAAGCCAGCAGATTCTTCACTTATAAAATTCCAGTATTAGCATTTATAATCTAGATCACTTATGACTTATTTCAATAAATGGCCCTTTTCTCATTTGTGGCTTACTCTAGTTGCCAGTTGGGTGCCACTGAGGTACTTCATGTAAATTCTCACTTAGTTTTCACATTTCTGAGCAGAAGGTATTTATCTCCTTGTATAAATGAGGTCATGGAGGATCAGATGTTAGCCAACTTGCCCTAAGTCATACTGGTAATACTGGAAATGAGACTGGTAACTAGCTTTGTCTGACTCCAAAGAGATTGTCTTCAAGGAACTTTATGCACGTGCCTTTTCTAAATGAAAGTTGTTCCAGTGAAAATGCCAGTAAAATAATTTATTCAGTAGCTTATAGATTCTTGAGTATCTGAAAAATCACAAGTTTTTACAGTTCTAGTAATTATAGTAGTTGATATTTATAGATCTTTAAATACGTGGCACATCATTCAGCTCAATTCCAAGTAAGTCTGAAATTTTATACAATGATATTTGACACCAACTCACTGTTTAGATGGCAAACCAAAAAGATTTGGAGAGAAGACAAATGGAAATCAGTGACGCAATGAGGACACTTAAATCTGAGGTAAAGGATGAAATCAGAACCAGCCTGAAGAATCTCAATCAGTTTCTTCCAGAACTACCAGCAGATCTAGAAGCTATTTTGGAAAGAAATGAACACCTAGAAGGAGAATTGGAAAGCTTGAAAGAGAACTTTCCATTTACCATAAATGAGGGACCTTTTGAAGAAAAACTGAACTTTTCACAAGTTCACATAATGGTAAGGGTTTATCCTGCTATTCTCTGGGTTCATAGGATTGACCGCCTCCCCCAGCCAAGCTAAAACACAGATGTGGGGGTGCTGGGGTAGGGGAGGGAAAGGCTGGTTCGCTTCCACTTGTAGCAGCAGTGGTATCTGATATCTCCATTTTCCCTCTGAGAAAGGATGAGCACTGGCGTGGAGAAGCACTCCGGGAGAAACTGCGTCACCGGGAAGACCGACTCAAGGTTGCCCTTTAAAACAAACAAAAAACCAGTATGAGATACTGGGCACATTGGGGAGGGGAGGGGAAAGTTACATTTACCTGATGCTTTCACATCCATGCTGTTGCAGCACTGCTGGCAGTGTCAGGGATGGCATGTCTGAAGCTCTGAGGAGTTGGTGTCACACAGTAAACGGCAGTCAGCGTTCAAAGCAATGACTTGTGTCGACTCCAGTGTTCTTTAACCTATGTAATGCTGCTTTACCTCAGCTAGAACTGATAGAATCTAAGTATTTGGGACAGGAAGTAGAAACACAGTGATGAACTATAAGGTTATCACAGGCCAGCGGTGGCAGGAAAGATTTGGGACACTGGAAAAGTAGGCTGAATGTCAGTTAAGGAATTGTTTGGCTCCAAACATGTTGACTTTGAAGGCCTTGTGAGATATCCAGGGAAGGATATCTGTCTGTAGGCAGCCAAAAATAGGAGTCTAGGATTACTGATCAGTGTTGACCTAAAGATGTGAGAGTTAAAAGTATAGGTAGGAGGTTACATTTATTTGGGGGTAATGGCTATATAGAAAGCATGGGATGAGAGAGTGCAGTGCTATAGTATTGAGTGGAGCCCTGTGATGTCCAACAATAGTCTCCAGCCATGTGTGGTTATTTAAATTTTAATAAATTATAATTAAGTTAAAAATTAAGTTATTAATTTGCCACATTTCAAGTGCTCAATAGCCTCATGTGTCTAGTGGCTTCTATATTGATAGCCAGAGGTAGAACATTCCCATCATTGCAGAAAGTTCTGTTGGACAGCGCTGCTATAGACTTTGAGAGAATTTGATTATAGCAGGGGCAAAAGCCAAAAAGTAGTATGAAGTTGAGGATTAAATACCTAGTGAGTTTACAGACAAGAAACTAAGGCTTAGGAAAAAAAAATATATAATCAGGAGACACTCCAGGTGTCAAGTATAAACTAACTGATCTCAGTCATAACAGAGAAGGAAAAAAGAGATGAGGCAATAATTTAATGGAGAAGCAAGGGATACAGAAATCCTAAGCACTGCTAGCATGGAAAACACGGGCCAAGTGAAAGGCCCAGTTAATGACAACACAGAAAAGTAAAGGTTTATGCTCACTAAGTATCTACCTGGCACCTCCTACAATTCTTTTTAAAGATGAACATTTTCAACAACCATTCCTGTTAGCCAGATTTGCCTGTCAAGTGTATGTGAGGAAGCTAAGCTGTAGTTCTGGTGCATTTCTTCTGTGTCAAACCCTAAGTCTTGTAACACTTTTCAGGCCCAACTCCGACACTGTATGTCCAAGCAAGCAGAAGTATTAATTAAAGGAAAGCGGCAGACAGAGGGCACTTTACACAGTTTGAGAAGACAAGTAGATGCTTTAGGGGAACTGGTCACTAGCACCTCTGCAGATTCAGCATCATCACCCAGTCTGTCTCAGCTGGAGTCTTCCCTCACAGAGGACTCTCAACTTGGACAAAATCAGGTAAACAGCAGCTCTTTTTAAAAACAAAACAATAGCCTGGGGTTGTTTTTTTTGTTGTTGTTGTTTGTTTTTTTGAGACAAGGTCTTGCTTGGTACTGTCACAGCCCACTGCAGCCTTGACCTCCCAGGCTCAAGCGATCCTCCCACCTCAGCCTCCCATGTAGCTGGGACTACGGGCACACAACACCACACTTGTTTTAGCAAAGACTTGGTAGAGGTGGATAAGCTGATGGCTTAGGAAACAGACTACAACTGCAGATTAGATGACCTGGCAGGGATAGAGTTAATTCTATTCATGTCCTCCACTTCTGGATTTCTTTATTTCCTACTCTGTCAATATAAAGGGCTTAGACCTGTGAGGCCAGTATGAGTCCTAGTTTAGTCTGTCTCCCTGCATTTTGTAACTTACATTTAAGAAGTTGGAATTCAGACCTCTTAACCTAGGGTCTATAAAAACCCTGAATTTCACAAAGGTTTTCTGTGTGAGCTTAGATAAGGTTAATAAGCATTTAAGAGGAACATGAAATATGCTCATGGAACTGGTAAGTAGTAGCACACGTAACTGTCAGAGATAGGTAACAGCTTCCATTTTCAAGTGCCTATTGTGTGCACATAAAAAACTTTATATACATTATCTAATTTTTACATCCTTGGAGGTAGGAATTATCCCTTTATATAGATAAGTAATCTGTACAAAATGATAAATGATTTGGTCAAGGACATAGCAAAGGACAACAGTAGGACTAACGGGCTAATCTCTCTTTACCACAGAGCAGTATATTTTAATGGTGGAGCCACAAGGAGCTTTTAAGAACTGTTGCCTCTTTAATATGCCCAAGGTGGGCAAGTGACTCACCTAGGTCACACAGCTAATTAATAGCAGCAGGGCCATCTGAATATGATTATCTTAACACCGTCTGTGGTGGGACCCAGTCAGGTAAAGGCCAAAATCATCATGGGCCTCAGGGCAGGGTTCGAGGAGGAGTGTGAGAGGCACTGGGCATTGAATAGGGAAGCTTTCCTATTCAATGGAATAAGACAGCCCAGAGTCGTGGGAGAAGAGTACACAAGGGCTTAAGAGCCAGGTTCAATTACCAGCTCAAGGTGGCAGCTAGATTTATTTAGGTGCTTTAAAGGCAACCAACGCACAATGGGTAGAGGTGAGATTGGTAGAATTATTTAGAAGTCTGGGGTTGTAATCCAGGCCTGTGTGGGATAAAAGCCTGAACTAGTTAAAAGTTAGGGGGCTGGCTTCTGAGCCTAACACTTTATTTCCCTTCTTTTCTGTTAAGAATAGATACTACACTTGATCTTAGCCAAAAGGCTGAGAGCTCCTTCCAACAAGTTCTACAAGGTCCATCAGAACCACTAGACAGTTACTGGCACTGATGCCATCCCTCCTCACTGGGTAGATGTTACAGATTTTTTCTTTTTTAAACTAGAACTTTTAATTGGAGGATCTTGAATTTTAGCAGTTTTAAGAATAACTTTTTCTCCCGGGCGCGGTGGCTCAAGCCTGTAATCCCAGCACTTTGGGAGGCCAAGATGGGTGGATCACGAGGTCAGGAGATCGAGACCATCCTGGCTAACCTGGTGAAACCCCGTCTCTACTAAAAAATACAAAAAACTAGCCGGGCGAGGTGGCGGGCGCCTGTAGTCCCAGCTACTCAGGAGGCTGAGGCAGGAGAATGGCGTAAACGGAGCTTGCAGTGAGCTGAGATCCGGCCACTGCACTCCAGCCTGGGCGACAGAGCGAGACTCCGTCTCAAAAAATAAAAAATAAAAAAAAAAAAATAACTTTTTCTCTCAGAATTTTGTACACTGGTTCATCTTAAGACATTTTTACAAAGAGGTATTCAAAATATGTAATTTACCTATAAGCCATCATGCCATCACTTAGTTAAGACTGTTTTTACTGTTTCAAAAATTTGATTTATCCTTCCTTTTGTCTTATTGTAGGAAAAGAATGCCTCAGCCAGATGAGGAATACTGTCTTGTGTAAATATATTCAAGGAAAGCACCTCCACTACCTCACTGACTTTATCATTGGAATGTCATTTTTTTTTTAAAAATCAAGATCCAGTGAACTAAGATTCTGAAACTTCAATGTAGTTTATTTTGCCTATACCATTAATGCCAATGTTTTTATAAATAACTTGTACATAGTACATATGGGAATAGTTGCATATGGGAATTTAAACCATGCGGCTAAGCCTTTTTGTTTGTATCTTCATAACTTTTTTTTTTTTTAATAAAAACCAGTGATTTTAACTGCATATCTGAACCTACAAACTGGTAAATCTTATTAACAAAAAGAATGTACTTGAAGCCCTCTTTATTTATAGTGTCGAGTTATTTTTGAATTTTGCTTGAAATCTATTTTTCATATAAAAATAAAAGATAACAATCAACTTGGGTCTGTCCGCTGATGTTTCACTTCACAGGTAATTCTATGGAAAAGCTGTCAAGTTTTTACCTTAATTCCAAGTAAGCAAGCTTTCAGGTGGTTTTCTTTTACCTGGAGGCTGAAGTACGTTATACTTATCAATGAAGGTTTCATCATTTGGAAATACATCAATTATAAAACTATTATGCTTCAGATGCCTTTCCTCAGCCAACATATTCTTTGGTGGAGAATCAGGAAAATTTTGTACCTTGGAGAGTATGACCCAGTGATAAATTCAAATTGTGTTGCCTTTAAAAATTCTGAACTACCATAATTAACAGCTCAACTCCATGATGTATATATTTCTTTAAAAACTAGAATAGCAACTGCTCTCACAGTCTGGCATAATTATTCCCAAGGGGGAAATATGTAGTAAGTTTTAAAATATTCTCGGGAACTGTTTTCTAGATCACTAGACAGCTTTTGAGTCACAACAGGCATATTACCATGTTACTATAATACAGAACAGCACAGTGCAGCAATCCCTCACCACAAGGTTTTTATTCCAAAACAGTTATTTGGCTAGAAGTGGACTGTTAAGATACGGCATCAATGGAGTTACAATAAAGATAATGAAAGTGACAGTTTATTAATACACAGTAATTTCTAGAAGGCATCTACTTTCAAAACAAAACTTGATTTCTTTTGTATTTACATTTTTTGTTTCAAGTCTTAGCAAAATGCTAAAAGGCCTGGCCTAGTCACAATTATTGACATCCTTCTGGGACACAATTTTCTGGGCCTGTGTTGAATGAGGATAAATTTTCTTTTCTCTAAAATGCCACATGAACCCTGTACTCCCACATGAAGAGGAATGGAAGGTAATTATTTGGTCTTTTCTTCTGTTTAAGGGAATGAACTGAACCACTCATGTTTTTAAAATCACACTTAAAACAGCAGACACATGGGCAAAAAAGTTCCCCAAAACTATTGTCTTATGGAATTTGAGAAGGGAGGTAATGTATGAACATTAACATCTGGCTTCAAAAGACATCTTTCCAAAGAAATTGTACTACCTATTACGTGTACACCACCAACCAAAAAAAAAATTACTCCATCAAACACTTTATTATCTATAAAAAAAAAGACTTGAACATTGTACTGAAACATCTATTTAAGCGTAAATAGTACTTAAGCACCAATTACTCATCTGAGGGCCGCCTCACAGGTCTAAGGGCAATGAGTAACCTCGAGAAGCAGGTGACTGCACAAGCAGTAAGCTATGGATTAAAAATTAAAAGGATTTCACATTCTTTCCAAAGTGTACTGCCCAGTGTCTGGCACACACATGTTACAATATGACAGTGTGCTCTATTTGTGAGCACCCAAGTTTATTACAGGGGATTACACATGCGTATGATAGAATCTGGCTCCCAGTACAGTCAAAGGAGAACAGCATCAGCCAGCAAATGTGCTGATCTTACACTGAAAATGGTTGACTGAAAACATTTCAAGGGTGATGTAAACACAAGAATAAAACTGTGGCTCTATTACTTAGTGATGGGGTTTTATATGCTACATATGTAGACCTCTCTTTATACAACGAATACAGACAGTGCTGCAATAAAAACTGATGACACATCAAATTGTTCACCTGAAGAAAATAAACCCTATTATAGTTCAGAAAATAATGCAACCAATTTTAATTTAATCTAGATACAGGTACTTTATTTACAAATATTTAGATTAATAGCATTTTGTTACATCAAATGAAGAGTACAGCAGTCTGAATAAATCCTTCGGTCACAAAAACAATAAAACCCACTGTAACTAACTTTGGGAGTCAGGGTATTGCACCTCAACAAGCCGCAGTCTTTCGTTTGTGATTGCCACCTTATATCCCAATGGGTGGTTTGTTTGTTTTGTTTTTGTAAATATACACACACACCAGCAGGTCATGGTCCCTGGGTGAATCCCTTGTGATGCAACAGTGTAAGCAAAATGGATCACTGTAAGTCTTTAACAGAACATACCAATCTACTCCAGAAATCCTATTTTTTAAAAAGTTAAACAAAGACAAAAATAAAAATGAATCCACAAATTAACCAAAGCCTATTTTCTGCACATTCCAGTTTTGGCTTTTATTTAACATTGACTATACAATACTCTGGTACTACCACATGTTTACAACCCAAAAAGATGTACTTTTATGTTAGTGTCTGTAAAGAGGGATTTAAAATGTGTATTTTAAACACAGCAGTTGAGCTGAGTGCATTTTCTATAGTGCGCTGAGGTGTTACCTATTCTACTTCAAATAAACTCTCAATTCCCAGCCACTGAATCATAAACACAGTAAGAAAAATCAACAGAAATGAAGAACTTAAACATGTTTGTTGTACAAAGAAATAAGATTGTTTCTCTTGCTATACAGTATTAATTCAGTGGCCACACCACCTAGTGCAAAGTAATAACTTACTTTGTATCAGCACAAGCACTGAAACACCTTTAGAAACACTTTCCCTTTTATGAAACAATTTATGCCAACATGACATAAAACAGCCCCTCATACTATGAACACAGGGATATCTTATTTCACTGTAGTGTTAAAAATGCACAATTTAAAATCCCTTAACAGCAGACCTGTGGTTCTGACTGTCCAGTTCAGAATCTGACCATTCCAAGAAGATAAAGGTATAAAAGCTTAAAATGTGCAATAATAAACCCAGCCTTTTTTCTTTTCCTATACAGTAAGGCAAGAATGCAGCCTGTAATGCAAAAACGTTTACAAAAAGAGAAAAGCAGGTTAGCACATTGTCGATTGCACAAGAACAGTTAAGAAAATCAGCAGGTAAGCAACAGTGCAAAGATGGAACAGAATCTGCTAGTGTTAATCCTCTGATGCTAGGAGCTTTTTCCAGCATAATGTCCCCAAACACTGCCAGCACCAAGGGGTGGAGCCAGTACTACTTGTGAACTGCAGTGTGTCTATTTCTTCGTGTGAAATGGAAGGGAGTAACATGGTCACATATAGGTCATACTGTACAAACTGGTATTTTATACTGTTCCAATGCCAGTAATCAATTTATTTTCTTCATTAAAATAATATACACAGAATGTATTGTTAGTTCGATTCCTTCAAATTTTATACATATTTACTTTCTGTTAAAGAGAAAAGGATAAAATGGTATAAAAAAAGATAAAGCTATTAATTAAGCACGAGAGATAAGATAAATGGATATTTTCCCTGTGCGAGGCTAAGACAGAAGCAAACCTCGTCAAGAAAAATGCCACCCACACAACAGGAAATTTATCCAAAACAAAACAAAAGCAGTTATAGAACCCCTTCTCTACCATCAGAAGTCATTTCACAGCAATAAACTTATTGGTTACAACAGACATACTTGAACAGTTAAGGATGGGTAGAAAGGCTTAAGATATCATCAAATTAAACCGTACAGTGAGACAAAGCCTTGCCAAAGAGGGAGGGTAAAAATCATGAAGTCCAGCATCAGTGCTCAGTTTAAATCATATATTGGTGACATACTTATCACGAGGACAAGGGGGAAAAAAAGTCTAGATTTACCATGCAGGAGAGATTTATTACTCTACTTGCCTTTGATAACCTGATTACATCTAGTTGTTTAGCAGTTTAGTATTGTGTTAAACTGTTTTTACAACAGATTTTTGTTTTTTCTTTTTTTTTAATTAAACCCAGTAAGATGTACAGAAGACAATGAGGCAGTAAAAAGTACTGCTTTCAACAGACAGAGGTGAAAGGTCAAATGAGGGGCCACGGCAAAGAGGTCACTAGCAGCCACAGCCTTCTCTCTGGGGTTGGGGTTCACTGGTTAGCCGGCCTCCCTGCGGGGCTGAAGGTTTGTGTTGTACACCAGACTCAGCAGCATTCAGATCCAAGCTTCCATCCTGAATGTTCTGATATATTTTCTTGGCAGCCTCAAGGAAGGCGTCTTCTACATTCTCTCCCCTAAGAGGCAATTGATAACTTTATTGGAGAACCACAGTTTTCTACAAAAGACAAGACATTATATACTGACCTTTTGTTAATCTTTAGTTAACTGCCATGATGTCTTCAACTTAACCATTGTCATCTAATAAGAGATTACCAGAACACTGAGCTAAGAGAACATGGAAAACTATTTTCTTTTCCTTTTTTTTTTTTTTTTTTTTTTGAGACAGAGTCTGTGTCACCAGACTGGAGTGCAGTGGTGTGATTTCAGCTCACTGCAACCTCTGCCTGCCGGGTTCAAGTGATTCTCCTGCTTCAGCCTCCCAAGTAGCTGGGACTACAGGAGTGCACCACCACGCCCTGCTAATCTTTGTATTTTTAGTAGAGACAGGGTTTCACCATGTTGGCCATGATGGTCTCGATCGCCTGACCTCGTGATCTGCCTGCCTTGGCTTCCCAAAGTGCTGGGATTACAGGTGTTAGCCACCACACCCGGCCGGAAAACTATTTTCTGTGGAAAGCATACATACATACATGTACCGAAAGCCCTTTCTACAAATCGTATTTGGACAACTACATGTGTTATATGCAATCATTAAAATACTGTATGTTAATACACACCATGACGACTGAGATATCACGTCATTTCTGTGATAACAGAGAGGATACTCCAAACAGAAATGAAATCTCTCCAAACATGCTGAAATCAGAATTCCAAGAATAATATGGTCTGCTCAGCCAAGCATGAACTGAGCTGTTTTTAATCGGGTGATAGTGACATAATCATGCTTAGCCACATTAACACCTCCATTCAGTTTTCTTTGGACTAACAGCACAGCTGAGACTAAACAAAAACAGGTTAGCCTCTCACCACAAGAAATTTTTGACCTAATAAATGAAGAATAATGATGGGAGTGCCACACAGTTCAAAGCAGACATGGAAGAACAATTAGAAAATGTTCACTACTATTCTGAGTAGACACTACCCCTTAAGTAGACACTACCCATTAAATCATGCTTTTTAACGTGATCAGAAAATTAAATTGACCAAGCTTTTGTCTGAGATGCCAAACTCAACCTCACTTGTGAAAAGTCAAACACTGTCATTTGTGAAAAGTCAAACACTTCTGAAATGTAAACAAAGTTCCATTTTATTAACCTGGGTTACCAACAGGCATAATCAAGGTACAATCTTTTAGGTAACAAAAATTCATATTATTTTGAAGTGTAAAAAAGGAAGCAGAGAGATGTTTGCTGTTCTTCCTGCAGTAAGCATTACACATTTATATATAGTACTTTATATGTGTATATACATTATATACTTTTCATATATACGATTCTACTTTGAGAAACTTGAATGTAATTGAAATATCTGTATTTTGGTCATACTTACGTTTTTGCACTCGCTTCGAGGAACAATAAGCCTAAAAATAAAATTCAGACTATAATTAGGATACTTCAAACTAACTCACAAGTGCATTTCCTTTTTTTTTGAGACGGAGTCTTGCTCTATTGCCCATGCTGGAGTGCAGTGGCGCAATATCAGCTCACTGCAAGCTCCACCTCCTGGGTTCACCCCATTCTCCTGCCTCAGCCTCCCAAGTAGCTGGGACTACAGGTGCCCGCCACCACACCCGGCTAATTTTTTTTTGTATTTTTAGCAGAGACGGAGTTTCACTGTGTTAGCCAGCATGGTCTCAATCTCCTGACCTGCCTTGGCCTCCCAAAGTGCTGGGATTACAGGAGTGAGCCACCGTGCTTGACCCACAAGTGCATTTCTTTAGTAACATCTGAAAAAGTTTCCCATCAGTTTTTAGTACTCCTCCCATAGTATTTTATGAAAAAGTATGTAAGTCTGAGGTGGAGAGCATCTTTATATTTGTCACTAAATAAGTGTACTGCTGCAACATAAATCTCACAGAAATAGAAACACATTTTGTTACTTCCTCATTCTTGAGATTTCTGAGTCTGCATTAAAAAACAACAAAAAACTGTCAATCTGCAGTATCAAAATCCCACCTTTCCTTAATAATTCTCCCAATTGTGACCATTAAGTCTTAAAGAAACCCACCGTTTTCTTCAGCAAACTGTTTGGCTTCTTCATATGTAACATCTCTCTGTGCCTCCAAATCTGCTTTATTTCCTATGAGAATTATTACCTAATTTGTGATCAAAAGAAAGACACTTATAACAAAAGCAGTAATTTAAACCAACCATGCAAATTCTGAAATCCAAAAATCTTGATAGAAAAAATAACTGGGCCTAAAAAGAAATCCAAGTACTAGCAATTATCCACTAGACAGAGCTACAGATTCATGAAGTCATTACTACAAAGGACCTTAGCAATGATCTAGGCCAGGGGTTGACAAACTTTCTGTAAAGAATAAACAGTATATTCTTCAGGTTTGTGGGCCTCATATGGTCTCTGTTACATGTTCTTTGCTGGGTTATTTTTTTGTTGTTGTTTTTAACAACCCTTTAAAAATCTAAAAACCATCTTTAGTTCACAAGCCAGTCAGAAACAGGCTGTGGGCTGAATGTGGCCCATAGGCCATACATACTTTGGTGACACCGGGTCTAGTCCAAAGATTATGATATATCTGAGTAAAATTACTAAGGGTTCATGGACAAGCTCCAGGGGATCTGCAAATACCTTGAAATACTGTAAATACTGTAATTGTGGGCATGTCCTAGAGGGGCAGGTTCATGGCTTCCATCAGATTTTCAAACAGTTCTGAGATCCTCAAAAAGTTTGAAAGCCACTAGGTACAATCCTTTAGGCTACCAGTAAGGAAATTAAAGCTCAAGGCAAAAGGACTTGCTGAAGGTCACTCAGTGAGTCAGTGGTAGGAGGACATTAGATCTCAGGTAGAAACCCAAACTGTGATCTTGAGACAAATACTATCCTACCCCACATTATCCCTAGATAGGACTGAGTTTATAAGTAACAGTAACTGATTAGAGACGTCTATGTGTATACACAAGGGGAAGCTGGGAGTAGGGGTTTGGGGCACGTATGCAGTAAGTTCAAATCCTAGGCAAAAATAGCACCCACCTACCTATATCCACCTTGGAACCACTCATATGAAGTCAGGCCAAAGTTAAAGGCAGCTCTGCAAAGTTGTAAGAAGAAAATATGTACCCTTGGGGAATAGCAAAGGGCTTTGGCCTTTATCTGGGGTGGCGAGGGCAGGTTATGGATAAACTGTCTTTGTACATTTATGAGCTTATTTGACACCAGTTGGTAAAATCCCTCCCTTCTTCCCCCTTCCAAACAGATATGGTAATCTAGATATGAACACTTTAGGAATGGATGGTTTCAACTAAAAGGCACTTCAGCCATTAATTTTTTTTTCATGTGAAATTACAGCTCCTGGCTCTTCCACTTTCAAAAATGTGTGTCCATAAACCAAATCATCATTTTGATCTGAAAGTAAACCTTATGCAAGGACAGTTAAGTGTACAACAAAAGTGAGCATTCTTTAAACAGTGTGGACAAAGTGCCCACTGTGATGGGGAGGAAACTGTCATACACTATCCATTAGTCTTTTAAAAGAATAAAATAATGATACTTAAAAAGGAAATCAATTTATAAAAAAATCAAGTCCGGTAAAGCCACAATGACGAGCACAGGGTACTTATTATAAGATAGGTACTCAAAACAAGAAATACTGCCCCGCTCCTGATTCTCTCTGAATCTCCAAATAAGGCTTCTTATCTCCCTGAAAGGGAAGATGTAAAGTGGCATGCTAATTACAGAGATACAAAACATGCCCACAACAAAATGGCAGAGAACACAACTTCTACACAGAAATCAAGGGCAATTTTATAGAAAATGGAGCACTTAAGAAAAGCTTAAGACATTTTTTTTTCTCCTGATCTGGTTCTATTTCAAAGCACATAAATGAGGCAGGAAGGACACAGGGTGGGAAGGTTAATTTTATTATACTCCTCCATGGGCCTTCTACAATGAGTTTTGTTTTTAATATTTTACTTGAAATAGCTATAGACTCACAGAGGCTTACAAAAAATAACAGTGAGGTCCTGTGTACCCTTCACCAAACTTCCCTAATGGTAGGATGTTATGTAACTATAATACACTCTCAAAACCAGGAAACTGACATTGGTACAATCCCCAGCCCTTATTCAGATTTCAGTTTTTACACATTCTCAGGCACATGTGCATTCGTGCACTGGTAGTTCTATATAATTTTATCTCAGGTACAGATCTCCATCATCACTATCAGGATACAGAACTGTTCCATCACTACAAAGAAACTGCTTCTGTGCTGCCCTCTATGTCGTCACATCACTACCACCCTCCACTCCCTTTGCTAACCCCTGGCAATCACTAATCTATTCTCCATCTCTACAATTTTGTCATTTTGAGAATGTTTTCTAAATGAAATTATACAGTATATATACTTCTGAGACTGGCTTTTTTACTGGGCAGAGACCCAGCTCAATTGCTGCATACATAAAGAATTCATTCCTATGTACAGCTTAGTAGTATTCCACTATAGAGATGTTCTGAACTGTTTAACCATTCACCTGTCAATGACCAGGTTGGGAAACACCTAGGTTTCCAGTTTTGGGCTACTGCAAATAAAGCTGCTATGAACACCCTTCTATAGATGTGTATGTAAACCTTGGGTTTAATGTGATAATGGAAATGAAAGTTTCAGGCACAGTCCCTAGCATGATAGGCGAACAATGTTAACTGACTCTCAGTATGATTAAACCACTGTTTCCTGATAAATGCTAATCTTACCACTGATGACATAGTTCTTGAAGCAGGCCTCTACCAAGTGTTGGGGGAAAGCCAAGAGAGACACGAGCCTTGTTCCTGAGAAACTCAGTCACAGCTCAGTGCATCTTTCCTCACATTGTTCCTGGCATACCCTCAACAATATCTACTGAAACTTTACTCACCCCTCAAACACCATTCCTCTGTAAAGCTGCTTTCTCTCCAGACAGCACTGATCATCCTAGGCTCCCCAGCACTGTGCTAGTCCCTCTATTTCTAATTCATGCTTCAATCTACTTTGCAGCACAGTTACCTGCATACCTGCTAGTTCTCTCCCTGCTAGACTATAAGCTCTTCGGGACCAAGGATCCATGTTTATCTTTGTATACTGCAGAGTCTAGCATGGTGACTGGCCTTTAAAATCTCAATAAATATAATCTCAGTCTGGTTAAGAAGCTAATGTTTTAACATATATAGAATCCTTTTTATTTTTGACTGAAATTTTCATTCTCAATTCTCCTCCTCTAGTTGAAATTTTTATTGAGGTAACGCAGATTCACATGCAGTTGTAAGAAGTCGTAAAGAAAGATCTCTTCTACATTTTGCCCAGTTTCCTCCAATGCTGAAGTTTTATGAAATTAATGCAGATCCCTTTTAACATCATAATTTCAGATTTCAGTCTTCACATGAGATCACCACTACATTCATAATTGTAACGACAAACATGAACAAAAAACCTAGGTATGATAAAATGCAAAACCAGGTTTAATTAGAACTGAAAAATAACTGTTACATTTTCTTCGACTAATTGAAGACAAAAATCTCACCAGTAAATGGCTTCCCTTTTTGGGTTAGCTTAGTTCTTACATTTTCTGTGTAATAAGATGCCATTTAACTTACAGTATTTGGATTGGTGAGATTCCTTGCATCTGTCAACCAGCTGCTTAAGTGGTTATATGTACTTCTTCTGCAAAAATAAAAGTTTAAATTTGTGACTGCCATATAATTACAGAAAAAAAATTCAACAAATATTTAAAATAATACTTTAATCAATATATCCTAAAATAATTTTGCTTTGACCAGTTACTCAGAACAGTAGTTGTGAAATACAACTGCATACTTTTCAAAAATCTAGCCAAACCTATTATTTTTAAATAAATAACTCAATATCCAACAACTTTGATAATTACAGGTCAGGAGTCAATTATTTACTCCTAAATGCAGACTGTAAACAGACCAATAAGCAAGCAAGGAACAACACAGTAAATTGATGGAAATGCCAATGTGGAGTCAAAACTCAAATTACTTTGAAATTATACAGATTTTCAATCACAAAGCAGAGACAAAGTTGTATCAAAATGCCTAACCATGACACATTTAATGGAAGACATTTTTGCTTGTCTTTAAATTTTAGTTTCATTAAAAGCCAAGTCACACTATTATAAGCTGGCATACAATTCACCTTTCCTTAATAATTTAAAGAGCAAGCTAACCATAACAGCATAAAATTGACTTTGAAGACATTTATACATTGACAAGAATTCAAGTCCCCAGATATCAGTGAAAAAGTTCATCCTAACTTTGTACTCTTACCAGGTAGTTAAATCATTCTGGAATTCTTTAACTGTCCTATTTTTCTACTTTCTCCAAGCAAGAGTTTAAAAACTCATAGGTTCATTTGCACTAGCCAAGTAAGCTCTAAGATGGTAAACAAACCTAAATATTTGTAATATTATACACAGTAGAACCTACCAAAGGGGTCAAAGATAATAAAATTTTTGAGGTTAAAAATGTTTCTGATTTCTAGACTCACAGAATATAAGTCTATCTTACTCGTTTAACATGTGAGGAAACGGAAGCCCATAAAGACTTAACTGGTGTCAAAACCAGGCCTAGAACTCTTTTACAAATACCACATGTCCTTCAAGTGTTTCTAGTTTAGTCCTGTGAATATATTCCATGATCTCTAGCTGCCAGTTTTCACAGATAATTTGTTATTCAAAGTATATAGTTCTTTCCCAATGAGAACTGAGAAGAACTCCTTACTCAGATTTTTATTGTGCTAATCATATTACTCATGAATCATCACTTAGATGACAAAAAAAATCATATATATCAAAATAGCTCCTTTCCCCCCAATGTTTTAGAATTTTCTAAGTAAACAATGATAAAATGTCATTTTTAAAAAGCACAAGCCTTATCTGTGTTTGATATTTGTATTATTGGCATACCTTGACTTTACACAACAGGTACGTTTTACTACTTCATGCATAAACCTTAAACAAGTCCAAACATTTCTACTGATTTTGATGAATTTTAAAATTTCAAAGCTGGCAGGCAGAGTGAGGTACACAGAAAAGCTTAGTACCAAGATCATATAAACCATATTACTTACATGTACCATAACTTCTGCCAAGGATTCTGGTAATTGTTATTAATTTAAAATTCACTATCATTATAATTTTAAATCCATAAATAAATATTATTCAAATATTAATTGGTGGTACTAGTGCTAAAAAAGTGCTAAAATGCTAGATATGTCAAAATGTTATGGCAAAACAACTGTCACATAGGCTACACTGTCAATTTAGAAAAGCACCCTGTAACAACAAGAGTTAATGACAAAAATAAAAAGGAACTTTTATGATTGTAAAATGTCAAAGAATAATAGAAAAAAATTGGTGTCATGACTGCAACATCAAAGTCACTATAAAGTATCACTTTAGCACCTGACTAAAGCCTGGGGTACTCTTTTCCAGTAACAGTTTTTATTACAATATAATGAACATACCATAAAGCTTATCCTTTTAAAGTACGTAATTTAGTTGTTTTAAGGGTAGTTACAAAGTTGCGCACTGATCACCACTATCTAATTCTAGAACATTTTCATCACCCCAAAGAGAAACTCTGAACCCACTTAGAAGTCACTCATTCCCCATCCTCTGGCAATCCACTTTCTTTCTCTATAAATTTACCAGAATATAAATTCTGGATATTTCACAAATGAAAGCATACAATATGTATCTCTTAGTGTCTGGTTTCTTCCACTTAGCATGATGTTTTCAAGTTTCATCTATGTTGTGGCATATATCAGTCCTTCCTTCTTCCTCATAGCTGAGTAACATTTCATTGTATGGATATACCACACAGTGTTTATCCATTCATCAGTTGATGCACATTCTGGTTGTTCCCAGTTGAAGTACTTTTTTTGATGACTTGAATAGACACAGATTTTACCAAAAGTATTAACTATGCTTAAAAGATATGCTTAAAAGCAAAAACAATATTCTTAGCACACATCACCATATTTAAATTTTATTGAGTTTTTAATTATGTGAAGTCTTCAGAAATGCACTCCTCATAAAATTAGACAGTTCTGTGTAGGCGGCCAGGTTTATTAATAGCCTTCCCATAATACTCTTGATCATATCACTGATTGCCTGGCTATAATGAAGAGCATTAAGGCTTGTTTCCCTCTGTTTTGCTCTGAGGCCACCCAATTCTAGAATTTACTGAAACTTTAGGCACTATAATTATAACTAGTCAATATCTTTATTCTAAGGCAGCATTTCCCAAAGTGTGCTCCTCAATAAAATAAGCTTAAGAAACACCAAATTAAATAAAGTCATACAGCAAAGAATTTCTTACTGCAGAACTTTCCAGAGTCTTAATATGCTAATGAGCATTATGACACATCAAGAGGAAACCGTATAAAGCATTTTCCAAAAGGAAATATGCTTTAAAATCTACTTATCACTTGGTCCCACTCACCCATCTTTACCCTCAAGAAACAGAGTCACATTGCTATTGACTGGCGCTTTACATCAACATGAAAGGTGATCTAGTTCATTTTCTAGCTTACAGTAGACAAACAGTGCAGGGTCTAATCAAGTGGCACAGTTTTCCATGTTCTCCAAAGTCAAACCTTTACGTACAGTAGTTTTATCACTTTACATCAAGTGCTTTGGAATTCCAGAAACAGTCATGTTGAAATAAATTTAAACCTACTGCATGTAGTATTTGAAGTCATTTCTATCCATTTTAAGAGAAAAAAAAGTAAATAAATAAACACCTTCAGATGCAAGCATAAAATTTTTTATAATCCCCCATGCTGGATTAGCAAAACTCTTTGCTTGGCCTTGTTTTGAGAGGTGTAAACTTTAACACTAGAGACTAAATAGAATAAGTCCCAAGAGTGAGTTGTTTGCTTTCTACTTAAAAGAACATTTTATATAAAATATTATTTCTCCTCAAATCATTCAACTGAAGTTGCTTTTCAGAACTGTATTCTTCTATTAGCTTCACCTGATATCTCCCTAAATTTTTCTTTAGTCATAAAAACTTTCAGAAAATATCAATGTGTTATATCAAGTTTTACATGGCAACTTAAGAAACCATAAAAAACAAGTAAGTTCAATTACAGTCATACAATTATAAATTTTAAAAAATGCCTAAGTCAATTTTTTTAAAATGCCCAAAGTAGATTTATTTTCCCCATATGAAGGTTGAAAAAATTATCTCTTACCTAGTGATATCATAGACCATAAGAGCTCCTGCAGCTCCTCTGTAGTAGCTCCGTGTAACAGCCCTAAATCGCTCCTGTCCTGCCGTATCCCAAATCTGCAGTTTTATTTTTTGGCCACTAACTTCGATTATTCTTGTACCAAATTCAACACCAATTGTGTGAGGACAATCAGCCATAACTGTTAAGGAGGAAAAAAAGTAATAGCCCAATTTTCAGAAAACTTCAAATTAAGCCTAGGGGGGAAAATCCACTAAATAAACAAATGGCTTACTAATACTTACAGGCTATAAATAGACTAAAGCTACCACTGGAAAAAAAATTAACAAATACCCAGAAGTAAGAAGTCAGGGAAATGTGACTGTACTAGAATCGGGGTCAGCAAACTTCTAGAAAGGACCAAGCAGAAAATATTTTAAGTTTTGCAGGTCAAAAGGTCTTTATCATAAACTACTCAACTCTGCCACCAAGGCAAAAAAGCAGCCAGAGACAATAGGTAAAACAGGCATGGTTGTATTCCAATAAATTTTATTCACAAAAACAGGCAGTGACTGGATTTGCCCCACTGGCCAGTTTGCCGACCCCTCGACTAAAATAATCTGTTAAGTAAAAATAAGGATTTTAATTAATTCTTCACAGTATCAGCATTATGCCATTTAGCCTTCTTACAATCATTATCTATAACAGATCAATCAATGGTCTTGGGACCCTAGGAGTTGTTAGTCAAACAGATTCTTATCCCAGAAAATATCAGTGTCTCAAAGAAAATCAGCATGTGTTTTTATATATATATATATGCACATATATTTTAGAGACAGGGTCTTGCTCTGTCACTCATGTTGGAGTGCAGTAGCACAAACATAGCTCACTGTAACCTCGAACTTCTCGGCTCAAGCAAGCCTCCCACATAAGTCTCCCAAAGCACTACTGGGATTACAGGCATGAGCCACCACACCTGGCTAATATATACTTCTTATTATACAATGACAAGTTATATATGTCTAAGCCAATGAACAAATTTATTAGTCCTTTCCTTATAATGAGGCCACTTAAAACCTAAACCCACCATTCTCCAGTATAAGGACATAGACTGCTGAGCACTTCATAAAATGTTACATCAAACTTCTGTAGTAAGCAGCACAAAAATGTCAAAGAAATAATTTCAACTATACAGAAACACTTTCAACTATATTTAGCATGTCAGTTACAACAAATTGGTCCCTTCTATCACCCAAAAAAGCGTAGAAAGAATTCCATTTTAAGTATTCCAAATCTGTTATTTAACAAATGATACAAGCAGCAAATTTCTCCTCATAAGATAATCAATTCCTTAACAGAAAGTCAGAGAATAAAAAGATTAAGTTTGACATTATTGTATGTATTTTTAAAAATTATTTTAACATCAAAAATCAGATTATATAATGTGTATAAAAATCAACACTAAAATATGCTGGTATATTTCATTTTATCTGTACCCATTTAAAAAAAAGTACAAATATAGTGAAAGGTTATATTTAAATGCATGAAGTACACTGAAAATGACACTTTTTAAAAAGTAGAAACATGACAATAAAGAAAACTATTAATGTTTACCTCATGTATTAAACTTACATTTTTTTTCTGTAAATTGATGAAGCAAGCAAGATTTTCCTACTCCCATGTCCCCTGTTTAAAAAAAAAGAAGTTTCAGGTGGCAATTACATTTCTCAATTTTATGCAATGACTGCTATATTCCTTACCATATAACATATCATAAGTTTCTGGGACACTTCACAAATTTTTATTTTCCTACTTTACAATGATTCGAAAGTTTTCACTGTGAGACACAAATGGAATATTATTCCCAATCTTTAGCACTGACAGAATTTGGCTGTAAATTATTACTGTTAATAAATAGCCACCAGCTGGGAAGTGCTTATTTTTTAATGGAATTTTTTTACTTTGAGCTGTTTCAAAATTTTATGGTTTTTGTTGTTATTGTTGTTGTTGTTTCCTTTAACTCATGCATAGAAGCAAAAGATTTCAAAAAGTGACAAATGGGGTAGCATGTAACAAGCAGAAATAACAAACTGACTTCTGGAAGCTTGATTCACTAGGTGCCTGTCTTATACTTCTTGAAAGAAAAGAATTTGCATTACATGAAAACCCCAGGAGAAAAGATGTCATCTCTGACTGTACTATACCAATGTTAACCCTTGATGAAGGAAACATTAAAAAGGACACATTAAGTTCAACATGAAAGCAAACTGTTCTAATGTGAACAATTCATTGAAAAACTTGTACTTTCAAATGTAGTTCTATGTTTGGATAAATAGCATTAAGACTTAATTTGAGCAAAACCTTCTTGAAACTTAAGAAAAAAACACCAATTAAGAAAAATACTGTTTTTTATGTATATTACACAATTGATTTGGAATCAAACAATATTCTCTATCACTTTTTCCTTATAATGGAAACCCAGGGGGATCTGAGCGCTTTCACAGTATTTTAGGAATGTTTCTGCACTCCTTGAAACACTGATACTTCCTAGCATCAACAAGCTTTCAAGCAGCCCTCAAGAACAACAAACATCACTTCACAAGGTACCCACCAGCACTGTACCACAGAAATATCCAGGGCCACAATGCAAAAGCTGCACTGCTAATGCAAAACATGAATCTCATAAAAGGAGCTTTAGTTTTACAGTAAGAAAATCAGTCACTCCTGAAGCGGTACTGTTTAAGTATTAGCATGTAAATATTTTGTAAGTTAACCTTTTGGGAACAAGAGTGTAAGTTAAATAAACTTACCAATAATAATATATTTAAAGATGTAAGAGTAGTTGTATGGTGCAGTTGCCATGGTGGCACTAAAAACAAAGAAATCTCTGTTACTTCAGAAGGAAAGCATATACAAGTAATTCAAACAGATCACTGCTATCCTTTAAAGGTAGAAAAGGACACTGAATACAAACAAATATCAGTTACAGTAAGTCAGAATAAAACTGCATTTCACAAATTGATCAAATACACAAATTCTCTTGGATGAATGATGCTTACACATTCTCATGTGTTATCCACAGAAATATGAAAAACCAGTTATACCAATATTTCATTTAAGAAAATATCCACTAGAACTTAAAGTATAATTAAAAAAAGAAGAAAATATCCAGTAAGAAGTACCCTGAAAACTTTCAAACAAAAAAATCTTTATAAATTTAAGTTAAACATCACTATAAATAGCCTCTGCTCCCTTTAAAGTCCCCTTCCCTGTTAACTGATCAAGTAAGTTACTAATGATCTACTTGTTCAGAACTCTGATTTTAAACAGAATAGTATACAAAGGAACCACTTAATTTATAAACACAAAACAACTTTTTACTCTACTTTAAATCAACAGCAAAGCATCCAAAGAGCAATGGTATGATTTCCAAATCAATGTTGGAACTAGACTGAATCACATGAAATTGTTCTTCCTAGATTTTTCAAGTCAATTTTATTGGCATTTTCATATGGCTCAACCTAATACAGGACTTGCAGATTATCTCACTCACACACACACACACACACACACACACTTTTTGAAGACACAGCATCTCACTATGTTGACCAGGGTGGTCTTGGGTCTTGAACTCCTGGCCTTAAGCGATCCTCCCATCTCAGTCTCCCAAAGTGCTAGGAGTACAGGCATGAGCCACTGCACCCGGCCAGATTAACAACATAGTAAGTGCTTCCCATCTACTATTCTAGGGACTGAGAGAAATAATGTCATAAAATTGTACTTAAGGTTGCGAAATTTGAAAGCTTGTGTATTAGAAGATATTTCAAAAGATCACAGCCCATTTCTTGCCCTCAAATAGACTTAAAGAATTCTAATTTCTCTCCTACTTGAAAAGAAAACAAAAAACTTTCCAATTTATTTAAATGAATGCTCTGAATGTGTAAGACATTGTGCTAGGTCCTAGAGAGAAACAAGGGGGTGAATTATAAAATTGGGAATAACTTTCAATAAAGTTTATTTTCAAACCAGCTTTCAGCTTAAGACAAAAATTACTTATACAAATTAAGATTTCACCCCATTTAAAAAAGTCTGACTTAAGAGTATTTTTAAGCCTGGCTTTTAGTGTTTCTGTCAATGTCACATTACACAAGCCAGACATTTAATATGACTGGAAAATTTTATTTACTGAAATTATCACCTTACTATATACCATATTGCAAGCAAAAGTTCTATATAATTAATAACATTTAACCTGTAGAAAGAATATATATTTAAAACAAGTGTATTATTATAAGGAAAGAGTAAGTTGTTAATTACAGTAAAGTATTAATCACTTCCACACACTACAGTCTTCTCACTTAGCTATCTGTATTACATTTAGTGAAAGTAGAAGCCCTGCTACCCATTCCAGTTTGGCATGTTCTAACACATTTATAATCAGTCTCCTGCATCACAAAAAACTCCCATAACCAGTTCTTTCAGCAGAGAGAGTTTTTCTAGTTAGATTAACTCTGATTCTGAACATCACAACAACTTTATTCCCTTTTCCAGGCACTAGGGACTCAAAACTTTTAAGAATGAACTTGGTCCTGAGACTAAAATTGGCCTGGATTATTTACCTGATCTCTGAACTAGATGCCAAACATAAGGGGAAAAAATAATTTCTTACATTAAAAATATTTAAAGATTATTAACTTCTTAACCTGAATTCTTCCCAGACTCTTTCTTTCTAATCAATTTTTAATTCTTCTAAATTCTTTCCCCATTCAAACCTGGGTAAAAGTAATCACTTAGTCACCTTTAAATTATTGTCTCTCCTGTGCTCTTCTCCTTGATTTTTCCTAATTTCTTTCCCTCTTCGAACTAAAGGTTGTAGCTGTACATACTTTGCTCCTTCTATTTTATGTTAAAGCTATGACTTCTAACAATCCCAAATTTCTACTTCAAATGCTTTAAAGACTAATCATAAAATTATGACCCAATTTTAGTTGTACTAATTTGTGTACTTGCTAATTATCACACTTTCATTAAATGTGAGATAACTAATTTTGAAAATGTATCTTAAAATTACAAACATTCATAGAGTGGAAACTATTTCCAAATAAAAGAAATGATCACTATTTCAGATTGAATACCAGGGCTCTGTCTCACCTCACCACACATTTTTCTTGCTTGTTTCTTTAAAAATTACAAATAAAAACCATAAAAGCAGAATTAAAAGAAAACTACTCAAACTTACTAATTTCAGTAAACAAAGGCAGAAAACATCTAACACTGTAGCCATCAACACTCACAACAGGTCTTCCCTTTCTTATTCTAAGAAGATACGGTCTAGGTTTACATATATTCCCATTGTTGACTGATATTAATACATTTCAGTCAAAAGTATTTGCAGTAGAATTATATTCAAATACTAAATATGCTTAATGTTGCTTTAACAAAAGATTTCTCAGTCTCATTTCTTGAACATGAAACCATTGTTAAGGTGAGGAATACATTTTTACCTAACTTTGGACGGGAAGAAAGTTCTTCCTCTATTATTTAACAGTGCTTTTGCTTTACTTAGAGAACTCTTAAGTCTAAAAAAAAGGACATGAAAGGCTGATCTAGTTCAAACTCTGAAAACATGAGCCCACTTAACATTACAATCCCCATAAATTTTTTTTTTAAATCTCGGTAATATTCTATAACTTGTATACAACTACCGGGACAATTAAAATTCACTTTATTCCACATTTTACAAAAAGTATTTGAATCAAGTTCATATGTAAATAAAATATCTTTATTGCCTTTAAAGGAAAAAAGTACTACATATTTACACAAC
The DNA here is from genome assembly GCF_047675955.1 of Chlorocebus sabaeus. Taxonomy (NCBI): domain Eukaryota; kingdom Metazoa; phylum Chordata; class Mammalia; order Primates; family Cercopithecidae; genus Chlorocebus; species Chlorocebus sabaeus. The sequence continues at coordinate 91,306,776 of NC_132915.1, forward strand.
AGGCATTTAATACATAATCAACGATTTGCAAACTAATAACAAATACAATTGTTAGTTACTACTTATCGGGTACTTGACATATGACAGGCAATGTGCTAAATATTTTACATACAATTTCATTTAATCCTTACTACTATCGTATAACATAGTTAATTATTATCCTCATTTTACAGATGAGGAAACAGACTCTGCAGGTAACACGTCCAGGTCACACAGCCAAGTCTGTACTGAACCTAGGACTGTTTTGACTGCAAAGATCCCCTCTTAACCACCACACCATCCTGCCCTCTCCACCGTCGTGCCTCCTCGACATGGTTATGAGATGTACCATGTTGCTCTGCAGTATTCACTCGCTTAATTATAATTTAATATTCTGAATAAGATACATGAATTACATTCAGAAGATGCACTGCAGTCAGAATTTATAGATATAAATGAATGGTAATACTAGTAATACTAATCTATAATACTATAATTCATCTACTTACAAAAAGTTTCTTGAGAACACTTGATAGTAAACCATGTAATGATCTACACTACTTTTTCCTATACTGTCTTATATAATTCTTACTTAATTCTCACAACTCTGCAGAGTCATTATCATTATGTCTATGCAAAAAATTAAAGAAACTGAGGTTTGGAAAAATTCACTCATTTGGCCAGTGTTACAAAGTTTGCAAATGGTAGACCTAGAAATTGAACCCAGGCCTGATTCCAAAGACCATGATTTTCCCTAAGTTATTATTAGCTTATTTCAGGCATGTACAGGTAGACTGATAAAATAAAAATCAGAGAAAGAGGAAGGATATTAGTGCATATAAAATTTAGTTATAAATTACCCTTGCTGCCAAGAGAAATATTTACTAAATGCACAGTAAACACTTAACAATTGTGCCATGTATTCAATTGACTCCTTAAAGATATTAATATAGTTAATATTGTTTTAATAAAGGATTTCTCAACCTCATCTCCTGAACATGCAACTACCAGTTTTCGCCACTGTGGAAACATATTTCACGACGTGAAAACATACCATTTTTTACCACCATTTTCACCACTGTTAAGGTGAAAAATGTATTTTAAAATGGGGTATGCCATCTTGTAAAATTCTGCATATTTTTTTCACTCAACAAAATCAGACACATTTTCATGTCAGTACATTTAGATCTAAATGGTTACTGAACACATATTAAACACTAATTATTGTGACAAAAACAGAATGCATGGTTTCTATTTACTGAATCGACACCTTTCTAAGATTACACAGACATATAAACGACTAGTTTTGAAACGTGTAGGTACAGATGTGAAGGTATACACTACCAAACATACTGCTTGTGGAAATGTGCCAACATTTTGGAAAGTAATCAGTATATTTAAAAATCTTAACAATAATCCAAATCATCCTTTGGCTCAGATATCCACTTAGAAGTATCCTACATATACAAAAGCTTCAGTCCATAAGGCTACAGGTATTAGCGCATTTAATGTACCATTTTTACAGCAAAAAACTGGACATAATCTATCAGCAAGGAAATGACTGAATAAAGTACATCTGTACTACAAAATAATATCCATCTAGTTTAGAAACCATTTTGATCGATATGCATTAACCTGGAAATACCTCCATGATTTTGCTAGGAAAAACACGTTGCAGAGTTTTATGCGATAGCATACCCCACTTTCAAACACACACACACACACTCAACCCTATATTCATATACTATGAAATACAAATCAAATTGTGAAAAATACACGGACAGGAGAAAAATGGAAGAGAGAAAGTATTAACTTTTCTTTATAGATCCCTGCACTGACTTATTACAATGAATTAAAAATAAAATTTTCTCTACCAATAAATACGTGAAAAGCACTATGTAATTTTAATACAGGTTAAAGAATACCCAAACAAAAACAAACAAAACTCCCACTCATAACATTCCCAACATTATTTCCACATTTACTGATGATAAGGGGAACTTACGAAGCCAATAATATGATTGGCCTCAAAACAAAAAAAACCAACACTCAATAGTAGAGGGCATATTTTTGGGTTTTTTTTTAAATAGCTGAACTACTTACTGTTTGCTCTGATTTTAAAACCTGTTATATAGCTATTCTACTCCTTAGAACCGACGATGTTACTGTATAATTTTTACATAGTTGATCCAAGACATAACAAGGGAAAAGCAACCCACTAAATATTCCAGGTGATTTAATTCTTATCCTTATTTCCATTGATAAGTTTTGTTTGTTTGTTTAACATGCATGATGTTTTGTTAAAAACACCAAAGCTGAGATGGACTGCTTCTGTGATTCCAACATGAACGTATCTGTTAAGTATCTACTAAGCACAAAGCACTGTGCCAGGCTTTGGCAAGATAGCAATGATCAAAAAAGACAACACTGTCTCTGCCTTCGTGGAACTCAAGAACAGAAGCATTCTGACTTGCTCTTAAAGGCCCACTAAAATGGACTACTACTACCTGATTTGTCAGTCAGGTGGATAAAACTTCTGTAGTTAATCTAATAATCTAATCTAATAAAAACGAGTGGTCAATTTCCTCAACAGTAGTACAAACAGCCCACCCACTTAAAAAAAATAAATCTAACTTTTGACAATATACTTAATGTCACTTTTATATAAATAATGATTTTAAAAAGCTGGATTGCTTAATGTGGCACGAGAAGTAACTTTGATGATCTTCTATACACAGAAAATAAAGTATTCTAATACTGGACCTCTGTTCACAGAAAGCAAGCACTTAACACCCAAAAAGCCAAAAAAAACACCCTGCACTTATTGCTAAAGTTAAAAGGATTAATAGTGAATATTTTACTAATGATACTGTGTCTGAGATTTGCTTCAAAATAATTTGGCAGGGAGGAGGCAAGTGTATATAGATGAAGCAAGACTGATCACTGTTGACACTGGCTGATAGGTATATGAATGCTCAGTATGCTACTTTATTTTGTATATATTTAAAATTGTCTAGATGAAGTTTCTTAAAAGTACAGTACCTCTAATGCTTCTATTTGTAAACTGCTGTCTTTAGCCATGCCTGGCATTTTTAACCACATAAAAATGTTCCAAGCCTTTTTTAAAAAAACATGAAACATCTCTCAATAGCCCGAGTTTTAACATTTTATTTACCTTAATCAAGTTTCCTCCACTAGCACAGTATCTTACTGTGACTATGCAAAGGTATTTGACATTGATAAAAATGAACACTCCAAATTCTGTGGCAAAGTTGAAGTATGCAACAATGATAAAGTTTAACTGTAATACAAAAAAGCAACAACTTTTTAAAATGTAGCTTTAATTTCAAGGAATTTTTAAATAGCTATTATAATCTAAGGTTTTACGTCTTTACAATAACTGCCATTTATCGAGGGCCTAACACATGCCAGCTACTTTATAAACAAACTCTAATCCTAAAAACTCATTTTACAAATAAGGAAACCAAAGTGATCTACCCGTGGTCATAGTACTACTAAACGGAGAGCTAGAATTAAGGTCCAGATTTAACTCTACATGTAGCTCTCCAAAGCTATGCTCCTCTCTCATTCATTCAAAAGATATTAAACACCCACTATGTGCCTAGCACTGTTACAGGCACTGATTTACTACTATGCCAAGCAACGTGCTAAGGGTTTTCTTTAAATCCCATTTAATCCTAGCAACAACTCTAAGATGCAGGTTCAATTATCCCCTTTATAGATAAGGACACTGAGTCCGAAAGGTTAAGTAACTTGCTTAAGATCACTTAACTAGGAAGTGGCAGTAATGGAGGGGGAACCCTTGACAGTATGACTCCAAAACTCTTAACCACGACATACCTCTAGGCATGATCAAGTAAAACTGCCTAAACAGAACTTGGAAGAAAAAATTTGGAAAGGCTTGTGGGGAATAAAGGGGTGGGAGCTGGATTACTGCAAGGTCAAATTTATCCTCAACAATCAAATCTAAATAAAAGCTGGTTCCTCTACAATATTTACCTTAGAAAAATATACGAATTTTTTAAAGGCAGTTGAGATAGTAACGAAATGAGCAGTAAACTTTGCAAGAGTTCAAATCTGGGCTCTGACACTTGCTGTGGGGTCACCAGGAAGGCACCTGTCCTCTCGGAACCCGTTTCTTCATACACGAAATTGAAATCCTGGCATCCCTCCTTTGGGGTTTGTGAGCATGAGGATTTGCCAGTGTAGTGGCTGACTTTATGGACTTTAGGTCATAAAGGGGTAATCAGCTGTCATCCAATGCGAACACAGTGAAAAAGGAATTAAGTTGTAACTACATTATAAATGGTCATGCCTGTAACCGTAGCCTAATTTTTGAGTGTAGTACAAAAACCACCAGCCACAGTGTGAGCCGAAGCCAGTTTGTAATATACCATCATCAGCCAGACACACATCACAACTGTAGGCCTCAGTTTCCTCACTTATAAAGTGGAGACAACTTACCTCCGAGGGCTACGCGGGACAAGATAAACACGTACAAAGACACCTAAGTATGTACCTGGCCCACAGTTAAAACGCTTAAAACACTCCAGTTCTGTCGTCTTCTCTTAGATTCTAGAAATGCCACAACTTTCTTTTCATTGTTTCTAGATGCTCTGTAGCTTCAGGGCCATAGAGGCTGTCCACGCGTCTCATAGGAACGCACCAAAACCAGGACATCGCAAGCACAGGCGCACAGACCCCGTCCCTGGCCCGGCTGCAGGGCCAGACTCCCCACATCGACAAGGACACCGGAGTTGCCCCGAGATGCCGAGGAGGCTGCGAAGAGCTGCCTTTGTACTCAAAGAGCCAGACGCGGCCTACGGGACGGGACCGCCACGTCTGGGGCTCGCGGGCTGCAGGGCGGCGCGGCACGCGTGGGTACACCCTGCGGGGGCGGGCTGCGGCCGCGGAGAACAGCGGCGAGAGGGGGGCCTGCGAGAGATGCGGTCCTGCCCAGCCGAGCCGAGAACGCGCGGAAGGCGAGGCCGGAATACACCCTTCCCTGCACGCCTCGGAGCGCCCCGCGGGGTGGGGTGGGCAGGAGGCTCACGCCGGAGCCACACAGGGGACACCTCCGCCCCCGCCCGGGAGTCCTGTCAGGCCGGCGCCGCGGCGCTCACCGCCGACCCCCGGGATCGCCGCGGCCTGACGGGGCCTGGCCCCCGGGGCGCCGCCCGCCTGCAGCCCCGTCTCCGCCGTCGCCACACCCGCCCCTCTGAAGAGCCCGGCGCGAGGAGGCATCAGCCGGCCGGACACTGCGGAAGGCCCGGGTTACCTGGGGGGTTGCTGGTGGCTGGGCAGCTTTCCGGGCGGGAGGGGGGCGTCAGGACGAGGAACAGGAGTGCGGACGCAGCGGGAGAGGGGGCGGGGGCGGTCGGCCGAGGCCCCGGCAAGTACGCGGGCAGGCCGAGAGGTGCAGACGCGCCGGTTCAGTAGCGGCAGTAGCGGTGGCAGCGGTGACTGCTCCTGTGGCTCCCTCAGGATCTTGCTCGGGCTGGTCCAAGATGGCGGCGCTCCCTGCACAGGGTTTCCTGTCACCCTCGCAATGGGCCGGACCACAAAAGAAGGGGGAGAAGATGCGCGCGCAGCTGGCGGAGCCCGGAAGAGGGTGGCCGAGGCCAACCCGTTAGCCACGCCCCTTCCTCAGCCCTCACCTCTGGACTCGTCGCGCCGCCGCTGAGGCCCGCCCCGCGGGCGCTCACGCCCGGAGGGAAGGTGGAAAGCGCGTATGCGCAAGCGCAGTCGCGTGTGTTCGTCTCTTGGGGGAGCTACTGCGCAGGTCTGCGTGGAACCTGGTGGGGTGCGCCTGCGTCTTGGGGAACTAGGGTTGTCGCTCTTGGAGACTTTTAAACTATTTTTAAAACCAACATTTACCACTTATTGGACGCTTACCGTATACTGGCCACCGTGCTAAGCATGTATTTACTGTATTCATTCAACGTGTATTTATGGGGGCGTTTACTATATATACTGCTATATGCATGGTATATAGCGGTGAACAAGCCAGGCTAGGTCCCTGTCAAACCAACCTCGGAAGCAGGCATCCCCATTGTATCCATGGCGAAACTGAGGCTTGGGTTGGTCAACTCGCTTGTCCAAGATCACGCAGTTAGGAAGTGACCCTGCATTTCATCTCTATTTTGACTTCACTTTGGGGGTGCCTTTGACAGGGAGAAAGAAATGTGATATTTTTCACAATTTGCCTACCATCTGCCATCTTCCAACTTGATCTGCCGTTATCACTGCCCCAAAAGGTTTCGTGCTTTTCGGGTGCAGGGTCACGTTTTGACTTCCTTGGGCCCTGAGCGCTTTTGCCTATCGCTTGTATACACACACATATTTCACACACATATAAGTTAAATATATGTATAAGTATTTAACTTATATTTTACAACGGCATTGATATAAAGAGGACGTACCAATATTATATAACAAAATATTTTCTTTGACCTAAAAGTTCATTTTTTTCTTGTGACTTTAAAAGAACGTAAGCCGGCCGGGCTTGGTGGCTCACGCCTGTAATCCCAACACTTTGGGAGGCCGAGATGGGCGCATCACGAGGTCAGGAGATCAAGACCATCCTGGCTAACACGGTGAAACCCCGTCTCTACTAAAAATACAAAAAAATTATCCGGGCGTGGTGGCGGGCGCCTGTAGTCTCAGCTACTCGGGAGGCTGAGGCAAGAGAATGTCGTGAACCCGGGAGGCGGAGCTTGCAGTGAGCCAAGATTGCACCACTGCACTCCAGCCTGGGCGACAGAGCGAGACTCCGTCTCAAAAAAAAAAACAACGTAAGCCAGGGCTAGTAGTCTGCGCCTGTAATCCTAGCTACTGGGGAGGCTGAGGAGAGAGGATCGCTTGAGCCCAGAAGTAATGGGCTGTAGTGCACTGCATCAATAGATAGGGTGTCCGCACTTAAGTTCAGGAGGGAGGGACCCCCCAGGTTGCCTAAGGAGGGATGAACCGGCCCAGATCCGAAACGGAGCAGGTCAAAACTCCCGTGCTGATCAGTAATGGGATCACACCTGTGAAGAGCCACTGCACTCCAGCCTGGGCAACATGGGGAGACCCTGTCTCTAAAATAAATAAATATTCATTTTTCTTGGCCCCTAAAAGTATTGGAGGCCCTAAGCACTGTGCATACTGCACTGTCCCTAATGGATAAGGTGGCCCTGCCTTAGTCCCCCACCCCCACATTAAATCAATCTTTCTCTTAGCATTCAGGACCTTTTATAAACTGGTTCTGCTATGAACAAGTGAGGTTTCACTGGAAAAGTGTGTGACAGTTTGTACATCTCATATTTTCAGAGAGACCTGGGTTTGAATTCCTACTCTATAATCTAATGGTATGCAGTTGTGCATGTCACTTGATTTCTCAGATTGTCAGTCTTTTCTGCAATATGGGTCTTTGTGAAAATTAAATGGGATAATATGTGCAAAATGTCTGGTATATAATAAGAGAGGGAAATGATTATTACATGATAATCTAATATAGGGTGATATTGAAATCCCTTTGCAACCCTAGAGGTCTAGGCTTCTATTTCCATATTCTTTAATAAGTGTAGTTTGTTGTCACACTTTAACATTTTTGAAATTAAGAAATTTGCCTGAGCCAAGTAAAGGAGGAAACCGTGAACCAATGATCATTAATTGCCCAGGTATGAACTTAGAACTTAGACCTTAGCTAGTAAGCTTCCTTATATCCAATTGTCACCTGAAGGGAGATCTTTATGCATAGCTGATGTTTATTCAACACTTACTATGTACCAGGAACTGTCCTAAGAATCTTGCATATTTTCTTATTTAATCCTTACCACATCCCCATGAAGTCAGTACTGTATTTATCCCGTTTTAGGAATAAAAAAAAAAATGCGTGTCATACAGATCTAAAATTGTTTAGGTAAAAATTGGGTGGGACTTGAATCTGGCCACATGTGACCTCAGGGCTCTACTAAGCCCTATTCCATGTCCTCCCTTTATTTGCACTTGTAGCACAATAGCCAGCTTAAATGCAGGTCCCTAATTGCTGCATTCCTATGTGAAAGACATTACACTTTGATGCAGCTTTGAACAGAAACACTCTTGTGGATGCAGAGTGCCTGTCACATGCTAAGTAATACAATTAAAAAATAGTAGAAATGGTCAATTCTTGTAATAAGTCCCAGAATTTTCAAAGTTAGGAGGGTTATGTGACCAGTTGCAGCATAATTAAGAGGGACTGTCCATTGGGTGCCAAACATCCATTGGGGTGTCTACTTAACTTTTTTAAAAAGCTATTTCTATAAGAAGAGATGTATACTTGGAATATTCACTGCAGCACTGTTTGTAATAACAAAAGACTAGAGACAAATGAAATGTCTATCACTAGAAAGTTGTAATAGTAAATTATAGTATGTGTATACTGTGAAATACTATGCAGCCATCAAAAAGAATTAGGCCCATGTATATGTCCTGATATTGAACAATGTCTAGGAAATACTTGGGGGGAAAAAAGTGAGGTGCAGAAAACTAAATAGTATGCCAACATTTGTTAAACTATAAGAGAAGGGCAAAGAAGACATGTATCTTTATATAACTAGACATTGACGGGGTTTATTCCATGTATACATCTCTTCCTATTGTCCTGGATCTGTTGCTGAAACCCAAACTCGAAAACAAAAAGGCCACAAGGAGCCCACATTTTACACTGAAAGAACTGCCCGTGGCTGGAGTCAGCTACCTTCTAGCAGGGCATTTGAAGAGCAGTTGTTGAAGAAGTCAGCTCTTCCACCAAATTCTACCTCCACTCCATTACTCCCTCACCTATTCCCCATTTCCAACCCCCTCCCCACAGACACACCATCACCAGTAATCTGTGGAAAGAAAGACTGGAGACATGGGAGGGAAGTCAGCCTTTGGGGAAATTGTAATGTCATGGAAAGAGACCCCTTCTTTCTGTCCCCCGCAAGGGGACTGTATCCTTATCTAGAACCAAGGGAGAGGGGCTCCAAAAGAATCACTAGTGAGGATTGGATGTGCCTGCAGGCAGATGGGACTGACAACTCCCTGGATATCTATCTGTTTGGGCAGCACTGATTTGCTCTGCCCCATTGCTTCCTGCACAAAGGAGAACACAGATGGAGAGAGACAGCACTGTAGGGGCTTTGGATGGTGTGGGGAGGGCCTTAGATGGAGAGGGGCTGAAGTTGCTTCCCCTTATCCCTTCCTCACACCTTGACTTTCTAGTCCCAGATTGGAGTAAGGCAAAGAAGTGTCCATCAGAGAGGAGTGTGGCATAATGACACAAGCTAGCCATCTGCTGGAAGATACAGCAAATGTGTGAGGGGTCACCCTATTCCTGGGGAGATGCATGGGATCCTCCAGGTACAGATTCTTTGTCACCTGCTCTGGCTTCATTTCTGCTTGTATTTTTATAAATTGTTTTGTAAAAAATAGATGTTATTTTATCCTTCATCTCTTCTCAGAGCCTAAACAATTAAAGTCATTTTCAGATCTCTCTGCTATGTTTATTTAAACAAAACTAATTCATCTCCTTATTATAGGCTTAATTTTATTTGTTAGTTTTCTTCTTATGCTTGTGAATTTTGGTTCATAGGCTTATCTTGAATTGGAGATTCCCCCCTACCCTATGCTTACATGGTTTTGGAGTTGCCACCAAGCCACGCTCAGACTTTAAAATACTGGTGTCCCAAATCCTGAAGCCATATTGAAGATTTAAAAGAACTAATACAATTTGTACTTTGAATTTTATTATCACATGTGTGTTCTACCCAATTTTAAAAACTAGTATATTTTAATGTAGTTGATTGACTTCCAGTGATACAGAATGTAATTAAAAAGAAATGGTCAAAAAAGCTAGTTTAACCAAAAAAAGTTGAGATCGGGTACAGTCATGGTGATATGGCCATTGACATTAACCAAAAAAGAAACGGCAATTAATATACTTCAAAATTTAGTAAGTTGACGAAGTCAAAATCAAGGGCATGAGACTCATTCGTCTCTGCGTATGAGAAAGGATTAGATTGAACTTATCACACTAAAAAGGTCATGCATAAATGTAATGATAAGTACATTCTAGGCCGGGCACGGTGGCTCAAGCCTGTAATCCTAGTACTTTGGGAGGCCGAGACGGGCGGATCATGAGGTCAGGAGATCGAGACCATCCTGGCTAACACGGTGAAACCCCGTCTCTACTAAAAATACAAAAAATTAGCCGGGCATGGTGGTGGTCGCCTGTAGTCCCAGCTACATGGGAGGCTGAGGCAGGAGAATGGAGTAAACCTGGGAGGTGGAGCTTGCAGTGAGCTGAGATCCGGGCACTGCACTCCAGCCCGGGCGACAGAGCGAGACTCTGTCTCAAAAACAAAAACAAAAAAGTACATTCTATATTCAATTGTAAAAGAAATAGTGTGTCCTTTGAAATAGTGCCCTTTTACCTCCCCATACACCTTATACCACCCCTCCCAAAAAATATCCTCTAGTGTCATAGCTTATGAGGACTTGGCCCATGACAAACAAACAAATCATATTATAAGGTAAAAACCATGCTTGAAATTTTCCCAGGAAAGCACCACACTGGAGACTCATTTATTGTCATTGAAACGTTCCTTTGGCTGACAACCAAAAGTGGATGGTTTCAATTTAAGAGGCCATGTTACATGAAAAAAAAAATATGCATCTTTGAACTTTGTTTGTTTATTTCTTTGTTTTGAGACTGGGTCTGGCTCTGTCACCCAGGCTGCAGTGCAGTGATCTCAGCTCATTGCAACCTCCACCTCCCAGGCTCTGGCCACCCTCCCACCTCAGCCTGGGACTATAGGCATGTGCCATCATGCTTGGTAAACATCTTTCAACTTTAGATTCACACTCAGTGTGGCACACCGTGAGATCCGCATGTAAACTGAGACCTACTGAGAAAACAGATCTAACTCATTGCATGCTCACTCCAAGGCATGCACTTATTCAGAAAAAGGGAAGAGAGATTGATATCTAAATGATTTCTTTATTGCTTTTTCTGACTTTGTAAATTTAGTTGAAATAATTAGAGTTAAAAGCATGTGTGATGTAACACAACTGAATTAAACTGATGATGAAGGTGCTGTTAAGGACTGAGATTTTACTCTACTTGCAAGCTAACAAGCCAGCCTGCCAGTTTCATGGATACAGGCAGAAGATGTGAGACTTCTGAGTCAAAGACAGACAACTGTATTATTCATAGCACAGCAAGCAGCATGAGCATCAGCATGTGTGCATCAGTTCTCTTTGTGCCAAAGCCCCATGGGCAGTGGTATGAAGGGGTACCAGCACACACAGTGGATTGTGTTACATAAGAACCCTGAGCTTAGGGAAATCACATCTTTTATAATGGGAAGTAGTTATATCTATTTTTTGCTGTAGAGGGAAACACTATCTCTATCCTCCAAGCCTGCCCTACAAACATCCTTGAAAAGACAGTCTAGGACAAAGGGCAGTCAGTACCTATGCTCACAAAATGTACAGAGACACGAGACCCATGGAAGGTCATCTCCCAACAGGGGTAGGACTTTTTGTATTGCAGAATATAGTATTGTATTTGGCAGAGGGAGTTAATGAGTAAATGGTATGCTATGGAGGAAAATATATGGTTTTCAGACTCAAACTGACCTCAATTTCATTTCCTGTGACCTTAGACAAATCGCTTAACTTCTCTCTTTTTTTTTCCTTCTTGTCTCACTCTGTCACACAGGCTGTAGTGCAATGGCACGATACCACCTCACTGCAGCCTCCACCTCCTGGGCTCAAGCAATCCTCCCACCTCAGCCCCCCAAGTAGCTGAGACAACAGGTACACGCCACCACATCTGGCTAATGTGTGTGTGTGTGTGTGTGTGTATTTTTTGTAGAGACAGGGTTTCTTGATGTTGCCCAGACTGGTCTTGAACTCTTGAGCTCAAGGGATCCACCCACCTCGGCCTCCCAAAGTGCTAGGATTACAGGCATGAGCCACTGCGCCTGGCCCAAATCACTTAACTTCTCTGAGCCTCAACTATAAAATGAAATCTTTCCCACCTGTGCAGTTCCCTTAGGATGCCCATTTGGGGCTCTATGCAGGACTGAATAAATAGCATTCCTTTCCCTTGTCTGAGTTCTGAACAAAAAGATGCAGAGGAAGGCCAGAATATTTTCTTTATTAGTGATATTGTCAGGTTGGAGAAGAAGATTTTAGGGTTGGTAGCTGAAGGGTGCCACTAATAGTGAACCCCAGAAGTGGGCTGCAAAGACTAGGGCAGGCCTCCTGCTGAAGGGGGCAGGGTGAAGGAGCAGCTCCCTCCCTGTCAGAAGAAGTGCTGAGTTGGGCATGACCAGGTATTCTCAAATGTACAATCCTTCGTCTTTCCAGGAATGGATAAAGCATGGAGAGGAACCAGGAATGTGCTCAGAAAAAAATTCTTCCTCACTGAAACCAGGACTAGGGAAAGGAGGTTCCCCTCTACCATCCATGGTGAGCAAAGAGTGGGGCTTAGAATTAGCAGAGGGTGGGGGGAAAAGAAATAGCAGAGGAAGCAAGCATAATAGTACCTATTAAGAAGGACCCAAACTGAAAGTCAGAAATCATCCAACACTGTAATTGGATTTCAGTCCCAGCCTTGCTTCTTAGTAGCTGTGTGGCTTTGGAAAGTTCGTTAAGATCTCTAATTCTTCATTTCCTTGTCTCAAAAATCTGGAAATAGCAGCATTTAATACCAACACGAATTATTAAGTGAAAATGAGGCAGAGCATGAGAAGCTCTTAGCATAGTACCTGGTAGGGAATAAACACTCAGGAAACACAGGCTGCTAGAATTATTTCTAAGAGCCAATACATAGCTCCTGAAAGTCATTTCCCCAAATAAGTTAGGAAAGAAGAAAACCTTTATCTGCTATCATGGAATTCACAGAGATCAGAAAGTTTTCTTCAGAGTAATACAAATAATTGGGGAGAAGAGATGAAGAATGAGAAACAGGCCTTTCTACACAGCATCTGGGACAATTTGGGCTAGGCCTTTACTTTCTCATATTCTCTGTGCTATGAACACACACACACGCACGCACGCACGCACGCACGCACCATAGACCAGTCAATATTCATCTAGAGCCAATATAATAAATCCCTACTCTCAGGACAGGATATTGCCTTTATAGATACATTAGTTAGGAGAGGCTAGGTTTTACTATGTAAGAAATTACTCCAAAATCTCAGTGGATTTAAACCTTATCACAAAGGCATGCTTCTTGCTCACTCTCTATATCCATAATGTGTCAACTGCTTCCCTGTTCCACACCATCTTCACTTTAGGACTCAGGCTGATGGAGCACGCTGCCTCTCTCTGTCTCTCCCTTTCTCTCTATGGAACGTCGTCAGATGCCACAGAAGAGGGAAAAGAGACCTGGTGAGTGACGTGCTAAGTCTTCAAGCTTCTGCTCCAAAGTAGCACACGTCACTTGTGCTCACATTGTATTAGCCAGAGCAAGTCTTATAGCCTCACATTGATAGAGTTGGGGTGCATAATTCTCCTTTGGGGAGGTGAATATAGCCGGACGTAACCCAGTCTACCACAGTGGACTCCCCAAGAGCCAGAGAGACAGCCAGCCACTGAGAGCTGCTAATATCTGGCTGACCTGAGGCCTTCTCTTTGCCTCAGTTTTGCCCCCTCTGCAATAGAGATACCAGCACCCGTCCTGTGAACCTTACAGAGGAGGGCTGGGAACGCACATGGGATCACCAGCCTGCATGTGGTTTGGAAACTATAAAGTACCACACTTGCACGAGAGAGTTTCAATACCAGTATGAGTGCATTGGAAAGGATAAGAACACATAAACTATTTCACCCCCTCTCTGCCCACAGGAATGACTTGCCGAGGTTCTTAGCCCATAACCAAGCACTGTGTAAACCGCTTTACTCATTCAGTCTTCACAATTACACCACAAGGTAAGTAATGTTATCAACTCCACTCACAGATGTGGAAACAACCTGAGTGTCCACTGAGGAATGAATGGATAACAAATGTGACGCATGCCACATTTGGGGATATTGTTGGTAATAATGGGAAGTTATTCAGCCTGAAAAAGGAAGGAAATGCTGACATATGCGACAACAAGGATGAATCGTTATGCTAAATGAATTTAGCCAGTCACAAAGAGACAAATAGTATAGGATTCCCCACTTATATGAAGTACGTAGAATAGTCAAATACAGAGACACAGAAAATTGGAAGGTGGTTCCCCTGGTGGGTAGTGGAATGGGGAGGTATTATTTAATGAGTACAGTTTCAGTTTGGGATGATGACAAAATTCTGAAGATGGATAGTGCTGGTGGTTACACAACAATGTGAATGTACTTAATGCTATTAAATGGTACACTTAAAGGTGGCTAAACTGGCAAATTTTATATTATCTATATCTTACCACCATAAAAAAGTATACGGCAGCAAAAACAAATAAACAAACAAAACTGAAAAAACCCACAAGTCTTAAAATGCCTTGAAACTTTGAGCAATTTGCCTCACACAACAGATCCTTTAGCCACTATGTGAGTAGGTGATGGCATTTTAGTAGCCTGATAATGCTAATAAATACTTCCAGGTATAAAAGTTGCTCTTAATAATTAATTGAGGATCCGGCTGGGATGGGGGTGTGGTAGATAAAGCACTGAACTGGGAATGAGATCTTGAGGTTAGGACTTAGCTGAAACCAGTTGTGTGACCTTGGCTAGGTAGCTTCCCCTCTCTGGGCCTCATTTTTTCCTATCAGGAATGTGGAGAGGTTAGTTGATCTTTTCAGTTCAATTTTTTTTTTCAGACCAAAGGACCACAGTCTTGCAGGGCAGTTCAAGTAGATGGGAATCTATCCCCTCTGCCGTTCTCTCCCAATAACCACCTCCCCACCAGAAGAAAGAAAAATAGCAAAAAAAAATTATTTTTTGAAGGGCTTTATGAATTGGACTTCTGTTTAAGAACTTTAAAAACAGCTGGATAAGGGAATCTCTGAGGGCTCTGATGTTCTGTATTCACTTACTGGTGAAGCTGTGAGATTAAGAAGAGGCCGCTGGGTTAACCATGCAGTCATTCATCAATGACTAACGACTGGACTCAAACCTAGGCTCCTGTCTCCTCCTGTCCACTGAAGCCCTTCAGTGACCAGCTTCCCATTTTTCTGTAGAGGCCCTTATATTGGCAGACAGGGAAGAAATTATAGATACCTTTTAACTGAGCCCTCATAATGCAGATGTGATACCCTACCTTGTTTTAACCTGAGTGACTCTCTCCTAGCAGAGAGAGCTAGACAGACTCCATTCTAGTTTCTTCATTTGTAACCTCTTTTCCCCTCCCTCCAGGCATAGCTAGTGTAAAACTGACTCAAAGCACGTCCAGGAATGCACCTGTTGATAAGATATTGAGGTGAGGTGCACCAGCAGCTCCTGGGGGTGCACACGGTGGATGGCACCCAAAACCCCTGCATCTATCTTTTGTGATAGTTTAAGCCCCTGCACCTGGAAGTGATTTTTTGTAACTGCATTTGTAACCAATCAATTTTTTAACTTTTTGCCAGTTCTGCTTCTGTAAAAATTGCTTCAGCTAAAATCCCCCCTCCCCTATTTAGACTATGATATAAAAACAAACCTAGACCCTTCGTCAGGCCGAGAGAATTTTGGGCTGAGCTGCCTCTCAGTCGCTGGCTAACAAAGGACTTTTTAATTTGTCTCAAAGTGTGGCGTTTCTCTATAACTTGCTTGGTTACAACACAGATAAAAACAAAACCAAACAGATATCCCAACAGCTACACAAGCAAGCATTTTCAGAACTGAGACTGGAAACCAGACTGTGGAATCCTTATCAGTTGTTTCTCCAAGGTTTAAATTCCAACTCTGCAGTTTATTAACTCTGAGACTTGGGCAAGCATCTTAATCTCTCTGGGCCTCAGTTTCCTCATCTGTAAAATAGGTATGGTGGTCCCTAGTTTATTGAATTGTTGTGAAGTTTATAAATGTGTGTAAAATCCCCCTCCACCATAGCCCCCAATCATTTCCCACCCTCTTCTCTCCCTGCCAGGGAGTCAGTGCCCTCCTGGAGGAGGCTCACAATATAGCCTTCATGGTTGACTCTGGGCATTGCTTCAGTACAGACTAGAAGTTATTTTAGAAGCCCCAGAGCATGGTATCTGCGACAAATGAAGCTAGACATAATTTTAAAGCATTTTTTATGTTTAAAAGTCTTTTGGTCTCACTCCTTAGTCTTTTTTTTTTTTTTTTCTCCAAGATGGAGCCTTGTTCTGTTGCCCAGGCTGGAGTGCAGTGGCATGATCTCTACTCACTGCAACCTCCTACTCCCTATTTTAAGCAATTCTCCTGCCTCAGACTCCCAAGTAGCTGGGACTACAGGTGCACGCCACCATGCCTGGTTAATTTTTGTATTTTTTTTTTTTTAGTAGAGTAGGGGTTTCGCCATGTTGGCCAGGCTGGTCTCAAACTTCTGACCTCAAGTGATCCATCCGCCTCGGCCTCCCAAAGTGCTGGGATCACAGGCATGAGCCACCGCACCTGGCTCTTGCTCTTGACAAAGATCTTTTTCCCGTCCAGAGATTGGAGAGAAAGCTAAGGAGAAAAGGCAGCGTGAAGGAAGGAGAATTTCTTCCTGCCCATATATTTATTTTGAATTTTACAGGTTTAACGTCTGCCCTCCCTCACCCTGAGCTGAGTTGAGAAAGGTACTATTTCTGGTGGGTTCACTGCTTGATACCTGGCCTAAGTATCTACAAGTTATAAAATCAGAAACAAAATATAATTAGTTTCATCAATAAACGAACAAAGGGCAGTTGGGCTTCACGGAGGAGTGACAAATGACTTCAAGCAGTCTACATTTTAGGACACTAGCTGGGGTCACTGGTTTCCAAAAGCTATTGGGAAAACCACATCCTGCTTCCTGTATTCCCTTCACCTATTCTGGTATCAAAACGAGAAATCCAGAGGAGCCGATTCAGGCGTGTTCCACCAGAGGGCGCAGCAGGCCCACACCAGGCCCTCTGGGCTGCCAGAACTCCCAGCCTGTGGCTACTGGTCCCATTCGTGCTGCTCACGCACACCCAGTTTGGCAGCATTGTTTCCTCAATCTCTTTTAGTCCCTCTGTTTTCCCAATCCAGAAGAACGTGAAGAAGTTTTGCAGTCAGGTAGGCTTGGATTAAAATCCTGACTCTGCCATCAGCTGAGATCTTGGCAAATTAGCATTCTGAGCTGTTGTATTAATATTAATTGGTGACTTCTTCTCAAGGCTGGGGAATCACAAAATTATAGACTCTTGGCACGAGAAGGAGCCTTCGAGATCAGCCATTAGAGCCCCCACATGTCATGGATGGGGACACTGAGGCTCAGGCTAGACCAAAGCCCAAGTCTCTCAGCACCTGGGCTGATGTCCTCTCAGCTACACCCAACTGCCTTCTTTCCAAAATTCATAAAACGATAAAGAGCATTCATCAGTGAATGAATGAATGAAAATATTAAAAGCCCTTTCAACCGACGAGCAAGGACTTTCTTCTTTTAGAGCAAGGACTTTGGATCCAGACAAAAGCACAGACTGCTGTATCCCTCATCCAGCTTCAGCAATTACTTGACCTGTTCAGTCTCAGTTTCCTTATCTGAATGGTGCAGGGCATACTATGGGGATCAGAAAAGCACCTACCTCACAGGATTTCATGAAGATTCAATGAGTGCATGCCTAAAATGCCAGCTCAGGCACCTGGAAGGCATTGAGAAAATGCTAGTTCTTTTTTTCTCCCTCCTTTCCTCCTCCTCCTCCTTCTCTCCTTCCTTCCTTCCTTCTTCCTCTTCTTTCTTCTTTCATTCTTCTCCTTCCTTCCTTCCCTCCCTCCCTCCTTCCTTCCCTTCTTTCTTTCTCTCCCTCTCTTTCTTTCTCCCCTCCCTGCCTCTTCCTCCTCCTCCTCCTCCTCCTTCTTCTTCTTCCGTAAGCCAGAAACCAAAGGGTACATGTTACTTCTACATGTTAAAATCTCGGTTCCATAATCTTTCTGAGTCTCACTGTTCTTGTCTATGAAGTGGAGAATTTTCATAGCATTGTGGGAGGATTAAATGCCACAACATGTATAATAAAACCCACAAAACGGCCTGGTTCAGGGTAGCGTACAAAATATATTAATAATAAATACTAGTTTATCCTCCCTCATGAAGTAAGGAATTTCTAAGAACAAAGAAGGATAAGCCTGCATTCCTACCAATTCCAAAGACTTAGTAGATAGCATTCCCAGGAAGACATAATTTCTCCTGAGTTATCCTATGTCATATTCCTACAGAGCTCTTGTCCAAGGTCTTACAAGCTAACCCAGTTTGAAGTCACCCCCAGGAGCTACTGCATTCATTAAGACCTTATCTTTTCTCTTCTGGACCTCTGTTGTAGCATCTGTGCCTTAGGTGGATGAGCAATGTCATCTGGCTGGAGATGTACCTCCTGGGAGTACCTTACTGGGCTGTAGCCACTTGTTAGGAGGGAATATAGGCTCCTTGTTGTATGAGCTTCCTAGGGCTGCTTTAAAAAAAGTACCATAAACTGGGTGGCTTGCAATAACAAAAATGTATTCTCTCACAGTTCTGGAGGCTGGAAGTCCAAAATTGAGGTGTCAGCAGAGCTATGCTCCCTCTGAGACTCAGTAAATCCTTCCTTGCCCTTGCCCAACTTCTCGTGGTAGCTGGCAATCCTTGCTGTTCTTGGCTGGTGGCTGCATCCCTCCAGGCTCTACCTGTCATTGTCACATGGCTATCTTCTCCCTGTGTTTGTATCTCTTCTCATAAGGACACCAGTCATACTGAATTAAGGACCCCCCCATTTATATATGACCACATCTCAATTTCCATCTAAATTTCATCTGCAAAGACCCCATTTCCAAAAAAGATCAAATTCAAAGGTACCAGGGATTAGGACTTCAACATCTTTTTTTTTTTGTCGGGGGACACAATTCAATCCATAACATAAAAGATCTCTAAAACACCTGAAAATTGGCCGGGTTGGTGGTTCACACTTATAATCCCAGCACTTTGGGAGGCTGAGGTGGGTGGATCACCTGAGGCCAGGAGTTTGAGACCAGCCTGGCCAACATGGTGAAACCCCATCTCTACTAAAAATACTAAAATTAGCCAGGTGTGGTGGCGAGCACCTATAATCCCAGCTACTCAAGAGACTGAGGCAGAAGAATTGCCTGAACTCAGGAGGTGGATGTTGCAGTGAGCCAAGATCACGCCGCTGCACTCCAGCCTGGGTGACAGAGTAAGACTCTGTTTCAAAAAAAAAAAAAACAAAACAAAAAAACAAAAACCTGAAGATTTTAAGAGCTCTCCAATTTACTAATATTTATAATGTACATGTAAATCAACCAATAGAATTAACATGGTTATGTTAATTTATTGGAAAAGTAATTATAAGGTTTATGATTAGAAATTATATTACAAGCCATATATTTCAAGTATCATATAAATTATAATTATACCTATAATTGTTTGTAATTTATTAACTGTTAGAATAGTTAATTAATTTTAAAAAATAACTGGGTGAGTGAAACAAAACATTACTGTGGACTGAAAGGCTTTTAGGCCATCACTTTTCTTATTTATTTATTATTTTTTCAGTTCACTGTAGCCTCTGCCTCCCAGGTTCTAAAGATTCTCTTGTCTTGCTTCAGCCCCCCAAATAGTTGGGACTACAGGCTTGTACCAGCATGCCTGGCTAATTTTTGTATTTTTAGTAGAGACTGGTTTTTACCATGTTAGCCAGACTGGTCTCAAACTCCTGACTTCAGGTGATCCACCCGCCTCAGCCTCCCAAAGTTCTGGAATTACAGACGTGAGCCCCTGCACCCCGTCCATCATGCTTCAGCTCCTGCCTCATGGACCATCCAAGTGATCATTCTACAAAGCAAATCCAACTATGTCACTCTCATGCTTGATAACCCTCCATGATGGCCAACAGCTATCAGGAACAGCTGATGAATGAAACTGTCAACAAACACCTCCAGCTACATCTCTACCACTTTCTGAAGCCTGTACTGGGGAAAACATTGCTGCTTTAATCTGACATGGGACAGACATTCACTGGCCAGGCCTTTGCTTGTTATATTTCCCCCAGAAACAGTCCCTATCTCCCCCACCTGCCTGCTTTTCTCTGTTTCTTATCCTTCATGGCCCAGCTGAAAAGCCACTTCCTCTGTGATACCTGCCAGGCCTTGTAATGTCCTCCTACCCCCAGGTTCCATGTACCTTGCTTCTGTATTTTGCAGGACTTCTCCCTGTTTTCTTGGTATTAAAGTGAGACTATTCTATATACCCACTTCTCCCACTAAGCTAGGAGTTCCTGGAAGACAGAAATTTTACCTTGGGCATTGTATTAGTTTGCTGGGATTGCTGTAACAAATAGTACAGGCTCAGTGGCTTAAACAACAGAAAATTATTTTATTCTGAAGGCTAGAAGTCCAAGATCAAGATATCCAAGGGTTGCATTCTTCTGAGGGTTGGTTTTTTCCTTGGCTTGTGGATAGCTGCCTTCTTTCTGTGTTTTCACATAGTCTTCCCTCTGTGTCTGCATCCTAATTTCCTCTTCTTTTTTTAGTTCTGGGTTTTGTCTCCCACTTTATTTAGATTTTTAAAGTATTTTTCTAACTTAAGGAGATTTCTTTTTAAAAATTCAACTTTTGCCAGGCCCAGTGGCTCACGCCTGTAATCCCAGCACTTTGGGAGGCTGAGGTGGGTAGATCACGAGGTCGAGAGTTCGAGACCAGCCTGGCCAACATGGTGAAACCCTGTCTCTACTAAAAATACAAAAAAAAAAAAAAAAAAAAAAAAAAATTAGCTGGGTGTGGTGGTGGGCACCTGTAATCCCAGCTACTCAGAAGGTCGAGGCAGGAGAATCACTTGAACTCAGGAGGTGGAGATTGCAGTGAGCCAAGATCGTGCCGTTGCACTCCAGCCTGGGCAACAGGGTAAGACTCTGTCTCAAAAAACAAAAAAAAATTTAACTTTTATTTTAAGTTCAGGGGTACTTGTGCAGGTTTGTTACATAGGTAAACTTCTATTACAGGGGTTTGTTGTACAGATTATTTTGTCACCCAGGTATTAAGCCTAGTACACATTCATTCTTTTTCCTGAGCCACTCCCTCCTCCCATCCTACACCCTCCAATAGGCCCCTAACCTCCTCTTCTTATAAAGACACCAGTCATATTGGATAAGGGCCCACCCTAGTGACCTCATTTTAATTTAATTACCTCATTGAAGACCCTGTCTCTAAATACAGTCACATTCTGAGGTACTGGGGGTTAGGACTTCAGTTCATTTGGGATGTGGCTGAGTGACACAATTCAGCCCACAACAGCCATTTCTTTAAATTTGTAATTGTTAAATAATTCAAATAACATAGAAATATATTATTATTATTATTATTATTATTATTATTATAACCTCAAACAAAACAAGCCCTCCTTTCCCTGCTCCTCTCTACCCAACTGTTAACACTGCTACCAGGTCTGTTTCAAGCTTTTGTATATATAAGGGTACATACATAAAGATATAACTTTGGTGTGTGTTTTCTCTTTTACATAAATGCGATCAAATTGTCCACATTGTTTTGCATATCCTGATCTTATTCATTCTTTTTCTGTATGTGCCCAGTCTACCTCATGCCCTGAATCACAGTTTAGCTATGACCAAGCATGTTCAGAACATTTACTGAGCTCTTAAGAAGAGTTAAGAAGAGTGGTCATGGAGTATAGGTCTGCTATGAATTGTCTGGCAGTCATTTAATATTGTATTATATTTTAGGTCTGTCAACCTGAAATAAACAGCGGAGAGCCCAGTTCTCCAAAACAAAGAGTTTATTTGGGAATAACAGGGAATTGCGATTTTGGGTGCATGTGCTATGGTGGACCACAGGTGCACCAAAGGGGATGGGGCAAGAGGAAGCTTTTAAGAGAAAGAAGGAGAGGCCAGGCATGGTGGCTCATGCCTATAATCCCAGTGCTTTGGGAGGCTGAGGTGGGTGGATCACCTGAGGTCAGAGGTTCCAGACCAGCCTGGCCAATATGGCAAAACCCTGTAACTACTAAAAATACAAAAATGAGCTGGGAATCGTGGCGTGCACCTATAATTGCAGCTACTCAGGAGGCTGAGGCACGAGAATCACTTGAAGTTGGGAGGCGGAGGGTGCAGTGAGCAGATATCGCACCACTGCACTCCAGCCTAGGTAACAGAGTGAGTCTCTGTCTCAAAAATAAATAAATAAATAAATAAATAAATAAATAAATAAATAAAGGAGGAAATGTACATGTAAGCTAATTTGAAAATAAGACCATTGGTTACAGGAGCTTGCTGCAGGAGATGGCATTAGCTTATTGGTGGAGACAACCACTGTTGGGCAAATGTCCCTGTGCAAACCAGGTGGCTTAAGTGGAATTCCTTGGATAGTTTCTGTTATAGGCATACATGCATGAGGGCCTCCCAGCTCCATTTTGTGAGAGTTTAGCTTAATTGACTGCATTTTGGTACTGGCAACTTTCACAAGTTTCATTTTTCTTGTATATAAAATGGAGGACAATAATATTCATCTCCCAGGGTCCTCAAATTATCTAGTATTTGGAGGCTACCCTACCATTTTGTCCAAGCATCCATCCTGTATGACACCTGAAGTCCAATATGTTTATTCAGTTTCACTTCCTTGATGTTTCTCAGAGTCCTGGGGATACTTCCTTGATGCCCAGATCCACCTGGTGGGGGCCAACTCCTCTGGCCGGACATTTCTGCTGGGGCTCTGTGTCTGCTGCTTCTCTTTACCTAGTCTCCTGGCTCAGTTCCCCAAAACACACCAAATACCAGAAGGTTCAAATTAGGGGATTTTTTTTTTTTTTTTTAAATGGAGACGAGTCTCACCATGTTGCCCAGGCTGGTCTTGAACTCCTGGGCTCAAGTGATCCTCCTGCCTTGGTTTCTCAAGATGTAGGATTATAGCAGGGAGCCACAGCACCCCACCAAGTTAAGGGATTTTACCAGAGCCTTCCTGATAGCATTGAGACAGGAATGATACAGGGTTGACACAGGAGAACAGTAAATTCCAGGCAGCAGTTTTACACGACTAGCAAAAGGGAACTGTTAAAATAGCTGCAGAAGCTAGGGGCTGAGAAGACCCTGAAAAATCAGGGTGTGGGTCAAGCTGGCTAAGACCAACTGGACCCAACATGGTGCTGGATTTGACTTAGGTCTCACCTAGGACCTCATTGTATGCTCATTAACGTACTCAATCACACACCCACCAGTGCCAGGACAGATCCTGGAACACCCATATTTGGTGTAAAAATGAGTGGCACCAGAATTCTGAGAAATCTTCACATTTTTCCAGGAATCTTCATGAATATTCCACCTCTTAGTTAAAGAAACGCATGTAGATGGAAACTGCAAACCCAGTTGCATGACTCTCTCTCTCTTAAGTATACCCACATTCCCTATTGTTTTGTTTTCTTTTCCTTCTTTTTTTTGAGATGAAGTTTTGCTCTTGTTGCCTAGGCTGGAGTGCAATGGCGCGATCTCAGCTCACCACAACCTCTGCCTCCCAGGTTCAAGTGATTCTCCTGCCTCAGCTTCCCGAGTAGCTGGGATTACAGGCATGCGCCACCACACCAGGCTAATTTTTAGTATTTTTAGTAGAGATGGAGTTTCTCCATGTTGGTCAGCCTGGTCTCGAACTTCTGACCTCAGGTGATCCGCCCACCTCGGCCTCCCAAAGTGTTGGGACTATAGGCGTAAGCCACTGTGCCCAGTCCACACTCCCTTTTCTTGAGTGTGTACTTTTTGTCTTGCCATAACTCTCCAAACTTTCACTATTTTCTGATTTGTCACTGAATTCCTTCCCACAATGGCGTCAAAAGCCTGCACACCAGCCGGGCTGAGGTCCTACAGGTATTTGGGGACCTCCTCTAGCTCACTGGTATCTGTGTCATTAGTATTCTTACTATTCTCACCTCTCAGAGATCACAGTAGGCGAAGCACTTCCCATGCTTCCTGTCACTGCATACCCCAGAAGCTGAGGGGGTCAGTCCTGTCAACACATCCATTTTGCAAGTGAAGAATCAGGGGCTCAGATAGGTTAAGGAACTTTCCCAAGGTCACCCAGTCAATGCGTGGGAGAGCAAGGTCCAGTCCAAAGCATTTTCCAAGGTTTGGCTAGAATCAGTGGTGGAACCACAGCTAATTTCAGCTGTTCCACACAAAGACATTAGGTAACTAAACCACTTGGTGAGACAGTTATTCTATTTTCAATGATTTTCTCTTCCTTTTGATTAAATCAAGGAAAGTTTCAGGTTGTTCCTAATATGCCAGTAAAAGTTCTCTAACATAATTCCAATCTCCATTTCTAACAAAGACAGAACAGGCAACCGTATCTAGCCAGAACTTAATCATATTGTTTTGTTTCCTTGTATTTTTTTTATGGAAATGAAGTTGATTTGCTATTGATGTAGCAATAGAAATATTCTTTAAAAATATCAGTTGTTAAAAGTGAATAGATGTACAGAAAAATATTAAGTAAAGAATAGTGTGATTCGTTTGTTGAAATGTCAAAAATTGTGAGATCTGGGGCTTCAGGCTTGGGAACAGTGTACATGATAAAGAGGAACTTAAGCCTGGATGGCAGACTCCATCTCCTGCCCTCTTCAGCGCCGAGGGGCCGCCTCTTTCCCTCATTCTGGCAGAGACCCCGAGGAGAGGCGCCTTGGCCCAGTCAAGCTCCAGTCCAAAAAAAGCCAGTTAACATCACAAACTCAGCCTTTCCATGATGCCATTTTATTGTCCAAAACTTCTCCATTTCAAGGGGATTTCCATCTCCCTTTACATAACAAAAGTCCCCTGACCATGTTCTTCCCAAAATAAAAAAAAGAGCAGCCAGTTTTTCCTTCAAGTGCAATTATATGGCAGGCTGCTTTGCAAGGGCAGTTTATTGAAGGCCTGGTCTTCATTAGGTCTTAAGAGCAGCTCTAATTCCCAGCCCAGCCCAGCCCCCAGAAGGAGAGAGGTAAACTCCTCCCTGCTCTAAGTGAAGACTTTCTACAGTGCAGCTTTGATGTTGCCCTCTCCAGTTCTAGCGTGCCATGTTTCTCTGGGACATGTTTCTCTCCTTGGCTTGGCATTCAAGGCCCTTCACAATCAGCCCAATATGGAGAGGTAAAAGAGCATTGGACCACAACTCTGGACATCAGGGTTCTAGTGCTAGCGTGACCCCAATTTGCTGTGTGCTCTCTGCCAGCTCCCTCCCCTCTTCAGGCCTGTTTTCCCATTCATAGAAAGAAGAGATGGGATTAGGTGGGTCTCTTTCAGGGCTGATGTTCTCTGGTCCGCAGCGAGAGTCTGCGCTAGTTGACCAGCACATAGTCAAAGAGGCTGAGCTAGCCAGAGCTGAGGCCCAACTCTCAGGCTTGAGCACCTCAACCTGGCCACTAAGACGACTTTGATGCTCTGCCACTTTCAATTGACTTTATGCCTAAGTGCGTTATGTCAGAAAAAACAGGTCTGCTGGGAATTAAGCTGGCCTACCCTGCTTCTTAAGGGATCTCCTTAGATAAATAACCAAGCCCGACAGAGTGAGGAAGCTGCTCACATCTGACCCCTCAACACTCTCTCCTCCCATCCCAAAGGACTGGTTCCAGCAGGAAAGTCTCCTGTTCTGTCTTTTAAAAGGGAGAATAGGTGGGTTTTTTTTTAAGTTGCTATAAAACAGATGCCCAGTATACAAATGTTTGGACCATATGAAATGTATGAAGAAGAGAGTAAAAGGCAACTGAAATATTTTCCACCCACCTCTGCCACGATATCCTTTGTAAACATTTTTGTGTTCATTCTTTCAAGTTTTCTCTACGAAATAGAAAGACAAAAATCTTTTTAATGAAGATAGGATCATACTAGAAATACAGTTACAATTTTTAAAAGGTAAAATCATGACTCTTAAAGAAATATAAAATGAGTGCTTGTCAAAGATTTTATTTTACTCGGTTATTAATGAAATAATATATTAAAGCCAGTTCAAAGGAGAATCTGATTAACAGACAAGTATATATATGCAATCAAGAATGCAGAAATAAATTTGATAGTAGATGAAAAACTGGTTATTATTTTTAGGGCAATAAAATGCGATGTTTGGAATTGTCTCTGTACGTTTATTTATTGTACATGTATGGGACAAAATTTGCATTTCTATGGGCAAGGATAATTTGCATTACAATTACCTCTAGGGGGCGTATCTGAATCCCACCAAAATATGTTAGCAGTGGTGAATCCATATGGGTCTGCAGCAACCTCAATTCCCGCCTCCTCAGGAGTAAGAATTTGACTGAGGTGCTTACGGCAGAGGAAGAGACTGAGGCAAATTTTAGAGCAGGATTAAAAGTTAAAAATTAAAAATTTTTAGAGCAGGAACAAAAGGAAGTAAAAAGTACACTTGGAAGACAGCCAAGCAGGTAACGTGACAGAGTCCAGTGTGCGATTTTACCTTGGACTTGGGGTCTTACACAATGGCATGCTTCCAGGGTTGAGTTACTGTTCCCCTGATTCTTCCCTTGGGGTGGGCTGTCTGCATGCACAGTGGTCTGCCAGCACTTGAGAGGGGCGCATGTGCAGTGTGTTTACTGAAGTTGTGTACATGCTCACCTGAGGCATTTTTTTCCCTTACCAGTCCAGCGTACCTAGAGGAAGGACATACAGCAGTTAAACGTCGCCATTTTGCCTCTGAGTGCGCATGCTTGAGCCCGCTTGCCCACTTCCTGGGATCTTATCAGGAAGCTGCTGATCACCGGTTTCAGGTGTTTTCTATTGGGAAACTGCCTTTCCCCAGCACTGGCTTTGACGAATTCTCATTTTAGAGATAGTATAATAAACACCTGATGATCACCTGACATTCTAAGTGAGAGAAGTTCCTCTCCTGCCCTGCTCATGTCTGACTACCTACCTACTACTGTAACATTACTGTACTTTTCTAGAGCTCATAGAGATGTGAAATAGCCTAGTCAGAGACAGGGAAAGACTCCTATAGAATCAGGTAACCCCCAAATAATCTAGACAACACACAGCATGCCATTAAAAGGACACCTGATAAACGTTCACATTTTGTCACCAAAATATATACCATGCTTACAATAGCTAATATTTGGGAAATGCTTACTCAGGGAGTGTCAGGCACGGTTGTAAGTACTTTATATAAGTTTTATCTCACTTTTTATAAGTATTATTTTACTTATAAAGTACTTTATAAGTATATTATTATTATTTTGAGACAGAGTCTCGCTCTGTTGCCTAGGCTGGAATGCGGTAGCACAATCTCAGCTCACTGCAAACCCTGCCTTCTGGGTTCAAGCGATTCTGGTGCCTCAGCCTCCCGAGTAGCTGGGATTACAGGCGTGTGCCATCACGCCGGCTAAATTTTGTATTTTTAGTAGAGACAGAGTTTTGCCATGTTGCTGAGCCTGGTCTTAACTCTTGGGCTCAAGTAATCCACCCACCTCAGCCTCCCAAAGTGCTGGGATTACAAGCGTGACCCACCATGCCCAGCCTGAGAGTTTTTTTGTTTTTGTTTTTTAAGAGAATTTCCCTACATCTTTGCCAATAATAAGTAATATCAATCTTTTCAGTATTTGCTAATCTGATAGGTTAAAAAAAAAAAGTATCTCTGTGTCATTTGAATATACATTTATTTTTATCACAAGAATTCTTCAGGACTGTTTTGCAAAGATAATTATCAGTGCCAGAGATTACTTTGTTCCTCCTCCTCTCCCCCTAGTGGTAGAGCTATAAACCTAAAGTAAGGTACAAAAAGAGATCCATCGAAGGCCATCCTGCAGGTTAGGGGCAGAACTAGGATTCTCCCCAGGGTTTCTGACTTTTTCCAGAAGTAGAACCTTTCCTGTGGGATTTCCTGCCACCAATGTTGCTTTTAGTCTGAATACCAGTGGGAATGACTGGGGATCCATCAGTAGTAAACTTGTCCTTCAGTTGGTCAATCAATGGAGATATGACTAGCTAGGCTAATCATATATCCTACCTGAAGAAAAAAAAAAAAAAGAAAAGAAAACTGAATTTGTATGTATCACTAATGGGCCAAACACTTAAAATAATAAATAAATAAATAAATTTATTGAGACAGGGTCTCGCTCTGTCACTCAAGCTGGAGTGCAGTGGCATAATCATGGTTCACGGCAGCCTCAATCTCCTGGGCTCAGGTAATCCTCCTATCTCAGCCTCCAGAGTAGCTGGGACCACATTTGCATGCCACTACGCTGGATAATTTTTTAAATTATTTGTTGAGACGGAATCTCCCTATGTTGCCCAGGTTAGTCTCGAACTCCTGGGCTCAAGTGATCCTCCCACCTCAGCCTCCCAAAGTGCTGGGATTACAGGCATGAGCTACCACGCCCAGCCAAATGTAAAATAAATAAATAGACAACAAGAAAAATGAGTAAGTTAGTTCTATAGTTTCTTTTATAATTTATAAAACAAATCATAAATGAAAGTTTTAACAAATTGGACTACAAAATGCTTTAAAATGCCTATATGGTAAAACAAAAACAACATTTTTTTAAAAAGTAACTACAAATGGACTTGAAAGACAAAAGGAGAATTCATCCAAGATCCCAGTCTTTTAAACACAAAAGCACATATCCGAAATCATTTATGCATTCACCAATTGTCAGGCCAATTATAGGATTAGCAAAGATAATGCCTGTGAGCCCAGGCTGTTCAAAGGCATTTTTCATCAGCCTTGGCACGGTTGTTAGAGCTGTCATTATGATCTTTGTGATTTCCAGCTCTGCAGCCAAAATCTGTCTGGAAAAAGCATCAGACATGGATACAGGTGTGAAGGGGGAGGGATCCATTAATCACTTTTCCTCCAAAGTGGAAAAGAACTCAGGCTTTCAGACTAGCCACACCCAGATTTGAATCCGGGCTCTGTGGCATTTGCCTTTCCTTTGACGAGATGTACACCATCTCAAACCCTTATCTCCTTGCTTGTAAAACGGGTCTGTTGAGACCTGCATCTCCAGATGTTTTTGAGGAATGATTAGGATGATTAGTGTAGACTGCCCAGCACACAGCCTCGCACTTTTTTTTTTTTTTTTTTTTTTGGAGATGGAGTCTCACTCTGCTGCCTAGGCTGGAATGCAGTGGCACAATCTCAGCTCACTGCAACCTCCGACTCCTGGGTTCAAGTGATTCTCCTGCCTCAGCCTCCCGAGTAGCTGGGACTACAGGCATCTGCCACCATGCCTGGCTAAGTTTTGTATTTTTAGTAGAGATGGGGTTTCACCATATTGGCCAGGCTGGTCTCAAACTCCTGACCTTGTGATCCCCCCACCTCGGCCTCCCAAAGTGCTGGGATTACAGGCATGAGCCACCGCGCCCAGCAGAGCCTGGCACTTATTAGACAATCAAAAAATGTGTTCTCCCCTCCCATTGCCGTATCTGGGAGCTCACCCAGACTCTTCAGTATTGGTTGGGCAACTGTGCAGGTGCTGCGGAGACTGTCATGAGTATGGAAGAGGCACTTTCTGCCTTCCTGGAGCTTAGTCTCACTAGGACATCAGACACAGGACAGATAATTTTACAAAAATGAATTATTTAGAATTGAAGGAAAACTATGAGGAAAAGCAACCCAGATTATATCAGGAGCCTCTTGACTGAGTCATAGGGGATGAGGTGGCAGGGAGGTGTTCAAAAAGGTCCTCAGAGAAAGGGACCTGATGCATGGGGCAATTTGTGTTTGTTGGAGCCGTCCGGGCTGAAAGAATACCTGGTAAGGTCTGAACAAGATGGAACAGGGTTACATGGGATGAAATAATAAGAAATATAAATATTGATCTCTGCTCCAGTCCCTGGCACAGAGCTCCTAAAATTCTTACAATTTCCTGAGACATGGGTGAGCTAGGAGCATCTTTTATTCTAATATTTGGTCTTTGACCCTGGCCCCTGACACAGAGCTCCTAATCCCTTGGAATTTCCTAGGTGATAGGAGTATCTTTGTTTCAATGAGACAACCCTCACTGGGCTCCTGGATGGGGGCTGGTCACCAGAAAGGCCAAGCCACTGTTAGAAACTTGGAGCTTTCAGCCCCACCTCCATTCTCCAAAGAGAGGAGAAGGGCTGAAATGCACTTAATAATCGATCATGCCTACGAGATGAAGGCTGCATAAATATTCCTGAAGTATGAGGTTCAATGAGCTTCTGGGTTGGCCAACACATCTGAGTGCCAGGAAGTGATGCACGCCAACTCTATGGGGACAGAAGCTCCTGCAATCAGCACCTCTCCAGACGTTGCCCCATATGTCTTTTCATCTGGCTGTTCATCTGTATCCATTATTTTAACTTTTATTAAGACACTGAAGGCTGGGCGTGGTGGCTCACACTTGTAATCCTAGCACTTTTGGAGGCCGAGGTGGGCGGATCATCTGAGGTCAGGAGTTTGAGACCAACCTGGCCAACATGGTGAAACCCTGACTCTACTAAAAATACAAAAATTAGCCAGGCGTGGTGGTGTGTGCCTGTAATCCCAGCTACTAAGGAGGCTGAGGCAGGAGAATTGCTTGAACCCAGGAGGCGGAGGTTGCAGTGAGCCGGGATGGTGCCACTGCCCTCCAGCCTGGACAACAGAGCGAGACTCCATCTCAAAAAAAAAAAAGAAAAAAAGATACTGGTATCGTGTTTCCCTGAGTTCTGTGAACCTCACTAGCACATTAATTGGACCCAAGTAGGGGGTAGAGGGAGCCTCGATTTATAGCGAGTCGGTCAGAAGTATAGATGAAAACCTGCTACTTGCAATATGTATCTAAAGTGGGGAACAGTCTTATGGGACTCAGCCCTTCACCTATGGAATCCAACACAATCTTTAGGTAGATAGTGTTAGAACTGAATTCAATAAGAGGACACCCAGCAGATGTCCACTGCAGAATCGCTTGGTGTGAGGGGAAATCCACCCCCACATTGGTGTCAGAGTGTTGAGTTATACGTGAGAGTAGATATACACTTCGGTTTTTTCTATCTTTAATACCTGGGGATACCAAGCGAAGGCCAGTGTGACTGGAGCCTGGGCAGGGCAGTTACCACTCAGGCCCAGCATTCCCAGCTTAGGAATTCTGGCTCTAGCACCCCGCATCAATTCATCCCAGCTTCAGCCTGGACATTCCAGGGCCAGGAATGCACTACTTCTGGGGTGACCTGATCCATATGGGAGCTGGTTAGTGCACCCAGAATTTCAGGTGCAGCCTGCTGGCTGCTGCACCACTGCAACCAGGAAGTGGACACCCAGCCCCAAGTTCTTGATCTTAACCGTGATGCAGTCACTGTCCTTTGCCATGGCTCACTTTCCCATCTCTGATATTTATCCTGTGTTGTAATTACCTACTCAAATGTCTACCTCCATTATCTTAGGAAGCTAAGGAGAAGGAAGTATGCCATCCTCCTCCCCCTGTCCCCAGCTCCTAGCACAGACCCTACACACCTGCGGTGCTGCAGAGAGCACATTTGTCGAATGAATCATAAACGATACTTTGCAAAGATTTACTTATTTGATCTTAGATAACTGTTACCTCCCAGTTCTGTGTTTTGTTGGGCGTCTACTGTGTGTTAGACACATTACCTATTTATATATATATATAGTTTTTTGTTTTTTTTTTGAGATAGGGTCTTGCTTTGTTACCCAGACTGGAGTGCAGTGGTGTGATCTTGGCTCACTGCAGCCTCTGCCTCCCAAGCTCAAGTGATCCTCCCACTTCAGCCTCCTGGGTAGCTGGGACTACAGGCGTATGCCACCACATCCAGCTAATTTTTTAATTTTTTGTAGAGATGGGGTTTTGCCATTTTGCCCAGGCTGGTCTCAAACTCCTGGACTCAAGCGATCTGCCTGCCTCAGTCTCCCAAAGTGCTGGGATTACAGGTGAGAGGCACTGTGCCCAGCCCTTAGCTGTTTATTTTAAAGAAATTCAGATAAACAGACCAGTTGAAAGAACAGTACAGTAAACACCCACATATCCTTCATCTAGATTCAGTAATTTTGCCACAGTTTGTAAATCTCTGTGTGCATGTATGTGCACACAGACACACACACACACACGCACACATGCATGCTCGCTCTCTTTGTCTCTCTCTCTTCCCGAACCATTTGAAAGTTGCTGATATTAAGACTCTTCGCTCCTAAAATCTTAAGCACTTATCTCCTAAGAAAAAGGACATTTTCTACATAATCTTGACGCCATTGTCACAATCAATAAACATGAGACACAAAAGTAGTGTCTAAGAACAGCCCATGTTTGCATTCTCCCATTGGCCTGATATATGCTTTATAGCTTTTAAATTTTTATCCAGCAATATAGAGGGCAGATAATTTTCATAACTCATAATTTTCAAATCTCTGTTAACCTAGAACAGTTTCCTCCCCCTACTTTTTCTTCGGTCTTTCGTAATGAATTTAAAAAATTTTTTTGTTATTAATTTTTTTGAGACGGAGTCATGTGCTGTCCCCCAGGCTGGAGTGCAGTTGTGCAATCTCAGCTCACTGCAACCTCCACCTCCTGGGTTCAGGCGATTCTCCCGCTTCAGCCTCCTGAGCAGCTGGCACTGCAGGCGTGCACCACCACACCTGGCTAATTTTTTATTTTTAGTAGAGTCGTGGTTCGCCATGTTGGCCAGGCTGGTCTCAAACTTCTGACCTCAGGTGATCCATCCGCCTCAGCCTCCCAAAGTGCTAGGATTAACAGACGTAAGCCACCACGTCCGGCCTCATAATGAAATTTTGAGAAATTAAAGTCAGTTGTGTTATGAATGTTCCACAGTTAAGGTTTGTCTAGTGTTTCCTCATTATAAGATTAAGTTATACATTTTTGGGCCAAAATGCTATTCAGGTGATTCTGTGTCCTTCCGGGGTGTCACACATGTTGTCAGCTTGTATCATTACTGGGGATGTTAAGTTTGATCAGTTGGTTAAATTGGTGGTTATCAGATATCTTCATTGTAAAGTTACCCATTCATCTTTGTAATTAATAAGTAATTTCTGGGGAGACACTTTGAGACTATGTGGATCGAACAACTTCTCGCCCAGTGATTTAGCATTCACTGATAATCTTACCTGAATCAATTGTTACTATAATGGTTGCAAAATAGTGTTTTTCTAATTTCATCTACATTTTTTCTTTTTGGTTAGAATATCACTATATACTCATAGATTCTTTTTTTATACACATGTACTGTATAAATTCAATGTGTAGAAATCCTTTTTGAGTCAATGTGTAGAAATCCTTTGTGTAGAAGGATTTTTTTTTAATTCAATGTGTAGAAATCCTTTGTGATCATTTTTCATTTTGATGTTCCAATTGTCTCAAATTTGACCAGTGCGAGCTGCTTGTTTGAGCTGACTGCTGTGTGCTTTGATGTGGTTCCAATAGCTTTGAACTTTCTTTGTTTTCTGGTACAAGATATTCCAGGCTCGAATTTTACCCTTATTACATAGAGGAGGAAAAGGAGGCTCAGAGAGAGAACAGCTTCTCACAATGTTTGGGAGATCCTGCTCAAGCTGAGGACGTTCAATTCCAAATTATTAGGAAAGTAGCTAAACTGAAAGGCCAGACAATCCTGTAGTGCAGAAAGACCTCATGAGGAGATGTAGCTAAATCCTCAGCTGTCCGCACACAGAGCTTGCCTAATAAGATGGAGACATCTGGATGGTAACTTTGAACTTTGAACTTAGACAATCAGTAACACATTTCAAAGATATTTTATTTATTGAGGAAGTTGTAATGTGGGGGATAAGAGCCTGGGTTTTGGAGTAAAGAAGAACCAAGGTTTCCTTTAAGACTCAAGCAGATTCAGCCCTTGTGTGTCTCTGGGTAAGTTAGTTCACCTTGTTGAATCCCAGACTTTTTCCGTCTGAAAATGGGGTAATCATATCCACCTCATAGTTAAATGGGTTCATTCATAGAAAGTGCCTTGTGTAATGTCTGCCACATGCTGGTGCTCAATAGACAAAAACTACCTTTACCATCAGTGCTGTTGCTATTATTATTATTAAAATCTGAGAAAATCCTGTTATTCAGTGGGTTAACATGGTAGAAAAAGCGATAGATTTAGATTCTTGAAGACCCTCGTCCACCCTCTGTGACCTAGGATTAGCCCTGTTCCCACTCTCGTGAACTTCATTTTGTTCACATGTAAATCAGGGTTTATAATCTCTTCCCTGCAAACTTCACAGCCTCACTCAACAGATTTCATGGGCACCTACTACGTGCAGGGTAATTATGTTCCTAATGCTGAAACCAAAGGGTAAGCATCGCTATGCTCCTCCTTTAATACATGATCAATTGGTAGTCCAGGGCCAACGAGAAGCAAAGCTGGGATTCCATCAGGCTCTCTCTGACCTCCATGTTTGTCCTTTTCCATAGGTCACACTGTTTAGAAGGAGAAAGAAGAGCTGGCTGTGAAAAACGCTCCACAAAGCTGCAGAGCCCTGTGAAGGTGAGAGAGTATTATCATCAGCAAATGGCATTCCTTCTGTGGAAAGTGTCACTGGGAGGAAAGCAGATGACTTTGAATTTCTTTTTTCTTCTTTTCTATCCTTGTAAAGGATTTTCTTCTTTTCTATCTTTGATACCTCGTGAAAGCCTTAGGTTAATATTATCTACCAAGGACTCCTACACTTCAAACAAGAACTGGGTGAAGGTAGCGGAGATTGAGCCAGCCCAGAACCAACTGCCTCAACTGAAGAAACTGATCAGAAAAGCCCTTTGAAGCTGTAATTCACTTTAGACACGATTTTGAAGAAGAAGAAGAAGAAGAAGAAGAAAAAGAAACAAAAAACAGTAGCATCAGTGGGTATCAGAACTCCAGCCAATTCAACTGAGAGCTGGGAAGAGGGAAGAGAAAGTGCTACAAGTTTTCAACAGAGTAATCACAGAGTCCTACAGTATGAGCATTCGTGGTGATGTAGCAGGCAGGCTTCTATTGTTTTAAAGATGGGGAGTCGAGAGAGAGAGACAGAGAGAGAGAAAGAGAAGGGAAAGATGGGAAAAAAATTTAATCTTAAAAATATAAAAGCAGGCCGGGTGCAGTAGTTCATGCCTGTAATCCCAGCACTTTGGGAGGCTGAAGTGGGCGGATCACCTGAGGTCAGGAGTTCGAGACCAGCCTGGCCTACAAGGTGAAAACCCGTGTCTACTAAAAATATAAAAATTAGCCAGGTGTGGTTGCAGGTGCCTGTAAATCCAGCTACTTGGGAATCTGAGGCAGGAGAATCACTTGAACCCAGGAGGCAGAGGTTGCAGTGAGCTGAGATTGCGCCACTGCACTCCAGCCTGGGTGACAAAGCGAGACTCTGTCTCAAAAAAAAAAAAAAAAAAAAAAAAAAAAAAAAAAAAATCCAGGCTATTTTGCTAGATACACAGAATAGGACCACTGAGGCATGGGAGGTCAAACAAAGATGGCATCTTTGATGTCCACTCCAGTTAAACCTTCAGATGGTTCCAACCCCACCTAGCAACTGGTTGCAACCTCATAAGAGACTCCAAGCAAGAACCACTGAGCTGAGCCCAGTCAACCCGCAGAACCATGAGAGATAAAAATATTTTACTGTTTTAAGTCACAAAGTTTGGATTGGTTTATTATACAGCAACAGTTAACCAAAAGAGACCCTAAAACCTATAGCTAGCAGAGCCCAGAGTCTCAGGGCAGGAAGTCTAACATTTGGAGAGCAGATATTAGGTGTCACCTTGAGCAATTCCACCCCTTTGTTCCTGAAGCAATTATTTTGACTGGGATTCAGTTTGCCTTCGTTGAGCAACAGAAAACCCCAGACAATAATGCCTTGAACAAGTCGAAAGTTTCTTTCTCTCACAAAAGTCTGGGTAAGTGATCCAGACTGGAATAGTGCTCAAGATGTCAGGGACCCTGGTTCTTATCTTTTTTTAATGCAATGCATGACCTCAGCCTCCTAGGTCAACATGACACTTCAGGCAGTAGGGCGGAGGAAGGGATGCACACACAAAGGGTGCTTTCTCCTGTAGAAGGTTATTTAAAGCCACCACATGTGGCTTCTTCTTGTATCCCATTGGTTAATATGTATCTCATGGCCGTGCCTAGCTGCAAAGGAGACTGGAAAATGGTATCTTGATTTTGGGTGGCCGTGCATCCAGCTCTAAATTCTACTACTTCTAGTAAGCAAGGCTATTGGGAGACACTTAGCAGTGCCTGCCTCACTGCTACATCTTGAAAAGTAATAGAGAGACACAGGAAATGGCATCACATATGGGATGCTGACTCACAGCACCGATCCCTTCCGGAGGGGAGCTAGCAGTTATCTCCCTGTGGGCACTGTGAACCTCCACAAGGCCATTCTACTGTGCAATAGGAGCCAGCCGCTCCTGGATCATGGTGGGATCTGTTAGGTGAAGAGTGAATCCCACAGGCCTTAAGCCACTGCCACTTTTGCCATAAAGTGAATTCCTTGATAAGAGGGAGCATCGTGTGACATACCATGACTGGGTAAAAGCTTCTGTAAGCCCTCAAGCTGTGGTGCTGGTGGAGGCATGAAGGGCAGGGAAAGCAAATCCAAATAAAAAATAAATGTAGGGTCGGGCATGGTGCCTCACATCTGTAATCCGAGCAGTTTGGGAGGCCAAGGCTGGAAGATCGCTTAAGCCCAGGAGTTAAAGGCTGCAGTGAGCTATGATTGCACCACCATACACCAGCCTGGGCAACAGTGTGAGACCCCGTCTCTAAAAAAATTAATTAAATAGTTAAATAAATAAATGTAGGACATTGCCATGAGAACAATTTGTCTGCTCCAGATGGAGTTAGTTCCCAGCTGAGAAACAGGGACGTGTGGGGCAGAAGGAAGACTGTTAGCTTCCTTCCTTCTCCATGAGAAGGAGGCACAGAGGAAAGGCTGCAGACCAAGATGGTTAGTGGGTAGGCATTCTCCAAGTCCTCTTGCAAGCCCCAGGTATCACCATCCTTTCCTAAAGGAAACCTGGCAAAATCATGCCATTGACTGGCACTGAAATTCAGCAACTCCCCGAAGCTGAGTTTGGCCTTAGTAGTCTCACACCTGTGGCCCCAGTGAACAGTTTCCATCTGGCCAGAGAAAAGTCCTGAATATCACTTTGTGCCTTGTGGCAAACATCTCAAGACATGAGCTTGTCATTATCCTAAATTAAGATACCTGATGCTTTCAGAAGCATCCACCCTACTGGTTTCCACATCTTTCATCTCCCTTTTAGGTGGCTGAGAATTTTAGCTTCAGCTTGTCCAAAGTCCCAAATGACCCAAAGAGATTATGTGCTTAGCCACTGTCTTCCAAGGGCTGGTCATTCCTATTCTGGAAGATAATTAAGATTTTTCAGTGCCTTACTCCCTGTCCAGCTCAAGAATCATGGATCAGTTGGAGGAAAAGTTAAGGTCCTATAACAAAAAGGCAAACTAGAGTAGCCTATTTCCTCTTGAGATGAGTAACCCAGGGCAGCAAAGCAGCTTTGGTTCTTTGTCACTCATTCTTCCCCAGGGCAGTGCTCTCTTCTGCATAGGTGTAGCTGGGGTCTAGCCAGTGGGAAAGGAGAAGACAGTGGAGGAGGCTTGCTGGTTGTCTTAGAACCCAGGCCCAGAAATGGCACGTCACTCCCACTTCATTCCCCTAGTGAGAATTCAGGCACCTGGCCACCCTAAACACAAGCAAGGCTGGCAAAGACAGTCTAGGGGGACAGCCATGTGCCTGGCTCCCATTCTACTTAGGCAAAAAGCAGAATGGAAAGCCTTTTGGTGAACACCTAGCAGTCTCAGCCGCACATTCCAAATAGCTCTTATTTCCTTGAGGGTCTGAATGAGTTTTCTAGGACTGCCATAACAAAGTATCATGAACTGGGTGGCTTAAAACAACAGAAAATGTATTGGCTCACACTCTGGATGCCTGAAATCTAAAATCAAGGTGTCCACAGGGCCACATTCCCTCTGAAGAGGCAGTGGAAGGAACTGTTCTCCAGACCTCACTCCTAGCTCCTGGTAGCCACAGTTGTTTCTTGGTTTGTGGCTGCCCCACTCTAATTCTCTCTCTTTTTTTTCTTTTTCCATTATTTAACATGTGTTTTCCCCCCTCCACCAAGACAGAGTCTTGCTCTGTTGCCCAGGCTGGAGTGCAGTGGTACGATCTCAGCTTACTGCAGTCTCCACCTCCTGGGTTCAAGCAATTCTCCTGCCTCAGCCTCCCAAGTAGCTGGGACTACAGGTGCATGCTACCACAGTCAGCTAATTTTTGTATTTTATTAGAGACAGGGCTTCACCATGTTGGCAGGCTGGTCTCAAACTCCTGACCTTGTGATCTGCCCACCTCAGCCTCCCAAAATGCCTGGATTACAGGCATGAGCCACCATGCCTGGCCAACATATATTTTCATTTTATATCCAAATATCACATTTTCTACATTAAAATATAATTATGTTGACTTCCCCTGTACCCTACACCCTCAGAGGAAAAAAAGAGAAGAAATTTACACAATTTGAAAGGTAGAATGCATGGAGTAGGGAAGTTGCTATCGCACCCAAGTGACAAAGAACACAGAGAGACCAAACAGTCAATAAGGCACAACTGCATAGAAGACAGCTCAGGGCTTGCATTGGGAAGAAGCAGGAATAAAACTCCAAAACTTCTAAATGCCACCACCTGTGCCACAAGATTACCCTGAAAGGGCAGAAGTAGGTCAGAAAGCAGAAACAAATCAGTGATTTTCCAAAGGCTGCTTCCTAACAGAATTTAAAATATCCACAAACATAAGAACCTTTGCTTCTCACCTTGCCTTCAGCATCTGGCAAACACTTTAGAAACTTAAACCACTGTTCACATGTCAGAATGTAGAATGGCTATAGGTTTTTCTTTCTTCTCTTGTTGTACCCCAAGCAACCACTCTATTAATGATTTTAGTCATGTGATTCCTCTGCATGGAAACTCAGTAAAGGTCACCAAAGACAAGGCTTTTCACTGCTACCAGATAAATACTGGCTGTGCAAAAGTTGTAATATTCTGTGTGTTGCTCAGAAAGGGAGAGCTGTAAGACACAGGAACCTCAATGCATATGTAATAAAGAGGAAAAGGAAATTCCTTTTACTCATCTGTTTATTGTATAAGAAAGAGCAAGTAGACAGTCAAAATCATCTGCTAGGCTGGGGTAATGGCTCATGACTATGATCTCAAAACTTTGGGAGGCCGAGGAGGGAGGATCACTTGAGCCCAGGGGTTCAAGACCAGCTTACGCAACATAGTGAGACCCTGTCTCCACAAAATGTTTTTTAAAAATTAGCTGCATGTGGTAGCACATGCCTGTAGTCCCACCTACTTGGGAGACTGAGGTAGGAGGATTGCTTGAGCCCAGGAGTTCGAAGCTGCAGTGAGCTGTGCTCACACCACTGCAATCCAGCCTGGGCAGCAGAGCAAGACTCTGTCTCAAAAACAAACAAACAAACAAACAAACACAACCAACCAACCAACCAAAGAAACCATTTGATTAGAGCAGCAGCACAGATGCACAGGCACATCAACAACCCAAAAGAAAATGCTCAAGAAAGAGCATCTTGGCTGTTTTGAAAAGAGTCATCTTTTAGACCTGATTTTGCCCCTAATTTAGAGACCAAAGCATTATAGCACAGAGGCTGCTACTCTTGAGGAGATTGAGAGGTAAGGTCTAAGAGACCCAGATAGTGAGGACATTATTAGGTAACTAACTATACCACTGTGTACAATGCAAACATCAATAAGAAAACATCACCTCATCCCTGCAGCTACTTTAAGCAAAGCACTGAAGACCCAGGTTTTCTGAATAGGGAATAAAGTCCGTTAGCAGTTTAAAGCATTCAACACTGGAACAATATGTTACCTATTCTTTGTTTTTAATTATAGATTAACATACTAAACTCCAACACAAAGGTGAGGCTAAGGGAGTGCTAAAGGAATAAAGAAAACAGAACCAGTATTTCACAAGTATATTAAGCAGTGATGAAACAGCAGCCAATGCTTTGCATTGTCTCAAGGGTAAAATTTGCTTAGGTGCTGTGATGGTTAATACTTAGTGTCCACTTGATTGGATTGAAGGATGCAAAGTATTGTTCCTGGGTGTGTCTGTGAGGGTGTTGCCAAAGGATACTAACATTTGAGTTGGACTGGGAGGGGAGACCCACCCTCAATCTGGGTGGGCACCATCTAATCAGCTGCCAACGTGGCTGGGATGAAAGCAGGCGAGGAACGTAGAAGGACTAGACTAGCTTAGTCTTCCAGCCTGCATCTTTCTCCCATTCTGGATGCTTCCTGGCCTGGAACATCAGACTCCAATTCTTCAGCTTTGGGACTCTTGGTCCTTCGACTACAGACTAAAGGCTGCACTGTCAGCTTCCTTACTTTTGAGGTTTTGGGGCTTGGATTGGTTTCCTTGCTCCTCAGCTTGCGGATGGTTTATTGTGGGACTATATCTTGTGAGTGTGTGAATCGATACTCCTTAAGAAATTCCCCTTTATATAGATATCTATCCTATTAATTCTGTCCCTCTGGAGAGCCCTGACCAACACAGGTGCTCTGAGGGGTTCTCTCCAGCATATCTTTGGGGAAGATTCGGAGCAGTTGCCAACCAGTATCCAAAGTCTCATAGGCAGTGTGATTTTCATGAGGACCCTGAAAAATAAAGTTCCTCTCAAACTTCTGTGGAAATTCCAAGTCAAGAAGACCCTCTGAGCTAAGGGCTTCTTCTCCAACTACAGCAATCATGGCTTGTACATCCTTCCCAATAGTTTGCATACAGCTGTTTACATACATCTGCATGATCCTTCCTGGTCATTCCTTCTCCAATAGCAGACTTCATGAACAGTGATAGTTCAGGCAGCACCTTGATAGGTGGGTAAATCTCTCTGTTGTATAGCTGTCTATCCACATAGATCTGTCCCAGTCAGGTCAGAGATGAGTGAATGATATCATTGGTAGGCATGGTAAGGGTAGGAATTTGAGTAATCGAGCCATTTCTACCTTCTCCTCGACCTGCATGTTCATATATAGTGGCTAAGTCTGTATCAGTGTAACCTAGGAAACCCGGTCAACCAGGAACCTCTTCTCTGGCTTGTAGAAACCTCTTGAAGTGCTTCAGTAGATGAACTCATATCTGTTAGGATAACCAATACATGTTTCTCACATTGATACGCCAGAAATTCGGCTGTGGTTAGAACCAGTAAGGGATGATAATCCAATAGTTGGGTCATTAGCCAAGTTCAAAAATAGGCAGATGTTGTCCATTGAGCCATTTTCTTCAACACCAGATTTGAAGAACCAGGCAGTTTCCATGTTTACATCCCTAGCAGCAAATACAATTGGAAAATTTTCCTCAGTGTAGTCTACATCTTTGGATTTATTTAGCAAACCAGTCTGGCGGCAGATTTGAGCTGCAATCTTTGTGTAGTAACCCAGCAGCAGAGAAGATAAAAATTTTCTGCCCTGGCAATACTGTTCACACTAACTATGGCTGAAATGCTGGTCCGAATTATCTCCTCTGGGTAGATTTGACATTGAGGATTGATTGGCCATCCCATTATATCAAAGAAATCTTCAGCCAGTACAAGAGGACCTCTGTCAATGGGTTTTCCCGATTCAATGAATACCCAACCAAGCATATCCTCAGACACTGATATTAGGGGAATATCCCCAGTCCTTTGAAATACCTGAACAACTGCCTTGGAGCCACCAACTTCTAGAACTTGCCCGTGTCTCTTTGTGCCATCTAGTAATGTCCAGTGGACAATCTCAGTGTCTATGGGAAACTTAACATGATCTAAGATCACAAGTGGACCATGGACTCTTGATGCCGTGATGTATGTACGGCAAGGCTGGGAGAGGTAGTTCCGACTAACTGCCAGCACCTGCTCCTGAGCTCCCACCATCAGCGGGCATGGGTAGTTTGGGTGTGGCCCATTCATAACCCCATGCATCACCTGCAGTGCCATCATCTTGACATAGCATTTTCCCTGTGTGTCTCCACATTGTCTTTCCTCTGTATTTGTCTGTTTCTGTGTCCAAACTCCCCTTTTTAAATGACATCAGTCACATTATATTACTATTAGGGCTCAGCCTGATTGTCCCATTTTAACTTGATTATATCTGTAAAGACCCTATTTCCAATTAAGGTTGCAATCAGACATCCTAGAGGTCAGGACTTCAAGACTTTTTTGTGTGGGGGTTGGGAATTCAACTTATAAC
The DNA here is from genome assembly GCF_047675955.1 of Chlorocebus sabaeus. Classification (NCBI taxonomy): domain Eukaryota; kingdom Metazoa; phylum Chordata; class Mammalia; order Primates; family Cercopithecidae; genus Chlorocebus; species Chlorocebus sabaeus. The sequence goes on from NC_132915.1 coordinate 91,349,069, forward strand.
AATTCAACTCATAACAAGGTCTGTTGTCTGAAGTCAGCTCTTGGGTGCTGATATCTGTATGCTCTGTAACAGAAGCAACCCTAAGCAAAGAAGGAGAATGTACTGGAAGTGTATTGGGTGGCTCCTGGAATCAAAAGAGAACTTCAACAATCAGGCCTTGGGAGAGGCAAAAAGTCCTGGACATCTCCTTAGGGCCTGCCTTCCAGATGAGTCTGCATCAATATCCTTCTGGCCAAGTATCCTTTTTCTCAAGATACAAATTCTTGGAAGAGTCAGTTGGGTTAGCCTGTGGTGGAACCAGGACCTGTTTGGGGCATGTGAGTGGGATAAAATGACGGACAGTCTTGCTAGGGCCTCATGGGGTAGAGGAGAGGCAGTTCTCCAAAAGAAAGTGAGGGGTGGCTGCTAAAGACGGGGGAGGCATGTGTTGTACAGGTGAAACCGCAGGTGTTTGCTACACGTTGTACTTTGTTTAAGAAAGACTTCCAGCTCAGGCAGTTGTGTTTCTAAATGTTATGGCACTTAAAGGAGCCATTGAGTCATCTGGAAAATGCAGAGTTGTGGGGAAATGCAGTGTCATGTGGTAAAAAGAGCACTCTTGGTGAAATCAGGAGAGCAGGTTTTGTTTGGCTTTTTAAAATATTTGCAGATGGTATAATTCTATCCTGAAAACTGAAGGGAATCAACTGAAAAGCTCTTGGAAACAAGAAAGTTCAACCAAGTATCAAGTTACTAACTGGAAATAAAAATAATGCCATACAGATCAATGAGAAAGAAAGCATAAAAGAACCAAAGATGTTATTCAACTTAGCTACAAAGGCAGCTGGTAAAAGAATAAACTCGGAAAGAAGTGCAAAGGGCCTTTATTAAGAGAAAACATCAGATTCTCCTTGGAGGCGTAAAAGACAAAGGGTAGAAAGACTTGGGAGAATAAAGATGTCATTTCTCCCTATATAAATGGATTAATTCACTGAAAGATTTCAGGTGAACAAACAAACAAAATCAAACCTGAGCCAATGAAAATTCTAACTAGGTATTTTAACTTGAAAATATGAGTCTAAAACTCATAGGAAGAGTCCCTGTCTGTGGATGTCAGGTACTCATAGCCAAAAAGCTTCTCCCCCAGGTTTTGATTTTGGTTCTGTCATTTAATGATCTGTGAGACCTTAGGGCAGGTAATGTAACCTCTTTGGGCCTTAGTGTTTTCTCCTGTGAAGACGGATAATCCTATCTTTCTGCTTCACAGAGCTGTAGCAATGATCATGTGAGAGAAAGTATTTGGAAGTGTCTCATAAACCGTAAAGCACATTTCATGCTGTAGTTGCTATTTTTATTCTTCCATGATGCCAGATAAATAGGAAAAATCACAATGCAGAAGGTATCCATTACTCTGCAAAAAGATAAACACATCTTATTAAACTCAGATACATGATGATTTTTAAATATTTGATTCCCGTGAAGGAGAGAAAAAAGCTAATGCGAGCTGTTTGCTGCTCAGTGAGTAAGTGAGGGCTCACTCTCTGGTCATGGAACTGAGCAAAGATGCTTATGGCCTCTCCCCTGTTTCCAACCCCAAACCCCTGTGTTGTCATCTGTAGAATGAAAGGTTTTGGACTTCAGGGTGTTTGACAGCATAAACTTTGAAGTCTCTACAGATCTTGGTTTGAAACATAGGGCCAGCAATTACCTTGGACAACTTATTATTTCTTGGGTTTCAAAATCCATCAGACAGGCATGATAGTAATCTCTATTATTATATCTATTAGTATCTCTCAAAGGAATGATAATAATATCTACCTCATCAATCCTCAAGAAGACTTGAGAGTTAAATGGGATAATAAATACTAAGTGCCTGGAACCTAGTAAAAGCTCAATAAATGAGCATTATAAATAATTAACTATCATAATTACCATCATTATTATTACTCTAAGGGTCTTTGCAGCATTAAAATTCTAGGATAATATGTCAGAGAAGAGCTAAAACAGGGAGGAAACAGAAAAGATTCCCTTAACAGGGCTTGAGTCAGTACTTGCGAGGGAGAGATTTTTCTGGAAGATATGTATTCATCATAAGGCCTCATTTAACTTGGTGACTCACAACCAGAGTTCGGCTGGGCCTGCTGTCCTCTGGAAAAAGGGGGATAGAGGAGTAAGGAACCAAAGGGGGCTTGGCAGGGGAAAGCCATGGCCTGGAGACCACAGTGGATGGTTCCTTAGAGAGTGTTGTCCAAGGTTTTTAACTTTTATAAAATATATGTTAAACTGAGGAATTTCTTTTTCTGCAAATAAGTTTTGAGGTAGGCACTGTTGGTTGCCAAACCAAAGCTATGCCCTTCTCATTCCTTGATGGCGCAACTCTGATAACATTGTTCGGGATCAGACAGCTGAGTGGCTCAGGAGAGAACGGTGCAGCCTCAGGACAAGGGGCAGGAGGAAGCCTGATTACTCTGGCCAGTGATTGGGTTAGCAATGGGCATGTGATACAATTCTGGCCAATGAGATATCAAGGGATGTAAGGCGTGTCATCTTTGCCTTAAGAAAGAGGAAAATTTTCCCAGAAACCCTGCCTGCTCCTAGGCTTCTGGGTAAATTTTTCTCATCTTTAAGGAAAGGGTGACGTACGCTTTCTCTGGCGGGAACATAAAACAGCACAACCCCTATGGAGGGTACATTAGTTTCCTATCACTGCTGTAACAAATTAACACAAACTTGGTGACTTAACACAACACAATATATTCTCTTAAAGTTCTGGAGTTCAGCAGTCTCCCTGGGCTAGAATGAAGGTGTTGGCAGATCTGTGGTCTCTCTGAAGGCTCCGGGGAGAATCCACTTCCCTGCCTTTTCTGGCTTCTAGAGTTTCGTTCCTTACATTCCTTGGCACATGGCTCCTTCCTCCATCTTCAAGGCCAGCAATGTAGCATCTTCAGATCTCTGTTCTGTCTTCATGCTGCCTTCTCCTCCATGGTAAAATCTCCTTCTGACCCCACTTTATAAGGAAACTTACGATTATATTTAGAGATCACTTCGATAATTCAGGACACTCTCCCCATCTTAAGATTCTTAATCACATCTGCAAAGTCCCTTTTGCCATATAAGCTAACATCCCAACGTTCCAGGAATTAGGATCTGGTTGTCTGTGGGGACAATTAATTAGCCTATCACAGAGGGGATTTTGGTACTAACCAGCAAAATTACTTGTACATTTTTTTTTTCAAGGTCAGGGTTATTGAGGTATAATTTACATATAGTAAAATTCATTTTTGGGGGGGTGGGGGCGGCATTTCGCTCTTGTTGCCCAGGCTGGAGTGCAATGGTGCGATCTTGGCTCACTGCAACCTCTGCCTCCGGGATTCAAGAGATTCTCCTGCTTCAGCCTCCCGAGTAGCTGGGATTACAGGCGTGCACCACCACACCCAGCTAATTTTTGTATTTTTAGTAAAAACAGGGTTTCACCAGGTTGGCCAGGTTGGTCTCGAACTCCTGACTTCAGGTGATCCACCCACTTTGGCCTCCCAAGGTGCTGGGATCACAGGTGTGAGCCACTGCACCCAGCCATATTTTTGTGCATAATTGTATCAGTTTTGACCAGCACATGTAATTGTGTAATTATATCACAATCAAAATGTAGACCAGTTTCATCACCCCAAGAAATTAATTTATGTTGCCCTTAGTAGTCAAACCACCCCCTTGGGTGGTTTGCACCTGGCAACCACTGGTCTGTTCTCTGTCCCTGTAATATTGCCTTTTTGAGAATATCATATAAATGGAATCAGCATATGTAGCTTTTAAAATCTGGCTGCTTTCCCTTAGCACAGCGCATTTGAAATTCATCCATGTTGTAGTGGGTCAGAAGTTTCTTCCTTCTTATCACTGGGTAGCAATTAGATTAAATAGATGTATCACAGTGTGTTCATCAGATGAAAGAATCTTGAATTGCTTCTAGTTTTTGGTGATTATGAATAAAGCTTCTATAAATATTCAGGTACAGACAAATGTGAAAATATGTTTTCATGTTTCTTGAGTAAATATGTAGGAAAAGGATTGTTGGCCATATTATATGTTGTATGTTAAATTTTATAAGGGACTGGCAAAATGTTTTCCAAAGTGGCTGTACCATTTTGCATTCCCACTAGTAATGTATTACAGTTCCAGTTGCTCCACATCCTCATCAGCATTTAGCATTGTCAATTTTCTTTCTCTGAATTTTAGCCACTCTGAGAGGTAGGTAGTGGTATAGTGATCCCACTTCTAGATAGCAATCACAGACATGCAGTAGTAAAAATATAAAAAGGTGCATGTACAAGGCTAGCCACTGCAGCTGTATTTGTAATAGCAAGAAAATGGAAACCAAAATTTTCATCAATGGAAAACTAATTGAATAAATGATGGTACATCCCCCAAATGAAGTATTATGCAGCTGCTACAAGGAACAAGAAATTACTCCACTATTATGTGTGATCTCCAGGATAAATTTTTAAGTAAAAAGAGAAAAGTATATATAGTATGCAATCATTTATCTAAAAATAAGAGAAAAACTGTAAAAATTTAATAAAATATTACCATAGCAAAAAGGAAGGAATAGAAAGGAAGAATACAGGGATGGAAGCTAGGCTTCTAAAAATATAGCTTGCATTGTAGATTTAACTTTGGAACAATGTAAACATTTTATGTAATTACACACAAAATTAAGAAAAAATCAAATTCTTAGAAAGTAAAAATAATGTGAAATTAAAATGACTTTGTGTGTCCAATTGATGACATAACCACACAAAGAAGACTTTAGTGACCTTCAATCACTATCATTCGACTCTGCACTCCTAGAAGACTATATCTGGCAAAAAGAGCTGTGTATTATGGGATTAAAAGAATAATTATGCTGATGTCCTTGAAAATTAAGATATTTGGCATAGTTGATAGGAGATATAAATCTAAGATTGATAAGATTGAGTAAAAACTCTGTAGTCCTCCATTTCAATTGGAAGTATCAGTATGGATGCATTATACCTTTTATCTTTTTTTTTTTTTTTGAGTTAGGGTCTCGCTCTGTCATCCCTGCAGGAGTCCAGTGGCATGATCAGGGCTCACTGCAGCCTTGACCTCCTGAGCTCAAGCAATCCTCAGCCCCTCCAGTAGCTGGAACTGCAGGTATGCACCACCATGCCCAGTTAATTTTTTTAAAACATATTATTAAAGACAAGGTCTCACTTTGTTGCCCAGGCTGGTCTCGAACTCCTGAGCTCAAGTGATGCTCCTACCTCAGCCTTCCAAAAAGTTAGGATTATAGGCATGAACCACTGAGCTTGGTCCCTTTTATCTTTAGAAAACAATATGCATCTCCTAGCTATGCCCACTAAAAATAATTGAAATTCAAGTAAACTGTGAAAAGAAAAACACTTTTTAAAAAAGAGACAGCGTCTTGCTATGTTACCCAGGCTGGAGTGCAGTGGCTATTCACAGGTACAATCATGGCTCTCTACAGCCTTGAACTCTTGGGCTCAGGTGACCCTCTTGCCTCAGCCTCTTGAGTAGCTTAGGACTACAGATGTGTGCAACTGTGCCCAGCTCGAAAAACACATTTTAAAGACAACCAGAGAAATATAAATGTTATAATATATTTACTGAAACTCAGAAATGATTGTCAATATGTTAAATTGTGATAATGACATTGTATTTTTTAAAAAGAACTTGTACCTTTTAGAGGTATGTTCTGAAATATTTATAGAAGAAATAATGTGATATCTAGAATTTGCCTCAAAATTATCTGAGGGCAGGGAGAAGAAAGGTATATGAACACGTAGATGATTCTGGATGAGTATGTAGTGGCAATTGTAAAAGCTGGGTGGTGGGCACATTAGGATCATTATACTACTCTTTTTACATTTGAGTGGTCTTAAAATTTTTCATAATAAAAAGGATTTTTTTTTAAAAGGAGATGTGAAGAAAGGAGATGTGAAGATAGTTGTCTGAAGATGCAATGCTCAGAGCTGCTGCAGTCACTTTGTGAGAATGAAAGAGCAAGCTTGAGGCCTAAAGCATCCAATTTGATAGCTATTCCATTTCTATAAGTTCAAATTTCTTAATTATAAAGACAGTTAATGCAAAAATGAGGCAATTATGATGGATGCAAATATTGAAACTAGGGTTTACCCATGTATATTCATGGGACTTTTTTGGTTGCAACTAATAGAAACCTTAGCATAGTTTAGGTTTGGAGATGTATTATGGAGATTCAGGACAATCTCATGGAATTCTAGGACAGAAGTGCCACCGAGACTCATGAAGAACATAGTTCACAATGTCAGATCCCTCCATATCCTTTCTCCAGCTCTCATTGCCTCTCTTCAGCATTACCATGACTGTCTATCGCCACCCTCTCATTGCAGACCAGCTTCCTTCATTTTCCAGCCCACATCATGGAAAACTTGCACAACTCGAAGTTTAGCCATTTGGACAGAGATGGATTTTTTTCTCCAGACCCAGTTCCAAAACTTCTGGAAGAAGAGCTTGATTGGTCTGGCAGCTGAGATTGTCCTGTCCAGTGGGGAGGACCCACTCCTAAGTGAGTCATGGCCAGATTTTAAGGCATGTGTGACATGGCTGCTCCTGTGGTTCCTGTGGTGTTACTGTTGGGAGAAGAGCAATTCCCAGAGACGTGTAGGTGGGAAGTGGTGAGGGAGACAGAGCAATAGGTATCTATATAGTTGAGTCAGGCCAGATCATGAGATCATGAATGGGTGCAAAAATTGCTGAGAATGATGCCTTGGACAGGTTGAATTTTGGTTGTCTGGGGAAAGCCAGCCAGCAGGGCAAGGAAGACTCGGTGCCCAGCTGCCCCCAGGGTGCTCACAGGGGCTTGCTCAAGTTCAATGGTCATTGCAGCCCATGAGTAGTCAGCAACCAGCCAGACCAGAGGTGCTTAGGCTTTGGTGCTCAGGGAAAGAAAGGCTAGATCAGTGCTCAAGGGCCCATCTACTTCCACGCAAGGGAGCCCCCACCATGCTGCTGTCTGACATTTGTCCCACATTGTTCCACTTCTTACAACACCATCAGGCTTAAAAATACAACACAACAGCTGTAGCCTTCCAACTGTGCAGCCTCTGACTTCCACCTTCCATTCTAGTGACATAGTATTGAGAACATCCTGATTCACAGTCATAAGTAGTTGCAAACTGAAATCGTTTTTCCTCATCTTCCATTGCAATGTCAGTCGGGTTTAAGCTACTTTTCAATTAAACTGATCCAGAAGCTTGAGAAAGAAGTGATTAAAAATGTTTTATTTGAGTTGAAATCATTAATCTAGGCAATAGCTGTGGGTATTCTGTGGTAGTCATTTGAATCAGGAGGAAAAGAGCATCCAAGATTTAAAATAAGTATGAAAAGCATCCAAAATAGAGTAATCAAATCACCAAATCAAATAATCAAATTGACTCAGTTGTTATGCTGGGATCCTAATGAACTCCAATGTTAGCCTTACCTGACTTACAAGATTCTGGTAATGGGTCACTGAGAAAGCCTAGGTAAAGCAACCTCACCCCACCACCACCCCCAGTGCCCACCACACCCCGCCACTGCAAGGGAGTCTGACCAATGAAGTCCATCCACGAAAAGGGGTAGTCTTCAGTTCATTAGGAGAATATGTATATGTTACACAATGGGCAATTAATAATAACTAATATTTGCTTAGGAATGAATAAGGTGCTTCCACATTCTTTCCTTTATTTGATCCCAACAAAGGGAGTTAGATAGGACAGATGTTATTTTACAAAGGAGGAGACTGAGTCTCAGAGAAGTGCTATAAAGTATCCTTGTTAGCCAGTGATAAATAAAGAAGAAAACAATTGTTATAACTTCAAGCCTTTGACTTCTTTTTTTTTTTTTTTTTTTTTTTTTTTTTTTTTTTTTTGAGACAGAGTCTCACTCTGTTGCCCAGGCTGGAGTGCAGTGGTGCGATCTCGGCTCACTGCAACCTCTGCCTCCCAGGTTCAAGCGATTTTCCTGCCTCAGCCTCCTGAGTAGCTGGGATTACAGGTGTGCACCACCACACCCAAGTCCTTGTCTCTTTCCTTAATCCTCCCTCCCTCTCTTTCATCTCCCTCCTTCTCTCTTCTTCCCTTCCCTTCCTTCACTTCCCTTCTCTTGCCTTCCTTCTTTCCTTTTTCTCTCCCCCTCTCCCTTCCCCATCTTGTCCCTCCTTCCTTCTATAAGCATTTATTGAGTCCTACTATGCGTCAAGACCTAGGCTTGAAACTGGGGGTTTGAAAATACATGAGATCTGGTTACTGCTCTGAAAGAACACAGCACAGGGAACAGTTGTATCCAAAGCTAAAATTGGATGCAATATGAAGGCATTCAGAGGCAAGGAGAACATTGAACTGGGCCTTGAAGGATAAGTAACATGACCAGGTAGAGATCATGGAAATGGGAAAGGCATCCTAGGCAGAGGGAACAGAGAGAGCAAATGCCTTAGAAGACACACAAGCATAGATTGTTGTTGGGGTGGGGCAGGGGAGAAGCCCTGGTGTCTTGGAAAGAAGGCGAGTAGGTGAGTCTGGTGCTAGATCAAGGCAGACCTTGGAGGCTGTACTAAGAGGTTTAGAAGGTGATGTGGGCAGTTGAAGATTTTTAGGCAGGGAAATGACAGGATTATATTTTTAAGAAACATCATTTAGAGGCCATCGTGTTGTGGATGATTAGCACGAGATGAGATTGGGGGCATTGAAGCAAGTTAGGAGACTTGCGACCATCTAGATGTAAGATGATAACATAGGAGCTGAGGCAATGGGAGATGGCGAGGAGGGGCTTATTTCAAAAGACTGAGGAGACAGACTTGATAGGACTTGGCAACAGAGGTGCAGACAGGATGATGTCTAAGGAGATGCAAGAGACCGGTGTGATGGCTCACACCTATAATCCCAGCACTCTGGGAGGCTGAGGTGAGTGGATCACCTGATTCCAGGAGTTTGAGACCAGCCTGAGCAACATGGTGAAACCCTGTCTGCACACAAAAACAAATTTTTTTTAATACAAAAATTTAGCCAGGCATGGTGGCATGTGCCTGTAGTCCAAGCTACTCAGGAGGCTGAGGCAGGAGGATCACCTGAGCCCGGGAGGTGGAGGCCGTAGTGAGCCATGGTTGTGCCACTGCATTCCAGTCTGGGCGACAGCATTAGACCCTATCTCAAAAATAAAAATAAAAAAATAAGATGCAAGAAAGTAACCATGAAGTGGTTCACGCCACTTAATTCCTTCCCAAATAGCATGTCCTTATCATCCCTTCTTTTCAGAGGATGTATTTCTATTTATCTATTCTTTCTCTCTGACACGGCTTTCTCAAGACTGGTTCTCCTTCTTTATGGTTTGTGCAGCAATTTTTTTTTCCACCTCCTGTTTTCTGATGTCTGATTCCTCAGTAAGTAAGGTCATGGTGAGAAATAGCCACGTGTATACCTGGGGACTTTCTGCCCTGGTCACCAGTGGTTGGACCAGGTGGGCACCTGAGCAAGCTGGGCCAATCAGAGTCCTTCTCTGTGTTCTTGAAATTAGGGAAAGCAAATGGCTGTTGCTCTCTTGAAAGAAATGGAAACTAGATAGCTTTGGCTGATGATTCAAGTGGCTGTTTCCTGAGAAGTAGAAAAAGCTGGTTTTTAGTGAGTGAGAATAATGAAGTCTATGCTCAGGGAGAAACAGATGAGAGAAGAAGGAGGGCTGTGTGGTTCCCATAGCACTTGGAGCTGATGCTACCTTATCCTGAAGTCAGGATATAAGTCTAGCCTTTGGCTTCCTGTTGCTTGAGCTAGCTCTGGTCGTACTTTCATACATTTGTCCACAGATGCTGTTACAAAGCTCACACACTAACGACCGTATCTTCTAGAAGTACCTTTGCATTTATGCAATTTACTCTGTGATCCTTCCTCCTTTTTTTTTTTTTTTTTTTTTTTTTTTTTGAGACGGAGTCTCTCTCTGTCACCCAGGCTGGAGTGCAGTGGTGCAATCCTGGCTCACTGCAACCTCCGCCTCCTGGGTTCAAGCGAATCTCCTGCCTCAGCCTCTGGAGTAGCTGGGATTACAGGCACCCACTACTATGCCCAGCTAATTTTTTGTATTTTTAGTAAAGATGGGGTTTTACTATGTTGGCCAGGCTGGTTTCGAACTCCTGACCTTGTGATTTACCTGCCTTGGCCTCCCAAAATGCTGGGTTTACAGGCGTGAGCCATGGGGCCATGCCGATCCTTCCCTTTTTGGCTTATCACGCCTGTTTGGGGGGCGTGTGTGTGTGTGTGTGTGTGTGTGTGTCTGTGTGTATGTGCTTTGAGATACGGTCTGGTTCTGTCACCCAAGCTGTAGTGCAGCTGTGTGATCTTGGCTCACTGCAACCTCTGCTTCCCAGGCTCAAGCCATCCTCCTACCTGTACTCTCCCAAGTAGCTGAGACTACAGGCATGTGCCACTACGCCTGGCTAATTTTTTGTATTTTTAGTAGAGACGGGGTTTCACCATGTTGGCCAGGCTGGTCTCGAACTCTTGACCTCATGATTCGCCTGCCTTGGCCTCCCAAAATGCTGGGGTTACAGATGTGAGCCACTGTGCCCCCCCGATCCTTCCCTTTTTTGCTTGTCATGCCTGTTTGGGGTGTGTGTGTGTGCTTTGAGACAGGGTCTGGCTCTGTCACCCAGGCTGTAGTGCAGCTGTGTGATCTTGGCTCACTGCAACCTCTGCTTTCCAGGCTCAAGCCATCCTCCTACTTTAGCCTCCCAAGTAGCTGGGGCTACAGGCACTTGCCACCATGCCTGACTAATTTTTTGTATTTTTTTTTTTTTTTTTTTTTTTTTTTTGTAGAGTCGGGGTTTTGTATTGGTTTTTTGTCCAAACTGGTTTTTTTTTTGTTTGTTTGTTTTTGTTTTTTTTTTGAGGCGGAGTCTTGCTCTGTCGCCCAGGCTGGAGTGCAGTGGCACTATCTCGGCTCACTGCAAGCTCCGCCTCCTGGGTTCACGCCATTCTCTTGCCTCAGCCTCCCGAGTAGCTGGGACTACAGGCGCCTGCCACCACGCCCGGCTAATTTTTTTGTATTTTTAGTAGAGATGGGGTTTCACCGTGTTAACCAGGATGGTCTCGATCTCCTGACCTCGTGATCCACCCATCTCGGCCTCCCAAAGTGCTGGGATTACAGGCTTGAGCCACCGCACCCGGCCCCAAACTGGTTTTGAACTCCTGAGCTCTAGCTATCCTCTTGCCTCAGCATCCCAGCATGTTGGGATTACAGGCATGAGCCACTGCACCCGGCCATGTTTGTTTTTTTAAGTAAATTTTTAAATTGAAGTATAACATATATACAGCTGATGTTCTTTTTTTTTTTTTTTTTTTTGAGATGGATTCTCACTCTTCACCCAGGCTGGAGTATAGTGGCATCATCTCAGTTCACTGCAATCTCCGCCTCCTGGGTTCAAGCAGTTCTCCTGCCTCAGCCTCCCAATTAGCTGGGATTACAGGCACCTGCCACCACAACCCGGCTAATTTTTAATTTTTAATTTTTTAAATTTTTAGTTGAGACAGAGTTTCACCATGTTGGCCAGGCTGGTTTCGAACTCTTGGCCTCAAGTGATCCGCCCAACTCGGCCTCCCAAGCTGCTAGGATTATAGGCATGAGCTACCGTGCCCAGCCTGATGTTCATTTTTAAACAACTCATTTGCAATTATTTTTAAAATCATCATTCTAAATTAAATATAAGAAATGATATTGTTATATAGCTGCTAGACATTGACTGAAAAATGTGCTGATGCTGGTAGGTAATGGACAAATGGAGATGTTGAGGGTAGGTGAATGGGTGTGGAGAAAGACATACAAATGGCCAGGCACGATGGCTCACACCGGTAGTCCCAGCACTTTGGGAGGCCGAGGCAGGCAGATCACCTGAGCTCAGGAGTTCCAGACCAGCCTGGCCAATGTGGTGAAACCCTGTCTCTATTAAAAATACAAAAAAATTAGCTGGATGTGGTGGCAGGCACCTGTAATTGCAGCTACTCAGGAGGCTGAGGCAGGAGAATTGCTTGAACCCGGGAGGCAGAGGTTGCAGTGAGCTGAGATCACATCACTGAACTCCAGCCTGGGCAACAAGAGTGAAACTCCATCTCCAAAAGAAGAAGAAGAAGAAAAAAGACATACAAACAATTCAAGTATAATTTGAAAAATTAGAAGCATTTATTCTACAAATGCTTATTCAGTGCCCACTATGTACCAGGCACTGTAATAGAAAGAATAGAAAGAAATGCCAGGAAGAATAGAAAGAAATGCCAGGAAGTCAGTCCCATGGAACTTAAGTGTTGATGGGGGTGTATAAAAAGAGATGTGGCCAAACCAGGAAGGGTCAGTTCATTTTACCCCAGGGATGAGGAATGGGGAAGGTAGCATTTGAGCTTAAAAGGAGAAGTAGAATGTCGACAGTTGGAGTAGGTAGAAAAAGGGCGTTATATGTTCAGAAACCAGCATGAGCCAAGGTATGGGGGAGTGATGGTCCAAGGACACTCTTGGGGAGCTGGAAGAAGACTCCTGTGGCCAGTGGTGGATTATGAGTTTGGGAAGGTGGACAGTGGCAGGAAATGAAGCTGGAAGGGCTCCTGGAGGCAAATTTCAAAAGATCTTGAATGCCACATATGACAGAGACATTTACTGTTCACCAAGTGAACCTACCTACTTTCCACATTTCCTAGTCTTTTTGCAGTTGGAGGAACCACATGACTAGTTTCACCGATGGGCTATAGGCAAAAGCCACATGTGTCAGTTCTGGGCTAAAGCATAAAAGAGTGAGTGTGAGCTCTCCCTTAGCTTTCCTGCCTTGCTGTAATGAACAAGGCAGCCACGTCTTCCAAGTGCAATGTCAGTATGGTGGCCCCTGCATCAGTCTGGGGTCCATGAGTGATTATGTGGAGCACATGCATTGGATATGTGTCATGAGCAAGAAATAAACTTTTTGTTGTATTAAGACACTAGGATTTTGGGGGGCCAGTTTGTTACTATAATATAACCTAACCTTTCCTCACTGGTACACCAGGGTAAGAAATTCAGAATTTACCCTGGAGGTGGAGAGTAGCTTGTCTTAGCCAGTCTGGGAGGCTAAAAGAAAGTACCATGAACTGGGTGGCTTATAAACAAAAGACATTTGTTTCTCACAGTTCTAGAGGCTGGAAGTCTAAGATCAGGGTGCCAGCATAGTTGGGTTCTGGTGAGAGCCCTCTTCTGGGTTGCAGACTACCAGCTTCTCATTGTGCCTCACATGGTGGGAAGAGAGCTAGTTGGGTCTTCAGCCTCTTCTTATAAGGGCACTAATCCCATTCATGAGGGTTCCACTGTCATAACTGATTACCTCCCAAAGGCCCCACTTCCAAATAGCGTCACATTGGCGTTAGAATATCAGCCTACAAATTTTGGTGGGCATAAACTTTCGGTCCATTGCATAACCCTTGACAGGTTTTAAGCAGGTGAGTAACATTGTCAGATTTGCCAGACAACTGCCATCCAGATTGTCCCTATCCATTTGTAACAGTGGTGCCATTAACCATTGTCTCCTCTCAGTAGGGTTTGAGCTTGTTCAGTTCAGCTCCCATTTTTCTTATTGTCTTTCCCTTACCAAGTACAGAGGCCCAGAGCTTTCTTGTCACCACTGCTCTGGGCCCAGAGCCCCATTCCCCTGCTATGAGCTTACAGGTTTTGTCCTGGAGCATTATGTGGTATCAGCAACCTGGAGGCACGGGACGGGTTCATGTTGAAGTTATATGGTATGAGTGGGCATCTCTCCAGCTTGGCAGGCATGAGTGTGTTCACTGCTAACGGAGTGACATATTTACCAGCTGCCCACAGCGGAACAAAGCGCATAGATGAATTTGGTGCAGGAACAGTCGGTTCTCTCCCTGGTTATGGCTGAGAGATCTGTGACAATGACTCAAGTCTCATCCTGCTCCTTGGTGCTCAAACAATGTCCCTTGAAGCCCTTCTTTGCTGGTTCCATTCACCTGTCTCCACTGGGCTTCAGGTCCTCTTCGTTTTTGGTAAACTGCCCCACATCAGCTCCCAGGCTGGCAGGGCTCTTGAGGTGACCCTCCCTTCACTTTCTTCTTCTCCTCCTTTCCTCTGATCTCCTATTGTTTTGAGAAAATTCTTCTTTCTCCTTTTTTGGCTTCCTCAATAGTATTTCCTTCTTTCTACCAGTTCCTTTGCTCTCTCATTCTTTAGCAGAAGACTTGATGATGTATTAAATCTAGAGTCTGGATCATCAGCAATTAAAACAAGCCAAAAAAGAAAAAAGATAATTTCCTTTTCCTTAAGCAGTCAGGAACTCTCAGCCTTCAAACTGCAAAATACAGTTGGGGCAAAAATTGTGGCAGGTAGGCAAAGAAAGGGAAGCAACTACAAAACAGCTCAGCTTTGATCCTAACACAGTCTTAGCCTCCACAGCCTGCTACGTGCCTAACAGCAAGACTTGGCTTCCCATGAAACAAGATCACCTGCTCTAAATGCCTTCGGCTTTATACCATTTACAGAGTCTCTCAGTCTTGGGTTTCATTCTTATTTAAATCTAAGTTCTTTCTCTTCCCTTTTCTCTCTCTCAAGTTCCTGCTTCCTCAAACCCTTGTCTCTGGGGTCCACCACATGGGAGGAAATAATTATTTAAAAGCAGAGCCTCTTTACCTAAAGAGGTCACACTTCACTTTAGGATGGTTTTAACCTTTCTTCTCCAGACCAGGCTCTGGTCTTTGGCTTTGCACAAACAAAAGACCTTTAGAAAGATTTTTCTCTCTCCTAAAAAAGCAATTTTCTCCCAAAGATGAATTCTTCTGCTAGCCCTTGTAGCAATGAGCAACATAGCAATATGTTTGTGTCTCCACCACATGTTTTACCTCTAATATTATTATTATTATTTTGAATAGCTAATACATAATCTAGTTTAAAATTCAAAAGCAACAAAAGGATATACACAGAAAAATCTCCTTTTGCCCCACCTGCCAGCTACCTAGTGTTCTCCCCAGGGGTGACCAGTGTTACCAGTTTCTTATATACCCTTACAAAGTATTTTACATAAGTACAAGCAAATAGATATATCTTCATATTTATTTATTTAGTTTTGAGGCAGGGTCTCGCTATGTCACCCAGGCTAGAGTACAGTGGCACAACAGTCACTGCATCCTCAACTTCCAGGGCTCAAGTGATCCTTCCACCTAGTCCCTGGGTATCTGGGACTAGGCTTGCGCCACCGTGCCTGGCTAATTTTTGTATTTTTTATAGAGATGGGCTATCACTGTGTTTCCCAGGCTGGTCTCAAACTCCTGGCCTCAAGTGGTCCTCCTGCCTCAGTCTCCCAAAGTGCTGAGATTACGGGCATAAGCCACCATGTCTAGCTCATACAGCTATTCTTTCCTCTCTTTTTAATTTTTAACACACATACTGATATTCCATACACATAAAAATATAGATATAGCTTGGGAATGCTCCCATTTTACTACATAAAGATTTCCCCATTCTTTGTTTATAATGAAATGGCATTCTACTATATATGCATGTATTATGATTTATTTAAATAAATTTATGTATTTAAATAATCCTCTTTTGGTGAACCTTTAGGTGATTTCCATTATTTTGCTATTGCAAGGAATGCTTAATAACTTGTAAATATGCCATTTTGCCCATTCGAGTACATCTGTAGGAAAAATTCCTGGGGGTGGAACTGCTGGATCATAGAGAATAGCTGTTCCAATTGCCCTTTTTCATCTTGCATCAATTTACACTCTTACTGGACATCAGGAAATTCTGTTTTCTCACACAGTGCTTTACATGATTTCTAGGGAAATCCTTCTGGGGTCATGAGGGAATTGTCTGGAGGGAGAGGACCTAGAGATACCCATGAGAGAGACGGTGAGTTCTAGGTAAAGCGAGGCTGTGGGAGATCTACTCTCTTCAGGGGTCAAATAAGCCTTTTTAGAGGAAGATATTTTGAATTGGGTCTTAAGAAATCAAGAGCTCACTAAGCAAAAGCGGGAGGGGAAGGCCATGTGCTTGTGCTGGCTCTTCTTGGGAGTTTCATCTGTTTAAGCTGAAGAGGTTTTTTTGTTGTTGTTGTTTTTTGTTTTTTTTTTTAAGAAGAAAAATATTGTATGCCTGAGGACATACGTTGCAGAAATTACCTATAGGAGTAAGGAGCCAAAAGAAAATGTGATGTATATATGCACTTGAATATTATTTAGCCATTAAAAAGAATGAAATTTTGTCATTTGCAGCAACATGGCTGGAACTGAAAGTCATTATGTTAAGTGAAATAAACCAGGCACAGAAAGACAAATATTGCATGTTCCCACTCATCTGTGAGAGTGAAAACCATGGGTCTCGTGGATGTAGAAAGTAGAATTGTGGCTGGGGAGCGTAAGGAGGAAGAGAGGATGAAGAGAAGTTGGTTGAAAGCTACAAAAATGCAGTCAGATAAAAGAATAAGTTCTAGGCTGGGCTCGGTGGCTTATGCCTGTAATTCCAGCACTTTGGAAGGCTGAGGCAGGTGGATCACCTGAGGTCAGCAGTTCGAGACCAGTCTGGCCAACATGGTGAAACCCCATCTCTACTAAAAATACAAAAAAAAAAAAAAAAAAAATAGTCGGCCGTGGTGGCGGACATCTGTAGTCCCAGCTACTCGGGAGGCTGAGACAGGAGAATCGCTTGAACCCAGGAGGCAGAGGCTGCAGTAAGCCGAGATCGTGTCACTGCACTCAGTCTGGGCAAGACAGAACGAGACTCCGTCTCAAAAAAAAAAAAAAAAAAAAAGGAGTAAGTTCTAGAATTTGATAGTACAGTAAATTATAATCAACAATAATTTATTGTATATTTCAAAATAGCTAGAACAGAAGATTTGTAATGTTCCAAACACAAAAAAAGATAAATGTATGAGATAATGGAGATCCAAATTACCCAGATTCAATCATTACACATTCTATATGCATGTGTCAAAATATCATATGTACCCGAAGATATGTACAACTATTATTTATCAATTAAAGAAAAAGAGTAAGAAACAGGAAACCATTTGGTAAAAGTTAGGTAATCATGATATATATACTCTATGGAAAAGAAAGGTATGATAATTAATAGTAACTATAATAATAGTAGCTATGATTTATTATGAGCTACCATGTGTCAGGCACTAGGTTAAATATTACACAAACATTTTTAAAAGCCCATTTAATCCACATACTAATTCTCTGTATAAGGCACTATAATTTCCAGTTTGCAAATCAGAAAATTGAGAATCAAAGATCATAAGTAACTTCCCAAAGTTAACCTAATAAGGAATTTTCAGAGCCAGGGTTCCAAAAAGGTATGTGACCCCTGAAAGCCTGTACTCTCACTCGCTAGAACAACCTCTTCCATTAGCTCATTGAACTCTCAAGAATTCTAGGGGAGGTTCCCTGGAGATGAAGTGATTACAGGTGAGAAAACTGAGGCTCAGCCAGATGTGGTTGCTCACGTCTGTAATCCTGGCACTTTGGGAGGCCAGGGCAGGAGCATCACTTGAGGTCAGGAGTTCGAGACCAGCCTGGCCAACATGGCGAAACCCCATCTCTACTAAAGATACAAAAAATTAGGTGGGCGTGGTGGTGTGCACCTCTAATCTCAGCTACTCAGGAGGCTGAGGCAGGAGAATCACTTGAACCTGGGAGGTGGAAGTTGCAGTGAGCCAAGAAGGCGTCACTACACTCCAGCCTGGGTAACAGAGTGAGACCCTGTCTCAAAACAAAACAAAAAGCCAGAGGCTCAGGAGATTAAATGACTTGTTCAGAAAAAGTATAAAGAACATATTGCAACATGGAAAAATGTTTGCTTAATAATGTAAGGAGGAAAAAACGATTGTCTATAATTGTTTAAATGTGATGATCACAACTATGTAAAAATAGAAATATCTCTGGGTGTGCTGACTGCCCATCCAGAGTATTCTAGGGCAGTCCTCAGTTTACAGTGTCAGACTGTCGTCAGTCCTATATCTGGTGCTATGCTCTGATTTCAGGGAACTTGGGTAAATATGGCTACTTTACTTAAAGATAAAGACTATATTGAATGGGAGGCTGAGGCGGGCGGATTACTTGAGGCCAGAAGTTCAAGGCCAGCCTGGCTAACATGGCGAAACCCCGTCTCTACTAAAAATACAAACATTAGCTAGGCGTGGTGGCAGGTGCCTATAATCCCAGCTACTTGGGAAGCTGAGGCATGAGAATTGCTTGAACCCAGGAGGCAGAGCTTGCAGTGAGCCGAGATTGCACCACCGCACTCCAGCCTGGGCGACAGAGTGAGACTCTTTCTCAAAAAAAAAAAAAAAAAAAAAAAGACTATATTGAAGATATTTAAGTAGTTACTGATTTTTTTTTTTTTAATATGAAACTTGGAAAAACTAAGGGATGATATCTGATACAAATCTAGAAGATTGCAGAAGCAGACATTTTGAGAAGGTATCTTAGCCTTCCTTACTAATTAATGTAAATTGATATCAACATCTTGCCTACTCATTAAAAGGCTACTCTAGTTATTGGATTTCTGTGGTGATTGTTTTTTAAAGGTTAGCCTTGACCAATTCTATTATAAGTTTTTTTTTTTTTTTTCCCCAGCAGCATAAGTGAACAGAATCAAGAGCAGAGACTGATATTTATTTCTAGTAGTAAAAATAAAAAATATCAATTGGTTGCTTCAGAAAGGTTAGTTGGAATTTCTTTATTTGATCATCTGTTCATCCTGCCTTCATGTTAGTTTATCTGTTTATTCATTTCATTCATCCATTCATTCATTCAACATTCACTAGTGTGAACCAAGTTCTGTGTTGGGCACTGGGAGCATAAAAGTGAACAAGACTTGGTCCCTGCCCATGAGAGAGTCACTGATAGAGCTAGAAACATAAACAGGTAAGTATAACACAGTGTGATAAGCGTCATTGCAATTTCATTCAATTCAGTGTGTGCTGAGGGTCTGATCTGTCCAGGGTGCTGTGCTGGGCATTTTCACATGAAGCAGAGATTGAGATATCTGGCCCTGCCCTCAGGGAGCTCGAAGTCTCGTGTGGGAGACAGTAAACAACCCAGTAATGAAATTATTACAAATAACCGTCAATTACAAGGGAATTAAGCAGAGTTCTGGGGTGGAGAATAACAAGACAGGGGAGCCTATTTCAGCAGAATGGTCTTGGAAGTACTATGATGGAGGTATGTGCAGGGAACTGTGGAACCACAAAGGGACTGCTAATGTAATACACCCTGGAGGAGACAGGGAAGGCTTTGCAAGGAGGGTCCTCTAAAACTGAGCCTGAAAATATAAAGGAGCGTTAAACAGAGGGAAAGTGTCAGGACAGGCAGTCCCAAGAAAGACAGCTGGGGTGCAAAGGCTTAAAGGTTTTGGGGTGACACAAAGCTTGACCTGCCAGGAACCAGCAGGATTCTGTGGCATAGGGACATGGGGTTCAGGTGGGAAGGGGATGAGATGAGGCTGGAGGGATAAATCAAGGCCAGATCATGTGTGGCCGCCAATGCCAGGCTAAAGCAGCTCAGAGCTTGTCTGGATTAGTGATAAAATGTAGAGCTTACCAGCCCGTGGCTGTTGGCACCGGGGATTCCCAGAGACTTTCATGGGTCTCATAAAGCCAGACTGCGTCTGCTCTATTAATATTTTATGCCATGATCAAGTAGTGTACTTTAAAAGAGAGCTCACAGTTTGTTGCTGAAGATTTAACCGCTTTTCTTTTTCAGCTCTAGGAAAAAACAGGCTTGAAAGTTTTTCTGGGGTACTTCACCTTAAACTGTTTAAAGCCTCCTCCCCCATCCCTACAGGAGGACATGGAGGGCATCTGGAAACAAGAAAGAGGGACAGGTATAAAGCAAATTTGATACAAGATTTCTAGCCAGCTAAGACTTTGGAGAATGGCTGTGTGAGAAGCTAAGCATGGGACTGGGTTAAGCAGAGAGGAAGCTGGACAACTCCCTGAGACCCTAGGGGGCTCACCTAGGGACCTGGATCTGCAGGGTCATCTGGCTGAGGTCAAGATCAAAGCAGCAAGACTGCACCAGGGAGAAAACAAAACTCTAGACTGCCTGCATGTTATGATGGGCT
The DNA here is from genome assembly GCF_047675955.1 of Chlorocebus sabaeus. Classification (NCBI taxonomy): domain Eukaryota; kingdom Metazoa; phylum Chordata; class Mammalia; order Primates; family Cercopithecidae; genus Chlorocebus; species Chlorocebus sabaeus. The sequence goes on from NC_132915.1 coordinate 91,369,187, forward strand.
GAACCCCTTCTCTCTGGGACTGCCTCAGCCTCAGAATTTGGGGAGTATTCAGGAGGAGAGGAAATCTCCATCGGGGAAACGTGCTTCTTGCTCATTAGGTATTGGTTTCTCGAGTTGGAGGTTTTGGTTTGAGAAAAAATGAAATGAAGTGATTGCATTTGCACTGTGCATTTTTGAAGACATTCTTACAAATTCCAGATGTAAAGTAAGACAACCTAGAGTGACTTGACCTAAGAGCTAACGTTTTGAAAGGCAATTGAATGGATCTTATGAGACAAATGCTGTCTGGTTCTCCCTGGGACAGGGAACCTGTGTTGGGGCTAGTGCAGCACAACCAGGGGCTGGAAAAGCTCCTGGTTTTATGAGCCAGGTATAATCTCTCTTGGAGGTAATTTGTTCTATTGTCCCAGTTTGCAGATGACACAATGGAGACTCAGAGGAGTGGATGACTTGCCCAGGGTCATTTGCGACATAGAGGAGACACAAGGTGGAACTTGGATGTTCTACTTCCCTGAGCAAAGCTATTAGAACTTCACAGTGAAATCTGCTACTGCTGGTAACAGTGATGAGAGAGGAGAAAAAGCAGGAAAAAGAAACAGAAAAGCGCAAAAGAACAGGGAGAAGGGAAAGTAGGAAGGAGAAAGTGGAAGGGGAGGAGGAAAAAGGAGGGAGATCAACTTTGGACTAAAACTTTAATCCAATCATCAGCTTTTTTGTTTGTTCGTTTTAAGTTTCTCTAAATTCCTAAGAAGGTAATGCATTGCTGGTCCGATTGTGTTTCAACTCCAAGAAACAGCACAACATTTGAAAAGCCCATTGTTCGGTGTTGTGATAATATAACTCTCTGTAAATGGTGCAGTCCACTGTACAAAGTACTGCCCCCTCCCACCCTACTGGTGACCTGCGGGGACAGCTGAATGCCTTCTGGTCCGCTGAGCCCAGAAGAGTGGGGCTGGGCTTTCAGAAACAGCTGGGCTGATTCATCTAGAACAAAAGCCAGCTCTTCCTGCTAAATCCCTGGCAGGCATGGGCTATTAGGGCTGTGGGCCCCTGTGCCCCTCCACAGGAAACGTCTTGATTTAGCTCCAACAGTGTCAGTCTCCTGTGTGAGCCTGTGACAGCTTCCTCCTGCCCACTGCCTTCAGCCCGGCATGCTCCCAGCCCCACATGAAAGCCAGTGGCTTTAGAGCAAAACCCTGGGTTCCAGTCCCAGCTCTGTCATTTCCTAGTTGTGAAATGTAAATAAGAGATTTTACTTTGCTGTGCCTCAGTTTCTCGATCTATGAACTGGGAGTGAGAATAGTTCCAATCTGAGAAATTTGTTGTCAGCTCTGGAGGAGATAATGCCCAGAGCAGGCACTCATGAATATGGTTTCCTCCTGTTTCATGTAAGTCTCATCCATCTTGCCATCTGACTTGGTCTTCCGTAACTCAGTGGATGTACCCTGTGTCCCTGACACATTGGCTCAAGCTCATTCACCTTAAACACCTCCACGCCCGTACCTCGGGGGTTCCCATAATGACACCAGCCACTGTTGATAGAGCCCTTTATATGCCATATAAAAGACATAGAGAATTCATTTAATTTCCCCATAATTCTTTGAGTGGATACTACTATCAGAGGAAGAAACCAAGACTTCGAGAGGTTGAGTAACTCAGGGTGTCCTGTCCTCCAAGGCCTCTGAGTACAAAAATAGCACCATCTCCAAGATTTTTTTTGGTGTGGGTGTGTTTAAGGGATTTTATGAATTACTTTTTGTTTTTAAAGCGTAGCAGTTCACAACCTTTCTGAAAGTAGTTCCACATTTCTTGAACAGCTCCAAATACCTTCCATACAAAGAAACAATGAGTTGTAGTCAACCATTATATGAAGTGTACAGAGAGGGGCCTAACATCAGACCCTAACGTTGTCAAGATGAAATTAAATAATTCTTGATCCTGGATAGGAAGCGTGGAAAATACCTTACCTTTCCCTTGGCCTTCTTTCACTCTGGCTGTAGAAAGAATCTGGGCTTTGGAGACAGACCTGGATTCAAATCCCAGCTCTAACACTCACCTAGCTGTGAAAGCTGAAGCAGATTACTTATCCTTTTTGAGCCTATTTATTTTATTTGTAACATTGGAGATAAGAATACCTAACTTAGAGGGTAATTGTCAGGCTTAACTGAAATAATAAAGTGACCAGCATAGAGTAAGCATGCAGAATGTGGTAGTTATAATTATGCTTTTAGTTGTTATTATGCATGCCACTCTCATAGGGCCAGCTCTGTTAAGCTGTGGAGGAAGAACCTCTGGGCAGTTTTGCTCTCTCCTGAAAAATCTAACCTGGGAGGCTGGCTACTGGGAAATCCTCTGCTGTGTAACAGTGAAGTCACTGATGCTTATGCTGTTTAGCATCTTACTGGCATTTATTGGACGTAATTACAGAATCAGAGCTGCTAGGAATCCAAGTCTTAGGGCTGAGCTGGCAATGCTTGTATGGAACACATAGTTTTAAGTTCTCATTAAAATAGTGGGACAAACACATTCCTGCCTGGGGCATTCAGAACATGTCTAGATTAATGGCTCTTGAAATTCAAAGAGCAACCCTCTCTTGAGTCCTCCTGAAGTGTCCCCAGTCACTCTATCTGACCAAACTCATCTCTGGTCACTTTCCTCATTCGCCAATTCATTCATCCAATAAAAACGTGCTAAATATCTGCTCTGTGCCAAGCACTATTTGACACTAGGATGATGCCGGAAAACCAAGCAAACACATTTTCTCCTTCCACTGAGCTGCCAGTCTAATGAGATATACACGTAAATGGACAACCTGAATGCAGTGAGTCGAATGGGGGAAGCCCAGGGTTTTGAGCAGTGGTGTGCTGCTAAATGTTAAACAACAGGCTCTTGCGGTGAGGGAGAAGGAAGACCCTGATTTATAGCCTTTCTTGATCTCCATGGTGTAAATACTCCCACCGTGGGGACTGGGCTACCAGCATGATGTCACTGAATGTGGAGTTGAGAACAGATATGCAATTGCACACAATTATATAGTATTTCTACCATATAGATAAATGGCGAAAATAATCTTAAGAGCACAGATAATAGTGAAATACAATAACATAATTATGAAGTACTAAGTTTTGAGAATTTATTACCTCTATTTATGTATTAGTCATTTTCACACTGGTATGAAGACATACCTGAGACTGGGTAATTTATAAAGGAAAGAGGTTTAATTGACTCACAGTCCTACATGGCTGGGAGGCCTCAGGAAACTAACAGTCATGGCGGAAAGGGAAGCAGGCAAGTCTTACGTGGTGGCAGGAGAGAGAGTGTGTGAAGGAGGAACTGTCAAACTCCTAAAAGAATCAGGTCTTGGCCGGGCAAGGTGGCTCACGCCTGTAATCCCAGCAATTTGGGAGGCCGAGGCAGATGAATCACCTGAGCTCTGGAGTTCGAGACCAACCTGACCAACATGGAGAAACTCCGTCTCTACTAAAAATACAAAATTAGCCAGGCGTGATTGTGGGTGCCTGTAATCCCAGTTACTCAGGAGGCTGAGGCAGGAGCATAGCTTGAACCCCAGAGGCGGAGGTTGCAGTGAACCGAGATTGTGCCATTGCACTCCAGCCTGGGAATAAGAGGTAAACTCCATCTAAAAAAAAAATCAGGTCTCGTAAGAACTCACCATCATGAGAACGGCATGGGGGAAACTGCCCCCATGATCCAATCACCTCCCTTCCACCAGGTCCCTTCCTTGACACATGGGAATTATGGGGATTTCAATTCAACATGAGATTTGGGTGGGGACACACCGCCAGACCATATCAATTTAAAATTTACTTAATTATAAGTTTATGTAGATTGTTATCGAAGGCTGTGCTTAATACAGCCTTAATACAGCTGGCTGTAAGAATTCATGGAAATGCGGCCAGGTGTGATGGCTCACTCCTATAATCCCAGCACTTTCGAAGGCTGAGGTGGGAGGATCTCTTGAGTCCAAAAGTTTAAGACCAGCCTGGTAACATAAAGAGACTTAAAATCTACAAATAATATAAAAATTAGCCAGACCTGGTGGGATGTGCCTGTGGTCCCAGCTACTTGGGAGGCTGAGGCAGGAGGATTGCTTGAGCCCAGAGGTCAAGGCTGCAGGAAGCCATGTTTGTGCCACTGACTCCAGCCTGGGTAACAGTGAAATTTCTCCTGTCTCAAAAAACCCCACAAAAGTTCATGGAAATTGAGCAATCAGTTTTAAGAACATAATACTAAACACACTAAATCAGTTCTTAAGAACCTAACACTAGCACAACACTAAAGGGGACCAAGGCTGGAGAAAATAAGACTCCTTTCCTTCTTCCATCTTTGTCTTTCTCTGACCTCCACACCTTTGCTTATTCTGTGCTCTTAGCAGAAGATGCTGTTCCCTTCCTCACTTCCACTCTTACTCTTTTCATCCTTTCAAGGCTGACTGAGTCCAAACCGTTGTCTCTGCTAGGTTTCCCCTCCCCTTTTCTCTGGGAAGTGCACCCCCTCCACCCACAGGTTACAGTGGGAGCAGCCAGCCAGGTTTGTGCAGTGGGACCCTGCCACTTGGGCCAGAGTTAATTAGATAAAGGGTAGGCATCTGATCCAACTTAGAATGTGGACCACAAACAAGGATTCCAGCTTGCTGCTGGTAAAAGCCATTTTCTGGAAAGCAGAAATGCTTGTGTGATGCGAGCAGACAGGCAGAGATGAAAGATGGGGGACAGAGTACTTTCTGGGTTCCCTTTAGTACCCAGGTCCTGCCTGTGGTCTGGTCCTGAGGCCCAGCTGCACCCCTGCCCTAGTGTTCCGTGGGATATTTCAGGATCTCCTGAGAATGCTCTCTCAAGTAATCCCTTGTACGAAATCCCCGTCTCATCCTCTGCTTCTAGGGACCTACTATAAGGCATTCGATGCTCCACAAATACTTGTGCTGATAACTTCTCCTTCTGAAGCCAGTTCTAGGACAGGTCTGTAATCAGAAGAGCACCTGAACCCCGAAGCCTCCCTGGCTGGCCAGCCCAGGCATCTCTTCTGTGAGTTTCTCCACAGCCTTCTAGTCATTTAACGAGTCTCACTGGCTTTCTCTGTGAATACGATGAAAGAGGGCCACCTCAAAATGGCGGCCTTGGCCTTCAGAGATCATCAGTCCTCACAGGCCCAGTTAATTAACCATGATTGTCATGTCTCAACTTCCAGTTCCAAATTCTAATAGTCCAGCTTTGTCCTGCCGCCCACTCCTCATGCTGTCAACTGTGTTGTGGGGGAAAGTTACGGTACAAACCTGGGTGCAAGTGAGGGCCATCTGTTGGTTGGGAAGAGGCGTTCTCAGAGGAGAGAGCAGGCACCCCCAAATTGTCTAATGCCTGGCCTGTGTGTGGCCTTCATTTCTCCCCAGCCTCACTCTGGAAAGGAGATGGTCTTCTGGCAAAAGAAGATACCAAAGTTCTTCCATCAGAGGAGATCCTTATCAGCAAGACATTCACTCTGAGGTGAGGATCCAGGACAAACAGGCCTTACCGGTGCCTAGATCCAATGCGGGGAGAAGTACAAAGAGGTATCTAGAAAGGAATGAAGACAGGATACCAAGAAGACTTCTAGGCATCCATGAAAGGCAGACTTGGGTCGGGCGTGGTGGCTCTCACCTGTAATCCCAGCACTTTGGGAGGCCGAAGCAGGCGGATCATGAGGTCAGGAGATCAAGACCATCCTGGCTAACACGGTGAAACCCCGTCTCTACTAAAAATACAAAAAAATTAGCCGGGTGTGGTGGCAGGCGCCTGTAGTCCCAGCTACTCAGGAGGCTGAGGCAGGAGAATGGCGTGAACCCAGGAGGCGGAGCTTGCAGTGAGCCGAGATTGTGCCACTGCACTCCAGCCTGGGCGACAGAGCGAAACTCTGCCTCAAAAAAAAAAACCAAAAAACAAAAAACAAACAAACAAACAAACAACAACAAAAAAAAAATGAAATAAAGGCAGACTTGATACATCCTGCCAGCTATAAAATACACATGTTGAGGCATAAAGCAAAGCACCAGGAGATTTCTAGAAGTGTTCCTAGAGGGGCACTCCCATGTAAGTATTGGTTATCATCATCACAATCATCATCAATCAATCATCATCATCATTATCTTCATTATCATTTTTAACGATTCCTGGTGATGCCCTGTTCCCATGTTCCTCTCCAGCCACCAAACAGAGCAATTACAGGGTTATGGGTAGGCATCTGATCAAACTTAGAATGTGGAACCTTAGATCCAGCTTAGAATGTGAACCCTTCTGCTTTCTTGGCCTCAGTTTCCCCATCTCTGACGGGAGGAGTTGGACCAGACGTTCTCCAATGTTTCTTCCATCGTGATGTGGAATTCTCCAGTTCTATGGGGACACGGATTCAGAGTTCCACCTCCCTTTGTCTGAGAGCAGTTGCTGGGGCTGGAAATGATATGTTAGATAATTCCAGGGCATGTGTATGCCGGGGCTTGTAATCAAAGAGTCCAGAGTCAAATAAGCCTGTGTTTTTGCTTTTCTCCCCAGCAGCCTTGCACTGGGCCCCAGGCAGCCTCTGGAGAAAGCAGAGTGTAGCAGAGATGGTGTGAGCCTCCCTGGGGGGTGGATACCTTGCTTCTATTCTCAGAGAAAGTGGAACTCGGCAGAATTTCCCAAGCCAAGAAAGGTGGTAGAGTGTGACATAAGACATTGAGCAAAGAAGGGAGGGCCAACGACTCAGGCATAGAACAGCAGACTGCACAGTATCAGTAGTGTGACCTCCAGAGAGTACTTAACGCTTTCTGTGGGCTTGACCTGCTCATCTGAAAAATACACATGGCAATGCCTCCCTTGGGAGGCCAGGTAGGGAGGTGAGACTGAAAGCCGGTAATACCTGGGAAGCCCAGAGCATGGCATGAGGCATTCAAGAAATGGTTCTTGTATTTACTGGTGCTGAACAAAGAAAGAGTGGCAGGAGGAAGAGCCAGGGCGAGACTCCCTGGGTCCTGTGGCTTCCCTGGCTGCTATTCAATGGAAAAACCAGGGAGTGAGCGCTGTGCTCTTGGCTTCTGTGCTAAACAACAGCCTTTTCTGCTCTGATCCCCAGCACCTGGCAATTACAGACTCTAGTACATTTCATCTTGTGTTAAGATGGAGCTTTACCCTGGCTGAACATGAGGCTGCTGCCAGCACCCAGGCTGGGAATGGACATCTCTGTCATGTGGTGCAGTCTCCTGTTGAGTGTGTGAATCCTTCCAAATTGGAGTCACGCGGCAACTCCAAGAGCCCTGGGAACCCATGTGTGCACCAGGACTGTTGGGAGGCCCTCCTATACCTTGCCACATTATAAACGGCTATCGTCTCAAATGCATATGAGATGCTGTTGAGATCAACAAAGTATTACATCTGTTTAAAAGTGACCTTGAACTCATCTTTCTGCCCAATGTGGATTTCCTCAATCTCCTCAAACAATATCTGCTATGACACGAATAAGAACATCCGTTTATGCAGAAGCCACAGTGCATGTCATTGTGCTGAGGGTCTTTTTCTCACTGAGTCTTCTCAACCGCCCCATGAAGAGGCAATCCAGGATGCCCATTTGACAAACGAGGAAACGGAGACTTAGGTATGTGAGCTCCCTTGCCCAAAGTTACAGGACTACTTGATGTCTGGGGTTCCAAACCAGGCCCTTGTGACTCCACGGCGCCTGCTTAATGGTCCACTTTAAGGACCAGGGATGCACTTGGCATTTTCGTTACTTCATTCGGAATGAGCTGGGAATCGCTCTTCCTCTTTATTCCCTTCCGTGGGAAGGACTCTCCCCTGCTTTGCGTGCAGCCTATATCACTCTCCGAGGGCTTTGCCTCCTGAAGTCCCTCCTCTCCGGGGGCTGAAATCGGCCTCCGCTGGTGCTAGTTGAGCATTGCTCGCCTGCCCGCCCCATCTGAGCTCTTTGGCCCCAGGCCAGCTCAGGAGCTGCCCTGGGTCTCCTCCCCGACGCTAGGCCTCTTCAGATCTCCCCTCCGTGCTCCGGGCCTCAGTTTCCTCCAGGGGAAAGCAGAGGGCTTGGTGCCTTCCTGCGAGGTGAAGCGAGGGGTCGCCCTGGATGAAGGCGAGCTTGGAGCCACCCACCCTGCAGCCGACGGGAGGGCCTGGCGCTCCTCCCCCACCCGCCTGCCGGGCCGCCCCGCCCCGAGGGCGGCTCCCGCCCGCGCCCTGCCCACCCCGGCCGCGCGCACCGCAACGCCCCAGCCCCGCCGTCCGGAACCAGCTGAGCACAGCTGGACCCAGCAGCCGCCGTCTCTAGCGCCGCAGCAGCAGGTAGGGGAGGCGCGCAGCCCCGGCCCCGGACATCTGGGGGTCCCGGGCTGATTTGAGCCCTTCCTCTCCCTTCCTTCCCGGTCCTGTCTCGCCCGCGCCTGGAGCTCGGCCCGGCCGCGGGGGCATCGCTGGAAAAGGGCTTCCGCGCTCACTTTTCCCGTCTTCCAGGGGACCAAAGAGTGTGGATGGGAGCAGGGGGGTGGGGAGACGCTGGAGCAGGAGAGGAACGGGGCCAGGCCTCCACCCCGTGATTCCACTGTGCTGCTAGCACCTGAGCTAATAACCTCGACCCCGCCCCCGGGATGGGGGAACTGGCCCGGGGTCACTCCCGCGCTTGGGGTGTCTGAGCCGGCCATGCAGGGGGCCACCAGCTGCGGTCTGGGCGGTGACTCCGCTGGGGAGTCCACTCAGAGGACCCTTGCCTCCTGGACGATACCTGTGCTTGCTTTCCTCTCCGGCTTCTTCCTCTTTCTGAGGACTGTTAGAAAGTTCTTCCTTGTACTGTCTGAAATCTTCGGGCGCCTGCTACCTGTAGCTGCTGGCTCCTCCCCGGCCCTGCAGTGTTCCCTTCCCTGACTCACACGGAAGCTTCTTTCGGAGTTGAAGACAGTGATTGGAACCCCTTCTCCCTGATCCCCCATGTCTTCTGGGATCCAGCCCCCCAAAACCTAAATAACAGCAACTTCCCTCTGGTCCAGTACAGGTTGGCTGGTCTGCGCAGTGCCCGGGGAGAAGAGCCAGTCCTCGGAAGACTGGGTGCTGGGGGTGTGGGCGAGCAGGTGACATTGGCTTTCTTCCTAGCTCCTTCTCTGCCCAGACATCTGCCGCTTTATCCTGTCCTCACACCCTCCTCAGAGCATGGAAGGGGCTTTTAAAACACCCAGAACTCATTCTAGGCTGTCCTGAGGGTAATTGGACTTTGTGGAAGGCGGGGCTTCTGGGGAGGTGCCTCTCGCTTTTGTTTGGCCTTTGGGGACTTTTCAAAGACATAATCCTGTGTGTCCTTGTCACATTTCTGACCAGGGCCCCAGGACCTCTCACCGCTCTGCCCTTTACAGCGACCATAGCTTGCTAGAATCTTACCCCATCCCCATTTCACAGTTAAGAAAAGTCAAGGACCCAGAGAGTTTATGATGGGCTAGTTGACACACAGTGAGGCAGGTTAGGGCTGGGACCCAATTCCCAGCCCTGTGGATTCCTTGCTGGGAGGGACTTTAGCTTCCTTCTTGGGTGTTCCGTTCACTAAAGGGACAAGCATTCCCCACCGCCCTCCCCCCCGTACATACACACTTGGGGATGCTGGTTGGTGTTTCCTGGGGCTGTTAAGGGAGAGAGGCTTGGAAACAGAGGAGCAAGGATGGGGGTGGGAACGGTCGGCTTTCAACTCCTTTGAAACTCCATTTTTCTTTCTGGGGCCTTGCTATTTAGAAATGCCAGGGAAATTGTAAACAGCCAGGGGAGCTTGGGTTGGCATTCGGTGAGTTACACAGCAGTAAAGAAGGTTTCTGTGTGAATCAGGGAAGGGACGTTTACTCCAGAATTTTCCATAGTCCTTTTATTAGGGACTAACATGAGCCTGGAAACAAGCTGCTCCCAGGAGGGGTGGCTGCAGAGTTTGCCCTGCATGGCATTTCCTTCCACCCCTCCTCCCTCTTTTCAGCCCTTCTCTGGACCTGTGTTCTGTGCTTTGCCCTGCGAGGGGCCCAACAGCCTCGGAAGAGGACAGAGCTCTCTGTCCTCAAGATGCTTGTCATCTATAGTGGTTGACACTTTCGTGCCATATTAAGAGTGACTTCAGCCTGCAAGCGGAGTGACTAATTTTGTCTGGGTGAGCCAGACCTCAGAATGAGTAATCATTTACCAGGAGAAACAGGAGTTGGAGGAAAAGACATTCTGAGAAGCAGGAACCACTTGTGCAAAGGCACTGAGGTTTTCTGAGCCATCCAAGTGGCTAGAGTGGAGGATGGGAGAAGGGTGGGGTGGTGGGAGTTGAGACTCTAAATGAAAATGGAACTAGATTATAAGCTAAAGGTTTGGACTTCATCCTGAAGGCAAGGAAAAACTGAGAAAGGGTTTTGACAGAGCAGTGATTTTTAAAAACTCATTATTCTGAATGGCCGATGTAGGGGATGCATTGGACCAGGCTGATCTGGAGGCAGGAAGGCCCTGAGGAGGCTGTTGCATGATTCAAGTGAAGTAGAATGCAGGTCTGAACTAGAGCAGTGGCCACTGGGATGGGTCAGAGCAGCAGATTCTGGAAGCCCAGCTGGAGGTCTCAGAACCTGCTATAAATTTCATCTAAAAGCAGACAACAGGCTATACCTACTGGAGAAGGCTGCTAAGGTATTCAGCATTGTAATTTTTTTTCTTTTTCATGAGTTTTAAAACAAACAAAAAATATTGTTAAAGATTCAAACATAAATCTTTATCCCTCCAAGCCCTCCTCTTTCCTCAGAGGTCGCCACTGTTAACAGTGGTGTGTGTGCGCTTCTGCCAAACACGCTGATTGGATGCCTTCACTCTTAGCCATCCAGTGACAGTGGGCCACTTTCCCCTACTCCATGTGAATAGTTTGGGTCATTTGTGACATGGGTCATAGAGATGATTTCTGCTTGGTCTATGGTACTTTGCTGAGACATTGATCTCTGGTTTTCTTTAATGAAACTTTTACATCCTATGTCTGTGGTCTCTGAGTATATATATTTGCTTATCAGAGACCACAGGTGTGAGAGAAGTCAGAAGCACTGACTTGGAAATGGACCCCCAGTCTTGGTTCTTCGGGTGATCTTGGGCAAATCCTATCTCTCTGAGCCTCAGTTTCCTCATCTGTAGAATGGAGAGATGTTGGTTTGTATGATAATAATAAAAAACTATCTTTTAACTGGGCATGGTAACTCACACCTGTAATTCCAGTACTTTGGAAGGCCGATTTGAGTGGATGGCTTAAGCCAGGAGTTTGAGACCAGCCTGGTCAACATGGTGAAACCTCATCTCTACTAAAATTACAAAAATTAGCCAGACGTGATGGGATGGGCCTGTAATCCTAGCTGTTTGGGAGGCTGAGGTATGAGAATTGCTTAAACCCTGGAGGCACAGGTTACAGTGAGCTGAAATCACGCCACTGCACTCCAGCCTGGGTGACAGAGCAAGACTGTGTCAAAACAAACAAAGAAAAGAGGGGGGGATAAAAAAAAAAAGCTATGTTTTAAATATACCAAGCACTGGAACATTAATTACTTTATTGATTCCTTGCAATTCCTCTGAGGTAGATACTAGTACCCTCTTTTACAGATGAGGAAACTGAGTCTTAGGCTGAATAACATGCCCTAGGTTGTGTGGCTATTGGGTGATGGTGCAAGGATTCCAGAGGTCTGACGACAGAGCCATAGCTCTTAATGACGGCACTAAACATTCTCTTGAAAATTCTTTCTAGTCCTGGCTTTAGGAGAACTGGTAAGGGAGTTTGTTATGCTGTTATGAGGGGTGGGAGTCGCTGTGCAGAGCTTGGAGAGAGCTGCAGCAGAGAGGCCTGGAGGGGCCTCCCAGGGCTGTTTGTAAACTCATACTTTCCTGTGCCATCCACAGGACCCTCGAAGGTAGGTCAGTCTCCCCTCCATTTCAGGGAATCAAGGCTCCAAGAGGACACAGGACTTGCCCGGCAAGGTCATGTGGTGAGGTGAGAGCCCAGCCAGGACTGGTCCCCGCTTTTCATCAGTCGAGCCCGTGTTCTGGAAATCTGTCTGGCAAAGCCAGGAAACATGGGCACCCTCCTGCTCCTTGGTTATTCCCTGAGAAAATGCCAGCAGAAGCAGAGAAAAGCACGTCCCAGGGGTTATGCATTTTTGGGAGGAAGGGAAAAAAAGAGACCAGTGTTTAGGCAGCCGGGGGATGTTAAGTAAAAATATCTCCTCGCTTTCAACTGAGTGAGCGTGTGTCATATTTCAGCCTGATGTGGTTTGTGAAGCTGGAGACCACAGGCAGGCTCAGTTCCTGCTGCTGGCCAGCTTCCCCTCCCCTCTCTCCCTCCCCTGCCATATGCCTGCTCTCCTCTGCCCTGCCTGGGACCACATCAGCAATTTAAGAATAGGGCAGAGAAAAGCAGTGGGTGTTGTGGGCAGGGGTGGGCAGCTGAAGGCCTGGACTTGGGTCCTGGCTTTGCCAGTGACAAAGTGCTGGGTGACTTGGGCTAATGCATGCCTTTCTCTGGGCCCCAGTGTCCATTCTGCACTGTGGAGTGGACAGCATAATGTTAGCTTTCCCAGCTCCGATGGCCTCTGAGTTGGAGGGCTTTGTGCTTCCCACATGAACTTGGGTCCAGCATGTCTGAGACACAAAGTGAGCCTGCAGTGGTGCAGCTGGTGATTCAGCTCCTGTTCTTGAATTTAATGTTTTCAGACTGAATTGATTGCCCCATTTTGCAGATAAGAAAGTCGAGGTCTAGGATTCTGTTTATGTATCCCATTCCGTGCTCTACAAGCAACAATAATAATGGCCACCATATGTAACACACTTACTATGTATGTTCACCTTTTGCTTTCACTGTCTTTTTTAATCTTTTAACAGATCTACGAGGGAGAGATATTGACTCCATTTTACAGATGAGGAAACTGAGGCTCAGAACAGTAAAAGGACTTACATTCTCTTCTTTGAGTCTCACAGTAGTCCTGGGGTTGTCATTATGTGACCCATTTTACCAGTGAGGAAACTCAGGCCTGGAGACGAGAGCACCCTTGCCCAGTGGTCCCCAGGGGCCACACATGGCCTGTCAGGTTCCTTCCCAGGCCCTCCTGCTCCTCCCTCATCCCTTGCTTGCTCTGCCTCACAGGGTGCCTCTTCACCTCTTGCATGCAGTGCTTGGGTTAAGGGATGAGAACAGTTTTCTTCAGGGATATAAAGTATCCCTGAAATCGGCTCTTCCCAAGAGTGATCCAGAAAGGCTTTAAGCCGTGGAGCCTCGCAGGGAACTCCAGTGAAGGGTCACACCAGTGGGAATGGATTTGTTTTATTCTGCTGAGCTGGCTAAGCAAACAGTCCTGTTACTTTCCAACCTCAATAAGAATATCATCGGGGCCAGACTTATTTGCCAAGCAAAGTATATATATTTGACATATGTGAGCCTTCAGGGTGGGGCTTGGCTCTTAATTTTCTTATTACAGAGGCTGTGGCTGGGCTGGGTTTTGGTGGATACTAAGTAAATACTAGTTAACTTTTCGGGTGTGCGTTGATGGTGTGGGTGGCATATGTACTTTTTTCTCCCTACCTCCAAAGACCTTCGCCGCCCCCCCCCTTATTATTTCTATTACACTTGTGATAGAAAATTTAGAAAATAAAAAAGTATATATAAAAAAAGAAGTGTTCATAACCAGAGAAAACCACTGCCAACATCTGGGTGTCCTTCCTTCCTGATATTTTCAGTGCATTTTCTTTTTTACCCCCACACAGTTGTGGTTATCATGTATTTATAATTTTCTGTTCTGACTTTGTTTTTCTCAACATTATATCATAAATATTTTTCTCATGTTATTAAGGATTCTTTTTAAATTTAATTTTTAAAAGTTTTAAAAGCATACTATACCTAAGTAGATAAATGCTTATTCTAATTTAAATCTTTTATTCCAATAGTGCAGGGGATTAAAAAATGAAATAATGCTTTTTATTTATTAACAAAAAAGCTCAGAGAGACAGAATTTGCCCAAGATCACCCCAAAGAACCAAGACTGGGCTCCCCTGGGCTGTAGTTTGCTTCCATAGATACAGAGAAAATAATGTTTATAATCTCAAGTATGAAAACTTCTGGCGAAAAGGTTTATCAAATGCTAACTGTATTTCTCCCCCTTGCACGGCTTTCTACTGAGTCTCTCTCTCCTAGAGGACCCTACTTTGCTTCACAATTAAGCAGCAAAGTATTTCAAGGGCTGTTCAGATTCTAGAAACTCATAGCTGCGGATGAAATAGACAGATAAGTCAGATATCAAAGATAAGACATTAAAAGATCTGGACTGTAGGCTGGACCGTGTTACTGTCACTGGCTCTTTAGCCCTGAAACAAGGGACTTGCCTCCTACTTTCTTTTGTTATAGTGGAAATAAATGCCCACCTGAGTTTTCGTCACTTCCTATTATTCTATCTTTGGTGTGCATATACCATGTTCTCTTAACGATCCTCAATTATGAAACATTTAGGCAGTTTATAAACAATACTGCAGTGAACAACCTAGTGCATAATTTTTGTGTGTGTTCTTCTTTTATTATTTCCTAGAAGAGAGCCCTAGAAATGGAGTTCCTGAGTCAAAATGACACATTTTATAGCTTTTTCTTGTTAAAAAAAATTCAGTGATACTTGTTAAAACACAGTAAGGAAGTCTTTATTCAGGACCATCGCCTTGGGTATAGGGACCACTGCAACAGGGTCCTACAGTGAGGGAGAGAGTTTGGACTCAACTCCTAATGCAGCACGGGCGCGTGGGAATTGCTGGCTGCGGAGCAGGGTGGGGGTCAGCAGATGGAAAATTACTAAGAGGAAGCTCAGGAATAAGGGGTATTCTTGCTAAACCGACCTAACAAAAGTATTGGTGAAGACAAACCAGGGTGATTCAAACATCACTGGGAGCATGGTGGAGGATGAGGAGCCCGATCAGATATCAAGGAAGAGGGGTTCTGGCTAAACAGACTTAGCAGGGTTCTTTTGCTAAAACTGGATTTTACAAGGAAGTGCACAGGTGGGCCGAGGAGAAGGTTCAGAAGCCTGGCTAAAGTTTGGCCAAGCGAAGAATCTGTGTCATGCTAAATTTCTGCTCATAAGGGTTACAGTAGTCCTTATTCCTACCAGCCATCCTTGAGAGTGGCAGCATTCTTTAGGAGCATCTGAAGCTGGTTATAAAAAGCTCAGCTGTCTTGTTATAGAGTACAGCGACCATTTTCCTGAAACGTTACATTTCATTCATTCATTTGGCAAATACACTTGAATAATTCAGCAGCAATAAAGCCTAACAAGTTAGGTTGCCAGGCCGAAGAAGCGGAGAGAACTTGGTTCTCCTTCCGGTTTATGTTTTGCACTTGCCATAAGACCTTGAGGACATCACCTCACTGAGTTTCATTTTTCTCAACTATACAGTTAGGGCTTCAATACTCACTTCACAGAATTCTACAAAGTATCTAACACGATGCTTGGCCAGTGCAATCATGTGGATGCTGGGAATTTGTATTATCTCATCTGACTCCAAAGAGCCCTGGGAAGGAAGCAGGTAGGGACAGATCCTTCCCATTTCATGGACTCAGAAAAGAAACGGCCATATTTCTTGGCGTCCTAAGCTTCAGTTCAGGAAGTGGTCGTCCAGCGGAACTGTGTTGTTTAGAAAGGAGGTAAAATGGGCTTTTGTGGGCTGGCCTGTACCCATCCCCCTTCCACCTCCCCTCCCACCACAGTACCTGTTTCTTTTGGAAGGCAAGTTCCCAGTTCCAGTGGCAGCCAGAATTCTTTCTATGCTCTTTTAGAAGGTGAGAGATGCCTGCCTAGCCTGTTCAGTGGTCTTTAAAAAAAGACCATAAAATTCATAGTTGCTTAAACATAGTTTTCATAGATTTAAATTGCATTTTAAATGCACTAAGACTTCATCTTTGAGCTTTTCAGAAATGTGAGATTTCAGGCTCCACCTTTAGGGTTGCCTTATTTAGCAAATAACAAACAGCGTGCCAGTTAAGCATGAGTACGCCGAGGAGGGTTTGGGCATAATTATACCAAGACATCTTAATGTCTTTCTGACATTTAGATTTAACTGGGCATCTCGTGTTTTATCTGGCAACCCTACCCACCTTGGGCCTACCGAATCCAAATCCAGATTTTCACAAGATCCCCATGGAATTCGTGTGCAGATTCAAGTGTGAGAGGCATTGCACTGGGAGCCTCACCATCAAAGCCCAGAATGAATCCTTTTTGTAATGAATCTGTCGGTAAAATAGAATGTACAATTTATAAAGGGCCTCATTATTCCCAGATCAACCATTTGCACGTATCTGTGTGTTCACATGTTAGGTTTTCTGAATACAGGGTACCCTTGCACTGTTGTCAGCTGAAGGGAAAAATTCTTTGCTTTGGTAAGAAGCCCTACTCCCTCTTGAGGACGTATTTTCCTCATCTGTAAAATGGGCTACATCCTTAGCATGCATGCCAGCCTGTGGTGACCAGCTGAGGTGGCCCCAAGGGGATGTATGACTAGGGCCCACACCAGTTCCCTCCTCAGCCTCCTCACAAAGGACTGAAGGACTTGGCTCTGAGGTCCCATCCCCCAGAGACTTTGGTGTGACTGTGGTGACCCTTGGCATAGGGCACCCCTCCTGACTGCCTCCTCATCTCAAAACTTTCCAGAACATGACTTTTATGGCAGGGCCTTACGAATCGCCTGGCTCTACCCGCTCACTTCATGGCTACAGATACTTGTGCCCTGAGAGAGCAAGTGAATTTCCCAAAGCCAACAGCAAGCCCTCTCATTGCTGCTCTACCAAACCGAAATGATTTCAGTTCTCATGAAACCTAAGGCCTGACTAAGGAAGATTAAGAAACCTGGTGGTGGTCATGCCCACTTAGTTTGTCTTGGCTGTGTGGTCTTGGGTAAGTCATTTCTCTCTCTAACCTATTCCCCCCAGCACTCCATAATATGGGGAGTAGCACCTTCTCCTGTTCCCCTAGGTCTACTTTCTGCCTGGCTAAGGTTTTACTTTAAGATCCGGTAGTAGATCTTGGTCTGTCAATTGGTCCTAGAGTGGAGTGCTTTATGAAGTCACTGGTCCGTGCGTTAGGTCAGGGGCTTAATACCATGACATCATGAAAGAGGTCTGTAGACCCTTTCTCTCCTCGTTGCTAACAAAGATTTTGTGGACTGTGTTTCAGATGGACAGAAAATATGTTCTAGAGCATTCTAAGATCACCTGGGGCTTTTGTTAAAATGCAGATTCTGGTTCCACAAGTCTGGGTGGGGCCTGAGGCTCTGCATTTCTAGTGATGCTGATGTCGCTGGTCCAGGGATCACATTTTCAGTTGTAAGATTTGAAATCAATCTATTATTCATGTAGAATCAATACTTATGAGAAAAGGGGCTTAAGAGGCAAGTCCCTTGTTTCAGGGCTAAAGAGCCAGTCACAGTAACAGGGTCTAGTCTGGAGCCCAGATCTTGTAATGTCTTGTCTTCGATATCTGGCTTATCTATTTTACCTGCAGCTATGAGTTTCTAGAATCTGAACAGCCCTTGAAATACTTTGCTGCTTAATTATGGAGCAAAGTAGGGTCCTTCTTTAGGAGAGAGAGTGACTCAGTAGAAAGCCATTGGAAGGGGAGAAATACAGCTAGCATTTGATCAACCTTTTCACCAGAAGTTTTTGTATTTGTGATTATAAACATTATTCTCTTTGTATTTATGGATGCAAACTACAGCCCTGGGGAGGCCCCAGTCTGTTTTTGTATGCCTCTAAGCTAAGAATGGTTTTATAGTTTTAAAGTGCTGTTAAAAAACAACAATAACGAACAAACAAGGAAGAATATGCAACAGAGAGGGTGTGTAGCCTATGAAGCCTAAAATATTTACGGTCTGGCCTTTTACAGAAAAACTTTGCTGGCCCATGAGCTAGAGTACCCGAAGATTTGCGTGTTTTTTGTTTGTTTGTTTGTTTTTCTAGTGAGCAAGAGGCCTAGCCTTACAACTTTGAAATATAGTGAGGTTAAGACGTAGGGGAGGCAGCCTGCATTGGTGGGAATAGCCCAGGCATCTTAGCTGTGTGACCCTGAGCACATTACTTCACCTCTCTAAGCTTGTGTCCTAGCTTTGCAAAATGAGGACAAAGATTGCTGCCTGGTAGAGTTATTGCAACAATGAGACATGATGCCTGCAGAGTTTAAGGCTTGGAAGATGCACAGAAAATGATAACTATGGTTATTAGGGGTGGCCATTGGAACCCTTATGGCATTAATGGACAGACATCATGTTACTCCCATCAGGTCTGAAGGCCCTTCCAATGAACTGGGAGCAGTCCTTTAGGAGAGAAAAATGCTCTGCTCCAGCC
This sequence comes from Chlorocebus sabaeus, assembly GCF_047675955.1. Classification (NCBI taxonomy): domain Eukaryota; kingdom Metazoa; phylum Chordata; class Mammalia; order Primates; family Cercopithecidae; genus Chlorocebus; species Chlorocebus sabaeus. The sequence goes on from NC_132915.1 coordinate 91,387,553, forward strand.
TCCCCCGATCCCACCTCCAGAGCGGAAAGCTCCTTTTTAGCCACGTAGACAGACAGGGTTCTGTGGTGGCTTGCACACTTTCACCAGGCGAGCTCTCTCCCCAAAGGCTGGCCTTTCCACAGCTGAGACTATTGGAAGGCATCTTCTGTTCCTATGCCCTAAGATATGATTCAGCAAACAGGCACGTAGTGAGAGCCCCGGGCTGGGATTGTGAGTGCTGGAACGCAACCCTTCTCTTTATGGCTCCATCTGGAGTGTGTGGGCGGTGGACTAGAGTCAGTGGTTTTGCCGACTTTGTTTTTAAACTGCTGCAGTCTTAAGGTCCAAAATGGAAAACAGACCAACTTGGAGTTAGCTGAGGCTAATTCTAAACCCTGCTGAGTCTGAAAGCTTGGAGGCTCCTGGGGTGTGTCTGAATCTCAGGAAGGGTGTAATGCTTTTCTTGCCCATAGATGGCAGCATCTGCACTCTTAGCCGGTTCTACGAATGTGTGTGTGCATGTGCACATATGTTACACACGTGTGCACGCATGGGAGTCATAGTTTCTTACTTTGGTAAATCTGGAGCTGCGGTGGTCCCAGCCCTAGGCCAGGCTCTGGGATACACGGGAGCAACTGGGGAGGCTGACTTGCAAATAGACTGTAGAGTGTGACTAGGAAGACTAGTGGGTGTGGAGGTCTGTGCGGAAACTACATGGAGGACTCAGGAACAGAGTGCCGTTGCATCTGGCTGGAGCCTGGTGGGGTATAGTGGAAGACAGGAAGCCATGAGGGCTGAGGCTGAAGGAGTTGAAGGGGACAGGTCATGAAGAATGTGGAGAGGTTTGTTAAGGATCTTGGACTTTATCTGGAGCCACAGTGGAGCCATGGTAGAGTCTGGGCAGAGGAGTGGCATGGTCTGGGCTTGCTCTGAGGAGGATGCATTGTAGGAGGGAGAGGATGCAGGAGGATCAGTTAGGAAGGTTCTGCAGTCATGCAGGTGAGAGGTGATGGGGTTATGGACCAAGATGTTGGCGTTGAGGTGGAGAGAAGGGGTGACACTCTGGAGGCAGTCAGGGGTTGAACTAGCAAGACATGGTGATACATTGGAGGGGAGAGTGACAGAGCAAAGGGGTGAGGTGGTGTGTTGAGGAGGGTGAGAGCCTGGTCCACTGGGTGGATGGTGGATGGTGGATGGTAGTGCTGTTTGCTGAGATGAGGTGCAGTTGGGAAGGAGCAGGTTGCACTTGGGAACAAATGCAGCACTGCAATATGCATCTGAGGATGAGAGTGCAATTTGGGGTGTGTAGAAAGAAGTGGAGCTGGATTCGAAAGGCTCATCCTCACACAGAGTTGACATAGTGCGGGAGGTCATTAGTCATTTGTGGGAACAACAAAACCCAGCTCTGCTTTGGCCTGTCCCTTGGAACCAGGAAGTTTCCGCCATAGTCTTTGAGAAAGGCTCACAGAAGTGGGCACCAGGTCCTGCAGCCCAGATAAGTGTCTGCCTCTGATGTCTCTGGTTTTGGGTACCGTGACTCCACCTCCGTGGCTGTATCCCGTGTCAGTCACAATGCACAAGTCATCAAGACTGTCTGGATCATTTACTGTCAGCCTGAGAACAGGGCTTGTTTGTGTCTTAATCCCAGGAGCCTGCATGGCCCTGCCACCTTCGGGATCTTGGACCTTCCCCTCGACTTGGGGAAGCTGGTTTAGGCAGAGAAATTTTCCAGTGTGGGCAGGAGCCAGTTTGCTCAGCTTTCCTCTGAATGTAGCTGACTGGAATTCTTAGTGGCGAGGAAGGGTGAAGATCCAAGTTGTCCCTGAGAGGCGGGGGGACTGAGCTGCATACTCCACGATGAGCTGATGTGGGGTGGTCCTTCATCCACTCATCTAGCATATGTCCACTGGCTCTGCCATTTGCTGGGCACATGCCATGCTGAAGCTTCAGAGGTGAAGCAGACAGAATCCTTGCCTCTGAGGAGCTGACAGCCTGGAGGGAGAGAAAGTCCTGTCACCAGACATTGATAATGTAGTCTTGCTCAGCTGTAGTGCATTAGAACAATAATAGAGTGATGCTGAGGCACAGAGCTGCGAATATGACAAATCAACAGGGTGGGTCCCCAAACCACACATGTGCAGGATGAGAAAGATACAATTTGCAGGCAAAAGACTTAGAAATTTAGTTATTAATAACCAGGGTAATAATTAGGGTAAACATATGCCTTGTGCAAAACCCTGAACATGTTTGATCTCATTGTAGGTTCTAATACTATCCCTCTTGAACAGAGAAGGCGACTGAGACTCGGAGAAGTGATGTAGCTTGCTCAACTTACACAGTTAAGTCAGGGCCCAGTTTATATAACTCCAGAGTCCTAAAGTACAACTCTGAGGTTGACTGTAAACTGAATTCAGCCATGCAATAGGACTACCTTAAATGTGAATGGGATTTTAGGCTGAATTAATAGAAGCATGATATCTCTAATGAAGGAGGTGAGAGTCCTGCTCGCCCTGCCCTGGGTAGAGCTTGTCTGATTGTCTAATTCTGGGTCTTGTCCTGTCAGTAGGGACAGAGTTCATCTGGAGCAGATCAGGGAACAGGGTGAGCGAACCAGAAACCCTGGTCTCAGGAAGAGCTGGAGGAAAGGGGGTGCACACTTTGTAGAAGACTTGAGGGGCCCAGGATCACTATCTTCAAATCTCCAAAGAGCCATCAGGAAAGGCGGGGACAGACCTGTTCTGGCTGACCCAGAAGGAGGCAGAGCTAGTACCAGCAGGTACAAGGCATAAGAAGAGAGAGATTTTAGTGCGTCCTTAGGAAAATTCTTTTACCCAGCCAAACCCTCCAGCAGCAGGTCTTGCAGCCTTGGCAGGTAGTGAGTGCCCTGTTGCCGGATGTGTGCAAGTACTGATTGTGTGACCCCTGGTGGAGGGGAGGAAAGGAGTTGAAACATCAAATGGGGATTTGACCAGATAACCTTGAACTCCCCCTGAGGCTGACATTCTTGTGCCCTTTTTTTACAGGTGGTGCTCATAGCTCTTTGTCCAGTGCTTCGGCCTTGGTCCGGGTGCCTTCCCACAGAGCAGCGCTCTTCACCCTGCACAGTCCTATTAGGTAGGTAGAGCAATGCAGACACCTGTCCTCCTGTTAAACCCCACCCTGGCTGCCCAGGGAAGCCTGGAGGGGACTTCAGTGGTGGAAGCAGCCACTGTAGCCGCAGTGGATTCAGTGGGAGTCCCTGAGGTCTTCCCAATAAGGCTCAGGGTGCGTCTCTGCTCCTTTCCTGCCCTTGAGAGGGAGGTCAGGCGAGAGTGATCTTGTGGGGAGGAGGCAGGGACTGGGCTCAGTGCCCGGATGCCTGGCTCCCACCCTGGCTGTGCTGCCTGCTTGCTGTGTGACTTTAGGAGAGTGGCTTTCCCTCTCAAGGCCTTGGTGGCTCTTCTGTAGAAGAGTAGAGTCCCCATAAAGAGGAGGTGCAGGAATTCTTCCCAGAGGCTTTGGAGAGGTGGGAAAAATGGGGATCCATTTGCCAAGTCTCCAGACTTGTTGACCAGAGGAGGAGCACCCGAGGTGTGTGAGTCATGGGGAAGTCGGATGAGTCATGCCCACTGGGGCCAGCTGGCAGGGTGGGGCCCACCTGACTATCAGATTCACAGGTGACCTGCTGAGGTAGGCGGGGAGGTGGGGGGAGGAGTGCAGAGTCCTGGGCTGGAAGCCAGGAGACTGGCTCACCTCCCAGCTGCAGCCTCGGTTTTTCCATCTGTAAGACAGGTGCCTTGGTCTCCCCCACCCACCTAACAAAGCTGCTCTGTGGACCCAGTGAGCTCGTAGATGCCAAAAGGCTTTGTGACCAGTGAGACAGGAAGGATCGCTACTAGGGGGAATCGCCCAGCTTCCAACACCCAAACAGAAGTGAATTTCTAATTAGCAATTGTGCAAGAACCCAGGAAAACACCCCTCCAGCCCACACCATCCCTTTTCTGCCAAAAGGAGAAGGGGGTGAATGCACACAGGACTTACACGTCTGCTGTGGCCCAGCTGGCTTCCAGATGGTGACACGAGCCGCCCACAGCCGGAGCTGTTCCTCTTTCCCAAAGCTCAGGTGAAAGGGCTTTTTGATGGTCCCCAGGATGTTGTACCCCAAAAGCCAGGGATTCCCGAAAGGCCTGCTGGGCCCAGAAAGGTGACTCGCCCCATCAGCTGCTACCCAAAGGTTTTGGTGACAAAGAGGTGGCCCTAGTGCTGCCCTAATAGGAGGAATTGAGGGCCGAGTCTTGGCTCTGATGCGCCTGCCTTTGAGACTGAGCCCTGACAACTCCAAAAGCCAAGTTACCTCAAAGTGATCTGTCAACAAAAAGAATGTTATGCCCTGTTGATGCTTTTGGTAACTGTGACACAGGGGCCCTGTCTTCCATAGACCCTGCAGGGCCAGGCTGGCATAGGCCCAGCTGAGCACCCATTACCTGAGAGCTTTGCTTATTCACCCCCCTTTACTCCTCTGCCCCTGCAGTGTACCAGCCCTGTGCCCACCTCCACGGAACCTTGGTTCAATCACGGAGGCCCCAGTGACCTCCTCAATGTCCAATCTAGTGCTTTCCTCAGGATTCCATGTACCAGTCTCTAGTGCAGTTCTAGAAACTCCCTCCTTTTGCTTCTGGGAGGCTGCACTGTCTGGTTTATTTCCCCCTGTCTTTTTAGTTAGGGGCCTGTTTATCCTCCTGACTTTTTTAGTTAGGGCCCTGGTTTTTTTTTTTTTCAGTTAGAGCCCCTCCTCTCTTTTTAGTTAGGGCCCTGTTTTTCCTCCTGTCTTTTTTAGTTAGGGCCCTGGTTTTTTTTTCAGTTAGAGCCCCTCCTCTCTTTTTAGTTAGGGCCCTGTTTTTCCTCCTGTCTTTTTTAGTTAGGGTCCTGTTTTTCTTTTTCTTTCTTTCTTTCTTTTTTTTTGAGACGGAGTCTTGCTGTGGTGCCCAGGCTGGAGTGCAGTGGCATGATCTCAGCTCACTGCAACCTCCTCCTCCCAGGTACAAATGATTCTCCTGCCTCAGCCTCTCAAGTAGCTGTGACTACAGGCGTGTGCCACCACACCTGGCTAATGTTTGTGTTTTTAGTAGAGACAGGGTTTTACCACGTTGGCCAGGCTGGTCTCAAACTCCTGACCTCAAGTGATCTGCCCACCTTGGCCTCCCAAACTGCTGGGATTACAGGTGTGAGCCACAATGCCCGGCCCAGGGCCCTGTTTTTTCTGCCTCAGTGTTCCCTAGGATTCTGCCCACCTTCTTGTCTTGATATATGTATATAGGTTCATTCATTCATTCATTCATTCATCCATTCATATCTTCATTCATTTGAGAGATATTTAGCCTCTGAGCTGGGCGTTTGAGAATCAGCAAAAAACAAGACCTTCCCATTCCTCATGGGTCTTCCGGTAGATCATTATTTACACCAAAGATTAATTCTTGCTGTGAAGGAAACGATCGGGTTATGGGAGCGTGTGGATTTGGGTGGGAGTGGTGAGGTCTTATCTGGACAGATCAGGGAAGCCTCCCCTAAAAAGTGAGACCTGAAGAGGGAGAGGGAGGTGGCTGAGCGAGCAGGGAACGGAGCAGCCCCCCAGGCAACGAGGCAGTCTGGGTAAGGCTTTAGTGTGGGGGAGTCCTTGAAGAACTGAAAGAAGGGAGGGAGGCTGGCCAGGGAGGGGGCATGGCAAGAGGAGGACCTGGGGGCCAGGCAGCATCTAGGTTATGTGGGCTCTTGAGTTTGGATTTTATGCTAGACCTCTGGGAACCATTGGAAGTTTTAAAGCAGGAGGGTGACTTGCCCAGATTTCATTATCAGAACCCTTGAAAGAGACAGACACAAGGACCATCCTGATAAGCCATGAGGGTGCAATTTTTGGTTCTTCCACAGCAGGGTGTCCTGATGCTGTGCCTCAGTATGGTGCTTGTCACTGGGCAGTCCTGGGAAACGTGTACTTTCCCAGAATTCTTTCGGCTCTTTGCATTTTTTAGTTTACCCGGTCAGCCCTTGCTGAGCTGCTGCTCTGGAGAGGGAGGTGAATCAGACACCACCCGGCCCTTGGATATCCCCTCTAATCCAAGACGGAGACAGTGGCAGTTAACGCCCAGAGTGCTCTGTGATAAGTGCCAAAGGGCTCAGGGAGCCAAAGAGTGCCTTTCCTACTTGAGAGTCAAACAAGGCTGAGAAGGGGGAGTTGGGCATTCCAGGCAAGAAGGCCCCATAGGTGAAGGCTTGGCCGCTGGAGGAGCCCACTATGCCTGGGGGCTAGTGAGCAGGAGTGTGAGGGTTGAGGTGGGGAGCTGACCGGAAGACCTGGTCAGAGAGGTTTTAAATACTAGGTTTCTATCCTCTGGGTACCAGGGAATCATGGACAGGTCTTCAGCTGAGGAGTGACTTGATCCATGGGATTTCAGAACAATCAGTCCATGGCAGGCAGAGTGGAGGGTGGATCAGAGGACGGCAGCGCTGGGAGCTGGTTGGAGAGAATGAGTACCATTGCTGAAGCCTTGTCACTCCCCACACCGCACACACACAGCAACATCCTCAATGCCCCTTTCTGTTCCATGCCCCTGTTCTGTTATCCCCGCATTGGCCGGCCAGCCTGAGCTGTCCAGAGCCCTTTCACAGCAGCACTGGGGCGTGTTAAACCCTGGGCTCCAGAGGCAAACAGGTCTGGGCCTGAAACATCACTGTAGCCCTGACTTGCTCTGTGCCCTTGGACAAGTCCCTTACTCCTCTCAGCCTCAGTTTCCACATCTGTGAAATGGGGGTGATAATAGAGTTGGTGATGATTAAACAATGGGGAAATCAAGTCCTTAGCACATGGCTGGTGTATAACGATGGCTGTGTTAGCTTTGTGTCCTTGTCGATTGTAATAGCTCAGTCCATGTTGTAATCTGCCCCTCAGGGAGTTCTTGTCTTTGGACGTAAATCTGAATTCTCAACTAGAAACAAGATGTCCCCAGCAGCCCCAAAGGAAGCCTCTAGTGGGACACTGAGGGGACTGGACATGCTGTTACACACTGGGATCCGGCACAGGGCTGGGCACACAGAGGCCTGGACTGGGTTTTACTTGTCCCTATATCCCCAGCACTCAGCACAAGGCTGGCATAGGATGGCCAGCTGGATGGGTTCTCAAAAGTACTAAACAAAAAAATGAAATTAAAAAAAATTGTTGACCTTGGACATCATCCCCCAGCACCTTCATTTTACAGCTGAGGAATCTGGGGCCCAGAGAGGAACAGTGGCTCATCCGAGGCCACTCAGCCCCTCCGTGGCAGGCCCTGGACCTGTTCCTTTCTCCCTGCTCACATGTTTATTACAATTCTAATTTTTGAAATCCTGGTAAGTTAAAAATGGCATCATGTCCCACCTCCCTAGTTTACATTTGGGGAAACTGAGGCCCAGAGAATGGTAGTGGCTCCCTCAGGTCCTCAGAGAAGGAGAAGCAGGAAAAGGCCCTCCTCTCCACAAAGCATACCCCCACTAATCAGCAGTAAGCAGGCAGGTTCTTCTCTTCCCCCAAAACCGACTGCCTCGTGCTTAAGGAAGCAAAGCAGAGTGTGAACAATAGTTTACTGAGGAAGTGTTGGGTTTTAATTGTGTTGAGGAGAAGAACCATTTCCGGAACTGTGCGTGCCCATGATGCTGGTGGAGTTGGCTTTGGCACAGCTATTTCCAGACTAATCCTGAGTCCTATTTATAGGCTGAGATGATTAGGTTGGCCTGTGTCAGGAGAGGCCCACATAGCTCCCCCCAGCCTAGTGATGGCCGAGGAAGAAGCCCTCGGGGGCAGTTCTGACCCATGGGTGAGTAGCACGGGATCTGGGATGGTCCCCGAAGCCAGCTCAGAGGAGGGATGCCAGGGAGACCCAAGGGGAAGTCCCACTCCTGACTCTTAGTTCAACCACCAACCAGGCCCTCTGCAGAGATGAAAGCAGTTCTGATCCTATTCTCTCCCTGCTTAAAAATCCTCAGTGCCTCGGATCAGGCCAGGACTCCATAGCAGTCAGACCCCTTCTCCCCCAGGTATCCACTGTCTCAACCCCAGCCATGCCTCTTCAAACTGTTTATGCTTCCCTGTGCGGGCCACACCCCTGAGCCTTTGCTTCTGTTGTTCCTACCTCCCCAAAGAGGAAACTCCATTTGTCCTCCAAGGCTCTGCCCCAATGCCCCTCCTCCGTGGCTCCCTCGGGTGTGGGTGCTCCCTCCTTTGTGCTCCCAGGGCCCACAGCTACTTGAATGACTATTGGTGTTCCTGTTTATGTGCCCACTGGGTCAGGAAGTCCCAAGGCAGGGCCTGACACAGAGAAAGAAAGGAGACAGTTTGTGATTGAACAGCCACCGTGGCCATCATTCTCCTTACCTGTCTGATGAGAGCTAATCTTCATGCCACTGTGTGCAGTAGGTATTTTTTAAAGGTGTGTAGAAGTGAGAGTCAGACTTCGGACTTCAGAGTCAGACAGCCCTGGGTTCCTAATGGTGTAACCCTGGGCTGAACCTCTCTGAGCCTTTGTTCCTCCATCTATAAAAGGAGACAATGGCAGCCATGGGTTTTGGGGAGGATTCAACAAGACAATGCTTATAAAGTACTCATCATGTGGCCTCATCACAATGGGCATCTATTAGCATAGGAGGTGTTATTTGCAGGTGGGGATGTGCATTGTGGGGACATCCCTATCTAGGGCCCCACACGAGGGAGTGGCTGAGACTCCAAGTCTCCAAGTCTTGGAGCCTCCAACTCCACCCTGTGTTCTCCCTCCCCTCCCTCTCGGCCCCTCCCTCCCCTCCCTCTCTTGGCCCCCTGGGCCTATTCTGTTCCGCAGATCAGGGAAAGCTTTGTTTGGCGATTGTTTTTCCTAAGAAGTTTCCTCTGTGGGGCCTCTGGGTGACTCAGAGCCCTGAGTCACTGGGAGGCTGAGGACGGGGGAGGAGTGGGAGGGAGGCAGAGGGAATGGAGAGAGGAGAAGAGGAAAGGGCTCTAATTCTAGCCCTGGCTCTCCCACCGTTTGATCAACTAGTTCTGACCAGGCCTGGTCTCCTGGCTAACCTCAGTTTCCCCAAATGTGAAAGGAAGATGTGGGCCCAGTCCTGGCTGAGCCTCAGAATCACAGGTTCCCAGGCCCCACCCTAGACCTACAGACTCAGAGGCTGTGGGTGGGGCCTGTGAATCTATTGTTTCCTGAGCTCCCTGGGTGATCCTGCTGCACACCTGGTCCACAGAGGTGTTAGGGAACCGCTGGGCTCAAACCTGCTCCCAGCTGGGCCTCAGAGCAGCTTGGCCTCTGGTTGAACTTCACTGACCCGCAGGGAGCGCCCTTCTCTTGCAGAATGCTTTCGCAGAATAGTGCTCTGGAAGCTCGTGGGCTTTTTTTTTTTCTAAAGAAAAAACAGCTTTATTGAAATATAATTTACATGATTTATTGGAGTAAATTTACATATAATTTACATACAGATAATTCACTCAATTCAACAATGTTTAGTAAATTTATAGAGTTATGCAGCCATCATCACAATTCAGTTGAGAAGATTTTCATCATCCCCAAAAGGATCCCTCATGCTTGCTTACGTCCCGTCTCTACGCCCACCCCATAGCTGACCACGTATCTGGTTTCTGTCTCTTTGTTGTTTTATTGTTGTTGTTCCTCCCACCTCAGCCTCCTGAGTAGCTGGGACCACAGGCACACGCCATCACGCCTAGCTAATTTTTGTATTTTTTGTAGATGGGGACTTGTGGTGATGCCCAGGCTGATCTTGAACTCCTGAACTCAATGGATTCCCGCTGCCTCAACCTCCCAAAGTGCTGGGATATTAGGCGTGAGCCACCTCGGCTAGCCTGCTTTCTGTCTCTCCGAAGATCCAGACCTGTGTTCATTCCAGCTGGCCCTGTGGCCTCATGCAAATTATTGCCCTTCGATTACTCCTCTGCATGAAAGGGAATAATCCTACCCTCCCTGTAGGGGTTGTTGAATTTCACTAATGTGCACAGTGTCTGACGCACCCGAGGAGCTGGGCACATGGGAGGCTGGTACGCAGGGCACAGGACATAACACAGATGCCCAGGCACGGTTGGCACAGGCCTAGCAAACATTTTAAAGCACTCACTCTGTGCCAGCTTCTAGACTAAGCATCTTACATACATTACCTACTTTAATCCTCAGTGAATGTGAGTATCAGTTCCATTTTATAACTGAAGAAACAGGCACTGAGACGGGAAGTCACTTTTGCAGGCTCACATAGATGATAGTTGATAGGACTGGGAGTCCATCCCAGAGCCTGTCCTCCCTAAATATCATCCTGTCCCCTTCCTGATGTGAATCATCAAGCAAGGGACAACACAATTCATAGATCCAGGACAAGGTTTATGGCACATACTTCTAAGGGGTAGGACCTGGTGTGATGGACTCACAGGCATCTCAGAGAGGGGATCTGGGAGATGGAATGAACACAGGTCTGGATCTTCAGAGAGACAGAATGCAGGCCAGGCGAGGTGGCTCACGCCTATAATCCCAGCACTTTGGGAGACTGAGGCGGGGGGAATCCATTGAGTGCATGGTACAGTCTGTCACAAAACAGACATGACATGGTGCATGAAGCATGACCCAGGGTGTAAGAGGCATGAGATGCCACTACAAGGGAGACACACGGGACAAAGCAAGAGGAACGCAGGGCCTGGTAGGTGGCACAGTTACAGGGTATGTGACACTGGGCATGACAAACTCTATGATGCAGAGACATGGTACTCAGGATTTAAGACTTGAGCTATGGCAACTGGGCAGGCTCTCAGCCACTGTGGGACCCTTTGTCACTGGGGAGCCTCCATTATGTTGGTGCCTGGGGCCCCAGCAAGCAATGGCAGGAACCAATTTTCTCGTCTTCACAAAGGCCTGTCTGGTTTTCTTTTTCCTCCCTCCTCCTCCCTGTCTCTTTGGATGCCAAAAAGTGGGAGTGCCCCGGAGGAGTGGTGGCCAGAGTAACCCCTGCCATCCCACCAGCTCAGACAGGGATCAAGGCTTGGGGCCAAGCCCACGGCTCAGGAAGGGGTTGCCAGGCCCCCAGATTCCCTCTCTGAGATAGCTGTGAGCACCGGCGTTGGCTGGGGCGAAAGCTGGGTAATTTTCCTCTAAGCTCTCTTCCCTCTGCTCCCCTCCCTGCCTGCTGGTGCTGGCTGTGAGCACGTCTGCATTCCAGAGCTTAGGAGAGAGAGTGAGAACCTGCTGCTGTTAAAGTTGAAGAAGTAGATTGCTAACAGCTGCCGTAGGAGGGGGTGGATGTGCTAGACAGGAGGCCGTGGATTGCAGGCTAACGTTTCTTGAGCCTCTTGGCACCTGGCACTCACTACCTCATCTTGTCTCATTTACACAAAGCCCCAGTAGCCCGATGAGGAGACAGACCCAGAGAGGCAAAGAACTTACCCAAGGTCACACAGGGAGGCAGAGCCAAGGCTAGACCTTGGTCTCCCGGAGCAGGCAGATGAGGTTGTATAGAGGCGATGGCACAGGGGATGTTGTTGGGGGGTTAGTGGGCAATGAGACTGCAAGGGCTTGTGGGCCTCAGCTCATAGAGGACCGAACTCAGGAGTCCTGACTTCTTTCTGTCTGCACTGAGGTCCATGGAAGGGATGATGCAATCTGTATGGGTGATGGGCCCAGTGCAGGGAGAGTTTAAGGGAGTGAGGGAGCTGATGTCATGATCCCAGGGAAAAGATGGGGACACCAAACCAGGACAGTGGCTGGAGTGTGGGGGTGAGAAGTGGGTGTAAAGTGGGGAGGAGGTGAGCTTGGTCTCTGCTCTGGTCTTGGTGGGATGACTGTGGTTGGGTCCTGCCTCCAAGGGTATCCCAGAGGGTTCCAGAAGCTCCCACATGAACAGGGACTTGGAGGACAGTGCTGGTGACTGGGCACGTGCCTGGACAGAGGTGAGGCCTAAAGCACACCCGGGCACAGAAGGCAGCACCCACATGGGAGCCCAACTTCATGCCAGGGACTGTATTCTAGGTGCTGGATCTTGTTTAAATCTTCCAGCTGGCTATGATTATCCTGTAAGCTGGGGAAGGAAGAAAAGCATTCCAGTACTATACCTCTGTTTGGGTTAAAGGAGGGGAAAGTACTTTAAATAAAACCTATTAGAGTTAAAAGGATGAGTAGCCATAAAAATATCTTTGTATCTCTGATGGTTCTATTGTAGTCAAAAGTTTTAGATAAATTGTGAAGAATCTCTAATCATGCTATTTGGAGTTTCTCTTTTTTAAAAAAAATACAAGTTATCGTATATACTTAAGGTATATAACATGATGTTATGGAATACATATACATAGTAAAAAGGTTACTATAGTGAAGCAAATGAACATACCCATCTCTGTTGGCATAGAAGTAATTGCGATTTTTGCCATTACTTTCAATGACAAAAACCACAATTATTTTTGCACTGACCTAATAAAATCTGCTTATTTAGCATGAATCCCAAAATACAGTACAACTTATTCCCTATAGTCCTTGTGTTACATGTTAGTGCTCTTTTTTATTTTGAAATTTTTATCTTTGTTATTTTTAATATATAGAGAGACAGGGTCTCACTATGTTGCCCAGGTTGGTCTTGAACTCTGGGGCCCAAGCGATCGTCCCTCCTCAGCCTCCCAAAGTGCTGGGACTACAGGCACGAGCTCTCCAGACTTGTTCATTCCACATATCTGCTACCTTGTGCCCTCTGTATCCTCATTCGTGGATTCAACCAACCACAGATCAGAAATATTTAAAAAAATAAAAGTAAAAAATAACAAACAACAGTACAAATAATACAAACTTTAAAAACAGTACAGTGTAACAACTATTGACATAGTTTATTGTTACATAGAAATTTACATTTAAATTTTTATGTAACAACTATAGTATAACAACTATGTAAATAGCAATTACATTGTATTAGGTTTTATAAGTAATCTAGAGAGATTAAAGTATAATACATGGGAGGATATATGTAGGTTGTATGCAAATACTGTATATAAAATATACCAATATATAAAATCCTATGCCATTTTATATATTAGTGTACAGCATCTGCAGATTTTGGTATCTGAGGGAGGTCCTGGAACCAACTGATCCCCCGTGGATAGGGAGGAACAGCTATTCTCTGATGTATCTCCCCACTGGAGTTTTTTTGTTTTTTTTTTTGAGATGGAGTCTTGCTCTGTCGCCCAGGCTGGAGTGCAGTGGCGCAATCATAACTTACTGTAGCCTCGACCTCCCAGGTTCAAGTGATCCTCCCACCTCAGCCTCCCCAGTAGCTAGGACTGCTGGTGTATGCCATCATGCCTGGCTAATTTTTAAATTTTTTGTAGAGACAGGGTCTCACTCTGTTTCCCAGGCTGTTCTCAAACTACTGGGTATAAGCCATCCTCCTGCCTTGGCCTCCCAAAGTTCTGGGATTACAGGCATGAGCCACCATGCTCAGCCAAGAGCCCTTGTTCTCTTGGGTGGGGCAGAACAGGCGAAGACAGAGAGGAGGGGAGGGGGTGTCATAAGGAGTCTCATGGAGGGGATTGGGTAACAAGGCTGGCTTAGTAGTTGTTGCTTGAGGCCCTCTCCTGAGATGCATCGCCATCCCTGGTACCAGCCTTGTTTGGAACCCTCCCTGTCTCCCTTGCTTTGGATGCAAAGACACAGAGGTAGAGGGGTGGGTATGAGGTAGGTGTAGGGCAGGTATAGGGGCCAGTGAGCTATATGTGTATATAGGGTCTGGACACATGCTAGGGGTCATCTTTGGACTAGTTATGCTTACTGAATACCTGCTGTGTGCCAAGCACAGTGCCAGGGGCTCCTTCAGTCCTACCAGACACCCCACCAGGTTGGAATCTTCACCCTATTTTACAGAGGAGGAAATTGCAATGCCACAGAAGGTGCCACTGGCACAAGTTCCCTGGTGGTAGGGATTTGGGCTCTGTCCAGATTCGTCCCTGTACATTGCCTCAGATTCCTTAGGCTGGAAGGTCACTCATCCTCACCCTGTTGGTCATTTTTGGTATCTCCGGCCCACAGAGACTCTGCAGGCACTCCTGGATCCCGTTGTCTTTTCCCTCTTCCCTGCACCTGCCCCCTTTTGCCTTTCTCAGGGAGTTCTCCCTGCAGGGTGCCTTTGCAGGGCATGGTCCTTGGATCCCTCACATTTATAGTCTCATTTAATCCTTTCAACTAGCCGTCAAGAAAGGCACTTTGACCACGATTTTCCACATCCAGACAATGGGCTCACACATCTTGCCAGAGCCCAGCAAGGAGGAAATCTTCGCCGTAGTTGATATGGGAGGCCTGGGGAGAGAGAAGGGCTTTGTTTGGAGCCAGCAGGAGGAGGGATGTGGTGCCATCATCTGGTGTCCTGCATCATTCATTGTCCCCATCAGGAAGGTGGTTGGCCTGGGGAAGCTTCCAGCATTCCTGGTAGATCCCAGTGAAGGATGAATCTGATCCCTAGGCAGGCAGGCGGGTACCCTGGCCAGATGCACAAACTTGTTTGCTTTTTGCCATGTGTCTTTTAGCATCCTTGAGTCCCAGGGCCTGAAGGGTTCTTAGACATGGGCTGATTTTCTTGCCACCTGCGTCCTCTCAACCATATCACCACTGGGCAGCTCATTATCTGGAAAAGGGGAAGGAAACCAGCATTTGTCTTTCCATTTTTTTGTTTGTTTGTTTGTTTTTAAACTGTGTTGATATACACACAACATAAAGTTTGCCATTTAATAGGCCGGGTGTGGTGGTTCACACCTGTAATCCTAGCACTTTGGGAGTCCAAGGCAGGAAGATCCCTTGAGGTTAGGAATTCGAGACCAGCCTGGCCAACATGGTAAAACCTTGCCTCTACTAAAAATACAAAAATTAGCTGGAAATCACTTGAACCTGGGAGGTGGAGGTTGCAGTGACCCGAGATCACGCCCCTGCACTCCAGCCTGGGCGACAGAGTGAGACCCCATCTTAAAAAAAAAAAAAAAAAAAAAAAAAAAGAAGTAAGGCATTTTTAACCCTGTCTTACACATAAGGAAACTGAGGCGCAGAGAGATAGACACTTATCCAAGTCTCTCCTTTAACAATAAAAGCAGCCTCCTTTATATGTGCTTACTCTGTACCAAGCGCTGTGCTAAGCCCCAAATGTTCTTTACCTTATTAAATTCACACAACTACCCTCAGAAAAAGGTATTATAATCCCTGTTTTATAGATGAGGAAACTGAGGCTCAGAGAGCCAGAGCGACTTGCTCAATGCCACACTGCTAATAAGTGTTAGACCGGGGACTTAAACGCAGGCATTACTGGTGGGAGCTCTTTCCACAGTCACACTCAGAAGGTTGCTCTCTGTTTTTCTCCCTCTTGGAAAGTCCTTCCCCTGCAGAGCAGGAAGCTGCCTCCTGTGGCTTCTCCTGCTCATTCTGACTCCAGCTGGGCATTGTAGACCCTGCCTTCCCCTGCAGCTCTGCAGAGCCTGTGTCCCTCCAGAGTCTTCTGCTGGTTCCATGGTCCCAGCATCTGCAGCCAGGCCTCCCTGTCTTGCTGCAGATTTGCGTTTGTGCCTGGGCTTCCCAGGGGTGGGTGGTGGGGTGCTGAAGGGGCTAGGACATAGTTATTTGCAGCCCTGGCTACTAAGCCACCACGCCTCTCGGGGCCATTTCCTCCCCAAGAGCAGGGGAGACAGACTGCTGAAGTGAGTCCTAGCAAGAAGGGCCCAGAGCTTATACCCATGGCCAAATCTGGCTGCTTCCAGGGCATGGGGTCTTTGTCCAGCCCTGTCCCAGCACTAGGTGGGGTTGGCTCCAGAAGCTGGGAAAGGGCCATGGCTCTGGTCCCTGAGACAGTTGGTCTCCTGGAGTTGGCTTCAGCCAAGCCCCGCTGGCCACCTTCCCAGCAGCTGTCCACTCCCAGGATGGATTTGGCCAAAGCAGAAGCCCAGCCAGCCCCGACGGGGAGCACCGCTGTGTCATGGAGACCCAGGCCTCAGTTCTGGCCTGGTTTTTGAGAGAGCTGAGTTCTAGATCTACTCTGCCAGGCACTTGTTTGGCTTTGTGACCCTGAAAAGTCACCCTCTTGTTCTTGGTGTGATCATCTACAAAAGAGAAGACAGACTAATGACCACTGACTGCTGCTAATAAGTCCTGCTCTGAACAACATACTCCAGCAGTCTCACTCCTATTCCCCCAAAAGTCCTGCAACTGGGCATCACTGTCCCTGTTTACAGACGAGTGACCTGAGGCTCAGAGAGGGAAGGTAACTTGCTCCACCTTACACAGCCCAGACCTGAACTCTAGCGTCTTACTATGAAATCTGTAACCTTTCTCCTACACCATCATACTGAAGGCAGGCCTCTGTACAGAAACCAGGCTGCTCAGAAAGAAGAGTGCTTACTTCTGGGGAGCTCCTGTGCGTCACATCCTGGGCTTCCTCACTGCTCCGTGCTCTAGGTACCATTCTCCCCCCTTTTATAGATGAGGAAACTGAGGTCTTGATTGTAGGAACTGAGTCCAGATTCGAAAACCTGTCCACAGAGCTTGCCAGAACTTGTCCAGGCCCTGTCCAGTTTCACTGGGTTTCATAACTGGCTTCTCTTGTTTACTGACCATTGTCCCAGTTAGCAAAATCCCTGGCCGGAAGGGCGGGTGCTCCCGGGAGGACCAAGAGAACAGCAGTGAGCCAAAAAGCAAATAGACTCCAAGAGAGGGCTTTCCATGAGTGCCTGGCTGCCTGGAAAATCAAGAACAACAGTGTTTGGAGTAAAGAGAAAAGAACAGGGTGGTGTCTTCCAGGCCCAGCCAAGGCCTTTTTGTACACTGTGGAAGAGGCGAGGGAGGCCACCTCCTCTGGTCTCTGGTAGCTGTCCTGGGAGTCCCACAAGGTTACAGAGGGAAGGAAGGCCCAGAGCTGGTTGTGTTGTGGAGATCCTGGGTCAACTACAGGGGAGAGACCCCAGGGGGACATGGGCAGTATAGTCCCCATCCTGTGGCAGACACAGATAATCTGCCTACTGTGTGCCTGGAGGTGGACCCGGGAACAGCTGAGATCAGAGGTCAAGGAGATCTCCGAGGTGCAGAGAAGCGCAGAGACCAGGACGTGCTCATGTACTGAGTTGGTAGCAGAAGGACTGCCTCCAAATCAAAGGAACCATGCCAGACCTGAGTGCCATGTGGCCCAGAATGCAGGTGCCACAACCAGTCCCACACTAAGTGGCCACAGCCTGGGGATCTTCCCGGCCTTTGGCCTGGGCACTCAGGTGTGTGAAAGGCTAGCGGGCTTTCCTGGTATCATCTCCTGCCCTGGCCTGGGAAGTGTTGTGGGGACGGCTGCCCCGGAGACTCCTGGCTGCCAGGTTTGGCTCGGGCTTGATGGATGTAGCCTGTCACCTGGAAAGGGCGCTGCTGCTCCCTGCCCGGGCCAGGTGGTGCTCCTGCTTGGTCTCCGCACACAGAGCCTGGGCTCTGAAACCAGTCACACTTGTGTTTGAATCTCGGCAACACCTCTTTCTAGTTGAGTGACTTGAACCTCCCTGAGTCTCAGTTTCCCAGGCTGGGCCCAGAGGTGAGGTGGCATGCTGCTATCAGTGACTGCAGTGCCTCCTTCCTCAAGTCAGGGGCCGTGAAGTGTCTGATCCAGAAGGGCCTGTAGAGGTGACCTGGTCCAATGTGCCCATTTTACAGATGGGAACCCTGAAGCTCAGAGACTTGTAGGTCCTGGATTTGGTTGTACAACCAGTATCTGGGAGTGCTGGGACTAGGAAAGAGGCTTAGAGTCAGAGCATCAGGCCCTACTCTGTATTTTGCATACGAAGACACTGAAGTCCAGAAAGGTACAGTGACTTGCCCAAAGTCACCCAGGAAGTCAGTGGCAGAGCCAGCCCTAGCACTGGGGCCTCTTCCTTTCCACCTAGGGGCCCTTCTTTTGTACCTGAATTCCCCCATTCCCTTGAACTCATACATCTTCTTCCAGGCTGGAAGCAGAGTAAGACAATGTTGCTCCCATCGTGGTCTCCACTCATCAGTGCCCTGTAGGAAGGGCTCCAGGGTCTGTAGTGAGGGCTCCCAGAGGGCAAGGGTGGGGTCTGTTCACCAGCTCTCCCGTGCCAAGGGCCTGGGCTCCAGTGCTATATAGTGGGCAAAGCTGCAGACCCTTCATGATCATTAACGTGGTCTTTGGGCTGATGGTCAGTGGCCTCTGGGGCCAAGGTCAAGCCACAGCAGCCCCTCTATTAATCACCAACTATGCAGGTCAGAGTCACACTGCTCCGGAAGGGGCCACTCAGCTGGGCAGTTGCTGGCCCAGGTTCAGTCTGGGGGCTGGGCGGCTAAGAAAATTTCTTCTTACTTGTTTGAATTTTCCAAACTGTCTAATGAGCAGGCATCACTGTAAGCATATTTTAAAAGGGATTGTTTCTTATAAAACAAAGGGATTTGTGTTCTATAAAAGAATAAAACTAAAGTTTCAAACACTACAGCAATGCTTTTTACAATTTTTTCAGCTAGTATATTGAGGTATAATTTACATATCATAATGATTCACTCACTAAGTATACATATAGTTCTATGAATTTTAGTAGATTTAATTGGTTGTATAATCTTCACCGTAATCCAGTGTTAGAATATTTTTATCACCCTGAAAAGTTCCCTCATGCCAACTGCAGTGATCTAGGTACTTCCTCCAGCCTCAGGCAGCCACGGCAATGTTCGAGGATGAAATTCTCCTTCCCTTTCCAGCAAATGGCCTTAACAGTTTGGTGCTTACTCTCTGATTTTTTAAGGGTGTATGCAAAAACAGGCACCATTGTAAAAAGGAGAAGAGGAGCTATACTATAGCCATTATTGTGCAATTGCTTTCTGCACTTGGAGATCTCCCTGTGTTTACTGAGTGCCTACTATGTGCCAGGCACAATCAGATGTAGCTCATTCTTTTTTCACAGCTGCATAGTGTCCATTGTGTGGTGGCTCCATCATTTATTTAACCAGGACATTTGGGTCCCTTCCAGTTTTCTTCAAACAATGCTTCAGTGAACATCCTTGCACATATATTTTTGTGTTTGTTGGTAAGTAATTCTGTAGAAAGTGAAACTGTTGTTGCATTGTGTGTTTTGAGTTTGGACAAATTGCTATCTAGAGAGGTGAAACTGGTTTATGCTTTCATTAAGAGCCTATGGGAGCTGTGGATTTTTTTTTTTTTTTAATAATATCATCCTCCAAATGGCTAGGGGGAAGGGAGAGCTCTCTGAATTTAGGCCAGAGCTGGCCCACTGCAGGCTGGGCAGGCCCAGGCCTGGACTTGGAGCTCTGAGAACTCAGGTATCCCTCTGGGGCCCCCCACAGACACCGAGACAAGTTCAGACTCTTCAGTGTGGCACACAGGCCTTGGTGACCCCTGCTGCCCTCTGCAGCCTCCTCTCCTCTTGCTCCCTGTGTTTCCTACTGGACCCCGGGTAATTCACTGGATATGGTTATGTGTGCCCGCCCTTTGCCTATGTGTCTCCTCCCCCTGGAATGTCTTTTCTTCTTAATCTCCATCCTCCCTGTCATTCAAAGCCCGGGTCACAAGTCCCTTTCTCCACAAAGCCTTCTTATAATCTCTCCAGCCTGAACTGTCTGCTCTGTGTTCCTTTAGCCTTTTATCTGAACCACATCCCCCCTTAGGTGGGAGCAAGTTGTGAGTGGGAGAGGGCAAACTTCAGCCTGATTAGATAGAGGCTGGACTTCCGGAAGAGCTGGGAAGGGGGACCATAGTTTCTGGGGAGGGGGTGGAGAACTCACATTTACCTAGCTGCTGGCTGGGCTATTTTCACACCCTCAGACTGATTTAATCCTCAACTACTGTGCTCATTTAGTAGATGAGAAGAATGAGACATTGAAAACATGCACCGTGGAGGTGGGAATGAAAGCCAGCTCTCCAACTCTCCAGTCCTCTTTCCTGTCACTGCATCAGGCTGCAGGGTGAAGGGGAGGTCTGGGATACAAAGAGAACTTAGAGGTGGAGCAGTTGGATTCTGCACAGTGCTAGGAGGGAGAAGAGGGGTTGGAGGAGGTGGGAAGCCGGCCTTCAGTTTGGATAGCTCTTTCCCTAACCCAGTGACTCTAGTGGGAGGGTGGAGTGATGGGGATGGGAAGGGAGCCTGGGAGTGAGGAGGAAAGGCAAACTCTGTCTTCCCCCAGGGGAGTCCATGAATAGTACCTAAAATGGAAACCAAACAAAACAACTTCAAGAAGTAACAAGGGCTTGTTTAGAGACCTGAAGGTAAACCATCAGCTAAAAACCCTGAACCATCAGCTAAAAGAGGTAGATAGCAGTGCTTGCCCCTGGGGAGAGGTAAATGGGAGGGAGAGGAAACAACTGTGTACAGACATGTGACTTTACGTTTTGATCAAAATAAGACTTTTAAAACACAAACACTTTTTAAAAAGAAGGAAAGAAAGGTCGTCTTGGGTAAAGTAGGAGGGGCTATCCCAGGAGCTGAGCCGTCTGCCCAGCTGAGTCCTGCTGGTTTCACCTGCCCACGGGAGCCGGGTCCCCTGCCCTGCTGCGGTGCATGCTGCCTGGTGGGGGTTCTGCCCAGGCCCACTGCTGCCTGAGTTCAAGCAGGCAGCACCATTTGCAAACTGTGTGCAAGTTGCTTCACCACCCTGCACTGTTCCGCCCTCTGTAAAATGGGTTGGCCATTGTACCATCTCTGAAAAGTATGTGCTGATGCGTCGGTGAAAAGCTTTCAAAAATTGTTAGTTCATGTTATTTTTTTGCTGGAGACGTTAAGTGCGGAAAGGAGAGGGGGCTCGCGTGGGTCACAGGAGGCTCAGCTGGGCTCACCGCGGTTCGTGCCTGCGCCCATTTAGCGTGCACAGAGCTAGCGCCTGCTGTATGCCAAGCCCGTTGCTGGGTCTCCGCCCCGGATCTGGGGTGCGGGAACTGCCGCGCCCTGTCGGGTCGATCCCGGTGGGAACCCAGATGTCTCCAAGATCCGAGACCGATCCCCGCCCCACGCCCTCCCTGCGGGGCGGTCCCGGGTTTGGGCGGAATGGGCGGGCGGCTTCTTAAGGTCGGTGACCCGAGGCCGCTGCTGCCGACTGGGTCCCCTGCCGCTGTCGCCACCATGGCTCCGCATCGCCCCGCGCCCGCGCTGCCCTGCGCGCTGTTTCTGGCGCTGTGCGCGCTGTCGCTGCCCGTCCGCGCGCACGCGGCCACTGCGTCGCAGGGGGCGTCCCAGGCGAGGGCGCCCCAGGGGCGGGTGCCCGAGGCGCGGGTGAGTGCCCGGGGGGCCCCGGGGCTCCCGGAGTAACTCTCTATTGTAAGTTCTTGCAGATACAGCGCTAGGAAAAGGGGAGTAATTCAGGTCTAGAATGGAAAAACTGTTTTGTTGCTTTGTAAGTATCTCTTGCTGCTTCTGGGGCTCTGGCTCGCAGATGAGGGTGGGAGCCTGGGGGCCCTGGCTGTTCCCTCCCAGGAAGCTAACCTCACCTTGGCCGGATTTCTTTTCCCCTGCCTCCTGCTTTCTCCTTTTCCTTCTCTGATTTCTTCTCCCCTCTGCCTCACTTCTCTCCTTCCCTCTTCTGATGTCTTCTTCCATTTCCGATTCCTTGTTCTCATTTGATCTCTCTCCCTCTCCAATATTTCCTTCTTCCTTGTACGACCTCACCTGTTTGCTTATGGTCATTACTATCATTTCTTCTCTCCTTTCTGCTGTCTTCCTTGCCCTGTCTGGTTTCGTGTTTTTCCACCCTTCTGCCTGAGTTCTTCTCCCTCTCCCTGCCTTGTTTCTCTGACTTCTTCCCTCTGATTTTTACTCCCACCAGATCTCTTCTCCGGCCAGAGGTGACCTGCACCTGCTGATTTTTGTCCTCGACTCCAGCCTAACCCTCTTGTGCCCACCCCTGCCCCCGCCCCAGTGCATGTCTAACAGCCTCCCCATTTTTAACCACCTCATCTCCAACAGCCTCCTGCAGACCCTGGTGCATCCTCTTCTCTTCCAAGAAATGCAATTTGGGGGTGGGGTATTGCGGGGCAGGAGGGAGGAGGCAGACAGCGCAGGAGGCCACTTGGGCTCAGCCATTTGGACCCTTCTTGGGGGTATGATGGGGATGGGTGCAGGGAGGAGAGGGGGTTCCTGTGGATCACAGGAGGCTCAGGTGGGCTCACCTCGGTTTGCGAGTGTACCCATTTAGCGTGCACAGAGCTAGCACCTGCTGTCTGCCAGGCCCCGTGCTGGAAATCTTTCCACTTCCAAAGAGCAAAAGCAAACAGGCTGTGTGACCTTCGGTCAGTCCTTTCCCCTCTTTGAGCCTCAGTTTCTCTACCTGCAGATTGGGGTTGGGTAATGAGCTCTCAGAGGGCCCTTTAGTTGTAAGAGCCATTGAAGATGCTGGAAGGGAGCAAGCTGAGGCCCTGGGGACCCTTAGATTTACTATTGCCATCTGAGGGGTCTACCCATAGTCCCAGAGCTTATGATCTTGGAGCCCAGGGCAACCCCTGCTACGCTGTTTCCTAGCTGGAGGTCCCCCGGCAGAGTCCCTTCACCTCTCTGTGCCTTGGTTATCACATCCAATTGGCAATAAGAAAAGAAAGGAGGCCGGGCGTGGTGGCTCACGCCTGTAATCCCAACACTTTGGGAGGCCGAGGCAGGTGGATCACCTGAGGTCAAGGAGTTCTAGACCAGCCTGACCAACATGGCGAAACCCCGTCTCTACTAAAAATACAAAATTAGCCAGATGTAGTAGCACGTGCCTGTAATCCCAGCTACTCAGAGGCTGAGGCAGGAGAATTGCTTGAACCCGGGGGGACAGAGGTTGCAGTGAGTCGAGATTGCACCATTGCACTCCAGCCTGGGCGATAGTACGAGGCTCTGTCTCACCAAAAAAAAAAAAAAAAAGAAAGAAAGAAAAGAAAAAGAAAAGAAGGGAGCAGGGAGGTAGAGCCCTCTGTATCCTCCATGACCAGAAAAAGCCGAAGAGGGCTAAGTAGGAGGGACGGATGCTGGCCAGGGCACAGGATTTGAAGCATAAAACTCTTGTCCTGTTTGTTGACTCATTGAGGTAGGGTGCTCAGAAGGGGATAGACTTGCCTGGGGCGTGGGGAGAGCAGGAGGCTCAAGTGAGATGCTCTTGGTGCTGGAAACCGCCCTCCCTCATGCCCGGGGCATTTCCCTGCCAGGACCCTGCCCCTGCTTAGGCTCTGCCCTGTCTCTCCCCAGCCCAACAGCATGGTGGTGGAACATCCCGAGTTCCTCAAGGCAGGGAAGGAGCCTGGCCTGCAGATCTGGCGTGTGGAGAAGTTCGATCTGGTGCCTGTGCCCACCAACCTTTATGGAGACTTCTTCACGGGTGATGCTTACGTCATCCTGAAGACAGTGCAGCTGAGGAACGGGAATCTGCAGTACGACCTCCACTACTGGCTGGGTGAGGCTGGCCCCCCAGCCCCTGCCCCAGCACCCGTTCTGAACAGTGCAGACCTTTGAGGCATGGTCCCCAGGAAGGGAACTGATTATTGAGTGCACCTAGTATGCGCTGGGCCCTTGACTGGTGGTTCGTGCCCTTAGACTCTAGAGCCAGCCCGGCCAAGTTCACACCCCCACTCTGCCCCTGACTCACGTTCTGCCCTTTGGCAAGTCACTCAATGTCCCTGTGGAGTGGACATGATGATAGCTCTGCACTATCTCACAGGAATGTCATGAGGGTTAAACGCCTTACTGTGACACTCAGAACTGTGGGTGAATTGGAGACCCTGGGCCCCTCCACAACCTCCCTGGCCCAGCTCCAGGCACTCCCCAGTTTGCCCTTGAGTCAGGAGCCTGGAGTCCCTGCCACACCTCTGCTGTGGGATGCTATAAGTCCTGCCCCCTTGCTGAGCCTCAGTTTCCTAATCTGTGAATTGAGCTGATGCTCCCAGTCCTGAGTTTACGCTCAGGAGGGCTGAGAATGAATGTAGGGGAATGTGACAGAGCTGGGAGGATGCTTAGAGAAAAATGAAGTCTATCGTCCCATTATACAGATGGGTTAACTGAAGCTCACAGAAGGCAAGGGCTTTCTCAGCTTCTACAGCTAGGTCAGGGCAGTGCTGGGGTTCCTCCTCCTTGTCCTCCTCTTCCCCAGGGTTCTGGGATACTTCTGGGAAACCAGGCTCATGCTGTTCTGATGTCCCCTAGGCAATGAGTGCAGCCAGGATGAGAGCGGGGCGGCCGCCATCTTTACCGTGCAGCTGGATGACTACCTGAACGGCCGGGCTGTGCAGCACCGTGAGGTCCAGGGCTTCGAGTCGGCCACCTTCCTAGGCTACTTCAAGTCTGGCCTGAAATACAAGGTGGGTTGGGCCCCACCTTGCTTGAGCAGTAGGGACAGATGCACCAGTAACAGGACTCACTCAGGCCCATCTATCTTTCGGCCTTGTGATGCGGTGGGCAGACTGATCAGAGGTCAGGCTTTGGAGTCAACCAATGTTGTGTTTAAATCCTGGCCTCTTTCTAGCTGTGTGAACTTGGACAAATCACACTGCCTTTCTGAGCCTCTGGTTCCTTATCTTAAAATGGGGAGAATAAAATTCCCCGTAAGTTCATAGTGTTGTTTTCCTAGCCCCCAACAGTGAGGAGTGGGCCAGAGGTGGAAAGCTAGTTCTTCTTACAGGCCCTAGGGGGCTTTGGCCTGGTCCTGTTCTGGTACCCCTTAATTCTTAGGGCTTTGTGAACAGAGGGACCCGTGTTAGGTATTTAATAGGGCATTGCTAGTCACATCCCTCTTTCTGTTCACTAGAATCCCCTTTGAACTTGAACTTTTCACAGTCTGGACCAAGATGGAGCTCTTTTCCCAAGCTCCTAGCCAGGTGGGGCAGAGCAAGACCAAACTGGGAGCTCCATGAGACTGCACCCTAATATGCTGGTGACTTCCTGCAAGCCACTTGACCTCCTTGAGCCTCCCTTTCCTCTCTAGTTACCTGAGAGCCAGTTGTACCTGCCCTACAGGACTGGGAGAGGATTTGGTGCAGGGGTGGCTGGGAAATGCCTTGCGTGGGGCTTGGCCATCTGGAAGGGCTCTAGGAACACTGTAGTTTTACAAAGCTGGGGTTTTCCTTGGTCAGGACAGAGAGGGGGATCACAGGCTTTCACAGCCAGGTGGGCCTTAATGTCAGAGTCCAAATCTCATTTTACTGGGAGAGAAGGGGAACTGAGACACAGAAAGGCTTAAGCAATTGGCCTAGAGTCACACAGCGAATTGATGCCAGACCAAGGACTAGAACCCAGATGTTCTGACTCTCAGCATTCTTTCCACTAAACCAACAAACCTCTAACGACCAGGGTCCTAGGGTAGGGTTCAAGCCTGTCTGTGCTGCTGATGTGCTGTGTGACCTTAGAGAAGTCACTGTTCCTCTCTGAACCTCAGCATCATCTGTGTCAATGGAGGGTGACCTTGTCTGCCCTGGTGAGGCACAAGAGATTGAATGATGGGAAAGCGTCATTGAGACTCAGATAGCAACGGGCAGGGTGTGTCCTGGAAACCACAGTCCAGGGCTGGGCAGGGCTGGGTTAGATTCCCCGGAGCCCCCTGTGTGCCAGTTTCCCTTTGCACTGAGCTCCTCCTGCTAAGCTGTCCAGCTCTGCCTTCTTCCTGCGGTCCTTTCTGGGGCCTTGACACCTTGCAGAAGGAGAGGTAAGAAGTTTGGGAGCCGGGTCCCTGAGCTGCAGAAGGACCAGGTCTTTTTGCAACTTCTGGAGCAAGAAGTGGAAAGAGCACTTGCCCAGGAATCACAGAGATTGGGATTGAGGTCGCAAGGCTACCTCCTGTAATTGCTGTGAGACTTTGGGCAAGTCGTGTATCTTTGGGTGGGTGTTATCCCTCATCCTCCATTCATCATTCATTCAACAAATATTCACTGAGCCTCAGTAACAGCAGCACCGGCTTGTTGCTACACTGTGGCAGACATGATACCGGGAATGTAGGTTATCTCATTTCAGCCTCACAACTGTCCTGGGAAGTAAGGAACTCCAATTCCGTTTTACAGATGAGACTGGAGGCTCAGAGAGGTCACATAAGCTACATTCAAACCAGGCTTGTGTTCCCTTACCTCTGCCAGGCCACGTGATGGGTGCCAGGGTGCCCAAGTGAAGAAGGTGGGTCCCTGCCCTTGAGAGTGTCCCGAGGAGTTGGGGAGACTGGCAGGCTCACGAAGAGTCAATGCATTGCCTCCAGGTGGGGTGACAGGTGGGATCCCAGGGAGTGCTCAGTTCTGAGAGGGGTTCAGGGATGAGAGAGATGAGTAGGTGTTTGCTAATCTATCTTGTCTTAGTCACTGTTTCTTAGGGCATAACCTGACGGTCTAACATGGTTACAAATATGAGAGTTTTCATATACGCAGGAAAGATGATTTTCCAGGTCAGAGAATGTTGCAGAGCAGGTCATAGGCTCCCTGGATTTTTAGAAATAAACAAGGATGATAAGAACCCTTACCGTGTATTAAGCCTTGACTACAAGATCTCATTTAATTATCACTATAGCCTTTAGGGTGGATGGTAATGCTCCCATTTCATAGATGAGGAAGCTGAGGCTCAGAGGAGTAAACTAACTTGCCTAAGTTCACACAGCTGGTAAAAGGTGCTTATCATTGAACACTTATCTATTACTTTCTGTGTGTCAGGGACTCTTCTGAGTGCTTTACTCATTTAACTCATTTTACCCTAACAGGTAGGGTATCTGTTAGCACCATTTTATAAATGAAGCTGCTAAGACACAGAGATGTTAAACAGCTTGTCCAAGGTCACACAGCTAGTAAGTGATTGGATTAGGGTGCAAACCCAAGTGTGAGGGGCCTAGCACAGACCTGAGTAGACATTTGAAGGTTCCCTGATCTTTGATCCTAGCTCGGATATGGCCTGGGATCTACTTGGATAGCCAGGTTCCCTGACTCCTGATGATTTTCCAGGATGTTCTTGGATCACACTTGACGATCTGGGCTCCAGCTGGGCCCAGATTTGGGGCTTCCATCCTGAAAGGCACTGGCTCCTGGTGCGAATGGGAGGCCCAGGGCTGATCCTGTTTACCACCTTCTGCAAGTCCTCAGGCTGCCCCCGCACTTGGCAGGTCCAGGCCAAGGTTCTCGCCCCGGCGCCCTCATCAATTATAGATCCCTGAGGAGCAGGGCTTGTTACGCAAGACTTGTTCCTGTGAAAGCCTCTTCCTCTAAGCCAATTCTGTCCTCGGAGTGTGAGAAGGGGCAGGGAGGGGACAGCGAGCCACTAGAAAGGGCTGACTTGGGGCTTGGCCCTCTTGTTCTATGACCCCCAAATCTGTAGGTCGCTGCCCTGCAAGAGAGTTCAGAATCCCTTGATTCCCGCCCCTCCTCCTCCTACTCCCCAGACCCCCATTTTTGGACTGAACCCTGGAGACCCCCTGGGGCTGGGTTATTTGAAACCCATTGTTCAGATGGAGTCTGGGCTGTGCAGAGACCTAGGAGCCCTTGGACCTGAGGAACACAATTGGGAACCCATAGAATCACTGGAATCTTTCTGTACTCCCTCCCTCCTATTCCTTAGATAAAGAGCTCTGAGTTTAGCAGGTAGAGGGAACCAAGCCTGATCAATTCATTTTTCTTTGTTTTAGAAACAGTTTAACTTTTGTTTTCATGTAAATCTTCTTTGCTTTTTTCCCCTTTCTTCTGACTACAAGAGTAATATAAGCTTATTGTAAAATGTCAAACATTACAGAAATATAGGTTCTAGAAAATAAAAGCCCCCCCAACGTGATTCTACCCTTGGAGATATATAGCATATAGTGGCTAATTTCTTTCTCTCTGAACGTATATAGACAGACAGATGCATATATATGTAATCACTTTAATTTGGAAAGTGGCTTTTAAAACAATTTATCCTATAGAATTTTGTTCAAATAATTTGATGCCAATCTTGCCCACCTAATGATTAGACCATAAAAAGCAACAATCAGTGCTAAAGATTATAGTCAAAAACAGGAACAACTTCAAAAAACTTCTTTCCCCTGCCCTTGTAGATCCACTGATGTCTTCTAAGAGCTTGCTTTAATTTATTTTTGGTAATTAATCTTTCCAATTCTAATTTCCTAGAGCAGTAAAATTAGAGGAGTTAATTAATCAGGAAACTCATGGCTGCAATAATTCAACATCAAGAATTATTTTATAAGGCCGGGTGCGGTGGCTCACGCTTGTAATCCCAACACTTAGGGAGGCCGAGATGGGTGATCATTTGAGGTCAGGAGTTCGAGACCAGCCTGGCCAACATGGTGAAATCCTGTCTCTACTAAAAATACAAAAGTTAGCAGGGCATGGTGGCGGCTGCCTGTAGTTCCAGCTGTTCAGGAGGCTGAAGCAGGAGAATCGCTTGAATCCGGGAGGCAGAGGTTGCAGTGAGCCAAGATCGTGCCACTGCACTCCAGCCTGGGCGACAGAATGAGACTCCGTCTCAAAAAAAAAGAATTATTTTATAAGTAAATACAGAGAATTTTAAAAAAGTGAGATTTATGACATAAAGCAACCTTTTTCCTTTTTAAAAAATAGGGTAAAAATTTTAATGACAAAAATGAAAGGCATACTTCAATGAGTATTTAGAGGGATGCAATTTTTTTCTTTCCTCCCGTTTCCTTGTCTCCGAGGAATCAATAGAAACAGTTAGTGAGTCCTTCTAGCACCTTTTGGAAAAGGTTTGCACATCCACTCTCTCATTATGTCCAGTTGAATGAAGTCCCGTGGTCAGGAGTTCCTAGGCTGACAGCTGAATGAGGCTGGGTCCCTGGCAGGGGGATCTTGGGGATAGAACCTAGCACTGCCGCCCAGCACTGGGCTCTGGACACAATGCTTAATCTCTTTGAATCTCGGTTTCCTCACCTGTGAAGTGGGATAATTGTTAATAGTTCCCGCCACAGGGGCTTGTTGTCAGGACTTCATTGCATGCACTTAAAGCAGGTGCCCCAGCTTTGGCAAAGCTCCGTAAGTAGCAGCCACTGTGGTTGTTACAGGTCAGCACAGCTGAGTGCAGGTGAGCACCGGTTGTTGCATTTTCTTCCCTGGCTGCTCTTCCTCACTTGCTCCGGGCAGTCTTGGTTACATCATTCTCAGAACCCTCCTGTTTTTCTGCGCTCCCGCTGCATTGCCCTGACCCATGTCCTTTGCACTCTGCCTGGCTCTCCAATCCCAGGCCTCATGGCCATCCAGCCCTCAGGCCCCCTCAGACCTGGTCTCTCAACCCAGAGTCCCAACTCACTCCTTCCTGATGATGGAAAAAGTTACTGTCTTGCTTCCCAGTTTTGGGCAGCAAATTCAGGAGAAGTCACAGTCTTACCCCTTGCTCCGCACCGAGGTCAGTCATAGCGTGGCCAACCCACAGCTCCCTTGGAGGGGCTCTGGAAGCAGGGTGGAAAGACAGGTTGTCAGCTCTGTGAGCACTGGCTGCCCTGCTAGGCCCAAGGGACTCTTGAAAGGCCTTAGCTGAGACCAAGAAGGGACACCAGGGGGTCCTCCAGCCACTGGCAACCCAAAAACATCCATTACTTGAAAGAGGGCTCTGAATAGTGGCTTGTTTCTGCCTCCCATCCTGGATGACTGAGTGATCTTTGCTCTAAGAAAACCTGATATTGGCTGGCACAGTGACTCATGCCTGTAATTCCAGCACTTTGGGAGGCCGAGGCGGGAGGATCACGTGAGGCCAGGAGTTCAAGACTAGCCTGGCCAACATGGTGAAACTTGGTCTCTACAAAAAATACAAAAATTAGCTGGGCATGGTGATGCATATCTGTAATCACAGCTACTCGGGAGGCTGAGGCACAAGAATTGCTGGAACCCAGGAGGCAGAGGCTGCAGTGAATTGAGATTGCACTACTGCACTCCAGCCTGGGTGACAGAGCGAGACTCTGTCTCAAAAGAAAATAAAAAGAAAACTTGATATTGAGAGAAGAATGTGAATCTTACAGATTCAGACACGCCTGGCTTTGAATTCTAGCTCCACCACCTACCATCTATATAATCTTGGTCAAGTCCCATTACCTGTGGGCCCCATTTTGCTCATCTGCGTTATGGAGCAATGATGCCTCCCTTGCAGGCGATGCGTGAAGAATGCCTGGCACAGTGGGCATCATCATTTCACAAACACATATATTGCTGACTACGGGAAGACACAGTAGGAGCCCAATATACATGGACTCCCTTTGCCCCTTGCCCTCCTCGAGTCTGTGTGGCTAGAATTAGCATAGTGGACTGAGGGGCCCTGGATGGGATGGCTGCATTGCTGGCCTGAGTGGAAGCCCTCTGCTTCCACCCCCATGTGTGGAGCCTGGAGACGAGCAACCGACTGGGAGGAGGAAACAAGGTTTCCAGCCTTGGCTTGGCCACACACTTGCTGAGCGCCCTTGAGTAAGTCACTTCACTTCTCTGGACGTCAGTTTACCATGGGTAAAGTGGGGTTCTGTAGAAGGACCTTTACAATTCTGATTTGACAACTCTGGGGCACGGAGCTGGGGACTGCTCACAGGAAAACCCAGCTGACTTGCCTTGGCTTGCTGCTGAGTGAGGGCAGCTGTGACTGCAGCAGGGACGCTCTCCTGAATGTCCTGCTCTGGGATGCAGTAATGATTACGGAGGGTCAGGGAGCAGGAGCTTGTGTCTCCCCTTCAGAAAGGAGAGGCCTGAGGCTCAGAAAGGGCAGGTGACTTACCCAAAGCCATCCAGCATTGCTGTGGCGGGGCACCTGTCCCTTACCCTCAGCTGCTTTGAAGGCACTGCTGGGTGGGAGTTGCTGCGGTACCGTAGGGGAAAGCAGAAGGGTGGCGTGGGCCATAACAATCCAGGAAGACTTCCCAGAAGAGCCTTGAAGGATGAGAAAGATTTGGATTAGTACCTCTCAAAGTGGCTTTTGCAGAATACTCAAGCTGGAGGCAGGATATGGTGAAGAAAAGTGGTTCTTGGGCTGGGTTCAGTGACTCACTCCTGTAATCCCAGCACCCAAGGATTGCTTGAGGCCAGGAGTTCAAGACCAGCTTAAGCAGCATAGTGAGACCCCATGTCTACAATAGAAATAAAATAAAATAAATAAGCTGGGTGCAGTGGCTCATGCCTGTAGTCTTAACCACTGGAGAGGCTGAGATGGGAGGATCATTCAAGTCCTGGAGTTTGAGGTTACAGTGAGCTGTGATCACACCAGTGCACTCCAGCCTGGACAGAGTGAGACCCTGTTGAAAGGAAGGAAGAGAGAGAGAGAGAGGAAGGAAGGAGAGAAAGAAAGAGAAAGAAAGGAAGGAAGGAAAGGAAAGAAAGGGAAAGAAGGAAAGAAAGAAAAAAAGAAAAGAAAGAAAGAAAAAAGAAAGTGGGTAAGAAAGAAAAGCAGTTCTTGATTCAATAAGATAGGGAAATGCTGTATAAAACAAAAGGCAAGCAGGTGTATCCACCATAGGATTTGATGGCACCTTTATTATGCACATGTGCATTGTGTAACAGTCAGAGAGGGTGAGTGAGAAGCATTTCCTATGCTTATTTGACTGTGGAACTCTGCTTACAGAATGTCTTAGGGGACTAGTGTGCCTTTGGGAAATGCTGGTTTTGAGGAAGGAATTGTTGCAGTTTTTTGATTTAGAAAGTGGCTACAGGGGTCCTTGTTAGTGGAGTATGGGATTCAAAGGGGTGGCAGAAAGATGCAGTAGGCAGGTAATCTCTCACTTCTTAGCTGTGTGGCCTTGGGCAAATTTTATTGCTTTCCTAAACCTCAGTTTCCTACTCTGAAATGGACATCAGAATGTTCCAGTCTCAAACAAGATAATGGTATGAAAGTCCTGAGTTAACTGAGAATTGCTGTGTTGCTGGAAAGCCACTGGTCCACAAGCCAGAATTTCCTTCACGTCATTTCTATCCCCTTCTTCCATATCAGCTTCCCTGGGCCTTCTGCCTTGCGCTAATGCTGTCTCTTTGGCCCCACAGAAAGGAGGTGTGGCATCGGGATTCAAGCACGTGGTACCCAATGAGGTGGTGGTGCAGAGACTCTTCCAGGTCAAAGGTAGGCGTGTGGTCCGTGCCACCGAGGTGCCTGTGTCCTGGGAGAGCTTCAACAATGGCGACTGCTTCATCCTGGACCTGGGCAACGTGAGTCCTGCTGTCCCCTTTCCCAGGAGCCACTGAGGTACTCCTGGCCTGACCATGGACTTGGGAACATCCACATGAACAAATGCATAGACACAGATGGGCAAATCACGGGGACCAGCATTGTTCATGAGTCGGAGAGACCCACGTACAGATATGTCTGTGTGCAAAGACTCCCACAAATGTAGACTCAAGCACACACCGTGGGTATAGTGCGTACTTGGACTTTGATTGACGTATAGACTTCCTGGCACCTTCTGTTCATACGTACATCTTGTGTCCTTTTTCACATGCTTATAAATACATAAAAGTCATGGGCAAACACTCTAGACTTTTGCCCACCAGGTGTGCACGTGTGCACCATCATGAATGCCCACACATGTATACTCAGGTATGTTGCTTAAAGTCCCGCATGTGTATGTCATACATGTAGTTGCACATGCATGTGATCTATGACAATGTGTGTGGGATGCCCTTACCCAGGCCTACCCTATAGAATTGTGATGCTTCGTACACACTCGTCTCACAAGTCCCTGTGAGTGCAGACCTGCAAATGGACACGGCTATTCTACCCCAAAGCTCATATGCATGTATACCTGTGATATAATGTCCGTGCAAACGTGAGCACACACTGATGTAGTGTAAGCTTTTTATTAAAGCATCATAGGCACACAGAAGAGTGTGTGAATCCTGAGTGTACAGCTTGATGGATTACACAAAGCGAACACACCCACATAACACTGGATCATGAAGCAGAACCTCAACAGCCCCTAGAAGGCCCCTGTTACCCCCTTTTGGTGCCTTCACCCCAAGGGCAACCATCATCCTGAACTTTCTCAACAGCATAGATGAATTTTGCCTGTTTCTGAACTTTATAGACACGGAACCTTGCTCTTTTATGTCTTACCTTTTGCTCAACATTACATTTCTGAGATGCATCCGTATTGTTGCATTTAGTTATAGATTGTTCATTTTCCTTGCTGTGGAAGATTCAGTTGTGTGGGTGCACCACGATTTATGTATCCTTTATGTTGTTGATGGGCACTTGCGGTGGCTTCTGGTTTGGGGCTATTACAGGCAGTGCTACTCTGAACATTCCTGCACAAGTCTTTTGGTGGACATACGAACGCACTTCTGTCAGGTATATTCCTAGAAGGAGGATTCTGGGTCCTAAGGAGATAGGTGTATTCGGCTTTAGTGGCCATGGCCAAATGGTTTTCCAAAATGATTGTACCAATTTATATTCCCTTCAGCAGGCAAATATTTTTGCACACATCTTAGATGTAGTTGTATGTGCAAAAATTCATGTACTCCCATCCCCTGGTGTATGCAGATCACACTTAATTGTATGTGAATAATGCACGTGGGCGAGCTCAGAACAGGGTGAGCCTGCACACCACATGCCACACTCCCCAAGCCTTGTCACTGGGCGGGGCTTATAGGAAGGCGGGGCACTGACTTCCTGGGTCTCTGTCTTCCAGGACATCCACCAGTGGTGCGGTTCCAACAGCAACCGGTTTGAAAGACTGAAGGCCACGCAGGTGTCCAAGGGCATCCGGGACAACGAGCGGAGTGGCCGGGCCCGAGTGCACGTGTCTGAGGAGGGCGCTGAGCCCGAGGCGATGCTTCAGGTGCCTGTGGGGTGCGCAGTGGGGTGGGTATGGGGACACGCTGCTCATGACTTTCTTCTGTTCAGTAGGCAATTTGAGGTGAATTTGAGGAAAAAAACTTCTGCTATAAACCGCCTTTTTATTTTTAAAATGCTTTTTTATTTTAATTTTTTTTTTTTAAATTTTTGAGACAGGGTCTTCCTCTTTGTTGCCTGGGCTGGAGTGCAGGGGTACCATCACAGCTCACTGCAGCCTTGACCGCCTGGGCTCAAGTGATCCTCCTGCCTCAGCCTCCCGAGTAGCTGAGACCACAGGCGAGTGCTACCAAGCCAGGCTAATTTTTGAATTTTTTGTGGGGATGAGGTCTTGCCATGTTGCCCAGGCTGGTCTCCAACTTCTGGGTTCATACCATCCACCTGCCTCAGCCTCCCAAAATGCTGGGATTACAAGCATGAGTCACCATGCTGGCCCTGCCTCACTTTTGAGGCTGTTTTTCCATCAAACCCGATCACTTTAGGGAGTGAGGGAGATCAGTTACCTGTACAACTCCCAGACTCCCCGAGGGGTGAGGCTGGAACTCAAGGCTGTGCTGGGAGTGTGAACCACATTCTCCAGCGGGGAGGGCCAGGTCCTTTGCAGAGCTAAGGAGGACAGTCTTTCAGCATCCCCAGAGGGCCAGCTTGGTGCTAGAACAAGGTCAGAAAGAGACCACTGAGCCCCAATCCCCTCTTTCCTCTTCTGACTATTCCTGGTAGTTTTTGGCCCATTTAGTCACATGATGGGATTGCCAGCCATTGTGCTTTGAGGACATATCAATAGAGGCAGGATTCACCAGGAAAAGGAGGAGACCATGAGCTCTGCTCCATGCCACTTGGTTCCTGCTTCTCTGGGGGCATCCATTTCCAGCTTTTGGAGAGAGCAGAAGGGTGATTATTATTATGGGAAGGGACCTGGACACGAACCATGGCTTGGGAGGGACAGTGGGAGTGAAAATAGGCCCTGAAACCACAGGGATGGTGGTTCAGATTCTGGCTTAGCCACCTAGTAGCTGATTAGTAGTGAGTAGGTGATTCCGTCTCTCTAGACCTCAGATTCCTCTTCTGTAAAATGAGAGTGATAATCTGTGCCTCCTGGCCTGGGTGCGAGGATGAAGTGAGATCTTTTAAAGGCAGGCAGTAGAAGGTGTTCAATAGCTGTAGTTATCACAATTAGCCGGTAGACGAAACATCTGAAGAGCTGTCTGGAGGCAGAGGAGCAGGAGTGTTCTCCTGGAGTTTCTGAGTCAGGGGGACAAGGTGGAAGGGACCTCTAATGGACAGATCTGGACTTGTGAGCAGACGCAGGATGTCTCTAGAGGAGGTCAGACTCCATGGGGAGGGTCACAGTGGATGCCCTTATGGTCCCTGCCTGCCTGGGAGCTATCCCGGGAGCCTGGCCCCTCCCTCACAGCCACCCTTCCTCTCCATCTCTCTATCTCCTACAGGTGCTGGGCCCCAAGCCGGCTCTGCCTGCAGGTACTGAGGACACCGCCAAGGAGGATGCAGCCAACCGCAAGCTGGCTAAGCTCTACAAGGTGAGCACCAGATGCACTGTCCGCCTGGGCATGGGGTCAGGACAGGGAGGTGGAAGACCCGGTCTTCCCCATTCCACTGCTGTGGGACCTTGGGCAAAGCACCCCTTTGGCGGGGGGCTCGACTTTCTCACATCTCCAGTGGACGCACGTGTACTTCCTTTGCTTTTCTGTGCTAAGAGCATGCGATCAACTCCGGACACATCTGTGTCACGCTCACACATGAGGTCTCTCTTTCTGAGTCTCAGTTTCCTAGTCTGTAACGTGGGAAGAAGAGCAGAATGGTCGACTTTGCGGGATTTCTGGGAGTCCACAGAGAAAATGGATGGGAAAAGAGCTTAGAAAATACTTGGGGAAATACTACAGAAATGGTGTGTATGTGGGGAGGCTGCGGGTGTGGGTTACAGATAATGACTTTATTTATGATTTCTTTCTTGTGATTTTCACAACTGAATTGAAGCTTAGCTCCAGCGAAGGAACTCTCTTGGCTGAGCTCTGGGAGAAGGCTCAATCACACTTATGTTGTGCCCCAAGTATTTTCAGTAAAACGACAAAATAGGGATGTGGATTCCCCCAGTGCCAAAGAAAAACTACGACATGATTGATTTTTTGCTGATTGTGAAGTAATACATGTTTATTGTAAAAAAAAAAAAAAAAAAAAAAAAAAATGAGCAGTGTTCAAAATATAAAAAGAAAATAAAAGTCCATGCAATTTCACTAGTTTAAAAAAAAGTATTATTTTTAAAATGTGTTTTAATTACCAAAATGACAATACCCAGCTAAAAAATCAGCCTCTCCTCCTCACCAGAGAACACATCTTTGTCCAGCCACAGCTTTCTGTGCCTAATTACTTTTCCATTTCCATTTTATTTTTTTATTTTGAAACCGGGTCTCGCTCTGTCACCCAGGCTGCAGTACAATGGCATCTCACAGCTCACTGCAACCTCTGCCTACCAGGCTCAAGCGATCTCTTGACTCAGCCTCCTAAGTAGCTGGGACTACAGATAGGTCCTACCATGCCCAGCTAACTTTCGTATTTTTTGTAGAGACAAGTTTTCATCATGTTTCCCAGGCTGGTCTCGAACTCCTGGGCTCATGTGATCCACTTACCTCAGCCTTCCAAAGTGCTGGGATTACAGACCTGAGCCAACACGCCCAGTCATTTCTATTTTATGTAACTGGATCCAAACTATTCATGCTGTTCTGTGGTCTTCTTTTTTCCACTCAACATGGTCGAGAATATGTTTCTATAATAAATCTCAACACGACCCTTTATAACAGCTGTATAGTATTCTATTTTATGAATGTAAGAATTTAAGCAAATCCTAATATGTTCCCACCTTTTCCAAGTACAGACAGTACCTCTTGGTGCACTTGTGCTAAGTACAGCGTAGCACTAGGCAAGTTCCTAAATAAGGAACTGCTGGTCACAGGCTGAAGAATGAGTCAGTGGTTGAAAATACTGGTTCTGGGCCAGGTGTGGTGGCTCATGCCTGTAATCCCAGCACTTTGGAAGGCCGAGGTGGATGGATCACATGAGGTCAGGAGTTTGAGACCAGCCTGGCCAACATGGTGAAACACCATCTCTACTAAAAACACAAAATATTACCCAGGCATGGTGGCAGGCGCCCGTAATCCTAGCTCTCCTCCTAAGGGAGGAGAATCACTTGAACCTGGGAGGCAGAGGTTGCCGTGAGCCGAGATCACGCCATTGCACTCCAGCGTGGGCGACAAAAGCAAGACTCCATCTCAAAATAAATAAATAAACAAATAAATAAATAAAATAAAAAAAGAAAGTACTGGTTCTGGAGTTAGGAGTCAGACTGTGCCTGTTTACCCAGAGCCTTGCCAACTGGGTATTGTTAAACTTTTGAATTTCGACTCTTAAGATAGACTTTTTTTTGAACTTGAATGAACTTTTTGTTTTAGAATAATTTTTAAGTTTACGGAAAAATTGTAAAGATAGTACAAAGAGTTCCAATATACCATTCACTCGGCTTCTCCTTAGCATCTTAGCATAACCAGGTACATTTATCAAAACTAAGAAATTAACATTGCTTCAATACCATTAACTAAACTATAGACTTTATCCAGATTTCCCCAGGTTTTCATTCTAGGTTCCAATCCAGGATACCAGGTTGCATTTAGCTCTTTTTACTTTTATTCTATTTTATTTACTTATTTATTTTCGAGACAGAGTCTGGCTCTGTCACCCAGGCTGGAGTGTGGTGGTGCAGTCACAATTCACTGCAGCCCCGACCTCCTGGGCTCAGGTGATCCTCCCACTTCAGCCTCCCAAGTAGCTGGGGCCACAGGCAAGCGCCACCACGCCTTGCTACTTTTTGTATTTTTTGTAGAGATGGGATCTCGCCATGTTGCCCAGGCTGGTCTCGAACTCCTGGGCTTAAGCCATCCACATCTGGGCCTCCCAAAGTGCTGGGATTAAAGGTGTGTGCCATTGCACCCGGCCTCTTCTCTCTCTCTCTCTCTCTTTTTTTTTTTTAGCAACAAGAACCTGTTTTATTTTTTCCAAATACAGATACAGAAGTTTGCGTGTTTTGCAAATATTGCTTCAAAGCAACATTTCTATATACAGCACCTTCTGTTCTAATAGCGCTTAAACATAGATATGTATCCACAGGGCAATGTTGGCTCGTCAACGATCCACCTTGCATACTCCTTTTTTTTAAATGGTAAAGTTGAATACCTTTTCAGCAAACTATGCAGTTCCCCTCTGCCACCCAGTTCCCAAATGTTCCTTCATTTTATCCCGCCCTCCCTTCCCATGTGCAGTTACCCCTGAGTGTAGGTCAGCAGATGTGGTTCTGACAAAGCAGAAAAGGAAAAAGAACGTCTAAGTGTTTGCAAGAGAAAGCCCAGGTGTTACTCTGCAGTGCCATTTGGGGCGGGGGGTTGGGGCAAGATGGTGGAAGTCTCAGGGCTGGGCGGCCACAGACACTCACGTGCTGGTTCCTTCTGCTTCGTCCCCTCAGGTCTCCAATGGTGCAGGCACCATGTCTGTCTCCCTTGTGGCTGATGAGAACCCCTTCGCCCAGGGGGCCCTGAAGTCAGAGGACTGCTTCATCCTGGACCATGGCAAGGACGGGAAAATCTTTGTCTGGAAAGGTACTGGGGACAGGGGAAGGGTCCCAACTGGCCTGTAGGACCTTGGGTGGGATGTCCCGCAGCTCCCAGGAACTCAGCTCCAGGGGAGCGTGGAGTGTGGTAGAGGCGCCCGGTGCAATGGATATCAGAAGTCTTGGGCTGATGCCTTGGTTTTGCAATTGACGTACTGTGTGATCTTGGGCACTTTACTTACTCTCTCTGGGCCTCAGATTCCTGATCTGGGCTAAAATGGGTGTTTCCCAAGTGCATTATAACGTCAGTTCTCTGAGACGCTAATTGGCATCCTGAAGAAATTATGTAGAAAACGTCTTAACTGTATGGTCAGAGAAGTTCATGGGCAACAGTGGATTTAAAAATGTTCAAGTTTGTTTACTGTAGGACTTTTAACTTGTGCATTCACAGGGGTGCTTTTCATGAAGATGATCTGGTTTGGGAAATGCTAAGCTAGAAGTTCATAAACTCTTTGGGTACTATCTTGTGGGAATTCTCTTGGAAACCGTTGGCCCAGATGTTTCTTAGAGGCCCTGAGATCTTCTGAGAGGACCCATCAGTATCCTCCCCTGATTCTGTAAGGCTCATCTTGGGGAAGAGGACAGAGGAGAGGGAGGCAGCAGGAGGACAGAGAGAAAGGGAGAGAGTGGGGAGAAAGAGAGAGAGAGAAACTATTATAATTATTACTCTCTAGGCCCCCTGGGCCCTGGGCCAGCTGATCTGGACCTTGGCCTTGGCAGTGAGAAGGCTGGGACTGAGGGCCAGCATTGGCTGGCCAGGAGCTCCTTGGCACAGGAATGCCCTCAGGGTGGCAGCTTCTCACTCACTGAGGGACCTGCGTCAAGTAATTTAATGTCTCTAAGACCCTGGTTTCCTTATAGATACTCAGGAACAAGAGAGCAATTTTTTTCATTAGTTAAGACTGTTCTGTGGATTAAGTAATCTATGTATAGTTCTAAGCACAAAATATATGCTCACTAAATGGACCACAATCGTGTTGTGATTGGTGTCATTGGCCAGCCCCAGGCTGGACTCCAGGAGCTCTAGTGAGTGGTCAGCTCTGGGGGTCTCCGGCCTTGGCTATCCATGTCTAAGAAGAGTAGGGAGGGAAGTTTGGCAGCTCCTTCTCCTGGACCGTTGGAGGTCAGGATGCAGCAGGATCCCAGGCCCCTAACGCTCCATCACTTCCTCTGGCTACTGACAGGCAAACAGGCTAACACGGAGGAGAGGAAGGCTGCCCTCAAAACAGCCTCTGACTTCATCACCAAGATGGACTACCCCAAGCAGACCCAGGTGAGTCTTGGAGGCCAGGTAGGATGGGAAGGGGTGGGTCCTGTTTGGAGGGGATGGGCTGGAGTAGGGCAGGTGTCCCACCCTCAGTGTAGATGGGGTATCTGAGGCTCCTCTGGAGACCCTTGCTGGGCAGCCCAGCCACATTCTGCTCCTCCGCCTCCCCTCCCCAGGTCTCGGTCCTTCCCGAGGGCGGTGAGACCCCACTGTTCAAGCAGTTCTTCAAGAACTGGCGGGACCCAGACCAGACAGATGGCCTGGGCTTGTCCTACCTTTCCAGCCATATCGCCAACGTGGAGCGGGTGCCCTTCGACGCCGCCACCCTGCACACCTCCACTGCCATGGCCGCCCAACACGGCATGGATGATGATGGCACAGGCCAGAAACAGGTACCTTTAGGGCCTGGGGTGGGTGTGTCCAGGCCCCTTTCTCACTTTCCCCATGCACTGCCTCTTGCTTCCCCAAGGAGGTTTCTCTCTGAGGTTTGCACAATTTTGGTAGCTGAGATTCTTTGGTGTTACTTAGTTTTTACAGCCAATGCACCCTGATCACCTACTGTGTATCAGGCCCTGGGCCAAGTGTCTTGGCCCCACCTTGCCCCGAGGAGTGCCTGGTCTGGGAGGGGAGTTGACCACAGCCACAGATCTGTGTGATCAGTGGAAGATGGGAGGGAGCACAGGGGATTGTGGGGACACAGGAAGAGCAGCGGGGGTGGTTGGTCAGGGCAGCCTGCACAGAAACGGGAACCCCTGGGTGGGGTCTCAGAGTAGGAGTAGGGCTTTGCTGCCGGAGAAGAAGAGCGGAGAGTGGTGGGCGTTCCAG
This sequence comes from Chlorocebus sabaeus, assembly GCF_047675955.1. NCBI lineage: Eukaryota > Metazoa > Chordata > Mammalia > Primates > Cercopithecidae > Chlorocebus > Chlorocebus sabaeus. Next base: position 91,428,026 of record NC_132915.1, read on the forward strand.
GCGGGACTCGCTATGTTTGGAAAGGAGGGAGCTGTCCCAGGGGGCTAGTGCTGATGGCATCCCCAGGGAGGGGCCTTGAATGCCAGTTTCAAGGGTGTGAACTTGATCCTCTAACTAGGGGCTGCTAGTGAGGGGTTTTTCTTTTTATTAAATCAGAAATGCAACAAGCTCAGATCTATGCTTTATCTTTTTTTTTTTTTTTTTTAAAATAGAGACAGGGTCTTGCTATGTTGTCCAGGCTAGTTTCAAACTCCTGGGGCTCAAGCAATCCTCCTGCCTCGGCCTCCCAAAGTGTTGGAATTACAGGCATGAGCCACTGCACCCGGCGAAAATGGGTTGGAATATGACTCTAGGATATCATTAGAAGGAAAAAAAAAAATCAGTTAAAAAATAAAAGAAAACTAAGAAAGTGGGTTGGAGGCAGGAGAATGAAGGTAGAGAGCTTATGAGGAGCTTATTCTAATGGTTTAGGGGAGAGATGATGACCTTGAGACTAAGAAGGTCACCGTAGAGAAGGGGAATAGGGGTGTGGGGTTCAGAGGTGTTTAGGAGGTAGAATCCGCTTCAGGCAAACTTGATTCCATTCCTAATGATAGGAATAACAAACATGTTCATTTTTATGTATTATTGTTTTTGGTTTGGTGTTATTAGCATTCTTTCATTGCTTCAGTAGATAGGGATAATGCAATGAAAACATTCAGTGTAGGGCAGTGTGGTAAGAGCCCTGGCAGCCTGACTGTGAGACTTTGGGCAAGTAACATAACCTCTTTGAGCTTCACTTTCTCACTTGTAAAGTGGGGTTTCATCCCACTCCATCACCTTCAAGAAGGTTCAAAATCAGAGATTCTAGGGTTCTGTTTCCCAGAACTTGGACAACGCCGTGTCTCCATAGCTCCACCAGGTGGCGCTGCTGGGCCTCGTGACCACTTGGAAAAAGCGGTGTCACCAGAACACTGCAGACACTTGCCAGCAGGGGTCACGCTGAGGTCGCCTCGTGGTGGCCCTGCCTCTGCAGGTGACCTATGAAATTCCTGGCAGGCCCAGCATGGTGGCTCACGCCTGTAATCCCAGCACTTTGGGAGGTCGAGGCAGGCGGATCACCTGAGGTCAGGAGTTCAAGACCAGCCTGGCCAACATGGTGAAACTCGGTCTCTACTAAAAATACAAAACTTAGCCAGCCGTGGTGGCAGGTGCTTGTAATCCCAGCTACTCGGGAAGCTGAGAGAGAAGAATTGCTTGAACCTGGGAGGCAGAGGTTGCAGTGAGCCGAGATTGCGCCATTGCATTCTAGCCTGGGTGACAAGAGTGAAACCTTGTCTCAAAAAAAAAAAAAAAAAAAAAAAGAAGAAAGAAGAATCCAGGCAGCTCAGTAACGATGGAGATAATGGTGATATTAGTAAAACAATGCCTATGATAATAAGAGCAGCTGCTACCTGCAGAGCAGTTCCCTTGTGCCAGGCCCTGAGTAAACTCATTTGAGCCTCACAATACTTTGAGGTAGGTACTGTAATTATCCCCATTTTTCAGATGGGAAAACTGAGGCTAAGAGCGGTTAAACTGGTTGTCTGAGGTCTCATGGCCCGGAAGGGGATGAGGGGCCTGATTTGGGGTCTGTGTCTGGCTCCCCACCTCACTGTACTGCATTCCTTTGGAGCTGCCTTGACGATCCTGAGCGAAGGACAAACAGCCTGGGGCAGGGCATGGTATGAGGGTCCCAGGCGGGAACCCTGGCCGGGAGTCCCAGCCCTGCCTCCTAGTGGCTCTGTGAGTTGGGCAAACTATTTAACTCCAGTCCGAGCCCAAGTGATTAAAAGTTCATCCCATGATCTAACCACAACCTACCATGCTGTGGTTTCCTGGCTTGCCTGAGCTGGGGGGTGGGGGTGCTGCCCAGCATCTGACCCCAGCTTTGCTCCACAGATCTGGAGAATTGAAGGCTCCAGCAAAGTACCCGTGGACCCTGCCACATATGGACAGTTCTATGGAGGAGACAGCTACATCATTCTGTACAACTACCGCCATGGAGGCCGCCAGGGGCAGATAATCTACAACTGGTGAGGTTCTGGGGCCATCAGTGTGTGTCGTGGGGGCACTGGCTGGGCCCTGAGCAGGACTGAAGACAGACTGAAGACAGACTGAGGGTATGAGGGCCTGAGGTGGGACTGCCACTGCCTGCTGGGAGAGACTCTTGTCCACAGGGCAACACACTTGCTTATTTCTCCAAACAACTTTTAAACTCTTCTTACCAAATGATTATACATCTATTGTAGGAGGTATAGTGAGTGTGGAGAAACAAACAGAACATCTCCCACAAATCCATGCCAAGTACTGTGCACACTGGGGTCTATCCTCCCACACATATTTTTCAAGCCAAAATTTGTTTTATTTTATTTTTATTTAGTTAGTTATTTATTTTATTTATTTTGAAACAGAGTTTTGCTCTTGTTGCCCAGGTTGGAGCGCAATAGTGTGGTCTCACTCACTACAACCTCTGCCTCCTGAGTTCAAGCGATTCTCCTGCCTCAGTCTCCCTAGTAGCTGGGATTACAGACGCCCACCACCATGCCTGGCTACTTTTTTGTATTTTTAGTAGGGACAGGGGTTTCACCATGTTGGCCAGGCTGGTCTCGAACTCCTGACCTCAGGTGATCCACCTGCCTCAGCCTCCCAAAGTTCTGGGGTTACAGGCATGAGCTACCACACCCAGCCCCCAAATTATTTTAAAACAGAGAATACATTTACATGGTTCAAAAATCAAAATAGATTATAAAGGTATTTATTGAGAAATCTTATTCCCACCCCTGTCCCTCTCTACCCTATTCTCCAGACCCCACCCCTTCTTGGGTAACTGCTTTAATCTCTTGCATATCCTTCCAGTAACTCTTTGTGAAAAAAAATATATTTGCAAATAATTTATAGCCTGGTCCCTCCCTTCCTTACACAAAAGGTAGCATATTTTGCGTATTGCCCTGCACCTTGCTTTTCTGACTCCATTCTTCCTAGAGATCAATAATGTCAGTACATAGAGAGTTCCCTCATTCTTTTTTACAGTTGTGTAATAGTCCTTTGGGTGGCTGTACAATAGTTTATTTAACAGATTCCTTGATGATGCATAATTGGGTTGATTCTAGTCTTTCTCTATTACAAACATTGCTGTGATTAGTAACCTTAAACAAACATCATTTTGAACATGCAGAGAAATGCCTCTAGAGTAAGTTCCCAGAAGTGAGATTGCTGGGTCAAATAGTAACTGCACTTGTCATTTCGATAGATAGCCCCCAATTTCCCTCGATAGTGTTTGTAGCATTTTACATTCCCACCAAACAACCTGTGAGAGTCCCTGGTTCCCTGTAGTCACACCTGTGGATTGTGTGGTCAAACTTTTGGGCGTTTGTCAATCATATGGTTTATAAAATGGTGTCTCAGTGTATTTTTAACTTGTATTTCTCTTACTATACAGTCTAAAACTTTTTGTCTGATTATTGACTGTTGGATTTTTTCTCCTCCTTTTTTTTTTTTTTTTTTTTTTTTGAGACAGGGTCTCACTCTGTTGCCCAGGCTGGAGTGCAGTGGTGCGATCTCTGCTCACCACAACCTCTGTCTCTGGGGCTCAAGCGATTATCATGCCTCAGCCTCCCGAGTAGCTGGGACTACTTGCCACTACTCACCACCATGCCTGGCTACTTTATAATCCCAATAACGTTGGGATTATAGGCATGAGCCACCACACCCGGCTGGATTCCTTCTTTTTTAAACTTATTTTGAAATAATATTAGACTTGCTGAAAAGTTGCAAAACTGGTACAGACAGTTCTCGTATATCCATTACCCAATGGAATATTCACCTATGTTCACATCTTACATAACCATAGCACAATTAACAAAGCCAGGAAGCGAACACTGACACAATACTACTTACTAATCTATAGGCTTTACCTAAATTTCCCCAGTTTTCCTATTACTGTGTGGGTGTTTTGTTTTGTTTTTTGTTTTTTTTTAGACAGAGTCTTGCTCTGTCACCAAGCTGGACTACAGTGGTGTGATTTTAGCTCACTGCAACCTCTGCCTCCCAGGTTCAAGCAATGCTCCTGCCTCAGCCTCCTGAGTATCTGGGACTACAGGTGTACGCCACCACACCCAGCTAATTTTTGTATTTTTAGTAGTGATGGGGTTTCACCATGTTGGGCAGGCTGGTTTCGAACTCCTGACCTCAACTGATCTGCCTGCCTCGGCCTCCCAAAGTGCTGGGATGATAGGCATGAGCCATCGCACCTGGCCCCCACTACTGTTCTTCTCCTGATCTAGGGTCTAACCCAGGATCCCACATGGCATTTACTTATGTCTCTGAACTCTCTGAATCTATGGCAGTTTCCCAGTCTTTCCTTTTTTTCATGACCTTGATACTTTTAAAGAGTACTGGCCAGTTATTTTGTAGAATGCCTCTCAATTTGACAACCCCAGACATTTAAAAACAGCTTAAATTTTTTTTCACTAGATAATACACACACCTGGCATAAAATTCGTGAGAAGACTGTTTAAAAAATTAGCTGCATCAGCACATTGATATGTCAGATTTTGTTTGCTTATATGATGACATACGTTGGTTATGGAAAACTTAGATAATATGCAAAGAGGTGGGGTAGAAAGGCAAAATTCCCCTGAATCTTCCCTCTAAGAGCGATCACCGTGGACCTTTTGGTGAACATCTGCTCAGACCTCTCTGCACGTGTTCACGGGAGGCTTAATCACTGACATCTTTTCCCACAAATAGGCTCTCGTAACACTTGCTATTCTGCGACTTGCTTTTCCACCCAGAGAAATGTCCTGGCCACTTTTCTACATCTCAGATTTGAGTCTCAGAGCATCTTCTCTGTGGCTGTTCAGCATGGGAAGACCCAGCCCGTCTCCTGAGGGACACATTTAGCATAAGGAAATCCATGCGTTGCACTCAGATCTCTGTAACCGGGCAAGATGCCAGGCTGAGAGTGGAAGTGTTGGTGTGGTTCCTGGCTCTTGTTGTTCTGAGAGAGTGCCCTTCCCTCTCTATCTGTTTCATTACTGGTAATGGGGAGATTTGTAGGTTTCTCAGACTCAGGGTAAGGGAGAGGCTCAGGGCTCTGTGTACACCTTGATGCTGAATCTCACTTCCCCTTCCAGGCAGGGTGCCCAGTCTACCCAGGATGAGGTCGCTGCGTCTGCCATCCTGACTGCTCAGCTGGATGAGGAGCTGGGAGGTACCCCTGTTCAGGTGAGCCCAGCCCACTGCCTCTCTGGGCTGCAGCCTGAGCCTTGTCCTTCTCTTCACTCATCTGTCTGACTCTCATCCATCCATTCGTTTGTCCATCTGTCCATCCATCCATCCATCCATCCATCCATCCATCCATCCATCCATGGAACAGGTATTTATTTAGGGCTTCCATGTGTTCTACACTGCATCTGTAGCCATGGACACACAGGCACACTGCTGCTGCCCTAATGGGCTTTGCTTTCTTGGGTGGTAGTAGACATTCAACACACATGCACACCAATGGCTGTGACAGATGCAGCGAATGAAATTGACAAGACCTTGGGGAGAGCAACATGGGAGAGGCGACGTGGCTGAGCACGGATGTGGAACCAGCATGCTTGGGTTTGAATCCTGTCCTTACCTCTGGGCAACTTTGGGCAAGTCACTTAGCCTCTCTGTGCCTCTGTGTCCTCAAAATAGGGGTAATAACAGTACCATCCCACAGGATTGCTGTGAGGACTAAGAGTTAACATTTGTAAGCATTTAGAGCCATGCCTGGCACATAAGAAGTCCCTCCCTTATACACATGTGTTATGTACAAGGATGTAAATCCTGGGTAGGATCCTATTGGATTAGAAAAGCCCATCCCTGTCCCAGGAGGGGACTGTTCAACTGGGACCTAATGCACGAGTAGGAGTTGCTCAGGCAGAGTGAAGGAAAGCATATTCTGGGTAAAGGGTGGTACACATGCAAAGGCTCTGAGGTGGGAGGGGGCATTGGGTGTTAAAGCAAGGGGAAAATGCCCTGATTTGAGACTAGAGAGGTGCTCAGAGGGGCCAGATCACCAGAGGCCATGGTGACGATGATGACCTTCATGCTGAGAACAACAGGAAGTTGCTGAGTAAGCCTGAGCTGTAGTGATTTCTGGTTTAAAAAGTCGCTCTGGCCAGTAGGGGGCGCTGGAGGGCAGCAGAGCTGGTTTGTGGAGATGAGGGGGAAGCGGACAATTGTGCTTCCTCCACACTGTGGTAGGAGTGGGCAGGGCTCTAGATTGGAATTGGGGGTTCGTGCCCTGACCTTTGCCTATGATAGTCTGGGTGCTGGGCACTAAATGAGATGACCATCTTAGCTCAGTGCATCCTGACAACTGCCTTGGGAGTGGCATCCTTGGCTGCATTTTTCAGAAGATGAACCCAAGAGGTTGAGACACGTGCCCAAGTTCTCACCATCAGGAGATGGAGTTGGAGTTGGAGTCTAAGCCCTAACTCAGCGGTGGTGGGTCGTGGTGGGAAGCGACTGCCATACGCCCGACACACATGTGAGATTTTCTTCTGGACATAGTTAGCTGGGGCCACAGTAAGGTGCCACACACCAGGCAGGAGCAGATGTGAGGGTGTACATCTTCCCTGCCTCACTCCCACCACCAAGGCCCTGGCTGTTTCCTGCATCTGGGGTGCACTGGCTGTGCAGGAGGGAGTTTTCCAGATGTGGAATGCTCTGTTCTTACACTCTACTGGCAGCCATGCCCAGGCCTGACGTCAGCATTCTAGAAGAATGTCCACCAGCAATCCCTGTGCTTCTATTTAAGGGAATATTTGCAAACACAGGCTCTCCTGGTTCTTAGACCAGGCTGAGGGTCAGGAAGGCACATCCTCATGGAGATGGAGAGCAGCCACAGCAGCAGTGCCCCGGGGACCTCAGGCAATAGCGCTGTCTCCGCTCTTCCTGGAATTCTGCTGTCCCTGCCCGTGTGTCGTTAGGTCACATTCCATGCCACACACAGACACAAGCATGATGGCTTTGTCTGGAGGGGTGGGCCCAGTGCGACATAGAAGGACTGAGGCCTGTCCCCAAGGTCCCTGACTCGCTCTCCTGTCTCCCTGCCAGAGCCGTGTGGTCCAAGGCAAGGAGCCCGCACACCTCATGAGCCTGTTTGGTGGGAAGCCCATGATCATCTACAAGGGCGGCACCTCCCGCGAGGGCGGGCAGACAGCCCCTGCCAGCACCCGCCTCTTCCAGGTCCGCGCCAACAGCGCTGGAGCCACCCGGGCTGTCGAGGTAATTTCCAGGTCCTGGACCACAGAAGGGATTGGCCTCCCTGAAACCTCCCAGCTGGATGACCAGATGTCCAGGCACAGGATGGGGGCGGGGGTGGCGGGGGGCGGTGAGTGAGTGGGTAAGAAGCAGCTTTTGTATCTTCCTGCCCTGGCCACAGGGTTGTCTGTCTTAGACTTCCCCTGTTTCAAGGATGCCCAGTGTCCCTTGCACACTTTGCATAGTGGAGAGCTCACTACCTACCATTCTGTACAATCGGGATGCCATTCCTGATTACATTCCAGTTGGCTACTGTCCCTTTCATGGAGGAAGGCACAGATCAGGACATGATTCCCAGGATGGTTTGAGCAGCCTAGAGGGGAATGGGACTCTCACCTCCTTTGTTCTGGGCACTCAACTTCTGTTAGTCACAGTGCATTAGTGACTCATGGGAGTCAACCAAGGCCATCAGGGTCCAAAGTCTGTGCCCTCAGCTCTGATGGGCTGTGTTCTTCCAAGTCCCCACCTGAGAGCTAGCCCTGCTGCAGGGTCTCCTGGGCTGTGAGGAGGGGGCTGAGGGCTTTTTGTCTGGTTCCTGATTAACCAAGCTCTACCCTCCCAGGTATTGCCTAAGGCTGGTGCACTGAACTCCAACGATGCCTTTGTCCTGAAAACCCCCTCAGCTGCCTACCTGTGGGTGGGTACAGGAGCCAGTGAGGCAGAGAAGACGGGGGCCCAGGAGCTGCTCAGGGTGCTACGGGCCCAACCTGTGCAGGTGGCAGAAGGCAGCGAGCCAGGTAGGAGCTGGGGTGGGGGGCCTGCTGCTCTCCAGGACGCAGCTGTTAGGTTTCCCTTCTTTCCTTGGGCTTGGGGGCTCTAAATCCTCCCCATGCCCCCGGGCCTGTCCCCTAATGTATGTTAAAAGCAGTTGCTTTAAAATGAGGGCTATGGTCAGAGAGAAGGGGGTCTCCAGGAGCTAAAGGAAGGAGAGCCTAGCCTGGGCGTGGTGGCTCATGCCTGTAATCCCAGCACTTTGGGAGGCTAAGGCAGGTGGATCACCTGAGGTCGGGAGTTCAAGACTAACCTGACCAACATGGAGAAACCCCGTCTCTACTAAAAATACAAAATTAGCCGGGCGTGGTGGCGCATGCCTGTAATCCCAGCTACTCAGGAGGCTGAGGCAGGAGAATCACTTGAACCCGGGAGGTGGAGATTGCGGTGAGCTGAGATCATGCTATTGCACTCCAGCCTGGGCAACAGGAGTAAAACTCCGTCTCAAAAAAAAAAAAAAAAAAAAAAGAAAGAAAGAAAGGAGAGCCCAGTGTGGGAAGGAGCAGCTGGGCTGTGGAAGGAGGCAGTCCCTCGCTGGGAAGCCTTGAAAGGTGGTAGGCAGCGCCGATAGCATCAGAGGGGCAGTGGGCTCTTTGCATCTCTAGACTCCCCATGGCCAGAAATGCCACCAGCCTGCTGTGTTTCCAGAATGTGGGCCGGGAAGCTCTTCCTTCTGCCAGCCTGCAGTCTTTTTACTGTTACTTTGAGTTCATTCCCAGCTGCTTGATGCTTAACAGAAATGGAGACGAGTGACTTGGTCTAAAGCAGCTCTGTGCAGCAGAACCTTCTATGCAGATGGATGTTCTGTGTCTGCCGGGTCCAGTTTGGCAGCCACCAGTCACCTGTGTCTGCTGAGCACCTGAAATGTGACCAGTGGGAATTTGTGGGAATGAGGAACTGAACTTTCTATTGAATTTAATTTTAATGAATTATTTAAATGTAAATGGATACACATGGACAGAGCAGGTATAGTGGAAAGAATATGGGCATTCGAATCAGACAGGATTTGTATCCTGGTCTTAACACTTACCATCTGTGTGACCTTGAGTGTTGCTTAACCTCTCTGAGCCACATCGCCTCATTAGCTGAGTGGAGCTAATGATCCTCATCCCGCAATGCTGTCGTCAGCCTCAAGCCAATAGTAGTCCTGACTGTGTCACTCCTGCCAAGTCTGCCCTCTCTGGGCCTCTATTTCGTCACCTTCCAATTCCCTCAGGCCTCTTCCCTCCAGACCTCCTGGGATTTTAGGATGGGGGGAGAAGGGGGAGAGCAGTTGGTTGGGCTTGGGCAGGGCTGGTCCCAGGGTCTGATGAGATGGGAGAGAGGGGTGATGGCATCCCTCGGCAAACTGGCATGGCCTCCCCTCACAGATGGCTTCTGGGAGGCCCTGGGCGGGAAGGCTGCCTACCGCACATCCCCACGGCTGAAGGACAAGAAGATGGATGCCCATCCTCCTCGCCTCTTCGCCTGCTCCAACAAGATTGGACGTTTTGTGGTGAGCCCCTGCTGAGGTCACACCTCTGCTTTCCCCTCAGGAGACAAGTTCCGTGGGACTGGTCGGAAGCAGAGGCAGGAGAAACAGTTCTGATGGCATGGCACAGAGGAAGGGGCCCCCTGCCAGCTGCAACCAGCTGTGCCACTCCCTCAGGGGGCAGAGAGAGGAAGCCCACCCAGGGGAGGGAAGACATCTCACTGATGCTCTTTCGTTCCTTCGCAGATCGAAGAAGTTCCTGGTGAGCTCATGCAGGAAGACCTGGCTACGGATGATGTCATGCTTCTGGATACCTGGGACCAGGTGGGTGAAGGACAGGTGAAGGCTGTCTCTGCCAGAGGGAGTGGGAGAAACTAGACTTCCAGTTCTATGATCAGTTGCTAGAAGGACCTAAAAGAGGCAGTGCCAGGTGTTGCCAGAAAAGTCTCTAGGCTACTGGAAGTCACTTCCTCTTTCTGAGCTTCCATTTCCTCATCTGTAAACTGGGAGTGGCGGTACCTTCCTTGCAGATACATTCACCTTGAAAGCTGCAAAATGCCCTATAAAGCCAAATCACATGACCTTCATCATTCTCTCCCAGGCCTTGCAGGAGCATGAACTCTTCCTTTAAATCTATTGGCGGGGGATGTTGAACTTAGCAGCATCTTGTTTGCAGGCATAAACTGTCCAGTGTCACCTAGAGACTCTAGAGGGCTCCTGCTTCTGGTTTGAGGGCTCTTGGCTCTGTCTCCACTTCATCTCCTAGAGAAGGCCATTATGTAGGACTTCTTGGCAGGGGAAGGTGCCATTCACTCACTCAACCAGTATTAATTGGGCACTGCTTTGTACCAGGTGCTTTATGTTTGAGATGCTAGGGATAGAGCAATAAATAAAGTAGGCGTTTTCGTGCCCTCCCAGGGCTTATGTTCTCATGGGGGTGTCAGGTCAGTCATCTTTCCTATCAAGGTGGCTTCTGCCAGCGTCCTCAGAGTTATGGAGTGACTGACCATGAAGGCATAAGAATACACTACCCACAGTGCTGGTCAGAATCCCCGGTTGGAAGATCAGGACCAAAAATGGTTGCAGCTTGAGCCATTCAGCAGTTGTCATTGATTGATCCATTGGCTACTTAATCTGTTTGTTCATCTGTTAGGGATTCAGTCAGCCAACATTTATTCAGCACCACTGTCTTCCAGGCAAATGCTGAGTGCTGAGAATCCTATGATAAACAAAATAGATAGGATGCCTGCCTTCGAGGGGCTTCCACTTTAGTTGGGAACACATTTATAAATAAGTAAGAGAGGGCCAGACACGATGGCTCATGCTTGCAAACCCAGCACTTTGAGAGGCTGAGGTGGGCAAATCACTTGAGGTCAGGAGTTCAAGACCAGCCTAGCCAACGTGGTGAAACCCCGTCTCTACTAAAAATAAAAAAAATTAGCCAGGTGTGGTGGTGGGTGCCTGTAATCCCAGCTACTCAGGAGGTTGAGGCAGAAGAATCACTTGAACCCAGGAGGCGGAGGTTGCAGTGAGCTGAGATCACGCCACTGCACTCCAGTCTGGATGACAGAGTGAGACTCTGTCTTAAAAAAAAGTAAGAGAAACCAAGTCTGACATTTTACTGTCTAATGCCATTTTATCAATGACAGGTGCTCTTTGAAGTAATATTTTAGATATGCATAAAAATAGATGATACATAAAAATCAGCTCAATAATGTGACATAAAACTTGTAATAAGACTCAAAATGGTGATAGCAGTGGGTGAGTTATTTTTATTCCAAGCCGTAGGCCCATTTTGACGAAGATGCACACAGACTGGGACGTAGTAGACTCTCGGTGCATATTTGTTGGATGAATAAATGAGTGAGAATATTTTGGCCACTCATTTGTTGAACGAGTGAATGCTGTTCAGAGACGACTTATGGACCTTTAGAGAAGAATCTCAAACTCAATGCCTGATGGCACCTGGCTGGCAGTGTTAGCGAGTGAAGCAGACTGGGATGGGGAGATGTGAAGGAGCAGTGGAGTCTGAGGCAAACTAGAACCGCCCATCTCAAAGGGCCAGCTCCTGCACAGCTTGACTCAAGTGAGGTTTGAAGGCCCAGGCTGCTAGATCCTCCAGTTTTTTAAGAGAAGTTGGAAATCTAGATTTTTATGTCACCAATAGTTTAAAAAGACATTGTTGGCCAACACAAGGTGGTGGGTGAGCAAACAAAACATGTTTGTAGGTTGCTGGTTTTCAACCTCTGTTCCAGATTCCTCCAGTGTTAGTTCATGGGCTCTCTTAGTAGGGGCTTAAAAAGGGCTTTGTCTTTTCTGACACCTGGCCCCTCCCCAGTCTTCCTCCAGCCGTGAATTTGGTCAGCACCCCTCATGTACCTTTCATGTCTCATCTCACCTCCAGGTCTTTGTCTGGGTTGGAAAGGATTCTCAAGAAGAAGAAAAGACAGAAGCCTTGACTTCTGGTGAGGACCCAAGTTCCTGGGGGGAGGGGGGGTCCGTTGCTTGTGGGGTGGTGGGAGTGGCTTCTGTACAGGTCTGGGAATGAGCATCATTTCTAGGGGACTGATGGACAAGATAGGGTGGGGACTTCCTCCTCTGTGGCCAGCCCCTTATAAGTCCTGCCTGGGGTAGTGAAGAACATATCAGTTCCTTCAGAAACCCTGAGGCTTCTGAAAGAACCTCAGGGTTTCTGAAGGAACTGATCTGTTCCAGAGGAAGGAAGGAACAGATGAGAAGTCTCTTCAAGTTTCCAGAATACTCAGGAGCTGAACTTGTCAAGGTTTAGATGTGGCAAAGCAGGCCAGGCATGGTGACTCATGCATGTAATCCCAGCATTTTGGGAGGCCAAGTCAGGAGGATCACTTGAGCCCAGGAGTTTGAGAGTAGCCCAGGCAACATAGTGAAACCCCATCTCTAGAAAAAATACAAAAAAATTAGCCAGGTGTGTTGGTGTGTAGCCGTGGTCCCAGCTACTAGGAGGTTGAGGTCAGAGGATTGCTTGAACCCAGGAGTTCATGGCTGCTGTGAGCCATGATTGCATCACTATACTGTAGGCTGGGTGACAGAACGAGATGGTGTCTCAAAATGAAAAAAAAAGAAAAAAGAAAAAGATGTTGCAAAGCAGATTCTGGGTAGCTGAATAGATCTGATTTATGAGCTGGGAACCCAAAAATTGGTTCCCATATCTTCCAGTAGGGGACTACAAGGGAAAGTAATAAACTTTATGAAGCAGGAGGTTAAGCCATAACCCCATCCTTTCCTGTGTTCCTGAGCAGGGTGGTAGAGAACCCACGTGGGTATCATGCCTTTAAAGGAGGATGGTGCCCAGGGCAGGGGGTGGGCAGTAGGGACAGTAGGACCATAGACCTACTGTCTTTTGACCTTTGACCTACTGTCTTTTGACTTTTGACCTTCTTTGTCAACTGCTGTCCTGAGTCACCCTCTCCCTGGTGTGGGAGGCACTAAGAATTCCTGGGGTTTCCTTTTCTTGCACGTGTGTCTGCAGCTAAGCGGTACATCGAGACGGACCCAGCCAATCGGGATCGGCGGACGCCCATCACCGTGGTGAAGCAAGGCTTTGAGCCTCCCTCCTTCGTGGGCTGGTTCCTTGGCTGGGATGATGATTACTGGTCTGTGGACCCCTTGGACAGGGCCATGGCTGAGCTGGCTGCCTGAGGAGGGGCAGGACCCACCCATGTCACCGGTCAGTGCCTTTTGGAACTGTCCTTCCCTCAAAGAGGCCTTACAGCGAGCAGAGCAACTCTGCTATGAGTGTGTGTGTATGGTGTTTTTGGTTTTTTGTTTTTTACAGTATCCAAAAATAGCCCTGCAAAAATTCAGGGTCCTTGCAAAATTGTCTAAAACGTCTGTGTTTGGGAAATTAAATTCAATAAAAACATTCTGAAGTGTGTACTCTAGTGTGGCTCAACTGTTTCCTTGTGTCCATCTGACAGTGAGAGCAAGCGTCTGCCCTGTCTATGTCCCTGGTAATCTGAGAATGCCCAGAAAGGTGCCTAGCATTTGCCTGTGAACTAGCAGAAAAGCTGCATCCACCCTGTGTGTGAATCCTGGTGCCCTGAGAGGCGATGCCACAGTGAGATGAGAGGTGTGTAGATTGTCCTGGGGGATACCTATGTGAAAGGAAATAGGGAGGGCCCAGGCGCGGTGGCTCACACATGTAATCCTGGCACTTTGGGAGACTGAGGCGGGCGGATCACCTGAGGTCACGAGTTCAAGACCAGCCTGGCCAACATGGTGAAAGCCTGTCTTTACTAAAAATAAAAAATCAGCCAGGTGTGGTAGCACATGCCTGTAATCCTGGCTACTCAGGAGGCTGAGACAGAATCTCTTGAACCCAGGAGGCGGACGTTGCAGTGAGCTGAGATCGTGCCATTGCACTCCAGCCTGGGCGACAGAGCGAGATTCTGTCTCAAAAGAAAGGAAATAGGTGGGGAACCAAGGAAGACTGGGAGAGCCATCAGACCCTAGACGCAGGTCTGACCCTAGGTGGAGAAAAAGGGGAGAGAAGGTTGCATGAAGTGTCTTAGTGGTCATTTATTTAATCCAGGAAGATTTGGCAAAGCTTGTCGGCAGTCCCAAAGCCAAATTCAGTGTTCTTTTTAAATTTAATGGTATAGTCCCATTTGTTTTTTACTGTGGCAAACTGTACATAATAGCGTATTTATTTTAACCATTTGTAAGTGTGTATATGTACATTGCATATACAGTGTTGTATAGCCATCACCACTCTCTGTACCTAAACCTTTTTGATAATCCCCAGTATAAACACTCTGCCCATTAAATAGTAATTCCCCATTCTTCCCTATTCGCCAGCCCCTGGTAACCTGTGTTTTACCTTCAGTCTCAGAATTTGTCTATTCCAGGGACCTCATTTAAGTGGAATCACACAACATTTGTCCTCTGTGTGTGGCTTGTTTCACTTAGCAGAATGTTTTCAAGACTTATCCCTGTTGTAGCATGTATCAACTTTTCACTCCTTTTTGTGGCTGAGTAATATTCTACTGCATGTCTATACCACATCTGTTTTATTTAGCCATCAATGGACTCTTCGGTTATTTGTGCCTTTTGGCTATTGTGCATAAGGCTGCTATGAACATGAGCATCTGTTTGATTCAAAGTGTTCTTGAGCCAGAGTCAAAGTCAGCCAGCAAAGGAATCGTGTGTCTCCTGTAAGCAGGCGTGCCTTATCTGCCCCCTGCACTCAGTCACTGGGAGGCCTGGCCTTGGGACACGTGGAATGAAGTTCAAAGCCAGCAGCCGGAGCTCTTATCAAGTATATGCCTTACAGTGGAAAGCGGGCAGGGTGCATCCTCATAGCTGCCACATCCTGTAGCAGCTGCTTGGACCTTCCTTACTACCTCTGGTTCCCACAGATTCATTCTGCTGCCCCAAAGCTATGTGGAGAAATCACTGCAGCAGCTGCCATCGCAAGAGCTGCCCCCGGATGCTCTCAAAGTTTGCGGTCTTCAGGGTATGGGAAAGGGACTCTTTTGTGCCTTCTTGGTCCCCTGGGTCCTGACTTTCTACTCATGCTCAGCATGTCACAAGTCCCTCTTGGATATTTCTATGTTGTTTCATAATCTTTTCTCCTGGGAGACTCTAAAGCAGTCCAAGGAACCTGCTGGAGGACATTCCCCAGTCCTCCCCGTCTGTCCTTTTGGTGTCTTCTCACCTTGTTTTCCCCCCTCTTGTTTTGTGTCACCTCCCACCACCACTCCATCCCTATTGAGTTATGATGTGAAAGCTCCCAAGCATATGACTGTAAAAGAACAGAAACCAGCATGAGGGATTAAATGATGGGCAGGCTGTGTGTGTGTGTGTGTGTGTGTGTTTACACTGTTGTTTCCAAAGCTGGCTGATTACCCAAATTGCCCAGGGAACTTTTTAAAAGCATGGATTCCCCAAGGGCCGTTCCTCCAGAGATTCTGATTCATTGCAGAAGTGTTGAGGGTAGTGGAGAAGAAATTTTCCGGGTGAAACATGCAGAGAAGATCAAGTCATTTTCAGGCAGAGGGTGCAGCAAGTACAGGCAGGGGGCTGTGAGGGGAACAGGGTGCTCAGGGACAGACAGCAGCCTGGAGTGGCAGGCCTCTTAGCTGAGAGGCGGGCTGGGGATTTGAATGCCATACCAAGGGTTTGGACTTGATCCCATAATGCCTGCCTTGCCTACCCCCAAAGGTCTGCTTTCATGGTCACAGCAATCAACTTGACAAAGTCCTGGTACAAAAGTGGCATTTACCACCCAAAGCTTCCAGGGCTTTCATGAAAGGCAGGTAGAGGCCTGTGTAGACAGAGCTAGCTCACTTCCTAGAAATTCGTGGGAGTTAAAATTTCAGGTAGACCTGCCCATTAATTCTTCATTTCAGTTTATACCGGCATTCAAGGGTATGGCTGTGGCCTCAAAAGAGTGTTGTGCAATGATCTGAGAAAGAAAATAGCCTGGGGCTGCTGAGATGCTGACTTCTTATTTTTCTCTCAAAGGCCGAAAAGCCAATCAGGAACACTATCACTTCAATCACATAGTTTATCTTTCTAACGGTTGCAGACGTCATCATCTCCTACGATGGAAAAATCATTGTGAAATAATGAGACAGATGCCAGAGGGACAATGCTAGGCTTGGATCCTGTGTCCATCTTGGGCAATTCAGTTGAACAGATATTTATTTTGTACTTACTTTGTGCAAGGCATTATAGATATAATACTTTAAAAAAAACTTTTGGAGCCTCAAGTTACCCACCTGCAAAATGGTAATGTTGTATTAATACCTATAGCTGGAGGTGGTGTAATATAGTGGCTATATATATATATACACATAGTGGCTATATATATAATATATGGCACACCTGCTTACAGGAGACACACGATTCCCTTGCTGGCTGACTTTGACTCTGGCTCAAGAACACTTTGAATCAAACAGATGCTCATGTTCATAGCAGCCTTACATTATACTATAAGTCTTATATTATTACAGCTGGCCTTTGGAGTCAGATCTGGATTCAAATCTAGCTCTACCACTCATTAGCAGTGTGATCTTACTTAAGTTCTTTGCCATTTCCTTAGCTGAAAAATGGGAATAAGAATAGTGTCACCCCACTTAGAATTCTCATGAGGATTAAGAGGTAATGCTTAGCACAATGTCTGGCCTATAGTAAGTGCTCCAAAATGGTTAAAAATAATGAAAGCACCTAGGCCACAGCAGAATCTCGTATTCATCCACGAAGGCAAAGACCCAGTGTACTGCGGATCAGACAGGATGTTTTTGGCTGTAACCAATGAAGAGCTAACTCAAACCAAATTAAGCTGTAAGCACACTTACGTGCTCTCATACACAATCAGTTCAGAGTTGAGAGGGCCTTCATGGTTGACTAAACCCAGTGGGCCTGAGTTTCCTGCTCCTTCTCTTGGCTTGGCCCTCCCTAGTCTAGCGGTAAAATATCTGCGGGCGTTCTGGTTGCTCCACACCCATGAACAGCCATGCCCAGAGGAAAAGAGGACTGTTTCTAGAAATCTTTTCAGAAGAGGGAGGAGGAACCACTCCCAAGTCCACGGAAAACCTTTCCTCAGGTCTCAAGAGCCCATACTGTGTCACATAATCATTCCTGATGGAATCATGGGCTAGAAGGATGGAATTATTCTTGGGCCGGTTGGGTTCATCCTAGCAGCTGGGGGTGAATTCTCCTGAGGTCAGAGCTCTCAGGGGAGGTATCTGAACAAAGTCATGGCTCCTAGGAAGGATGGAGGAGATCGATGGATGCTGGGTAGACCATCATTTTGTTGGAGACTTTTGGGGGCCATATGCTGAAAATTAAAAAGTAATGGCTCCTTGCAGTTCTGTGGCATCCAGTAATTTTCAGAGTGCTCAATTTCCGGTCATTTTTCCCGTGGAATCTTTTAGGGAAGATTTGCAGCCTACATTAGGATTATTTTGTTTCTAGAGTTTATTGTAAAACCTCAGTTTTAACAGCAGCTTCAATTTCCTTTCTCACTAAACTCTTCCGGCTACAGGGTAGATTGAAAGGGGCTGTATCCTATCAGCAAGGATGACTGGTTTAGGCAAATCCTAGCTTGATCTGAGCCTGGGTTGCTGTAGACCTGATGTTAACAACATCACAGGAAGAGATCATCACTAATATCCCCAGGGATTTTGCTGTGGCCTGGTCAAACACAGCCAAATGAGATTACAAATGGACATGAAAAAAAGATGTGTGAAGTGTCTTGCACAGTACTGGCATTCAACCGTGGTTCCTTTTGCCTTCTTCTTGGTTCCTATAAAGTAAAAACTCTTCAGGTAACCGCATAGCTTTGAAGTTAGGATATTAGACATGATCTAGCCCAGGATTTCTTAAGTCTTCGGATAGGTTTGGAAGTGGGGCCAGTGTACCCACAAAGGATCCAAATTTGTGTTGTGCACACTGTTGTACAGTTTTCAGACGAAGCTCTGTAGCTTCCAACACATTCTCAAAAGGTCTGAGACCCAAACAGGTGGACTGTAATCTTGTTTTACAGGTGAGGAAAATGAGGCTGAGACAGCATATGACTTATGTAAGGTCACATTATAAGGTGGATGGTATAGGAAGAAAAGCACTCCAGAGCAGTGATTTTCAAATGGAAATATGTAGAATTCTATGAGGTGCTTCTGTGATTTTATAAACATTAGATTCAAATTCCATGTTTAAAGTGGTAATAAAAAAGCAAAACAGAGAAATCGAATATAGACTCTGAATATAAGATTGGAACTCTTTCATAACTCTAATTAATATGAATTTTTGTTTTTCAAAACAACCTCATTGTTCTCATTGAGTTACTTTATATTCAGTAAATGTTATAAATGTGAACTCAAGAATTTATCCTGGCAAAAGACACCTTAAACCTTTTACCAATGCAGTTACCTTTGAAAAAAGGGGTTTGCTGCTGAAAGTAGGGGAAGGGGCACTGGATTCACCATTTACTAGCCAAGTAATTGGGAGACGAGGTTTGTGAGTATCACAAGATATGATATATTTTAAAAAGCTACATAAGCTAAAAGTCTATGGAACACTGGTTTCCTCCTGCTCAGGACAGTGTGTTAAGACATTTGTGGTTACAAATGCCCAATCGGGGCGGGCGCAGTGGCTCACGCCTGTAATCCCAGCACTTTGGCAGGCAGATCACCTGAGGTCAGGAGTTCGAGACCAGCCTGGCCAACATGGTGAAACCCTGTCTCTACTAAAAATACAAAAATTAGCCAGACATGGTGACAGGCGCCTGTAATCCCAGCTACTCCAGAGGCTGAGGCAGGAGAATTGCTTGAACCCAGGAGGTGGAGGCTGCAGTGAGCTGAGATTGTGCCATTGCACTTCAACCTGGGTGACAAGAGCGAGACTTCGTCTCAAAACAAACAAACAAACAAACAAATGCCCAATCAACTCTCTTTTCATAATGAACTCTGGCTGAATCAGATGGCCCAAAACAAAACTTTAAGTTTAGGGCCTGCTTAGGTGTGAATGTAAACGAACTTCGATAGTCTTGGGAAAAGTTGTGATCTATCTACAAAATGGTGTGGTGGTGTGTGGATGGGGGCACTAGAGGCAGGCAGCGTCACACGAATTTACACTGATACACTTCACACATCTTTGGCATTAGACAGATCTGGGTTTGAATTCCATCTCTCTTCCTTTCCAACCATGTGACTTTGGTTGTTTTAACCTTTGAGCCTCAGTGTCCTCATCTACAAAATGGTGATAATAAAGTGTCTATCAAGCTATTGTGGGATAAAATGATAGAATGTACGTACACGTATTTGTGCACAGAGCTAAGTGACTGGTGCTCCCAAATGGTAGCCACTAATTCAAGACAGTTCTTCAAAGGTCAGATGTTGCAGGTAAAACACATTGGTTTTTTATCACTTTCTTTCTTTTTAAGTAAAGGTTATGTCTATGTGATTAACTGGATGACAGCAAGAAGTGGGTTCCTGTCCCATTTGGAGGAAGGCAAAAGGAAACGAAGCCACTTAAAGCTTTGTGGTAGTGGGGGGTGTGCGTGGATCTCTAACTCCCCAGGGAAAATGTGTGGGCTGGTGCACCAGAGGGTGCCTGAACCTGGGAGACAGCAGATGCCCACAGCAGCCTGTCCCCTTCCCCTGGCCCACAAAGCACACGAAGAAGCCAACCAGCCCGCTCAGAAGCGGAAGATCTAACGTACTACTTCTGCAAATGGAAATCCACATACACTCAATGCAGAACGAAACAGACTCTCACCCCAAAAATATTAGTGAAAGTGCATACACTTTATTATGTACATTGTTGGAAAGGCAGGCCACCTGGAAAAACTCCTGCACTGGCACTGTGTTCCTAGAGCTCCTCCCATGCGTCCCTCCCAAGTGATTTAACTTCAACCTATTGGACTATGAATTCACAAGGCAGAAAAGTCAAGGTCATTTGCTATCTGGAGACAGGAGAACTCAAGGATCCAAAAGCACTGTTACTCTTAAGTCACAGAAAAGATTTCTAGCCAGGATATGGAGCCTCCTGGTCCTCAAGGGTAAGCCACCTCACACAACGGATAAAACCATCATTTTAAAATTCAAAATATAAGTGCAACTTGAGTTTAAGTTGCACTGCTCCATACCTCTAATAAACTCAGCTAGGAGCCAGGATACATGGTAGTTCAAGGCTTCCTAAAATAAACTTGAAATTGGGGTACAGGGGAAGGGACATCCATTGGCTGGATGGACACAGTGGTTCAGCTAAGGATAGCTATAAAGGCTCGTGCTGGGAAAGAAAGCTGTTATTCTTAGACTTCTCTAGGTGAACTCAGAGTCTCAAAGAGGAAATGTTACAAATGTCACCTGCCAGCTTTCTTGCCAGTAAATAGAATGCCAGGTTGCTCAGATTCATAGACATTTGCAAAACAGAAGATGTCTCCTAATATTATAGACTAAGAAATTGCTGTCCAGAGAAGCTACCAGTTCCTCTTTCAGCATCAATATACATGATAGAAGAATGACTAGGTAAGTTTAAAAAGATCTACGTCTATATAGGTATCGTAAAGTTTGACAGTATCTGCCCAAGATAATTAGACATTATATAGTCAATACATTGTGAATTCCTTATGTAATGAATGGGTTTGTAATCAAGATATTTCACAGTGTACCACAGTTAACAGCATGCAGATAGTAAAATATAATGGTTTCCTGAAGTTATCTCTTAAAAAAGTATTTTAGTCCTTAAGCTATTCAAATGGATGTATAACAATTGCATATAGAATGTAGAGAAAATTTTATTACAAAATTAAAACTATTTAAAACCTGATATATGAAAATAGGCAACAGTGAGAAAAAAGCACTTTTGTGACAAATATTTGGCTAGTTTGAAAGGCAGAACACAGAGGAATCATTTACTCACAAAGAAGGCTCAAAGAAGTTAAAACATGGATGTATTTTTAAAATGACCACTATAGTAGTGAATTTAAAAGTCTTTGAAGGGTTAGAGTAATCTTTTTCATTAGTCTTGACTATTGCTGGTTCTGACAAGTACAGGCAAGAAATGGCTACTCTCAAATAAGGATTATTCTGAAACATGGTCTGGATTTAGAAAATAAGTGAACATTAGGGGAATTTTCTTAATTAAGACTCTGCGACGGGCGCGGTAGCTCATGCCTGTAATCCCAGCACTTTGAGAGGCAGAGGTGGGTGATCACCCGAGGTTAGGAGTTCGTGACTAGTCTGATCAACATGGTGAAACCCCATCTCTACTAAAAAAAAAAAAAAAAAAAAATACAAAAATTAGCTGGGCGTGGTGGCATGAGCCTGTAATCCCAGCTACTGGAGAGGCTGAGGCAGGAGAATCTCCTGAACCTGGGAGGTGGAGGTTGCAGTGAGCTGAGATCATGCTATTGCACACCAGCCTGTGCAACAAGAGTGAAACTTCATCTCAAAAAAAAAAAAAAAGAAAGAAAAAAAAAAGACTCTCCGGCTCCGGAGTAAGGCACATTTGACCTAGAGAAGCTGGCTGTGGTGTAAGGTCATCCCTTTCTGCAAAGCATTTATCCAGTCAGCAGTGTCAGGTGGCAGTTACAGCCCAGGTTGCCTCTGGCCTGGGTGCTTAGGGGGTTCAGAATGAGTCAGTGGAAGTAAAAACAAGAGGGATCTAACCTACTACATAATAATCTAAACATACAAACTTTTAACTATTTTAAGACTAACAGATTACCTTCTATAATCACCAATCTCTCAGTATTTACAAGCTAACAATTCTTTCACCTATTTTTATAACTGCTATGCATTCTGGGAACACCACAATTGACATATGGAAAAGGAAAAGCCCTACCCTCTTTTTAAGAGTTAAAGGCTAATTTGGTCCCCCACTTCATCCTTGGAAGGGTAGCGCTCATTTCTATGCTAGCCTAGATGGCCGTGTTTTGCCCCTATGATTCCTTGCAGCATATCTATGGGCAGAGGGAAGACAATTGTTGAGTTTTTCTCAGCAGCAATGGTGGTCAGTGTCTGCAGGTACCGGAGCTGAAGGGCTGCAGGAGATTCAGTGATGACCATGGAGGCTTCTTTCAGAGCCCTGGATGCATTCATTTCTCCTTCGGCTGCAATAACCTATGGAGAGGTGAAAGGAGAGGTTGAACTGGAGAAAACCACATGGTGACACGCAGCACTCTTTAACCTGGGGTACGTATACCTCAGGTGGTCCACAAAACTTTCCAGGGTGTATGCCAGAAGAGTTTTAAGGAAATCAGTTTCTACATACTCAGTTTCCATACGCTTCTTTTTCTAAAACTGACTTGCCTGAGTAGTGCCTGGATCAAGACATTCTCTTTTTTTATTTTATTTTTATTTTTTGAGATGGAGTCTCACTCTGTCGCCCAGGCTGGAGTGCAGTGGCAAAATCTTGGCTCACTGCAAGCTCCGATTGCCGGGTTCACACCATTCTCCTGCAACAGCCTCCCAAGTAGCTGGGACTACAGGTGCCTGCCACCTCGCCCGGCTAATTTTTTGTATTTTTAGTAGAGACGGGGTTTCACCGTGTTGGTCAGGATGGTCTCGATCTCCTGACCTGGTGATCCGCCTGCCTCGGACTCCCAAAGTGCTAGGATTACAAGCGTGAGCCACCACGCCCAGCCAAGACATACTCTTTTAGTACAGCCTTTCTCCCATTTTCCAGGGTAACAAACAAAGGGATAATTCAAAAGACTGAGCAGGATTGAGAAAGCAAGTAACTTTAATGACTGCATGCAAATCCTTTTGCAAGTCAGGAGGATTTCCAATTCTCTGATGAGTACCTTACTAAACTGAAAGCTGACAGGTCGTTATAAATATTTTTTGATGAAAGACTGTGATGTGATTTTTTTAGCACATAAATTCAAAGGGAGTGCTAGGAACTGTATGATACTACTTTAAACAAAACTTCCATTTCCATCTACTTATTTATGTAAATAAGGTTTCAAAGTCCTTATAACTATAAAAATGAAAAATAGGAATAAAACTGATGCTGAATCCTGTCTCACTCTAGCATTAAACAACAGCCATCTATACATGTACGATTTAATTCTCATTCGTCTTATGAAGACAAGCATTTCTAGTAAACATCGACTTCTTGTACTGGGTGCAGTGGCTCACACCTATAATCCCAAAACTTTGGGAGGCCAAGGTGGGCAGATCACTTGAGGTCAGGAGTTCAAGACCAGCCTGGCCAACATGGCAAAACCCCGTCTCCACTAAAAGTACAAAAATTAGCCAGGCATTGTGGCAAGCACCTGTAAATCCAGCTACCTGGGAGGCTGAGACAGGCGAATTGCTTGAACCCGGGAGGTTGCAGTGAGCCAAGATCATGCCACTGCACTCCAGCTTGGGTGACAGAATGAGACTCTGTCTCAAAAAAAAAAAAAAAAAAAATTGACTTCTTATTTAGGAGAAATTCTGAAATGTTTGTAGAACCTTGTTTTTAGTTACAGGAAATTTTTAAAAATTAATTCTAATTTATGGACTAAATGTGTTGCAGTAGGTTAATAAAATAATTCATGACAAAATATACGTTAGGAAAAGAATCTGGGGGAAGTGAAGGTGCAATAAAAAACTTAGGTTTAAGAAGAAGAAGAAAAAAAAAAACAATAAAAAGCTCCTGACGGTTAAGAGTTTACTTACATATTTTTAATGGATAACTACATCATTATTATTTCTCATTGGGTACATTTAAAAAGAATGATGTTAACAGTTTTATTTTAAAATGTCAATATTTAGGCGGGGCGCGGTGGCTCAAGCCTGTAATCCCAGCACTTTGGGAGGCCGAGATGGGCGGATCACGAGGTCAGGAGATCGAGACCATCCTGGCTAACACGGTGAAACCCCATCTCTACTAAAAAATACAAAAAAATAGCCGGGCGAGGTGGTGGGCGCCTGTAGTCCCAGCTACTCGGGAGGCTGAGGCAGGAGAATGGCATAAACCCAGGAGGCGGAGCTTGCAGTGAGCTGAGATCCGGCCACTGCACTCCAGCCTGGGTGACAGAGCCAGACTCCGTCTCAAAAAAAATAAAAATAAAAATAAAAATAAAAATAAAATGTCAATATTTACAACATGCCATGAATTATATTCTTGGCAAGTACATAAATTCAAGATGAAAATTTTTACATGCCAATTTAAAATGTTTGATGGGCTTTACAGTTTTTCTAAATTCTGTAAGGGGTTTCACAGGCAAAAAAGTTTGAAGATCACTCGAGCAGTGGAGAGAACAGGAGCTCTGGAGCCAAATGGACTTGAGTTCAAATCCCAAATCTAACATTTACCAGCCGAATGTCCTCAGAGAGGTTACTGAACATCCTGAACCTCAGTTTCCCATTCTTAAAGCAGACTAACATGGACTTCAGAGGACCACTTGTGAGAAAGACAGAGAAAGTATATAAAGTGTTACATGAATAAAGGGGGTTATTACAGAGGAATGGCAAGACCTGATTTTCGGGTCCAACTGTGCTTTAATGCACAAAAGATTCAAGGTAGTTACTTTAATTCATAATCCTAGGAGAAGGAAAGGTATTAAGATACCATAATTATCAAGATTTAAAGTACAGTTTCTCCAGGTTATTATCCTCACTTGAATCTTGAAAAATTAGTGGTCCATAATACTCCATGAATAGCAGAATTGGAGGCAATGGTCTTATGCCCAGTGAAATTTCATTCACTTACACAGCAAAATTTGGGGGCCTTAAGCCCTGTGTAGGAGAAGCTAGGGATAGAGTGGAATCCCTAGCCTTCTTCAGCTCCTGGTCAGGTGGGGAAGGCAGACATGGAAGTAGATCATTCCATTCTGGTGTGATAAATGCTGACAAGATATATGTACAAGGCACAGTGCTAGCACACAGAAGAAACTTTTCCAGAGGGTGACGTGGTGAGGTTATAGAAGTTGAATATTAAATGATAAAATGTTTGCTGTTTAGAAAAAGATGAGGAAGAATATTTTAGGCAGAACACATGAAATGGTAATGAGGTATAAAAATGGTGTATTCCAGAAAACTGTCAATGGCTGAATGCTATGGCAGGAAGAGGGGAAAGGTGAGGGATGAATGGGGCCGGGTTCTGAAGGGCAGTGACGGGCCAGGGTGTTTGGTCTTCATTCTGTAGGCAATGGGAAACTGCAGAACGATTTTAAGCAGATAAGTAACCTCCATCAGATCTAGTTTGAAAAAACTCTCTGATGGATGTCTGAGGTTAGAAGAGAAGGCAGTGAAAGCTGCTAGTGGAACCGCCTTAGAGTGGGTGGTGTGATTCACAGGTGGTGGGGACACGGAATGAAATGGTTTGGGGAGCTATTCTGCCTCCCCGAAGGAGGGCGAATCAATGGGATTTGGAAACTAGGTAGGAGGAGGAAAGGGGGACAGAGACTGAGACCCAGGTTTCTAGGTTTTGGTTGCATAGGTCAGTGCCATTAATGGAGATAGGATACAGAATACGGTACTCACTGAGAGAAAGCATCTAGTTTATAGGGTAAAAACCTAATTTATCAAAGCCACCCATCACGTCCTGCAGGAACAAGGGTCAGCTCTGCTCAAAGAAAACCACAGAACTGTATTCCAAGGTAGGCACTAGAGAGAATACATCAGAAATCCCCTGCTATGACAGCAGTAGGCTCTGATTTTTTCCATATCATCTCAGATGTCCAATTAGGCACTTTTTTCTTTGGACATGGACCAGCTGAAAAGATACCTCATTTCCCACCACCAATCAATACATAATTGCTTGGCTGAGAAGCCAGACCCAACGGGCTGGGCATACATTTTGTTCATAGAAAAGCCACACTGAGCAAGCTGCCAAAGATGTAAACAACACCACCGGCTTTGTCTAAATACAGGCCAAGTACACTCTGTTGATAGGATCTTAGAGAGCAAAGCAAGCTATTTGTGGGTGTGCACAGCTTTTGTCCAATGTGTAGTAATCTCATAGCAATCAACATTTTATATTTACAGAATATCATTTTAAAGTCTGGCCTTTTCATGTATGTGAAATTGGTGCTACCTGTCCCTTCTGTAGACCAGGTGGTCTGGGCAGAGGAAAGGGCAGAGAAAGGTGATCTGTATTTCTGCACTCCACCCTCTCAATTGATAGACTTCTACACCCAGAAACATGAGCCCAAAAGCATGTGCCAGGTGTTTTTCTGAGAGTTATGAAAAGGAAACAAAAGATGATGCAAACACAAAAGGGATTACATTTCAAGCCACTAAAAGCTGGTCTAAACACTTTAAAAACCAAACCTAACATACAGAGAAACACATGGGAGAATCTGTCCTCTTCTGTGACTGGTTTCTTTCACTCAAATTATATGTGTGAGCACTTACATTCATTCTCTTTGCTACGTAGTATGCCTACGTGTGAATAAACCAGACTTCATCCATTCAGCTAGGAATGGACATTTGGGTATTCTATAGTTTGGCTCAATGTGCTGGTGTGAACATTCTAGTACATGCCTTGGTAAACATATGAGTGCATTTCTGTTAGATTCATAGTTAGGAGTTGGAGCTGCTGGCTCATAGCGTATACAAATGTTCAGTTTGAATAGACGTTGCCAGACTGTTTTCCAAAGTGGTTGTATTAAGTTACACTGCCACCAGCAGAATATGAGAGTTCAAGTTCCTCTCTCACCCACACTGGGTTCTTTTCCGTTCTTTTCAGGCCATTCTGATAGCTGTCTAGTGTGACATCTGCTTATAATGTGAATTTGCATTTCCCAGACGGCTAATGAACCTAAGGAATTTTTCTGTAAAGTCTCTTAATCTTTAGTTTCTTCCACTCTATCTCACCTTTCCTGTGCAATTTATTTGTTGAAGAAACTGTGACCGCCCCATTTTCCATGAGAATTTCAAGACAATAAGCCTACAGTTGTTGCAGGGTTACTGTGTTTTACAGAAGGGCTAGGCTCATTGTGATTCTATGTGTGAACTCCAAGGCAGTCGCTGCCCGGGTTCATGAGCCTGCTTCTAGACTAACCCTACAGCCCTGTCCAAATGGGAGTATGGCAATTCACAATTCTAAGTGGTTTCTTCTCTCTTTTCTTACTGTTATAAAGGGAAGATAGAAACTTTCTTTCCAAACTCTTAAGAATGCTATGGAAAAGGCTCAGAGCCCATCCTGGGAAGTCAGTCCTAGAGGAGGCAGTGAGGAACAGAGGGGAGTTCTAATTTCCACTGCCACTAATCAACTGTGTGACCTTGCGGATGTCACTTAACTTTTCTGGGCTTCAATTTTTCCTTTGAATAGTGGAATGGCAAACAAGTTTCATTTTTTTTAACGTTTTTATTATTTAATTTTTAATTTAATTTAATTTTTTTGAGGAGTCTTGCTCTATCACCCAGGCTAAAGTGCAGTGGCACAATCTCAGCTCACTGCAACCTCCACCCCCAGGGTTCAAGCAATTCTCCTGTCTCAGCCTCCCAAGCAGCTGGGATTACAGGTGCCTGCCACCACGCCTGGCTACTTTTTGTATTTTTAGTAAAGACGGGGTTTCATCACGTTGGCCAGGCTGGTCTTGAACTCCTCACCCCAGGTGATCTACCCACCTCAGCCTCCCAAAGTGCTGGGATTATAGATGTGAGCTCGGCCTCAAGTTTTGTTTTTTAGAGCTAACTCTAAGCAGTTGAGGGTTGTTACCTGGAGTGCTGTAGAAGGGTTCTGAGGCCAAGTCTAAGCTCAGTGGAAAACAGTGCCATGGTTAATTACTAGCATGGGAATAGCAGGATGGAGTGGTAGCATCTGGGCTAGGTATTTGCCACCTATGGAAGATAACCTCTGAGGATCCTTTGGGCTCTGACATTCTATATAGTATACATATGGTACATTCTACTATTCAATCTGGTTTGGAAATGAGGCTTTTGGCTAATAACATATTCTAGTTAAAAGCAATTCCTAATTTTCAAAACAATTAGATGATAGGGCACATTTAATAACATTGTAAACATAATTTAATCTTCTAAATGTAATGGTTTTGAAAGAAGGCACTTGAGGGTTCTGCAGTACTATCAGGTTATCATCACAAAGCAACAATGATCCTATTAGGCAAACCTAAACATTCTGGTTAATAGAAAATTCTGAAGTCACACGTCAAATGAGCTACTATCCTATTTGATGTTGGCTAAGAAATTATAGTGACCAGTTTGTGGCTTAAAGGGCATCCTAAGAAAAGAACAGGGTTCTGTGGTCAGCCAGTTACCACCAGCTACTACTATTTTCTAACAAATTGGTTTTATAACAAATAACAAATTGGTTTGCTCCGTGTGTCTTGGGAGATTTGTCAAGTCCACAGCAACTCCTCCTATGAAAACTGCTTCTCTTCTTCAGCCCATTCACAGGCATAGGGCTGTGAAACCATATTATTATGCTATCTTTGCACTTTGACCATAGTTGGACCAAAAAGAATCTCTCTTCCGTGAATGTGGAATTAGGGCTGGTCTGTGTTCTTTAGTGTTCACCTGGCAGACACGTAAACCTGGGAGCTAGACATTCTCTATCACAAGCTATCTACAGTGACATGTAGCACAGGAAAGGGAATGACTAGTTCCCTGAACTGCCTTCTGGTTCCTGTTTTGGTGAGACTTGCCCCTACTTCCTACCCTTGGGTTTGGTGAGATATCCCTGAACTTTTACACATTATCATCTTTAAAGATACTCTTTTCTAGGTTAGATTAACAAATATTTCCTCAGTGCCTGCCAGAGGGGCCATGCCCCCCATGCAGGGCTAAGACATTGGCAGATGATGATGAAAAGAAGGAAGAAAAAAGGCAGATGTCAAAGTAAGAGAACATAAACAAGAGGAAAAGAGAGAATGAGGAATAGGAAACAGTAAAAGGGAAAAAGATCCAGAGAAAAGAAAAAGAACAAAAAAGAAGCCAAAAATAAGTAAGAGATGGGTGGTATGGATGGAATGATGACCCACTTGCTCCAAAGCTGGAATTGTTAATTTATCCTTAATAATGAATTGGGAGAATAAAGTATGGTACACACAGTCATAAAAGAATGAGGTAAGTCTATATGTACTGATATGCCCACAGATATTGATATTAAATGAAAAAAGCAGAGCACAGAACAACATGTGTAGTATAACCCTACTTTTGTAAAACAAACAAGCCAGTAATCCAAAAACCTGGTCAAATAAAATCCAAATACACTCAACCGTTAAGAGTGGTGACCTCTGGGGGAATATGACTTGAAGTTACGGGGAGGGCTTTCACTTCTACTAACTTTACCACTTCCTGATTATTTCAATCTTTTACAGCAAACATGTTTCACTTTTTTATAATTATTAATAAAAGAGAAAACTCAGTAAGACAAACAAGTTTTAAGAAAATGTTACCTTGGCGCGGGCCTCACGGGACGCTTCTGCTTCTGCAGCCATAGCTCTCTGGAGCTGCACAGGTAGTTTCACATCCTTGATTTCCACACGCTCCACCTTTATTCCCCAGGCATCAGTGGCATCATCCAGAGTAGACTGTTAGGAAGAGAGAAGACAAGCTAAATCTGCTCAGCCCAGATGCCGACAGAGGCTGTATTCAGTGGGATTCGGAGGAGATAAGGTGCTGGGGAGAGTAGTGGAAAGAATGGTGATGCAGGGGCTGGCTCACTGATCCTGATTCTGTTGCTTGCAAGCTAATGCAGGGGTTAGCAAGCTTCTTCTAAAAGGGCCATATAGTGATTGTTTATTTGTAGTCTCTGTCTCAACTATTTAACCCAGCTGTTGTAGTCAAAAGCAGCCACGGATAATATATAAATAAATGGCTGTGGCTATACTCCAGTCAAACTTTACTTACAAAAACTACAGCCTGTAGGCTACAGTCTGCCAACTCCTGAGCTAATGTGACTCTGTGTAAGCCATATTACTCCTTTGTGCTTCAACTTCCTCCCTTTAGAATGTCACGCGAATGAAACCACACATCTATTTCATAGGTTGTTGTGGATATCAAATACGATCATAGATTTTACCCACAACGAAGTATATACAAATAACAAGAATCCAGACTTACAGCACTCTGTCTTTTCTGAACAAGCTATGCTTAACTGAGTATCTGTAACTCAAGAAAGACTGGAAAGCACAAGAGTTATCATTCATGGGACTCACACACAGAATAAAGCTTTAGGAATACCTACACTATCTTGTAGAATAGCTTCTGTTCTAAACAAAAAGGTTATTATTGATTCTGGAAAAAAATACACACTGAAGAAAATTTTTAAAAAATGTACGCACGAGTGTTATTAACTCATGAACTGCTAATGTGAAAAATCTCCCCTCCCACCAAATTTGAAAAATTTTACGATGAAGGAAAATAAAAGGCCACAGACTCCCCACAATTTGAATTAATAAAAGGTTCTCAAAAAACCATTGACCCTTTGCTTCACTTTTCAACTTTTCAACAATCGACGCACTCCCCACCTGCATGTTGTGTGCGATTTCTTCTCTGTCAGAGAGGATCTGAGAAAGGTTCTTGGTGCCCAGAACATTCCTCAGAGTAGTTTGTGCCAAAAGACGGGTGGCTGAGTCAGCATTGGTGATATTTGCTACAGCCAGGGTTGCATTCTGAACGCGGTAATAGACCACACCATCCACGCTAATTGTCACTGAATCCTTAGTGAGGATCTACAAGATGAAGGAAGCAATTTTACATCTGTCAATGGTTTTTTTTTTTTTTTTTTAACATAACTGCAAGGAATGTTATTCTACAGAATATTTATAATACTAGCTGATTTTCTTTAGTAAGACATCAGAAAGTTAATTATATCTTTTAAAATTTAATAAAATAAATGTATTTATTCAAGTCCATTAATTCATTCAATCATACAAATAATATTGAGATATCACTCAACAGCAGGCACTGTACTAGGTACCAGGGATTAAGGTAGGAAAAAAACTTGGTTCCTACTTTGAAGGAGGTTAGGGAATCAAAGGAAGCTTTTAGGGGCAGCTGTGAATAGCAGGGGTGATACTGAATTGAATCTTGAAGAAAGGAATACAATTTTTCTGGGGTGTTGGGTGGAGTGGAAGAACACTCAAGAGAGAGGCACTAGAGAGTCAAGGGTTGATAAACTACAAGTTGCAAAATATTACCCGAACAAAAAGTGCAAGAGGAATGTTTTTAAAGGGCAAGGTCAGCACAAAAACATATTTTACAGCGTGCTACATAAAAATGCTAAACACGACATAATTTTGTTTTAAGCTAAAAAGTTATCTGAGTAAGAGGCTCCAGGAAAACAGTTACATCAATCACTTAAACTTACTGAGACTCAGTTATCTTATTTGTAAAGTAGAGATTAATTATAGTACCTACTTTGCATTGTTGCTAGAATTAGTGCGCTAAATACATTCAAGTGCTCAGAAAAGTTCCTGGCACATAAAAGCTGTCTTATTATTTCATCTTGGATAACGGTGGTAACTTTACCGAATAAAACCTTAACTTGATTAACTGTAATAAGTTAATTTAGACAATAAATAAGCCAGCTGGGCATGATGGCATGCACCTGTAGTTCCAGCTACTCAGGAGGCTGAGGCAGGAAGAGTGCTCCAGCCTGGGAATTCCAGCCTCTCTCACGGACAACATCAGGCTGGCACCTTTCTACTGATCATTTAAATGTCCTTCTCTCTGTGAAACTTTCTTGACTTACTTGGCAGAGTTAAGCACTCTTCCCTTGCACTTCCACTGCACCTTACTGTAGTGACATTATTTATTCACATTTCTACTTCTCTGAGTATGAATTTCTTAAGGGCAATTCTTGGTAACTCTAGCACTGACCGTGTGTTTGAAACATAGCGGGTAGTCAATAAATGAGAGATGAACTGAACTGAAATGTGGTCCTGAGAACAGTAAATGATGAGGAACAAAGGAGTGAGAGTTAGGAGACCTGAACTGTAGTTCCAGCTCTGCCTTCAGGTCCCCGGATGGCCTCTAGCAAGGCTTTTAACAGATTTGACCTACAGATTCCTCATTTGTGAGATGGCACTAATAATCCTGCCTAATTCTACTCAAATTTCTGTGAAGATGAAATAAGAACATACTTGTGAATGAAGCCCTTTTGAAAGAGTAAACAGCTATGTAAATGGAAGGTAATAACAACAATGTTGTTAGATGGCTGTTTAGCCCTGCCAGACATCAAAGCAGTGATCCTTTTTTAGTAATCTCAAAATACTTCTAACACGGAAGAGAAGTGGAGGATTTATAAATAAATGTACAGTGTATTACCATCTTGTATGAAAACTAATTATTTCCCATGACATGATGGGAAAATGTGTCAATTCCAAATTCTTGCCACTTTGACTTTGCTACAGCTTCTTTCTAAAGCTACAGCTTCTCTGCCTCCTGTTTATCATCGGCAAGGGTTTATCTCCCTTTACAGAAACTTCACAGGGGAATCAGAAAAAGGATTGCTTGCCAAGTTCTAATCTGCTTTGCATTCAGCAGCTTGCAGAAGAGGAAAGAGCCACTGGAAAGCAGAAGCTTAAACAGCAACTCTGCCAGATGTCTGTAACGTTTATAGTGGAAAATGCCAGAATGCCCAGCTACCCTGAAAGCGGCTCCTTCTGAGACTCGATCTTCCCTAGACGATGGGAAAACATACAGAGAATACGGTGATACTCTAAGTCTTGTTCTTATGAGTAAAATGTGGGCAAAATCACTTCTGGCATCACTAACTTTGGGTGGATTATAAAGTCTGACGTCACCCACTTCTTGGATCAGTACCAACAAGGAAGTTCCTAGGCTGGTTTCTGGTATTTGTGACATGAGAAGGCAACATGGCCAGGCTCCATCACCATGCTGAGTATCTGGCCTTTGGCCAGGAAACACTGACAGCATTCTTCTGTCCTTCCCACTTCATGATGTTTTTAGGTTTTCTGTATGCAACGGTTATTATGCCTCCTAAGGACATGGCTGCCAGGATGGCTATCACTTTTTCAGGGGCTATAAGGGAGCTCATGTACAAGGCATTCAGCATGGAGCTGTGGAAAGAGCAGCACTATACAGGGAATCTGCAGAGCTCAATTTTGGTCTTGGCTCTGCCACTGTAATTTAGAGGAATTCCTTTGTTTCACTGCCACTATATACTTTCTAGGGATTCTGCCGTGAGTTTCATCTATGATAATATTTGTGAAGTAGTTTGAAAAGGCACAAAATAATCACTAGTATAAAATATTATGTTTTATCTAAAATGCCCAACAAGCAGTTTCTAATTCTTTGGTTTCTAACCAATTTATCTAGAATAAAACCTTAAGAAGAAAAAAATATTATACTAAATAGGGTTTTCTATGAGAAACCCATAGAAGAGAAACGTGGTAATAAAAATGGTGATAGTAATAACAATGATGATATTATTATACTTCCATTAGCATTACACTATATTTTCTAACAATCATCCCTCGGGAGCTGTGGGAGATTGATTCTAGGACTCCCAGAGGATACCAAAATCCAAGATGTTCAAGTCACTTATATACAGTGGCACAATATTCACATACAATTTATGCACATCCTCCTTTATACATTAAATCCTTTCTAGAGTACTTATAATACTTAACACAATATAAATACTATGTAAATAGTGCTATACTATACTGGTTTTTAAAATTTGTATTATTGTATCATTGTCTATTGCTTTTTTCCCAAAATATTTTTGATTCATGGAGCCAACCATATAATCTATGTACATTTTCCTGTATACTTTAAATCATCTGTAGATTACTTATATTATCTAACACAATACCTACACATCACTTCATTCATGTGGATTCAGTGCCATACTTGTTGTATAATAAATTCAAATTTTGCTTTTTGGATCTTTGTGGAGTTTTTTTCCTAATCTTTTCAGTCTGTGGTTGGCCGAATCCCTATATGCAAAACCTATGCACGCAAAGGGCCAACTGTAATACTAACAGTAAGAACTTATACAGCACTTACTATTTATCCATCATTGCTCTAAGCATTTCTCAGAACCACCCTATACAGTAGTTCTTACTATTACAATCTCTATTTTCTGGATGAGGAAACTGAAGCACAGATAAGTTAAAGGACTTGCTTAAGGTCACTGAGCTAGAAATGCTGAAGGCAGTCAAGATCTAAAGCCTATTCTCTAGCCAGGCACGGTGGCTCACGCCTGTAATCCCAGCACTTTAGGAAGCCAGGGCAGATCACCTGAGGTCAGGAGTTTGAGATCAGCCTGGCCAACATGGCAAAACCCCGTCTCTACCAAAAATAGAAAAAAAGTAGCTGGGCGTGGTGGTGCATGTCTATAGTCTGTTACTTGGGAGGCTGAGGCATGAGAATCACTTGAACCCAGGCGGCGGAGGTTGCAGTGAGCCAAGATCACACTACTGCACTCCAGCCTGGGCAACAGAACAAGACTCTATCTCAATTTAAAAAAAAAAATTAAAATGAATAAAGCCTATGTTCTAATTATGCTGTCCCTCATTGTAAAGCACTTTCATGCTGGGCGCGGTGGCTCAAGCCTGTAATCCCAGCACTTTGGGAGGCCGAGACGGGCGGATCACGAGGTCAGGAGATCGAGACCATCCTGGCTAACACGGTGAAACCCCGTCTCTACTAAAAATACAAAAAATTATTAGCCAGGTGCGGTGGCGGTGCCTGTAGTCCCAGCTACTCGGGAGGCTGAGGCAGGAGAATGGCGTGAACCCGGGAGGCAGAGCTTGCAGTGAGCTGAGATCCGGCCACTGCACTACAGCCTGGGTGACAGAGCAAGACTCCATCTTAAAAAAAAAAAAGCACTTTCACATGTGATATCTCAGTTAGTCAAAGAAAACCTTACCTCCTGAGGAGGAATATCAAATGAAATAGTTCTCATGTCCACTTTGATGAAGCTGTCAGTGCATGGCAGAATAAAAAACAAACCTGCAACAAAGATACACACATTATACAGACACAGCAACCTAATCAGTTCACTTCTCCATTCAGTTTTAAGAAGATCAACCTAATGAACAGAAAAGTCATCAGTTCATCTTCGTGAATGAGCCAGAAGCCAGGTACGATAACGTTGATTCCTCTTGCTTACTTCCCACATTTGACTGTCCCCACTAAAGTCTGTGGAGTTAATTTCCTTAATCCACTGTTGCTATCACTCTTCCCCCCACCGCCCCACCAGGACCAATGCAATCATTTCCCAGGCCATCCTTCTATTTTTTGTAGTTTCTCTCCTACAATATATTTCCTAAGCTGCAAGCAGAGCAATCCCCCCTAAAATACAAACCCTGCCCCACGCATGGTCCTGCATAACTCGCCTTTGTTCCCCTCTTCAGCCACTTCCCCTCTCTTCACACCCTGCCCTCTTGCTGGACAATCTACTCGCAGTTTCTTGAATCTGCAATACTCTCCTCTTTGTTGCTCTGTGTATGTTGCTATTTCCACTGCAAACACCTCCTGTTGGTTAACACCTTTCAGACCTCAAGACTCAGTCAAGATGTAACTTCCAGAAAGACTTGCCTCAGCCTACTACTAGTTTGGATCAGTAACACTTCTCAGGTTTTCTCTTTTCTCACAGCTCTCTGTGAGCACCTGATCATAATACTTATCACATAGGATTGTAGCTATCTGTTTCCTTGTTGGTCCCTACCACTAAATAGGGAGATCGTTGAGGGTAGGGACTGTGTTTTAGTCTCCCTTGAATTCTCAGAGCCTGGAACACAGTAGGAGCTTAATTGAAGTTTGCCAAATAAATGACTGAAAGTCTTTCTTTGGCAGAGATTCTCATGCTCAAATTTGTATAGCTGTACTATTCTTGGCCTAAGTGGTAATCTTACCAGCTCAAATGGGAAAGGGAGGGGAAGGGTAGGAAGGAAAGGGTAACAAAAGATTGGCTAGAGCCACTGCTATTGTTATACAACTTCTGCTACATGAACTATTTTCTAAGACAGAGTAGAAGAGGCCCTCATAAGGGAAATCACATCAATAAAAAAATTTTAGGCTGGGCATGGTGGCTCACGTCTGTAATCCTAGAGCTTTGGGAGGCTGGGGTGGGAAGATTGCTTGAGGTCAGGAGTTCAAGGCTGCAGTGAGACATAAGCATGCCACTGCACTCCAGCCTGGGTGACAGAATGATACCCTGTCTTTAAAAAAACAACTAAATAAAAATAAAAATAAAAAAAAAGAACCTCAGGTTTCAGATCAACAATCTAGAATCCCAGTACTGACCAGGTCCTTTGGCTCCTCCTTGTAAAATGCGACCCAATCTAAAGATGATGGCTCTTTCATATTCTTTTATAATCTAGAATAAAAACATGAATGATAATTTAACATGAAGAATACAAATATTTGCATGCATGCTTCTTAAATATATATTTGTGCTCTAAACAGATCAGATGCCTCATCTTTTTTCTTTAGATCCAGATCATATCTATAAATCATATGTTCAATGTTTACCTTCTCAAAGCATATTTATTATATTCTTACTGATTACAAAAGCAACAGATATTCACTATATAAATTTAGGAAGGACAGGATAGTATACAGAAACAAATCCATAACCTCACTCCTCAGCTGTTAACATTGTTATTCAGTTACTCATGCAGGCCAGGTACGGTGGCTCATGCCTGTAATCTCAGCATTCTGGGAAACCCAGATGGGCAGATCACAA
This sequence comes from Chlorocebus sabaeus, assembly GCF_047675955.1. Classification (NCBI taxonomy): domain Eukaryota; kingdom Metazoa; phylum Chordata; class Mammalia; order Primates; family Cercopithecidae; genus Chlorocebus; species Chlorocebus sabaeus. Next base: position 91,464,699 of record NC_132915.1, read on the forward strand.
AGGTTAGCAGTTCAAGACCAGCCTGGCCAACATGGTGAAACCCCATTTCTACTAAAAATACAAAAATTATCTGGGTATGGTGGCGGGCACCTGCAATCCCAGCTACTCGGGAGGCTGAGGCAGGAGAATCACTTGAACCTGGAAGGTGGTGGTTGCAGTGAGCTGAGATTGTACCACTGCACTCCAGCCTGGGCAACAGGGTGACTCCGTCTCAAAAAAAAGAAAAATAATAATAATAATCATCATCATCATCATCATCATCATCATCCCAGCTACACGGGAGGCTGAGGCAGGAGAATCACTTGAACCCGGGAGGCAGAGGTTGCAGTGAGCTGAGATCGCGCCACTGTACTCCAGCCTGGGCGACAGAGGGAGACTCTGGCTCAAAAAAAAAAAAAAAATTACTCATGCACTGTTAATTCAGAAAATAAAAAGCTGAAGTCTTCACAGTTTTTCTTCTGATTCCCTTAAGAATAAATTGATCCGAAAATGCTTGGAACATATTTTATCTTCTTAGAAATATGTAACTGATAGTTATAATATCAAAGTATTAACAACTTTGTAGAAAAAAATAACCAGCACTAAGGGTATTTATGACGTGCCAGGCATTGTGATAAATACATTTAGACACACTAATTCGTTTAATCCTTGCAACAGTCCTGTGAAGTAGGTACTGTTACTTTCTCCCATTTTACAGGTGAGGAAACAGCAAGGGTCATACAATCAACAGTAAAGCCAGCAGTCAAACCCCATCATCCTAACTCTGAAGAACTTGTTCTCTCAGAACCATCTCACATCCCTGGCCCCAGGAAATTTTTGATGGTGATCCTTACTTTAGCCCACGCGGAAGGGCAATGGCTGAAACAAGTTTTAAGTTTCCATCGTAATAGGTGAGTAGGAGAAATTTTCCAAAGGAAGGATGAAGAAATAAGAATTATAAGAGAGAGACAGTCTGTCTCTTTCTCACACACACACATAGGCACACACGAATAGGCTTATGGAGGTAGGAGTTGACCCCTTCCCAGAAGTGGAGGAAATGTTCTTTACCTTTATGCACATCCAGATTGAGATTGGGAAAGTTATAACTGTGAATAAGAATGAGAATGCCACCAAAATCCATCCGCAAGGTCCAAGGCCCTTACTGGGGCTGTCTGTTGAAAACAAAAAATATACAACTCTTACAACTGTTACTAGCATAATCACCACCATCTTCATCCTTACCATTTGCTGAACACCTATGTGCTTGGCACTACACCAGCTGTTTTACATGAATTTCCCCTCTAATCCTCATATAGCCCTGAAGTGTAGGTACTACGTTCCTTTATCTATGTAATGCCATAACACAAGTATATTTCCACATTACTCACTACTTTATTCAGCAAACATTTATTAAGCATCTACTATTTATTAGGCCCTCTGCTTTGTACTGAAGTGATAACAATAAGTAAGACCCAATCCCAGCTTTCAGGGTTAAAGTTTAGTGGGAAAGTCAGACAAACACATAATTATAATATTAGGTGGTAAGTACAGATATAGAGTATCTGTTCAGAATATTTTGAAGACACATAATGAGTTAACTCATGCAGTTAGGATGGAGGTGAGAATGGAATGGGGTGGGGAGGTGATGGTGGCTGTCAGAGAGTTTCTTGCAGGATGTAATGGTAAGAAAATATCAATGAAAAGAAAGTGGAGGCTGGGCGAGGTGGCTCACGCCTGTAATCCCAGCACTTTGGGAGGCCGAGAGGGGTGGATCACTTGAGGTCAAGAGTTTGAGACCAGCCTGATCAACATGATAAAACCCCATCTCTACTAAAAATACAAAAATTAGCTAGGCGTTGTGGCGAGTGCCTGTAATCCCAGCTACTGGGAAGGCTGAGGCCAAAGAATTGCATGAACCCAGGAGGTGGAGGTTGCAGCGAGCCGAGATTGCACCACTGCATTCCAGCTTGGGCAACAGAGGGAGAGTCTGTCAAAAAAAAAAAAAAAGAAAAAGAAAAGAGAGAGAAAGAATGAAAGAGAGAAAGCAAAGACAAGCAAAGCAAAGCAAAGAAAAGAAGAAAAGAAAAGGGAAAGAGGGAAAAGGCATTAGAGCATTTTAGCTAGGAGTACAATATGATTAAAGGTGAAAACCATATGGTATGAGTATAAAGTTGTTTAGAGCCTCTTTTTAAAAATTACACCTGTAAAATATTTCCTTAGGTTTATGCAGCATCATTTATTGCCCACTTCCTGATTGTACAGATTGATTTCTTAGTGCTATAAACAGTGTTGTAGTGAACATCTTTGTACATAGTTTTCCTCTCACATTTCTAATTGCTTCCTGTTCCTGTAATATGAAACAGCTTTTCCGTCTGATTACAAAGGTAATGTTGCAAGAAATTCACAGAGTATAACAAAGGAGAGAAAAATTACTTTAAATTCAGAGGCATTTTGGTATATTCTTTGAAAACTTTCCTTGTGTACACACCATATTTTTAAATTATTTATTTATTTATTTATTCATTTATTTTTAAGACAGTCTCGCTCTGTTGCCCAGGCTGGAGTGCAGTAGCACAATCTCACCTCACTGCAACCTCCACCTCCCGAGTTCATGTCCACCTCCACCTCCCGAGTCTCCTGTCTCAGTCTCCTGAGTAGCTGGGATTACAGCCACCCGCCACCACGCCCAGCTACTTTTTGTATTTAGTAGAGACGGGGTTTCACCACATTGGCCACGCTGGTCTCGAACTCCTGACATCAAATGATCTGCCCACCATGGCCTTCCAAAGTGCTGGGATTACAGGCATAAGCCACTGCACCCGGCCTTAAATGATATTTTTTAAAATAAATAAACAAACAAATTGTGTAACCTATTTTTCTCCCCTGTAGCTATTTCTCTTTCACCTTCTTTTTTGGCCTTCGTGGCTACGCATTTGTGTTTTTGAAGTTACACTTGCATAAAGTTTAAAAAATCAAACCATTCTATAAGATTAGTACAAAAAAGGGCATTCCCATGCTTACCTCTTCCAATTTCCTCCTCCTCAAAAACATTTGCTACTTTGACCATTTTGATATCTACCTCCATGTTTCTAACTAATATGCTTTGCGGCCGGGTGCAGTGGCTCACGCCTGTAATCCCAGTACTTCGGAAGGCTGAGGAGGGAGGATCCCTTGAGCCCAGGAGTTTAAGACTAGCCTGGGCAACATAGGGAGATTCTTTCTCTACTTTAGAAAATAATAATAATAATAATATGCTTCTGCCAGGCATGGTGACTCACACCTGTAATCCCAGCACTTTGGGAGACCGAGATAGGAGGATTGCTTGAGCTCAGGAGTTTGAGACCATTATGGGCAACCTAGTGAGACTCCCATCTCTACTTGAAAGTTCTAAAAAAAATTAGCTTGGTGTGGTGGCACACACCTGTAGTCCCAGCTACTGAGGAGACTGAAATAGGGGGACTGTTTGAGTCTGGGAGGTCATGGCTACAGTGAGCTGTGATGCACCCCAGCCTGGAAAACAAAACGAGGAAAGGGAGGGGAGAGGAGGGGAGGGGAGGGGAGGGATGGAGGGAGGGAGGAAGGAAGGAAGGAAGGCAGGCAGGAAGGAAGGAAGGAAGGAAATGCTTGTTTTGTTACTTCTTGCTTTTTCAGTTTTGAGGACTATTAACTTTCTACTACAGAAAAGGATTTAGTTCTCTTTCCTCCCTCTTACCCCCACCACATACTTACACCGATGTTTCCAATATAATTACATCATAACTTCATTTAGATCAACATGAGATTTTATATTACGAATTTATAAATGCAATTCAAAGCTAAGCCAAGGTGTGAGGTATCACTAGTTTTCTCTTCCTGTACCATTTTTGTTTTTTCTGGAGTTACTGTCTTATTTTTTCCCTTTGTTCAGTTTTCAATGTACTTATTGATCCAATCAGTTGCCTAAATTTCCTCTCAAAGGGGTCAGGTATACTATCAATTGTATCTTCTGAAAGAATTCTCTCTCAGGGCCTTGCGTGGACTTCCCTCATCTGGTGTGCACGGCTATCATTCTGCAATTGCTTTCACCATCATCCTGGGAACTCCCATCACCCCATACGTTGTGTTCCTATTTTCTGTATCCAGTGTCGTCCTCATTTTTAGTTTGCTTTTCCTTTCTGTAGAGGACATAGGGACTGAGAAAGCCAAGGGATATAACAGGTTTTCTTATCAACCACTTGGAAGGCTTCTGCTGCATTTTCAGGAGCTATTTTAATGACAGAGGGAAGAAAAGGTATGCCAGGCACATGTTACTGCTCAGAAGAAAGGGCAAAATGGCAGTAAGATGGGGCTTGGAATAAATCGGAGGCGAAGAAATAAGCAGAGTGTTCAGGCTGGGAACATGGGAGAGGAGAAACACATGTTGGCACCCAGGTCAAGTGCTCTAAAACATAGGATGAAAAATCAGAAATATAGTGAGTACTTGGGTTGTATGTGACTTTGTAATTTTCTGATCCTGTGTCATAGTGTGAGGTAAATGTTTTCATGTATACTTAAATAAAATGATCTAAAGTAATCCTGGAGGTTTCTAAGTTATAATTTAGGGGGTACACACACACTCATCGAGAAAATATTCAAAGCAGAGCCATAGTACTGTTTGTGAAGAAAGCTTTATGTAGTACTACCATAACTGATCATAACAACAGCGGCTGTTTTGAGGGGTTTTCTACATCCCAGGCAGTTTTTAAAGTTACTTTAGACATGTATCTCATTTAACTATTACGACAGCCTGTGAGGGCATTTTTAACTCCCTTTTACAAATGAGTTAACTAAAGCAACATTTAACTTTCCCGAAGTCACACAACGGAGGACCTGGGACTCAAATATGGGTCATCTTACTCCAAAGCCCGTGTTCTAAATTTAACCCTGAATTAAAAAATCCTCATTAAGGATGTTTTCATGGTTGAAGCACTTTCTCAAGATGGTATCCAAACCGGGAAAGCATGGCTGGAGTTCTGAGAATGAAATCTGATATTTTTACAGAGGAAGTCCTCTTCATGCCAGCCATGCCTATTTATAGCAAAAGACAGTTTCAAGGCTCTGTCACAGACATATGTCTAGGTTTCCAGGGTGAAATATATTCCAAACAAGGACAGATTGACCACAAATACTATTTATCTGACACCATTTGGTGCCTTTTCAAATACTGTTCAAGTTTCCCATAACATACTAGAGTAAAAACTCCCTGTGGGCAGGGATGTTGCTTATTCACTTTTATATTCTCAATGTCTAGCACACTATCCTGCATAGAGTGATATAAAATAAAATACTTCTCAGCAAGTTTTCTAGCTAGATATGTATTTTTTCTTTCCTTTGAATCTTGATAGCATTTTTTGAAAATTATCTTATGGCACTTATATCTTGTCTAATCTTTTATTTTTTATTTATTTTCAATTGACCTTCCAAAGTGGATTTTAATCTTTTGTTATTTTTAATCTAATATTTTAATTCCTTGTGCATTTATATCCCTTATTACACTGAGATTCCCTGAGAACGAGGAGTAACTGTGTTTGAATTTCAGTTCTGATACTTCTTAGTTGCATGATCTTTACCTCTTTGAACCTTAGTTTCCTTACCGGTGAAAAGTAAAGATTAGTAGGCTGGCCTTGTAGAATACAGATAATGATTAGTAAATTTAGATGATAGTTTTCTGTAATCCTTCTATTTTACTTAAGTGTTTGTATCTTCATGAAGAAAAATGGGAAAATAGCACTTACCCTTTTTGATCAAAAGCCTCTTAAACAATTTAATTTGCCCTTTGCTTCATATCTGCCCCCAGTCTGGCTAGGCTGGGACATTCAAAGATGTTCAAGAAGTTCATTTATGAGGAGATCTACATGAGGACAAGCCAAAAAGTTCAGCCCAGTTTTTTTGTGTCAGTTCCCATTGTCACATTGTGTTTTTGAAAACCCCAGATGTGCATATGGAATTGCAAATCACCAGGAACAAGGAATTATGTACATATTTGGAAAACTGGATTTGGTCTTTCACATATCAAATGCTTGGCTAGAAATAATCAGTGTATACACTGGGAAAATGACACTTTCATATTTTTCTAATGCCTTTAAAATGAAAGTATCCTATCTTCAGCTCTTAAAATTCTTCCCCATCTGGTTACACCTCAAAAAGGTACACAGTACCTAAGTTGAAAATGCATCACTAGAGTTCTGAGAATGAAATCTGATGTTTTTACAGAGGAAGCCCTCTTAATTCCAGCTGTGCCTATTTATGGCACGTTGTGCTATAAATGCGTAGCTCAGAGGTGAGGCTTAAACTCTAGCAGGCTTATAAATGAACCCTTAGTCATCTACCACTTCCGGGAATAAAAGAAATTCTCACTCACTAAAATCTCATGAAATTCATTTACTTCAAGTTTCCCACGTATTACTTTAGGACTGAATCCTTCCTACCAGTTTTATGGGGAAAGGGACAAATAGTGATATTTTGGTTAATACACTTGTTGATATTTTGCTGGGTGAGAACATTCCTAAAAATTAGGGATCCTATGATACTTGGTTGTAAATACTACTTTACCATAGTTTAGAGCAATGGTCCCCAACATTTTTGGCACCAGGGACCAGTTTCGTGGAAGACAATTTCTCCACGGGAAAGGGTGGGGGAGCATGGTTTTGCGATGACACTGTTCCACCAGAGATCATCAGGCATTAGGTTCTCATAAGGAGCACGCAACCTAGATCCCTCACATGTGCGGTTCACAACAGGGTTCGTGCTCTTATGAGAATCTAATGCTGCTGATCTGATCCATCTGTGGCCTGGGAGTTGGGGACCCCTGGTTTAGAGTATTTTTTTTCTTTTATTACCAAAATGGCAGTAGAATAAACTTTTAACTAATCAAAGAAGGGTCTGAATATGGACATAAGCCTATACATTTGAATTTTTGTATTGAACATTCAAGTTGGGCTTACCTCCAGGAAACTCACATACATTTTCTAAAATTGCTTTTTTACTTTAAAAGCAAAAGTTACTACAAAAATTAGAAATAATAGCTCAACAACCAGAAAAATTATCTATACTTTATCTCTGGATGTTTTTTGCCTTGATATACGTCTTTTAAACCTTTTCTAGCCTACATTTTTTCAATAATGAAAGAATAGTACACACAATGATTTAAAATATTCTCCCTCCCATCCATGTTACGAACATTTTTTCATTATCAGTACATATTTTTTATCATTATTAAAGATTAATTCCATTGTTTCATATGATGAAATTTGTTGTGTTCAAATTTCTCACTTAGAAACTGCTGCATTGAATATACTTTTAGCAATGTTTCTGTACCTGCTTATTTCCTAGGTAAATTAATTTTTCCGAAAAGATGAAATTATACAACTCTTAAAATTCTCTCATTCTGAAGGTATCTTTTATTACTACTCCTGATAAGCACCATTTGTGAATTCCTATGACGTGTTAGCCACAATGTAGCTCCTCCTTGCACACATGAGTGTTTATAATGTTTACAAAAATCTGTGAAGAGGGTGTAAAATATGCCTCCTGAAGTTCCAGAGTAATAAGGCTAAAGACCTTATAGGAAGAAACAAAAGAAAACCAACCAAACCATGAAACAAATGAAAAATGGCAAGTTGTGTAGTAATTTCTGTTGGGTAAGCTTCTGGAAAGGCAGTTAAACATTCTTTCCAAGATGACAACACAGGCTGATTAGTCCAGAGGGCTGTAGTTGTTCCCGTTCCCCATCAGCTGATTTACTTTCAGATCTATTAACCTTAGCGCTACTGGAAATCATGTGGAGTAATAAATCCATTCATTACTGAGACTTTATTATTGTAAAGTTCAAAAGATAACTGGATTTCCTCCGCTGAGAATCTGACTGTGAGTCATAAGCATTATTGTACACAAAAAGGAAAGGATGGGCTAAGGAATTACTGAAATACCTAAACTGCAACAGTTAATGGACACTTTTTTCCTTCTGCCTTCACAGAGTGCAAATAAAACACTTTACGTGGTAAATTGATGAGAGCAGTCCTGCCTGGGTGGGGCAAGACAGAAGGGCTGGAAGTTTAGTCTCAAAAACACATGCTATTCAGTTGTAGCAGCACTTTTTAGGGGTAACAGTAGGTCAAATTGAAAAGTCTTGGCAATTTTTGAACTTTCTTCTTAAAAATATATGTATTCAGGATTAACTGTTACTTTTGGCCACTATGATTCTTCATCAGAGATTCTTTGTCAGGATTGGCAGACTTTTCCTGTAAAGAACCAGGAACTAAATATTTTGGGCTTTGCAGTCTGTTGCAACTACTCAACTCGACTTTTGCAATGCAAAAGCAGCCATAGATAGTACCTACATAAACAGCACAGCTGTTCCAATGAAACTTAATTTATGGACACAAATCTAAATTTCACACAATTTTCATGTGTAATGAAAAAGTATTCTTTTGTTATTTAAAAATCATTTAAAAATATAAGAGCTATTTCATAACTTGTGGGACATACAGAAACAGAGTCAGCTGGATTTGGACAATGGGCTGTTACACGCTGTTCCTGTTTTATGTCAGCCAACTATTTATTTGAGGAGGAAGACTTGCATAAATTAAATAATGCATTTGATCTTTCTTCTAGCTATTCAAATAAGGGTACATTTCCCAGCTTCTCAGTTTCTCTCTTTTGCTTATTTTGAAACAAGGCCTTTGTAAGGCCTGATAAACAAAAACTCCTGGTGAAAATAAGCAAAAGGGCAGGTAGAATAAGTGAATATAAATTCCTCTTCAATTAATCAAATGTTTACTATAACTAAGTTTTTCAAATGACTGGAATTTTAGGAGAAAAAGACGAAGAGAAGGGCATAACAGAAGTGAAGGAAAATAAAAGAAATAGAAGGGCATAACAGAAGTGAAGGAAAATAAGAGAAATAGAAGGAGTAAAAATGGAAGAAACAAAAATAAAGACAGCATCCTACAATGAGAGATAGATTTAAAAAGCTATAAGAAAGAGGCAGAGTTTACCACATGGTAGGGTCTTGATAAATATATGTTAAAAAATGGTAATGTTTAATTAGAGATCACAACTTGCAATTCCTTTAAGGCAGACGATTTCAAAGCAAACAAGCACACATTATAGCCTGCCTTTCAAATTAATATTTCAATTAGGCACAGCTTAGCTGTTCAAATGCCCTTATCCTTAAATCTCTACAGAAGAACTTATTCTCTGGGCTAGAGTAGCTACAGGCCAGATGGTATCAAGTTAAAAACCATGAGTGAAGACTGTAACTTTTCCTCCCTGTTAAAATCCATCTATAGGTATAAACACTAGACCAAAATAACTGATACTGATGAAGCACTATGTGGTTTGAATTATAAAGCTTAAAATGTGTTTACTATGAAATACTAAGGAAAACAAAAGAACTAATACTTCTAAGAAAGATTTGCAGTAACAGTTACTCTTTGCTCAGCTCAAAAAGAATAAGGAAAGTAAATAAGCATAAATGTCTTATTTCCTAAATATTTTAAGGATTTTCTGTAGTTTTCCTGCATTCAAATGTTTCAGGCCATACAAGAGGAAAAAACACGCGAGAGCAACAGCAATAATTTTAAATTTGGACCTCTCAGTCTAAAATAACGCTGCAACAGCACTTTACCCTTTTAAAACAATATTTATCACACTTGTAATTATTGTATTCAGTTGTCTGTCTTCATGAGATTTTGATTTTATGAAAACAGTATAGCATAATGGGTTCCCAGATGGTTCGGCCACTTACTAGCTGTGTGATCTTGAGAAAGTACCCTATTACTCAACTGTGCCTCAGTCTACCCATCTAAACACAGGGCTAATAAGAGTACCTCCTCAGAAGGTTAGTGTGATGAGTAAATAAGCTAATATAGAAGATACTTAGTGTATAACAGGTACTCAAAAAACATTTGTTAAATAGTTGCTGGATGAGTTGAGTGTGTTGTTTCTTTGGGGGAAAGAGAAAAAAAAAAAAAAAAGACTGCCTCTTACATAAGACCAACTGAAATAGCAGACAGGATCCTGGGATACAGTACAGAACCATCTCCTGCCCCAAGTAGTTGTCAACTGCTTTCCTCAAGTGTTTTCTTTAAAAAAAAAAAAAAAAAAATCAGACCTTTTCCAACTGTAAGGTTAGAGAATTCAGGAAAGTAGAAGAATGGGCTGAACATGGCCCATGTCTGGAAGCACCAAAACATTTATGTTCAGGAAAATCGAAGAGAAAAACAATTTCATAATGGGTATTAAGTGAATTAAATTTCATCTAGACCTGAAATACATGAAAATAGAACAAAAACCTCCCACTTTTTAAGTTGTTGTTTTTTTTTCCCCAGCTCTTTTACTTGGACATCTTAAAATTATCCACAATTAAGTTTTTCTCATATAAGTATTTGGAGGGTAACATCATTTTCATTTAAAAATGGGAAATGGAACCAGAAGAAAACTAGATGACAAGGTTCTCAGTTCTTCACTGTGATTAACAGCTAAGCAGTGGCTAAAAGCTTGCATTTTTGGTGTTAGATTCCAAATCTACCACTAAATTTTCTTATCAGTAAAATGGGGGAAAAGAATAGTAATTCTTTCACTCAGTTGTTGTGAAGATAAAATGAGAAAATATGTAAAGGGCTTGACACTTAGGAAGTATTCAACAAGCAGTAGCCATTATTATTACCACAACTTTAAGATCACTATTGATAAGTTTAGAAGAAGAAACTCTTTATGAAGTGAATTAACTTTTGGGATCTGGGCACTATGGAGAAAATATCAACTAACAATCTGCTTGGGGACTGTATCTCTGGAGGAGAAACAGACCACACTTGGGGCAGTAAGTCAGCGTTCTAAATTTTCTTGGACCATCCTTCATACAAATCTCTTAAGTGATGGTAGAGTGATCTCAACCCAAAGCTTTTAATTCTAAATTCCACTCCCATTTCACTATACTCTACTACCTCACCATAGTGCTCACTTTAACTGGACCACAAGTTCGGTATAGTTTTCATTGTCTGAGACTTTAGGACTTTATCGGTTGTGTCTTCAAGGATAATCTTTGAAATGTGAGGCCAAATGCTTGGAGTTCAAGTTTCTTTCCTAGTCCCAGCAAATAGAGAAAGATTAAAAAAAAATGTAGCAGGAATTTTTTTCTACTACTAACCATGACCTCTAACTTCTCTTTCCATGCTTTAATAAATAAAAGGAGATTTCTTATTAGGGACAATATATTATCTTGGCAATTATAATCCTTTTATTGATAATATAAACCCAGACAAATATAATGTCTATCTGTAATAATATATAATAAACATAATGGCTGCACCCTAAAATCAACAGCTTGGGTTATAACAAACTTAATAAAATCAATGGTAAACAGAAAAACTGCTCCACCAACATAAGGTTAAGGCAAACACTTAATGTTATTTACTCCATCGGGATTTTTATCTCCCTGCCTGCTTCCTTTTTCTTTCAACAAATGTTTTTGTATACCTACTATATACTTGATACTGGGCTACTACAGTGAAGAAGGACACAATTTCTTTCAAAAGTGTGGTCTAAAGGCCAGGCGTGGTAGCTCACGCCTGTTGTCCCAGCACTTTGGGAGGCTAAAGTGGGATCACTTGAGTCCAGGAGTTTTGAGACCAGCCTGGGCAACATAGTAAGACCCCGTCTTTACAAAAAATTAAAAACTTAGCTGGGTGTGGTGGTGCACACCTGTAGTCCCAGCTACTCGAGGGGCTGACGGGGGAGGATCACTTGAGGCTGCAGTGAGCTATGACTGCACCACTGCACTCCAGCCTGGGCGACAGAGCAAGACCTTGTCTCAAAAAGAAAACGTGTGTTTAGTTATAGGAGGGGAGGGGAAGATGAGTCAAACTGATAAACATATTATGTAATAAACATTATGATAGAGATATGCACAGGATACCAGACAGACGCAGAGAAAGGGTATTCACTTTTTTGTAATTACAATAGTTTTCAGGAAATTGCTTTTCCATGCCTTCTTAAAAAAACTGATTTTGAATCTCATCTGTATCACTTTATCAACATCTTTAATTTTTTTTTTCTCAAAGCTGACTAGGAATCAGTGACTGTCTTTTACCATGTAAAATTTATACCATCAAGTGGCACCAAAAATCTATGTAATCATAAATAAATATGCCAGTTTTGTAGACTTGGTCTTCCATAAGTTAATTTATGACCACTGATGGAATAACTCAGATTAATTATTGAAGAAGTTACAAAGTTCTCTCCAATCTGATTGGCTAAAACAACTGAAATAAACAATCAGTCTCATGATTCTTCTTATTTTCAGACATTCTCCCAAAGGGTTTTATTTGGTTGACATGGCTCTTAATTACATAGATACATTCTTTGTAATTCACTTGCATTATTTCATTACAAAGTGAATACACTGCCTTTAAAAAAAACTAGTCTTGCCCTAGGTCTGGTCCTATTTACCTACCTAGGACTAATTCTCAGCAAAGACAAAGAGGCAGAGTTTAGGCTTTTATAATTCCACTGCTTCCCTCTCAAGCAGACCTCTGGAAGTCATCACTGAAGCTGTGTTCCTCCAGGCTTTTTTTGTTTATTGTCTCTCAACTTCAGTAAAGTACTGAAGTTAGACCAGGTTCTACATTTTGGTATCCATCTCTGGGATGGGAAAAATGGTTCAGAAAATCAGATAGCCGGGTTTGAAACCGGGCTGAAAATTTTAGAAACTGTGTGATTTTACCACATGAGCCTTAGTATCCTTATTGTGAAATGGTGAATAATGACTTTTTCCTTGTGGAGCTGTTACAGAATGCAATTAGATAATGTTTGTAAAGCACTTAAACTGTGTTTTGGCACAGGGAAAGCATTCAATAACCTCTATTTAATAAACTCCAGCAATAGCTTTGCTAGTAGTGTCAAATTTCTAAGGTTTACATTAAAAAAAACACAGACTATGCAAAATTTTATTTGTATGTCTAATTTTTGAGAGGAAGCAGTGGTTTTCATTAGATCTTGAAAGATTTCTGCCTAAAAAATAGTTAAGTGTAGAATCAAGAAAAAAAACTGGAAGTTAAAAACTCATCTGTGACCACTCGTCTGTAAATAAACATTAAGTACAAAGATCATGTTGATTCCCAAAGAACTCCAAGCAGATTTCCCACGCAGTTTCCCACCAGGAGGTCAGGATATTGAGGAATGCATCCTAATACCCACCTTCTTATCTAGGAAAAGACAACTATCAAAAAGGCAGTTACCGCCCATTTTTTTCCTATTCAGGTTTTAGAATCAGTCAAATCTAGATTTAAATACAAGCTATGTGACTTTAAGTAATTTAACTTCTTTGACTATCAAGTTTCATCAAGTATAATACGGGGATTAGAATACCTACCACATCATCTGTTGTGAAGATTCAATAAAGTAATATATACATAAAATATGTGGCACTGGGGGGTCACAGTGGCTCATGCCTGTAATCCCAGCACTTTGGGAGGCCGAGGCGTGTGGATCATTTGAAGTCAGGAGTTTGAGACCAGCCTGACCAACATGATGAAACCCCATCTCTACAAAAAATACAAAATCAGCCGGACATGGTGGTGCACACCTGTAATCCCAGCTACTTGGGAGGCTGAGGCAGGAGAATGACTTGAACCTGGGAGGCAGAGCTTGCAGTAAGCCGAGATTACACTCCAGCCTGGGCAAGAAAAGCAAAACCCCATCTCAAAAAAAAAAAAAAAAAGGAGGGGGGGCACGGAGCCTGGCCTATTTAGTTTCAATTTTTGTTGTTGTGGTTGCTATTATTCTCATCAACTCCTCCCTATTACACTCTCCATTTGGGAAGATAATCCTGCAACATTCTTAGTAGAGAAAAAGCGAGGAATAAAGATTTCTATAATTCCTTTGATGCTCCTGGGAAGGAACTGAACACATGGATTCCTGGACAAGGGAAATGGAACTTACAGGTAAAATGAGAGGATAAAGCTGGCTTTACAAATAATCAGAATAGATGACTCCAATGTAGTGTTCTTTGCGGGGTCCTGGAAAGGATCACCCAGCCCTCTAAATTGCTTTCACTGCCACCCTGCCTGAAATTCCATCTTTAGAAACACTGTAATTCCTCTGGATCACTAAGAGTTCCTCAGTAAATACCAGGACTCCTGAGAGGTCCACCACCTCTCTTTATTAGAACCCCCTCTCCAGAGTACCAGTTTCTCCACAGGGGAAGGAGGCTATGCCACTTGCAACTTCTGCCTTGAAGACTGGGAAGGGAGGGTGGGGGTGAGGGTGGGAGAACTCAGGGTTCCTGGCGAGGAACAAAAGGCAGGAAGGAGAGTTCTCCAAAACGCAAAGGAAAGCGGAGGGGGAAAAATGGGGCAGAAAGTGGAGCTAGAAAGAGAGGTGAGAAGAAAGTCAGACAGACTTCTTCCTTCTGCAAATCGGTCTAAGTTTCAGGAGGTGGGGTTGGGGGAGGAAGGGGTTCACCCTGGGGCTGGGCCAGGGCTGGGTGGGGAGGTGGCCTTCGAGAGGGTGAGTCGGGAAAGAAGGGAAGTAGGCAAAGGTGAGATGTGGGGGTCCCGGTCTCCGCCTTACTGGCTGCCAGTTCCCTCTGCGTTTCCTCGTCCGCGTGCGTGACACGAGATAGCGCAGCGCTGGCATGGGGCCTGGCATCTGGCGGCCGCGAGATAACCCGAGCCCGCGCGATGGGAAACGTGCTGTTGGCACCCTGCCACCCCTCTATAGTGACTCCAGTCTGTCAAACAAGGTTCGTGATGCTCAGTTTACTAGGGAAGAGCCGCGGCTTTGAGTTCTCGCCCAGCCCGAAGCAGCAGAGACTGGCCAGGAGCCCGGCAGTCAGACCGCGGAGCGCACCCTGCGGGCGGGGGCTCGGTCCACGCAGGAGGGTCAGGGGACGCGGGGCTCACCCTTGAAGGAGTCGGGGAGCCGCTGGGCTTCGGAGTCCGCTGTGTGCCGCTTCTCGGCCATGCTGCCCGAGACGCAGTGGCACTTCTCCGTCCTCGTCGCCAAACCCGGAGCCGCCGGGAGTACCCCGAGGAGCCAGGGCTACAAGACCCAGATTGCCGCCCCGCCTCCAATCGAGGTCCCGCCCCCGCGAGACTTGGCCAATCAAAACCCAGGATCGAGGAGGACACACCTCCGACTCCCCGCCCTCCGGTCCCTCTACAGCGCTGCAGCTTCGCAGTCACTTCCCGCTAGGTCTGTGGGCTGAGGGGCGTGGCCTGAGGGGCGAGAGCCCCCAAGGCTGTGGGTACAAGGCCGGGCCCCTGCACCGGAAGGGAGGCCGGAAGCCACGGACGTGGAGCGGAGGGTGAGGATAGTGGGGAGGTGGCCGCAGAGGATGACCCGAGGAAAAAGTGCGAGTGAGGAAAAGTCGCCCTGCTGGGCAGAGGTACCGGACCAAGGCGCCTCCTATGGGCTGAGGAGTTAGAGGGAAGAAAATGACGCCCTGTCATGAGGGCGTGAGATCCGAGTGAGGGGAGAAGACTGAGGGGCACCGAAGTGGCGGAAGTGAGGGCCAGCAGATCAGCCCCCAACCGAAGTGAACGAACTCGAGTGAGGAGTGTTAAGAAAATCAAAATGTATACATTTGGAAAAGGAGAGGCGGCCGGGCGCGGTGGCTCATGCCTGTAATCCCAGCACTTTGGAAGGCCGAGGCGGGTAGATCACCTGAGGTCAGGAGTTCGAGACCAGCCTGGCCAACATGGCGAAACCCCGTCTCTTCTAAAAATACGAAAATTAGCTGGGCGTGTGACGCGCGCCTGTAATCCCAGCTACTCGGGAGGCTGAGGCAGTTGAATCACTTGAACCCGGGAGGCGGAGGTTGCAGTGAGCCGAGATGTCGCCACTGTACTCCAGCCTGGGCGACAGAGAGAGACTCCGTCTCAAAAAAACAAAGCAAAACAAAAAACAGGAGAGACTTTATTTCTTGTAAGGACTTACAGCCTACAAGGTGGCCATTCATCAGGCTGGGGAATGGCCAGGACCAGAGACAGGCATTTCGTCGGAGGAGGGGTTGGAGTAGCAGCTTTATGTTGAACAGCTTGGGGAAATATGCATATTCAGCAGGTGACAGGAGGGGCTATGAATATTCATGAGGGTGGTCCTGACACATGCCTATTGAGCAAACATGCATGTAACATACAACCCATGTTCACTTTGGAGTGAAGAGTTACCATTTAAATGTTAAATGCCTGGGCTGCATGATGACCTCCCCATCTCTACAAAAAGTGAAAAAATAAATAGCCAGATGGGGTGGTGTGCGCTTGGGGTGCCAACTAGTCAGGACGCTGGGGCAGGAGGATCACTTGAGCCCAAGAGATGGAGGCTGCAGTGATGTATGATCAGATCACTGCACTCCAGCCTGAGAGACTGTAAAAAATAATAATAATACATGTATTACAGTTAGACCCCATGCATCAAAAGGTCTTTTCAGGACAGGAAGGTGTGCAAGTATGCAGTCTGTGTAAACTAGCCAGAGCCAGTCCATGGTTGGTGGTCTTCCTATTAGGAGAAAGTTACTGAAATAAACCTTTTGTCCCATTAAAGCTGTAGTGATGGCTGGTGGAATAGGGGTTCCATTAGTCCACATCTGGTGGAGCTGCAAATTGTTTTAATATTGCTTATCTCGAGGCCAGTGCTTGTCAAGCTGCTAGAGTAAGAGAAAAACCTTGTGGCAGTTAGAACACAGTTTATTCTCTAAGTGAAGGGATGTGTGCCTTAACCTTTACCTGGCATGACCTTAGGTATAATTTGTATATAATTTGGTATCTTATTGTCACAAAGAGTCTGTTCTGTCAGTCTTATGATCTGTGTTTTCACGTTAATGCTGGTCAGCTGTTGTGTCTAAACTCTAATAGGATGAAGGTATAATAAGGTGTGTCTGACCTTCTGTCCTGTCATTTTCTGGGAACTCAGTTTTAAAGTTTTCTGGAGTCCCCTTGGCCGCAAGGGAGTCCATTCAGTTGGTGGGGTCATTTATTCAAACAAAATCTTCTTGGAGCATCTTCCATGTGGCAGGGGGTATGCTAAGGGCCTCGTGGAGTTTACCTTATACTCTAGTGGGGAGATGGGCAACAAACAAGTAATTGAATCATTACACATGGTGAAGGGAGCTGTGAAAGGAGTGGAATATTCGGAGAACAGCAAAGGTTAGGACAGGGGAACACCTCTGTAAGGAAGGGGCTTTGAGATGTCGCCTGAGAAATGAGAAGGAGCCAGCCTGGGGAAGGGGAATAAGCGGTGCAGGAGGTGGGAAAGGGTATCCCAGGTAGAGGGAAAAGCATGTGCAAGGGCATTCCCAACCTCAAGCGTTCTCTCTGGTTGTGGCTGAAGACCTCATATTTGGGAAGTGTGCTGTGTGTTTGCATTAGACTCGTTCTATTGCACAATGTTCAAAGTATGTTAATGTACACAAGGTGCATTTATAAAAGCATTCGATTTTGAAGTAAGTACAGATTCACAGGAAGTTGCAACAACAGTACAGAGAGGTCACATGTCCCCTCTACCCAGTTTCCCCCAATAGTTACATCTTATTTAACTAGAGTATCAAAACCAGGAAATTGACAGTGGCACAAAATGTATTTATAGTTCTGTGCCATTTTAACATGTGTAGATTGATATAACCACAGTAATTGATACAGAACTATTCCATTACCACAAAGATCTCCCTCAGGAGGAGCACTTTTTTCTTCTTTTTTAATGTGCTCAATATTTGGCGGTGTACTACCCAACACCTTGTGGTGCTTAGGTCATATGAAATGGTAGACTTTCTCTCTGATTTTATAGCTTTGGAGCTTTGTAACTATCCAGGTGGAAACTGGAGCAGACACAACAGGTGTTAAGAGAAGCATTAAGATGATCTTTGCTTCCAGGAACAGGCTCCAGTGTGTGATCAAAACCTGACTCAGAGCTCGCAGTTGACTTCTAGTCAAATACTGGCCAAGAACTGTTTGTATTTCTGGGATGGAGTGCATCTTGTGCAGTCACTTTGTTAGCCTTCTGCAAAAGATAAGGAGGGGAGTACAGTAATTTAATGATCCCTTCTCTCTAAATCATCCTTGAGAAAGTCCATAGCCTCATTTTTTCCATTCTGTAATGAATAAACCCTGGAGACATGAACTTCCCATTTATCCTTTCATTCCCAGGAAAGAGGAGCAAATGCACAAGAAGCTAATTAAACCCTTCAGTAGAGGAGGCCTTGATTACAAATTGCATATTGTGAAAAAGAATTTAGGTTTCAGTTTTGTTGGAAAGGAAAATGGTATTTCAAAATGAATTTAATGTCTGTACCCCTATCAGTTACCTAACCCCACGTCTCAAGACAATCTCAACAGCGTAGTGTCCCTTCTGGAGAATTAGAAGTGTCTCCCTTTGAGGCAAAGACTTTGGCAAACAGTTTTTGGCTCTGGTTTGAGATTGCATCAGTTCTAAAACTAATTCCTGGCCCTAAACTAAGAACAAGCTTTGACTTGATTTTTAAACTGCTTTTAGAATACAGTTTCCAATTTTTTATGTAAATATGCTTACTTTCACTTGCCCATGAAACTGGTGTATTCTGGCTTTCTCGTGCATATTATGTTATAAATGTATCGATTAAAGGTACTTTTAAAATCAATTTCTTACTGTTAAGATTAGACAAAAATAAATATTAGCACATCCCTTTCTCCTTTTGGAGGATTTTTAATCTTAAATTTTCTCCCAGAAATGATTAGAAGTTAGAATGATTTTTTTTTTTAAAAGAACATTATGGCCAGGCGCAGTGGCTCGCACCTGTAATCCCAGAACTTTGGGAGGCCGAGGTAGGCAGATCACTTGAGGTCAGGAGTTTGAGACCAGCCTGGGCAACATGGCAAAACCCTGTCTCTACTGAAAATACAAAAAATTAGCCGGGCATGGTGGTGCACGCTTGTAATCCCAGCTACTTGGGAGGCTGAGGCAGGAGAATCGCTTGAACCCGGAAGTCGAGGTTGCAGTAAGTGGAGATCATGCCACTGCACTCCATCTTAGGCAACATAGTGAGACTCCATCTCAAAAAATAAAATAAAATAAATAAATAACATTATGCTTTTAAAATGGAGACATATAAAATTGTGAGTACTTTGAAGAGAGAATTACTTATCACCTCTAACAAAACTGCTATTACAATTTTAGTTAATTTTTCCTCTAGTTGTTATTTAAAGGATATATAGTTTGAAAATCAGAGTAGATGTTCCATATTTCCTTTATGTTTTATTTTGCTGTTATTTGCCTAGTATATTCAGGGTACCAAATTAAGTACTGATTGATGGTAATAGTGATAACATTAAGACGTGGAGATCAGGTTAAAGACAGATATGCACTATGAATCCATAATCGAATAAGTCAGAAGGAAATTTAATTAACCTTTTTCCTGTGTCCATAGCAGTGCTTTAATAAGAACAACAGAAAAGTCTTTTTTTTTCCTTTAAATTGCTAATCCAGGATGTTCTCGATGTTTTTATGGAAGTCAGCTAACTAAATACCTTGAGAGAATAGCAATACCATCAAATTATATCTGTCTGTGACATTTTCTCTAGGATGGGACTAACAAATTTGATCTTTTTTAAAAATATGTATTAACTCACAATTATTGCATTACAACAAGGTTTTTGTCTTCTTATCTCATCTCTTTTTCAGGAAATTACTCCAGGATTTGAATCATCACAAGAGATTAACCAGAGGATTTTATACACTTGGGCTGTGGCAGCAGACTAATTACACCACAGCACTAGGTAAGATAATGGGAGTCCGGATCCTCAGGACTTATGAAAGTAAAAAGCATTTCTATAATATTAGTGCTATTTATTGGAGTTATCTATGAAAAGAATCTTATTAATCTGCTTTTTTTATTAGTTCACTTAGCAAGTATTTATTGCATACCAACTATGTGCCAGGCATTGTTCTAGGTGTTTGGGCCACGTCAGTGACCAAAAAAGACCAAAATTCCTGTCCTCATGGATCTTACATTCTAGTATTCCTTTCCACTTGCATTAGCTTCCTAGGGTTTCCATAACAAAATACAACAGACTGGGTAGCTTAAACAACTGGAATTAATTTTTTTTTTTTTATAGTTCTAGAGGCTAGAAGTCCAAGATCAAGATGTTAGCATGGTTGGTTTCTCCTAAGGACCATGAAGGAAGGATCTGTTCCAGGCCTCTGTCTTTGACTTGTAGATAAATGTCTTCTTCCTGTGTCTTCACATTGTTTTTCGTTTGTGTGTCTGTGTCCAAATTTCCTCTTCTTAGCAGGACACCAGTCATATTCAATTAGGGTCCATCCAATGACTTCATTTTAACTTAATTACCTCTTTAAAGATCCTGTATCCCAAGACAGTCACATGCTGAGATATATGGGGTTAGGACTTCAACATGTGAATTTTGGGGGAACACAGCCCATAATACCACATATGACTACTATGTATCCACGTCTTTGTATTGTCTGCTTTTTCCTATCCACATCCCTGAGATATCCAAAGCCATTTATGTTTACTTGCAAAATGTGTCCAGTGACTTGTAATTATGAGTGATTACTTTTCTAGGTATGACTTATTATTTTGAAAGTTTTACTTTTTAATTGACATATAATACAGGTATACATTTTTGGGGCACATGTGATAATTGAATACATTCATATAATTTGTAAAGGTCAAATCAGTATAATTGGGATGTCTATCACCTTGTTTTTTATTTATGTTAGAAATATTTGAATTATTCTCTTTTAGCTATTTTGAAATATACAAGACATAATTTATTTTTAAGCTATACTAGAAAGTTCTTTTTTTTTTTTTGAGACGGAGTTTTGCTCTGTCGCCCAGGCTGGAGCGCAGTGGTGCGATCTCGGCTCACTGCAAGCTCTGCCTCCTAGGTTCACGCCATTCTCCTGCCTCAGCCTCCCAAGTAGCTGGGACTACAGGTGCCCACCACCACGCCTGGCTAATTTTTTGTATTTTTAATAGAGATAGGGTTTCACCGTGTGAGCCAGGTTGGCCTCGATCTCCTGACCTAGTGATCCACCCATCTTGGTCTCCCAAAGTGCTGGGATTACAGGTGTGAGCCACCACACCTGGCCCTTGAAAGTTCTTGGTTAAGAAGGATTATTCTACTTGGAATGATGCTCCATCTAGTGTTCACCATATTCGACTACTTTTGTTAAAGTTTTAAAAATGAATAAAGGGGAAACTATATTGAAGAAGGGGTCCTCTATTTAACAGTTAGGTTGTTACTCACAGATTACTATGGATTCATAGAAGAAAAAAAAAAAAGATTGTTTCAAATACTGTATGTGGGAGGAAAGAGCGGTCTATATAAGACATTACTTTTAATAACTCAAGAAATATCATTACCATCATTTACTGTCACCACCAGCTATGATGTACTTTTATCCCATGAGGAAACTGAGACTGAGTTTAGTCATTTACCCAGAATTTCACAGATCTTGGTCAGGTACAAGTCAGTGATGGAGATATTGTTTGCCCTACATACACTGTGTAATTCCTGAATTTGAACTCTTAATCATTCAGAATAAATAAAAAGAGACAAAAAGACACAAACTTGTCCTGATGCACTTTTTAGATATGAAGCTGCTCAAAGAGCTTAACAGCGGGAGTGGAATGAACATACTGGACTCATCAAAATGTCATATAATAGATAATCTAAATAGGCTTATATATATTAAATAATTGAATTAATAATAATGATAATTTCTAGAACAGAAACCACCAAGCCCAGATGGCCTCATTGGCAAATCCTATCAAATATTTAAGAAAAATATTATACCAATGCTCTATAATCTTTCAGAAGATAGAAGCAGAGGAAACACTTCCTAACTCATTTTATGAGGCCATAATTACTCTAATACCTAATACCAAAATCAGACAGAGACATTAGAAAAAAAGAAGACTACAGACAAATATGTCTCATGAACATAGATGCAAAAGTCCTCAACAAAATATTAGCAAATCGAATCCAACGATGTATAAAGATAATTATGCATTATGATCAAGTGCACTTTATTCTAATAATGCAAATCTGGTTCACCATTTGAAAATTAATGTAATCTGTCATAGCAACAGGCTAAAGAAGAAAAATCACATGATCATATCAATAGATGCAGAAAAAGCATCTGACAAAAACCAGCTCTCATTCGTGATCAGAACTCTCCGCAAACTAGTAATAGAGGGGAACTTACTCAACTTGATAAAGAACATATGCAAAAATCTTTCAGCTAACATTGTACTTAATGGTAAGAAATTGAAGCTTTCCCACTAAGATCAGGAGCAAGGCAAGGACGTCTTCTTTGACCAACCCTTTTCAACATCATATTTATTGGAAGTCCTAGCTAATGCAATAAGACAAGAAAAAGAAGTAAAAAGTATACAGATTGGGAAGAAGAAAATAGAACTGCCTTTGTTTGCAGATGACATGATTGTCTACGTAGAAAATCTGAAAGAATTGACCAAAAAACAAAAAAGAAAAACCCTCCTAGAGCTAATAAGCAATTATAACAAGGTGGCAAAAATAGGTTGATATACAAAAGTTAACTGCTTTCCTGTATGCCAGCAACAAACAAATGGGATTTGAAATTAAAAACGAAATTCCATTTACAATGGTACCCCCAAGTTAAATACTTAGGCATAAAACTAACAAAAATATTTAAGACCTTTATGAGGGAAGTTATAAAACTCTGATGAAGAAATAAAAAGCTAAATAAAAGGAGAGAGATTCCATGTTTATGGATAGGAAGACTCAATATTATCAAGATATCACTTCTTCCCAACTTGACGTGTAGCTCCAAGGCAGACCCAATCAAAATCCCAGAAAATAGTTTCCTGGATATCAACAGATTTTTAAGTTTATAAGGACAGGGAAAAGACCCAATATAGCAAACATAATATTGAAGAAGCACACAGTTGGAGGACTGTCACTACCCGACTTCAAGACTTACTATAAAGCTACAGTAATAAGGACAGCAGGTATTTGTAAAAGAATAGAAAAATAGATCAATGGAACAGAATAGAGAGCACAGGTATAGACCCATCCAACTGATTTTTTATAAAGGAGCAAAGGGAATACAATGGAGAAGAGGTAAGTTTTCAACAAATGATGCTGAACAAGGGGATGTTCACATGCAAAAAGATGAATCTAGACACAGATCTTAAGCTCTTCACAAAATCAGCTCAAAATGGATTTTAGACTGAAATGTAAAATGCTAAACTATGAAACTCCTAGAAGAAAATCTAGATGACCTTGGGTTTGAGGTGAATATTTTAGATCTAACACCAAAGGCATACTCCATGAAATAAATAATTGATTAGCTATGGGGAAAAGAAAGAGAGATCAGACTGTTACTGTGTCTATACAGAAAGAAGTAGACATAAGAGACTCCATTTTGTTCTGTATTTGAGATGCTGTTAATCTGTGACCCTACCCCCAACTTGTCCTTGCAAGAGACATGTGCTATGGTGACTCAAGGTTTAACGGATTTTGGGCTGTGCAGGGTGTGCTTTGTTAAACAAGTGCCTGAAGGCAGTATGCTTGTGAAAAGTCATCACCATTCTCTTAATCTCAAGTACCCAGGGACACATACACTGCCAAAGGTCGCAGGGACCTCCGCCTAGGAAAGCTAGGTATTGTCCAAGGTTTCTCCCCATGTGATAGTCTGAAATATGACCTCGTGGGAAGGGAAAGACCTGATCGTCCCCCAGCCTGACACCCGTGAAGGGTCTGAACTGAGGAGGACTAGTGTAAGAGGAAAGAAGTCCTCTTGGTAGTTGAGATAGAAAAAAGCGTCTGTCTCCTGCCCGTCCCTGGGCAATGGAACATCTCGATGTAAAACTGAATTGTGTGTTCTGTTTACTGAGAAAGGAGAAAACCGCCTTAGGGCTGAAGGTGGGACGTGCTAGCGGCAATGCTGCTCTTTATGCACTAAAAAGGTTTATGGAGATGTTTGCATATGCATATCAAGGCATAGCACTTTTCCTTAAACTTATTCATGTCACAGAGATCTTTATTCATATGTCTTACTGCTGGCCTTCTCCCTATGATGATCCTATTATCCTGCCACTTCTCTTTTTCTAAGATGGTAAAGATAATGATCAATAAATAATGAGGGAACTCAGAGACTGGTGCCTGCGTAGGTCCTCTGTATGCTGAGCACTGGTCCCCTGGGCCCACTTTTTCTTTCTCTATGCTTTGTCTCTGTGTCTCATGTCTTTTCTCAAGTCTCTGGTTCCACCTAACGAGAAACGCCCACAGGTGTGGAGGGGTAGGCCACCCCTTCAATAAGCTGTACTTCATTGAATTAAAAACGTTTGCTCTGTGAAAGCACATTCAAGAGAATGAAATGACAAACCACAGACTGGGAGAAAATATTTGCAAAATAGATTTGATAAAGGACTGGTGTCCAAAGTACTCTAAAAACTCACCAAAGAAGACATACAGGTAGCAAACAAGCATATGAAAAAATTGTCAACATTGTGTACCATCAGCAAATGGCAAATTAAAATGAGATACCACTATGTACATATTAGAATGGCTCAAATGCAAAACATTAAAAACACCAAATGCTGGTGCAGCAAGAACTCTCATTCATTGCTGGTGGGAATGCATAATGGTAGAGCCGTTACACAGTGCCAATCATAATCTGAAAGACAAAAATCCCAAATGCCATAATCTCAAATGCCTATGAAGTATTTGGTTGTGTTTTTATGTTTCTCAATCAAACCTCCTTTACAAATGTAAGTAAATGTCTTTAAAAAATTATTTTTTAATTATCTTTCCAGAATTATGTTGTGATTTTGGTCTATCAGGATTGGGATTTTTGGGATTTTAGACTTTAGGATTTTGGTCTTTTGGGATTCAATATTTGATATTACAGCATTTGGAATTGTATCTTTCAGGAGTATGGACCAAACCCCAGCCACTATAGAAAACTGATAATTTCTTTAAAAACTAAACACCCAGCCACTGTTGAAAACCGTTTGTCAATTTCTTAAAAAACTAAACATACTTTTGCCATACAATCCAGTAATCATGTGCCTTGGTATTTACTCAGATAAGTTGAAAAGTTATGTCCACATAAAACCTGCATACAGATGTTTATAGCAGCTTTATTCATGGTTGTCAAAAATTGGAAGCAACCAAATTGTCTCTTGGTAGGTGAATGGATAAGTAAACTGTAGTACCTCCAGACAATGGAATATTTTTCAGTGCTAAAAAAGAAATAAACTATCGGCCGGGTGTGGTGTGGTGGTTTACACCTATAATCCCAGCAGTTTGGGAGGCCGAGGTGGGTGGATCACTTGTGCCCAAGAGTTCGACACCACCCTGGCCAACATGGCGAAAGCCCGTCTCTACAAAAAATAGAAAAATTAGCCAAACGTGGTGGCACATGCTTATAGTCCCAGCTGCTTGGGGGACTGAGACAGGAGGATTGCTTGAACCCGGAAAGGAGAGGCTGCAGTGAGCCATGTTTGTGCCACTGCGTTCCAGCCTTGGCAACAGAGTGAGACCCTGTTTCTAAAAAAAAAAAAAAAAAAAAAAAAAGAGAGAGAGAGAAAAAGAAAAAGAAGCCATCAAGCTATGAAAAAACATAGAGAAACCTTAAATGCACATTGCTAAGTGAAATGAGCCAATCTGAAATAGCTATATGACTTCAACCATATGACATTCTGGAAAAGACAAAACTATGGAGACAGTAGAAAGGTCAATGGTTGTGAGAGATTAGAGGGAGGGAGGAAAAAATGTGAAGAATGTAGGGAATTTTTAGGGCAGTGAAACTATTCTATATGGTACTATAGTGGTGAATGAATGTCCTTATATGTTTGTCAAAACCCATAGAATGTATGATACCAAAAGTGAACTCTAAAGTGAACTATGGACTTTGGATGATAATAAAATGTCAATATAGGTTATCTGATTGTAACAAAGGTAAGAGGTGTTAATAGTGGGGGGGCTGTGTGTGTGGGTGTGTGTGTGTGAGGGAGCAAAGGTCATATAGAAATTCTCTGTACTTTCTGCTCTGTTTCACTGTGAACTTAAAACTGCTCTAAAAAATAAAGTTGATTTTTTAAAAAAGCATGCTATCAATAAGCCACCCAGACTTCAATCTGTTTCACTCTTGAATGAATTCACATCAGGCATCCTTTTTACATAACTTTAAATTGATTTTTTAAAACTAGATTTAGAATATAACACTGATGATCCTGCCAGACAAAAAAGCTTCTTGTAAACATACATGCCATTAGGAAGCAAAAGAAAGGAGGAAGTTAAATAAATAAAAGATACATAATAAATAGCTTCATATTTAATGAGTTGATCCCAGAATGTCATTTGGGACTAGCTGACCATAAAATATCCTCCTACTACCCTTGAAATATTTTTTCTTGGGTCTTCAGACATGATAGCTGTGGAGCTACTGGGTCCAGTTACTGTTTCACTGGGTGTTTTACGAGTGCTATTTGTTTGTACACTGTACTTTATTTATTTATTTATTTATTATTTATTTATTTATTTTTTTTGAGTTTCGCTCTTGTTGCCAAGGCTAGAGTGCAAGGGCATGATCTCGGCTCACTGCAACCTCCGCCTCCTGGGTTCAAGCGATTCTCCTGCCTCAGCCTCCTGAGTAGCTGGGATTACAGGCGTGCACCACCACGACCAGCTAATTTTGTATTTTTTAATAGAGATAGGGTTTCTCCATGTTGGTTAGGCTGGTCTCGAACTCCCGACCTCAGGTGATCCACCCACTGTGGCCTCCCAAAGTGCTAGGATTACAAGCGTGAGCCACCACGCCCAGCCAACTTTATTTTAAAAACCTATTTTGGCTAGGCGCGGTGGCTCATGCCTGTAATCCCAGCATTGTGGGAGGCCGATGTGGGTGGATCACTTGAGGCGAGGAGTTGGAGACCAGCCTGGCCAACATGGTGAAACCTCATGTCTACTAAATATACGAAAAATTAGCCAGGCATGGTGGTATGTGCCTGTAATCCCAGCTACTCGGAAGGCTGAGGCAGGAGAATCACTTGAACCCGGGAGGCAGAGGTTGCAGGGAGTTGAGAGCATGCCACTGCACTCCAGCCTGGGCGACAGAATGAGACTCCAATTAAAAAAAAAAAACTAAAACAAACAAACAAAGAAGCCTGTTTTGAGAAGTCAACAATGGTCAGTTCAATATTGGCCATTAAGTAATGCAAGCATTGTAATGTAAGGTTTGATTATTGTATTTGTGTTACCTATCATTTTACAGTACTAAATTCCCACAGACCGTGACAAGTTACCTTTAAAGTTACATTCATGTTTTACCTTTCTTTATACTGACTATTCTCCATTTACAGAGAAGAGGTAAATGAGTGAAATATTAGCTACTATAAAATAATAGCTACCATGTCTATAAAATAATGGACTACCTGGTCTACAAGAGACCAGTAATCATATTAATAGCTTTATATAATTATCTCCTGTAATCTTTGCAAAAAGTCTGCATGATAGTTCTCAGCCCTCTTCTAAACTGAGGGAACTGAGGTTCAAAGAGATCAACTAATTTGGTCCAAGTCACACAGGAAGGCAATATAGAGTAACGGTTAAGTGCACAGTCTTTGCAGCTTAATTGCCTGTATTAGTATTCTTGTTCTACCATTTCCTAAATCTGTGACCTTGGGCAAGTTATCTAACTTCTTTAATGTCATTTTTCTCATCTGTAAAATGAAAGACTAAGTGAAATAATTCATGTAAAGTGCTCAGCACAGTGGCTGGTACAGGGGGAGTTCTTCATAAATGTTAGTGGTTATTAAAAGTAATTGCATATTACACGGTCATTGTATATTCTTTTTATTATCACGAATAGGTGGCAACATGGATTTAAACTTAAGTCTCCCTGACCCTGAAGTTCCCTTCTTTTCCTTTATTCAACTCTGTCTGTGTAAATTTTTAGTCATTGACGAAGAGAGGACTGATTCTCGTAAGTGGGTTTGCCTCTGTGAAAAAACAGATTTGCCTGTTTATCAGTCAGGATAGGTTAGGTTTTGCTGCATTAATGAACAACTTTTATATATCTTTAGTTTATCACAAAAAAGTTTATTTCTCATTTCCATTTTATGTCCTATGTGACTTGACTGGGAGACTTTTTTCATTATAGTCACCTAGGAATCTATGCTGATGGATGCTCCATTTGCCATATGTTTTATCATGACCAAGGCAGAAAAAAAAGGGATATGGTGACTTCTGCACTGGTTCTTAAATATTTCTTCTTAGAAGTGATATGTGCCACTGCTACTTATAATTTCATTGGTCAAAGTCAGTAGCATGACCGAGTCTAACTTCAAGGGCTTTAGGAAAGAGAGGAGAATTAGACACAAGTGAGCAGCATTAATTACCACAGCGGCCGGGTGCGGTGGCTCACACCTGTAATCCCAGCACTTTGGGAGGCCAAGGTGGGCAGATCATGAGGTCAGGAGATCAAGACCATCCTGGCTAACATGGCAAAACCCTGTCTCTACTAAACATACAAAAAAAATTAGCCAGGTTTGGTGGTGGGTGCCTGTAGTTCCAGCTACTTGGGAGGCTGAAGCAGGAGAATGGCGTGAACCCGGGAGGCAGAGCTTGCAGTGAGCCAAGATTGTGCCACTGCACTGCACTCCAGCCTGAGTGACAGAGTGAGACTCTGTCTCAAACAAACAAAAAACTACCACAGCAAATTGAACTTTTTGAGTTTCTTAATTTGATATTTCTCTTTTTGATTTCTAAATTTCTTGTGTGTATAGATTCATCTGGTAAAAACCTAAAGATAACTTCATAGAAATGGTTCTCTTTCAGAGAGGTCCATCGGAGTTATCTGGATACATTTTCCAAAATGATGTGCCCAGGCCCCACCCAAGACTTAATGAATTGAAATATCTGAGAGTCAGGCTCTGGGCATGTACATTTTGAAAAAGCTCCTCGGATGGTGCTGACTTGCACTCTGTTGTGTTTATGCAGTAGTAAACTGATATGTGTTTTCAAGGATCTTGCTGAAGACAGGTGGGAGGAAACCGAGCTGAAAGGATCAGAAAGAGGAAGGGACAAGGCAGAAATTACGACTCAAATGTGGCAGGGTTCTCAGCTCAGACTTAAGCTGTACTTACCTTAGAAGTTCGCATGGGGAGATATATCTGGGCATGCCTAGATGACTGGTGGGTCAGTCATCAGGGTTCCCTTTTTATAAGGGAACATGGATCCTTCTGGGAGAAACTTCATCTTAAATTCAGAGACTTTTTTCCCCAACATTTAATTGAAAAATTTTTAATCATACAGAAGGTTGAAAGAATTTGCCCACCATTTAGATTCAATAGGTGCTATCATTTAGCTATATTTGCTTTATTTGCTAATTTTTATAGCCACTGATGATCATTACCTGAATCAATTATTTCATTGAGGAGTGGGCATTGGCAAATGGTGATTTTTCTGATGTATCATTTCTTCTACATTTATTATCTACATTCATCTATTAAAAGAGAACTTCCCTTTATCAATTGGAGATGAAGTATATTTTCCAAAAAAGACATCATAAATGCTTCATTATTTTAATTTGGAAAGAGTTTTCAGGAACCTATGTTTGGTTTAAGGACAGTTGACCTACATTGTAGTGAACAGATGAGCTGAGCATAGCAGAGGCTTGTGCATATTTTTCTACAGCCCCACCCTCAGAATGCTAGAGCAAGATAGCCGCAGTGAAAAATAGTGTAGAAATTACAGTGGCTTATCACTGAGGACAGAAAGACTTGGCAGCATGGTGGCTCACTGCAACCTCCACCTCCTGGGTTCAAGCAATTCTCTGCCTCAGCCTCCCGAGTAGCCGGGATTACAGGTGCCTGCCATCACGCCTGGCTAATTTTTGTATTTTTAGTAGAGATGGAGTTTCACCATCTTGACTAGGCTGGTCTTGAACTCCTGACCTCGTGATCCACCTGCCTTGGCCTCCCAAAGTGCTGGGATTACAAGCGTGAGCCACTGCACCCGGCCCAAAAAGATCCTGTCTAGATAAAGGAAACACATAGGTGAAAGTGATGGATAGAGTTTGAAAAGAAGAGAAAAGATGGCAGGTGGCTCAGATTGAAAGAGAAATTCCAAATATACTAGTTAACTAGTTGAGGGAACCAGAGAATCTCTGGATATTTAATGACAGGCTTAAATAAGCTGATCTTTTTTGGAAGTCAGCATTGCATGAATGGTTGAAGGGCAAAAAACATGATATATCTTTTTATTTGTTCAAGTCTTCGTTTGTGCTTCCTAGTGCCATGTGATGTTTTTTATGGTAAACACTGAGATTTAACAAAATATAAATTAAATGTTTATTCTTGATAAAATTAATGGCTCCTGAAAAAGGTAAAATGATCTAGAAATAAGAATTCTTTTTTTTTTTTTTTTTGAGACTTCGAGACGGAGCCTCGCTTTGTGGCCCAGGCTGGAGTGCAGTGGCACGATCTCGGCTCACTGCAAGCTCTGCCTCCCGGGTTCACGCCATTCTCCTGCCTCAGCCTCCAAGTAGCTGGGACTACAGGCGCGCACCACTATGCCCAGCTAATTTTTTGTATTTTTAGTAGAGACGGGGTTTCACCGTATTAGCCAGGATGGTCTCGATCTCCTGACCTCGTGATCCGCCCGCCTGGGCCTCCCAAAGTGCTGGGATTACAGGTGTGAGCCACCGCACCCGGCAGAATTCTTTTAATCTATACTGAATGTAGGGATTGTGGTTACTAAAAATTAGTCAAACCATATTTGGGAATTAAAGAAATAATGATTGCCAGCTGGGTGTGGTGGCTCACACCTGTAATCTCAACACTTTGGGAGGCCAAGGGAGGTGGATCACTTGAAGCTAGGAGTTTGAGACCTGCCTGGCCAACCTGGTGAAACCCCATCTCTACTAAAAATATATATATATAAATTTGCTGGGTGTGGTGGCGCACACCTGCAATCCCCACTACTTGGGAGGCTGAGGCATGAGAATCACTTGAATGTGGGAGGCTGAGGTTACTGTGAGCATAGATTGCACCACCACACTCCAGCCTGGGTGACAGAGCGAGACTCTGTCTGTCTCAAAAAAAAGAATGATTGCTTTTTCCCTTTCACTTACAGTTTTTTTTGGAAAGATAAAACGAAGTGACTTTCTTGTTATCTCATGTTTCTTGTAAACAGTGATTTCTTGGTAGAGAAATGAAAATTGTTTCTTAATTGGAAGAAAAGAACTTGACAGCTATTGCTATGGTTCTATTTTTATTATTTATTGGCTAAATGTACATAGACTGAAAGGAAAATTAAAAGACAAACTAGACACTAAATCTGGAAAACAGTATATGTTATAATCTGCATTTCATACAATTAAGGGATAATTTTATACATATTTCCTCAAACAGTAATATAATTAAATTATGCTTAGTATTCAACAAAATGATTAGAATTCAGTTATAGTGGTACTTAGCTTTTAAAAAAATATAAAAGTTACCATGTTTTTACAGAGTGGAAATACAGTAATTAATAAAAGCGTTCAGTTGTGTAGGCTATTTTCTTTCCCCCTAGTGAAGTTAATCAGTTAGTTTTGTGCTCCATATGCAGTCATTGGATCATTTTAAAATGATCATTGATCATTCCTAAATGTGTCAGTGAAAAGCACCAAACTTTGTAAAATATTTGAAGAGATTTATTCTGAAACAAATATGGGTAACCATGGCCTGAGGCACAGTCTCAAGAGGTCCTAAGAACATGTGCCCAAGGTGGTTAAGTTACAGCTTGATTTTATAGATTTTATGGAGACATACAACATCAATTATTACATGTGAGATATACATTGATTTGGTTTGGAAAGGTGGGACAACTCAAGATGAGGAGGGGAAGGAGGGAACTTCCAGGTCATAAGATTTTCTGATTGACAATTGATCGAAAGAGTTATTATCTAAAGACCTAGAATCAATAGAAAGGAATGTCTAGGTTAAAATAAGGGGTTGTGAAGACCAAGGTTTTATTATGCAGATGAAGCTTCCAGGTAGCAGGCTTCCGAGCTCTTATCAGACCTGAAAAGGTGCTACACTCTTAGTTAATTTTCTCCTGGATCAGGAAAAAGACCTGAAAAGGAATGGGAATTCTCTATAGAATGCAGATTTTCCCCACAAGAGACAGCTTTGCAGGGCCATTTCAAAATATGTCAAATAAATACATTTTGGGGTAAAATCCTTCAATTTGTTTCAGGGTCCGCTATCCATTATGTGATGCTATACTAGAATCAGGCTGGAATTTGATGTTCTATTGCTACAAAAAATCTGTTTTGTTAGTCTTAAGATCTCTGTTTTAGTGTTAATGCTGGTCAGCTGTACCTGAATTCCAAAGCAAGGAGGGTATAATGAGGCATGTCTGACCCCCACTTCTCATCATGGCCTGAACTGGTTTTTCAGGTTAATTTTGGAATGGCCTAGGCTGAGGGAAGAGTCCATCAGCTAACTGGGGGTTTAGAATTTTATTTTGGTTTATAACTAATTATAATAAATGAATATAAAAATTTAAATAAAATATTTAAAGCTGGAATTTCTAATTTGTTTTGAAAATTTAATTAAATACTGGTAAACATCTTATAAAAATAAAACTAATTATGACTTTAGAATTAACACCCAAATGTCAGTATAAAACTGGGTTATACTCACTAAAAGAGACCCCCAAACTCACTATGCTAAAGAGAATAACTTACTTCCTACTTATTACATCTAGATATATACACACATAGATTCAAGAGTAAGTAATATGAGCTGGGCATGGTTGGCTCATGCCTCTAATCTCAGTACTTTGAGGGGCCAAGGAGGGGGAATCAT
This sequence comes from Chlorocebus sabaeus, assembly GCF_047675955.1. Taxonomy (NCBI): domain Eukaryota; kingdom Metazoa; phylum Chordata; class Mammalia; order Primates; family Cercopithecidae; genus Chlorocebus; species Chlorocebus sabaeus. Next base: position 91,497,538 of record NC_132915.1, read on the forward strand.
TTGAAGCCAGGAGTTCAATATCAATTCTGGTGTTAGCAGAAAGGGTTCCTGATCCAGAACCCAAGAGAAGGTTCTTGGATCTTGCACAAGAGAGAATTCAGGGCAAGTCCATAGAGTAAAGTGAAAGCAAGTTTTACAAAAGTAAAGGAATAAAAGAATGGTTACTTTCATAGGCAGAGCAACAGCCTGAGCTGCTGGTTGGCCATTTTTATGGTTAATTCTTGATTATATGCTAAACAAGGGGTGGATCATTCAGGAGATATCCAGGAAAGGGAGGCAATTCCTGGAACTGAGGGTTCTTCCCCCTGTATGTATGTATGTATGTATGTATGTATGTATGTATTTATATTTTTATTTTCGAGACAGAGTCTCTCTCTGTCACCCAGGCTGGAGTGCAGGGCCATGATCTTGGCTCACTGCAACCTCCACCTGCCAGGTTCAAGCGATTCTCCTGCCTCAGCCTCCCAAGTAGCTGGGAATATAGGCATGTGCCACTACGCCCAGCTAGTTTTTGTATTTTTAGTAGAGACAGGGTTTCACCATATTGGCTAGGCTAGTCTTGAATTCCTGACCTCGCGATCTGCCCACCTCAGCCTCCCAAAGTGCTGGGATTACAGATGTGAGCCACTGTGCCCAATCAGTCCCCTTTTGGACCATATAGGGTAACTTCCTGATGTTGCCATGGCTTTTGTAAACTGGTGGGAGGGTCTGTTAGCATGCTAATGCTAAGACACTCATTAATTAGTGTATAATGAGTATTGAGGATGACCAGAGGTCACTCTTGTTGCCATCTTGGTTTTGGCCAGCTTCTGTACCACAACCCACTTCACTGGCAAGGTCTTTATGACCTGTATCTTGTGCTGACCTCCTGTCTAATCCTGTGACTAAGAATGCCTTAATCTCCTGGGAATGCAGCCCAGTAGCTCCCAACCCCTATTCAAGATGGAGTCACTCTGCCTTAAACGCCTCTGACACTGGCAACATAGTGCGATGCAGACTTAAGAAAAAAAAGTATTAGCCAAACATGGTGGCTCACTTCTATAGTTCCAGCTAGTCAGGAGGCTGAGGCTGGAAGAGCTCTTCAGCCCAGGAATTTGAAGTTACAGTGAGATATGATCATTGCTGCTACATTCCAGCCTGGATGACAGAGCAAGACCCTGTCTCTACAAAAAATTTAAAAAAATTTTTTTAAAGTATAATACTAATTGTTTAATATTACAGACTGTTTCTTAGCTACCATGTATAACAGTGCTGAATAATATACCAATTAGTGATTATCACTGGATATTCCAAGTGAAACCTGAAGAGAAGCCAAAAAAAAGGGACATTTGACACTCTGAGACATTGGTAAGGTATCTATTTCATTCATGCTCTCAGAGAGGAAGGATTTGTCAAACTAATTTATTTGTGTTTTCTCTTTCCAAAGTGTTTCTACTTTTGTCCAAATTTTCTCTGTTGTCCAAAGCACAGTCTGTCTCTGACAGCAGAGGTACAACTCACACACCTAGATAGCATGCCAGGGTAGTCACCGTTTTTTGTTTTTTGTTTTTTTTTTTGAGATGGAGTCTCACTCTGTTGCCCAGGCTGGAGTGCAGTGGTGCAATCTTGGCTCACTGTAACCTCTGCCTCCCGGATTCGAGTGATTCTCACGCCTCAGTCTCCTGAGTAGCTGGGATTATAGGCGTGCACCACCACACCCGGCTAATTTTTGTATTTTTAGTAGAGGCAGGGTTTCACCATGTTGGTCAGGCTGGTCTCGAACTCCTGACCTCAAGAGATCCAACTGCCTTGGCCTCTCAAAGTGCTGGGATTATAGGCATGAACCACTGTGCCCAGACAGTCACCTTTTAGTTTGAGCAAGAGCTGTGGAGAAACATTTACTTGGAGCCTAAATGAAGTTAGTGTCACAAAAGGGAATATTTGAGGTTATAGATTGCACTGGGGCAGCTCTGAGTGCTGGATTGTGAGTGACATATACCAGTGTGTTTTCTCATAAGTTGACAGCCTTCTCTCAATGATACATAGAGCCCTGTAATGTGTGGGGCCTAGGCGCCCAGTTCTAAAGTTGGCATTGAGTCTTAGCATTAAGTATGCACATGTTCAGATCATGCTTCTATTTTCCAGTAGAGTAATCATTCCCACAGCTGTTTCTTTTACTTTTACTTTTTCTTTTTCGTTTTTTATGAGACAGGATCTTATTCTATCACCCAGGCTGGAGTGCAGTGGTGTGATCAAGGCTCACCGCACCCTCAACCTCCTGGACTCAGGTGACTCTTCTGCCTCAGCCTCCTGAATAGCTGGGACCACCAGTGCGTGCTACCATACCTGGCTAATTTCTTTTAAAATTATTTGTAGAGACAGGGTTTCATTATATTGCTCAGGCTGGTATCAAACTCCTGGGCTTAAGCAAGCCTCTCATCTCGGACTCCCAACGTGCTAGGATTACAGGTTTGAGCCACCGTGTCCAGCCACCCAGCTGTTTCTATCATTCTGTATTCCAGAGATCACCAGTTCTAGTCTTCTGCAGGGGTAGTTGCTCAATGTCATGAGTAAGAGAGGGGAACTACAGATCTACCTCCTTTTAAGTTTTGTATTAATTTTTTTTTAATTTTGAAATAATTTTAGGTTTATAAAAGTGTTGCAAAGATGGTACAGAGAGTTCCTGTGTACTCTTCATCAAGCTTCACTATTGTTAACATTTTTCATAATCATGGTGCATTTATTGAAACTAAGAAATTAACATGAGTACAATGCTATGAAGTAAACCATAGACTTTATTAGGCTCTCACCAGTATTTCCGCTAACGTCTTTTTTTCTGTTTCAAGATATCATGTTGTATTTGGTCATGACGACTCCTTAGTCTCCAATCTGTGCCAGTTTTTTTGGTCTTGTCTTTCATGACCTTGGCAATTTTTGAAGAATAATGGCCAGGTATTTTGTAGGATGCCCCTTAACTTAGATTTGTCTGATATTGGGATTTGTCATGATTAGACTGGGAATGTGGGTTTGGGGGAAGAATACCGCAGAGATGAACTGCCCTTTCCATTGCATCATATGAGGGGTGCATGATATCCACGTGACTATGAGTGCTGATGTTAACCTTGATCACTTGGTTAAGGTGGCGTCTGAAAGGTTTCTCTTGTTACTCTTTTTCCATACTTTATTCTTTAGAAGAAAGACACTAAGTACAGCCCACAATCAAGGAGTGGAGAATTCATTTTAAAACTGTATTCGACCAATACTTATTTAATACTCCCCCACCCCCACTTGCAAAAGTTCACTTGGTTCCTCACCCTTTAGAAGATTCTGTGGTATATACCAGCTTAGTTTTTGGCTTTTCCTACTGTATCCTAAGTCATTTTTCTGTTTTCCAGTCTCCAAAATTTTGTTGCTATTGTCTCTTTTCTTCTCTCTGTATTTGTAGGTTTGTGAGTTTTTGTTTTTTTTTTTCTTTAATCCCTTTACTGCAGCTTTAGTGGGGCTTCAGAGAGATTAAAATTGGATTTTTATGTTCAATCTGCCTTCTTTATTTGGAAGTTCTGGGAGAAACATTTGTGTGTGTGTGTGTGTGTGTGTGTGAGATAGAGTCTCACTCTGTTGCCCAGGCTTGGGTGCAGTGGCGTGATCTCGGCTCACCGAAACCTCCACCTCCCAGGTTCAAGCAATTCTCCTGTCTCAGCCTCCCAAGTAGCTGGGGCTACAGGTGCATGCCACCACACCCGGGTAATTTTTGTATTTTAGTAGAGATGGGGCTTCACCATATTGGTTAGGCTGGTCTCGAACTCTTGACCTCAGGTGATCCAACCCGCTTCAGCCTCCCAAAGTGCTGGGATTACAGGCATGAGCCACCGCGCCCGGCCAGAGAAACATTTTATCATCATCAAAATTGGCATTTAATCTGTGTTTAGATTTGCCATTTCTGCTTGTCATAGTTCTGCCATTGATATAATACATGAAATTACTGAATACTTTTTGGGCACCATTGTTACATTTTGTAAAGAATTGTGAACAATCAGAAATTCAGTTCACAGCTAGAGAAGAAAGTCTTCTAGTATTGGCTGGTGTGACTGGTACTAATTTTCAAAGGTAAATTAGGGTTACTGCTATAAAGCAGGGATTACAATGGGGTGCTTCTGTATACTCCAATGCCCAGTTACTAAGGTTACCAAAAAACAAAGCGGGATTGGACACCTCAGGGGTCAAAGTTTGAGTCAGTCCACCAGGCAAAGAACCTTAACTGGTATAAGCTAGCCAAAGGCAACCTAAACTTGAATGGGTAGATAAGGGGAGTTACAATATCCACTATGGCTTCTTGACCAGTTACATAAAGGAGGACTGTAGCTCTCTGTGTACCTGCTCTGTCTCCTTTCTCTTTCACCTTTTGTTTTCCTACACTTTTATAGAGTGTTTTGATATCAGATATGTTTACCATTTACTGACTGAGTTGCACTTTTTTGTTTTTTATGCATTTTTATAATTTTTATTACTTTTTCAATAAAGATAATGTATTTGTTACTACATCTATGTAATACATCTGTGTGGCTTATAAATATCATTCTGTACTGTACTCAGGACAGCAGATACTGTTCTATACTCTGCTTTCGTCGCTGCATAATATATACTAGTGCACAGGAAGAGTTCTTCTTTTTTTCAGCTCTGTAGATGTACTAATATTTATTTAACCAATGCCCTGTAGAAAATGTCTTGAGTTTGTTTCTCATTTTTGGCTTTACAAACATTGCTGCAGTGAATAACTTCATATGAACCTCATTGTGTAGGTTTGTAGCTGTATTTGCATAAACATTCTCAGAAGTAGTAGAGATGTAGAGTATCAATTTAGTATTATAATGTGTCTAGAGTACATTATAATAACATTATATAACAGGGATTATCTATCATCTGTTTTAATAGGGACAATCAGGAAAATAGCAATCATTTCTAGTACTTACAACAGGGAAAATTTAATGCAGGAAAGTGGTTACCAGGTGTTGGAGGAACTGAGTACCTAACAGAGAAAGGAGAGCAATTCAGATATTAGTAACAACAGAAAACCATTGCCTGTAGCCTGGAAAGACAAAAGTAAGAAGACAAGAATCACTGAATTCTGGAGCTGGAGGTCATTTACTGGAGGCTAGGGTCTCTATGGACCTGTGTGATGAGAACTGGAGCCGCTGAGGAGATGCAGTCACTGCCAGAGAAGTGACTGAGTTAGAAGAGGAAGGGGGAGAAATGCCCTAGTTTATTCCTATTCCTTTCCTCTTCATCCTCCAATCTTTCAGAAACCAGCTGATAGTGAGTCTGGGAATCACAATCAATGGGGTAACCCCTTGTGATACAAAGCAGAGCAGGAAAAGGCAAGGAATGCATTTGAGGACAAATGGACTCAGAATCCATATTGTTCACCCCTTCTGCTACTCAGCATTCAAGTTCACCCTTCTACCCATGTTTGATAACCTTCATACTTCTATCTGTCATACAAACAAGAGGAGAGACACCAAGTCCCATCAATCATTGTATCCATCTTAAGTCTGGGATCTACTGGTGATCCTCATTCCTTCCCATCAGGTGTGGGTGTGTCTTTTTATGGCCTGGTGACCTACGAACTAAATTGTAAATTAAGCAACCACCAACACTTTCCATACAAAACTGTGGGGGAAGGGAAAGGGGACAAAATAGAAAACATTGATTAATATATACATAACAAGTACACATGAATGCTACAATTCTTGTTGCTGTAAAAAGTCACAAGGATTAAGTGGATTTTTATCATTTCCTTCTTCTACCATTTATTCCATATTTCCTTTGTTTTTAGCTAGGACTGCAAATGGTTTGGGTTCCTTACTTGCAGGATGACTGTATCAGTCAGGATACAGCCAGAACAACAGAAACCACAGTTGGCATTTCAAAAGAAATAATTTAACATAAGGAATTGGCTAAGGAGTTTGGGGGAACAAAAAAAAGCAAAAAAAAAAAAAAAAAAGGTCGAGAGGCAGATACTGAACATAGACATAGTAACTATAGGAGGAAGCTACCACTCCTACAGGTGAAGACACAAAAGGAAGTTTGCACAAAAGGAAACTTAAAGAAGAGGCATCTCAGACTTCTAAGGAGGGGCCACTGCCTAACTCTTGCTGGATCATTGATAAGATATGTTGAGGCTGGTTCTAGGAACGCCAAAAAAGTTGAGTATTATAAATGATAGCCACTTGTCAGGAAGGAAGCATATCTCGTCTCACTCCTTCTGCCTTGAAGAACTAACAGGAAACCAATTGGCAAAGTAGAAACATAGTTCTCATAGTCCCAGCCCTGTGGTCATAAAGAAGAGTATAAATGTGTGAGTTTGGACTGAGAGACGATGGCATAACAACTGGGACAGCTCATTACCTTGCTTACTTAATATTCACACACAAATTTCTCTGTATTTTTGAGCTTCGCATACAGCAATTTGAAAATGGCAGCTTTTTCTTTAGCAAGATACTGCTATCTTTTGTAGAAATTGATACTCTTGGCCGGGTGCAGAGACTCATGCCTGTAATCCCAGCACTTTGGAAGGTCGAGGCAGGTGGATCGCTTGAGCCCAGGAGTTCGAGATCAGTCTGGGCAACATGATGAAACCCCATCTCTACTAAAAAAAAAAAAAAAATAGCTGGGTGTGGTGTGATGGCACATGCCTGTAATCCCAGCTACTCAGGAGGCTGAGGCACAAGAATAGCTTGAACCTGGGAGGTGGAGGTTGCAGTGAGTGGAGATCACACCACTGCACTTCAGCCTGGGTGACAGAACAAGACTCGGTCTCAAAAAAGTAAATAAGTAAAAATAAATAAATTGACACTCTCACCCTTTCCCATAAACAGATGATCCCAAATTACATTAATCTCTGGATTATGTGTTAATTACTCCTCAATTCAGTAAAGTCCCTGTAACCTAAAGATGAAATTGTAAAGTTAACAATTGCCATTAATTTTTAAAATTACAGTGGGAAAGGAGAAGGAAAAAATGTTAATATATACAGAAATACATAAATACACATATATACATTAAGCAAGTAAGAAATAACGCTTAGTTATTAGTCTTTATTTCTGTCTAGTCACGAGCCTGTGGTTAGTGTCCCTTCCTCCCCAGTTCATTTCATGCTTCCTGTACTCCGAACTAGCATTTACCAAGTGGTGTGATCCAAACTGTCATTCCTGAAGGGTCTGAATCTTCAGTGGTCCCGTCTTGGTTATTGTAGTTTACCACATTAGCTTTTACTATCAGCAATGGGAATATAGGGGTGCTATGTACCATGAATGACAGCATCCCCATATATAGTCCTTCCTGGCCTCACTTTGTAGCAGCAACCCAATGTTTCTTTAGTTGTCAGGATCAATCACTCCATCCAGTAATTCCCTTCTTTGCTCATTGGTTCAGTTGCATATAGAATCTAAAACAGCCATTTAGCTGTTAGAAATTCAATGGAAACATTCTGTCTTGGGAATAAAGCAGAGTTCAAATTATGGGAACAAGAATTCTGTGAAGAAGTGTAATAGTAAGAGAAGCCACTTTCTCTTCTACTCCTTGACTATGGACTTGTGTACTGTGGCTTTGGGAGATATAGTGCCATACATTGGTCAATGGCTCAAAGCATATATTGTTCTTTGCAGACAAGCCCAACCTTACAAAATGTTTCTCAGCTCAGGTTGTAACTGAGTCTGTAGTAGGCCATTCCATTGTTATATTGGGCCAGATATTTCTAGATGGTGGAGTGTGCAGTAAGACTATTTCTTTCTATGATTTGCAAACTCCAATTACACTTCTAAGATGTGTTCCTTAGAAGCTGTGTTGAGTAGGATACCATGATATTGAGTAAGGAATTATGTGGTAGTGTTGGCAGAAACACAGTGGGCAGGAAAGGCAAATCCATACACAGAATAGATGTCTATTCTAGCACAAACAAATGGCTTTCATTTCCATGATGGAAGGGGTGTTTATAATCAATGTACCAACACACAGTTGGCTGATCGCCTTGGGAAATGGTGCCATATTGGAGACTCACAGTTTAGATTCTGTTCTTGATAATTTGGGCACTCAGTGCCAACAGATTAGCTTGGTGAGGGGAAGTCCACTTTATTGGGTCTGTGCTTCATTTCTGCCACTATGACCATTTTGTACATAAGCCCATTAAAACAGAAGATGAGGAAAGATGCTGACTGATAGTCCCAGAACAAGTCACTTTGTTCACCCCTATTGTTGAGGCTTCTACAGTGGATGTACCTTGGTAAGCACTCACACAATTTCCTTCACATTTAGCACTCATTCTGAAAGATCTGTGCATGTGTCTCTTCTTCAGTCTTCCTAGTTATCAATCTTCCAGGCTTGTTCTTTTCAATTTCCTGACCAGGTGACCAAAGCATTATTCACTGTCCACAGATGAGTGTACACCTGTACCACAGGCCATCCCTCCTTCCTGGCTGAGGGGACTTCAAGGTGTACTGCCAAAACTTCTGCCCTCTGGGAGGGTTTTCCTTCACCATTCCCCTTCAGTGGCATCTCTGAGTGAGTATACTGGTACTAGTGTAATGTGGACACCCTTCTGTGAACCAAGCCCAAGTTGGTTTAAATTTGTTTTTAATTTTTTTTTGGAAAATTTTAAATTGACACATAATAATTGTACATATTTATGAGGTACATAGTTATGTTGTGATTTATACAATGTATAGTGATCAGGTCAGGGTAATTAGCATGTCCATTACCTCAAACATTTATCATTTCTTTGTGTTGGGAACATTCAATATCCTTTTTCTAGCTATTTGAAACTATAAGATATTATTAATTATAGTCATCCTATAGTGGCATAGAACACTATAACTTATTTCTCCTATCTATTTGTATCCTTTAACAAATCTCTATCTCCCTTTTCCCCCTACTCTTCTCAGCCTTTAGTATCCTTTGTTCTACTTTTTACTTCTATGAGATCAACTTTTTTTAGCTTCCACGTATGAGTGAGAACATGCAGTGTTTGACTTTCTGTTCCTGGCTTATTTCACTTAACATAATATCCTCCATTTCCATCCATGTTGCCCTGAATTACAGGATTTTATTCTTTATTATGGCTCAATAGTACTCCATTGTGTGTGTGTGTGTGTGTATGTATATATGTGTGTGTGTATATATATATATATATAGATATATCACATTTTTCTTATTCATCCATCTGTTGTTGGACACGTAGATTGATTCCATACCTTGGCTCTCATGAATAGTGCTGCAGTAAACATGGGGATGCAGGTTTCTTTTCAATACGTTGATTTCCTTTCTTTTGGATAAATACCCAGTAGAGGAATTTCTGAATCATATTGTGGCTCTATTTGTAGTTTTTTGAGGAACCTCCATACTGTTCTCCCTACTGGCTGTACTAGTTTACATTCCCACCAAGTGTATGAGAGTTCCCTTCTGTCTGCATCTTTGCCAGCATTTTTTTTTTGTCTTTTTGATAATAGCCAGCCTGACTGTGGTGAGATGTTATATCATTGTGGTTGTGATTTACATTTCCCTGATAATTGATATTGAGCATTTTTTCATATATGTGTTGGTCATTTGTATGTCTTCTTTTGAAAAATGTTCAGATCACTTGCCCATTTTTTAGTCATATTGTTTGTTTGTTTGTTTGTTTGCTGTTCAGATATTTGAGTTCCTGTATATTCTGGATATCAATCCCTGGTCAGATGAGTAGTTTGCAGATATTTTCTCTCATTCTGTAAGTTGTCTTTTCACTGTGTTGATTGTTTTCTTTGCTGTGCAGAAGCTTTTTAGTTTGATATAATCCCATTTATTTTTGCATTTGTTGCCTGTGCTTTTGAGGTCTTATTCATAAAATCTTTTCCCAGAGCGATGTCCTGAAGCATTTCCCCTAAAAGCTCTCTTCTAGTACTTTTATAGTTTTTGTTTTACATTTAGGTCTTTGATCCATTTTGAGTTGATTTTTGTGTATGGTGAGAGATAGGGGCCTAGTTTCATTCTTCTGTGTATAGATATTCAGTTTTCCCAGCACTATTTATTTATTTATTTATTTATTTATTTATTTATTTATTTGAGACAGGGTCTTGCTTTATCACCCAGACTGCAGTACAATGGTGCAATCATGGCTTACTGCAGCCTCAACTTCCCAGGCTCAAGTGATCCTCCCACCTCAGCCTCCCAAGTCACTAGGACTATTGGTGCATGCCACTACACCTGGCTGTTTAAAAAATATATATTCTGTGTGTTTGTAGGGAGGGGTCTCCCTTTGTTGCCCAGACTTGTCTTGAACTTCTGGGTGCAAGCAGTCCTCCCTGCTCACCCTCCCAAAGTGTTGTGATTACAGGCATGAGCCATCGTGCCTGGCCCAGCACTGTTTATTGAAGAGACTGTCCTTTCCCCAATGTATGTTCTTGGTCCCTTTGCCAAAAATCAGTTGGCTGTAGATACATAGATTAATTTCTGGATTCTCTATTCTGTCTCATTGGTCTATGTGTCTGTTTTTATATCAGTGCCATGCTGTTTTGGTTACTGTGGCTTTGTGGTATATTTTGAAGTCAGGTAGTATCATGTCTCCAGCTTTGTTTTTTGGCTTGTGTTTGCCTTGGCTATTCAAGATCTTTTGTGATCCTATATAAATTTTAGGATTTTTTTGTTTCTATGAAGAATGTCATTAGTATTTTGACAGGGATAAGGCCTAAGTGTATTTTTCCCCCTCTTTCAACAGGTCATAAGGAACTCCCCATGAAACCACAAGTGCTGGTTGAGGGAGAGGCCAAAAGGCATCAGAAGTAGGTACTGTGGGGATCTGGGCCACCTGCTCGTGTAACTTGCTTATGCTCTGAGCTTGCTCAAGTCTGTTCTTGCACATACTATGTCTATTTGATAATGGATTGCTGCTGCACACTATTATAGCTAGGTCTTGTTTATAATGGGCAAGTTATGTCATGTAATAGTTAGGTCATGTAATAGGAATTCCATGGTTAAACGGTTTCTTCCAGGAAATAATAGTGAGCTATGAGCTGCTTCTTTAAGGGAGCAGAGGAGGGTATGGTTCTGTAAGCTAGCTATGTATTGTGTAATTTTCCTGTTGAGACTTGCCAAAAGAGCCGTGCAGCATTCTTACCACAGACACTTGGAGCACCACTGGATAGACAGACTGGAATGGCACTGCCTCGACCCACTGTAGAGCCTTCTCTTGCCTCAGGCACTATTCAGAAGTAGCAGCCTTACAAGTTACTTGGTGTAACCGGATCAAAGTAGAGCATCCACTTGTGGTTTGTGTTGCCTACAAAATCTAAAGAGGCTCAGAACTGGCACAATAATCCTGAACTTGGAGAACAAAGACTGCATAACATTACCTATTGATATAGCGGCCAGACGTGACTTTGGTTGTTTTCCCTTCATATGTGGTTGTATAAAAAATAGTATATTTTGTTAAGTAGGAACTTTTTTGGACTTGTATTATGGTAAGACAGGTGTATGTGTCCTGTAAGCTGTCTGAATATTTCTTTCTTTCTTTTTGGTCTAACTAGCATCTCTTGGTCTGGGCAAACTTCCCTTCCCAATTTGGGGGGTTCTGATGAGTAAAAGTAGATTACCAGATAGCAAAGCAAGAGGGCATTCTAGAAAATAAGATCAGTGGAAGCAAAGGCCTATGGGCATGGTGGGTTCTGGGAGCAGTAATTAGTTCAGTTGAGTAGTAAGTAGCACTAGAGGTTAAGAGTATGAAGAGAGGAGTGTTGGGAGATAAAATTGGAAATGTTAGGTAGGGCTATACTGGAAGGAGCTTTATGTACCATATGAAGAAGGTGGACAAAATCCTAGGCTGAGGGAAACATAGTGATGATTTTTTTTTTTTTTTTTTTTTTTTTTTCAGGGCTGTAATGTGATCACATCACATTGGGGTGAAAGATATTCCCTGAGGGAGAATTGGAGATGAGCAATACTAGGGGTAGAACTATTATTTAAAATTACCTAGTAATTCTGAATAAAATGATGAGACATGAGCTAAGTAAGGTAGTGCGAATTAGAGGAGAAAATGAATTTAAATGATACATAGGAAGTGGAAGTGACAGACTTGGTGGCTGACTATATGTGGAGTAGGAAGAGAGAACAAGAATTTATATATGTGGTTAAAAATGTTATACTTGTGTGATACAATCTGGTTTGAGCTTGAGTGGGATTCAGAGAGATCTGGGCCTAGTGTAGAGTGACCAGCTGTTCTGGTTTATCCAAGATTAAAGGATTTCGATTTCTTGGGATGTGAGACTTCCAGTGCTAAAACTGTGAAAGTCCCCAGCAAACCAGGACAAATTGGTCACACTAGCCTAATATGAACGGGTGGACAGATTAGTGATAGGAGCTTATCGGCATAAGCACTGAAACACCTTCTGGGATAACCATGACTTGTCAAGAGAGCCTTTAGTGGTGCAAAGAAATGGTGATCCTTGATAATGTGTGGTATTTGCCATTCAAATCTACCCCCACAATGGATCCAATATGGGGTTCCACGGAGAAAGGGAGTTGGAAGTAAAATACGAAAGAACTGTTTCACTAATCTGTGACCCCGTTTAACAGAGTGTAACTCAGAGGGGACAGATTCTTTCTCACCATGGACTACCCCACAGCTCTGGAAACCTGAGGGCTTTAGTACATTGGGAAATTCAATTAAATACAGGCTGGGGGAGTTGCAAAGGATGGAGAGGGTGGGGAAAGGGAGAAGGAGGAACTGGTAACCTGTACAAGAAGAACTAAAATACTTAGCAGAGCAGAATAACATCTGTGCAGTGGGGCATAAATCAGTGAAATACTAGTTATTACAGCAAAGTTGACATCAGCAGGCTTTTCTTGAAGCAATTCCTTTCAGAAGGAACTGTGTTGATTACTTTCTTTGTTATGTTGCACCATCTAGTGGTTATTCTCATGTACTTTTTCCTAGTTAGCTGTTTAAAAGAAGGTAGGTGAATTAAAAACTTGAGCTGTTTCCATAGTCGTCGTTTATTCGTTCATTCATTCATTCATTCACTTCACAAATACTGAGTATGTTTACCTTCTATATTCCAGTTACATTTCTAGGCATTGGGGTTACAGCTGTGAACAAAACTGAAAGAACCCTGAACTCATTGATGAAAGAGTACATTTCATTTTTTTCCCTATGTGAATGTTCTGTTTTCAAAGCACCATTTACTGAAAAGATTATCTTTTTTCTTTAGGACTCTGCAGTGCCATTACTGTTATATATGAAGTGTCCATTTATGTGTGAGTCATTGCATGATCTCGGTTATGCTCCCTTGATTTATTTGTCAATTTCTGTGACAATATCATATTGTCTTTATGATTTTACTTTATAATCATTATTAATATTTAGTACAACAAGAACTCCCACCTTATTTTTTAAAAGAATGTTTGGGTTCTTGGCCTTTAAATTTTCCATAAAGTTTAAAATCAGTCTGTCAAATTCTGTCAAAAAAACCCTATTGAGAATATTTATTGGGGTTCAACTGAATCATTAAATCATTCTAGAATGAACTGACGTTTTTATACTATTGAGCCTTCCAATTCACTATTTACTTCGGTCTTCCTTAGTGTCTTTCAACAGATGTAAAAGTCTTATATATCTTTTGGTACATTTATTTGTAGATACTTGATTTTTTTTAGACTAAAAAGGAATCTTTAAAAAATTATTTGCTAACAATTTATGACTGGTGTTTAGAAATATAACTACTTTTGTCATACTGATTATTCATCTAGGAATTTTGTTAAATGCTCTTATAATTTGAATAAATCTCTTTTTCCTACATATACAATTTATTGTCTGTAGATAACTATACCATTAATTTATTTTTCTTATCCTTCATGTACTAGTTAGAAGCTCTAGTATAACATAGAATAGAAATGGCGATATTAGGCAGACTTTAATTGTTCCTGACTTTAGAGGAAAAACTATTGACATAAAACACTAATTTTCGGCCAGGCGTGGTGGCTCAAGCCTGTAATCCCAGCACTTTGGGAGGCCAAGACGGGCAGATCACGAGGTCAGGAGATCGAGACCATCCTGGCTAACACCGTGAAACCCCATCTCTACTAAAAAATACAAAAAACTAGCCAGGCGAGGTGGCGGGTGCCTGTAGTCCCAGCTACTCGGGAGGCTGAGGCAGGAGAATGGCGTGAACCCGGGAAGCGGAGCTTGCAGTGAGCCGAGATCTGGCCACTGCACTCCAGCTTGGGTGAGAGCAAGACTCTGTCTCAAAAAAAAAAAAAAAACAAAAAAAAACACTAATTTTCTTTGGTTTTCTACAGATGCTTTTTATTAGATTAGGAACTTTCATTCTATTTTTTTTTTAAAACGTTTAAAATAATGAATGGATATTAAGTTTTATCAAATGCTTTAGAAATTTTGCATCTATGTAGAAATACTATAACTTTTTTTCTGCTTAAATCTCTTAATGTGGTGAAGAACTGATACCAATTCTACTGAAACTATTAAAAAAATTCGAGGAGGAAGGATGCCTCCCCAACTCATTGTATAAAGCAAGCATCACCTGGATACCAAAATCTGGCAAAGACACAATGATAAAAGAAAACTACAGGCCAACATCCCTGATGATTGTATATGCAAAAATCCTAACAAAATACTAGCAAACTGAATCCAGAAGCACATTAAAAAGTTAATTCATCATGATCAAGTTGGTTTCATTCCTGGGGTGCAAGGTTGGTTCAACATACACAAATCAATAAATGTGATTCACCACATAAACAGAATTAAAAACAAAAACCATATGATCTTCTCAATAGACACAGAAAAAGCTTTTTATAAAATTCAACATCCCTTTATGATACAAGCCCTTTAAAAAAAATAGTCACCAAAGGAACATACCTCAAAATAAGAGCCATCTATGATAAACCAGCCAACATCATACTGAAGGGGCAAAAACTGGAAGCATTCCCCTGGAGAACTGGAGCAAGACAAGAATGCCCACTCTTACCACTCCTATTCAACACAGTAATGAAAGTCCTTGCCAGAGCAATCAGGCAAAAGAAAGAAAGAAAATACATCCAAATAGGAAAAGAAGAAGTCAAACTATCTCTCTTTGCTGATGGTAGGAATCTATACATAGAAAACCCTGAAGACTGCCAAAAGTCTCCTAGAACTGATAAACAACTTCAACAAAATTTCCAGATACAAAATCAATGTACAAAAAGCAGTAATATTTCTATACACCAGTAACATTCAAGCTGAGAGCCAAACCAAGAATGCAATCCCATTTACAATGCTGCAAAAAGCCAAAAACAAACAAACAAAAAAACCCTAAGAATACAAGTAATGACGGAGGTGAAAGATCTCTCCAAGAACTACGAAACACTGCTGAAAAACCCATACATGGCCAAACAAATGGAAAAGCAGTCCATGCTCATGGATTAGAAGAATCGATACCATTAAAATGGCTAAAAGCAATCTACAGATTCAATGCTATTCTTATCAAGCTACCAATATTATTTCTCACAGAACTAGAAAAAACTATTCTAAAATTTATATGGAACCAAAAAAGAGTCTGGATAGCCAAAGCAATCCTAAGCAAAAACAACAAAGCTGGAGGCATCACATCACCAAGTTCAAACTATACTACAAGGCTACAGTATCAAAACAACATCGTACTGGGACTAAAACAGACGCATAGACCAATACAACAGAATAGAGAACACAGAAGTAAAGCCACACACCAACACCCACCTGATCTTTAACAAAGTCAGCAAAAATAAACAACGGGGAAAGGACTATCTATTCAATAAATGGTACTGGGATAACTGGCTAGCCATATGCAGAAAACTGAAACTGGACCCCTACCTTTCACCAAATACAAAAATTAACTCAAGATGAATTAAATATTTAAATGTAAGACTTCAAACTATAAGAATCCTAGAAGAAAACCTAAGAAACCCATTCTGGACATCAGCCTTGGGAAATAATTCATAACTGAGTCCTCAAAAGCAATTGCAACAGAAACAAATTGACCAGTGGTACCTAATTAAAGTAAAAAGCTTCCAATTAAAGCTACCAATTAAAGTAATTATCAACAGAGTAAACAACCTACAGAATAGGAGAAAACGTTTGCAAACTGCATCTGACAAAAGTCTAATATCTAGAGCTATAAGGAACCTAAACAAATCAACAAGCAAAAAACCAATAACACCATTTAAAAAGTGAGCAAAAGACACGAACAGACACTTCTCAAAAGAAGATATACAAGAGGGCAACAAATACGTGAAAAAATGCTCCACATCACTAATTGTCAGAGAAATGCAAATCAAAACCATAATGAGATACTATCTCATACCAGTTAGAATGGCTATTATAATTATTATTATTTTATTTTTATTGTATTATATTTTAGATGAAATCTTGCTCTGTTGCCAGGCTGGAGTGCAGTGGCGCGATCTCGGCTCACTGTAAGTTCCGCCTTCCGGGTTCACGCCATTCTCCTGCCTCAGCCTCCCGAGTAGCTCACTGCAACCTCCACCTCCCGGTTCAAGAGATTCTCCTGCCTCAGCCTGTTGTGTAGCTGGGTCTACAGGCACACCCCTCCATGCTCAGCTAATTTTTGTATTTTTAGTAGAGATGGGGTTTCACCTTGTTGGCCAGGATGTCTCCATCTCTTCACCTCGTGATCCACCCGCCTCAACCTCCCAAAGTGCTGGGATTACAGTTGTGAGCCACTGCGCCTGGCTGGCTATTATTAAAAAATAAAAATAAACGGATGCTGGCAAGTATGCAGAGAAAAGGAAAACTTATACACTATTGGTGGGAAAGTAAATTAGTTCAGCTACTGTGGAAAGCAGTTTGTTGAGTTGTGTGAGTTCTTTATGTATTCTACATACCTTACTCATCAGATAAATTATTTGCAAATATTTTCTCCCATTTTATGGTTTGTCTTTCCACTTTGTTGATAGTATTCTTTGATATACTAAAGTTTTGTATTTTGTTGAATTCTAATTTATTTTTTTCTTTTGATTGTGCTTTTGGTGTCATATCTAAGAAACCATTGCCAGCTGTGCATGGTAGTGCATGCCTGTTGTCCCAGTTCTTGGGAGGCTGAGGCGCGAGGACCCCTTGAGCCCAGGAGTTTGAGTTTTTAATACTGTAGTATAGTGAAACAGTGTATTATAGTGAAACAGCATAGTGAAACTTTGTCTCTAAAAAAAAATTCTTTTTAAAGAAATAAATCTTTGCTAAATCCAAGATAATGATTTATTCCTATATTTTAGTCTAAGAGTTTCATAGTTTTAGCTCTTATGTTTAGATTTTTTATCCATTTTGAGTTAACTTTTGTAAATGGTCTGAGGTAAGGGCCTAGTGTTATTTTGTGGGACAATTTTCTTCTTATATCATTTGTAATTTTATATTTTTCTAAAATAATTTCTATTTCATCCATATATTCAAATTTATTAAACTTGCTTATAATATGCTTTGTTAGCTTTTTTTTTTTTTTTTTTTTTTTTAGGCGGAGTCTTGCTCTGTTGCCCAGGCTGGAGTGCAGTGGCACAATCTCGGCTCACTGCAAGCTCTGCCTCCTGGGTTCACGCCATTCTCCTGCCTCAGCCTCCTGAGTAGCTGGGACTACAGGCGCCTGCCACCACGCCCGGCTAATTTTTTTGTATTTTTAGAAGAGATGGGGTTTCACCGTGTTAGCCAGGATGGTCTCGATCTCCTGACCTCGTGATCCGCCCATCTCGGCCTCCCAAAGTGCTGGGATTACAGGCTTGAGCCACCGCGCCCGGCCTGTTAGCTTTTAAATATCTGTATTATTGGTAACAGTAGCTCCCCTTTTCTGTATGATACTGTTACTTGGGTTTTTTTTTTTTTTCTTGTCTAATTTTGCCAGTGGTTTGTCAATTTTATTAGTCTTTTTAAATAGAAACCACTGCTAGTAAAGAAATAGAAAATTGTCAGTCTTTCTTCTTTTCTGGGCACTGATGATGCTCTAGACCTTGGCCTAGATAACTAGTTGGGTTTTGTTTGTTTGTTTGTTTGAGACAGGGTCTCACTTTATCGCCCAGGCTAGAGTGCAGTGAGTGCACAATAGCACCTCACTGTAGTCTTGACGCCCTGGGTTCAAGTGATTCTCTCACCTCAGCCTCCTGAGTAGCTTGGACTACAGATGTATACCACCACGCTCAGCTAATTTTTACATTTTTCTGGTAGAAACAAGGTCCCACTATGTTGCCCAGGCTGGTCTCAAACTTCTGGACTCAAATGATCCTCCTGCCTCAGCCTCCCAAAGTGCTGGAATTACAGGTGTGAGCCACTATGCCCAGCCATAACTAGTTGTTTTTGCTACATATTACTCAACTACATATTACTCAATTAATGTTTTTGCTAAACATTACTCATTCATTCAATACATATTTTGAGCACCTACTATGTATTGAGGATACATCAGTGAACAGACAAGAAATCCTGCTCTCATGAAGCTCACATTCTGGTCAGGGAGATAGATAATAAATAAATAAAATAGGTAAATTACATAATATTTTAGTACCTTAGAAGGGATTAAGGCCTATGAAGAAAAATAACTAGGGAAAGGTTAAGGAGGGAACGGACTACTGGAATTAAAAAAAAAAGGTAGACATGCAAGACCTCATTGAGGGTACATATTTTTTAAAAATTAGTTTGAAATAATTATGTGTTTACAGGAAGTTACAAAGATGATTCAGAGAGTTCTATTAGCCTTCACCAGTTACCCCAATAGTTGCATTCTTGTGTAACTATAGTATAGTATAAAAACCAAGAAAGTAGCATTAGTATAATGTGTGTGTATAGTAGTATGCCATTTTATCACACATATAGATTCCTGTACCAATACCACAGTCAAGATACTGAACTAGGCTGGGAGCAGTGGCTCACACTTGTAATCCCAGCACTTTGGGAGGCTGAGACGAGCGGATCACTTGAGGCCAGGAGTTGAAGACCAGCCTGGTCAACATGGTAAAACCCCATCTCTACTAAAAATACAAAAATTAGCTGGGTGTGGTGGTACGTGCTTGTAGTTCCAGCTACTTGGGAGGCTGAGGAATGAGAATTGCTTGAACCTGGGAGGTGGAGGTTGTAGTGAGCCGAGATCGTGCCACTGCACTCCAGCCTGGGTGATGGAGCCACACTCTGTTAAAAAAAAAAAAAGATGCAGAACTATTCCATCTTCACAAAGATATTCCTTATGCTGTGTTATAACACAAAGATATCTTTATAGTTCACCTTACTCCCCTTACTTCTACCATCACCAACCCCTGGCAACCATTCATCTGTTCACCTCTCTAATTTTGTCATTTCAAAAATGTTATATAGATGGAATCGTACAGTATGTAACCTTTTGAAACGATCTTTCTTCACTCAACAATATGCCTTTTTGGTCTATCTGAGTTCTTTTCTTTGCTGAGTTGTATTCCATGGTGTGAGTGTACCAGTTTGTTTAACCATTCACCCATTGAAGGACATTTTGGTTGTTTCCAGTTTCTGGCTATTACAAATAAAGAGCCATGAGCATTGATGTGCAGGGTTTTATATGGACATAAGATTTCTCTAGGACAAATACTAAAAGTGCAATTCCTGGGTTGCATGGTTGTATATATTTAGTTTTTTAAGAAACTGCCAAAATATTTTTCAGAGTGACTATACCATTTCATCATCAGTAATGGTGGGATGAGAAATGTTGTTTCTCTGCATCTTGCCAGAACTTGGTATTGTTACAATTTTTTATTAATATTTTGGCTCTTCTAATAGAACTTGGCTAATTTGAATTTATTTCAGAAATGAAAGCTTAATTTTGATTAATAAAACCAATCAATGTAATTCACTTTATTAAGAAATACTGGAAAAAGTTATTTGATCATCTCCTTGGACACACAGTTTAATGAAATTTACCAAATATTCATGATAAAAATTCTTAGCATACTAGAATGAAAGAAAATTTCCTGCCAACGAGATCAGGACAAAAATGAAAAAAAAGAAAAAAGAAATGTCCTTGGTATAATAAAAAGTATGTACAATGTAATACCTAGAGCAACCACTTAAAAAATCTATATGAAGAGATACACTTGAAAACACTATCAATAAATCAAAATGGAATTGTGAAAAATATTCAAGTAACCCATAGAAAGGCAAGAAAAGAGAAACAGAGGAAACAAACAAACAAACAAACAAAAAACAAAGGGAACAAACAGAAAAGAAAAAATGTCAGACTTAAGCCCTAACATATCAGTATTAATAATCAGTGAGCTCTGTACTCCCTTCTTTATCCCCTTGGCCCCTCAAGGTTTTCAAAAGCACCACTCATTCTCTTGAAGGATTTTTATTAAATCGGCGGATGACCCCGGGGAAAGGTCATCTGAAATGCCAGGCTAACCCTCCTGAGCCTCTGTCTTTCTGGCTTACTTACCCTCCTGGCTAAGTAATTCCAAAGAGTTATGATAGATTTCTGATGTCACAAAGAAAAATTTTTTTAAAATGCTTTTTTCAGTTTGTTTTTGTCCTCAGCCTTAGGTTGTATTTCCTAGTGCAGGTTTTCAAAAAGATTGATGACCTGTCTCATCTAATGCTTTCTCTGTTCTTGTAGATGCTTTAATTTTCCCCTGTCATTTTAATGAAATTTGGGGCAAGACCATGGAAAAGGATGTAAAGATGGCACAGGCTCATTATTCCCTGAGCTTCTATCCTCTTAGATCCTAGGCTGGGAATTCTACATAATCTTGTTAGCTCTGTGACTTCCTCAATTGGTAAAAGAGCTGGATCTTATTGCCTAGACTAGAGATTGACAAATTATGGCTTTGTGGTCTGCCTCTTTTTGCATGACCCATGAGCTAATAATTTTTTTTACATTTTGTAAACTTGTTTTTGAATACTTTCAGATTTATAAAAATTTGTGAAAATAGTAGAGTTCCAATATGACCCACACTCAATTTCCCCTATTAACACCTTACATTAGTATAGTACATTTGTCACAGTTAATGAGCCAATATTGGTGCATATTATTGACTATAATCTATACTTTAGATTTCCTTAGTTTTTACCTAATGTCCTTTTTCTGTTCCAGGCTCCTAACCAAGATTCCTCACTATGTTTAGTCATCAGATCTCTTGAGACTCCTCTTGGCTTTGACAGTTTCTCAGACTTTCCCTGTTTATGATGACTTTGACAGTTTTGAGGAGTGTTAATAACTGCAAAGTTTTGAGGGCCTATGGAATGTCCCTCAGTTGGGATTTGTCCGATGTGCTTATCATGAACACACTAAAGTTATGGGTTTTTGGGTGGAAGACCACAAAGATAAATTGCCTATAGTAGACTCCTGAGACTGTCATAACAAAGTGCCACAAATTGTGTGACTTTCAAATAGCAGAAATTTATTCTTTCTCACAGTTCTGGAGGCCAGAAGTCCAAAACTGTTAACCAGGTTGGTTTCTTCTGACGGCTGTGAGGAAGAATCTATTCCACACCTCTCTCCTAGCTTCTGGTGATGACTGTCAATTTTTGGTGTTCCTTGGCTTATAAATACATCATTCTGATTTCTGCCTCTGTCTTTGCCTAGTTATCCTCTCTGTGTGACTGTCAAAATTTCCCTCTTCTTATAAAAGACACCAGTCATATTGGATTAAGGCCCACCTTAATGACCTCACCTTAACTAATTGTAACTGCAAAGACTATTTGCAAATAAGGTTCCATTCACAAGGATTGGGGTGGACAAAACTTGAGAACAGAGACTCATTTTCTTCTAAAATGCTTTCTCTGAAAGATTTTAAAAAGAAAAGAGTGGAAATTTGAAAGAAAAATAAGTCTCAGGACCCCAAAATCAGTAAGCCAAAGGGAAAAGTCAAGCTGGGAACTGTGTTAGGCAAACTTGCCTCCCATTTTATTCCTAAATAAGATAGCTGTAAAGATTTAAAAAAAAAAAAAAGCTACATACCTCCCTCACAGTTTATCCACAAGGAAATTTCCTGTGGGCCTCAAGATCTTTACCCTAAAACAGTTCTGTGGAATTTCACCCTGGCAAGGTAAATCGGTAACTTATCTTCACAGGTGCAGGCCAAAGACAGAACTCAAAGTGATCCCTCTGCTCATCTGAGACAAACACTTACCTGATTGCTTCCTCTGCCCTGTTGTTTATGTAAAAATGTAGATTCACTAAGGCAGACTAAGGCATAAGAGATTATTCCTTTACCCTCCTCTCACATGTAAATTGTGTATTCAGTGAAAGGCTAATCAGGCTCAGAAGAATACAGCCTTTTCTCTCTTATCTACCTATGACCTGAAAGCTGCCCTCCTTCCTGCCCCTGTGAGTTGTCCTGCCTTTTCGGACCGAACCAATGTACATCTTGCACATGTTGATTAATGTCTCATGTCTCCCTAAAATGTATAAAACTAAGCTGTGCCGCAACTACCTTGAACACGTGTCGACAGGACCTCCTGAGGCAGTGTTGCAAGTGCATCCTTAATCTTGGGAAAATAAACTTTCTAAATTGGGGGAAAAAAAGAACTTCAGCACATCTTTTTTGGGGGACACAATTTAACCCATTAACAGTGCCATTCTCCTCACATCACATGAAGGACACAAGTTATCAACATGGCTTATCACTATTGATGTTAACCTTAATCACTTGGCTAAGGTAGTTTTTGTCAAGTTTCTCCACAGTAAAGTTACTCTCTTCCTCCCCGCTTCTGTATTATTCTCTTTGGACAGAAGTCATTATGTTCAGCCCACACTTACGAAGCCAGAAGGATGGGAAATTATTCTCTACCTCCTTGAGGGCAAGTATTTACATCAATTATTTGGAATTCTTTTGCGATCATTCATTTATTCATATCTGTGTGGACTCATGGATATTTGTTTAATATTTTGGGTTAGAATTCAGTTCTACATTATTTATTTTGTTGCTCAAATTGTTCCATTGGAAGCTCTTTTAGTTGGCTTCTTTTTGCCTTTGACATACCCTTATCATTGTGTTCTTTTTGAGCACTTCCTTACTTCTGGGACTAGAGTATACTCCAGGATAATCTTGGGATCATTGGCATGGGTAGGGAAAACGTACAGAAACGGTATGAGAATATGTCCCCCTTTTGTACGTATGCCATACCCATCCTCTGGAATCAGCCATTTCTCCAAGGATCTCTGGTTCCTTTTATTGGAGAATGGTATTAAAAACCAAAATTTTGGTTCTAGGTCTATTTGTTGCTACTGGAGTGTCATTGTTTCTAAGCCCCTCTCAGCTGACAGAACAAGGAAATATATATTTCTATTAACCTGTGTATATACACATATGTTTATAAACATTTCTTACATGTATTCATTTGTATTGATATTAAGCTAAACATGAGTTCATACTGATGTCTCCAACTCTCATCCATTACCACATGGATCATTCTGGCCTCCTCCTCTGGTTTGTCTGTAACCTCACATTCCAACAGTAAGAAACATGGCTCCCACCATCCACCATCCATTTACTTAACTGTTCAATTCCAGTATGTCCATGTATGGTGGTTTCAGAATTATTAACCTGTACCCCCATGGAAACGACAATTTGACCAACTAGAGTCCAGCACTTATGTACAGTTCCTTTTTAGTCTTACAGTCTCCACTCATTTCTAAAGTTAGGTCAGGATGTTTTCCTCACAACCTCTTCAGTGAGATCATTTCATGCATTTGTAATACCTTTAGATTATTTTTGTCACAATCTATATTCTGTCCTGTGATCTCCTGACCCCCTATATGATTTTTCAAAAATTTGCATACATTAAGATGTGGTTGGTGCTGTAAAGTTCTATGGGCTTTGACATATGCATAGTGATATGTATCAACCACTACAGAACCATACAGATTAGTTTCACTATCTTGAAAAATCCCCTGGGCTTCACTTAGCCCTCTCTTCCCCAAGATCCTGGCAATCACTGATCTGTTTACCATCTCTATAGTTTTGCCTTTTCCAAAATGTCATGTAAATGGAATCATACATAATCTGTGATAGTCAATTTTATGTACAAACTTGAATGAGTTAAGGGATGCCTAGGTAGCTGATAAAACGTTATTTATGGGTGTGTCTATGAAGGTGTTTCTGGAAGAGATTAGCATTTGGATCAGTGAGCCTGAGTAAAGAAGATCTGCTGTCACCAATATGAGTGGGCATCATCCAATTTATTGAGTGTCTGAGTAGATCAAAAGGGTAGATAGAGGGTTAATTTGCTACCTCTTTCAGCTGGGGGCATCCATCTTCTCCTGTCCTCAGACACTGGCACTCCAGGTGCTCAGGACTTAGTGTTTGAACTGAATTACACCACCAGATTTCCTGGTTCTCCAGCTTGCAGATGGCAGAGTGTGGGACTTCTCAGTCTCAACAGTATGAGCCAATTCCTGTAATAAATTTTCTCTTCCTTTCTGTGTTATCACTACACACACACACACACACACACACCCCACAGTCGTTCTCAGTATCCATGAGGGATTTGTTCGAGGACCCCTGTAGATACCAAAATCTACGGATGTTCAAGTTCCTTATATAAAATGGTATAGTATTTGCATGTAACCTACACACACCCTGCTGTATACTTTAAATCATTTCTAGGTTACTTATAATACCTAACACAATATAAACACTACGTAAATAATTGTTAAGTTGTATGCTTTAGGAAATAATGACCAGAAAAAGAAGTCTACTTATTCAGGATAATTTTTTTTTTCCTGAGTATTCTTGACCCTTGGTGGGTTGAATCTGCAGATTTGGAACTTGGGGATATGGAAGGCTGACTGTATATATGTGTCTCCATCCTATTGGCTGTTTCATTAGGGCACTCTGACTAGTACAGTGCATAGTTCCTTGCCTACTTTTGAGGCTGTGGTTGCAATGGCAATATAGGTTTCAGAGCCAATACAGAGCTATTCGAGTCTTCTTTGTTCACTTGGTACAACTGAAGCTCCTGCTTGATTCTGCTGATGCTTCCTGCAGGGGTGAGTGCACTTTCTTAGGCCTGGTTCCACTGGGTGAAGTGTGGGAGATGCCAGGCCATGGGTCAGTGAGTGCTTCCCTGAACCTGACCTGTGGGCTGGCCAGTGCCAGTGGGGCTCTTGCTTGATCCCTGCTGGTGTTACCTGCGGGCGTGGAAGGTGCTTTCCTGCCCTCCCTAGTGCCAGCTTGTGGGTGGAGGATGCTGGGGCTATGGATAGATGGTAATTCTCGGGGCCTGTCCATCAGGTCACTTGGTGCTGATGAGCTTCCTTACTGCATCTCTGCTACTGCTGCTGAGGTGGGAAGCATCTACCTGGGTGCCTTCTGCCACTGATGTTGGAGGGAGAGTGTCAGGGAACGGTGGGTGTGGGTTACTCTGGGTCAGGAATCAGCATGGCTTGGCTAGATCTTCTGCTTCTGGGTTTCTCACGAAGCCATAATCAAGATGTTGGCTGCCAGTGAGGTCTCATCTGAATACTCAACTGGAGAAAGATCTGCTTTCAAGTGCCCTGATGTGGTTGTTAGATGTATTCAGTTCCTGAAGGTTGTTGGACTAAGAGCCTCAGTTCCTTTCTGGCTGTCAGCTAGAGGCTGCCCTCAGTTTCTTGCTGAAGCAGTCCAACATGGCAACTTGCTACATCCAAAGCAGCAAGCAAGCAAGTCCAGTAGCAAGACAGAAGTCACAGTCTTATGTAGCCTAACAATAAAAATGACATCTCATTACCTCTGTCATATTCTCTTGCTTGGAAGCAAATCACTACATTCAGCTCACACTCAAGGTTAGAGAGTGGGGGAAGTAGATGACACAAGGACATGAATACCAGAAGTGGATCATTAAGGACCATAGTAGAGTCTGCCACAGTCATTATCAATATTCCTTACAATTTTAGTGTTTTAATGGCCAATAATACTTATCATTTGTAGAATACTTACTAAACCTCAGTTTTTTCCATTTTTTCTCTCATTAAAGGGGATTAAAATATAACTAATTGTGACTTTAGAACCTCCAGTTCTTAAAAAATTTCTTTCTCTTTCTTTTCTTTTCTTTCTTTCTTTCTTTTTCTTTCTTTCTCTTTCTTTCTTTCTTTCTTTCTTTCTTTCTTTCTTTCTTTCTTTCTTTCTTTCTTTCTTTCTTCCTTCCTTCCTTCCTTCCTTCCTTCCTTCCTTCCTTCCTTCCTTCCTTCCTTCCTTCCTTCCTTCCTTCCTTTCTCTCCTTCCTTCCTTCCTTCCTTCCTCCCTCCCTCCCTCCCTCCTCCCTCTCTCTCTCTCTCTCTCTCTTCCCCCCCTCCCCTTTCTCCCTTTTCTCCCTTTTCTCTTCTTTCTCTGTCACCCAGGCTGGAATGTATTGGCATGATCTCGGCTCACTGCTGCCTCCATCTCCCAGGTTCAAGTTATACTCCTGCCTCAGCCTCCTGAAGTAGCTGGGATTACAGGCACACACCACCACACCCAGTTAATTTTTGTATTTTTAGTAGAGAAGGGGTTTCATCATGTTGGTCAGGTTGGTCTCGAACTCTTGATCTCAAGTGATCTGCCCACCTTAGCCTCCCAAACTGCTGGGATTACAGGCGCGAGCCTTTTTTCTTTTTTTGAGACAAAATCTCACGCTGTCATCCATGTTGGAGTGCAGTAGTATGATCACAGCACACTGCAGCCTCAATCTCCTGAGCTTAAGCAATCCTCCCACTTCAACCTCCTGAATAGCCAGGACTACAGGTGCATGCCACCACACCCAGCTACTTTTTTTGTTTGTTTTTTGTAGAGATTGGGGATCTCACTATGTTGCTTCAGCTTGTCTCCAACTCCTGGGCTCAAGGGATCCTCTCATCTCAGCCTCCCAAAGTGCTGGGATTACAGGCACGAGCCACTGTGCCTAGCCTTCTTATATCTATGCTATGATGCCTCACTAAATTTATGAAAACGTTAGTATGATTACGTATTCTTATAGAGGCAAGTGCTTCCTTTCTTGAACCATCATAGCATTTTAGTTATGTCTTCCTTGTGATTTTGAGCACTTTTAAACTTGCAAAAGAAGTATTTGTGAATAGTCTTCTCTTCCTTGCTAGACTGTAGGCTCTTTGAGGATAAATTATTATTATTATTTGAGACAGGGTCTCACTCTGTCGCTCAGGCTGGAGTGCAGTGGCTTGAGTAAGGCTTACTGCAGCCTTGACCTCCTGGGCTCAATCGGTTATCTTACCTCAGCCTCCTGAGTAGCTGGGACCACAAGTGCATGCCACCATGACCAGCTAATTGTTGTATATTTTGTAGAGGTGGGGTATCACCATGTTGCCTAGGCTGGTTTTCAACTCCTGGGCTCAAGTGATCTGCCCACCTCAGCCTCCCAAAGTACTACAGGCATAAGCCATCACACTCGGTCCGACAAATTATAGTTTTTAACATTTTTTATAACTGACTACACCCAAAAGAGTACATTTACTATGGAGTTCAGTAAATATCTATTTTAAAAAAAAACAGTCCCATAGCATTTTTAAAAATATGAACTCAACATCTCTTTGTATCAATAAAAGTAAGATATATATTTGATTAAGATATCTCTAGTTCACCTAAGTTCAATCAGATGCTAGACAGATTGAATACTAATTGAGGAGATTAATCACAAACAATTTATGTCCAAACACTGAAAAATGTAGTAAATATCTGATGAATGAGTTGATGAATATTCATTTTTCTCCTTTTATATATATCCCTTTGACATAGTCTCTGTGTATGTTTTTGTGCATGAGTGTATGTGTATGTGTGTGTGTGTATAGACACACACGTATACATACACGTATATATACATATAGACTTATATATGTATATATGTGTTTTATATATATACATGTATGTGTATACATACATATATACACACATGTATATACTCATATATATGTACACACACATACATATGTTTCTGAGCTAGAGTCTGGGTGTGTTTCATCATAAGAAAATTTTTTGCCTCCAAAGTATTTCCACATATTTATAATAATATATAATATCACATTGTATAAGTAATAACATTAAATTATCATCCATTTATTCTTTATCCAGTATAGGTAGATTTAGATGGTTCAAAATTGCAAAGAGAAACATAATTTATTTTGGAAGATAGTACATTTTTGTAAGTTCCTAAAAAGCTAAAAACTTTCATGAATTTTATACTTGAGAAATTATTGTGATGCCTTTGTTAATTCATAAACCTAGTGGTATAACCATCGCCTTTTTGACTGTTATTATGCTATCTTAACATTTTTCATTTGTAGAGGGGTCCTAAACTTTGTATCCCAATTATATTCTTGTGGTAACAGCTTAGTAGGTTTATTGACAAGAAAATATTTGTTTAGGTAGCTTTCATATAGGTTGTTAAATTTATTTGTGGTGTCCTGAACAATTCCTTTCTGATATTCTTTAATGAAGATTACAACCTCATGGAGTGTGCCACCAAAAATTGCACTATGGCAATAGAAATCTCCTTGTCCAAAGGGGATGAAAGCTGCTGATTTAAGTCTTTTCTCATAAGGGAAATCTTTAGCATTTTTAAAACACCGCCATGCATGGAGTCGAGCTACAGATGTGCCCAGGGTTTCTACTCCAAAGTCATTCTTGAAGATCTGGTTTACAGACGTAGTGGAGAGAAAGTCGACTTCATGCTGGATGTAGTCTGTGATGTACTCATTTAAGTTCTTCATGTATATGTAATTAAAGACTTGCCATGTGTGATATTATGCTACAGTAAGTATTTTGCATGTTTGAAGGGGACCTAACTCTATTCGAGGTAGCTTGTTGATGTCATCCAACAAGATATAAAGGATAACATTGTTGCCAGTCATAAAGTACTTATTAGCAGATTTTATGAATCTTTCAGGTACTGATTTATAAATTTGTGAAACATAAAAAAATTTATTTTGCTAAAAACTGTCAGGAGAGTATGTGGCATTTGAACATGCCATTTGAACATGCTGTCTCACGTATGTGTCAATGACATTAAGCAAGGTAAGTATAGAGAAGTTGGTCTGTAGCTTCAATTGCATTGGTTAGTGAAAGAGAACGTAATATGTTTGGGGACCTGAAAAAAATCATAAAGTTTGTTGTGAAAAAAGAGTAGAGAGTTAAATGGATATTAATGAAAAGACTACTCAAGTGGTTTTAAGGACTCAGCCAAGGCTGGAGAAAATAATCACTGTAAATAATTATACAGGACAACCAGAAGTAATGATTAGGATTATGAGTAGATCTTTAGATGTAGAAAATCCATGGGTACTCATCCATATTTTTCCAAAAAAAAAAAAGAATGACTATTAGTAGCACCTACTTTTCAGCATCAAATACAGTCAACCCTATGATAATGTTCAGCCTCTTGTAATATTTTTCCAAGACCTGTCTGTTGTAAGTTCCTTCCCATATGACCAGAGCAAGCCAGTCAGTTCTTGTTACAACATCCGGTCGTTTTCTGTTGAACAAATAAGAAACAAATAAAGCAGATAGCACTTGATTATGACTTCACAAGTTGTTGTCCAAGTGATAATGGCTAATGATTATCGAGTACTTACTATGTGTTTAAATGTTTACATAACTCATTTAATTCCTGCAATGTCTTATAAGGTAAGTACTATTATTATCCTTATTTTTCATGAGGAAACTTGAGCACAAATTGGTAGAGTAAATTTCTTAGTATCACACAGCTAATAAATGGCAGATCAGGATTCAAGATCCAGCCAGTCTGGCTTCAGAGTGTATACTTTAGTAGTTACATGATATTGCCTTTTGAGCCCAGGGATTATTTTCTTTGAGTTCTGACTGCAGTTTAAACTTAGGTAACTCAGTGTCTGAACAGCTCTATGATTTTTGCTTAAACCCAACAGTATCACTGTGTCCTTATGTGTTCTTTGTTTTCACCTCCTCTTTTTTCTTTTTCTCTCCTCCTGGAAGATCTATACTACTATTCCATTTTTACCTTTTCCCTAGTGCTTTAAACCTATTGATGCAACCTGGAAGAAAATTACATTAGTGTCAAAAGGGAGAAAAAACATTCGATTTGTTTCTAATAATAACAAAATGACAGCAAAAGTAGCAGCATTAATAATACTGAATAGTTTGGCTGAAGGCAAGGCATTAAAGGATTAAAGCAAATTAAGACCTTCATTTTGAAAGGAATTGAATACAAAGTGAGATGCTGTTTTGCTTTTAATGGGTGCAAATTTTAATTATAAATCCAGACCCAGACAAAGTAGGATTTGGCAACCTTTAATAGTATATTAATAGTAGTCATCACCATGATAATATAATAAATAATAAATCCTTCAAAAGTATTCCCTCTTACTATTTTAGAACTTCTTTAACATACAATTTTATTTGTTTTGTTTTGTTTTTGGAGTGCAGTGGTGCTATTTCGGCTCACTGCAACCTCCATTTCTTGGGTTCAAGTGATTCTTCTGCCTCACCCTCTCAAGTAGCTGGGACTACAGGCGCGTGCCACCACACCTGGCTAATTTTTGTATTTTTATGTTTTGTTTTGTTTTGTTTTTTTTTTTTTTGAGATGGAGTCTCGCTTTGTCGCCCAGGCTGGAGTGCAGTGGCGCCATCTCGGCTCACTGCAAGCTCCGCCCCCCTGGGTTCACGCCATTCTCCTGCCTCAGCCTCCAAGTAGCTGGGACTACAGGCGCGCACCACCAAGCCCAGCTAATTTTTTGTATTTTTAGTAGAGACGGGGTTTCACCGTGTTAGCCAGGATGGTCTCGATCTCCTGACCTCGTGATCCGCCCGCCTCGGCCTCCCAAAGTGCTGGGATTACAGGCATGAGCCACTGCGCCCGGCTAATTTTTGTATTTTTAGTAGAAACGGGGTTTCACCATGTTGGCCAGGCTGGTCTCGAACTCCTGACCTTGTGATCCACCCGCTTTGGCCTCCCAAAGTGCTGGGATTACAGGCATGAGCCACTGTGCCTGGCCAATTTTATTTGTTTTTTTATTCAGTTATTTAAAACCCCTCTCTCTCTCTCTCTTTTTTTTTTTTTTGAGATGGAGTTTCCTTTTTGTTGTCCAGGCTCGAGTGCAATGGCACAGTCGTGGCTCACTGCAACCTCCGCCTCCCAGGTTCAAGCGATTCTCCTGCCTCAGCCTCCCAAGTAGCTGGGATTACAGGTGCCTGCCACCATGCCTGGCTATTTTTTTTGCATTTTTAGTAGAGATGGGGTTTCACCATGTTGGCCAGGCTGGTCTTGAACTCCTGACCTCAGGTGATCTGCCCGCCTCGGGCCCAAAGTGCTGGGATTACAGGCGTGAACCACCGCTCCCGGCCAAAACCCCTCTCTATTTTTAGAATTTCTAGTCATACACTTCTATTGACTCACAAATCTCAAAATCCATCTTACAACTAGCCCGATGTATCCTTGTGATAGTGATGATGCTTATAAATTAGTCATGCTACAGATACAAATTGATACCTATTTGAGAAGATGAAAGGGTTTGAGAATTATCCCTCTTTCCTCACGAGATCAGATTAAAGATTTGCTGCCAAAATAAAAGAAAAAGAGTCTCTGAAAGCGGAAGGCAATTAAAAACTTCTTTTAAAAAATTGTTTAACAGGCTGGACTTAGTGGCTCACACCTGTAATCCCAGCCCTTTGAGAGACCAAGGCAGGCAGATCACTGGAGGCTAGGAGTTCGAGGCCAGCCTGGCCTACATGGCAAAACCCATCTTTACTAAAAATACAAAAATTAGCCCGGTGTGGTGGCACATGTCTGTTAGTCCCATGTTCTGAGTACAGATTTGCTTTCCTTGTCTGCAGACCTGCCAGCTTTGTTGACTTACAGAATACCTCACTAATTACTATGGTATCACACACAACATTACCTTACCCAAGGTACACACTTTATGATGAAAGTAGTGTGGCAGTTGACTCATTTCCATAAAATTATTTGGTCTTACTATGTGCCTCATTGTTCAGAGGCAGCTGGTCTGGTAGAAAGTGGACCAGCCAGCAGAAGTCTCAATTTCAGTGCTGATTCACAGACCAATTCCTGAAAGGTTGAGGCACTATCGTATAATATGTCATCATGCTTTGAATCAATGATCAATGTAAGATACTGTTTCTTCCAAAGCTAAAATACACAGTCCATAAAGCATAGAGGATGTGGGAATGTTCCTGCTCACGATTACAGCTTATGGAATGTTTGCTTGCTATTGTTGTGAACTCGGGTTCCATGGGTTTGGAGTTCCTAGTTTCTAAGAGAGGAATCTTCTTTTAGGGAATAAAGTCATGGTTCTGTGAAGCTAATAGCAAATCATATGAGGTTCCTCATGCTGCTGAACTAATAGGCAGAAATAGTGTTAGTGTACTGGTTGGGGCAACTGAACTTCATCATCAAGGAGACACTAAGTTTCTACTACACAGTGATGGCAAAGAGAGCTGCATATAGAACCCAAGGAATTCTCTGGGGTGCCCCTTAGTACTTCCATTTCCAGTAATAATGGTCAGTGATAAATTGTGGCAACTCATTCAGTAAGCTAGGACCACTAAAGGACTCGGAAATGAGTCTTAAGGAATGGAGGTTTGGGTCACTATCAGTTAAGAATATGATAAGAAAACCATGAAACAGTGGCAATTAACTACCTCCTTTTATTATCAGCCTCCTGAACAGCAGCAGAGGTGGGACTCAGTAGTGATGTATTATGTTAATTACTTTCTTCCCTTTCCCTGCTACTTTATCTAGAATACCAGAGGGTTAGTGTTAAAGTTTAAGTTCCAGTGGGAATATGACTGAATTGTTATCACCTCATGATGATACAGTAGCTGATGGAACTTTGTGTTTCTCCTTTTTTGGTAACATGAGATTCTTCATCTAAGCGAAGGTTGAGAAATGATGCTGAATGGAAAAAGGGGTGGATTGTGCTAGTTGTTCTCCATTTACTTTCCCCCTATCCTTAGCCTTTCTCTGCCTGGCTGTGTATCTTAGGAACAGGTTGATCACCCAAGGTCCCTTGATCTATGGCTTCCAGTGGGTTCTGCTAAAGGGAGGCACCAGCATAAGATGAGAGGTTGTGCTGACTGAGAGGTTCTATCTAGAAAGGTTGAATTATCTATTTTTCTGCTTTCTCTCTCCAGTTTGTTGAGATATTGAGGGTGGCCATGTCCTTCTATGACTATAACTTCTGTTGGGTGGCTCCTCTTTCATGATTCCAGCAATCTTTGGTCTCTGGTAATGCCATTCCTTTCCTTGCCCCTTTAGGCCTAGGAGTGGTCACAGCTTCCTGCTGTTGCAAACCCCTGGGTGCCTACATATCCTCTGTTGAGTCTCTAAACCTTGCCCAAATCTCTGTAAACAATCCCATAATTGAAGTTACTGCATATCACTTGAGTTGTTTCTCTTATATCCCTACAGATTCAGTATCTGAGGAGGTTAGACAACACCATGAAGCCTGAGCAGATAATGTTCAGCAGGACACAAGTGATCTGATTATGAAGTATAATATTTGCAATGAAAGTTTCCAGAAAGAAAGTATACAGATAAAATGCTAAAGTTTCATGGTACCACACTGTGGAGTATCATAGATGTGATATAGAATGAAGCATAAAGGAGGGAAATAATGTATATGACCTAAGATATCCATATGTTTGGTAAAGAGATAACAGGTATTAAAATGAATTTGAAATTTCAATTCTAGAAGGTATCACTAAGATTTAATGAGATATGATTCATGATAATTGTGGAAGTGTATAATTTGTTCAAAAAGTGTATCTAGAGAAAGAGTGGGGTCTTCTCATGTAAGTCAAGGCTATATTGACCTATATTTAGATCTAGGAAACTGAGCATGTATCTAAATGGAGAAAGAAACAAGTGATATAGGAGGACTATACCATAAACTGATAGAATAGTACTAGAAAATGTCCAGGGGATTTGTTACCCACATCTGTTCCATCAGTATATAATTTCTTCACCTCCTGTCTTCCTGCCTGGATCACCATTATTCGTAGCCTAGTTTGTGACCTTTCATTTTTTTGCATTATTTATGTGATGCTATAGGTAACATGTACAATACAAATATATACATATATACATACATGTGTATATATGCAGTCATTTAAAATCTTGCTTATTTTACAATAATGAAATAACAGACACTTTTCTGTATCTGCTTTTCTCACTCAATGCTACTTTGTGAAATCTCCCCAGGTTATCTAAAATAGTTCTTATTCATTATTTTTAATGGCTACATAATATTCCAAGATGTGGACGCTTTGTTTAGCCATTTCCTTACTAATGGACATTCATTTTATCTCTGGAATTTTTGTCACTAGGAAAATAAATGCAATAAACTTTCTTAATCTTATGTCTTTATGTATTGGTGCTGTTATTTTACTGGATAATCCCAGGAGTGAGATTGCTGGGGCTAAGGGTATATGTATTGTTTACTTTTAATAGATAGTACCCAGTTATTTTTCAAATGCTCTAATACTTCACATTTCCACCAGCACTTTTCCTACCTTTTAAAATTTTAGATCTAGCATTTTGCAGTTTGATGGGTATAAATAACAGCTCATTATTAAATTACTTTGCAATTATCTGATTTGTAGTGAATTTGAGCATCTTTTCTTTCTTTTTTCTTTTTCTTTTTTTTTTTTTTTTTTTTTGGATGGAGTCTCGCTCTTTCACCTAGGCTGGAGTGCAGTGGTGCAATCTCAGCTCATTGCAGCCTCTGCCTCCCGGGTTCAAGCAATTCTCCCACCTTAGACTCCTGGGAAGCTGGGACTACAAGCACGCACCACCATGCCCAGCTAATTTTTGTATTTTTAGTAGAGAGGGGGATTTCACCATGTTGGCCAAGCTGGTCGCGAACTCTTGACCTCAGGTGATCTGCCTGCCTCGGTCTCCCAAAGTTCTGGGATTACAGG
Organism: Chlorocebus sabaeus; assembly: GCF_047675955.1. Lineage (NCBI taxonomy): Eukaryota > Metazoa > Chordata > Mammalia > Primates > Cercopithecidae > Chlorocebus > Chlorocebus sabaeus. Next base: position 91,532,413 of record NC_132915.1, read on the forward strand.
TGTGAGCCACCGTGCCTGGCCTGAGCATCTTTTCATAAGCTTTTTAGTCATCTTGATTTAGTCTATTATGAGTTTCATATTTTTTACTGCATTGTTAAATTTTTCTCAGCAATTTATAAGTGCCTTGTATTTAGATAATTACTCTTTCATTTGTATTACAAATAATTTCTAACGAGGTGGTTTTCTTATATATTAATTTTTTAAGCAAATAAAAATTTAGAAATTTTTGTATATTCAAATACAGCTTTTTAAACAGCTATTAGGTTTCTGGCATTAAGATCTTGGCTGGGCCTGGTAGCTCACACCTGTAATCCCAGCACTTTGGGAGGCTGAGGTGGGAGGACTGCTTGAGGCCAGCAGTTCAAGACCAGCCTCAGTAACACAGGGAGATCCTGACTCTACCAAAAAAAAAAAAAAAAAAAAAAAAACCTAAAAAATTAGGCCAGGTGCAGTGGCTCACACCTGTAATCCCAGCAGTTTGGGAGGCCGAGGTGGGTGGATCACCTGAGGTCAGGAGTTTGAAACCAGCCTGGCTAACATGGTAAAACCCCATCTTTACTAAAAAAAATACAAAAATTAGCTAGGCGTGGTGGTGCACGCCTGTAATCCCAGCTACTTGGGAGGCTGAAGCAGGAGAATCGCTTGAACCCGGGAAATGGAGGTTGCAGTGAGCCAAGATTGAGCCACTGCACTCAAGCCTGGGCAACAGAGCAAGACTCTATCTCAAAAAACAAACAAAAACAAAACAAAACAACATAAACAAAAAACTCTAAGATCTCCTCCTTACCTAGATTTTGCATGTTGTGGATTTTTTAACATAATTTTTATTGTTTTATTTTCTACATTTAAGTCTTAAATTAAGTAAATTTATTAAGTAAATAAAATTCAATAAATATTAACATTAAATAAATCCATCAGGAGTTTATTTTTATATATGGCATAAGGTGGAGGCCCACTTTTTTCCACTTGGATTACCAGAAGTGCGAGTAGTGTAATTTATTAACTAACCCATTCTTTTCTCACCAATTTAAAAAATACTATTGTTACATGTTAACTTTCATATATACTGTGCCCTAATTTTGTATTCACTATTCCTCTAATCTATTCCTTGTTGGTTTGATTACAGTAGTGTTATAATATGTTCTGATATTTGTTAAGGCAAAATCCTCTTTAACTTTCTTGTTTTTCACACTTCCCTTGGCTGTTCTGAGACATTTATCCTTTCATATTTACTTTAAGCCTGTAGTTTTTTCTTTTAATAAGAACCGACAATGAGCATCTTCCCTAATATCTCACATATTAAAGAAGTCATTTCATTTCTCTATGTATCTTAAATTAAAAGCTAATAATGATTCTTAATAGTAAAACACAAGCTTTCCAATTAAAGAATACCTGCTACTACCACTATTTCATTGTTCTGAGAGTGCTTGTCATTGCAATTAGACAAGAGATTACATGTATTTATTTATTCTATAACTATTGAGCCTCCTACTATGTCTAGGCACTTTTCTAGGCACATTCTAGTGAGGAGAGACAGATAATAAATGAATAAACAAATATATAGTATGTCAGATGTTGATGAGTACGGTGGAGAAAGATAAAACTGGGTAAGAGAGAAAGAGAATGGGAGTTTGTGTCATTTTATACAGGCTGGGTGGAGGAGGCTTCACTGATAAAGTAACATTTGAGAGGAGTCTTGAAGGAAGTGAAAGAATGAACCATTTTGCTATTTGGAGGATGAATGGTTCGTGCAGAAAGAACAGAAGGTACAAAGGCCCTGAGGTGAAGCGTGCTTCACGTATCTGAGGAACATCAAGGAGGCCAGTGTGATTGGAGTGGAGGGAGGGAGACAATAGTTGAAGATGAGGTCAGAGATAAATATTGGACAGCTATTTTATTTATAATTGAGAGAAGACATTTATGGTACATACAGGGGGCAAAGGATTAGTATCAATAATATATATATATATATATATATATATATATTTATTTATTTATTTATTTATTTTCTTTTTTTGAGACAAAGTCTCACTCACTCTGTCACCCAGGCTGGAGAGCAGTGGTGTGATCTCGGCTTACTGCAACCTCTGCCTCCCAGGTTCAAGCGATTTTTCTGCCTCAGCCTCCTGAGCAGCTGGGATTACAGGCAAGCACCACCATGCCCAGCTAATTTTTATATTTTTAGTAGAAACAGGTTTCACTGTTTTGGGCAGGCTGATCTCAAACTCCTGACTTCAAGTGATCCACCTACCTTGGCCTCCCAAAGTGCTGGGATTACAGGTGTGAGCCACCGTGCCCGGCCTCAATAATATATTCTATAAATCAACACAGCACAAATAATTCAACAGAAATGGGCAACATATATGAACACATTTCACTAAAGAGGAAGCACATGTGACCAACAAACACATGAAGAAATGTTCTGCTGCTTTAGTAATTAAATAAATTCAAATGGCTACAAAGAGATAAATTTTTCTGCCTGTTCTATTGGCAATACAGAGTGTCCGAGAGCACGCACATCAGCAGGATTAGTTCTCCTTTGCTGGTGAAAATTTAAACTGATGTGTCTTCTTTGAAAAATAATGTTGGCACTATCTCATAGATTAAACATTAACATATTTTACCACTCAGGGGCTCCTCATCTAACCAAAGAGCCATCGATAAGAATATTTATAGCAGCACTGTTTATAATAGCAAAAATTTAGAAACAATTGAAGTGCTCATTAACAAGGCCGTGGATAAGTAAACTGTGGTGTATTTCCACAGTCAATTATTCTGCAGCCATCAAAATGAATTACAATGATGTACACTTTCTGGATGAATCTTCACAATCTAACATTAAGGAGAAAAATAGGTCCTCGAAAATTACATGCAGTGTAATATCCTCTTTATAAAGTTATAAACAACTAAAGATTAAAAATGGAATTTCCCCCCAGAATATAGAGGATATAAATTTATATTTTAAAACAGAAAGCAAGGGAATGATAAACCAGGGTTCATGATGGTGGCTGTTCCAGGGGGCCAAGTGAGGACAGAGGAAGGGTATTAGCAAGGATACAGGCCAGGCACAATGCCTCATGCCTGTAATCCCAGCACTTTGGGAGGCTGAGATGGGTGAATCACTTGAGGTCAGGAGTTCAAAACCAGCCTGGCCAACATGGTGAAACCCCGTCTCTTCTAAAAATACAAAAATCTTAGCTGGGCATGGTGACTTTCGAGTTTTCTTTCCTAGGAATTTAGAATTTTGAAGGAAGAAACCCTGAGACTGGAGATAGTTGGAATTGAATCCTATTAATGGCAGACCTCTAGGGAGAGTCCACAATTTTCAGTTGCGGAGACCCCTAAGCTTTCCTGGTTCTTACTCATGGCCTGGTTACAGTGATAATACTGGTAAACTTTTAACAACTGACACTCTAAAAAAAAGAAAGAAAGAAGGAAATTAAGGAAAGGAAAAGGAGCCCTGGTTTCTAGTGCTTGATGACTCCTGTGGTGTAAATACTCCCACCATGGCCTATTTCAAGCTGTCACAGTGATGTCACTGAACAGGGACTTGGGAAGTATTGCCTATGATAGACTCTCACAAGCCAGTACGAGCTGGCTTCAGCATGCCACTGTTTCCCTGTCAATTCTCCCTTGTATTCACAGAATTCTCCAGTAGTCTCCCAGTAAATTCCTTTTGGAGTTTAGACAGCTAAGGCTTATTTTAACTAATTGTTAAACTCATTTATTTTAACTAATAAGGCTGTTTTTTATAGCCACATCCTTTAAATATTAATTGCCATTTTCATTTATATACAAAATCAATATCTATTTCTACAAATGTGCAGAGTCTTCAGCAGCTCTGGCAAAGAATATTTTTAATCACTGCAGTCACTTAGGTTAACAGGCTTATCTTTGGAAATTCCTGCCCTCTCGTGTCCAGTATAGAGAACTACTTTTGTGTTCTCTAAAGCTGTGAATGTTAGCGGACAACCAGGAGGTGAGTTGGAGGCTCTTGATGCAGATCAGGGGACTATTCCCAGGTGTAGATGGGCGAGTGTAATGCATATTAGTTCCCAATGTTTGTTTATTAATGAAGCCCAAGAAAACTTTATACCTGGGTTTCTCAACCTTGGTACTAATGACATGTTGAGCTAGATAATTCTTTGTTGTAGGATAGTTTTTTGTTTCGTTTTGATTTTGGAGACAGAGTCTCGCTCTGTCGCCCAGGCTGGAGTGAGTGCAGTGGCACAATCTCAGCTCACTGCAACCTCCGCCTCCTGGGTTCAAGCGATTCTCCTGCCTCAGCCTCCCGTGTAGCTGGGATTATAGGTGCCCACCACCACACCAGGCTAATTTTTGTATTTTTAGTAGAGACAGGGTTTTACCACGATGGCCAGACTGGTCTTGAACTCCTGACCTCAAGTGATCCATCCGTCTCGGCCTCCCAAAGTGCTGTGATTATAGGCGGGAGCCACCACGCTTTGCTGGTTTTGTTTTGTTCTGTTTTTAAGACAGGATCTCACTTTGTTGTCCAGGTGGGAGAGCAGTGGTACAATCATAGCTCACTGCAGCCTTGAATCCCTGGGGTCAGGTGATCCTCTCACCTCAGCCTCCTGAGTACCTGGGACTACAGGCACACACCACCATGCCTGGCTATTTTTTTTTCTTTTTGTATTTTGTGTAGAGACAGGGTTTCGCCATGTTGCCCAGGATGTTTAGCAACATTCCTGGCCTCTACCCAGTATGCAGATAGCACCCACCCCTCCACCAACTGTGACAACCAAAAATACCTCCAGACATTGCCATTGCCAAATGTCCCGTGGGTTGGAGAGGAGAGCGATTCCCAGGCTGAGAACCACTGCTCTATGCTGATGAAGCAAATTTATTCTACACATTGCCGACCTTGAAGTAGCACTGAACCCACCAGCTTATGGCACCAAGTTGGAGCTTAAGCCTACAGCCCAGGCTGCAACTCTTGAGTTCCCATACTGTATACTACAGGAGGAAAAGTTCCAGGTGCCAGATATCCAAACACTTGCTTTTTAATAGGACACACAGCCTATAATAAAAAATGTAAAACCTTCCAACTAAAGCAAAACATTTCAAGGCATGATCGGAATGAATGTTGGTGCATTCATTCACTTGTTCAGTAAATATTTGTTAAGGAGTACTTCCGAAATAGGTGATGCAGTAGGTGCTAGAGCTGATGCAATGGCAGGCTATGGCTCTGCCTTTAAGGAGTTAATAATCCTAGAGGGGTTCAATGGAGATATTGTCAGTTATAAGTAAGAGAGAGTCCAATTCCAGCTGGCTTAAACAGTCATGGGCCTTTACTGGCCCACGCATTTGAAAAGCCCACAGACAGTGCAGACCTTAGGTAAGGCTGGATCCAATGGCTCAAAGTTGTCACCAGGGCCTGGGTTTCCTTCAGTGTCTCTGCTCTTCCTTTCCTATTGTCAATTTCATCCTAAGGTGGACTTCCCTTGTCCAGCAGCCCCCAGTATTACATGTGTCCTAATTTCTAGTAGAAGACTTGAAATTCACTTTGTTTAGACTACTTTAGGTCACCTGCCCACCCTTGAATCAGTAGTTGTCACCAGAGAAATGGAAAGTCCTGATTGATTGATTTAGCCAAGAGTACTTGCTGAGGGAGTACTCCTGAGGGAGATTAGGGATTGCTGGGAAGGGAGGGAGAACACCAGAAATGCTGGGCGAATATGGGGTGATCAGCCAGCCCTTTTCACACAGGCTCTGCCGGGTGATTTCATCCAGTCCCAAAGCACCATTCCTATTGGTTTCCTTGAAGGTCTTATTGCAGCAGTCTGGGCTTCAGACCTGCTGCTTCTCCCTCTGAAACCTCATTCCATCCACTCTTCACAGTGATCCCTTCTGTCCTTTCAAAGCTCAGTTCAGAGTCAGATTCTCTGAGGCTTCTTCCACCTCCCTGAGCCATCCTTCTTTCATACTCCCTTAGCCCTGGTACTACCTATGCCTCATACCTGGTCAGGTTTCATGTTCCTGCTTCTCCAATTTTAGACTTACATTTTACCTTTAAAGAGTTTAGGGTCTCCTGAATCCCCTCTCTTTAATGCCTAACAAGGGCATTGAGAGCTTTGATGTTGACTTCTTTGTTTTCCCCAATAAGATGGTTAAAATGTGTGTGTGTTTGTGTGTGTGTGTGTGTGTGTGTAAAACAGAGTGAGAAAGAAGTATGGAGCTGTGGAACGAGCACAGTAAGACAATCCTGGCAGACAGTCCTGGTTTTAAATCCTGGATCGCCACTCTTTCAGATCTCAGATATTCACCAGTGGATCCCTACTTGACTCTTTTCTTTCCTTAAACGGTATGTGTAGTGTATTACACATTCACTTTCTATGACTTTTCATGCTTGTGAATATGCAATCATGCCAGTGTTATTTGTTTACATTAGGCACATTTAACAAACAGTACATTAAATAAGTGCTTATAAGTACTGCCATAGTTGAGGTTCCTAACAGTGGTGGCTTTGGCTAAGAGAGAGCAAAGAGGGACAAAGAGAAATCCTTCAGGCCTTGAACACATTTTTCCCCTTTTGGCTGAATGTGGTTCCCAGATTTGAGGTGGAGTGGAAGGAGGAAGTATGGTTTATTCTTTCCAACTACTCCTCTGCCTGATCACACCTCCCGAAGCCTTGCCCTGATATAACTGCTCAGTGCATGGCCGTGGTGCTTACATCAGCCCTCCATGCATAATGTAAAGATAAGAATGATAACAATATTTTATTTTTTGAGACAGGGTCTCTGTTGCCCAGGCTGGAGTGTGGTGGCATGATCTCGGCTCACATAACCTCTACCTCCTGGGTTCAAGTGATCTTCCCACCTTAACCTCCTGAATAGCTAGGACTACAGGCACACACCACCACACCCGGCTAATTTTTGTATTTTTTACAGAGATAGGGTTTCACCCTGTTGCCAGACTGATTTCGAACTCCTGGAGTTAAACAATCCACCTGCCTTGGCCTCCCAATGTGTTGGGATTACGGGGGTTAAGCCACCCTGCCTAACCGATTTTTTTAAACATGATGCTTTTAAACTTACTTAATGCATTTGGGGTAGGTTTAATGCATAAAAAATGGGAGATGGTAGAGGCCTGGGAAGATATATAGTTGCGCTTTCCATGATATGAAACATGGCCCTCTGAATGCACTGCCAGCACATCTGTCCTTGTGAGTTTCCCTGCTTTGAGCCTCAGTTCAGTCACTTACCACTTACAAAAGGTTACTTGACAGGAGGGCTATTTCTCCAGTCTACTCCTTGATGTCAGTCCTCCAAGTTGGGCTATGATGGGCTGAGGAACCCTGAGGTTTAGACTAGCTAAGTGGTGGGACCAACTGATGACCGACTGTCCTCTGATGAAGCCCACGTCAGTCACCTGCAATTTACCACTTGAGCCCAGGAGGTCGAGGCTGCAGTGAGCCATGATTATACCACCACACTCCGGCATGGGTGACAGAGTGAGACCCTGTCTCAAAAACGAACAAAAATTTGGGAATCCCAAGTCTGTTCTATTTTTGTAATAGTGGACACATTTTCAGAAGGACATGAGGACCTTTCTGAGTCTAAAACCCTTCTGGACCTCATCTTCCTCTTTTATGAAATGAGATTAATTCTCCACTATGAGGTAATCATGCCCTGTTGTATATTCAGGGCATCTCACTAAATTAGCCTGGTCATCTTTAAATTTTTTAGTATAAGTACACCTGTTGGAAATCCAGACTTTTCCCACTTGACCAGATATATTCCCCAGACGTCAGGACTAATAATCCCCAGATATGGTGATGGCATTGTTTTCTTCCTCTGCCCTGATGCCCCACCCTGGGCTTCAGGGGCAAGCCTTTCCCTAATGATTCTTTCACTGGCAGTTCATTATTTCAGTGCATTGCTGTGGAAAGCTCTATATAAATATTTGTTGCTTAAAAGTTGGGGAATCCCTTGGCCGGGCATGGTGGCTTACGCCTGTAATCCCAGCATTTTGGGAGGCCCAGACAGGAGGATCATTTGAGCCCAGGAGTTTGAGACCAGCCTAGGCAACATAGTGAGACCCCATTTCTATAAAAAAGTTTTTTTCTTAATTAGTGGGGAGTGGCAGCGCCTGTAGTCCCAGCTACTCAGGAGGCTGAGGTGAGAGGATCACTGGAGCCCAGGAGGTTGGGGCTGCAGTGAACCATGATCACACCACTGCACTCCAGCGTGGGTGACAGAGTGAGACCCTGTCTCAAAAACAAACAAAAATTTGGGAATCCCAAGTCTGTTCTATTTTTGTAATAGTGGACACATTTTCAGAATTGCGTGAGGACTTTTCTGAGTCTGAAAACCTAAAATTCTCTAATTGACAATTTTGAATATCTTTGGGAGGAAATGCACAATCCATGACCAGACCAGAATATACTAAGAAAATAATTTATTTAATTGTAAGTTGGGAAAATTTTTAAAAAGTTTAGTAATAACGATGAACAAGATCATGAATTTGTCCATTGGAGATTTAAACTTTAATGAAATTTTTTTTTAAAAAATCAAGAAATTCACTTAAAAGTAAACATGAGTTCTTTGCTCTAAACTTTCAGGCTAAATAATTTCTTTGGTTCAGGACTTAAAAACCCTTAAACTCTCCCTACTCCAGACTGAATCCAAGACAACCTGACTAATAGAGAAGCAGGAGTCTTAACTGATGTGTGATCTACTTTTCCTTTTTCAAAGCCCTACTTTTTCCTTTTTAAAGCCCACTAATTCAGAGTTTTTGTTTTGTTTTGTTTTGTTGGATGTCAGATTTTTTGGCAAGAAATGAAGTAGGAGGCACAGTGAAATGGTCAAGAAAATCTAAGTTTCATTTTATAAAAGAAGCTCATTGCAGTATACAACAGGCTAGTGCAATGGCTTTTCAAATAAATTGCTTGAAAATAGAAACAAATGACCTAGACTGGAACACAAGCAAAATACAAAGATATGTGCATATGTACATGTTGCCTCCTAACTTCTTTTACATTGATATGGTTAACTTTAAATAATATGTAGGATTTCACAGCTTCTCTTAGAGAAGGGAATTGAATGTTAAACTGTTCAGTCATGATAACTAGATCTCCCATTGTTATGGCTCATGCTTCTGTTACAAAATCAATTAACCGTTTTGCCAAGCATGTCTAATTGTTACACTTCCACAGTGCAGATGGAGCAGGAGAAAACAAGAGGTTACTTGATGGGAGGGCTGTTTCTGCAGTCTACTCCTGGATTTCAGCCCTCCAAGTTGGGGTATGAGGGGCTGAGGAACCCTGAGGTTTAGACTAACTAAGTGGTGAGACCAGCTGATGACTGAGTGTCCTCTGATGAAGCCCACATCCTAGAAACAGAACTGCTTGCAAGCCTCTTCAATCCACTGCAGGCCTTTGCCTTCTCTGACACCATCCACATCTCTTTGCCGAGGATTAGAAGATGCAAGTTGCAGTCTGGTAGACTGAATACCACTTAGGCAACACAAGAAACATATTCCGTTCAAGTCCCCGCTGCTTGTCATTCATAGGGTCAACGAGGCTGGAAATCACTCACACTTCCTCCCATTCAGTGCCTGGATCCGTGATGTATTTAAGCACCAACCCCATACCCTAAGTGCCCCCAGGGTGGCACTGCCCCACAGTGATCGGCTCCTTTCTTCCACTCTCTGTTTGCTATTTCATGCAAACTCATGTCAAGGCTTTGTTTTGACTTCATGCTGGGCACCTTGGCTCATTCAGGTTCCTTGGGACTCTGATCATGCACCACCATGATATCTACTAGGACACTCCACCAATTTTTCGCACAGAAGCCAAACAACATCCTGATGAGAAAAGGACGGACTACAGATGGCCTGAAGCAATCTGCTATTGAAGCATTTTGAGGATTGCCAAGGCAAATGGTATCTTTACTGAGAGCTCTGCTGCACAGTAACTTCACGTTGTTTTAGATCCATTGGAAATAGGCAGGCATTGAACTCAAGGGACAACCCCTTACAATCATATCTTGCTGCCAAACGCTTCCCTTAGCACCCTTTTCTCCAGATGTTATGTGGCATGTGTAGAGTGTTTCTGGCTTTATCTTTGCCTATGACAAGTTCTTTTTGGTTCAGTTGATAGTATTTCCCCCAAACCCAAAATAGATAAGAAATCACTGGGAATTTACATCTGATTACCCTAGATTCATTCTCCCACATTACAAAGCCTCAAGTTACAAGGAGGAATGGTATGTGTTTGCCATGTTGGTGTTTCATTAGTATTTTTTTTTTAACTTAAAATTAAGTGTTACTTTTCTGAGGAAGTAGCCAGAATACTCCTCTCTCAAATTCAGAAATCTACTGGCACAATTTGAAGTCAGATGATATTTCTAACCAAATTATACTCTTTTGTCTGCCACGACCGCTTGACAGTTTTAATATCTGAAGGCAGGCTGATATGATAATCCCAGCAGTATTCTAGGGATAAGATTTTAGAGGGTTTGTTGAGAAGGAAATACTTGTTTAGGTGGCTTTCATCATGCCACTCAGCTTCTATGTCATTTTTCTTTTCCAGGAGGATTCTCTTAAAGCACTCCTGGGGGATGTTGAGAACCTGAATGGGTGTTCCTCCAAACATGGCTGTGTGGTAATAAAAATCCCCCTGGCCAAATGGAATGCATGCTGCTGACTCTTTCTGCCTTTCCTAGGTAAAGTCCTCAGGATCTGCCTTGTACCACCAGGGCTGTAGCTGAGCCACTGACTGGCCTAGGGGCTTCACCCCAAAATTGTCTTGGAAGACCTGGTCTACATCCATGCAGAAGAGGAAGTCGACCTCGTGTTGGATGTGGGCCAAGATGTGCTCCCTGATGATCTTCACAGGCATCATGCTGATGTGTTGCCACCTCTTCTCTGGCTTGACCTCAAACACTTTTAAGGAATGCAGAGGACCCAGCTCTATAAACAGCACCTTGGAGACATCATCCACTATGATGTATAAAATATGACTTTGTGGCCGACCATGAAGTACCTATTAGCAGGTATTATGAACTCTTCCAAGTAATGCTCAATATATCTGAAACAAAGAAGAAAAGCAAAACATTTGACCTTTGGGATTCCTGAAAGAAATCACATGCTGTTATAATCATGTCTGTATTTTATAGTTAGTAGAAGAATGATTTCTTCCCACCCCGGGTATGTTTTCATGTTAGTGTAATGCCCCTGGCTACTCTCCACCATTCAGTCACTCAGTCCGTGGGAAGCTGGAATGACTTACCTGACTGCCAATTTTGGAAAAGCAGCTAGAACTAGACATGCACTACCCTATCCTTCCTCTCCTCTGGCTTTTGGGAACCAGCCAGTCCAAGAGAGCATGTGTTCTCAACTGCTCTGGGTTTTGCAGGAAGCTTAGTACAGGATCTATTTTCACATCCAGAGGCCTGTAGGTGCCTGGATGCTCAAGTCTTTCTAACTCTGGGGGTTGAATATTTAGGAGGTGCAGGGTCTGCAGATATAAGCCACATTCTCCCATATGAGCTTTAACTATAATGAGGGTGATATTTACCACTCTCTGCCTTCCTTACCCCTTTGGCCAATTTGCCAATTGGTTCAGACTTTGGACAGTCAAAGGGGGTACTTGTTCTTGAGCTCAATTCAAAAGCCCTAACATAAACCCTAATGTTGCTACTGCCAGACCAGGTACAAGGGTGATGTGGCCCTTGGATCCAATGGGGATGCATTAAGCCCAAACAGCGGAACTCCCTTGTCCTGTGTGATACAGAGAATGAGTTCTGAGATCTAGATCTGCTTTCATGTTACATAGTCATCCTATGAGCCTCCCACTAGTCACCTAAAACACCAATCCATTGTCCACACACCATCATCCAAAATACTAGTCCATCCAAATACTAGAATGAGCAACTTCTGATTTAACCTTATTTTAACTACTTTTTCTTTATTTTTAAAAAAGGACTATGTTAGCAGTAAGCCACGTTTGGTGGCTGAGTAAACATAGATGAAAAGAGAAGATTAAAAAATTTAAAATATAAAAAAAAGAAAAAAAAGGACTACATTGTTTAGAGAAGTTTTAGGTTCACAAAAAAATTGGGCCAAAAGTACGGAATTCCCATATACCTCTTGCTCCCACATTTGCACAGCCCCCATCCCCCCACTATCAACATCCCTGCACCAGAGTGGTGCATTTGTTACGATCAATGAAGCTACACAGACATATCACTATCACCCAACATCCATAGTTTTACATTAGGGTTCACTCTTGGTGTGGTACATTCTAAGGATTTAACAAAAGTATAATGACATGTATCCACCATTATAGTATCATACAAAATATCATCACTGCCCTAAAAATTATCTGAGCTTTGCTTATTAATCCTTCCCTCCCCGAACAACCCCAAACAATCACTGACCTTTTTACTGTCTCCATAGTTTTACCTTTTCCAGAACGTCATATAAGCATACAGCATGTAGCCTTTTCAGTGTGGCTTCTTTTACTTAGTAACATGCATTTAAGGTTCTTTTATATCTTTCATGACTTGATAGCTCATTTCTTTTTAGCACAGAATAATATTCCATTATCTGGATGTGGCTTAGTTCATTTTTCTATTCATCTACCAAAGGACATCTTGGTTGCTTTCAAGTTTTGGTAATTATGAAATAAAGCTTCTGTAAATATCCATGTGCAGGTTTTTGTGTAGACATAAGTTTTTAACTCACTTGGGTGAATACCAAGGAGCACGATTGCTGGATCGTATGGTAAGAGTATATTTAGTTTTGTAAGAAACTGCCAAATTGTCTTCCAAAGTGGCTGTACCATTTTGCATTCCTACAAGCAATGAATAAGTGTTCCTGTTGCTCCACATCCTTGTCAGCATTTGGTGTTGTCAGTGTTTTGAATTTTGGCCATTCTAGTAGGTATTTAGTGGTATTTTAACTATTTATCTATTCCTTTGAAAAACATTGCACGCTGTCCCCCATTGCGGGGCAAGGTGGCTCACGCCTGTAATCCCAGCACTTTGGGAGGCCAAGGCAGGTGGATCACAAGGTCAGGAGTTTGAGACCAGCCTGGCCAATATGGTGAAACCCGGTCTCTACTAAAAATACCAAAATTATCTGGGCATGGTGGCACATGCCTGTAGTCCCAGTTGCTTGGGAGGCTAAGGCAGGAGAATTGCTGGAACCAGGGAGGTGGAGGTTGTAGTGAGCTGAGATGGCGCCACTGCACTCCAGCCTGGGCAACAGAGCAAGACTCCATCTCAAAAAAAAAAAAAAAAAAAAAAAGGCCAGGCACGGTGGCTCACGCCTGTAATCCCAGCACTTTGGGAGGCCAAGGCAGGTGGATCACAAGGTCAGGAGTTTGAGACCAGCCTGGCCAATATGGTGAAACCCGGTCTCTACTAAAAATACCAAAATTATCTGGGCATGGTGGCACATGCCTGTAGTCCCAGTTGCTTGGGAGGCTAAGGCAGGAGAATTGCTGGAACCAGGGAGGTGGAGGTTGTAGTGAGCTGAGATGGCGCCACTGCACTCCAGCCTGGGCAACAGAGCAAGACTCCATCTCAAAAAAAAAAAAAAAAAAGGCCAGGCGCGGTGGCTCACGCCTGTAATCCCAGCACTTTGGGAGGCCAAGACAGGCGGATCACGAGGTCAGGAGATCGAGACCATCCCGGCTAACACAGTGAAACCCCGTCTCTACCAAAAAAAATACAAAAAGCTAGCCGGGTGAGGTGGCGGGCGCCTGTAGTCCCAGCTACTCGGGAGGCTGAGGCAGGAGAATGGCGTGAACCCGGGAGGCGGAGCTTGCAGTGAGCCGAGATCTGGCCACTGCACTCCAGCCTGGGCGACAGAGCGAGACTCCATCTCAAAAAAAAAAAAAAAGAAGAAAAGAAAATAAAAACATTTTATTGGAGTCTTCTGTAAGCCCAAGCTATAGACTATTTGTGAAGCTATGCTATGGAGATTACCAGGAAGAGGAAGAATAAGCCAGATGGTTTCATACAACTTGACCAAACCCTAAACTCATGTGGACTGAATTTAATGTGCTGATCACACTTCTGGCCAATCGTGGTGTTTTGTGAGTAATAATGACTGGCACTTCTTTTCGCTTTTTGTTGCTGCTTGGATTCCCTTTCTTTGTTACCAAAATAAAATGTGCTTTTAATGTTGGCATGTGGTAATCCAAGGGTTTATAGTACTGATTCTTTAAATGGAGAAAATACATCTGAGGAATATAAAAAGGACTTCAGTGTGGCTCTGTGGGTAGTGGCCAGGAAATCCTTCAGTATTCTGGGACTTCAAGAAAAATGTATTGTGCTCTGAAGCTTGGGAAACAATACTGGGGTGGGGTGGGGTAGAGTTAAGTACAGGGGAGAGTCATTGTGAGGTTTTACATTGTTAAGAGATTAAAGCATTGCAGTTGGCTCCATGCATTGTTGCTTGAAAACAAACCAAACATTACACCTCCTGAAAGTCCAAATCCACTTGTAGAGATCTATTGCTGCTGAGTACAAGCAGTCCTCTCTTGTCTCAGAGCTGAGGGCAGAGTGCTTTCACCAGGATGTATGATTTACAGTCTGGTTCTGCAGAGCTGGAATTGGATGGCTGAAGCCGTTGTGGGGCACTGGGCAATGTTCTGTTCTTTTTGGAAACACCAGGATCAAATCAATCTGCAACGTGGCTGGGTTAGCCCCTTTTGTGCCAAAGGATTCGGTGAGCTGGGTGGCTCACCTAATCTAATTAGGTGGCTCCCAACCTATGTGAGTACAGATTCTTCTAGTAAACATGTCAAAACTCCACAGTCACCTTTCTCTGCTAGAGAGACCACATAGGTCCCTAGGATCAGCACATTCAGTGACATTAGAACTTGACTGGTATTGTGAATGACAGAACAGTAACAGCTGCTGGACTCTGGGTTGGGGAAGGTCATCTCTGGAGAACTATCAGATCTTTATGGAGCTGTCTTTAAGCCCCACTTTGGCAAAGCTCAAATCAACCTGAGCCTTCAATTCTCTTTATACAAGGCAAAGAATCAACTTTCCATGAAGCTTCTTCAGAAGAGATACAGAGGGAAAGGCCCAGAGGGCAGGAAAAAAAAAAAAAGGAAAATTGGACTTTCAGTTTTATTTTGGAAAAAAAAGAGGAAATTTCTCCAAAAAAAGCAAAATGGATTATCTTCAATAACTAATATTAGAGCTAGAACTTTTTTTTGTTTTCTTTTTTTTTGAGATGGAGTCTCCCTGTGTCACCTAGGCTGGAGTGCAGTGGCCAGATCTCGGCTCACTGCAAGCTCCGCCTCCCGGGTTCACGCCATTCTCCTGCCTCAGCCTCCCGAGTAGCTGGGACTACAGGCGCCTGCCACCTCGCCCGGCTGATTTTTTGTGTTTTTAGTAGAGATGGGGTTTCACTGTGTTAGTCAGGATGGTCTCAATCTCCTGACCTTGTGATCCACCCACCTCGGCCTCCCAAAGTGCTGGGATTACAGGCGTGAGCCACTGCACCCGGCCTAGAGCTAGAACTTTCAAGAAAGAATGATTGTAGTTTTTCTGCATCATATGTTCTGAACAAGGGAGCTGAAACTGGAACATATCCAACCTTTGGAAGAGCAAGTTCCTACCAGCAAATCTTCTAGGGCCAAATCCTCCATGAGAGAAAAAGTAGAAGTGATCTGAGGAACCCATGGAAGAGTGGTCAGCTGTGTTCCAGCATGGAAAGCCACTGTGCTTAGGTCACGCTGCACCTAGAACTTGCTATAAATCTCTCTGTAGTTGGTCCTGGGCCGTAGAGCATAGGAAAAAGAATGATGCACTCTGGGCTGTCTAGCAGCTAGCACTTGTGGAATTTCTCAAGGAAGCCATGGTGGTCAGGGAGGAGGTGGTTGTGGGTACGCTGTTGACCCTGGGCTTGGTGGGTGGAACAGACATGTGTTCCTGCAACCCAAGACCCTCATTTTGAGGTAGGAATGAGTGGACGTACCTACTATTATTTTGTTCTCAGCATTTTAGGGCCTCAGCAGAAAGGAGACTGAAATAGTTCCACAAAAACATTCTTCTATCTAATAAATCAAAAAATCAAGGCTGGCCTCCATCAGTTCAGGAGTCTCCACAAAAATGTCTTGACAGTGGAACAAGAAATAGTCAAGGACAGTTTCATCAGTGACACCTACCTTCCAATAGCAAAAGCCGTCAATCCCACCGTAATTTTCTGTTTGGCATAATAATTTCCTAGGATGGCTTTGTTTTAAGTGCCTTTCCATAACCAGCGCCTTCCATGTGGTCACTCTCACCACCTCTGGGCGTTTCCTGGTGATAAAACAGAGAGTTCCCTGAGTCAGGGCAGCTTTGCCTTTGTGGGGCAGAGACTAGCCAAGGAAAAGGGGGGGTCAGCTATGATCTGCAGAGACTGTCCTTGAATCCTGACTGTAGCTTAACGCCAAACACTTGGCTGGGAGGTGTGCCATTTGCAGGGGTAGCATCTTCTGGGTGAGGAAGAGGAGGCTTTGGCTCAGGTGCCTCTGAGGGCTATCTTTTTTTTTTTTTTTTGAGACAGATCTCCCTCTGTCACCCAGGCTGGAGTGCAGTGGCTAGATCTTGGCTCACTGCAGTCTCCGCCTCCCAGGTTCAAGTGATCCTCCCGCCTCAGCCTCCCAAGTAGCTGGGATTATAAGCATATCCCAACACGCCTGGCTAATTTTTGTATTTTTAGTAGAGATGGGGTTTCACCATGTTGGCCAGGCTGCTCTTGAACTCCTGACCTCAGGTGATCCACCAGCCTCAGCCTCCCAAAATGCCAGGATTATAGGCATGAGTCACTGTGCCCAGCCTTCTGAGGGCTGTTTTGGGGGTCCCTTTGAGGCTCTTATCTCTACATCTCATACCTTCTTTCCTCTTCTACTTTCTTTGTTCTCTTCCTACTTCTAAATCCCTTTCCCTACTTTCCCAACCCCTTCCCAAGCTACCAGTAGCAACTTTGGGTGTTATTTATTCCTGTGGGTGTCATCTGAGCCTAAGGAGATCCTAAGCCTTGATACAGGCGGATGAGAGAGTGACATTAGATTCGAAAGAGAAAAAGCTGTTTCCATTTGCCTTTTGCCAGGAGGGATATCTGGGTGAGAACCTGGTCATTGGCCAGAAAGGGCCCCAGATTAAAGGGATTCTGATGTTACTACTCCCTTTACAAACAAGGAGACGAAGGCACCAGAAAGGAAGGTACTTGATAGAGGCCCAGCAAGGCCAAGACTGGAGCCCAAGGCTCCGGCAAGGACCTTCTCCATAGACCAGGAGCCTCTTTGCTAGGCACACAAAAGGGGCGAGAGGAGAGGGAGGGCGCTTTGCTGTGCTCAGAGAGCTTGAACGGGACTTGGCAAGGTCAACACAAAGGCAGGAAGCTATGACAAAGCCCAAAACCCTGAAGCCCTGAAGGGTAAATGCACAAAGCATAGAGCAGCGGGGGGGCCCCAGTGTGAGGGTGGAGCTCCAGGCAGGGGGAGGCTTTGACTCTCTCTTGGCTCGGGAGGTGGCTGCATTTTCCCTGTTGGGAAGCAGAGACTGGCACAGGCTCATTTAGATTCAAACCCCAATATGGGCCTGGCACCCTGCTTGGCATTTGCTTGTTTTACTGGATTCACTGTGGGCAGCGAATGGTTCAACCTCAGGAAGGTGAGTGAGTGGGGCAAAGTCCTGGTGATCCCTGCTGGCTGCACTGCCGTGGCCCTGGTGAGGCTGTCAGGGCCTCACCTGACAAAGGTGAGGTTAGCAAATACCTCAGGCCAGCACGGCCAGTGGAGGCCTGGATTTTCACAGAACCCCCCCACCCATCAGCAAAGTTGGGTTTTTCCCACAGTGAGGCTGGTGAGTGCAACTGGGTCTTCCCCTGCCTCACCCCAGCCTCAGAGTGGAAGAGGAGCCTCAGTAGCTCTCCTCTCAGGCCTCCTGTCCCTTGTCCCCCAACGCTGCACCTACAGTTCTTGAGCTGACTCTGCCCTCCCACCCCATCCCCAGGCATCACATCTGGTCTGCTTCCCAGATTCCATCACAGCTTGAAGTGACCTGTTTCCTACATTTTGCCCCCAATGCTGAAATTGCCCCAGGTTGGTCCAGATGGCAGACAGGGAAAACACTTTCAGGGTGCTCTCCTGGTTTGACTCATTTTGTCCGGAGTCTCAAACTCTAAGACTTAGCTCTGCCCTCAGCACCCCAGGTATACCTGCTGCATGGAGGACACAGTTGCCTTTGGTTTCCTTCAATCATGAAAGAAGCTACTATGTACTCTGCACCAACCTGTGCCAGGCACCCATCACGTACACTTTCTCATTTAGTCTCTGCAACAGCCCTGCAATGTGTCCTGTCCACGGTCCAGGTAAGAAAACCAAGTCTCAGAGCAGCTTATTATCTTGTCAAAGGCCAAGCAACTGGTCACTAATGATGCCAGCTAACACACACTAAGCAATTCCTTTGCGACCAGGCACCGTGCAAAGGGCTCACCCTTCTGAGGTAGGTGCTATTTTGATTCCCATTTTATCAATGAAGAAGCTAGCACAGAGAAGTCAAATAACTTGCCTGAGGTTGCACAGCTAGTAGGGGTTAAAGCTGGGATTTAAACAAGATCATCTGACTCTGGAGACCATGCTCTGAGCTGAGCCACCACGTACACTATTTCTTATATGACTTTTCATTCCTCTGCTGATGAGTTGGGGTTAAAGCCCAGGTTTGTCCAGATCTAAAGGTAACACTATTTCCATTTAAAAATTAAGTCGGGTGCCGTGGCTCATGCCTGTAATCTCAGCACTTTAGGAGACCAAGGCAGGTGGATCACTTGAGATCAGGAGTTCAAGACCAGCCTAGCCAACATGGTGAAACCCTGTCTCTACTAAAAAAATACAAAATTAGCCAGGCGTGGTGGTGCACACCTGTAATCCCAGCTACTTGGGAGGCTGAGGCAGGAGAATTGGTTGAACCCAGGAGGCGGAGATTGCAGTGAGCCAAGATCATGCCATTGCACTCCAGCCAGGGTAACAAGAGTGAAACTCCATCTCGAAATAAATAAATAAATAAATAAATAAACAAAATAAAATCAAAAGTAATTATTTTTATTTGCATTGGCATTTTTGTCAATTCACACTGAGAAATGATGAGCCTTTTTTGTTGTTGTTTTTAGTAGCTTACATGGTGCTTTTAGTTCTATAAAACTCCCAGCTTTGTTGAATGATGAGATTGCAAACCAAAAACCAAAAACCGAAAACCACCCACGCAGCTATCTTATACTTCTGTAACCATTTCTGAACTTAAAACTATCTTGTTCATTTCATCTCATTAATTGCATCTTAGTTTTAGCCTGTCAAAGATCTTTTAGTAGTTCTAACCTATCCCGCTAGCTAAGTCTTATAACTGTGTATAAGCTGGACATTTGGTAATATTATTTTTAAAAAAGGAAAAGGAGGAAAAGGTATACTTATTTAATACTTATTATGCACCAGGGGCTAAGCGCTTGACTTTTATTCTCTCATTTGATCTCCATGACCACTCTACGAAGTGGGTGCTATCATCATTCCCATTTTGCAGATAAAGTGGAGGGTAGGAAAGAAGGAGAAGGGAATGGAGACTTTTGCCATTTAATTTATATAAACGACCCAACTGGGGTGCCTGATCCCTCGACCCACATTTCCCAGTTCCCTCCTCTATACCAGGTCATCCTGCTGAGCACTGAGATGGGATAAATGAGACCCAGTCCTTCCCCTTGAGAATCTCACAGTCCCAGCAGGTGGTCTGCCTGCTACACACACCTCAACTACATGATCACTCAGTCCAGGTCTTCTAGAAGGACTGAGTCAGAAAACCAGAGTCCAGTTTAGTTACTTGGATTCCTTCAAGCAGGAAGAAAAAGTAGCAACATTAAAAATTAATGTTGAATTAAAAATTAAAACATTCTATTTCTCAGCTGTTAATTATTTGATTCCACTGACAATTCCAGCAAGTCAGTGACCCTGACTACAAAGCCACACAGCAGCCTGAAAATGCAGGCAGCTGGGGAGAAGGGGGAGGAGGGAGAATGAGATCAAGATCAGCTTCCTGGATGAACCGCTGCATCAAGGAGTCTTAGTCATCAAAATCCACAAAATCCCCCAAAAAAGAAGTGATGGAGGGCAGCTCACACATGTGAAAAGCTAGTCTTTGACAATGTCAACTGTCAGAGAAGTCCAAGATCACAAAGATGAGGCACTAAAAAGAGAGAAAAAAGTGCCAGGAAAGAGCTGCTCAGATGCTTTCCTTCCACATAGGGCATGCAACGGTGTGATGCTAGTGTGTGGAGTTCCACAAAAGCTTCCCCCAAAATAAAAGGGCCCCCTAACCAAAGCACACACCTCCCTAGGTTATTGGCAGCTTTTAAATTTTATGTACTTATTTATGGTACATTTTGGTACCCAAGGAGTGGGTAGAGGAAGAGTTAAAATTCTATTTTTTTTTTCAGATGGAGTTTCACTCTTGTTACCCAGGCTGGAATGCAATAGTGTGATCTCAGCTCACTGCATCCTCTGCCTCACGGGTTCAAGTGATTCTCCTGCCTCAGCCTCCTGAGTAGCTGGGATCACAGGTATGGGTCACCACACTTGGCTAATTTTGTATTTTTAGTAGAGACTGGGTTTTGCATGTTGGTCAGGCTGGTCTCGAACTCCTGACCTCAGGTGATCCACCCACCTTGGCCTCCCAAAGTGCTGGGATTACAGGCATGAGCCACCATGCCCAGCTGGAAGCGTTAAAAATCTATGAATCATGGAGTAGGTTAAAAAAAGATGTGGAATACAGGTGATCCTCCCACCTTAGCCTCCTGAGTGGCTGGGACTAGAGGCATGCGCCACTGCATCTAGCTAATTTTTTATTTTGTTGTAGAGACAGGGTTTCACTAAGTTGCCCAGGCTAGTCTTGAACTTCCGGACACAAGCGATCCTCCCGCCTCAGCCTCCCAAAGTGCTGGAATTACAGGCACGAGCCACTGTGTCCAACACAACTCATTATTGACTGAATTCCCTCTAAGCAACAGCAGGCTGGCTAGACAAGGATGCAGAGAAAAGCTGATGGCAACATGAACAGGGAGGGCGTGGCGGCTGTGGAGTGGAGAGAAGGGAATGAAGTGGAAAGGATTTTGGAGGAGGAATTGACAGAACATGCTAATGAATTAGACCGTGAGGTAGACAGAGGAAAAGGTCTCTCCAGACTTGAGCCATTTAATGGGATGGGAAGTGAGGAGAGCAAGGGTGGGGTGGAATTGAGAAATCCGTTCTGGCCATGTGAGACATGCGGAGATGTCAGGCAAGCAGGTAGACACAAGTCACAGCTCGAAGACAACATCTGGGCTAAACGTTTAAATATGGGATGGTATCTAATCTCACTAGTGGCACCTAATGCCATGAAAATTATGAGAGCACATTGGAAAATGGTGTCTAAAGAACAGAGAAGAGGATGCTGGACTTAGCTCCCATAAACTCTAATCTCTGACAGTTGGGAAGAGGGAGCTGCCCCTCTTGGGAGACAGTTACAAATGAGGATGTGGTGTCATCGAAGCAAAGTGACCTTTATATGGAAATATGCACGATATACTGTGGTTTTAGGTAGTTTTCAGAAAAGGATACTTCTTTTTTTTTTTTTTTTTTTTTTTGAGACAGAGTTTCGCTTTGTTGCCCAGGTTGGAGTACAGTGGCATGATCTTGACTCACTGCAACCTCTGCCTCCTGGGTTCAAGCAATTCTCGTGCCTCAGCCTCCAGAGTAGCTGAGATTACAGACGCCCGCAACCACTCCCGGCTGATTTTTGGTTTTGCAGTAGAGACTTTCACCATGTTGTGCAGGCTGGTCTTGAACTCCTGAGCTCAGGCAATCCACCTGTCTCGGCCTCTCAAGTGCTAGGATTACAGGCGTGAGCCGAAAAGGATACATTTATACAAAGTATATTTATTTGTTCATGCATTCCTTCATCCAATCATTCATTTACACAAGAAATAGACTCAGGTGCCCTGAGAAGACTTACATTTGGTGCCACTTCAAACCAACATTCTTTCAATAATCTGCTTGTGTCCAGGAGCGGAGGCTCATGCCTGTAATCCTAGCACTTTGGGAGGCTGAGGCAGGGGATCGCTTGAGACGAGGAGTTCAAGACCAGCCTGGGCAACATGGCAAGACTCCGTCTCTACAAAAAATACAAAAATTAGCCAGGCATGGTTGTGCATGCCTGTGGTCCCAGCTGCTTGGAAGGCTGAGGCGGGAGGATTGCTTGAGTCTAGGAGGTGGAGGCTACAGTGAACCATGATTGTGCTACTGCACTCCAGCCTGGTGGCAGAGTGAGACCCTGTCGCAAACAAACAAATAAATAAATAAATTACAAATTAAAAACAAATATCTGCTCCCTACTCATTTGGAGACAAAGCCATGCAAGGGGAAGAGTGGAGAGGGTGAAAGCTGGTGACTGTGGTCTGTCCCTCCTCTCTGCCCCCAGTCATTCAGCCCCAGCCCCACTTCCTAAGTTCTGCTCAGCAAAGCACAAGTGCCACAGTAAAATTGCCCCATTCTCCTTAGAAGGGCCTTTAGGGACCATCTCTGGCCCATCTAACCTGCCCCTGGGGGAGTCTCAATCCCCCATCTAAGGGGCTTTATCAAAGCAACAATGCTTCCATCTTCTCACGTTTCTATGAGTGGTTTAGCATTTCAGAGATGCCTACCCTGTTGTGCAGATCATCAAATGACATATGGGAAGCTGAAAGTCCCATCCCTCCCCATGGATCCTCTATCCCCAAACAATGAGAGAATTTGCCAGAACACATTCAGTCTTTCCAGAGCCCAAGATCCTTCACAATGGGACAGGTGCTATTTTTAGGCTGGGCATGGTGGCTCACATCTGTAATCCCAGCACTTTAGGAGGCCAAGGCGGGAGGATCTCTTAAGCCCAGGAGTTCAAGAGCAGCCTGGACAACATAGTAAGACCCTGTCTCTACAAAAGAATTAAAAATGAGCTAGCCGTGGTGGCACACACCAAGCCTCCTTACTCAGGAGGCTGAGCCTGGAAGGTCAAGGCTGCAGTGAGCCATGATTGCACCACTGCGCTACAGCCTGGGTAACAGAGCAAGACCCTGTCTCAAAATGAATAAAAATTAAAAATTTAAATTTTTAAAAAAAATGATGCCATTCTCTCCTGATTACTCTGATGATACCTCACTGCACATCTCCAGCACATACCATCTGCCAAGCTCAGGAGCACCCTGTGACTCTGTCCAGATGTCCCATAAGCACCTGCATCCACATGTGTTCCTAATGGAGGTCCCCACATCCCCCAGCTCTGAGGCCTGTGTCTCCTCCTCCAGTCCCCTTTCTGGCCAATGGTACCACCACCCACCAGTCTCTCAGGTCTCAAAGTCACCCTGGACAACTCCCATCTCCTCACTCCCAGGACCACATCCTTCCAGTTGATCCTGCCTCCTACCAATCTAGGCAAATACTAGTTTTACAGTAACAACCCCTATAAAACCAAGAACTTCTCAAATATAACCATGTTGATTGATTTCTCCTGTCTCCTTTCCCTAACACAATGCCTAGCACAGTGTTTTTGACCATAACTCACAGTGAGAAATATACTTTACATCACAATCAAAGAGATGCACATACACATATGTCTACTGTTAAAGGTCTAATGTGCTAAGGGTCTTTCTCCCAAATCAGGAATGTTCTCAACGGCACTGTTGCCTCCACTAATCAGTCCCATAGCTGAAGCTCTGTTGTGTTATCTTCCTTTCTTTGGTCTCCTCTCTTCCTCTTTTTTGTCTATGTCTTCTTCCTCTTGTTGATAATTGTGGATCCTAAGTACAAAGGGAAAGTAAACCAGGTAAGGCAGGGAAGGTGACTGCGGTGGTCAGAGAACTGGTGAATATCTTGTGGAAATACGTCCCAAGGCAGATTATGCATGCATTAAGTGAACTCACCAGAAGAAGGCTCTAGGCACTAAGTGTTTATTCACAAAGACATATTTTTGATGGAAAGATGCAGAACTCACCTCATTACCCTTCCAAGTCAGTGCAGTTAGCAACGTAATGGCCCAGTAACCCTCAGGTTATTTTAGTGGGATGAGGGAAACTTGATAAGACAATTCCTCTAAGAACATTTTAGTTTATGATTGTCTTTTCTGCAATCTAAACTTCAGCCCAGGCCAGGCATGGTGGCTCACGCTTATAATCTCAGCAATTTAGGAGGCCAAGGTGGACGGAGCACCTGTCAGGAGTTCGAGACCAGCATGGCCAACAAGGTGAAACCTCATCTCTACTAAAAATACAAAAGTTAGCCAGGTGTGGTGGTAGGCACCTGTAATCCCATCTACTTGGGAGGCTGAGGCAGGAGGATCACTTGAACCCAGGAGGTGGAGGTTGCAGGGAGCCGAGACCACGCCATTGCACTCCAGCCTGGGCAACAAGAGAGAAACTCCATCTCAAATAAATAAATAAATAAATAAACTTCAGCCCAAGCCTCAGCCCCCAAGTTAACTGAAACAAAACAAAACAAAACAAAAAACATATTTATCTGGGTGTGGTGCTGCATGCCTATAGTCTAGCTACTCGGGAGGCTGAGGCAGGAGAATCACTTGAGCCCAGGAGTTTGAAGCTGCAGTGAGCTATGTTTGTACCACTGCACTCCAGCCTGAGTGACAGCGAGACCCTGTCTCAAAAACAAAACCAACCCTTAAATGTCCTAGACCCACTCACAAACTATTCTTCATATAATTTCAATAAGCAAGAAAGATGAGTGACTGAGAAGGTCATGAACATGAAACCATTGTGTGTGGACCCTCTGCAAGCACCAGGTGGGTGGGCAAACACCGACTGCTGCCTGATCACCTTACCCATTGTTAAACCAGCTCGGAAACCACCAGCTCTTCTGGGCACTGCTGTCATCAACTTCTGGGCTTCTAAGAAATGAAAAACGTTACAAATGTTTTTAGAAAATGTGGTGTCCTCAAACTTAGGGTTTCCAAATTCTTTTCATAGCCAAGATTACTCTAAAAAAAACAAAAAAAACTTAAAACGCCAATTTATAAAACAGACAGAAATGAGACACTCTAGCTAAATGAGAGCAACAGACCTGAAGCTCCCTCAGTCTCTTCTCCCTTGGGCAGCCCCCAGTCCTCAGCTCATCCTGGGGGCCCTAGAGGAAGAAAAGGGAAAAAGGGGCTGGAGTGGCGGTGGTATTAATGCATTAACCTGGGTTCTAGATCTGCCACTTACTAGCTGTGTCACTGTGATAGGACATTTTCCCTCTCTGAATTTTGACTTTCTCCTCCAAAAAGTATAGTTAATAATACTAATAATAGACCTACCATAAAGGTAATTTTGAAGACTGAATGAAATAGCATACATAAAAGAGCTTTATGAGTTGAAAATGACTGTAACAAGTTATAGATTTCATGAAAAACCAATGCATGTTTCCATGTTTCTTTAGCGGAAACCAGCAGAATTCAGCTTGCTGTAAAAGTCTAGAGAAAAATTCAGGTTGCCCAAAGGTTAGCAGTAACAGCCTCAGGAAATCTGAGGGTCGCGGAACAAGAAGTTCAGGAAACTACTTAGAAGCCACTGTAGCCACCCATTTGAGAAAGTTTCCACACTCTCATTTATCGTGAAAGTCTCTTCATGGTCGGGGGTAGGCACGGTGGCTCACGCCTGTAATCCCAGCACTTTGGGAGGCTAAGGCCAGCAGATCACCCGGGGTCAGGCATTCAAGACCAGCCTGGCCAACACAGTGAAACCCCATCTCTACTAAAAATACAAAAAATTAGCCTGGCGTGGTGGCAGGCGCCTGTAATCCCAGCTACTCGGGAGGCTGAGGCGGGAGGATTGCTTGAACCCAGGAGAAGGAGGTTGCTGTGAGCCAAGATGGCACCACTGCACTCCAACCTGGGTGACAGAGCAAGACTCCGTCTCAGAAAATTAAAAAAAAAAAAATTAAAATAAAAGAAAGGAAAGAAAAGGTGGGGGCTTCCTGGAGGATGGGGAAAGAGGAAAGCCAGTGGATACAATGCCCTTCCGATGGACAAATACAGTGGTGAGGTAACTCACGAACAGGCATAATATTATGTTTTTGTTCTTGTTTTTGTTTTTGAGACGGAGTCTCGTTCTGTCGCCCAGGCTGGAGTGCAGTGGCCGGATTTCAGCTCACTGCAACCTCCACCTCCCGGGTTTACGCCATTCTCCTGCCTCAGCCCCCGAGTAGCTGGAACTACAGGCGCCCGCCACCGAGCCCGGCTAGTTTTTTTTCGTATTTTTAGTAGAGACGGGGTTTCACCATATTAGCCAGGATGGTCTCGATCTCCTGACCTCGTGATCCGCCCGTCTCAGCCTCCCAAAGTGCTGGGATTACAGGCTTGAGCCACAACGCCCAGCCAGGCATAATATTATGAAACCTGTTTTAAAGCCCATTAACTCTTGGAAGTGTTTGAAATGACTTCCAATATGTAGGTACAATAAACAGAAAAACAACACGAGAATAAAAAAAACACAAGAGAGAACAGAAAGAGATACATTGATTTAGTCACCCAGGTATGTATTTTCACCTGACCTTAGTCATTCCAAAGAAAAGTTTCACCTTTACCTTCATTTCAGAGCTGAGATACTGGCTGGGTGGATTTCAGCAAATTTCCAAGGTCACATGCATGTGGGCATAAAAGCCAGGATTTCACACCAGGGGATAAATTATATCAGAAATGAAGGTTGGGGCAAGAGCAAGCAGTTAAGTGCAATACTTTGCTCTGAGCTTTCTGACAACCAACCCAACCATGGGAAATATAAAGGTTTACATGGCTCTCATTTTCTTTTCAAAAATAAGAAAATTTTAGTGATACACACTAGTTTCTCAAGAGGCTCAAATCTTTTTTCCTGATTCTTATTCTTAGAGCAATTTCTTGCATGGGTCTTTATATAACGTTTAAAGGGCAGAATAATAGACAATATCTTCCCAGATACTTTTTATCAGCAAGACAGGAAGGTTCCCCAAATGACACCACTTAAGAGAACTTTGAGGAGAACTGAGGGCAAGATACAAGCCATGGTTCTATACAGATAAGTTTAGGGAGACTGCAGAAATAACGTTCCAGCACCCACTCCTCCCGCTTTGGCCGAGCACCATGGCTGGCTGCTATGTGAAGAATGGACTGTAGGGGGCGCCAGAGTGACTGGGGAAAACATCTGCTAGAAATCTAGAATTCAAAGCACTTACTTTGAGCGATATATCCACAAGAAAGAGCCTTCTGGGCTAAAAGCGAAAGAGAAATAAAAACATATCATGTTACTTTTAATTCTGAGAAAGGCGAGTTTGTAACCTTTATCACTGAGCCCGGGGCTGAGCTGAGAGCCTGAGTTTTAGCTGCTTCCCAGTTTCTACATTCCTTTGAGACATAACCAATGACATCAGGAGGCTGGAAATTTTCACTTCAGGATCTCAAGGGGAAACGGTTTTCTGCAAAATCTCAAATTGTGCGTTTGTGTGTGTGTATTGTAGAGACGTAGTTTTGTCATGTTGCCCAGGCTGGTCTCAAACTCCTGAGCTCAAGAGATCCACCCCCATTGGCCTCCCAAAGTGCTGAGATTACAGGTGTGAGTCACCACGCCTGGCCTCAAATTCTGTTTTGTTTTTGTTTGTTTGTTTGTTTTTTAAGAAGACAGCTCTCCATTGCAGAGATAGGTCTTCTCCTGCCACCTACTCAGGTATCTGGTGATGACGAAGGCCCTGAAAGGATGGAAATGCCGTGGCCCAGACATCCTTCCCCCAGGATTTATCTTCCTCCAGAAAACAAAGCATCAACTACAGAGCCTAATGCCATGGCCAACTCAGAGCCTTCAATAGAACAGCCCCAAAAAGCATTTCTTTTTTTTTTTTTTTTTTTTTTTTTTGAGACGGAGTCTCGCTCTGTCGCCCAGGATGGAGTGCAGTGGCCAGATCTCGGCTCACTGCAAGCTCCACCTCCCGGGTTCATGCCATTCTCCTGCCTCAGCCTCCTGAGTAGCTGGGACTACAGGCGCCCGCCACCTCGCCCGGCTAGTTTTTTGTATTTTTTAGTAGAGATGGCGTTTCACCGTGTTAGCCAGGATGGTCTCGAACTCCTGACCTCATGATCCACCCGTCTCGGCCTCCCAAAGTGCTGGGATTACAGGCTTGAGCCACTGCGCCCGGTCAAAGCATTTCTTTAACTAGTGAAGGCAGTGAGACTCTTAAAGCCCCTGCAAGTGCTGCATCCTAGCACTCAGAACCCACCGGCACTCAGGCCATGGATTTATAGATTCGGGCTCATCAACTTTTCATATCTCTTCAACAACCCTTCTCCTTACCCTCCTCTCCAGAATCCTTCAACAGCACAATGGTCACAGCAATATCCACATTGCAGTGGCTTTTAAACACGTATTCATGCTTTAAGCCTCCACTCAAATGCCAGCTTTTCAGTGCCTTGCTTGATATGATCCTAGCACAGTGCCTGGTACGTAGTGGGTACTCAATAAATATCTGTGAATGGATGCAAAACAACGGATCCTTCTCCAACAAAATTTTTGCCTCCTTGAGCTTTTTTTTTTTTTAGATGGAGTCTCGTTCTGTTGCCCAGGCTGGAGTGCAGTGGCACGATCTTGGCTCACTGCAACCTCTGCCTCCCGGGTTCAAGGGATTCTCCTGCCTCAGCCTCCTGAGTAGCTGGGGCTACAGGCATACACCACCATGCCTGGCTAATTTTTGTATTTTTAGTAGAGATGGGGTTTCACCATGTTGGTCAGGCTGGTCTTGAACTCCTGACCTCAAGTGATGCGCCTGCCTTGGCCTTCCAAAGTACTGAGGCTCCATCTCAAGAAAAAAAAAAAAAAGAATCGGTGGTAATGCATAGCAAGGGTCCTGGCACATGCAAGCACTCAATAACTAGGAGCTCCTATCATGATCACCACCATCATGATATTTCATCATAATTTTGAAGGCTTCCTCTAATTCTCTAAAATTCGAAGATTATTTTTTCCTCCAGCCTGAAATCAAATGCTATCCTAGATGATATTCTTTCAATACGCTTTACTGACAATTCTTCTATTTACTAATTGGTTGACATGTTTCAGTTAGTTATTTTTAATCCATTTTAGTTTAGTGCTGCCTACCTGTGTAAGGTTAGTGTCCTCAGCTTACCTCAAGCTATCATGTGGCCAATTCATAAAGTGGCAAAAAACAAAACAAAACAAAACAACAACAAAAAAGCAACTCCTCCCCTTGAAGTTTCTTGCAGATAGATGTTCAAGTGGATTCTGCACATCAGAGGATGTTGTGGCCAGAGTCCGGGTGCCAGACGATTGGCCTGAAGAGCAGCCAGAACCTGCTGTGGCCACCGTGCAGAGAAAGTGTGCCCAGAACTGAAAGTAACCCTCTTTCTCAGAGGCCGGTGTAATACACATACGTTTGAGCCTTTGGCTCAGTAATGCACGTACAACTCTGGCTACAATTCCAAACACCAAAGTTATCTAATCAAGTGTCCAAACTCAGAGCTTGAAGGTTATCCAAGCAGACATTCTGACTCCAGCCAGGAACCCCAAAGGGCACTTGTTCTTCTGTTGGACTCTCCCAGCTGCTAGAGCTCTTCTGTTTGCCAAAATCCCCTTTTTTGTTCTGCCCTCTGGAACAGATCATGATAATGATGACTGTTATGAAGTGAATGTTGCGTCTCTTCAAAATTCATATGTGGAGGCCCGGCCCTTAGTGTGATGATATTTGGAGGTGGGGCTTCTGGGATGTAATTAGGTTTAGATGAGGTTATGGGAGTAGGACTCCCATGAAGGAATTAGTGTCCTTACAAGAAGAGGCGGAGGCAGTAGCTTACTTGCTCTTCATCATGTGTGGATACAGGGAGGAGGTGACCATCTGCTAGCCAGGAAGAGCCCTCACTGGGGATCTTGGACTCCCCAGCCTCTAGAACTGAGAGAATTAAATTCCTGTTGCTTAAACCACCTTGTGGTACTTTGTTATAGTGGCCTGAATGAAATGATGATGAGGAAGAGGAGGAGGAGGATGACAGCTAGCATTTACTGAGTGTTTATTAAGCCCTAGGCATTGCTTCCCAGTGCTTTACACACAACAACTTATTTAATTCTGCCAACAACCCTATGAGGCTGGGATTATTATAATCCCTTCCCCAACTTTTTTTTTGAGACAGCGCCTCACTCTGTCACCCAGGCTGGAGTGTAGTGGCAGGACCACAGCTCACTGCAGCTTCAACCTCCCAGATTCAAGTGATCCTCCCACCTCAGCCTCCTGAGTAGCTGAGACTACAGGTGCACACCACCATGCCTGGCTAATTTTTTAATTTTATTTTTGTAGAGACAGGGTCTTCCTATTTTGCCAGGGCTGGTCTTGAACTCCTGGATTCAAGTAGTCTGTCCTCCTTGGCCTCCCAAAGTGTTTTTTTAAAGATAGGGAAACTAAACAAGAACAGAGTGGCTGAGTAACTTGCCCAAGGGGCATTCTAGTTCTAGAGTCTGAGTGGGAAATGTCCTCAGCCCTCAGTTGCCTAAGAGAGTTCCAGGGTCCCCACACCGAACTCTGAGTCATCTCTTCTTTGAACTAAATCCCCTCAGTTTTCTCAATTCAAAAGACCTAGTTTCCAGACCCTTTTAACTTTGGTCATATGCTAGTGTGTCATGTTTTTCTTAAAATGAGTTGTGCAGAACGAAACAAAGCAGCATTCCAGAAGTGGTTACATCCGTGCAGCACCACAGGGACTAATGGCTCCAGCATTAGGAGATTTCTTCTGCTACTCATGCACCTAAAGGCACAGTTCCATTTTTAGTAACCAAGACAGTCCTCCTGCTCATCAAATCTTAGAGTTTAAGCATCAAAAGAGGCTGGGCATGGTGGCTCACACCTGTAATCTCAGCACTTTGGGAGGCCGAGGCGGGTGGATCATTTGAGGTCAGGAGTTCAAGACCAGCCTGGCCAACATGGTGAAACCCCATCTCTACTAAAAATACAAAAATTAGCCGGGTGTGGTGGTACACGCCTGTAATCACAGCTACTTGGGAGGCTGACGCAGGAGAATTGCTTGAACCTGGAAGGCAGAGGTTGCAGTGAGCCGAGATCGCGCCACTGTATTCCAGCCTAGGAGACAGAGAGAGACTCTGTCTCAAAAAAAAAAAAAAAAAAAAAAAAGAATCAAAAGAGATATTCGAATGTTAATCCAGGCTACCATCTTGAACTTGGGGGCCACTGAAACACTCTGCTATGAAAATATTAATGGTACCAAAATAGCTCTGTACAACTCAATTGTACAGTAGACTTTTTGAACCTTAAGGCTGAGCTTTTCCAGTCTTTTGAGTCAAAGGCGTCAGGCATTTCTGTGGCTGCTTGTGAAGACTTCTGTCAGAAGCCTCTCCAGCTGGAATCTCCAAGGCATTGTAGTTTCAAAAGGCACAGAGGCAGCTCATATATTTGGGGTGAATCCAAAGACAAATTTGAAAACTTAGAAATGCTTAATTCATTTTGATTTTCAAAGTGAAACACACACACACACACAGAGGCACACACACTCAGAGATTTTAGCCAGGCGACAAACGAATCACCAGCAACTCAGTACGTATTTTGCAGCAAAAGTCAACAACTTAAATTGCTCCTTTAAACTCTGCAAATATTTTAGGATTTCAAAATTCAGGGTGCATTTCTCAAGGAATTCCTGTCTGAAATTTCTTAAGGTAATTTCATATTTGATTATATGAGTTATTTAAAATTACATTGGGCTTAATTTGATCTCTTTCTCTGGATCTAGCCTACTATTACAAGAATTATGATACTAGGAACAAGGCAGGAAGGAAGAGAAGTAGTTAGCCAGAAGTCCCTTGGGAGAGCTAATGATTTTAAAGACAGTCCAGGGCTTAGGGATTCAGGAAGGGTGGAATCCCTTATTTACGGTTGTAGTTAATCCTAATTTCAATTCTACCTGGTGACTTGGATGATAATAGTAGGATAGAATGAAAGCAGTATTTTCATCCACATCACTTCATCATGTTTCATAATTACCTATTGATATATTCCCAAAACACAATGATCACAGTTGAGACAACCAGCATTGACAGAATTACTTTTCCTTTGACATTCATTATTTTCTCCTAGGAAAAAAGAAGAGGGAGAAAAAAAGAGAACAGATTAAATCAATGAACTTCAGAGTGAGATGTGGTTTTTAAAAAATGTTTTTACCTAATTCTTTTTTAAAATTATTATTATACTTTAAGTTCTGGGGTACATGTGCAGAATGTGCAGGTTTGTTACATGGGTATACACGTGCCGTGGTGGTTTGCTGCACCCATCAACCCCTCATCTACATTAGGTATTTCTCCTAATGCTATCCCTCCCCTAGCCCCCCATCCCCCGACAGGCCCCAGTGTGTGATGTTCCCCTCCCTGTGTCTATGTGTTCTCATTGTTCAACTCCCACTTATGAGTGAGAACATGTGGTACTTGGTGTTCTGTTCCTGTGTTAGTTTGCTGAGAATGATGGTTTCCAGCTTCATCCATCATTCATCCCAGCAAAGGACATGAACTCATCCTTTTTTATGGCTGCATAGTACTCTATGGTGTATATATGCCACATTTTCTTTATCCAGTCTATCATTGATTGGCATGTGGTTTGATTCCAAGTCTTTGCTATTGTGAATAGTACTGTAATAAACATATATGTGCATGTATCTTTACAGTAGAATTATTTATAATCCTTTGGGTATATACCCAGTAATAGGATTGCTGAGTTAACTGGTATTTCTGGTTCTAGATCCTTGAGGAATCACCACACTGTCTTCCACAATGGTTGAACTAATTTACACGCCCACCTAATTCTTTCCAAAAGAATATATTTAGGATGGTCTAACTAGAGCCAAGGAGTCTGTTCTACCTTAAATTGCATAGACCTGCAGTGGCAGATCAGGTCAATTTGGTTAATAGAGGAGGTTGCCTACATTGGCAAGGGTGCTAAGGCCATACTGGGGGTCAGAGAGGAGGTATCCCTATCTGCCATGGATGTAGGAGACAATGGAAGTAGCTGTACATGGTTCCCAGGGACTCTAGTTGCCTTCCAAGTCTGATCGCCCCACCTTTCATTTTGTGACTGTGAGGAGCCACCCCAACCCCAAGCTCCATGCCCTTGATATACTGATAACACATTCCCCTGCTCAGAGGGGAAAATGACCCTGGGTTTACAAGCTAGGCCTCATCCACTTCCCAGCCACCCCTAGCGTAGCCCCATCACACTCACAGGCAAGCAAAAAATTGGTGCACGGCAGGTGCATAGATATTTCCTGATCACTGTGTGAAATTGTCTAAAAAAGCAGGAGTGCTGTGTAAAGAATAACAGGCCAGGAAGTACTTTAATGTGGGTGATCAGGGAAGGTTCATTGTGTAGGTAAAAGTTAAGTTGAGTCCCAAGGGATAAAGAGGGATGGAAAAGGATGAAAAGCACCAAAAGAAGGAATGAGGCTATTTTGGGAGCAACATCTGTAACAGGCTGACAGGAGAAAAAACTTCTTGTATTTAAACAGACAGCATTAAAGAAGAAAAATACTTGCACCTCAGCATGGCTGGATCCAAGGAGGGGTGCTAGTTGGCAACAGGATGGTGGACAGGGCAAATACACCATGAAAGGCATGGGAGGGAGGGAAGGGAGTCACAAGCACCTCAGAAGCCAGAGAATAACCAGATTTAACTTCATGCAGAGATGCCTGCCTGTGTGCTGGGGTGTGGAGGGTGGATCAGAGCTGACAGCAGCATGGAGAGTGAGGTGGCAGACTACTCTGATGGCCAAAACGAAGGGGTGGCTGTATTGCATACATGTTTTTTTCTTGGCTATATGTTATGATGTTTTCACATCTTCGAAAACCTCTCTGGCTGGCGGGATAATGTCCTCTTCTACGACTAGCCAGTTCTTAGAGACAGCCAGGGCTCAGCTAGAAGCATGCCTTTGATATACAAATGAACCAATGCTGAGCTGTAGATCTTCACCCGCCCTGCACACCCCAGGAGGCAATATGACTTGGCCTTAATCATCCCATCAGGGCCAGGTACCAGACAACTAGGGGCCATCCGTAGAGCTTAAAGCCCTCTGAAATTACTCAAACTAGTCCATCCTAAACTGTTCACCCTGCCCTGTCTTTCCCATGGAAACCCCAATAAGGGCTCTGGCCTCAGTCTTCCCCTTGCTCCCTGTCTTCTGTCTCTTGACCACCCTCGTGTCTTTCCCATGTGGCCCCATGTGGTGTGCTGTGCCTCCTGTCTTTAGGACCCGTGAGCATAATAAACATTGTTTTTTCCTGAGCTTTTCCTGTGTCTCCTCTGGTGATCACACTGAACTGACCATCACATAAAAGAATACAGAACAGTGGCCTGTGTTAAAAAGGAGGCGGAGAGATGGAAAGTGGTAGATTATTCAAAATATACCTCGGCAAGAGAATTGATAGGATTTGGCTGGTCATGTAGGTGTCAGGGACAAGGGAGAGGAAAGAAGCAAGGTTTCTGTCTCAGCAGTCTGCTGGATAATTGTAGCATTTTCTGAGATGGGTTGGATGGAAGAGGAATCGGTTTGAGGGATAAGAATAATGAGTTCCCACTTGGACATGTTAATTTTGAGGTGTCTACACACTCCTAAATGGAGATGACAAGAGGCAAATGGACATTCGGGTCTGAAGTTCAACAGAGATGTGGGCTAGACATGCAACTGGAAGAGTTGTTCACATATGGAAGGTAGTTAATGTGAAGGAAATGAATGAGGCTATAACTGTCTTTGCAAAATTATAACTAAATAAATTATGACAGTGAAAGACATCAGACCTAACCAATTCCATCTTGCCCCTAACCTATAACCTGTCATCCATTCCTGGGCGTAGGCTTAACTAGCCTTGGGAAGGAATTTAGTTTATAGTTTAAATAATAGCCCTTCCCAAAAGCTAAACTCTTCTTGTAAAATGAATGAAAGGCCACCAGCCACCAAGTTAGAATGAGAGGGGCTGGAATTCTAAATATTACCAGCCATTATTCCGGAGGTCATAAGATTTTCGGGGAGACTGATTTGAGTAATAATAAAACTTCGGGCTCCCCGTACAGCTGGCTCTGTGTGAATTACTCTTTCTCTTTTGAAATTCCCTTGTCTTGATAAATCAGCTCCGTCTAGGCAGCGGGCAAGGTGAACCCCTTGAGCGGTTACAAGATTACCTTGTGAGAGAATGTAGAGAGAGGAAAAGGAAAGAAGCTGGCCCTGGGCTGAAGCCTGAAAATGTCAACATTTTGAAGTAGGATTGAGAAGGAGAAGCCCAGGAGGGAGGAAGAAAACCAAGACTGTGGACCTCTGGAAGCTAAGAGGCCGGCCACACCAAATGTCATTGCTTCGTGAAGCCACCTCCCACCCCCGCCCAACCAGCAGCTGAGTCCTCCTTCTCTTCTTGGGCTCCCCCTGTCTCTGTTCACATTACTGTACTTGCTGTTTTTGGAGGTGGCTCTGCCGCTGGTATCAGTTAGTCTGTGAGCTTCCTGAGGGCAGGAGGTGTGTTTTATTCAACCTTGAATCCCCAGTGCCTCACATAGAGCACATGAGTCACTCCATTAATGTTTGCTGAGTGAATGAAATCAAGTAAGAATGATATTTAGATTTGTCCCCTCTGGACACAGGTCATTTTCCAACTCTTTTCAAAGAGATTTCTTAGATGATTTCAGACTCAGATCTCGTATCTTACAAACCCTTTATTATCAAATCCAGTTAAAGAAGAGAAAGAATGGGATCTTCAGAGAGTGAGCTCTGTTTGGAAACAAAAAAGCCGGGCTGAATTCAATGTTATAACCCAACTTCTAGCTTTCCATACAACTATGGTGGGCAGTATTCCAGAGACCGGAGATGGTGAGTTTGCTGGATAAAGCTCAGTCTCAGGCCTCTTCCCCCAAGTACCATGTGAGCCAGCACTCACAGCCCCGGGCCCATGGCAAAGTCAGAAAACGCAGATGGCTGCAGGAAACTCATCCCCACTGCTGAAAAAAAGCCACTAGAGTCTGCATCCGAAGCACTAGCACTGAGTGCTGGAAAAATCTTGGTTTGGGGTGCAAAAACCTAAGGCTGTGGCCACCTCTCTGTGCCGATGTCCTCACTTCCAGAGAAGTGTGGATGGTAGTAGCCACAGGCTTTGGAGTGATGTGGGGATGTGAGTCTCAACTTTGACAAATGAAGCTGGGTAACCCTGAGCAGTGGCCCTCATCCACAACTCCAGAAAGCTCTGAAAACCAAACACCTTTTTTGTAATTCAATTGGCATCAAGGCCATAACTGACATGAGGCCATTTATAGTCTTTATCCCACTGGGTGAGACTGTTTAAACATTTCTTTCCATAAATACTGATGTATTTTATTATGTGGTGCTGCTGCACTAGGAATGTTATATATGATACATAATCCATGTCCAAAAAATCCTGAAATCCAACACATTTGGCCCCTGGGTTTCAGATAAGAGATTGTGGACCTCTACTGGATCACATTAAATTAATAGTGATGATTACAAGAGATAATGTTGTCCATAAAATACTTAGCACTGTGCCTGGCATAGTATAAATGCACACACACACACACACACACACACAAAAGCACACTAGTTCTTATTACTGATATCCATAAAACAGGCTGTTGGGAGGATCCAATGAGATAGCAATGTGCCTGGTACTTAGCAAATGCTCAAAACAGATTTGAAGGAAAGAAAGGAGGAATTTGGAATAAGAACCTGTTATACAATGAAGTGCAAATAAATGCAAATGAGGAACTCTAAAGATTTACCCATCTGTTCTGTGTCTCAGCCTGATTAAGGATGCCTCAGAAGTGGGACGTGACTTTGATTCTCTTTGTTTGATCAAGCCCCAGGCACTGCTACAACCCCCCCGTGTGTGCCGAGGAGGCAACAGAGGCTGGCTGTGTGTGTCCCTAGTCTTGCCGACCCCACCTGCTGAGGATCAAATGCAAATTGTAAGGAATGTTAGGCAGAGAAAGGTGAAAACTCTCACGGTTGGAAACACTGGCACTTACATCAGGGATAGCCCAAATCAGACATACCTCCAAATCCCATCTCCAAATACACAAGTGTTTATGATTTTTTTTAATTCCAAAAATTAGCATCAGAAGCAACTCTCGAAGCCCACTTCTTTCTGGAGCTCATATATGGCTTGAATCTGCCTCCTTTTTTGCTGTGGTCAATCGTCACTCTTGTTGAAGACTTACAATTGGATGGCCGGGTGCAGTGGCTCACGCCTGTAATCTCAGCACTTTGGGAGGCTGAGGTGGGCGAATCACTTGAGGTTAGGAGTTCGAGACCAGCCTGGCCAACATGGCAAAACCCCTTCTGTACTAAAAATACAAAAATTAGCTGGGTGTTGTGGCACATACCTGTAATCCCAGCTGCTTGGGAGGCTGAGGCAGGAGAATCACTTGAACCTGGGAGGCAGAGGCTGCAGTGAGCCGAGATCGCACCACTGTACTCCAGCCTAGGGACAGAGCAAGACTCCATCTCAAAAAAAAAAAAAAAAAAAAAAAAAAGAAACTTACAAATGGAAGCTGTCCGAATGAGCCCATTTTGCATCATTTAGCAAAGCATTACAAATAGGCAGTGACATGCTTCCTGGAATCTGGAATCCAAACCTCCAGGGAGGAAGGGTTGGCAGGGTGGCCAATGGGTCTTTTAAACATTTTTTTTTTCTCTCTGGTCAAAATATGAGGCATTTGGCAGCCAATGTGGTTTAAAATTTCTTCCCTTGTGTGTTTGTCTCTCTGAATTTTCAACTGTGTAATTCTGAAGATTGGTGGTTCACTGTCCTATCCACCAGTGAGAAACATGGGTTTGGGCCAGGCACAGTAGCTCATGCTTGTAATCCCAGCATTTTGGGAGGCCAAGATGGGCGGATTGCTTGAGCCCAGGAGTTCGACACCAGCCTGGTCAACGTGGGGAAACTCCCTCTCTACAAAAAATACAAAAAGTAACTGGGTGTGAAGGTGCATACCTGTAGTCCAGCTACTGGGGAAGCTGAGGTAGGAAGATCACCAGAGCCTGGGAAGGTCCAGGCTACAGTGAGCTGTGATTAAGCCACTGCACTCCAGCCTGGGCGACAGAGTGAGATCCTACAAGAAAGAAAGAGAGAAAGAGAGAAAGAGAGAAGGAGAGAGAGAGAGAGAGAGAGAGAGAGAAGAGAGGAGAGGAGAGGAGAGGAGAGGAAAAGAAAAGTTTTAAAACTCTCCTTTCAAGGGGTGGAGCACAGAATTAGGACCTGTCAAGTATTAACACCCTGTCTTAAGTGGGAGAGTGGAACCCTGATGTCCCCTGGGTCGTACCCCTCAGAGAACTGGGTGAACTTGGCCAGCCCCAGTTGCACAGCCTGCAATGGTCCAGAGCCCTCCTGCCATCTCTCAGACCCTCTGCCTTAATACTCTTGTACTTTCTCTTTGAATCCATTCTATGACCCCAGACCATTTGTAGAACTCAGTTAAGCAGAACTCAGTGCCTGCACAGCTTCCCAAATGCAACCACTCTCACCCCCATTCCTGGAACGTGTGCAGATTATGCTAAAAATGTAGAGGCATTTTGCAAGGCAGGGTCATGTTGTTCAGCCTGTCATTTCTCCACCTTCCTCACTCTACCCTTACCCTCCTCCTTTTCCGCTTCTCTTTCCCTGGAGTGTCAGACAGACTTTTCCATATGGCCCATAAATGAATTCTTCCCTACCACCCACCTGCAATCCTTCTCACACAGAACAACACACACACCCTCCGAGAATCTCACAGTTCCACCCCAACTGGGTGAAGCCAAGGTATTCCTTCCAAACAGAATTCCACTCTGAAAGGAATTATAGCAGATCCTATCTTCTCCATCTCACGTCAGAGGAAAAGGTGAACCTCTCAGCTGAATGCCATGCACTCAGAGGCCATGGAAAAGCCATTATCACGGAGAGCAGGAATCCGGCAGGGTGAAAGTGGTGGCAGGAGAAACCAAGCCTTCTCCGCAGGCTCCACCTCTCTGCAGGCTAAAGAATTCTCCTCCCAGCCTGAGATTCCTACATCAGGCCCCTAGAGCCCACCCCTCCTCCGCTTGAGCCCTAATCACTTTCAGGCTATTGTGATGGGTCCAGAATGGCACGGGCCCTGGCTCCCACAAGTGTCAGAGCCCTTTGAACCACAGTAACTCCATCTTGAATGGGAGCTGGGTAAAATAAGGCTGAAACCCACTGAGCTGCATTCCCAGATGGTTAAGGCATTGTAAGTCACAGGATGAGACAGGAAATCAGCACCAGATGCATATCATAGAGACCTTGCTGGTAAAATAGGCTGCA
This sequence comes from Chlorocebus sabaeus, assembly GCF_047675955.1. NCBI lineage: Eukaryota > Metazoa > Chordata > Mammalia > Primates > Cercopithecidae > Chlorocebus > Chlorocebus sabaeus. The sequence continues at coordinate 91,571,766 of NC_132915.1, forward strand.
GCAAAGAAGCCGGCTAAAACCCACCAAAACCAAGATGGCGATGAGAGTGACCTCATTCATCCTCACTGCTACACTCCCATCAGCATCATGACAGTTTACAAATACCTTCCTGACATGGTAATGTCAGGAAGTTACCCTATATGTCTAAAAAGGGGAAGCAAGAATAATCCATCCCTTATTTAGCATATAATCAAGAAATAACCACAAAAATGGGTAACCAGCAACCCTTAGGGCTGCTCTGCCTATGGAGTAGCCATCCTTTTATTCCTCTACTTCCTTAATAAACTTGCTTTCACTTTACAGATTCGCCCTCAATTCTTTCTTGAGTGAGATCCAAGAACCCTCTCTTGGGGTCTGGATCCAGAACCCCTTCCTGTAACACAAGTGTTTGGGGTAAAGAAATGAGTAAAGAGAGTTCTGTGGCACTTCAGTTCTGCTCTGCCATGGACTCATCAACAAACATGGAACTAGGCTACTGTGCACCAGACGGTCTTTGGAACTAGAGATGTTTTAGTGAACAAGATTATCATAGAGCTTCTGTTCCAATGGGAGACAAGAGACTCAACAAGATATATAACACTGTAGCGACAGTGTTGCAAAGAGAAGGAAAACAGATAAGGGGATGGGGAAGAGTGCAGTAATTAATTGGGTGTTGATGACCTTGGACAAGACTCTAGTCTTTAGTCCTCCATATCCTTGATTATAAAGGAGAATGTTTCAGCTCCAGCATTCCAGGTGAAAATTAGGCTAAGTGCAAAGACTTTTAAATCAGCAGAGTCCTAGATGTACATGTTGGGCAAGTTCCTTTAATGCTCTGGGCCTCTATTTACATATACAAGATGGAGATTCTAACACCCTCCTCAAACGGTTCTTGAAAGCATACTGTGCCCATGATCTGTTAATGCTCCACACACAGTACCTATAATAACGATGATGCTTTTTTAATGGGAGAGATTCAGAAATGCATGGCTCAGAGCTTGGTGTGAAAGCAGAGCTGTGAGTTCATCTGAGACAGGACTCTCGATGGGCAGCACCTCTCAGAACAGTCGGGGCAAGTCCACACGCCAACTGCATGTTGTGATAAAGTCAGCTCCATGCCCCGCTCTATCCCGGGAACACAGCTTTGACCAGACCGGCTGCTCCTCCATTCGCACCCCACCCCACCTCCCTGCTCCACCCCTGCCCGCCCCCCGTCCCCAGCCTTGTCATAGTCCTGCAGGACAGCCCCAGCGCCAACACAAGGCCAGCTTTCTAAACTGGGATCATGAGTTTCTCTGGCCTCAGACTCCTTGTCCCTGAAACAAGTCCTTTGGAGCTAAGATGCCCCATTAGGCTTCTCTGATGGACCCACGACATGCGTGAGAAATCAACCTCAGGGCTGGAAACCGCATTTTTTAAGAGGGTTATTCTTTTAGGCACATAGAGCTCACCCTGCTGCAGTGACCTACACTGGCTCCTTGGTGTGATGAGCAAATGATAGGATTCATCAACTATCACTTCTCAGCCTTTTGGCTCAGATCATGCGTAGGAACCACCAACCAACATGCACTGAGTGCAGAGGCTAACTTACCAGGAGCTAACGAAGCTTAGGTGTCAGGTCCTCATGTGCACAGGACTCCTTGCAAGACTGGGCTTGTTTTCCCATTAGGGTGAGCATGAGAAAGCCCCAAATGCTTCCCAGAGGGAAAGAGTGCTGCCCTGCCTGGAAGAGTCACTCTCTAGCCTCAGTGCCTGTCCAGGGGCTGCAGGCTGAGCTGGGATGCTGACCCATTACCTGCACGCCCACCTAGGTCCCAGGAACAACCTGTCCCAGGTGGACTTTGTTGAGCACCTGGGCCCCTCCTCCTTTGGCCTCAAGGAGAAGGAGATGAACTACACACTGCTCTCTCTGCTCCCTGCTCAGGAGTCACTATGATCCAGGTCTCACAGCCACCTCATGCTCCACCCAGGTTCAGCTGCCTCACTGTGCCTAGCAAGGATCCAGAGCTGAGTTTTCTCACGATCTGCCTGGAGCCACCTGAGAAACTGTCAAAAGACTTTACAGATGTGGCATCGCCAATAACAAGTTGGGAAGCTAAAAGAAACTCCTCTAAACTCTCAGTAATAAAAAGCACCCATTGATTAACCATGCCACAGGCAAAACCGATTTATCTGTCTTTTCTCTTTTATTGGAAATGATTCTAGAAAACTGTTGTCAGATAATGTGGCAAAGAGTATGTAGCCCAAACATGACAGATGCATCAGGCAGTTAAGTAATACTAATCATTTTTGTATTACTTTTACATCATTTTATGTCATTGTTTTCTGGATTTTGTTACATTTGGAATGTTTGTCAGTCTTTGTTATTTGTTGTGATATTGCTTCTCATATTTCAGACATTTACTTCCACACCTAACATTGTATTTGAAATTTTACATTCTTTTCTTTTATTTTCTTTTCTTTTTTGAAACGGAGTCTGGCTCTGTTGCCCAGGCTGGAGTGCAGTGGTGCGATCTTGGCTCACTGCAAGCTCCGCCTCCCGGGTTTATGCCATTCTCGTGCCTCAGCCTCCTGAGTAACTGGGACTATAGGTGCCCGCCACCATGCCCGGCAAATTTTTTTTTGTATTTTTACACTTGATCTTAGCCAAAAGGCCGAGAAGCGATTTTTTTTGGTATTTTTAGTAGAGACGGGGTTTCACCGTGTTAGCCAGGATGGTCTCAATTTCCTCACTTCGTGATCTGCCTGCCTCAGCCTCCCAAAGTGCTGGGATTACAGGCGTGAGCCACCGTGCCCGGCCCATTCTTTTCCTTAAAGAGGTCTCCCCAAATGGAATCAGCTTCAAGTCCTGCAACACCTGGATTTTCCCCGATCGAGCCAGGCCAGGTCAGGCCCTGTGCTAAACCCCTTTTCAGGAGTCTCTTAGTTAAGCCCCATGACAACCCAGTGAAGTTACTCTATTATTATCCCTATTTTACAGACATAAAAACAGAGGCTCAGAAAAGTGAAGTAACTTGCCCCGTGTCACATAGCACAAAGTGGTGGAGTTGGGGTTCAAATCCAGGGAGCCAGGCCCCAGTGCCCTCTCTTTTAACCACTCTGTTGCTCTAGGAAACATGAAGACTTCTGCATGGGTTAATCGCTGTGGGGCCAGCTCTTCCTTGGACAAGCTGGTGAGCATCGGCTCAGCTCTCCTAGCATTTCCAGGCACCTTCTGTGTGCCTGGTGTGGGGTGTCCTCACACACAGCATCTTGTTTATTCCTCATGATGGTCAGTGCGGTGGCCTTAGTGTGGTTTTTTAGCTGAGGAAACTGAGCTTTAGCAAAGGGGCATAGCTTGCCGGAGATCACTGGGCATGCCCAGAAGTCTTGGTGCCAGATTTAAAATGCCTGCCTCCCAGGCCCAGACCTTGGCATATGGATGGTGCTGGGTGTAAGGAGGAAGAGTGCTTTATTTTCCTAAAACCTCAGTGAGCTGGTGGGTCTTACAAGGAAATGCTTCCATGGTACAATTCACGGGGAAGCAGGGGAGGTGCCTGGAAGGTTGTCTCTGGTTATATTTTTCATTATAAGGGTCAGAGTAAACAGACATAGGAAAATAAGAAACAGGTCTCAGACTAAATACACGGCCCACTGTCGCTCCAGCCATCTCAAACGGAATGACCTGCTCTCTGAAGTATATCTTACAGTGCTTTCTCTCGAATCCCCTTTGGGAAATCTAAAGGCTGGATCCAGCCAGCTTTTCCATGCTGCCTGGTCTAGAAATCACTGCAAGGGTTTTTCCCAGAGAACCAAAGTAAGATAAATGAAAGATGCTACACAATCCTGAGAAGGCTCTGCCTCCATCCATAACTTCACCCCTGGGCCCCAAGACTTGTGCTCTGCTCCTGCATTAACACCTCAAATCCTTCAGGAAAAGCTCCAGGCTGCAGCTGCAGCCCTGTGAGATTCTGCCAGGAGAGCAAAATAAAGCTGAACTTACAGTGAAGTCCCTGAGCCAGCATCCTGCTTCCAGATCCACTGCTGGAGAGACAAGGACTTGGTCCTCTTCCAAAACTACTGAGGGGGCCACAGAGAGAGTTAGGGGGATTCACCGGTGACCCCAGCATGGCAGAAGCAAATCATTTCACCACCTCACATACCTTATTGTCTGCTGCTTTCACCCCAGAGTAAAAGGCAAAACAACAAAGTTCTTTTGAGCTCCCTTCTGCAGAAGGAGGCAGGACTCAGATGAACGGAAGATGCTGGTTTCAACTCCTGTCAAAAGAATAAACAGCTGTCTCAGCAGATAGGGAGTAGACAGAGCCCTCAGCGGCCAGGGCCTTTGTTCCTTGCAGGCCTTGGGAAATGGGCTGTTTATCATGCCTGTTGACTCAGAGCTGTGTACCAAGGCAGAAATGTCCCTCTCTGGATCCATGAGCGGCCCAGCCTCCTTGCCAAGCAAAACCGTGGTCCAAACTGGGCCTAGTATGGGAGGAGGAAAGGCCACCACCCACCCTTAAGAGGGGCAGCCGGGGGGGGGGGCCCACATCACACACTCCTGGATTAAAATGGGAACCATTCTGAACCCAAACAACCTCAAGTGACTGCTCCTAGGAACAGCCAATGGAGACATTAAAACACACATACAAACACACACACACCAGAGGGAAGTGGATAAAGGGCTATCTTGAGAGTCCTCAAGACTCGTGGAAATTCTACCTAAATGTTCCTCAAAGTTAAGTCCTTCCTCTTCATCTTTTAGGCTTCGGAAGTCGCTGTTTGGTTTGAACACTACATTTTTATAGAATGTTACGGAATCTCCCACATCACAAAGCACACTACAAGAACTGTGAAAGGTCACCGAGGCTCAGCTCTGCTCTTCGGCTGAATAATGCTTAACCCTTCCCATACCCTCCTCCTGCTCCCAAAATAGAATCTTGCAGCTGGGAGGGACCTATGGGCAGTAGATTTTCCACCGGCGTCGAAACAGCTTAAACTTTTTCGAAAAGCAAATAAAGTCATTCTCAGAACCCCCACGACCTGAAAAAGAACACATGGAACCCTTTGGCTAAAGCAGGGAAATGACACCCAAAGCCCCTTCTTCATCTTCCCACACGGCTGAGACACCTCCAGGGAGTACAGTCTGGAAACCCCAGACGGAAGACAGGGGACCAAAGCTGGACAGGAAGGAGTCAAGGACTGGCCCCCCGGTCGCTCAGTAGTGCCTAATCCAGCCTCTTCCTCCCGTTCCCCAGAAGGAAATTTTACAGCTTCCACCTCTTAAGGGCATGAGTTAGTTGGCCACAACCTTTAGGGTCCAGAAGTTCTTCCTAATACCTTGCTTAAATCCTTCCTCTGGGTATCTGTTTAAGCCAGACAGATGCACACTTTCCTATCCTGTCATTCTGCTCCCAGTTCCACACTCAAAAGAAAGTGTGTGGATGTTCACCAAGACACACGCATTAGAATACTCATAGCACACCCCAAACTGGATGCTCCCCCAAGGCCTATCATCAGAACAGGTAAATTATCACCTAGTCCCACAGTGGGATTCTATCTAGAGCAAAGAGAATGAGCGAGCTACAGCTATTCACGTCAACAAGGAAAATCTCACACGCACAGCGCTGAGTGAAAGAAACCGGGCATAAAAGGTACACACTGGATGATTCCATTTATTTAAAGTTCAAAAATAGGCACAACTGGCAGGGGGTGGTGGCAGCTCATGCCTGTAATCCCAGCACTTTGGGAGGCTGAGGTAGGTGGATTACTTGAGGTCAGCAGTTTGAGACCAGCCTGACCAACATGGTGAAACCCCGTCTCTACTAAAAATACAAAAATTAGCTGAGTGTGGTGGCACGTGCCTGTAATCCCAGCTACTCAGGAGGCTAAGACAGGAGAATCGCTTGAACCCGGAGGCGGAGGTTGCAGTGAGCCGAGATTGCGCCACTGCACTCTAGCCTGAGCTACAGAGCGAGACTCTGTCTGAAAACAAACAAATGAAAAACAAACAAACAAACAAAAAGGCAAAACTAACTTGTGGTAGTAGAAGTCAAGATGGCTTCCTTAGGGGCGGTGCTGACTGGGACCAGCCCAGGGAAGTTCTGGGGGGCTGGTCATGTGCTGTTTCAGGTAGTGGTTACACACGTGTCCACTTTGTGAAAATGCATCACAAATGTGCCTGTTTTGTATGAACGTTAAGGATAAAAAATGGGCTGGGCGTGGTGGCTCATGCCTGTAATCCCAGCACATTGGGAGGCTGAGGCAGGTGGATCATGAGTTCAAGAGATCGAGACCATTCTGGCTGACATGGTGAAACCCCGTCTCTATTAAAAATACAAAAAAATCAGCCAAGTGTGGTGGCACATGCCTATAGTCCCAGCTACTCGGGAGGCTGAGGCAGGAGAATCACTTGAACCTGGGAAGCGGAGGTTACAGTGAGCCAAGATTGCACCACTGCACTCCAGCCTGGTGACAGAGCAAGACTCCGTCTCAAAAAAAAAAAAAAAAAAAAAGAATAAAAAGTGGTTGCGCACAGTGGCTCATGCCTGTAATCCCAGCACTGTGGGAGGCCAAGGTGGGTGGATCCCCAGAGGTCGGGAGTTTGAGACCAGCGTGATCAACATGGAGAAACCCCGTCTCTACTAAAAATACAAAATTAGCCGGACATGGTGGCTCATGCCTGTAATCCCAGCTACTCGGGAGGCTGAGGCAGGAGAATCGCTTGAACCCACGAAGCAGAGGTTGCGGTGAACTGAGATGGCACCATTGCACTCCAGCCTGGACAACAAGAGTGAAACTCTGTCTCAAAAAAAAAAAAAAAAAAAAAAAAGATAAAAAGTAACAGAAATCTTCCTTCTGGGAGCTGAGCTCTCTTGGGCACTGTCTTTCCCTGCTAGGGCCACAGGACCATGGGTGGGCCCTGCATGCCCAATCTCAGGCACCACAAATACCTCAGGAGGGGCTCAGGGACAATCTGTTGTGTTAAAACCATCTAGAAGGCTGGGCACGGTGGCTCAGGCCTGTAATCCCAGCACTTTGGGAGGCTGAGGTGGGAGGATCAATTGAACCCAGGAGATGGAGACCAGCCTAGGCAATACAGTGACAGCCCATTTCCACAAAAACTGTAAAAATGAGCTGGGCATGGTGGCATGTGCCTGTAGTCCCAGGTACTCAGGAGACTGAGGTGAGAGGATCGCTTGAGCCTAGGAGGCAGAGGTTGCAGGGAACCAAATTGCACCACTGCACTCCAGCTTGGGAGACAGAATGAGACCCCGTCTCAAAAAAATAATTAAAAAATCACTGGGCATGGTGGCTCATGCCTGTAATTCCAGCACTTTGAGAGGTTGAGGCGGGTGGATCTCCTGAGGTTGGGAGTTCAAGACCAGCCTGGCCAACATGGTGAAACTTCATCTCTACAAAAATACAAAAATCAGCCGAGCATGGTAGTGGGTGCCTGTAATCCTAGCTACTTGGGAGGCTAAGACAAGAGAATTGCTTAAACCTGGGAGGTGGAGGATGCAGTGAGCCAAGATTGTGCCACTGCACTCCAGCCTGGGCAACAGAGCAAAACTCCATCTCAAAAAAACAAATTTGAAAAATTTACCAGATTAGCTGGGTGTGGTGGCACTTGCCTGTAGTCCCAGTTATTCAGGAGGCTGAGGCAGGAGAATCATTTGAACCCGCGGAGGGGGAGAGGAGGTTGCAGTGAGCCAAGATCACGCAACTGCGCTCCAGCCTGGGTGACAGAGCGAGACTCTGTCTCAAAAAAAAAGAAAGAAAATAAAAATAATTTTAAAAGCCATTCATGGACCTATGGTCAGTGGGGAAGGAAAGAAAACTTGATTATGAAACCTAAAGCGCTAGGATGAGATAAACTGGTCCTCTCCATGAGGAAGCACTGATCCCAGGTCTCATGTGCCTCCCACTTTGCAGTTTACAGAACAGCCTCTCTCTTTTATCTCAATGGATCCGCACAATGACCCGTGAAGTGGTAGAACAGGGCCCTTCACTATTTTCAAAGTTAACAGAGGCTCTGAGAGTCTCAGTGACTCATTCGAGGTCACCAGCTCGGACCTCTTTTCGTTGCAGCCAGTGCTGTTCTTCCTACTCAGGTGCCTCCAGGGAACACTACTGATCAGATGAATAAGGCTCGTGGCTGGTCAGCCGCAGCTCGGCAGAGAGCGTGCAAACCTGGAAGGCAGGCAATTCAGCTTCTAGAAAATTCAAACACAGCCCTCCGCCTTCCCTGATACACTTTCATCCTCAAACTCTCAAAACAAAGGAGCACACATTTAGGGTCATTCCTTAATTGAAAGGCAGAGAACTGTAGCAAACAAGCCTGGGGCTGCAGTCTTGCTGATCCAAGCTGTCCAGAGGCTGCCCAGGTAAGAGATTGGCACCATGCCTAGCCCCGAGTCGACTAATCTCATCATTACAGCCCAAACAGCCCATAGATCTATCAGATAGCAGCCAGCATTCAATATCTGTCCATCTCCCACATCCTGAGTCAGAGAATTGTACGGCCTCAGTGTTGTAGAGGCAGCTACAGCCCAAATGAAAAGAGCCCTGGCTTCATGTCCCAGGTCACTTCCTGCTAGGAAACTTGAAGGTCACGATCTCCACCTTGCTTACCTCTGTGGAGGTGTGAGGATTAAGTGTTCTTGGCAAAGAATGCTACAGACACAAAGGTTGCAAGTTGTCACTATTCATTTAATCCTAAACATGTTTAGAGCGGTCGAAAAAGTCGTGCTTGATGATGCTTGCAAGTAAGAGAACAATTTGTTGATTTCCTGATCTGTGTAAAGGGGATAATCATAATCCCCACCTCTCAGGGTGGTTGAGGGGCTGCAGAACGTGGTGGTTATAAGCATAGACTTGGGCCTGGCTGCCTGGATGTGAGTCTTGGTTCTGCCCCTTATGCTGTGCAGTTCTGGGCAACTGACTTCTCTGTGCCTCCATTTCTACATCTGTAAAATGACAGTCATAGCACTTGGAGGGCAGCTGGCACATGGCAAATGCTATTACATGAAACTGATTACTGCAAGAATTAAAGGGGATACTCCTTCAAAAGTATCAGCAGTGTCTCAAGTTGTTCAATAACTAATTGTTAGTGTCTGGTGTTCAATTAATCCAATGTTGTCATTCACTCAGTTTTACATTTGTGTATCAAATATACCTTTTGACCATATCGGTCCTGGACAAGGGGGAAGGGAGAAAGGGGAGGTTTCTAACATGTATCCACGATTGTTGAGGGTTGCCACAGACCCATGAGTCTCAGCTGCCATGATCTTGGTGAAGGCCTATCAAATAAACAACTGTAGTCAGAAGGGTTTGTACTGTATGTCTTACCTCCTAAGAGGTATGAGGAGCTCCCACACGAGGGGCAAGGTTCCAGGCACAGATAGCAGCCTGCGCTTGAGCGCCAGACACAGCTGGGTGGAGGATTTCCCAACCAAGGAACCTCTGCTCTCCTCCTGCCCTGAGTTCCTCCTACCACTTCCTGAGCTGATGGCCCCAGATGGAGGTGAGAAAGAGGCACCTGGTTTCTCTGATCACAATCTGATCCAGAAGGCTGCTCTCGGCCTTCTGGGAGACCTCACCACTCCCCTGGGTTGAGAGAGTCTCCAGAAGCCACACAAGACAGCCCCCTGCCTCAGGGCAGAGCTGTGTCTTAAACAGGTAAGATCTCATTTCCCTCAATGTCACAGTCAGGCCCTGACTATTGCCGTCTACAAAACCCTACCTGACTTTCATATAACCCTAGAAGATAAATAGGGCAAATATTATAGTTCCAAGTTACAAGAAAGAAATTGAAAATCAGGCAAGAACCTTGCAGAGTTGTATGTTTTCAGCCACAAATCCAGTGGAAGACAAATGCGGGATTTTTCCACGATTCTATCTCACCTTAACTTCTTCTACCCCTGGTGGTGAAGCCAGACCAAACTGGGATGCTAATGGATGTGGTACAAGGCAGGGGCTTGTCACTAGAAATGCAGTCTTACCTTCTCATTCACTGCTGGGTTTTCCCAGTACCTAGAACAGTACCTGACACCCATTAGATGCTCAATAGATAACGTGTGGTTTTTTGCTCTTTTTTTTTCTCATTTTGAGATTGAGTCTCTCCGTTGCCCAGGCTGGAGTGCAGTAGCACAATCTTGGCTCACTGCAACCTCCGCCTCCCGGGTTCAAACAATTCTCCTGCCTCAGCCTCCTGAGTAGCTGACATTACAGGCCTGTGCCATCACACCTGGCTAATTTTTGTATTTTTAGTAGAGACGAGGTTTTGCCATGTTGGCCAGACTGGTCTCGAACTCCTGACCTCAAGTGATCCGCCCGCCTCAGCCTCCCAAAGCATTGAGATTATAGGCATGAGCCACTGCGCCAGCCTCAACAGATATTTGTTGAATGAATACTGAGTGAAAGGCTTCAGGGGCCAGGCAGGCAGCAGGAGTGTGTGAATCTGACCAGATGTAAGGCAATCAGGAGTGGTGGGGTCTGTGGTAAACTGGGGAACTTCTGCCAAAATCAGATTGATGTCAAATTTTTTTAGAGCCTTGAATTAAGATAATTGTCTAGACCGGGCGCAGTGGCTCACACTTGTAATCCCAGCATTTGAGAGGCTGAGACAGGTGGATCATCTGAGGTCAGGAGTTCAATACCAGCCTGGCCCACATAGTGAAACCCCATCTCTACTAAAAATACAAAAATGAGCCATTCGTGGTGGCAGACGCCTGTAATCCCAAGTACTTGGGAGGCTGAGGTGGGAGAATTGCTTGAACCTGGGAGGCGGAGGTTGCAGTGAGCTGAGATTGCACCACTGCACTCCAGCCTGGGTGACAAATCGAGACTCTGTCTCAAAAAAAAAGGTCTTCAAAATGCTTTCTAAGTCCAATGACACAGTTCCACGGGCCATGTGGCCTCAGGCAAGGGCTTTTCCCTGTCTGAGCCTCACAGCTCCCATCCCGGCATGAAGGAAGTTGAAGCCGACATTCATTCCCAGCATCCCCTGGACTCCTCGTGGCTCTTTGATTTGTTGTTTTCAGGGTGGCAAGGACTTGGTGGGGACCCACAGGGCTTGGTGGCTGTGGAGAGCCTGTTCTCTCTTGCTCAGCAAACCTGCCTGGTGAATGCGCAGCCTTCAAAATCCAAACACCACCTCCTCAGAGATCCCCTTCCTAGCTGGAACTAGTTCTCCCCTTAAAGTCCCACAGCCCCTGTGCGGCACTTGTCTCAGGATGCCAGGACCCAGCATGCCCTCCCCATGGAAGTTCTCAAGGGCAGCAGTGGGGTGCCCGGGGATCCTCACACGGAGCATGGTGCAGAGGGGGAGCTGAGGAATGGACAGGAGGGTGGACGGACAGATGGACAGTGGATTAGTTTCCTAATGCTGCCTTGACAAATTGCCCCAAACGGAGTACATTCAATTATAGAGTTAAAAGCAGACTGGGCACAGTGGCTCATGCCTGTAATCCCAGCACTCTGGGAGGCCAAGGCAGGTGGATCACTTGAGGTCAGGAGTTCAAGACCAGCCTGGCCAACATGGTAAAACCCCGTCTCTATTAAAAATATATTAAAAAAAAAAATTAGCTGGGCGGGGTGGCAGAGGCCTGTAATCCCAGCTACTCGGGAGGTTGAGGCGGGAGAATCACTTGAGTCCAGGAGGTGGAGGTGCAGTGAGCCGAGATGGTGCCACTGCACTCCAACCTGGGCAACAGAATGAGACTCCGTCACCAAAAAAAAAAAAAAAAAAAAAGAAGGAAAGAGGTTGTTCCTGAGAAAGAAGAAAGTGGATAGGCTCCTTACAGCATCTGTATTTGACCAGGATTTTCTAGAGAGGGATTAAAGAGGAGGGGAGAGTGTGCATAGGAAGGGGAGAAATGCCTCCCTGGGACAGGCTCTGCACCAGGCACCTGCTGGGTTTAGGGAGCTTGTGGGCTGTCCAGGAGAGATGCTGCCACTCTGTTGAGACTCAGCTCTGGGAATTACCAAGAGGGAGTGGAAGACAGCATTCTACATGGGGTAGGGTGTGGAGAGAGGGAGGGCTCCCGGGATAGCTGGCAACAGGGGGACTCATGGAAGTACAGAGCCAAGATTGCAGTGGGTGGAGGAGGGAATGTCAGGTGAGGAAGTGACGTCAGTCCACATAAGAGCTTCTTTCAAGAAGCTTGTCTGGGAAGGACTGGGGACAGGCTGTCAGCTAGAGAAAGGGAAATGCTCCCGGGTGTGCCACAGGCAATGGGGGACCCTGGATGAGGCCAAGCCAAGGAGAAAGTGTGAAGATTCAGAGGAGAGGACAGTTGTTGAAGAGTTGAAGAGCGTCCCCGTGGGGGCCAGAGTGGGGTGCCCCTGTGACAGACAGAAGGTGCTTACCCCACTTGCACAAAAGGGAAGGAGCCAAGGATGGGTGGTTTGGTGAGGACAGGAAATTGAGAAGTTCTATCCAGAGCAGTTGAAGGGTGGAGAGCACAGTGGGGGGCAAGGTCACCCGGAAGCTTAGCAGGAATCTGCCTCTCAGTCTGAAGGTCCTGGGGAGTCCTTGAGTGACATCAGCAAAGGGCGTTACCTGATTTTCTTTTCAGAAGGCTCACTCAGCTGCCGGGTGAGGGTGGAGGGAAGAAGGAAATTCTCCACCCAGGGAGAGCGGCCAGGGAGCTACCAGCTGATGTCCAAGTGAAAGAGTAAACACCTAAACCAGTGGAATGCGCTGGAAGATAAGAGAGCAGCAGTGGGCCAGGTGTGGTGGCTCATTCCTGTAATCTCAGCACTTTGGGAGAGGGAGGCAGATGGATACCTTGAGCCCAGGAATTCGAGACCAGGCTGGGCAACATGGTGAAACCCTATCTCTACAAAAAGTACAAAAATTAGCAAGGCACAGTGGCATATGCCTGTAGTCCCAGCTACTAGGGAGGCTAAGGTGGGAGGATGGCTTAAGCCCAGAGGATCGAGGCTTCAGTGAGCCATGAGTGCACCACTGTATGCCAGCCTGGAGAGCAAGACTCTGCTTTTTTGTTTGTTTGGTTTTAGAAAAGCAGCAATGGTTTGAGAAAAATGAAGGAAGTACCATCTTGTGACCTCAGGTTACATGAAATAAATTCTCTTTCAAACTTTGCTTTAATGTCACCTTCCTGGCAATACCTTCCCTCACTTAAAATTACTTTCTAACCTTTTGTAGTTTACTTATTGATCTTTTAGATTTCTTTCTTCCTCTACCGGAGTGTCAGATTTGGGGACAGACACTGTTGTATGTTTTGCACCAATGAAAAACATCTTGCATTCATTACATATTTGTAAATTAAAAAGCATGCCTTTTACAGGGCTTGGCACCTAAACGTTCAATAAATGCTAACTACTTTAAAAATGGATGGTGGCCAGGCAAGGTGGTTCCTGCCTGTAAGCCCTAGCACTTTGGGAGGCCCAGGTTGGAGGATCGCTTAAGTCCAGGAGTTCAAGACCAGCCTGGGCAACATAGTGAGACCCCGTCTCCACAAAAACAAACAAACAAACAAAAACATAAAAATTAGCCAGGCATGGTGGTATGTGCCTGTAATCCCAGCTGTTTGGGAGCCTGAGACAGGAAGATTGCTTTAGCCTGGAAGGTTGAGACTGCAGTGAGCTGTGATCACACAACTGTACTTCAGTCTAGGTGACAGAGTGAGACCCTGTCTCAAAAAGTAAAATAAAAATAAAAATGGATGGTAAGAATAACAATAATAGTAAGCAATGGGATACAGAGGTCAGCCAAGTGAATCTAGTCCACTCCTCAAAATATGGGCGGCAAGCAGCCAGCAGGGTTAGCATCACCTGGAGCTAATAGAAATGCAGACCACCAGGCCACGGCTGCAGCCCGATGGAGTCAGAAAGTCCCTGGTGGGACCCGGGAATCTCTGCATGAACCAGTTCTCCAGATGATCTGGAAGACCACTGAAGTTTGCAAAGCTCCTCTCTGCTCCCCCTGTTCCATGGTTAGTTGGTGAGTTTGGTTCTTGATGTGTTGTATTTGAGGAACCTGCTGCAGACACCTTGGCAGTGGGACCCAGGAGAGAGAGCCCAGCTGGAGTCCGATTTGGGAGGTACCAGTGTACAGGCAAAGGGGAAACCAAGGTGGGCGGGAGCCAGCAGGTGTGATGTGTGGAGGAGAAGAATGGAAGACAGAGTGGGGCATCCTTCACAGGCACCACCCTGAAACCTGAGGGACACAGCCAAAGAGGCGGGAAGAGAATCAGGAGCAAAGGCGCCATGGATGCCAGAAGTTGCCAAGTGCTGCAAGGCATCAAGTTAGAGCAGGGGAAGCTGCAGTGAAAGCTACATGTGAAGACCAGTCTGGAGCCCCAGCTTTCCCCTGAGTGCTCTCCCCTGGCCACCTCTGGCCCCATTTACCTCTGGAAAGGGGAAGAAAGCCACACAAGAATGCCTGGGGTGGGGATGACAGGGAGCCACACAGCTGTCTGCAAAGCCCAACGGGTGCCAGGCAAACGGGGGTGCAGAATAAATCCTGTACCACGCAGGCAAGGGCCCAGGCAGGTCTGGGAACCAGGAACCCCAACTGTTTTCAGCCCTGCCTCCAGCTCCACGCCGCTCCTTGCATGCGCCTGGCTCATTCCACCCACTCTCTGCGAAAGAGTGGCCTAGTTTGTCTCACTCTGCACTTGCATCCCAGCTTCAGGGGTTCATGGCACCCTGATGCCTAGTTGGATTCCAGGTGAAGATCCCTTGCATTGGTGTGGTTGGTGCTTTCAGAGCTGCGGGCACGTGATACAGCTCCAGAGACCATCGGGAGGGCAGGTCCGCAGCCTCTGGGTCTTTGGGTGGAGGAGACACATGCTGCGCTAGGGAGGCAGACACCAGCAGGTGTGCCTAATCCTCTGCTTTATCTGGCCACCATCAGAACTGCTGCGTTCTAAAGAAGGCTTCTCCCTCCCTCTGTCAAACTGGGAGGCCCCAGCAGCAGCAAAGGGGCGTTTTGCATGGGAAGAAGTGGCCTCTGCCTGTTTCCTATTCTCCCTCCCAGAGGCAGATACCATCTCTCAAGGGGCCAACTCTCAGTCTCAGCCTTGTTGTTCCTGTATGCTTCTCCTGGCTGGGCACCAGCACCATCTTCCAGGTGACTGAAGGAATAAATAAAGTCACTGTCATTCATGCGGGTCCAAGTCCTTCAGTCTGTTGCACGAGTGGGAACTGTCAATTCTCCCAGTGTCTAGCTAGCCCAGCCTCCCTCCCAAAGGTGCTCACCCTATTTACAGTATCCATGCCAGACAGCCTCTGCTTGGAGCCGTCTAGTGACAGGGAACTCACCACCTTCCCAGGCAGCCTGTTTCATCTCTGGACTATTGAGATTGTAAAACACATCTTTTCAGTGTGGAACTGAGCTCAGCCTCCCAGAACATTATCAATAATAATAAAGTTTACCACAAATCTCTATACAAGGTCTAATTTAATCCTTTCTGCAGTCAATGAACACCCTCCCCACTTCCCAGATGCGGAAACCAAGGCTTAGAGCTTCAGTAACACAGACAATATCAGAGAGTCAATAAGCTCTGTCTGTATTCACATCGCCTTTCCCATTGAATTTCACAGCTCTTTGGGAATAGGGCTCCCTGACTGTCTCCTCTACAGGCAAAGCATCATCCTTGTAATACTTTGGGAAAGCTGCTCACCGGCGTTGACTCCATCAATGAACATCTGGAGGGCATTCACTCATTACCTAGGCCTGTGCCTGGGAATGGGACAGGTACAGAAATGAGTCAGGCTCACTCCCGTGCCTTGCCAGTCCAGTCTGGTGCCAGGGACACATGTGCTCACAGACGACAGATGCATCTGCATCCCTCAGTGCCTGCTGACGGGCACCCAGGCTGGCTTGGTACAAGGCGGCCCTCCGTAGATGCCACTGAAGGAAGTCACCACACCTCCCTGCCTCTGGATCCCGTCTCTTGTGGTTTTTTCACCATTCTCCTATTTTTGCTTTTTGTACTTTTTCTCTTCCACCTCTAGTGGCCGTAGTTTCTTCTCCAACTCTAGCTGGAAAGTGGGCCTCAGGGAAACTCCTGTGAAATCAGGGTGACCCTATGAACTGCTTTCCCTAGGACAGTTCTGTAGTTTACCCCTGCTGTGGATGGGTCAACAGGTGAATTCTTGTAGCTGCCCCCTTTACTCTCAAAAGTGTGCTCATCTGGAGGATAGGGTCACCCCACATAAAAATGGTCAATGAAATCGAGTTCAATGAAATCCTCTTGAAGAACCTTCCCAGCTGGGGCCTTCTAGGACCCCTTATTTTTATTCTCCTTTTCCTTTAGGTTACCCGTCTCCAGAACCCAAAGTCCCTGTAACTGCTCAGAGATGGCGTCAGCCCAGTTCCTACTGAAGCCCTCCTGCCCTTACTTCACCACGGTCCCTGGGGCTGGGACCTCAGCCCTCCCAACCTCCCCTGCAGGATCCGTCCTGCGGCTCCCACCCACCCCTAAGCAGCTCTGTGAGGGTTTCTTGCTCATCTCTTGCTTGTCCAGGTTGCAACCTCTCTAAATTGGCTTTCTGCCTGATTCATTGCTCAGAAAGAGTGATAAAGTCAAAGCAAGCTGTTGCATGGCTGGGGGTATTCAAAGTCTGAGAATTTACTGGAAAACTATGTGGTGGTTTTGTCTTTTTTTTTTTTTTCCTCCATTAGATTTTCCTGGGTCTCTTGTAATAAACTGACTTGAACATAAAAGGCCTTCCAAGAACTAATTTCTAAAGATGAGATACCAGAAACTCTGGCAGGAAGTTAAAACAAATAAACAAAATACCCTCTTAATTCAGGCACTGTGGAGATGGCTTTTTCTTTACTTATTCTTGGAATGAGATAGCCCTGGATTCAAGTCCCAACTCTCCAACCTAATTTCTTGCTGTGTGACACTAGGTTAAATCACTTCACCCTCTCTGAGCCTCAGTTTACTCATCTATAAAATAGATGTAATAGGCTGGGCGCGGTGGCTAACTCCTGTAATCCCAGCACTTTGAGAGGCCAAGGTGGGTGGAGATTAGGAGTTCGAAACCAACCTGGTCAACATGGTGAAACCTCGTCTCTTCTGAAAATACAAAAAATTAGCTGGGTATGGTGGCACACGCCTGTAATCCCAGCTAATCTGCAGGCTGAGGCAGGAGACTCGCTTGAACCCAGCAGGCAGAGGTTACAGTGAGCTGAGAGCACACCACTGCACTCCAGCCTGGGTGACAAAGTGAGACTCCGTCTCAAAAAAAAAAAAAAAAAAAAAAGATATAATAATCTGGTACTTCTTGAGTAGTCAAAAGGATCAACCATAACATCTATAGTTCCTGGTACTTAGTAGGTACTTGGGAAGGGGGAACTTGTATTATTACTGATGCCTAAGAAACAAGCATTTTTCCCACCTCTGCATGGGGCAGGATCTAGAACCTGCATTGGAGTGACAGGCCTGCGCACTGACTAAATAAATGTGTGACCTTAATTAAGCAAGTCACCTGAGCCTTCTGAGACTTGGTTTCTCTCATCTGTAAAATGAGAACAGTGGTGCCTTTCTCTTGGACCAGTGTGAAGCAGACGGTGCACACCAAGTGTTTGGCATAGGGCCTGGTGTTATAGCAAGTGTCCAATAAATGGTAGCTATGCCATTCCTAATAACAACTATTCCAGAACTCTCCACCTCACCAGCTCTGGTGCCACCTTCTTTGTGTACCCAAAGAGTCCACCTCATTCCTGGGTCCTGAAAACAATCAACCCTTCCTTTGCGTGGGGCTTGGCAGTTGCCAGAACATCTCTGAATCCTCCATCCTTCTGGAGCCTCCACCACGGCCTGTGAGATGGGGTTGTGCTGCTCTCCCCACTGTGTGGAGAGGAGACTGACACCAGGGATTTTGGTGACTTGCCCAAGGTGACTCAGCTGGGACTGGAAGCTGGGTTTGGGTGAAGCCCAAGGACTCTCTCTGACCTCCTCATGCCTCATAAGAAGTCTGCAAGTCGGCCACGCGCGGTGGCTCACGCCTGTAATCCCAGCACTTTGGGAGGCCGAGGTGGGTGGATCACCTGAGGTCAGGAGTTCGAGACCAGCCTGGCCAACATAGTGAAACTCCGTCTCTATTAAAAATACAAAAAATTATCCAGGCGTGGTGGCGTGTGCCTGTAATCCCAGCTACTCAGGAGGCTGAGGCAGGAGAATCACTTGAACCCAGGAGGTGGAGGTTGCAGTGAGCTAAGTTTGTGCCATTGCACTCTAGCCTGGGTGACAGAGCAAGACTGTCTAAAAAAAAAAAAAGAAATAGAAGCCTGCAAGTCACAGATTCAGTCAAAGTTAGAAGGAGTTGCGTGTCCATTTGTTTATTCATTCATTAGATACAAATATATTTAGCACCAATATTAGCTTCTACCATGTGCCAGGCACTGTTCAGGCTGTTGGTTTGACAATGATAAGCAAATATCGTTTTAAATATTTAGATATCTCTCTCGTGTAGCTCACTGTCCAGTGGGAAACTGAGCCCAGGATATACAATCATTTTACTACCAAATGCATTATTCTTTTTTTTTTTTTGAGACAGAGTCTCGCTCAGTCACCCAGGCTAGAGTATGATCTCAGCTCACTGCAACCTCCGCCTCCTGGGTTCAAGCTATTCTCCTGCCTCAGCCTCCCAGGTAGCTGGGATTACAGGTGCGCACCACCACACTGGCTACTTTTTGTATTTTTAGTAGAGATAGGGTTTCACCATGTTGACTATACTGGTCTCGAACTCTTGACCTCAAGTCATCTGCCCCCTTCAGCCTCCCAAAGTGCTGGGATTACAGGCATGAGCCACCGTACCTGGCCCCAAATGCATTATTCAACTGAGGTGAGTGCCCTGTGACAGCAATGACAAAAGCCCCTCTCCACATTGAGTCATCCACTCTGAGCTCCACGGACTTTTGGAGGGCTGAGTGAGCTGTCTCACATGTCACCTTGCTGTTGGCTATAGGAATACCCTCACCAGCCTGTCACTCTCCTCTCAAGTATGCCTCTGGTCTTCTGAACTGCATCAATTTACATATGAGACAACTGAGACACAAAGGAGGAAACATGACTGACTCGGGGCCACTTGGCAACAAAGTGAGAAATAGGGAGTTGTAGCAAGGTGTCCAACAGTTCCCTGGGACAAGGGGCCTCTTAACCACAGCTCAGGAAATTGAAGAGTGCAGGCTATAGGGTGTTGTCAACTGTCTTCTTCCTGAGTTTCCTTATCTGTGCTGGAGACAACCCCAGAAACCTCTGCCAGAGATGGCCACATCACTGTCCTTACCTCCCCTGCTGCTCTTGAATGGTTCTTTTTTTCTTTTTCTTTTCTTTTTTTTGAGATAGAGTCTTGCTCTGTTGTCTAGGCTGTAGTGCAGTGGCACGATCTCGGCTCACTGAAACCTCCACCTCCCGGCTTCAAGCGATTCCGTGCCTCAGCCTCCTGGCCTCCTGAGTAGCTGGGATTACAGGAACGTGCCACCACACTCAGCTAATTTATTTATTTGTTTGTTTGTTTGTTTGTTTGTTTTTTGAGACGGAGTTTCACTCTTGTTGCCCAGTCTGGAGTGCAATGACATGATCTCAGCTCACTGCAACCTCCACCTTCCAGCTTCAAGCAATTCTCCTGCCTCAGCCTCCCATGGTGGCACACGACTGGCTAATTTTTGTATTTTTAGTAGAGACGAGGTTTCGCCATGTTGGCCAGCCTGGTCTCGAACTCCTGACTCAGGCAATCCGCCCGCCTCAGCTTCTCAAAGTGCTAAGATTACAGGTATGAGCCACTGCACCCGGCCTCTTGAATGGTTCTGAGATGCCGCGGTGAGCTTTCGGATGTGGGCACAGAAACACCACTGGGATGTGACGAGCATCACAGGTGGACCCAGGATACAGCAGGCACTAAATTCAGAAAGAACATCCCTCACTCAAGCATAAACATAAAACAGTTCAGAAAGTGGGCAAAAGCTCTGAAAATGAGCTGCACTCATGAAGCATTACAGGCGACATGGGCTTGTTCTGCAGAATGCAGTTTGAAAGCCCCGATTCCACCCCTGGCCTCTGCCCTTCCAGTGTGCTTAGCACCTTAATTAGCCTAGGAGTTCTTGGTAAGTAGCATCTGCCCTCTTCAGCGGTTTACTTCCTTCTTCATGCATGTTGGCAGTAATGTGTGTCTTTTTGTTTCTCTGCTTAGCACTTCAAGTTGAGAAGTGGCTTTGAGGTTTTTCTTCTCTGGGTGTGACTTTCTATTATTCACAATGAAAAGCCCTCAGGCTGCTCTATCTGTGGGGCCTAGGCAGGGTGCCTCCACTTGCTGAACTGCTGTTAGCAAGTTGGGCAAAAAAGTACCCCAAATTCAACGTGGGGTACTTTCCTGATGTCCACCGGCAGGGTGAGATTTCATTTCCAGGCCCCCTTGTGTTTGTCAGTAGGGCCATGTCACTAGTCTGGCCAATAAGACGGGAATGGGCCCATCTTATGGGAAGGAGCATTTAATTGCTAATGTAAGGCCTTCTAGGGCCCTGTTTCTCTGAGCCATGGAGTATATTCAAGAAGGTGACTGCCCCCAGCTGACTCAAGATGCTTATATTAATTGGAGTAAGAAGTGAACATTTGGCCGGGCGCGGTGGCTCAAGCCTGTAATCCCAGCACTTTGGGAGGCCGAGACGGGCAGATCACGAGGTGAGGAGATCGAGACCATCCTGGCTAACACGGTAAAACCCCGTCTCTACCAAAAAATACAAAAAAATTGCTGGGCGAGGTGGTGGGCGCCTGTAGTCCCAGCTACTCGGGAGGCTGAGGCAGGAGAATGGCGTGAACCCAGGAGGCGGAGCTTGCAGTGAGCTGAGATCCGGCCACTGCACTCCAGCCTGGGCCACAAAGCGAGACTCTGTCTCAAAAAAAAAAAAAAAAAGAAGTGAACATTTTTGGCCAGGTACGATGGCTCACACCTGTAATCACAGCACTTTGGGAGGCTGAGGCAGGCGGATCATGAGGTCAGGAGTTCAAGACAGTCCTGGCCAACATGGTGAAACCCCATCTCTACTAAAAATACAAAAATTAGCTGTGTGTCGTGGTGCGTGCCTGTAATCCCAGCTACTCAGGAGGCTGAGGCAGGAGAATCGCTTGAATCAGGGAGTCGGAAGTTGCAATGAGTCGAGATCGCGCCACTGCACTCCAACCTGGCACCAGAGCGAGACTCTGTCTCAAAAAAAGTGAACCTTTGTGCTAAGTGCAGTGGCTCACGCCTGTAATCCCAACACTTTGGGAGACCAAAGTGGAAGGATCACTTGAGTCTAGGAGTTTGAGACCAGCTTGGGCAACATAATGAGACCCCAGCTCTACCAAAATTTATTTTTTTATTTTAATATTAATTAAGTTAAATTTAAATTAGTCAGTGAGGTGGGGCATGCATGTAATCCCAGCTACTTAGGAGGCTGAGGTGGGAAGATCACTTGAGCCCAGGAGTTCGAGGCTGCAAACAGCATTGCTGCACCACTGCACTCCAGCCTGGGTGACAGAAGGAGACCCTGTCTCTAAAAATAAAACTTAAACAGAAGAAAGAAGGAGAAGGAGGAGAAGGAGGAGAAGGAGAGAAGGAGGAGAAGGAGGAGGAGGAGGAGGAGGGGGAGGAGGAGAAGGAGAAGGATGAAAGAAGAAGGAAGAAGAAGAAGACCAGGCATGGTGGCTCACGCCTGTAATCCCAGCACTTTCAAAGGCTGAGGTGGGCGGATCATCTGAGGTCAGGAGTTTGAGACTAGCCTGGACAACATGGTGAAACCCCATCTCAACTAAAAATACAAAAATTAGCCGGGCTTGGTATTATGCACCTGTAATCCCGGCTACTAGGGACACTGAGGCAGGAGAATTGCTTGAACCCAGGAGGCAGAGGTTGCAGTGAACCAAAATCCCATGGCCACACTCTAGCCTGGGCGACAGAGCCAGACTCCATCTCAAAAAAAAAAAAAGAAAAGAAAAGAAAAAGAAGCAAACCTTTTTGGTTTTGGCCCATAAGATTAGGGGTTTCTTGTCACTGCAGCATAACACACCCCACCCTGACAGCTGCACTGCTGGCCTCACAGAGAGTAGGAGAGTGTCTGGGTATTAGTCTACCCTCTTCGCTATAAAACCTGTACCTCGTTTTTAATGACAGTCCTGCATGAATTAAGGAAAGTGAAGTGGATGCAAAACATTTCTCCAAGGTACTATGGAGATTTTCTCCTCCTTAAGTCCCAAAGATAGGTGAACATTCAGCTGAATTGGAAAGGAGTTGTAAGAAAGTTCGGAGTGTTCTCTCTGGCCTCCCTTTCCTATGAAATAGGAAGAAGGTAAATCATTTGGTCCAAATAGGACAGCTTAAGGGACACCCAGGTGAGGAGCAGAAGCCGTGAGCACTGGGAGGGGACACTGACAAGAAGTACATAGGGTGCCGAGCAGCACTACAGCCCTACTGGGGCTGCAAAGGGCCAGGCCTGCAGTCTCATTCACCAGCCCAGGGGACAGTGGCAGGGACAGTAACCCGCTGGAGTCATCACAGTTAGGGACTGACGGGTCAAGTCAGAAATGAATGGGCCTGGCGCAGCAGCTCAGGCCTGTGATCCATTTTGGAGGCCAAGGCAGGAGGATGGCTGGAATACTAGAGTTCGAGACCAGCCGAGCAACATAGTAAGACCCTGTCACTACTAAAAATAAATAAAAAAAAAAATAGTCAAGTATGGTGGCTCATGCCTGTGGTCCCAACTACTCGGAAGGCTGGGGTGGGAAGATCACTTGAGCCCAGGAGGCTGAGGCTGCAGTGAGCCATGATTGTGCCATTGCACTCCAGCCTGGGTGACAGAGTGAGATCCTGTCTCCAAAAAAAAAAAGCAACAATGAGTATATGTTTTGACTGGCTGGCCACGGGACGGAGGGGAGTGGAGCTCCCTGTGAAGTGGATTCTACAATTATCCCCAGTTTACAGAGAAGGAAACCAAGGCTCAGAAAGGTGACATCTCTTGCCCAAGCTCAGATGGCAAAGGACCAAAGCCAGAACTAATCCACGCGTGGCTGGCACAAAAGCTTAACCGTTACACTCTACTACACTCTACACTCAGCCGGAAGCAACTTCACTTTCTAAACTTTCCTTGGCCCTTTATTGGGCTCATCATCTGCACCCTTTACTTCCGCCTTTAATGGCTATCATTTATATACGTCTTTTCTCCTGTTTCAGACTATAAACATCTTAATAGCATGGATTTGTATCTTATAAAATAATATAATAATAACGATGATTATAATAGTAGTAGCAGCAGCAGCAGCAGCAATTATTGCACTATGTAGTGAGGGCTTACAACCAGGTTCTTAGCACCTTATGCTCATTAATCCATCAATGCTCATGAAGCAGGTACTGGAATCATCCCCTTTTTATATGAATAGCTCAGTTGGGCCAAGATGAGATTCAATCCCTAATATTAATACTTTGATGACTATATAGTTCTGTGAAAGGAAAATACATCTTGGGGCCCAAAATCACTAAGCTAAAGGGAAAAGTCAAGCCAGGAACTGCGGCAAAGCTACCTCCCATTCCATTCAAAGTTACCCCCTGCTCACTGAGATAAATGCATATCTGATTGCTTCCTTTGGAGAGGCTCATCAGAAACTCAAAAGAATGCAACCATTTGTCTCTTATCTGTCTATGACCTGGAAGCTGCCTCTCCACTTCGAGTTGTCCTGCCTTCACCTTGAGCTGTCTCACCTTTCCGGACAGAGCCAATGTACATCTTACACATGTTGATTGATGTCTTATGTCTCCCTAAAATGTATACAACTAAGATGTGCCCCGACTACCCTTGGCACATGTCATCAGGCCCTCCTGAGGCTGTGCCAGGGGTGCGTGTCCTCAACCTTGGCAAAACAAACTTTCTAAATTAACTGAGATCTGTCTCAGATTTGGGGGGTTCACAGTTCAATAGAACTCATTTCCCCTATAATTCTTCTGTTGTATATTTCACACTTAAAAACGCTCTCAGCCTGTAATCCTAGCACTTTGGGAGGCCGAGGTGGGCAGATCATGAGGTCAAGAGATTGAGACCATCCTGGCTAACATGGTGAAACCCCGTCTCTACTAAAAATATATAAAAAATTAGCCAGGCGTGGTGGTGGGCACCTGTAGTCCCAGCTACTGGGGAGGCTGAGGCAGGAGAATGGCGTGAACCTGGGAGGCGGAGCTTGCAGTGAGCCGAGATTGTGCCACTGTACTCCAGCCTGGGCGACAGAGCAAGACTCCATCTCAAATAAATAAATAAATAAATATATAAATAAATAAAATTTAAAAAACACTCTCGGAAGGGCTCTCTAGGCTTTCCCAGAAAGGTGGAGAACCTCTGCAGAGGCAGGTGCCTGGATTGCAGAGGCAGGATTCTGTCTCCATCTGTCCCATAGAATCCAGGGCTCCTGGCTGGTGTAGGGTAAAAGATTATTCTGCCATCTTTGTGCAGAGGTGGAGAGCGACTAAGAGCTACTTTAACCCATCCACAGATTATAACTACAGCAGTGTTAGCCCATCTGTAACATTCATCATAATAATTAACAAGCCCTTTGTTTCCCCAACACAAAATCAATTTTTAGCATCCAGTGTGTTAACTGGAAAAGCGTCAGTTGTTGATCAAAAAATAGGTAACAGGATGGCTCATAGTGGCTGCCTCTGGGTGTAATGCTAGTTAACCCCCAGCACCAGACTAGGAATCACTGAGGGTAGATTGGGTGACCCCCCACCCCAGACTTGCTTTCTTAGCACCTAGGCACTGGCTTGACTAAGGGAGCACTCACATGACATTCCATACTGTATAAACTGAAGTTTTATAAAGTAAATTACAGGCATCCAAACAGGTACACCACATCACAAACCAGAACTCTGCGGATTTCAGCAAACCCCTGGGCTGAGAACCCGCTATTGTAGGACTCTGGATAAGGTGTCTGGGAACAGTGTCCCTTAGCCAGACCAGGCTTTCCAGATGGGCAGTGCCGAGGCCTGAGGTCAGGACCCTCAGGCACCTGATGGGCTGTGTGACTTTCCACAAGTTGCTGCTCCTGTTTGGGCCCCAGGTTTTATCCTCCCAGTATGAAGGTTGTACTAGATCCACTTCTAGCCAATAAACAAATGCAAAGCCCCTACTGCGCACGTGGCATTGTGGGGAATGCAGGGATTCTACAAACCCTTTCTCTCTCCCTGAGATGCTTACATTACATTCTACTGGGGGAGAAGGACCTGGAAATAATGAAGTGTTTGTTACATGGAACTGAAAGAAATATTAATAAATGTGAGTAGAGTTATGAGTTCCATGTTCTGGAGTCACAGAGGAAGGAGTAAGCCATCCTGAATGGGGCTGTGCAGACAGGCATCAAAGAGGAAGGGCTGGATGGGTGCAGCGGCTCACGCCTGTAATCCCAGCACTCTGGGATTACAACTGGATTACTCTGGGAGGCCAATGCAGGCAGACGGCTTCAGCCCAGGAGTTCAAGAGCAAGCTAGGCAACATGGTAAAACCCTGTCTCTACAAAAAATACAAAACTAACCAGGTGTGGTGGTATACACCTGCAGTTCCAGCTACTTGGGAGGCTGAGGTGGGAAGATTGCTTGAGCCCAGGAGGCAGAGGTTGCAGTGAGCTGAGATTACACCATTACATTCCAGCCTGGGCAATAGAGTCGCATGGTATTTTTACGCTCATGTTCAAGCAGCGTTATTCACAATAACCAACAAGAGAGAAAAAACTCAAATGTTCAACAGATGAATGAATAAACAAAGTGTGGGGCATACATACAACAGACTGTTTCTCAGCATTAAAAAGGAAGGAAATTCTGAACCTTGAAGACATTATGCTAAGTGAAATAAACCAGACTCCAAAAGACAAATATTGTATGATTCCACTTACATGAGGTATCGAGAATAATCAACTTCATAGAGACTGAAAGTAGCATAGTGGCTACGAGGGGCTGGGGGAAGGGAGGAATGGAGTGTTACTGTTTAATTGGCACAGGGCTGTTGTTTGGAATTATGGAAAAGTTCTGAAGATGGATAGTGATGATGTTGTGCAATGTTATGAATGTACTGAACACTGCCATACTGTACACCTTGGAAGGGTTAAAATGCCACAATTAGATACCATCTTATACCACTCAGAATGGCCATTACTAAAAAGTCAAAAAACAACAGATATTGGCAAGGATGTGGAGAAAAAGAGAATCCTTATACACTGTTGGTGGGAATGTAAATTAGTATAACCTCTATGAAAAACAGTTTGAAGTCTGGGTGCGGTGACTCACGCCTGTAATCCCAGCACTATGGGAGGCCGAGGCAGGTGGATCTCTCTGTCAGGAGTTCGAGACCAGCCTGGCCAACATGGCGAAACCCTGTTTCTACTAAAAATATAAAAAAATTAGCCGGGTGTGGTGGTATGTGCCTGTAATGCCAGCTACTTGGGAGGCTGAGGTAGGAGAATTCCTTAAACCCGGGAGATGGAGGTTGCAGTGAGCCGAGATAGTGCCATCACACTCCAGCCTGGGTGACAGAGCGAGACTCTGTCTCAACAACAAAAACAACAACAGCAACTACAAAAACAAAAGACACCAGCACTCATGTCTATCACAGTGCTATTCACAATGGCAAAGTAATAGAATCAACCTAAATGCCCATCAGTGGATAACTGAATACAGAAAACGAGACACACACACACACACACACACACACACACACACACACACCATGGAATACTATGCAGCCATAAAAAAGAGTGAAATCATGTCTTTTGCAGCCACATGAATAGAGCTGGAGGCCATTATCCTCAGTGAAATAACTCAAAAAGAGAAAATCAAATACCACATATTCTCTTTTAAGTGGGAGCTAAATCAATGGATACACATGGACATACAAAAATAGACACTGGAGACTCCAATAGGTGGGTGGAGTTTGGAGGAAGATGAGGGTTAAAAAATTACCTATTGAGGCCAGGCGCAGAGGCTCATGCCTGTAATCCCAGCACTTTGGGAGGCTGAGGCGGGCAGATTATTTGAAGTCAGGCATTTGAGACCAGCCTAACCAACATGGTGAAACCCCGTCTCTACTGAAAAAACAAAACTCAGCTGGGTGTGGTGGTGAGGGCCTATAGTCCCAG
Source organism: Chlorocebus sabaeus (assembly GCF_047675955.1). NCBI lineage: Eukaryota > Metazoa > Chordata > Mammalia > Primates > Cercopithecidae > Chlorocebus > Chlorocebus sabaeus. The sequence continues at coordinate 91,598,858 of NC_132915.1, forward strand.
CTACTTGAGAGACTGAAGCAAGAGAATCGCTTGAACCCGGGAGGCAGAGGTTGCAGTGAGTTGAGATCTCGCCACTTTGCTCCAGCCTGGGTGACAGAGCGAGACTCCATCTCAAAAAAAAAAAAAAAAAAAAATACCTATTGAGTACAATGTTCACTATTTGGGTGATGCGCACACTAAAAGTCCAGATCTCACCACTATGCAGTATATCCATGTAACAAAACTGCATTCGTACCCACTGAATCTATTAAAAAATTATAAAAAGGGTTAAAATAGTAAAGTTCATGTTATGTATATTTTACAACAATCAAAAAAAAAAAAAAAAAATTCTGGCCAGAACTAGATTCACATGGCAACAGTAGTGAACGCCGGGCAAGGAGATTGTGGGAGAGTGGTCTGTTTTTCCCTTCTACCTCTCTGCATTTTTCTTTTTTTTTTTTTTGAGACGGAGTCTCGCTCTGTCACCCAGTCTGAAGTAGCTGGGATTACAGGCATGTGCCACCATGCCCAGCTAATTTTTGTATTTTTAGTAGAGACGGGGTTTTACCTTGTTGGTCAGGCTGGTCTCGAACTTCTAACCTCAGGTGATCCACCTGTTTCGGCCTCCCAAAGTACTGGGATTATAGGCCCCACCGCTCTCTACATTTTTCAAATGTTCTGCAATGAGAACATATTACTTTTGTAATCAGACAGAAAGTTATTTAAGTAAATAAATCTGGTGGTTCTCTGACACTGAAAAAAATGCATTGTTGATATTATATAAATGTGAGTGATACTTTCCTTATATAATACAGGGAACCAAGTTCAAGGATGCCAACTGAAGTACACACCAAGCTGCTCAGTCAAAATAAGTGACACGCAGAGTGGTCCTTCTCTCTAAGACTAGCTGTTCTTTTCTATATTTAAGGCAATTTAAAACAAAACTGGAACCAAAATAAACCTTCTAATGAGCCTCCCCAAAAGCCATCTGGCTTGGAAAAGCTCAAATACAAACTGAAGAGAGACAGAGCTACAGAAAAGCAGGAACAGCCAGTGTTTCTCCAGGACATTAACTTACTGCCCCTGGGAAAGTGACTCTGGCTGTGAATTTCTGTTCCTTCCGCTTCCGGAAAATAGTCCGGTGTAGAATGGAATTTGGAATCTGGAAGAGGCTCATGATTTTATTCATTGCAAATCCATTTCCCCACCCCAGATAAATGCTGAACAAATATTAAAAGAATACGAGTTTGAAGGGCAACCAGTGGGTCTGCCTGCCAGAGTATCCTTGGTCCCAGGCCTCATGGGCCCACCTTCCCTGGCTCCCCTGCCCTCTGCTCAGTGCTGGCTACAAGGCAGGCAGACAGAATGGAGCCTCCAGGAAGACTGTGAGGAGCTGGGACAATCCCCCCAGAGTCCCCCACCCCACTGGCTATGTGACAGAGTCCTCAGGCAGCCTCCTTCAGAACTTCAGTATCCTGTCCTAACCAGTGAACGAACAGGATTTTGTAAGGTTGTTGTGAAGATTAAGTGTTGTCACGTGTAAAGTGTCTAGCACTATATATTCCTTTGAAATACATGTCTTCATGAGTTGATGGGGTAGAGGGAACTGCCAAAATGTAGCCAGTGCTGAGTGGTGGATGGTCGTGTATAGGAAAGCAGAGGGGTGGAGACAAGGTTTCCCAAACCTGGGACTCAGGCTGGGCTCTGGAGAGAAATGGGAGAGAGCCCAGCAGCCCACTCCCGCTCAGTGCTAGCCCCCACACTGATTAGCACACACAAACACCTTTTGTGGATGTCTATATGGGATCAGCAGAGCAGGGCCCTGGGCTTTATTTTACACATGAAGATACAGAGGCTCAAGAAGGAGGGAAGGGGGGATGGTCCGCTCCCCTCTGCACCCATATCCACCCACTTCCTCAGATCACATCTATGGAACATGGGGAAGTGGACTGGGGAACAGCTTAGGTTTCTCCTAGGTCACCCATTCTAAGATTACATAGTCTCAAAACAACAACAACAACACCAAAAACCCATTTGTGATTCCTGCACACACCATGAACTAGGATAGGCGTTCATTCTCTAGGCCTTGGTTTCCGCATCCACAAAACAAAGGTTTAGGTGGAATCTTCTAGGCTCTTGCCCTCTGATAATTGTAATTCCAGTAAGTAAGGCTCTGCTTCCAAGCCCCTTACCCTTCACCTAAAACTCCACTTAAGTCCAGGCTCACAAACAGGAAATGTGACAGAGCCTGATGAGTGGCCCATTTGAGTTTCTGAACTTTACAGCTGAAGCCAGGACTCCATGCCCCAAGACCTTTCTCAAACAGTGTAGGAGGACGACATTGTTGCCATCTGGCTGGACCACCTACACCACCCCAACCTGGGTCTATTCGTAGGAGGCCCGCAGTGTTCAATGAGCAGGTTCCCAGTCTCAGGAGGTCCCCTGGTGATTGGATCTGGGCAATCTGACATCAAAAACGTTCTCAGGAGTTTCCCAATACATAGAGGAGATAAGGAAGAACGGAACTGGTTCTGTCTGAAATAAGATAGGGAAGCGGCCAGAGCCCTGTCCTCTAGGTTCCCCTCCCCCATCACGGTGGCCCTTGAGGCAGGATGTCCGGCCTCACAAGACAGAGTTGAAATCTCCTGGACTGGGCAATCCTTAGGGACTCGTTCAGCTCTGCTTTATTCAGTCATTGAACACCAGTTACATGCAAATGATATAACGTAGATCTGCATGCTGCCCCCCATCTGGTAGAGGAGGCAAAATTCACCCAGAAGTAACTCCAAAAGAGTAGAAAGTGCCTGGTGTAGTCAAAGAAGCACAGAAATGCAGCAGAATAACCCTGTCCTCCACATCCCCCACCCCCAGAGCCCTCCTTCACCATGCACTTTGCATTTCCTTACTCAGAGACCGGAAGGAAGGTCTGCACCAGCATCCTTATTTCACAGTCGTGGAAACTGAGGCTCTGTCTAGGAAGGTGGCTCCTTACTGGATACAGGCTCCACCCTACATCTCCTGCCTCCTGAGACATGTCTGTTTCCAGGTAAAGGAAGGAGGCAGCGAGACCGAAGGAGTGCAAACGAGGAGCAAAGCCTCAAAACAGCTGCCACGGGTCTCGGTTCCTACCTGTGGTGAGGAGGGCCCTCACACCCGCGGCGCCTCCCTCTCCCTCCCGGCTGCCACAGCTGGAAGATCGAGGAATCTCAAATTCCTCTGTTTCTCTGGCTCTTTGCGCGCTGACATTTTTTTCTTCTTCTTCTTTTTACTGTTTTTTGGATGCTCTTCGAGAGTTTATGCAATCATTGTGTTCAGCTGTTTTCCTGCCATTTACAAACGCGGGGTGGTGTCCCTTTCGAGTAGGAGCGAGGTGGTTTGAAGAGTTGGAGGAACCTCCCTCCTCCCATCGCTCCAGTGCAGCAGGCACCCCGGCTGCCAAAGTTAGTGTCGGAAACTTTCCCCATGCTGGGCGTCTGGATGAGTCCTCAGATCTCCGAAACTCTCTGACATCTCCCTCTCTATTCCCCTGCTCCTTGGGGTTCCTGCGACCCTCACTTTATCCCCCCACTTCCAGATTCCCCTTCCCAGAGGTGCCCCTTTCCTATCTTGTCCTGGGCGAGAGTCATTCCTCTGTCTTGTCCCACAGGCAAGGACAGACCCCTCACTCACTGCGACTTACTTGGTCGCATCCTGTGTACCCTGCGTCTCCCCTCTCTTCCCCACCCCCACCCCGCGGACTCGTGGGGGAACCTCAGCCTGCAGCCCCTCAGGCTCCAGTCTCGGTAGATGGGACAGAGGGAGGGACGGGCACAGGATGGGGACAGAGCGACAGAAACTGGGTCCGATTTGGCACCGAGGTAGCTACAAGAACAAAAGCAGGGACACAGGCAGGGCAGAAACTGGGCAGGGCCGGAGCAGCGGCCCGCCCCCACTCCCCTCACCACCCTCGCCCAAGCGTGGAGCCCTCCGGTCCGTGCCCTGCTCGTGGCCTCCGGGGACCTGGGCGGCGCCCCGCGGGACCCACCTGATCCACAGAACCCTGGCACCCAGGACCGGCGCGCAGCGAGCGGGCTGAGCAGGACCGCGCCTAGCTCCCGGCCACCGCGGGGCCCTCCGCGCTGGGATCAGCTACCTCGCTGCCTCCGCCAGAGCGTGCGCCCGTACTTCTGCCCGTGGGCCGGCCGGCAGGGCGTCTGCTCTGGGCAGAGCGCAGGGGGCAGGGGCGCGAGGGACCGGCGAGCGCTGACAGCGGGCGGCGCACTGTGCCCGGCCGGCAGCGGTCGGTGCCAAGCCGGTCCCCGCCCCGACATAGACAGCTGGGAGGCCGCCGCATGAGTGCATGAATGAGTGTGTGTGTGCGCCGGGGGCGCGGGTGTGTTTGTTTCATTTTCACTCAGGCAGAAAAAAGCTTGAAACCAGCAAAAAAAGAAAAGAAAATCCCCGGTGAGAGTGACTGGGCCTCTTTTGCCTTCTTGGGCCTGCACGGGGTGGTGATGGTGGTGTCGGTGATGGAGCGGGAACCCGGGGCGCTGGAGGATGGAGTGGGGTCTGTCACCCTGCGCTGCAGGGAGGGGCCGTGGTGCCCTGGCGCACCGCCAAACTCTGGGGAACCCAGAGCCTGGGAGATCTGATCCACGGTTTGTTTCCCGAGGAAGGAAGAGCGCGAATGTAGACAGCGGCAGGCGGGGGGCCGGAGTCGCTCTTGCAGGAGTCCTGAGCTCGGGAAGTGAGGGCTGGGCGTTGGGCACCTGGTGCAGGGTCTGACCCGCGTTTGCGCACTGACTTCATGATCTTCGAGCCCAGAGTGTCTCAAACGGGGCTCTAAGGCAACCCCTAGGCTGTGGAATAACTGTTTACTAGAATTATGTAGAAAGGAATCCAAAACATTCGATATCAGAGTGTGCGCTTCTGTGCCCAGTGTGGCAGCGATTCACTCTGAGAGAGTTGCTGTGGCCACAACTGGCTGCCCTCAGTTCTCTTGTCTTATACTGATAGCTACAAGGTCATCTCACTACTGCTCATATCAATCTACTTTACAGGTGGAAAAGTCAGAACTTCATTTTGCCATTTGCCATCGAACGTCATTTTCATAGACTAAGAAATAGTAATAATTAAATAATTCTTAAATAATTTGGCCGGGCACGGTGACTCACTCCTGTAATCCCAGCACTTTCGGAGGCCGAGGTAGGCGGATTGCTTGAGCTCAGGAGTTCCAGACCAGATTGGGCAATGTGGCGAAACCCGTCTCTACAAAATATACAAAAATTCCCTGGGTGTGGTGGCGTGCACCTGTAATCCCAGCTACTCTGGAGGCTGAAGACTGAGAATCGCTTCAACTTAGGAGGCGGCGGTGGCAGTGAGCCGAGATTGTACCACTGCACTCCAGCCTGGGCCACTGCACTCCAACCTGGGGACAGAGTGAGCCTCCATCTCAAAACAACAACTACAACAAACAAACAATGACAAAAAAGAAATTAGCTTTCTAAATAATTGAATACATTGGAACTGACATCATGAAATAGCACAGAGCATGGGAATCATGTATAATTTTAATTGTCTCTTACTAATGAGAAAGGGACAGCAGCCTGATAGGCGAGGTTATGTCAGGGAGTTTGGGGGAATGGAGTTTCCGGCTGGGTTCAGTGGCGTAAAGTGGTGGGAGGATGGAGTCATCAGCCCCACACAACAGCTCAGGAATGAGGAACTCCAGGACAGCCAGCACAATGGGTCCTTTGCTAGAGGATAAATTGGGCCATTATTGTCTTTTGTGAACACACTTGCAATAGTTCATTAGTTGTGAGCATCACAGCAAATATACAATGAGTGACGTTATACTAAGTGTATTATTTTCCACTTTTCGTTATTGCATTTGAGAATGCATTGTTTAAATTGCTCGGCCCATCAAACTGGATTATGAACTTCTCCCCCTTTTTTTTTTTTTTTTATAAAACAATGATAGTGAATATGACAATGGCACAAATGATGACCCGTCATGGTCAAAATCCAAAGATGTGACACGGGAAACAAAACACCCAAAGCCTTTACTCTGTTACCGTTACACCCAATGTCAGCAGTTTAACCAGTCATTTGATTTAGTGTTGTTACTTTGAATTTTTAAAATTGGTTTTGTAGTATTTACTTTGAAGATTTGTTTTGGTTTTGTGGTTGGTTTCTAGATCTATGAGCATGAGAAGTTCATGCTTAATTTTAGGTTTACAGCTGTTCCAATAAAATAAAAGTAATGTAAGTCGACCTTGTGGGCCTATTAGATTTTTTCCCCCCTTTTGAGAGTCATATCGTTCTGAAAGTCAAACTAGCAATTCTGCTGACTGAATGTCTGAGCTGGAAGACACCTTAAAGATTACGCCTCCTTGGGTTTGGGATCAAGAGTTCTAGGTTTAAGGCCTTAGATAACTCATTCTTCCCCTCATTTGTCTCACATGCAAAATGGGGGTAAGATAACTAGTTCTTAGGAGAAGTAAAATCAAAATTAAATGACTTAAGGAAAGAGCTTTGAAGCCACCAGAGCATCCCAGAAATATGAGGCCAAAAGATTCTCGAAGAGTAATGGTAGGTCATGGAACCTGTTAGGTAGCTTTGACCACCAGACAGACTTTGCTCCAAGTGCTTTACATGTTACACAAACTTATTTAATCTTCACCCCACCTTGGGAGGGGACATTAATCACATCGCCCTTTCCCAGGGGAGAAAGTAGAGGCAAAAGGAAATTAAGTAATTTTGTTTGATGTTCCTCTGGATATGGTCAAATGCCCCAGGACCAGAAGACCTTCCTCTTGTATCTCCCATATTCTTGCCAAGAAATATTTATATTTATAGGGCCCGATTATCTGTCCTACTTGCTAAGAACACCAAGGTAAACAAGTTAGACCAGCCATAGCCTAGAGGAGTTTGCAGCCAAGTAGGAGGAAGACAGTGGTGCAGAGATGGGAAAAACAAGACCGGAAGAGGGAGTTAACTAGGGCAGAGAAGAGGGAGGGACTTTCAAGGGAGTCACATGCAAAAGTACTGAGGAGGCAGGGTCAGGACTCCTGAAAGTGCCGGCAAGTGTCAACATCGCCAATACACAATTCTCCAGGTGTGGTGGCTCATGCCTGTAATCCCAACACTTTGGGAGGGTGAAGTGGGAGGATCCCTTGAGGCCAGGAGTTTGAGATCAGCCTGGGGAAAACATAGTAAGACCCCCATCTCAATTTTTTTTTAAAAAAGCAAAAAATATTTCAAAACAAAAAAATACGGCAATTCTCAAATCAACTACAAACAAACCCCAATGGAGTTTTTCTGGAACTTGATGGCTGCTCCTAAAATTCATAGAAAGAGCAAAGGGCCAAATTTAACCAGATGTCAAGATGTACCAGGAGGCTATAACAATCAAGGAAGTGTAGTGTTGGTGGCAGGATGGGTTCTTAGACCAGTGGGTCAGCATAAGGAGCCTAGTAAGAGACTCACACCTGTGTGTGACAGAGGAACACCAGATCAGTGGGAGAAAAAGCAAACTCTTCAAAAAATGCTGCTAGATCTCAAAGAATTGAAAGAAAGTGTGCAAACAAAAGCTTAGACGGGAAAGTTCATGGCATCGCTATCTACCACAGCCGACAAATGGAAACAACCCAAATGTCTATCAACTAAAGAATGATAAACAGGCCGGGCGTGGTGGCTCAAGCCTGTAATCCCAGCACTTTGGGAGGCCCAGCTGGGGGGATCCCTTGAAGCCAGGAGTTCAAGACCAGCCTGGTCAACATGGTGAAACCCTGTCTCTATTAAAAATAAGAAAAATTAGCCAGGTGTGGTGGCAAGTGCCTGTAATTACAGCTACTCGGGAGGCCGAGGCACAAGAATCACCTGAATCTGGTATGCAGAGGTTGCAGTGAACCGAGATCGTGCCACTGCACTCCAGCCTGGGTGAGGGAGTGAGGCTCTGTCTCAAAAAAAAAAAAAAAAAAAAAAAAAAGATAAACCGAATATGTTTTGTTTAACTATATTACTATTATTTTTTTGAAATGAAGTGTTGCTTTTGTTGCCCAGGCTGGAGTGCAATGGCGCAATCTCAGCTCACCACAACCTCCGTTTCCCGGGTTCAGGTGATTCTCCTGCCTCAGCCTTGCGAGTAGCTGGGATTACAGGCATGCACCACCATGCTCGGCTAATTTTGTATTTTTAATAGAGATGGGATTTCTCCATGTTGGCCAGGCTGGTCTCAAACTCCTGACCTCAGGTGATGTGCCCGCCTCGGCCTCCCAAATTGCTGGGATTACAGGCATGAGCCACTGCGTCTGGCCAGATTGTTGTACATTAATACAGTGGAAAATTACTTAGCATCAAAAGGAATGAAGTACTGATTCATACCTCAACATAGATGAACCTTAAAAACATTGTGCTAAACGAAAGAAGCCAGGCACAAAAGACCACATATTGTAGAATTTCATTTATGTAAAATATCCAGTAGCTAAAACTGATAGACAGAAAGCAGAAAAGTGATTGCCAGGGGCTAGGAGGAAGGGAATGAGGAGAGACTGCTTCATGGGTACAGGGTTTCCTTTCGAGGTAATGTATAGCTCTCTGGGACTAGATCGTGGTGATGCTTATACAACATCGTGAATGTTCTGAATGCCACTGAATTGCACACTTTAAAACGGCTTAGCCATCTGAAATGTGAATTTGATATTATATGAATTTTAAAGCATTGCTGGGCAATTGGCTATTCATAAAAAAAATAAAATTAGATCCCTAACATACACATACATACCCATATAATAGATGGACAAAAGACCTGAAGAAAAAGAGAAATTTTGGCCAGGCACGGTGGCTCACACCTATAATCCCAGCACTTTGGGAGGACAAGGCAGGCGGATCCCCTGAAGTGGGGAGTTCAAGACCAGCCTGACCAACATGGAGAAACCCCATCTGCACTAAAAATACAAAATTAGCTGGTCATGGTGGCGCATGCCTGTAATCCCAGCTACTTGGGAGACTGAGGCAGGAGAATCGCTTGAACCTGGGAGGCAGAGGTTGCAGTGAGCCAAGATCGCACCGTTGCACTCCAGCCTGGGCAACAAGAGCAAAACTCTGTCTCAAAAAAAAAAAAAAAAAAAAAAAAGAAAGAAAGAAAGAAAAAAGAAAAAGAGAAATTTAAAAACTTTTAGAGGAAGGCCAGGCATGGTGGCTCACACCTGTAATCCCAGCACTTTGGGAGGCCGAGGCGGGTGGATCACGAGGTCAGGAGATCGAGACCATCCTAGTTAACACTTTGAAACTCCGTCTCTACTAAGAAATTAAAAAAAAAAAAAAATTAGCTGGGTGTGGTGGCTGGCGCCTGTAGTCCCACCTACTTGGGAGGCTGAAGCAGGAGAATGGCGTGAACCCGGGATGCAGAGCTTGCAGTAAGCCGAGATCGTGTCACTGCACCTCAGCCTGGGCAACAGAGTGAGACACTGTCTCAAAAAAAAAAAAAAAAAAAAAAAAAAAAACTTTTAGAGGAAAATATTTTTATACCTTAGAAAAGGTAAAGATTTATTTAAATACACACTCACATAGCACTGACCATAAAGAAAAACACAGACTGGGCATGGTGGCTCACACCTGTATTTCTAGCACTTTAGGGAGGCAGAGGCAGAAAGATTGCTTGAGGCCAGAAATTCAAGACCAACCTGGGGGCTGGATGTGGTGGCTCATTTCTGTAATTCCAACACTTTGGGGGCAAAGGTGGGTGGATCACCTGAGGTCAGGAGTTCGAGAGCAGCCTGGCCAACATGGTGAAACCCTGTCTCTACTAAAAATACAAAAAATTAACCAGGCGTGTTGGCAAGCACCTGTAGTCCCAGCTTGGAGGCTGAGGCAGGAGAATCGCTTGAACTTGGAAAACGGAGGTTGCAGTGAGTGCACCACTGCATTCCAGCCTGGGTGACAGAGCAAGACTCTGTCTCACAAAAAAAAAAAAAAAAAAAAAAAAAAGACCAGCCTGGCCAACATAGCAAACATACCAAGACCTCATTTCTACAAACAAAAAAGGCTGACCCCGGTGGCTCACAACTGTATCCTAGCACTTTGGGAGGCCGAGGCAGGTGGATCACAAGGTCAGGGGTTCAAGACCAGCCTGGGCCATCATGGTGAAACCCCGTCTCTGCTAAAAATACAAAAATTAGCTGGGGGTGGTGGCACACACCTGTAATCCCAGGTACTTGGGAGGCTGAGGCAGGAGAATCGCTTGAACCCGGGAGATGGAGGTTGCAGTGAGCCGAGATTGCGCCATTGCATTCCAGCTCTGGGCGACAAAGCAAGACTCTGTCTCGGAAACAAAACAAAACAAAACTGGGCGTGGTGGCGAGGGCCTGTAGTTCAAGCTACCCCAAAGACTAAGGTGGGAGGATTGCTTTGACCTTTAAAAATCAAACTGTCAGCCAGGCGCGGTGGCTCACGCCTGTAATCCCAGCACTTTGGGAGGCCAAGGCGGGTGGATAATCTGAGATCGGGAGTTCGAGACCAACCAGCCTGACCAACACGGGGAAACCCCATCTCTACCAAAAAAATTACAAAAATTAGCCAGGCGGGGTGGCGCATGTCTGTAATCCCAGCTACTCAGAGGCTGAGGCAGGAGAATGGCTTGAACCTGGCAGGTGGAAGTTGTGGTGAGCTGAGATTGCACCATTGCACTCCAGCCTGGGCAACAAAAGCGAAACTCTGTCTTAAATAAATAAATAAATAAATAAATAAATAAATAAATAACTACCAGGCCAGGGGAGGTGGCGCTAGCCTGTAATCCCAGCACTTTGGGAGGCCGAGATGGGTGGATTACCTGAGGTCAGGAGTTTGAGAGTAGCCTGTCCAACATGGTGAAACCCTGTCTCTACTAAAAATACAAAAAATTAGCCAGGCTTGCTGGCAGGCACCTGTAATCCCTGGTGCTCAGGAGGCTGAGGCAGGAGAATTGCTTGAACCCAGGAGGCAAAGGTTGCAGCCCGCCGAGTTCGCGCCATTGCAGTACAGCCTGGGTGACAAGAGCAAAACTCCATCTCAAAGGGAAAAAAATAAAAAAATTAGCTGGGCGTGGTGGTGGGTGCCTGTAGTCCCAACTACTTGTGGGGCTGAGGCAGGAGAATCCCTTGAACGGGAAGGCCGAGGTTGCAGTGAGCCGAGATCACGCCACTGCACTCCAGCCTGGGCAACAAGAGCAAGACACATAAAAGCATATAACATAGACACGTAAAAGCATATAACAGGGAGATGTGACTGTGTCAGAAAGATCAACAAAGGCCTGCCTGCATGTGGAAGTGACGGTTCATTCATCCTGTATTATTTTAACAAATATTTATTACCAGGGAGCTGAGGGTGCAAGAATGAACAACAGGATATCCCTGCCCTCCTGGGAAGAGAGGTAATAGAGCCTTAAATCCAGAGCAGAAAGTCAGTGCTCCTAAGCTCTGGGGAGAAACCTAAAGCCAGGTAGGCAGAGGGACAAAGAGTGTCGTGGAGGAGGACGTCACTTAAATGGGGTGGTCAGGGGAGGCCAAATGCTCCCAAGTGGCCTTTGTGCAAGGAGCTGAATGGAGAGAGAAAGCTCTGTGACTGCGGTGGGAGCGGGGAGGCGGGAACATCCATTCCTGCAGGATTTAGTGATTGAACAATTCAACATGTAAGTTATATCCATTTCTATAATTGATGCTAGGAACTCACATTTAGTTGGTGCCTTATTGTATGTACAGCTTCTTTTGCAAGAACACACATTATCTCATTTTTTATTCTTTACGAATCTCTGAGAGTAGAAATAATTATGCACAGATAAGACAACTGAGGCTCAGGGAGATTAAGTGATTCTCCCGCCCAAGGTCACACAGTTTGGAATTACAGGAAGAGAAAGCGAAGCCAGGACCGGATATGGTGGCTCATGTCTATAATTCCAACACTTTGGAAGGCTGAGATGGATGGATCACCTGAGCCCAGGAGTTCAAGACCAGCCTGGGGGCTGGGCGAGATGGCACACGCCTGTAATCCTAGCACTCTGGGAGGCCCAGGCAGGTGGATGACCTGAGGTCAGGAGTTCAAGACCAGCCTGGCCAACATGGTGAAATCCCGTCTCTATTAAAAATACAAAAATTAGCTGGGCGTGGTGGCGCATGCCTATAATTCCGGCTACTTGGGAGGCTGAGGCAGGAAAATCGCTGGACCCCAGAAGGCAGAGGCTGCAGTGAGCTGAGATCGCACCATTACACTCCAGCCTGGGTGGCAGAGACCTCATTTCAAAAAAATAAATAAATAAAAAGACCAACCTGGGCAACACAGCAAGACCCTGTCACTCTCTCTCTCTCTCTCTTTTTTTTCCCCGAGATGGAGTGTAGCTCTGTTGCCCAGGCTGGAGTGCAGTGGTGCGATCTCAGTTCACTGCAACCTCCACCTCCCGGGTTCAAGTGATTCTCCTGCCTCAGCCTCCCGAGTAGCTGGGACTACAGGCACCTGCCACCACACCTAGCTAATTTTTTGTATTTTTAGTAGAGATGCAGTTTCACCATGTTGGCTAGGATGGCCTCGATATCTTGACCTCATAATCCGCCAGTCTCAGCCTCTCAAAGTGCTAAGATTACATGCGTGAGCCACCATGCCCGACCCGACCCTGTGTCTTAAAAACGTTAAAAAAGCCAGGTGTGGTGGCCTGCAACTGTCATCCCAATACTCAGGAGGCTGAGGTGGGAGGATCACTTGAGCCCGGGAGGCTGAGGCTGCAGTGAGACAAAATGGCACCATTGTACTCCAACCTGGGCAACAGAGACCCCGTCTCAAGGAAAAAAAAAAAAAAAAAGAATCTGAAGCTAGGTGGATCATCTCAGGCTTGTTCTACTACATACAAATTTTATTTCTAATGCCCAGAAGATAACATGCAAACTCTCAAGAAGACCTGGTACATTAGCTTTTTAAAACTTGTGTTTTAAATTTTTATTTATGTACTTAATTTTAAAAATAGATAAGATATTCTCATGGAACAACAATCTGAAAGTATAAAGAGGTTTACAGAACAGGTGTGGTGGCTCATGCCTATAATCCCAGCACTTTGGGAGGCCGAGGCAGGCGGATCATGAGGTCAGGAGTTCAAGAGCAGCCTAGCCAACACGGTGAAACTCTGTCTCTACTAAAAATACAAATATTAGCCAGGCGTGGTGGCGCGCTCCTATAGTCCCATCTACTCGGGAGGCTGAGGCAGGAGAATCGCTTGAACCTGGGAGGCAGAAGTTGCAGTGAGCCGAGATCGCTCCCCTACACTCCAGCCTCGAAGGCAGAATGAGACTCCGTCTCAAAAAAAAAAAAAAAAAAAAAAAAGAAAAAGAAAGAAAGAAAAGAAAAGAAAAGCAATGGAAAAGAAAAAATAAATAATGCAAACCCCTGGTCTTCCCTTTCCACATCTCCCTGCTATGACTCCTCACCTGGCCTCTCAAGCCCAATGTCCTCCTGGCTGCCCCGCATCCCTTCCGAGTGCCGTCTTCTCATTCCCCTTCCTCCAAGCTCTACTCTCACTTCTGCTTCTCCAGACCAACCTTACCACTCCTGGGAACTTCTTTAAAACACCTTCTCCCAGGCCCCCAAGACCTGGGAGTTTCCCCACCTGCCTAGGGCTAAGGAGCGAGTGAGAGAGCTATGGGAACGAATCCTAGCCCTGCAAATGCCAAGCTTGTGATTGTGAGGAAGTCATTGCCATCTGGATCTCATTTCCTCATCTATAAATTGAGGGCTGGCACTGGTCTTCTCTCAGGGTTCCCGGGCTCTGTGTTTTTCTGGTTCTGTGAAAGTTTTGCACTTCCTTTATCTGGTATTTCTGTGAAAAAGGCTCATCGGACTCTGGGGACATCGATCCTCCCCCTGCCTCCCAGCTTACTGTTGCTGACATTTCTCCTCCCCACCAAGGTCTTTAGGAGAGCATTTTCCCTGCCAAGAACATTCTGGAAGTGCATTCCAAACCCTGACTGCCAGAGGCCACCTCAGCTTGGTGTTTCTGACATGGAGAATCTGAGGAAGAAAGGGGAGGACAGAGGGAGGACAGGGTGAGAGAGGATGGGAAGAGGAAATGCAAGAAATGCAAGAGGTGGCTATCCGAGTCATTGGGGAGGACCCCCCCTTAGTAGGCTCCAGGTGGGCTTAATGGAAGTGTTAGGCCAGGCGTGGTGGCTCAAGCCTGTAATCACAGCACTTTGGGAGGTCAAGGTGGACAGATCACCTAAGGTCAGGAGTTTGAGACCAGCCTGGCCAACATGGTGAAACCCCGTCTCTATTAAAAATGTAAAAATTAGCTAGGCATGGTGGCACACACCTGTAATCTCAGCTACTCAGGAGGCTGGGGCAGGAGAATCACTTGGACCCAGGAGGCAGAGGTTGCAGTGGGCCAAGATCGAGCCAGTCCTCTCCAACCTGGGCAACAAGAGTGAAACTCCATATCAAAAAAAAAAGGAAGTGTTACTGGTGGAGGGCGTCTAGGTTCTAGCGTTTTGAGCAAAGAATTGGACAAAATGCACAAACAAAGCAAGGAAAGAATGAAGCAACAAAAGCAGAGATTTATTGAAAATGAAAGGCTGGGCACAGTGGCTCACGCCTGTAATTCCAGCACTTTGGGAGGCCGAGGTGGGTGGATCACTTGAGGTCAGGAGTTCGAGACCAGCCTGACCAACATGGTAAAATCCCATCTCTACTAAAAATATGAAAATTAGGCATGGTGGTGCACACCTGTAATCCCAGCTACTCAGGAGGCTGAGGCATGAGAATAGCTTGAACCCAGGAGGTGGAGGTTGCAGTGAGCCGAGACTGTGCCTCTGCACTCCAGCCTGGGCCATAGAGTGAGACTCTGTCTCAAAGAAAAAAAAAAAAAAAGACAACCTCAGAGCTGAAATTTGATCCTGGGAAGCCTACCAAACATGTAAAAGGTTTACAAAAATTTACATTCCCATGAATTAATATAATCTTTTACCAGTCATTGAACCAGTTTGCACAGAGAGAGAGGGGCCAGAAGTCCAACTGGTAGGAAACTCTTACCCTAGGCAGGGCACAGTGGCCTACACCTGTAATCCCAGCACTTTCGGAGGCCAAGGTGGGTGGATCACAAGGTCAGGAGCTCAAGACCAGCCTGGCCAAGATGGTGAAACCCGCCTCTACTAAAAACTACAAAAATTAGCCAGGCCTGGTGGCAGGTACCTGTCATCCCAGCTACTCCAGAGTCTGAGGCGGGAGAATCGCTTGAACCTGGGCGGCAGAGGTTGCAGTGAGCCAAGATCGCGCCATTGCACTCCAGCCTGGGCAACAGGGCAAGACTCCATCTCAGAAAAAAGAGAAATTCTTACCCTATTGCTGGCATGTTAGGTTTCTGGGTTCTTTCTCCTTGAGTGGCCCGAATGATGCTGCCTGACTATATGCAAACAAACACATTGCCATGAATTAAGAATATTCCAGTGGCTCACGCCTGTAATCCCAGCACTTTGGGAGGCCGAGGCGAGCAGATCACGAGGTCAGGAGATCGAGACCATCCTGGCTAACATGGTGAAACCCCATCTCTACTAAAAATACAAAAAATTAGCCCGGTATGGTGGCGGGCTCCTGTAATCCCAGCTACTCGGGAGGCTGAGGCAGGAGAATGGTGTGAAACCTGGGAGGCGGAGCTTGCAGTGAGCCGAGATCACGCCACTGCATTCCGGCCTGGGCTACAGAGCAAGAATCTGAGACTCTGTGGAAGAAAAGAAAAGAACAGAGAGGGGAGGGGAGAGTCTCAGTTTCTGCATTTATGAAATTATAATAATAAAATGACCAACCTCATCAAGTTGATGGAAGGAATAAATGCTGTCTTCCATGAAAAGAAACAGACTTAGCCGGGTGCAGTGGCTCACGCCTGTAATCCCAGCACTTTGGGAGGCTGAGGCAGGCAGATCACCTGAGGTCAGGAATTCCAGATCAGCCTGACCAATATCGTGAAAACCCGTCTCTACCTAAAATACAAAAAATTAGCTGGGTATGGTGGCACACACCTGTAGTCCCAGCTACTTGGGAGGCTGAGGTAGGAGAATCGTTTGAACTTGGGAGGTGGAGGCTGCAGTGAGCAGAGATTGTGCCACTGCACTCCAGCCTAGGCAACAGGGCAAGACTCTGTCTCAATAATAATAATAATAATAAATAATAATTAAAAAGAAAAATTATTTTCTTTTTTTTTTTTTAGACAGAGTCCCACTGTGTCACCCAGGCTGGAGTGCAGTGGAGCAGTCTCGGCTCCACCTCCCGGGTTCAAGCAATTCTCCTGCCTCAGCCTCTTGAGTAACTGGGATTGGGTTTTGAAGGAGATGTTGTTCCTTCAGAATCTCTGTGGCCTTATTTTGTACAGTGAGAAATGTGGCCTCCCAGGGTTCAGTGAGAAGAGGTATGTGAGACACCCGGCAGCATGTGACGGCTGTGGTTATTATCAGGAGACAGAGGAATGAACCTGGAACAGTGGAATATCAGGAATTGAAACAGGCCGGGCCATGGTGGCTCACACCAGTAATCCCAGCGCTGTAAGAGGCTGAGGTGGGAGGATCGCTTGAGGCCAGGAGTTTGAGACCAGCCTGGGCAACAGAGAGAGATCCCACCTCTACAAAAGGTAGGTTTGGTGTCCTGCACCTGTGGTCCCAACTACTCAGGAGGCTGAGGTGGGAGGATCGCTTGAGCCTGGAAGTCAAGGCTGCAGTGAGCTGTAGTCATGCCAGTGTACTCCAGCCTGGGCAGCAGAGCAAGATCTTATCAAGGAGAGAGAGAGAGAAAGGGGGGGGGGGAGAGAGAGAGAGAGAGAGAGAGAGAGAGAGGAGAAAAGAAGAAGGAGAAGGAGGAGGAGGAGGAGGAGGAGGAGGAGAAGGAGGAGGGGAAGGAGGAGGGGGAGGAGGAGGGGGAGGAGGAGGGGGAAAGGAGGAAGAAGGAAGAAGAGAAGAGAGAAAAGAGAAAAGAAAAGAAAGAATTGGAACAGGCAACTGAGGTATAGAAGGTCGGTAGGCTTTCTTGGGCCATCTTAAACTGTAACTGGAGGTAACAACCAACTTCTCATACCCAGGAATCTGGTCCTGTGTCTCCCTTTGCACAGGATGGTTGGGAGACAGTCTCTACTTGGAGGGCTCACGGTGGCAGCTGGCACCTCCCCATGCCGTACACTGCACATACTGGGTCCTGGACAAAACCGAACTGCTGCCTTGCCCATGGGTCATTTCTGGAAGATGTCTCAAACTCCTAGCCTCAGGTAATCTGCCCACCTTGGCCTCAAAAAGTGCTGGGATTACAGGCGTGGGCCACCGCGCCCGGCCACGAATTGTTTATTTCTTTTTTTTTTTTTTTGAGACAGAGTCTCGCTCTGTCGCCCAGGCTGGAGTGCAGTGGCCAGATCTCAGCTCACTGCAAGCTCCGCCTCCCGGGCTTACGCCATTCTCCTGCCTCAGCCTCCCGAGTAGCTGGGATTACAGGCGCCTGCCACCTCGCCCGGCTAGTTTTTTGTATTTTTTAGTAGAGACGGGGTTTCACCGTGTTAGCCAGGATGGTCTCGATCTCCTGACCTCGTGATCCGCCCGTCTCGGCCTCCCAAAGTGCTGGGATTACAGGCTTGAGCCACCGCGCCCGGCCGAATTGTTTATTTCTGTAATTTTCCATTTAATATATTTGGACTGCAGTTGACTGCAGATAATCGAAACCTCAGAAAGCAAAACTACAGATAAGGGGAACTACTGTTTGAGAAGTCAAACTGAGTGTGTGCCTGGAAGGCAATTGTGCCCACCTCTTTGTTGTCCACCTGGACAACAAACGTCCACCTGTGTGTGTACCTTTGTGTGCCTATGTGTCTGTGAGTTTGTGAGTGTGTATGCTTGAGTGTGTGGATATATCTGAATGTGTCTGTGTGTCTCCATGTGTCTATGCGTCTGCACGCCTAGACCATGCCAGACACATATTAGGCACTCAATCAGTATTTGGCAATTGAATGAATGTGGGCCAGGCATGGAGGCTCACGCCTGTAATCCCCGCACTTTGGGAGGCTGAAGCGGGTGGATGACCTGAGGTCAGGAGTTCAAGACCAGCCTGACCAACATAGTAAAACCCTGTGTCTACTAAAAATGCATAGCCAGGTGTAGGCCAGGCGCAGTGGCTCACATCTGCAATCCCAGTACTTTGTGGGGCCAAGGTGGGCAGATCACGAGGTCAGGAGATCGAGATCAGCCTGGCTAAAATGGTGAAACCCTGTCTCTACCAAAAATACAAAAAATTAGCTGGGCGTGGTGGCATGTTCCTGTAGTTTCAGCTACTAGGGAGGCTGAGGCAGGAGAATCACTTGAACCTGGGGGGCAGAGGTTGCAGTGAGTCGACATAGTGCCACTGCACTCCAGGCTAGGCAACGGAGCGAGACTCCGTCTCAAAAAAAAAAAAAAAAAAATAGCCAAGTGCAGTGGCAGGCACCTGTAATCCCAGCTACTGGGGAGCCTGAGGCAGAAGAATTGGTTGAACCCAGGAAGTGAAGGTTGCAGTGAGCCGAGATCGTGCCATTGCACTCTAGCTTGGGTAACAAGAGTGAAACTCCATCTCCAAAAAAAAAAAAAAAAAAAAGGAATGAACGTGTACAGGTGTACAGGTGTATCGGGACTTGAGGGACTTTGCATATTTATAGACATATGCAGCTTCACGTGCATTGCCATATGTTTACTAGTATATGCCAGCTTGACTGTGCCTTGGGGGTGGGAGTGGACAAATGCATGTTGCATGTTTTGTATGTCTGTGCTGGTGCAATTGAAGAGTGAGTGCGTGTTTCAGTGTGTGAACCTGCAGGGCTGAGTGTAAGGAAGTGGGTGCTCATGTGTACTTGGGAGCTTGTCTGCAAGGGCAGTAAATGAGCATGTTTCTGGGCGTGTGGCTGTGAGCGTGTGTATGTGTGCATGTGTGCTTCATGCATGTGTGCTGTGAGGATGTGTGCAGCTGGGGACCTGCATGTACACGGAGCCACGTGGACCTGAGTTTGTCCTCCATGCCCCAAGTCAGCAAATCCCTGTGGTTTGTACGATAGGTCAGTTCCCCTTTCACTTCAGTGGGGGCCTGAAGGACCCCTGGTAACCTCTTAGCTATTCTTACTCACCCACTGGGTTATTTCTGCTCTTTTGTGGGAACCGGAGAGTGCATGTTTGCAAAGGCTCAAATGAAGCTTTCCAACATGCCCAGATGCTGAGGGTCTGGAGGAAAATACCATGGTTCTGGTTCCAAGGAGGAAGCCCCTGTGCTGCCCCCTCTCACTACATATTCCCAGGTCCCCGGCAGTGCAGCAGGGCAAGGCCCCTTCCCCAATCAGGGGAGCCTGAGCACCTGCTGGAGGAGCTGACAGTGCAAGAGATTTGAAGGTAGACAACCTGAGTTCAAGTCCTGCCTCCACCCCAGGCGGACCAAGAGGCTTTGGACAAGTCACTGAATAGGAGTCTTGATATCAAGGTTGACCTCTCCCAATGCCAGTGAACCTGAACTGAGACCATGAATAAGTGTAGTGGATGTTGCCAGGACCCCACCCAGGTCTCTGCACCCCAGCAGATGCACCCGTCTCCAGCCTCGGTGAGTATTTATTTCTTTTTTTTTTTTCTTTTGAGATGGAGTCTCGCTCTGTTCCCCAGACTGGAGTGCAATGGTGCAATCTCGGCTCACTGCATCCTCCGCCTCCCCAGTTCAAATGATTCTCTTGCCTCAGCCTCCCGAGTAGCTGGGATTACAGGTGCCTGCCACCACGCCCAGCTATTTTTTTTTTTATTTTTAGTTGAGACAGGGTTTCACCATGTTGGTCAGGCTGGTCTTGAACTCCTGATCTCAGGAGATCTGCCCACCTTGGCCTCCCAAAGTGCTGGGATTACAGGCATGAGCCTCTGTGCCCAGCCACAAGTATTTGTTTCTAAGGTTGCAGCTGACCCCTTCCTTAGGGAATGTCCTCAGGTACATGGAAGTCACTTTGCCTGGAAGGTCATGTTCCCCTGAGGGCACTCAGCAATGAATGACTTCCAACTGCTGTGGGCTATAGAAAATTACCCTTCTTGTCTCAAAATGGAACCAACTCCGGGATAGGAACCAACTCAGGGATGTGATCACACTCTAGAGCTCCTTGTGGTGTCAGGTTAAGCTAATACCAGCCAAGACCAGACCCTGCCTTAGCTCTGGTTCCCTGCCCTAGCCTGCATCCCTCAGCCCCCTTGTCCAGAGAACATACCCCTAATAAATCACTTTCACAAGGGCCCCCCTCTCAAGCTCTGCTTCTGGGCAACTTGGCCTAAGGCAATAGGAAAGCACTTTAACTGGTCTCGTCTTATTTTATACACACAGCAGCCCTATGAGTTGAGGTATGAGCTAGGTATTATCACTCTGTTTTATGAAAATATGGACTTTAGTGGAGGACAAAATGAAATCATAGAGAATAACGTGCTTAGAGAGGGTTAAGAACCCAACCATCAACTTGAACCTCTCAGACAGTAGCCACCCTGTTATTTCTAGAGTTTTCTTCAGCCCTGCAGCTTCTTAGGATCAAAGGGAACCTGAAAAGTCAACTGGGATACTCATCTGATGCTTCTCTCTGCTCTAGACAAATGTTCCTTCCAGTTTGTATTTTAATGCTTCTCAATGAGGGAGGGCTCACTCTCTCCAAAGAAGCAACTTCTACTCTTAGACAGTGTGGCTACTGGTCTCCTTTCAATCATTTGGCAAATATTCTTTAACCGATTTCCTGATTAGAGAAAAAAAGTGCAGCTCACCACCAGCACGGTAGTCTCGGAGCAAATGGGAAATGCACTTATTGTATGCCAGGTGCCGTGCTGAGCTTTGAGGTCAGGCTAGTGGACGCGTTGGTGGGAGAGATAACCAACACGACCACAGAAATAAAAACCAACCAGGGGCCGGGCACGGTGGCTCGTGCCTGTAATCCCAGCACTTTGGGAGGCCAAGGCAGGCAGATCACCTGAGGTCAGGAGTTCGAGACCAGCCTGACCAACATGGTGAAACCCATCTCTACTAAAAATTCCAAAAATTAGCTGGATGTGGTGGCAGACGCCTGTAATCCTAGCTACTTGGGAGGTTGAGGCAGGAGAATCACTAGAACCCCGGAGGCGGAGGTTGCATTGAGCCACGATCATGTCATTGCACTCCAGCCTTGGGGACAGAAGGAAATTCTGTCTCAAAAAAAAAAAAAAAAAAAGCCAACCAGGAATTGTTCAGAGTAAGGCTCAAGGTGCTGCGAGCGCTCACGGTTGGGGAGATCTCAACTGGCTTAGCAGGGACAGGGAAGGCCTTCTAGAGGACCCGATTGCTGAGCTGGCATACAGGGATGAATAGGGAGTAATGACGAGCTGAGCAAGGGAAGCGTGTGAAGGAAAGTGGGAGCAGCATGTGCAAAGGCCTGTGGTGGGCAGGAAAGGGGAGTGGCACATGTGTGGCACTGAACAGAAGTTCATGAGAGGACTCAGAAGACAGGCAGGAAGGCCAGGCACAAAGGCTCACGCCTGTTATCCCAGCACTTTGGGAGGATGAAGCAGGCGGATCTCTTGCGGTCAGGAGTTTGAGACCAGCCTGACCAACATAGTGAAACCCCATCTCTACTAAAAATACAAAAATTAGCCAGGTGTGGTGGTGCACGCCTGTAGTCCCAGCTACTCGGGAGGCTGAAGCAGGAAAATTGCTTGAACCCAGGAGGCGGTGGTTGCATTGTGCCGAGATTGCACCATTGCACTACAGCCTGGGTGACAAAGCAAGACTCCATCTCAAAAAAAAAAAAAAAAAAAAAAAAGAATAAGAAGACAGGTAAGAGGGAGATTGCTTGGGATGAGTCCAGGGGGTAAGGTAGGACCCAAAGGTGATTACCCCAAGAGCAACTGGGAACCCAAGAGGCTGGGTTCCAGTCAGGGCCCTCTTATTTCAGACCATCAGAGCCTCATCTTCCTCATCATTATCATCATAATCTCATCATTATCACCACTACCATCACCAGCATCACATCATCACCATCACCACCATCATTACCATCTTCATCATCATAATCTCATCATTATCATCACAACTACCACTAGCATCACTACTATCACATCATCACTATCATCACCATCTCCCCCACCACCACCATCACCATCATCTCATCATCACCATCACCACCATCATCACCAGCATCACCATCATCATTATCATCATAATCTCATCATTATCACCACTGCCACCAATAGCATCACTACCACCACCATCATCACTATCATCACCATCTCCACCACCACCACCATCAACATCACCCTGCACTCCAGCCTGGCAACAGAGGGAGACTCTCTCAAAATAAAATAAAATAAAATAAAATAAAATAAAATAAAATACATAAAACAACAAAAAGAAATGTAAAGCCCTGGAGACATGCAGATCACCTAAGAGCTACCCATGCCTTTTGTAGCCTCACTCGGAGGGTCAGCTTTGTCATAGGTAAAGTGATGCCTCCCGCTGGGATTACTGAGAATGTGAACAAAGAAAGGGATAAATAGAGCTCTCCTAATGGCTGGCACCTCTCGTTGTAACAGCTAAGAACTGTCTTCATTTGGGGAAAATACCCTGATAAGCCTTTTGGTGAGATCCAGCAGGCTGGATGTGACACGGGGAAAGGCCCTGTGCAGGGGAAAGACAAAGGAGGGGCAGACAGAAGAGCCAGCAAAACGGAGAGAGCCCAGGCAGGGAGAGGCAGGACAAGGAGGACTCCCAGCCTGCAGCAGGGTTCTAGAAGGATGATGCAGTGCCACTCTCCCCAGAGGCTGCTTGTAATAGCACCTCTGTCCCCTTGCTGCTCCCAAATTATCAGTAACATCTGCCAGTCCCCTAAGCGCTTTATAGAAGTTGTGTGTGTGTGTGTGTGTGTGTGTGTGTGTAACTCTAAGAGAACTATGTTTCCTATTTGAGTCAAGGCAACATAAAACAGACCACAGAGACGGAAGAAAGAGCCAAGCATTGGAGAAAGCTTGATTTGGCAGATGCTACTGGCTGTCCATGGAAATCCATTCCGTTCCTCTTCCTGGGCTCACAGCTTGGCAATACTCCCCAGCCTCCCTTGCAGCGAGGTGTGGCCAAGTGACAGAGCTGGAGCCCTGGAGGTGATGAGTGCCACTTTAAGGCTTGGTCGGGAGGACCGCCCACCCAGTTCCTTGCTGCTCCTGGGATGGTCCTGAAACCTCCTGTTGATAGTGGCGGATCCCCCACTCAACCAACCTGGAACCTCCTAGACCTTATCATGAGGGAAAATTAAACCTCTATTACAGTCTGAGTCTAATTGTTAAAGAAATTCAGCCTATGCAAAACGATACACTTGGGGAGGGCCTTGAGCTTCCAGGGACTATGAATTCAGGGAGGACACTGGGGGTGAAAGGTGTTGGACCCTTCAGCAGACCTACAGAGTGGACAACACTATCTGACATAGGTTAACTTTGTGGAGTGGTTTGTAAGCCCTCAGCAAGCAACAGACTTTTTTTTTTTTTTTGAGACAGTCTCACTCGGTCACCGAGGCTAGAGTACAGTGGCACTATCTCAGCTCACTGCAACCTCCGCCTCCCGGGTTCAAGTGATTCTCCTGCTTCAACCTCCCAAGTAGCTGGGCTTACAGGCATGTGCCACCACACCCAGCTAATCTTTTTGTATTTTTAATAGAGACAGGGTTTCACCATGTTGGCCAGGCTGGTCTTGAACTCCTGACCTCAAGTGATCTACCTGCCTCGGCCTCCCAAAGTGCTGGGATTACAGGCGTGCGCCAACGCGCCCGGCCAGCAACAGCCATTCTGATGATGGTGTTGCTCATTATGAAAGAGCTTGTCTATATCTAAAATGAATTCACAGACCCTATCTCTCAGGCAGATCCTCGGGGACTGGGTTAATGGGCTGTGGGTGCTGTGCTGGCCCGCAAAGAACTTGAGTTTTGTTTTCCCACTGTTGGAGAAAGAAGACCCCTTGGCTGAGCTGATCTGAGCTGGTGAGTGTTGCAAAAAGGGGAGATTATTTGGCTCAGGAAGGCACAGAAGACATTCCCACCCTCAGGGGGAGCTTAAGCACCCTCCATACCAAAGAGAGTATACAAGCCCTTTGCATTTCTAAGTTCCCAACCTTCCGGATAAGCCATGAAGCCTCCCGAATAGCTGGGACTACAGGCAGAGAAAGGGGCAGAATGCATGCTTAATGTTTCTAGGGGCTGAAAAGGAGAGTGCCTGCCTGGGTGGGGGGAAGGGGCAGTGAGTGGGCACCGCAAACCCTCAGGGCACCAGTGGCTGAGCTCAGCACTGAGAGATGAAATTGTTGGCTGAGCCCCTACACTTGGAAGGGTCACAGTGGCCTGAACAAGAAACCGGGTGATATGAGGCAGCCACAGTGGATAGGTACAGGAGACTGTCACCCAAGCAGTGCCACACAGCAGCTAGCAGCATGGCATTGGCGGCAGGGACAACATAAACAGCAGCTTCCCTCTGTGATGCCTGTATCCATCCCCAGCGTCCCTGACGACACAGCACTTCCTGGTGCAGCTGGTTTTAATTTAACTTGAAGAATGGAGATGGAGTATCATTTGCTGATGAGTGAGTGGAAGAGTTTGTATTTGTCAGCAGAACTTAGAAGAGAGGCCTATGGGCCCCTGGTGAACACCTGGGGGATCAGCAGCAGGTTACATTCCCCAAGTCGAACCTCGAACCAGGCACCCTCTGCCCTGTCCACTTCTGCTGGCTCTCAGCATCTCAGGCCTCTTGGGAAATTCAGAGACCCGACTCTCCAGGAACAAACCAGACCTAGACAAGCAGGAGGCCTCAGGGCAAGGTTCAGCCCCCAAAACACATGTCCAGCCCTAGAGCATGGCTGATGGAGGAGGAGGGAGGGAGAGGCCAAGCAAGAGCAGGAGGAAATGAGCTGCAGACGTCTGCAAAGGCTCAAAATGACTTTAGCATTGCCAAGACAACAAGAGGTTCAAATGTCCACAAATTATGTTTATCTTGCAAAACACCCATTTCTTCCCACGTTGATGATGAGGAACAGCAAGCCATGATGTTAGGGGAGCCAACTGGAGTTCTGTACAGAGAAGGCCGGGCCCTGGTTGGCCAACGCCTATAATTCCAGCACTTTGGGAGGCCGAGGCAGGTGGATCACTTGAGGTCAGGAGTTTGAGACCAGCCTGACCAACATGGTGAAATATAAAATTTTTAGTCTGTACTAAAAATACAAAAATTAGTGGGGCATTGTGGTGCACACCTGTAATCCCAGCTACTCGGGAGTCTGATGCACGAGAATCACTTGAACCCGGGAGGCAGAGGTTGCAGTGAGCCAAGATTGCACCATTGCATTCCACCCTGGGCGACAGAGTGAGACTTCATCTAAAAATGAAAAAAAAAAAAAAGCTCTGTACAGAGAAGCTAGAGACTTCTTGTCTCTGAGCCTCAGTTTTCCCATCCATAAAATGAGGATTATAATATTTGCCAGATAGAGTTATTGTGGGGAATTAAAATAAATGGAATATACAAGCAATTTAACATCATCTTTTAAAAAATAATAACTGTTATTATAATTTAGAGACAGGGTCTCCTGGTCTCAAGTGATCCTCCCGCCTAAGTGGTGGGATTACAGACATGAGCCACCACACCCGGCTCTCCCCGGGTTTGTGATCCAAAGCAGGTTGTTATCTGTGTTCAATGTAAGGTTGAAATCTACAGTGGGAATACAAAGACAGGAAGTGTCATTCTAAGAAGGGTTCTTGGATGGGGGCAAGATTTGAGCTAAAATTTTCCAAGGAAAAGCAGGATATCAGCAGGAGGAAAGTGGGGCAGAGGGGACGCCTTGCTAAGCAGCAGCTACCATTGGAACAAAGTCGGGGAAGTGGAGACACAGCAGGCATACTGAAGAGTCTCAGGAAGATGCAGGCTGCCGCGGAAGCCTCCATGGCAGAGAAGTGAGCAGGGGCTTCCCAATTGGAGCTGTTACTTTACAAAAAGGAGCTGTCATTTTTCTTTTCTTTCTTTCTTTCTTTCTTTTTTTTTTTTTTTTGGCGGGGGATGGGGACGGAATCTTACTCTGTCACACAGGCTGGAGTGCAATGGTGTGGTCTTGGCTCACTGCAACCTCCTCCTCCCGGGTTCAAGCGATTCTCTGACCTCAGCCTCCCAAGTAGCTAGGACTACAGAGACATGCCACCACACCCGGCTAATTTTTGTATTTTTAGTGGAGATGGGTTTCACTATGTTGACCAGGCTGGTCTCGAACTCCTGACCGTGTGATCCTCCTGCCTTGGCCTCCCAAAGTGCTGGGATTACAGGCGTGAGCCACTGTGCCCGGCTGTGGAGCAGTCATTTTTCTTCCAGGTCCCTTCACAAATCCATCAGACTGCAGTGCCACGTGGGCAAGGACTGGCTGGGTATCCTCTGCTGTTGCAGCCCCAGTGCCTAGCATGGTGCCTGGACCACGGTAGGCACCGGGCATTTGCCGAATGAATGGAAATGGGAGGGTATGTATTCTCGTCCATCTCTTATTTTTGACAGACTTCCTCCTCTGTGACCATACAACCTCGTCTCTCCCTGCAAAGAAAGCAGCCTGAAACTGGAGTGGGGGTGGGAATTAGGGAAGGGTTAGGATGGAAACCAGCCCCACTGAGAAGCATTTATCTCAAGATACTGAAGCCACAACCGTCTCCCTTTCCGCACACCTGTTCACTAGGGTGCATTGGGAGCCAATTCTCCAGTGGTTTTTCAAGTCTTACAAGCAGAGCCACTGACCGCCTTTTGTTCTGGACTACCTTTTCTACAAACAGCCTTGGAAGGCAGAGCCTGTGGCTCTCTGAATTAAAGGGCAAGCATGCTCACTGCCCTTATAAAAGATTATAAAAGATTTAGGTTCTTCAAATCAGTGTCAGTCTCTTGTAATGCAACTCACCGTCGGTCAACTCATACAGCTAAACTCATCTGTGCCACCCATGTCGAGTTTCCAGTTAAAATACAAGATACCCCCTTCAATTTGAATTTCAGATAAATAAAGAATACTTTTTTTAGGAATACTTTTTTAGTATATGCACACCCCATGCAGTATTTGGGACATACTAAAAATGTATTCATTGTTAATCTAAAATTCAAATCCAACTGGGTGTTCTATATTTTTGTTTTCTAAATCTGGCAACCCTACCCCTGTGGGACTTGGGGGTAAGAGGAACTAATGCAAATATGTTGATATTTATGCTGCTTCTCATGCTGTGAGGAATAAAATCTTTTGTCTCTGACCCAGGAATCTTGTGTGTTCTGTTAGCACTTCAGTTAGCTACCATGTAGGGTAAAATCTTATGCTCTCCACAGTTCTTAATACATATCCCCAACTTAAGCTTGGAGCGTAGCAAAGAGTTGGCTGTGAAATATATTTGTGGGATGAATGGTTGTCAATCCATAGGAATTGCTGCCAAGTACACAGAATTCCTCAGAGTTCCTCAGAGATTGAGAATTTGTTACTGGTGCTTTGTGCGCAACTTTACATCTCACTAACGCAATGTTGTTACCATGGTTACTATAACCACATCGTACTTCATAGCTCCCAAAGAGCATTCCATGCATTTCCTCATTCAATTTCCCAATGACTTGTTGAAATATGTGTGATTATTCTTACTTTAGGAATTAGAAATTGAAGTTCAGGGTCAAGTGATTCCTCTTCTTTTTTTTTTTTTTTTAAACGGAGTCTCACTCTATTGCCCAGGCTGGAGTGCAATGATGCAATCTCAGCTCACTGCAACCTCCACCTTCCAAGTTCAAGCGATTCTCCTGCCTCAGCCTTCTGAGTAGCTGGGAATACAGGCATGTACCACCATGCCTTGCTAATGTTTGTATTTTTTTAGTAGAGATGGGGTTTCTCCATGTTGGTCAGGCTGGTCTCAAACTCCCAACCTCAGGTGATCTGCCCACCTTGGCCTCCCAAAGTGCTGGGAATACAGCCGTGAGCCACAGCACCTGGACTTTATTTTTTTGTGAGGAGGAGTTTTGCTGTTGTCACCCAGGCTGGAGTGCAGTGGTGTCATCTCGGCTCACTCACCCTCTGCCTCCCAGGTTCAAACAATTCTCCTGCCTCAGCATCCCAAGTAGCCAGTATTAGAGGTGCCTGCCACCATGCCCAGCTAATTTTTGTATTTTTAGGAAAGACAGGGCTTCACCATGATGGCCAGGCTGGTCTCCAACTACCAACCTCAGGTGATCTGCATGCCTCGGCCTCCCAAAGTGCTAGGATTACAGGCATGAGTCACGGGGCCCAGGCCCCCTGTCCCTCACCTCCCTTTTTTTAAGTAAAAACTCATTAAGACATTTTGGAAAATGCTTAGAAGCAAAACATTACTTGAAATTTATCATTTTTTCCTATTTTTAGCAGAATGACGCCTTGATTTTTGTGAAGGAAATGAAAAAGAACACCATGAAGGCCACCACGCTGCACAATTCCAGAAGCTGTTGCAGGACTAGCAGGGATCCCAATGGGCACCATTCACTGTGCTGCATGTACTCTAAGTCAATAGTGCCTCCTGGAGTTGTGCAAGGTAGTAGCCTTGGCAGCATTGATTACCTAAAAAGAAGTGTTGAGACAGAGCCTGCTTGTCTCCTTGTCTCTGGGGCCCTTCACATATTTCCCATAAAGCCTTTGTTTGTTTTTGTTTTGTGAGACAGAGTCTCACTCTGTCGCCCGGGGTGGAGTGCAATGGCATGATCTTGGCTCACTGCAACCTCCATCTCCCAAATTCAAGAGATTCTCCCGCCTCAGCCTCCCAAGTAGCTGGGCTTACAGGCATCTGCTACATGCCTGGCTACTTTTTGTATTTCTAGTAGAGAAGGGTTTCACCATGTTGGCCAGGCTGGTCTCGAACTCCTGGCTTCAAGTGATCTGCCTGCCTCGGCCTCCCAAAGTGCTGGGATTACAGGCACGAGCCACTACTGTGGCCAGGTTGTTCCTTACTTTCGGATGCTACGACATCTTCTAATTTCATCTATATTTTCCCTGTTCCAATCCTGGAATCAGCCATTTTTTCGAGAAAATGGAGGAGAAATTCTATGGAGTCCTTATTTATTTTATTAGGGAATGGTATTTGAAAGCGAAATCTGGGTGCAGAATGTCCTCATTGTGGTTGGGGTGTCATGGATTCTAGTCCCTCTTCACAGACAGAGCTAGGGACTGTGTTTACGTATACTCACGTGCCTATTGTGATGGTTACTTTCATGTGTTAACTTGACTGGGCCAGAGATGTGTGGTTATACATTATTCTGTATGTGTTTATGTGGGTGTTTTTGGATGAGAGTAACATTTAAATTAAGCCAAGTACAGTGGCTCATGCCACCGGGCAGATCACCTGAAGTCAGGAGTTTGAGACCAGCCTGGTCAACATGGTGAAATCCCATCTCTACTAAAAAATACAAAAATTAGCTAGGCATGGTGGTGCCTGCCTGTAGTCCCAGCTACCCGGGAGGCTGAGGCAGGAGAGTCGCTTGAACCCAGGAGGTGGAGATTGCAGTGAGCCAAGATCATGTCACTGTACTACAGCATGGGTGACAGAGTAAGACTCTATCTCAAAAAAAAAAAAAAAAAAAAATTTAAATTAGTGGGCTTGAGTAAAGCAGATTGGCCTCCATCATGCGAGTGGGCCTCGCCCATCAG
Source organism: Chlorocebus sabaeus (assembly GCF_047675955.1). Classification (NCBI taxonomy): domain Eukaryota; kingdom Metazoa; phylum Chordata; class Mammalia; order Primates; family Cercopithecidae; genus Chlorocebus; species Chlorocebus sabaeus. The sequence continues at coordinate 91,628,492 of NC_132915.1, forward strand.
TTGAAGGCCTGAACAGAGAAAAATGGCCCACGAACAGGAGGGAATTCTGCAACAGATGCCTTTGGATGTGAATGAACTGCAGCATCGGGCCCTGGGTCTCAGCCTACCAGTATACTCCCAGATTTTAGACTTGCCAGCCTCCATAATCGTGTGAGCCAATTCCTTAAAATAAATATATTTCCCTCTATATGCACATCCTACTGGTTCTTTTCCTGTGGAGAACTCTGGCTAATGCACACACACATAATTCTCTCTCTCTCTCTTTTTTTGTATAGGCATATGTATATTGATATGGTTTGGATCTGTGTCCCCACTTGTATTAGTCTGTTTTCACGCTGCTGGTGAGACATACCACAGACTGGGCAATTTACAAAAGAAGGAGGTCTAATTGGACTTACAGTTCCACGTGTCTGGGGAAGGTCTCACAATCATGGCGGGATTGTTTACATGGCAGTGGCAAGAGAGAATGAGGAAGACGCAAAAGCCAAACCTCTGATACATTAGAAGATGTTGTAGCATCCGAAAGTAAGGAACAACTTGGCCAGATCTTGTAAGACTTATTCACTACCATGAGAACAATATGGGGGAAGCCATCCCTATGAATCAAATTATCTCCCACCAGGTTCCTTCCACAACACGTTGGAATTATGGGAGTACAATTCAAGATGAGATTTGGGTGGGGACACAGAGCCAAACCATATCATTCTGCTCCTGGCCCCTCCAAATCTCATGTCCTCACATTTCAAAACCAATCATGCCTTCCCAACAGTCCCCCAAAAATCTTAACTGATTTCAGCATTAACCCAAAAGTCCACAGTCCAAAGTCTCATCTGAGACAAAGCAAGTCCCTTGCACATACGAGCCTGTAAAATCAAAAGCAAGCTAGTTACTTCCTAGATGCAATGGGAGTACAGGTACTGGGTAAATATAGCTCTTCCAAAGGGGAGAAATTAGCCAAGACAAAGTGGTTGCAGGGCCCATGCAAGTCCAAAATCCAGTGGGGCAGTCATATTTTAAAGCTCTACCACTTCGGCCGTATGATTCCACAGATCCAACGGTTCTTAAGGTGTCAGTGGCAAGAAGGATGCTGTTTGGAGCCTTTGGCCAACCTCTATTGGTGAATCGCAGCACAGGCGCTTAGGATTTTGGAGCAAGGCCTTGCCACCTTCTTTTGAGAGACAGCTTTTGTCCGGCAGCTGGACTTTGTAGAAGCTGGATACTTGACCATGGGCCACCAAGTTATCATGTGACTCGGTGGGCATTATCTGACCTGGTGGCAGTTGACTACATTGGTCCTCTCCCATCATGGAAGGGGCAGCATTCTGTCCTTACTGGACCAGACACTCTGGATATGGATTTGAATTTATGGAATGCCTTATCCATCGTCAATCATAATATTCCACATAGCATTGCTTCTTTTTTTGAGACAGGGTCTCACTCTGTTGCTCAGCTGGAGTGCAATGGCATGATCATGGCTTACTACAGCCTTGAACTCTTGGTTCCAAACAATCCTCCTGTCTCAGCTTCCTAAAGTGTTGGGATTACAGGCATGACCCACCATATCCAGCCTGTTTCTGATGAGGGAACACACTTCACAACCAGAAAAGTGCAGCAATGAGCCCATATTCATGGAATTCACTGGTCTTACCATGTTCCCCATCATCCTGAAGCATCTGGCTTGACAGAATGGTGGAATGGTTTTTTGTAGACTCAGTTACAGTGCCAGCTAGGTGACAATACTTAATAGGGCTGGGGCAAAGTTCTCTAGAAGGCTGCATAAGCACTGAATCAGCATCTGATATTTATTCAGTATCGTTTTCCCCAAGCTAGTGTTATAGTCTCGTCAATGCACCACAACGTGGCGGTCTCTCATTGTTTAAGGTATCATCTGGAGTTCTTTTTCTCATGACCATGAAAATTAAGGTGTGTGTACACCAAGGGTGAGGTTGGAATGAAAGTTCAATAAGCAAAAGAAGAAAACTCTCCACTGTGGAGACAGGGCCCAAAAGAGGTTGCCATTTTCACAGTTGAATGCAAAGGCTTCTATAGGAAACTGATGAGGGCTGGGTGTCTCATTTGCATAAGGTGTGAATTTCTAGTAGCTCTACCCCATGCTCCTAATGTGCATGCGTGCCTTTATCTTGAGTTACTCTGTATTGCTTTGTTTCCCTTACTGCACATATGTCAGGAGACGGAATTTTCCATTGCAAGCATGTCCAGGCAAGTTACCTGTGTAGGCTTTCTTATCTGTGCATCTGTGGGCATGCCTTAGGCAAGGCCCCATGCAAGTTCCCTTATCTGTGCCTGCAGCTTGATTTTTCTTTTCTTTTTTTATATAAAAAAATGTATTTACTTAGAAGCATTCAGAATGTCAACAAAACAGCTGCAACTTTTTTTTTTTTTTTTTTGCAGTTACAGAGTGGTATTCAGTTAACTGAACAATTATTTTGTATAAGCTACATCAGAGACAACTGAAGATGAAAAATCTACCATCCCCATATGTAACTAATTTGTGCTGTACACCAACAAGAACCTGCTTTAAATTTCCATGCCAATTTACAACCCCCATACTGTACCAGGCAAAGTTAGTGGCTACTGAAAATACCACCAGGACAGGGCTATCTAAAGACACATTCGGTAGTGTGGTTTTTTTTTTTTTTGAGACGGAGTCTTGCTTTGTCACCCAGGCTGGGGTGCAGTGGCGCAGTCTCAGCTCACTGCAACCTCCAGCTCCCGGATTCACGCCGTTCTCCTGCCTCAGTCTCCCGAGTAACTGGGACTACAGGCGCCCGCCACCATACCCGGCTACTTTTTTGTATTTTTTTTTTTTAGTAGAGACGGAGTTTCACCGTGTTAGCCAGGACGGTCTCGATCTCCTGACCTCGTGATCCACCCACATCAGCCTCCCGAAGTGCTGGGATTACAGGCATGAGCCACAGTGCCCTGCTAGTAGTGTGTTAACTATCAAAAAAAGACACTACACAGTTTAAAAACAAATCTTACAAAGCCTTACATTTCCATTTTTTTCTTTAAAAGGAGAGAGTTGCATACAGGGGGGTTAAATGCCTTATAGACAAGAAAAGAAACTGCACTAGAACCAACTTATTCATCATCATCTTCTTCATCTTCCTCCTCCTCCTCCTCTTCTTCATCTTCCTCATCTTCCTCCTCTTCCTTCTTTTTCTTGCTTTTTTTCAGCCTTGACAACTCCCTTTTTTGCTGCATCAGGCTTTCCTTTAGCTTGATATGCAGCAATATCCTTTTCGTATTTTTCCTTCAGCTTTGCAGCCTTCTTTTCAGAAGGCTGCTTTGCCATCTGCAGCAGTGTCATTCCACATCTCTCCCAGTTTCTTTGCAACATCACCAATGGACAGGCCAGGATGTTCGCCTCTGATTTTTGGGTGATACTCAGAGCAGAACAGGAAAAAGGTTGAAGGAGGCCTCTTGGGTGCATTGCAATCCTTGAACTTCTTTTTTGTCTCCCCTTTAGGGGGGATGTAGGTTTTCATTTCTCTTTCATAATGGGCATTGTCCGCCTTTGCTGTATCTTCAAATTTTCCTTTCCCTTTAGCAGACATGGTCTTCCACCTCTCTGAGCACTTCTTAGAAAACTCTGAGAAATTGACTGAAGCATCTGTGTGCTTCTTCTTATGCTTCTCCAGACAAGCTTGCACAAAAAATGCATATGATGACATTTTGCCTCTCGGCTTCTTAGGATCTCCTTTGCCCATGTTTCGTTATTTCTCCTCAGCAAGGCAGAGTCGCCCAGTGCCCATCCGGCTCTCACTTGCCCCGGTGCTGTCCCTGTGAAGCTCAATGTACTGCAATGACTGTGCAGCTTGGTTTTTTCAGGCTGTTCTTTTGTTTGAAAGAATGTAATCAAGAATCCACCCTAACTGCCTGCCTCACCAGTTTCTTCCTTTCTCCTCTCTCATTCCCCCTCCTCAAGAGTGAAGGCCGTAACTGCTGTTAGGGAGGTGGGGAGATGATCCTTCTGGCTACTTTCTACTGGAGAGGGGGTTGTGTGGGGAACAGCTGGTAGGGTTCCTACTGAGGTCAGTATAAGAATCCTTGGAAGAAAGGTGCATCCATGTGTGATTTCATTTGCATCACTATTTGGAGCTTGATAGCCTTTAGGAAAGAAGAAACAATTTGGGTTATTAGAGGACATGTATTAAAACAAAGCAAAGGGGTGGGGGTAAGGACAGCTATCCCAAGGCTGCCAACATGCCCAGATAACTGGTAGCTATATTTATGCCTGCTAAGATTTGGATGCATGGGGTTTGGCTTTGGTTAACTTCTTTGGTTCTATTTTCTAAAACAAAGAAAGCTCTGGGTTATGGGCACCCTATTTACTCACATCACCTGGCAGGATTTGCAGGGTAATTGCTCAGAACTAGAATACTGATCTAGATTTTTACATTACCCATTTCTTTTTCTTTTCTTTTTTTCTTTTTTTTTTTCCTGAGCTGCAGCTAGAGATTGCTAGTTGGTTTACAGGAATAAGCAGGGTTAGTCTAAAATGTAGGCAAGAACTAAAAACCACCAAGGAGATTAGAATTTAATGACAAATGTATAAGTTTTAAAATATAATTTGTCTCTCTCTGGTCCTCATTTTTGTTAAAAACAAATCATGATAGGACTGAGTTGTTTGCAAAATAAACTTCAGGGTTTTTGTTTGTTTGTTTGTTTGTTTGTTTTTGAGATGGAGTTTTGCTCTGTTGCCCAGGCTGGAATGCAGTGGCACAATCTTGGCTCACTGCACCCTCCGCCTCCTAGGTGCATGCAATTCTCCTGCCTCAGCCTCCCAAGTAGCTGGGATTATAGGCGCATATCATAACGCCTGGCTAATTTTTGTATTTTTAGTAGAGATGGGGTTTCACCATGTTGGTCAGGCTGGTTTTGAACTCCTGACCTCAAGTGATCGGCCTGCCTTAGCCTCCCAAAGTGCTGGGAGTACAGGCATGAGTCACCATGCCCAGTCAAAGTTTAGTTTTATAGTTGGCCTGATTATTTGAATAAAGTGCAACAGGAATAATTAGTTTTATACAGGCTTTTAAAATTGGCTTTGATAGAACTCTGTTTCATAAGAAATCTCAGATAGGAATTTTTAAAGCCAAGCCCAGCCATGGGTTTGTACCCTCAAATACCTATGAATTGGGGGAATTCTTCTCTTCTTATAGTCCCAAAAATATGGGATTCCTAGACCTGTAAAAACCTGACATTCTCTACTCACTACAGCTTAGGAACCCTGCATGGGGACTGTGTAGATAAGGTATGAGGCCAGTTTTCCCAAGTGGCTTTTATTGGCTCTGTAAGTCAAGCTTGATTCCTTAAAGGGAAGCATACCCTTCCAGTCAAAGCCAGTAAAACAACTAATTTCTCCAATTGTGTCCTGTTGCAAAATGAAATGGATTCTTACTGCACTGATGCAAACAACTATATTGCCATAAGTTAACAGCACTCACAAACAGTTTCCAAATTTTGGAGAAGTCACGTGGAAAGAAACAAACATGCTCCAAGTTTTGTTTACAAGAGGATACCTCACCTAATTATTAAAGGCTGTATATAGCTTGTTTCCTTGACTCTGAAAAACAAAACAAGGATCAGCAACTTTTTTTTGAGACAGAGTCTCACTCTGTCACCCAGGTTGAAGTGCAGTGGCATTATCTCGGCTCACTGCAACCTCCATCTCCCAGGTTCAAGCAATTTTCCTGCCTCAGCCTTCTGAGTAGCTGGGACTACAGGTGCCTGCCACTACCCCTGGCTAATTTTTCTATTTTTAGTAGAGATGGTGTTTCACCATGTTGGCCAGGCTGGTCTCAAACTCCCGACCTCAGGTGATCCACCTGTCTTGGCCTCTCAAATTGCTGGGATTATAGGTATGAGTCACTGTGCCTGGCCAAGGATCAGCAATGTTTTAAGCAAAAAGGTTTAAAAAATTACTTCAGTTTTCTATTAGTTCAGTCCATTCTGTTAACTCTTGTTTTGCTTGATGTTTATGAACATTTCAGCTCTTCATGAGCCCTGTACGTTTTTCCTTTGTTCCAATGTCATAATCTCCAAAGTTATTAGAAACTTATATTTAAGAGCACCTGTCAAAGTCCTATAGCTAATTACAAACCATCTTTTGAAGAGGATTAAAACAAGACAACAATTGTCTGGGAATGACAAAATGCCTAGGGTAGTTACAGTCAATAACACAATGGCCAGGCACAGTGGCTCATGCCTGTAATCCCAGCACTTTGGGAAGCCAAGGCAAATGGACCACTTGAGGTTAGGAGTTCAAGACCAATCTGGCCAACATGTTGAAACCCTGTCTCTACTAAAAATACAAAAATATTAGCCAGGCATGGTGGCACATACCTGTAGTCCCAGCTACTCAGGAGGCTGAGGCATGAGAATTGATTGAACCTGGGAGGTGGAGGTTGCAGTGAGTCGAACTCATGCCTCTGCACTCCAGCCTGGGTGACACAGCGAGACTGTCTCAAACAGCAACAACAATGACAAGACACAATTGACAAAGAAATTTGGTAATTTCTGTGGTTTACAATAACTTAACATAATAACCTTAATCATGATTGATAGCATATACTCAGACATTAGAATTATAGAAATTCCATACAATTTTGGAATATATGTTAATATTATTCACTAAAATATAAACTGAAGAAGATTAAACATCATGTTGGCAATCCCACATACCTAAATATCCCAAATAATCCTGTTTACCTCTCTTCTGGATGCTTTAGGGGCCCTCTGTAGCATCTGAAAGCTAGTGGTTAGTGCTAGGGATAGGCCCCCAAATCTGGCCATAAACTAGCCCTAAACCTGGCCATCAGCAAAATCTCTGCAGCATTGTGACATGTTTGTGATGGCCATGACACCCACACTGAAGGTTGTGGGTTTGCTGGAATGACGGCAAGAACACCTGACCCACCCAGGGTGGAAAACCACTTAAGGCGTTCCTGAACCACAAACAACAGCATGAGCCATCTGTGCCTTAAGGACATGCTCCTGCTACAGATAACTAGCCAGAGCCCATCCCTTTATTTTGGTCTATCTCTTTGTTTCCCACAAGGAATACTTTTAGTTAATCTATAATCTATAGAAATAATGCTTATCACTGGCTTGCAGTCAATAAATATGTGGGTAAATCTCTGTTTGGGGCTCTGAGCTCTGAAGGCCATGAGTCCTCTGATTTCCCACTCCACATGCTATATTTCTCTGTGTATGTCTTTAGTTCCTCTAGTGCCTCTGGGTTAGGGTCTCCCCAACCAAGCTGGTCTTGGCAGGTTAGGAAAGACAATTTTGAATCTGAAGTTTGATTTAGGGAAGCCTGTTAAATGTTAGAGGTTTAAAACACTCGATATTATAAAATACAATTCCAGATTAACACATATTATTTATTTTGTCAAAATGATGACTCAACATTTTAAAACAAGGTGAAAACCTTTACTCATTAAGAGGGAAGACTTAGCTAGCTTTTCAACAGTTTTTCTCCTTTCCCCTCCTTCCTCTCCTTGGCAGTCTCTCTGGAAGGCAAATGAAAATCTTTCATTATTCTTCACTACTACATGAAAATCTTGTACAAGGGAGAGAAAGCCAAATTTTACCCTTACATTTCTTTCAAAACAATCTTTTATTCCTAGACAAGATTTATATTTCCACGCCTATTTTTATTGTTTAATACAAACATATTTTACTTTTCTTACACACCTTGCATGTAAATCTATTTTCAGTAGTCTCATTTACGTGTTATAATGGTAACTCTTAGCAATTTTAACTTTAATGTAAAACCCTGGTAAGTTGTTTTAGTTATGTACTAGGAGCACATAAAGTCTGACTTTTTTCAGCACGGTTAGGGGCATGGTTAATTTCTTATGTTGCCAGGCCTTACTAAGTTGTAAAGCAGGCAGTTGACAATCTTGAAACATTTGGCAAACCTAGTATCTAACTTACATGATTTAGAGCACTTATTTACATTTTGACAACACTGCATTTTACCAATTATCTTTAAAACTATTTTTTTTTCTTAAAGATTAAAGTCACTTGAACTGAAAGGCATTACAGTGTTTATCTTTCCTTTCTGTGTATCTGTGTTTCCAACAGAGATTGTTGTGTTAGCTGCTGGACTGAGTGGTGAAGACTTCTCAGCTTCCATAACGATGTGAGCCAATTCCCCTAATAAACCCCCTTTCATCTGCCTGTCTCTGTGTATCTGTCTAGCTGTCTATCTATCTATCTATCTATCTATCTATCTATCTATCTATCTACCTACCTACCTACCTATCAATCATCTTATCTATCAATCTAATATGATTTGACTGTGTCCCCACCCAAATCTCATCTTGAATTCCTACGTATCATGGGAGGGATCCAGTGGGAGGTAATTGAATCATGGGGACAGGTCTTTCCTGTGCTGCTCTCGTGATAGTGAATATATCTCACAAGATCTGATTTTTTTTTTTTCTTTGAGATGGAGTTTTGCTTATTTGCCCAGGCTGGAGTGCAGTGGCATGATCTCGGTTCACTGCCTCCTCCGCCTTCCAGTTTCAAGCCATTCTCCTGCCTCAGCCTCCTGAGTAGCTGGGATTACAGGCGCCCACCACCATGCTTGGCTAATTTTTGCATTTTTAGTAGAGACAGGGTTTCACCATGTTGGCCGGGCTGGTCTCAAACTCCTTACATCAGGTGATCTGTCCACCTTGACCTCTCACAGTGCTGGGATTATAGGCATGAGTCACCACGCCCAGCCCTAGATCTGATGGCTTTATAAGGTGGAGTTTCCCTGCACAAGCTCTCTCTTTGTCTGCTGTCATCCAACTAAGATGTGATTTGCTCCTCCTTGCCTTCCACCATGAATTGTGAGGCCTCTCCAGCCATGTAGAAAAGTCCAATAAACCTCTTTCTTTTGTAAATTGCCCAGTTTTGGGTTTATCTTTAGCAGCAGCATGAAAACGAACTAATAAACTCTATCTATTTATCTATGTATCTATGAATCTATATATCTATCCATCCATCCTATTTGTTCCATCTCTCTGGAAAACTCTGATTAATAAAACAACTAAATACAATATGGAATCCTGGAGTGGATCTCGGACTACAACAGGGTATTAGTGAAAAAATGTAGATAACTATTCCATTATATCAATGTTCTTTTTTTTTTTTTTTTTTTTTTTTTTGAGATGGAGTTTTGCTCTTGTTGCCCAGGTTGGAGTGCAATGGCATGATCTCAGCTCACTGCAACCTCTGCCTCCTGGGTTCAAGCAATTCACCTGCCTCAGCCTCCTGAGTAACTGGGATTACAGGCATGTGCCACCGTGCTCAGCTAATTTTTGTATTTTTAATAGAGACGGGGTTTCCCCATATTGGTCAGGCTGGTCTGGAAGTCCCCACCTCAGATGATCTGCCCACCTCAGCCTCTCAAAGTGCTGGGATTACAGGTGTGAGCCACCTTGTCCAGCCCGTTTTCTGATTTTAATCACTGTGCAACAATTATGTAAGATGTTAACATTAAGGCAAGATGGTGAAGACAGTACTTTTTGTTTTTTTTTGAGATAGAGTCTTGCTGTGTTGCCCAGGCTGGAGTGCAGCAGCGCAATCTCGGCTCACGGTAAACTCCGCCTCCTTGGTTCAAGTGATTCTTCTGCCTCAGCCTCTTGAGTAGCTGGGACTACAGGTGCACACCACTATGCCAGGCTAATTTTTGTATTTTTAGTAGAGATGGGGTGTCACCATATTTGCCAAGCTGGTCTTGAACTTCTGACCTCATGATCCACCCGCCTTGGCCTCCCAAAGTGCTGGGATTACAGGCGTGAGCCACTGCACCTGGCCGAGTGTACGTTTTTTGTAAATTTTCTGTAGGTAATTTACAAAAGAATATTTCAGAAGAAAACCTGTTTATTTTTTATTTAAAACATATTTAAATTTTTTTTTATTTCTATAGGTTTTTGGGGAACAGGTGATATTTGGTTACACAATAAGTTCTTTAGTGGTGATTCGTGAGATTTTGGTGCATCCATCACCCAAGCAGTATACACTGTATACACCCAAGCAGTACATACAATTTGTAGTCTTTTATCTGTCACCCCCTTCCCACGCTTTCCCCTTGAGTCCCCAAGGTCTATTGTGTCATTCTTAAACCTTTGTATCCTCATAGTTTAGCTTTCACTTATAAGAATTTTTTTTTTTTTTTTTTTTTTTTGAGATGGAGTGTCTCTCTGTCACCCAGGCTGGAGTGCGGTGGCACGATCTTTGCTCACTGTAACCTCTGCCTCCTGGGTTTAAGTGATTCTACTGCCACAGCCATCTGAGCAGCTTGGATTACAGGCGCCCATCACCACACCCGGCTAATTTTTGTATTTTTAGTAGAGATGGGGTTCACCATATTGGCCAGGCTGGTCTTGAACTCCTCATCTCAAGTGATTTGCCCACCTTGGCCTCCCAAAGTGCTGGGATTACAGGCGTGGGCCACCGCACCTGGCTGAGTAAAAATTTTTTTTTTAATCACTTGAGGTCAGGAATTCCAGACCAGCCTGGCCAACATGGCGAAACCCTGTCTTTACTAAAAATACAAAAATTAGCCAGGTGTTATTGCAGGTGCCTGTCATCCCAGCTATTCAGGAGGCTGAGGCATGAAAATTGCTTGAACCCCAAGGCAGAGGACGAGGTGAACCGAAATCATGCCACTGAATTCCAGCCTGGGTGACAGAGTGAGGCTGTCTCAAAAAAAAAAAAAAAAAAAAAAAAAAAAAAATCACAGCTCACTGAAGCCCTGACCTTCCAGGCTCAAGCAATTCTCCTGTCTCAGTTTCCTGAGTATCTGGGACTACAGGTGTGTATCACCATGCCCGGCTAATTGTTTTTTATTATTTGTAGAGATGAGGTCTCATTATGTGGCCCAGGCTGGTCTTGAACTCCTGGGCTCAAGCAATCCTGCCTTCTCAGCCTTCCAAAATGCTGGGATTACAGATATGAGCCACCGTGTCTGGCTGAAAAGTGTTTTAGGGAGAGAGAAATGTATACGAATGTTCTTTGCAGTGTCATTTGCAACAGTGAAAAACTGAAAACAAGAAAAGTAGTCAGTAGTAAGCAACAACAGGTTGAACAAATTGTAATCCTTTCATAGGATGGAATGCAATGACACTATTTAAAAGAATGAGAAAGACCTGAATGTAGGAATATAAAAAGCTCTCTAAGATTTATTACTAGCAGGCAACATCAATATGCAGAAAGGTAAGTATAGTTTGGACCCATTTCAAGCAAAAGTTTTAAAATGTATATACAGAATTTAAAAATATATATACATGCTGATATGTGCATAAAGCTTTTTTTTTTTCTGGGAAGAAACACAAGAAATTATCAACAGTGGGGAAAAGATTGTTGCGGGGAGAGACACTTCTCATTATGTAACTGTACTGTCTGCAGTTTCCAGTTTTATTTATGTGTTTATTTTGTTTTTTCTTTTCTTGAGACAGCATCTCACTCTGTCATCCAGATTGGAGGGCGGTGACAGAGTCATTGCTCACTGCAGCCTCCACCTCCCAGGCTCAAGCGATCCTTCTACCTCAGCCTCCTGACTAGTTGGGACTACAGGCACATGCTACTATGCCCAGATACTTTTTGTATTCTTTTGGTAGAGATGAGAGGCTCACTTTGTTGCCCAGGCTGGTCTTGAACTCCTGAGCTCAAGTGATCCTTTTGCCTTGGCCTCCTGAAGTGTTAGGATTACGGGTGTGAGCCAGTGTACCTGGCTGGTTTTTTCTTTCAACGCTTTAAATATTTCACTCTCTTGCTGACATGATTTCTGACAAGCAGTCTGATGTAATGCTTATTCTTGTTCCTCTACAGGTAAGGGGTTCTTCTTTGTTTGTTTGTTTTTAATCTCCTGCTTCTTTCAAGGTTTTCTTTATCTTTGGTTTTCTGCAGTTTGAATATGATATGCCTGGGCGTAGATTTTGTTGGAATTTGTCCTGCTTGGTATTCTCTAAGCTTCTTGGATGTATGGTTTTGGTGTCTGTCATTAATTTGGGGCAATTCTTAACCATTATTACTTCAAATATTTCTTCTCCTCTTTTCTCTCTTTTTTCTCCTTCTCATATTGCCATTACACATAACCCACAGTTTTGTGTATTCTGTTCCTTTTATTTTATTTAAAAAAAAAATAGAGATGAGGTCTTGCCATGCTGCCCAGGCTGATCTCAAACTCCTGGCCTCAAGCAATCCACCCACCTCAGCCTTCCAAAGTGCTGGGATTATAAGCGTGAGCCACGGCACCTAGCTGTTTGGTTTTTATTTTTTCCCCATGATTTTTTCTCTTTGCATTTCAGTTTGGGATGTTTCTATTGCCCTATCATCCGCCATGTTCAGTTTGCTGATGAGCCCATTAAAGGCATTTGTCATTTCTGTCACAGTGGTTTTTATTCCCAGCATTTTTTCTTGATTCTTTCTCAGAGTTTCCATCTCTCTGTTTACCCATCTGTTCCTGCATGTTGTCTACTCTTTCCATTACACCCTTCACATTGTTAAAGAAAAAGTTCATCCATACCCTTGTTAAAAATGGTAAGGCAAAGCCGGGTGCGGTGGCTCACGCCTGTAATCCCAGCACTTTGGGAGTCCATGGCAGGTGGATTACAAGGTCAGGAGTTTGAGACCAGCCTGACCAACACGGTGAAACCCCATCTCTACTAAAAATACCAAAAAAAAAAAAAAAAAAAAAAAAAAAAATTAGCCAGGCATGGTGGTGTGAGCCTATAATCCCAGCTACTCAGGAGGCTGAGGCAGGAGAATCGCTTGAACCTGGGAGGTGGAGGTTGCAGTGAGCTGAGACTGTGTCACTCCTCTCCAGCCTGAGCAAGAAAGCAAGACTGTCTCAGAAAAAAAAAAAGATAAGAGGTTTCTGCATGAACTGACTTGATATGACTTTTTTTTTTTTTTTAAAAAGGTCTCACTTTGTCACCCAGGCTGGAGGGCAGTGGCTCACTGCAGCCTCGACCTCCCAGGTTCAAGCAATCCTCCTGCCTTAGTCCCACAAGTAGCTGGGACTACAGGCATTAGTTGTCTTTGCAGATTATCTTTTCTTATAAAGAGTGATATTGAGATTTTGCTTTTTTTCTGGACTGATCCAAACAGAATGCCAAAGTTCAATCTCCATCCTTGTAAATCTGAAGGCGACTTGGGCCATGAACTCCTGGTCTCTCTGGGAAGGATGTCTGCAGGCCCCCACTCTGGTAGGCACCCCGCTGAAGGGCTGCTCATACCCAGGTTGGATGCACCACCTGCAGCTTTCAACTGAAAAGAAACACTCTTTGCTCCGATTTTTGTCTGGCTGAGCTTTGGAAAGGCGGGCCCCTCTCAGCGAGCTGGGAGGCCGTGGCTGCTGAAGATGACCTGCAGGCCGTATCAGCACTTGTCTTTCATGAAAGCCCTGAGAGGCCAGCTTTGTGTCTGGGACCCCAGCCGCTCAGGAGGGCAGCTCCACTTTTGTTCCTTGTTCTTCTCCAGCTGTTGGGAACTTTGCTGACAGCAGAAATCGACTCCATGGATTCACAGCACAGAGACGTATTTTCTTCCTAAAACATTTTTTTTTTTTCCTGATTTTAGAGTTAATGCCCATTTTCTTTTCTAACTTTTTATTTGGAAATAATGTGAAGCTTCTAAGAACACTGTAAATGCTCGTTTACCTCTAGATGCCTCAGTCTGTATTTCCCCCCAAAAATAAGCACAGGCTAGTGACTAGATCAGGAAATTAACATCGATACAGTTCTGTTAGCTTCCACAGGCCCTCATCATACTTTTCCCAGGCCCAGGAATGGGCCTTTTCTGAATCACACCTTGGGTTAATTTATAATGATTGCTTCTCTTTAGTCTCCTCTAATCTGGACCACCACACCTGGCTGTTTTTTGTTGTTTGTTTTGTTTTTTGTTTTTGTTTCTGAGGTTGAGTTTCATTCTTGCCACCCAGGCTGGAGTGTAATGGCACAGTCTTGGCTCACTGCAACTTCTGCCTCCCAGGTTCAAGCAATTCTCCTGCCTCAGCCTCCCAAGTAGCTGGGATTACAAGCACTCACCACCATGCCTGGCTAATTTATTTTTTTTGTATGTTTAGTAAGATGGGATTTCACCATGTTGGCCAGGCTGGTCTTGAACTACTGACCTCAAGTGATTCTGCCTGCCTCAGCCTCCCAAAGGGCTAGGATTACACGAGTGAACCACTGCGCCTTGGCCGACGCCCAGCTAATTTTTGTATTTTTTGTAGAGACAAGGTTTCACCATGTTGCCCAGGCTGGTCTTGAACTCCTGAACTCAAGCGATCCACCTGCCTTGGCCTCCCAAAGTGCTGGGTTTACAGGAGTGAGCCACTGCACCCAAGCTTTGATAGGACTCTTGATAAAGCCTGACCAGGGTAGTCAGATGCCAAGAGGAGGGATTTTCAATAAACTGACCCAGCAGGATTCCTGCTCCAATTGGATTCTGCAAGGACAGAAAGGGAAGCCCAAGAAAGGCCTCGTCAAGCAGAGAACTCAGAGGAGCTTGACTCACATTTCGGTCGAAGGAGTGAGTCTTTGCCAATATAATCAGAGTTATTTCAAAATTTTTATCTGATAATTCCTTATTCTGTTTTGTATCTGAGTCTGGTTCTGATGCCTGGTTTGCCTCTTCATGCTGTGTTTTTTCTTGCCTTTTAGCAGACCTTGTGATTTGTTGTAGAAAGTCAGTCATCAAGTATCTGGTGGTAGGAACCCAGGTAATGGGGCTTTTAGTGTGAGGTTTCATGTTAATCTACCGAGGAGGTGGGCTCTCTTTAATGTTTGCTGCAGCTGTAGGTGCCGCAGGCTTCAAATAACTTCCTCTAGTCCCTCCTTGTTTTTGTTTTTCCTGTTGTCTTTGGTTTGCCTAAGAATTCTTTTTTAAAATATTTTTTCATTTAAAAAATTTTTTGGCTGGGTACTGTGGCTCACACCTGTAATCCCAGCACTTTGGGAGGCCGAAGTGGGCAGATCACTTGAACCCAGGAGTTTGAGACCAGCCTGACCAACATGGTAAAACCTCATTTCTACTAAAAACACCAAAATTAGCTGGGCGTGGTGGTGGGGGCCTGTAATCCCAGCTACTCAGGAGGCAGGAGAATAGCTTGAACCCGGGAGGCAGAGGTTGCAGTGAACTGAGATTGTACCAGTGCACTCCAGCCTGGGCAACAGAGTGAGACTCTGTCTCAAAAAAAATAAAAATAAAAAAAATAAAAGTAAACATTTTTTTTCAAGACAGGATCTTACTCTGTTGTCCAGGATGGAGTGCAGTGATGCAATCTCAGCTCACTGCAGCCTCCACCTCCTGGGCTCAAGCCATCTTTCCACCCCAGTCTCCTGAGTAGCTAGGACCACAGGTGCGCACTGGCTAATTTTTTACTATTTTGTAGAGATGGGGTCTTGCTATGTTGTCCAGGCTGGTCTTGAATTCCTGGGCTCAAATGATCCTCCATCTCAGCCTCCCAAAGTGCTGGTGATGGTAGCAGTGGCCTGTCTAGAGTAACTGCTATCATGACACTGGCTACAGTGAGTGAGGTGCGGCCAAGGCTGCATACTCCATGCATGGAGCTGGTGGGGGCTGGGAGCAGGCAGGAGCCCCACCCTTCCAGATGCAGCTGCAGCTGCCCAAGCCGTGGTGTGGATCCAGGCATTTCTATACTCTCAGGGGCCTGGGAAGACACCCCCTTCCCCCGCAGGCTTGGAAGTTCCTGCTCCCGCTGCTTGGCCTCTCCCTGATCTTGGAGTGAGGTTGGGGCTGAGCCCAGGCGCTGTCACAGCCTGGCCAGGTGTGGGTACGCTTGGTGCAGCGCTGACACACAAGCCCCCTGCCACCTTAGCCCCCTCCAGACTTTGAGAACCGATGAGCAGGGGAGGGGGACCAAGGAGGGATTGAGGGTTCATGCCCTTCCTCAGAGGGGAGGAAGTGTGCACCAATTGGTCCATGAGTAGCCATGGGTGGGCCCAGAAAAAGCACCCCAAATTCCCACTCCTTTCCATGGGACTGGCAGCACAGTCCCCAGGCTTCAGGCCCTCCCTGGCTTGAAGGTGGGGCTTCACCAGGGGCCTGTCTCCTCCCACCCAGGAGCCTGTCTGCCTCCTGCCGCCATTCATGGCGCTCAGGCTGTTGGTGCCAAGGGGCCTGTAATCCTAACACTTTGGGAGGCCGAGACGGGCAGGTCACCTGAAGTCAGGAGTTTAAGACCAGACTGGCCAACATGGTGAAACCTGGTCTCTACTAAAAACACAAAAAATTAACCGGGCATGGTGGTGGACGCCTGTAAGCCCAGCTACTCAGGAGGCAGAGGCAGGAGAATCGCTTGAACCCGGGAGGTGGAGGTTGTAGTGAGCTGAGATCGCGCCACTGCACTCCAGGCTGGGCAACAAGAGTGAAATTCTGTCTCAAAAAAAAAAATTTTTTTTTTAAATTTTCCTTTTCAAAAATGTATAATTTTTATAAAAAGACCAATGCCTCTGTCACACAGGTTGGAGTGCAGTAGCATGATCGTAGCTTACCACAGCCTTGGGTTTCTGGGCTCAAGAGATATTCCTGCCTCAGGAAATTTTTTTTTTTTTTAATTATTTTTCTTTTCAAGAATTTATAACTTTTTTTTTTTTTTTTTTTTTTTAAGACGGAGTCTCGCTCTGTCACCCAGGTTGGAGTGCGGTGGCCGGATCTCAGCTCACTGCAAGCTCCGCCTCCCGGGTTTACGCCATTCTCCTGCCTCAGCCTCCGGAGTAGCTGGGACTACAGGCGCCTGCCACCTCACTCGGCTAGTTTTTTGTATTTTTTAGTATAGACGGGGTTTCACTGTGTTAGCCAGGATGGTCTCGATCTCCTGACCTCGTGATCCGCCCGTCTCGGCCTCCCAAAGTGCTGGGATTACAGGCTTGAGCCACCACGCCTGGCCAAGAATTTATAACTTTTTAAAAAAACCCAAGGTCTCACCCTGTCACCCAGGTTGGAGTGCAGTGGTGTAATCACAGCTCACTGCAGCCTCAAACTCCTGGGCACAAGGAATCCTCCCTCCTCAGCCTCCCAAGTAGCTAGGACTACAGCCACATATCACCACATCCACCATGCCCAACTAAGTTTTTATGTTTTGTAGAGATAGGACCTTGCTATGTTGCCCTGGCTGGTCTCAAATTCCTGGCCTCAAGTGATCCTCCCACCTTGGCCTCCCAGAGTGCTAGGATTACAGGCATGAGCTACCTGCTGGTAGATCACTTTTGGTTGCTGTTATTTGTAAACTGATAGGTTTCTGCCCTGGAGGCATTTACAGTCTGGAGGGGGAGATAGAGGGTAAACCTGTAATCCTGTCTGTAAGTAAATGCTACAAATTGCAAGAGGTGCTGAGAAGTGCCACAAAAAAGTCTTCAGGGGAACCTTGAGGCAGAGAAAAGGTCTTGGATGGCAACAGTGACTGCTCAGCAAGGGTCTGAAGGAGGCTCAGGCAGAGAGGAGGGGTGGAAGGGCAAACATTGAGAAGTCAGGAAGCCCCAGCCTTTCCAACTCCCAGGCCAGAGCATGGTCCTCCGGCCTTTATATTATCCCTCTTCAGTCATTCTCACCCTTAGCTTGATTTGACAACTCTGCTGCATCCACCTGGGTGGTTGAGTTGGAGCCATTTTCACAGGCAGATGCTCTCCAGGCTGGATGACTGTCTTCCTCTCTTCGAATAAAGTTGCTTGGGCCTAGCTGGTGATTCTAGGAGAAGAAACCTACAGTGTTCCGGTCCTGGGTCCTGCTACCACCAGCCTCAAGGAAGGTATGTGACACACACACACACACAATAAAGAGCAAATAATAATTAAAAAACAAAACAAAACACAAAACTATCAGAGCTGGTGTCCTTTTGCTGCTAGATGTCCTTGTGTGTGTTAATCACTCTCCTTGATCACATACCCTGTGTGATAAGCATTATTATCCCCATTTTACAGACAAGAAAACTGAGGCTCAAAGGGGAGGGTGCTCATTTGCCCAGTACCAGGCAGCTAGAAAGGGCGGGGATTCAGACTTAAGTGTCCTAACTTTAGGTCTGAGCTCCACCCCCCACCCTCCCACCAAAGTCATGCTGACCCGGTGTGACAAAGTCATGTGCCCTGTGGCCTCAGCTGCCGGCATCTGTCCCAGATGTACACACAGACACTGTTGGTGATTTCATGGCAGGCCCGTTGGAAATTTGGCTTAGAGCCTCCATTGTCTCAGCATTCTGTAATCTGGTCTTGGGCAGGGGGCTGGGGGCGGAGGCCACTTTTCGTGGGAACTCAGGCAAGGAGGGAGTGTGAACCGTCAGACTGGGACCCAGGCCAGGAGAGTGAGAAGAAAGTTGGGACCTTTGCCAAGGCTCAGGGCCCTCGGGAGCTTCCAGCTGGATGGGGCCTTGTGGGCTGAGCCAGATGTGGGCCGGAAAGGCACAGAGTTGCTGGGACTCACTGACTGAAGGGGAGAGAGACAATGAGCAAGCTGACATGCCGGTCCAGAGGGCGGGGCTGCCATCCAGGCACACAGGGGCCTCCCGTCACCCAGGAGAGCAGCCCATCCATTTTGACGGAGCAGAGAGGAATCTTAGAGGAGGGACTCCTAGTGTTCTGACACCCAAGAGATGAGCAAAGATGAACTGGGGGAGAAGGGAGAACGGCCTTTCTGGTGGAGGAAACAGCAGGAATGAAGAGCATATCAATGAGGAAATGTCTAACCCATTTGGGGAGCTTCTTTTTTTTTTTTTTTTAATTTTTGAGACAGGGTCTTGTTCTGTCTCCGAGGCTGGAGTGCAGTGGCACAATCTCGGCTTACTGCAGTCTCAACCTCCTGGGCTCAGGTGATCCTCCTACCTCAGTCTCCTGAGTAGCTGTGACTATAGGCTTGTGCCACCATGCCCAGATTTTTTGTTTGTTTGTTTTTAAGATGGAGTCTCAGCCAGGTGTGGTGGCTCACACCTGTAATCCCAGCACTTTGGGAGGCTGAGGCAGGCAGATCACAAGGTCAGGAGTTCGAGACCAGCCTGGCCAACTTGGTGAAATCCCGTCTCTACTAAAGATATAAAAAATTAGCTGGGCGTGGTGTCGCACATCTGTAATCCCAGCTACTTGGGAGGCTGGCGCAGGAGAATCACTTGAACCCAGGAGGCAGAGGTTGCAGTGAACTGAGATCATGCCATTGTACTCCAGTCTGGGCAACAGGGCGAGACTCCATCAGAGAAAAAAAAAAAAAAAAATGGAGTCTCACTTTGTCACCCCGGCTACAGTGCAGTGGCACAATCTTGGCTCACTGCAACCTCCACCTCTTGGGTTCAAGCGATTCTGCTGCCTCAGCCACCTGAGTAGCTGGGATTATAGGCTCACACCACCACACTCAGCTAATTTTTGTATTTTTAGTAGAGACAGGGTTTCACCATGTTAGCCAGGCTGGTCTCGAACTCCTGACCTCAAGTGATCCACCTGCCTAAGCCTCCCAAAGTGCTGAGATTAGAGATGTGAGCCACTGTGCCTGGCCTAATTTTTTTATTTTTTGTAGAGACAGGGTCTCACCATGTTGCCCAGTCTGGTCTCTAACTCCTGGGCTCAAGCAACCCTCCTGCCTCAGCCCCCAAAGTGCTGGGATTCAGGTGTGAGCTACAGTGCCCAGCCTAGGGAGTTTCATGTAGTCCAGTCTGTCCCAAATTTTACATGTGGAAAACAATGTGGCAAGTAACAAGGTTGGAGATATGGAAAGAGTGCAGGGAATGGGAGGCTGTGATGCCAAATACTGCATGGGATGTACTCATACTAAAAAAAAAAAAAAAAAATTATTTCATATTTATCTGAAATTCAAATTTAAGTAGACATCCTCTATTTTTATTTGCTGAATCTGACAACTCCAGCCCAGGGCTAATTTGGACCAAATTCCTAGGTAGTGGAAGTCATCAGAGGTTTTTTATTTTTAGTTTTTATTATTTATTTATTTGTTGGTTTGTTTTTTGAGACTGAGTCGAACTCTGTTGCCCAGGCTGGAGTGCAGTGGCATGATCTCTGCTCACTGCAACCTCCACCTCCTGGGTTCAAGAGATTCTCCTGCCTCAGCCTCCCAAGTAGCTAGGATTACAAGCACCTGCCACCACACCTGGCTAATTTTTGTACTTTTAGTAGAGACAGGGTTTCATCATGTTGGCCAGGCTGGTCTCAAACTCCTGACCTCAGGTGCTTCGCCCACCTCAGCCTCCCAAAGTGTTGGGATTACAGGTATGAGCCACACTGCACTCGGCCCCAGAGACTTTCAGAAGGGAGGTGACAGGATGATATTTGCATCTGAGCAGATGGGCAGCAGCAGGACCGAGGGGCAGGACCAAAGGGAGGAGACCAGCTGGGAGGCTGAGGCTGGGCTGAGAGAGAGGCTGTGAGGGGGAAGAATGGGTGGACAGGTCGGGATTTATTAAAGAGGTAACGGCAGGCCAGGTGCAGTGGCTCACATCTGTAATCCCAGCACTTTGGGAGGCTGAGGCGGTTGGATCACCTGAGGTCGGGAGTTTGAAACCAGCCTCTACTAAACCCCGTCTCTACTAAAAATATAAAAATTAGCTGGGCGTGGTGCTGGGCACCTGTAATCCCAGCTACTTGGGAAGCTGAGGCAGGAGAATCGCTTGAACCTGGGAGGCAGAGGTTGCAGTGAGCCGAGATTACGCCACTGCACTCCAGTCTGGGCAACAGAGCAAGACTCCATCTTTAAAAAAAAAAAAAAAAAGAGAGAGAGAGAGATAAAGACAGTGGGTCTTGGCAATTAATTGGGTGTGGAAATAGAAGACGGGCAGTCGAGTTTGACATCCAAGTTTCTGGGCCACTAGACAAATGGTGATGACCATTTCTTTTTTTTTTTTTTTGAGATGAAGTCTTGCTCTGTCACCCAGGCTGGAGTGCAGTGACGCGATCTTGGCTCACTGCAAGCTCTGCCTCCCGGGTTCACGCCATTCTCCTGCCTCAGCCTCCCAAGTAGCTGGGACTATGGGCGCCTGTCACTATGCCCAGCTAATTTTTTGTATCTTTTTTAGTAGAGACAGGGTTTCGCCATGTTAACCAGGATAGTCTCGATCTCCTGACTTCGTGATCCACCCGCCTCGGCCTCCCAAAGTGCTGGGATTACAGGTGTGAGCCACTGTGCCCGGCCTCCTTATTCTTTTCTTTTTTTTTTTTTCTTTTGAGATGAAGTCTTGCTCTGTCACCCAGGCTTTCCCTCCTCAGACACCACTAACCTGACAATAAAGGAATAATATAAGCTGATCTGCAGTGACAAAGAAGCCGGGAGAGGAGGCATCTGCCAAATAAAGATTCCAACCAACCTTTGGAAGATGGCATGCTAACAGAGAAGTACCAAGGTCACTAGTGGTTATGACCCAAAGTACGCATGGAGGAGATACCAAAGCCAATTTGTCCTAAAACATCCCGGAGAGGTCCAAGTCTTGGAGGGAACAGGTGCAGCTGGAAGTCTGAACATGGAGGAATTGTCTCCCAAGCCTTCTTCCTATCCCATGCAGCCAGATGACTAAACCCACAGGCATAAAAGCAGCAGTTTCTTCCTGGAGGAATTGAACTCAAAAGACCCCAGACTTGTTCAGACCGGGCACCACAGAGAACAGGACTGCAAACAGGGATTAGGGACATACATTCTGAGTGGCAGGATTCCAGCCCTTTTTCCTCGGCCTGCTCCCAGAATGCCAACAAACCAGGGTGTCTCCTCCATGCCCTACCCCAAGCAACAGATTGGAGAACTTTTCTTTTCTTTTCTTTCTTTTTTTTTTTTTTTCTTTTTGAGACAGAGTTTCACTCTTGTTGCCCAGGCTGGAGTGCAATGGCACAATCTCAACTCACCTCAACCTCTGCCTCCCAGGTTCAAGCAATTTTCCTGCCTCAGCCTCCTGAGTGGCTGGGATTACAGGCATGCACCACCACGCCCAGTTAATTTTGTATTTTTAGTAGAGATGGGGTTTCTCCATGTTGGTCAGGCTGGTCTCGAACTCTCAACCTCAGCTAATCTGCCTGCCTTGGTCTCCCAAAGTGCTGGGATTATAGGCGTGAGCCACTGTGCCCAGCCTGAGATTGGAGGACTTTTCTTTTAAGCTACTAAGTTCCAAAGAATGTACTTTCTGCTGATGGTATGATGAGAGCTCTACACACGCTTCAATCACCTTTCAGTGGAACCCGGCCGTGAGAATCGAGCTTCCAACCACCTTTTGAAAGTTCCTTTTACCTTAGTGTTTTTAAAGAAACAACTAAAATTTCTTTCTTTCTTTTTTTTTTTTTTTAAGACAACTAGAATTTCTAAAAAAGAATCAAATGAGGCTGGGCGTGGTGGCTTACGCCTGTAATCCCAGCACTTTGAGAGGCCGAAGTGGGCAGATCACTTGAGGTCAGAAGTTGGAGACCAGTCTGGCCAACGTGGCGAAACCCCGTCTCTATCAAAAAAAAACCCACAAAAATTAGCCAGGCATGGTGGCGGTCACCTGTAATCCCAGCTACTTAGGAGGCTGAGGCAGGAGAATCGCTTGAACCAGGGAGGGAGAGATTGTAGTGAGTCAAGATCATGCCATTGCACTCCAGCCCGGGTGACAGGACGAGACTCTGTCAAAAAAAGAAAGAAAGAGAAAGAAAGGAAAGAGAGGAAAGAAAGAAAGAAAGAAAGAAAGAAAGAAAGAAAGAAAGAAAGAAAGAAAGAAAGAAAGAAAGAAAGAAAGAAAGAAAGAAAGAAAGAAAGAAAGAAGGAAGGAAGGAAGGAGAAAGAAAGAAAGAAGGAAAGAAGGAAAGAAAGAAAGGAGGGAAAGAGAGTAAGAGAGACAGAGAGAGAGGAAAGAAAGAAAGAAAAAGAAAGAAAGAGAAAGAAAGAAAGAGAGAGAGAGAATCAAATGAATATCCTAAAACTAAAAATTACATGCTGAAAATAAGTATTCCAGGCCAGGCACAGTGGCTCATGCCTGTAATCCCAGCACTTTGAAAGGCCGAGGCAGGCGGATCACCTGAGGTCAGGAGTTCAAGACCAGCCTGGTCAATATGGTGAAACCCCGTCTCTACAAAAATACAAAAATTAGCCAGGCGTGGTGGCGGGTGCCTGTAATGCCAGCTACTTGGGAGGCTAAGGTGGAAGAATCACTTGAACCTGGGAGGTTGCAGTGAGCTGAGATTGTGCCATTGCACTCCAGCCTGAGCGACAGAGTGAGACTCTGTCTCAAAAAAAAAGAAAAAAAAAAAAGAGAGGGAGAGAGAGAGAAAGAAAATATGCACTCCATAGATGGGTTTCACAGAAGATTGGAAATAAGTAAAGCCAGGACTAGCATACTGAAAGATGGGTGTGATTAAAGATATCCAAACTGAAGCATAGAAAAAAAAAGTAAAAATAAAACATAAAAGAGCATAAGACATACATACAACACACATGAAAGATCTAATATAATATAAATATGGTTTGAGAAAGAGAAAATTAGGAAGAAGCAATATGTTAAAAGATAAAGACCAAAACTTTTCTGAATCTAATGAAAGACATCAAACTATAAATTCAATAAGCTCAGCAAACCCAAAACAAAATATAGACAAACAAGCCACATTAGAGTACATCAGAATAAGATAGTCAGAAACCAAAGACAAAGAGAAACTTTTAGAAGCACCATAGGACAGCCAGGGGCAGTGGCTCACACCTGTAATCCTAGCACTTTGGGAGGCTGAGGCAGGAGGATTGCTTGAGCCCAGGAGTTCAAGACCAGCCTGGGTAACATAGAAAGACCTCATCTCTACTAAAAATCAAAACAATGAGCCAGGCACAGTGGCATGAGCCTGTGATCCCAGCTACTCGGGAGGCTGAGGTGGGAGGATCGCTTGAGGCCTGGAAGTTGAGGCTGCAGTGAGCCGTGATTGTGCCACTGCACTCCAGCCTCGACAACAGAGAGAGCCCTGTTTCAAATAGAAGTAAAGTACTATAGGAAAGATATATTTCCTTGAATACTCACCCTCATCTCTAGAAATAGCAGTTGTTGTCTACTTTTTTTTTTTTTTTTTTTTGAGACAGAGTTTCGCTCTGTCTCCTAGGCTGGAGTGCAATGGCGCGATCTCAGCTCACTGCAACCTCTGCCTCCCAGATTCAAGCGATTCTCGTGCCTCAGCCTCCCAAGTAGCTTGGATCACAGGCATCCACCACCATGCCCAGCTAATTTTTTTTTCTTTTTTTTTTTTTTTTTTTTTTTATCAGAGACAGCATTTCACCATGTTGGCCAGGCTGTCTCATACTCCTGACTTCAAGTGATCCTCCCGCCTCAGCCTCCCAAAGTGCTGGGATTACAGGTGTGAGTCACTGCACCCAGACTTTACTTTGTTATTTTTAAATTCCTTCAAGTCCTCCCTTACCTCCTTAGTGGTTAACTACCATGTTTCCTTTTCTCTTTTAAAAATTTTCTTTGAGAGAGTCTCACTCTGTTGCCCAGCCTGGAGTGCAGTGTTGTGATCATGGTTCACTGCAGCCAGGACCTCCCAGACCCAAGCAATTCTCCCACCTCAGTCCCCCAAGTAGCTAGTACTACAAGCACAGACCACCAAGCCTGGCTAATTTAAAAAAAAAATTTTTTTTTTGAGATGGAATCTTGCTCTGTTGCCCAGGCTGGAGTGCAGTGGCGTATCTCAGTCCACCTCCCAGGTTCAAGTAATTCTTCTGCCTCAGCCTCCCAAGTAGCTGGAACTACAGGCGCACACCACCATGCCCGGCTAAGTTTTGTAATTTTGGTAGAGACAGGGTTTTACTGTGTTGGCCAGGCTGGTCTCGAACCCCTGACCTTGTGATCTGCCCACCTCGGCCTCCCAAAGTGCTGGGATTACAGGCATGAGCCACCACCATGCCTGGCCAAAAGATATAATAATAATAATAATTTTTTTTTTTTAGGTGGAGTCTTGCTCTGTTGCCCAGGCTGGAGTGCAATGGCACAATCTCAGCTCACTGCAACCTCCGTCTCCCGGGTTCAGGCGATTCTCCTGCCTCAGCTTCCCGAGTAGCTGGGATTGCAGGCGCCTGCCACCACGCCTGGCTAATTTTTGAATTTTCAGTAGAGACAGGGTTTCATCATGCTGGCCAGACTGGTCTCGAACTCCCGACCTCAGGTGATCCTCCCACCTTGGCCTCCCAAAGTGCTGGGATCACAGGCATGAGCTGCCGCGCTCGGCCAAAAAATTTTTTTTTTTGTTTTGTCAAGTCGAGATCTCCCTATGTTGCACAGTCTGTTCTTGGCTCAAGCTGTCCTTCCTCCCTGGCCTCCCAAAGTGCTGGACTTACAGGCATTAGCCATACACCTGGCCAAGTCCAAGCTTTCAACCACAGCAGCAGATACAAGATAAGGTTTTCAGGTTCTGTCTGCAGTTCTTTCCACGGAGGCTCACTGCTGGGGACAAACTGGGCTCCCAGCAAAGAGCCCCTCCCACTGACTTCCTCTTCTGGGAGAAGAAAAACCAGAAGGACAGTGAAAAGTGGGACAAGCTGCAGCTATTCCTACCATCTCTTCCCACCCCCTGAATCTCACCACCGAACAAGCAGCTACAAGAGAAAAGAACCGGCCTTGTCTCGCAGGGGTCTGTCCTGCAGAAGGTGGGCTCATGATGCCAAGGGGGAAATATGGTGGTAACAGCATGGACCGGACCTGGGTTGGGCCCCAGGCACTTTGTTTTTCCGAGATGGAATTTCGCTGTTGTTGCCCAGGCTGGAGTGCGATGGTGCCATCTCGGCTCACCGCAACCTCTGTCTCCCGGGTTCAAGCAATTCTCCTGCCTCAGCCTCCTGAGTAGCTGGGATTACAGGCATGCGCCACCATGCCCAGCTAATTTTGTATTTTTAGTAGTAGACAGTTTCTCCATGTTAGTCAGGATGGTCTCAAACTCCCGACCTCAGGTGATCTGCCTGCCTTGGCCTCCCAAAGTGCTGGCATTACAGGCGTGAGCCACCGCACCTGGCCTGGTACTGACCTTTTAAAGGGCAAAGCCATCCGCTCCTCCAGGAAAACATGGGGAAGGAGAGTCCCAACATTTCCTGAGCAGCTCCATGTCCGGTACTGAGCACATTCCATCTGTTCTCTCATTCACTCCTAATACTGACCTAGAACGCCTGTCTGGCATTAATTCACCCTGGAGGCCTGAGGATGCTGTCAGCCTGTAGATTGCTGCTGTTTCTCAGCTCTCTTCTGCCCTGCTGTCCTCCCTCTGTAGTCCTCAAGGCCCATCTGCAAGCACTATCCCATCCATACCAGAGGTTGCCCTGGCTCTGACCCTTGCATGACATTTGGGAGCTGCTCTAATGCCACCTTCTGGCTGGTACTAGAAAGACAAGGATCTGGCTGGGCACGGTGGCTCATACCTGTAATCCCAGCAGTTTGGCGGGCCAAGGCAGGCGGATCACCTGAGGTCAGGAGTTTGAGACCAGCCTGGCCAACATGGTGAAACCCTGTCTCTACAAAAAATGCAAAAATTAGCCAGGCATGATGGCACATGCCTGTAATCCCAGCTATTCGGGAGGCTGAGGTAGGAGAATCACTTGAACCCAGGAAGCAGAGTTTGCAGTGAGCTGAGATTGTGCCATTGCACTCCAGCCTGGGTGACAAAGCAAAATTCTGTCTCAAAAAAAAAAAAAAAAAAAAGAAGAAGAAAGAAAGAAAGAAAAAGACGAGGACCTGGTCATGGCTTCAGCCTGTCTGGCCCAGGCCAGAGGGTCCACCAATCCAGTTGTACATTGTGTGGTTGGTTGGTTGGTTGGTTGGTTGGTTTGCTCCCTGCCTCACTGCAGAAAGGACCTCAGGCAGCTTCTGAGGATGCGCAATATACAACCAGAGCAGAAAAAAGAGTTGGGGGAAAACAAGAAAGTAGCACAAGGGTGGGAGCACAGAGGATCCAGGAACAAGGTTAAAGTGCAGAACATAAAGATCTACTGTGGGGGAAACAGACCAGAGACTCAGGATTTTTTTTTTTTTTTTTTTTTTTTTTTTTTGAGATGGAGTCTCACTCTGTCACCCCGGCTGGAGTGCAGTGGCCTGATCTCTGCTCACTGCAACCACCACCTCCCAGGTTCAAGTAATTCTCCTGCCTCAGCCTCCCGAGTAGCTGGGATTACAGGCACACATCACCACACCCAGCTACTTTTTGTATTTTTAGTAGAGACAGGGTTTCACTTTGTTGGCCAGGCCGGTCTTGAACTCCTGACCTCAGGTGATCTGCCCGCCTTGGCCTCCGTGCTGGGATTACAGGCATGAGCCGCCATGCCCGGCCAGGACTTTTTTTTTCTAACTTCTTAATTTTATTTTATAAAGACAGGGGTCTCACTGTGTTGCCCAGGCTGGTCTCAAATTCCTGGACTCGAGCTATCCTCCCACCTCAGCCTCCCAAAGAGCTGGGATTACAGGTGTGAGCCACCTGTAATCCTGGCCAACTCAGGACATTTTGATGGCTTTTACGGTCTACTTGGGCACAAAGGAATAAGGGAAGCATCCACCAGCCATGACTGGGTGATAACTCATCTTCATTCTCAGCCTATCAGTTTTACATGTTCTCTTTATCAGTGATTCCACGCACACACATGCACACACATACATATACTCACCACCTCCTTCTGGAGCTCATGTTGAGATGTACAGGGAAGGGAGACCCTCGTAACACAGATTTGAAAAATGATTCAGATATGCATCTTGAAAACAAGGAGAGCCGGGCGCAGTGGCTCACGCCTGTAATCCCAGCACTTTGGGAGGCCTAGGTGGGCGGATCACGAGGTCAGGAGATCAAGACCATCCTGGCGAACACGGTGAAACCCCGTCTCTACTAAAAATACAAAAAAATTAGCTGGGCGTGGCGGCGGGCGCCTGTAGTCCCAGCTTCTAGGGAGGCTGAGGCAGGAGAATGGCGTGAACCCAGGAGGCGGAGCTTGCAGTGAGCCGAGATAGTGCCACTGCACTCCAGCCTGGGTGACTGAGCGAGACTCCGTCTCAAAAAAAAAAAAAAAAAGAAAACAAGGAGAAGCCGGGCGCAGTGGCTCATTCCTATAATCCCAGCACTTTGGGAGGCTGAGGCAGGAGAATCACCCGAGCCCAGGAACTTGAGACCAGCCTAGGCAACATAGTGAGACCTTGTCTCTACAAAAATTTAAAAAGTTAGCTGGGTGCAATGGTGTGTGCCTGTAGTCCCAGCTACTCAGGAGGCTGAGGCGGGAGGATCACTTGAACCTGGAAGTCAAGGCTGCAGTGAGCTGTGACCAGGCCACTGCACTCTAGCCTGGGCAATGGAGTGAGAGCTTTTCTCAAAACACAAAACAAAACAAACAGGGAGAGTTTCAGTAAACTAAATAAGGTATTTGTGTGAAAAAAGATTCAGATACACATTTGAAAGGACAATATTCTTTTGGAAGAAAAAGGGAATATGATTCTGAAGGCGTGAAACATGAAGGATATTTCTGTTGGTTGAGCTTGTAACTTTTGGACCATGTGGCATGGTGTTCTTTTGCTATGAGGGGCTGTATTCCCTCATCACTATACTTGTGCCACACATTGGCTCTAAGCTTCCTAGCAGGTGGTGTGAAAAGGGAAATGTGTCCACTTACACAATGTCCAAAGTCTAGGGAGGACGACAAACCAATTGCTTAGGAGAAGCAGGATGCTGGTACTGAGATAGGAATAAGGTGCCCCTGGGCCCAGTGGAGGGTTCCAGGGGAAGATGACAGAGCCGAGGGTGAAGAATGCCCTTGGTGACAGCCTTCCCATCACGCCAATCCCAAGACAGTACACTGCTTCCAAGGAGACCAAGACCATGGGGGCTGCATGGACCACTCTCTGCTGGCCTAGCCCTACCCTTGGAGATGTTTAGACTATCAAGACACAGACCCTATCTACAAAAACAGCAATAATAATAATTAGCAGGCATGGTAATTGGGAGGCTGAGGTGGGAGGATCACTTCAGCCCGGGAGGTTAAGGCTGCAGTAAGCCATGATCACACCACTGCACTCCAGCCTGAGTGACACAGTGAGATCTTGTCAAAACAAAAACAAAAACAAAAACAAAAAACAAAAACACACACACCACACACACCACACACACACACACAAAACTGTCAAGAGGGTTGTTTCCCCTTCACAGGATTTGATTTTCTGATTTCTGGGGCTCTGTGAGTACTTTGAGTTTGTGGTCCCTGTGGAAGCCTGGGAACTGAGTGTTTCTCTTAAGCCCTGAGCTGTCTGGAAAGGTACAATCTCATTCATCTGCCTTCCAGCATCACTAGCTCCAGGGCTCCTCCCTGGAATGGAGGCCTCTGTAACCCTGCCTGGGTGGTCCTGCTCTCAGACCACTGTGCCAGACTCCCGTGAGGGTCTCAGCTCCGTAACCACTGAGTCACTGTCTCAGGCTCCGGATTCCTTCCAGGCTGTGGTGAGGTCCCTCTGTTTTGGTTTGGCTGAGGTGGTTGAAATGAACAGGACTGCTCCGACCAGCTAATGGAAGGGGAAGTGGATGGCACAAGCACAGGTAGGGCAGCCAGGGATCAGAGATTCTCTCGACACCCCAAAATCTCCAAATCAGGGTTCCTTGGGATGCAAATGACAAAAATCCCAAGCTAACCTCAAGCAAAAGAAGGAAGAGGAGGAGGTATTGGCTGATGCTGGCTTCAGGT
Source organism: Chlorocebus sabaeus (assembly GCF_047675955.1). Taxonomy (NCBI): domain Eukaryota; kingdom Metazoa; phylum Chordata; class Mammalia; order Primates; family Cercopithecidae; genus Chlorocebus; species Chlorocebus sabaeus. Next base: position 91,658,156 of record NC_132915.1, read on the forward strand.
ACTGCTGGATCCAGCACTCCATCTTGCTTTCCTCATCTGCCTCCTCCCTGCTCATTCAACCTCTGACTCAACCTTATCCTCTCAGCTGCCAGTGAGCAGTTTTTCTCTTCTTATCAATTCTAACCATGGTCCCAGCCAGACACAAGTCTCACTGAGCCAGACGAGGTACCTGCTCTGAACCAATCACCACAGCCAGGGGGAAAGAATTACACTGATTGGCTAGGTCTGTGTCTCCACTCAATTCTAGGCAACTCAGTCCCCTAGACTAAGGTTTTAGGAGCTCCTTAGGGAAAATAGACATCCAGAAGAGAGGCCGATAGGCAGAGAAATATCCATCCTTTCTATCCAGGAAGCCCAGTACCACTGGGCTCCCAGAAACCAGAGCCAGGGAGATGGTGGGGGGCTGAGGTGGGCCCTGCAGGGCTATGGCGTTCTGCTTCTCTCCTTTCTTTGGTGGCCCCTTGTATTTCCCCTCCTAGTTCCTAGTCTGCCGATATGGAGACCCAACCCACCCCAGGGCCAGGTGACACAAGTTCATGGAGTCAGTCCATGTGGCTTTGAACCCTGGCTCTGTGTTTCTTAGCTGAGGGACTTGGGACACTTCATCCATCTGAATCTCATTGTCCTCCCCTGCGAAGTGGGCCAAGGACAGGGCCAGCCTCCTGGGTGGTGGCTGCCAGAGCTTCATGAGATAAGGCATTAAGAACACTTAGCAGAAGCTGCTGTGGAAAACAGTCTGGCGGTTCCTCAAAAAGTTAAACATAGAATTACCATATGATCCAGCAATTCCACTCTTGGCTATAGACCCAAAATAATTGAAAGCAGGGACTCAAACAGATATCTGCACACCATTACTCATAGCAGCATTAGTTACAACAGCGAGAAGGTGGAAACAACTCAAGGTCACCAACAGATGAATGGATAAACACAATGTGCTAATATTGACAGGATACCCCCAATATGGCATCTTGGCTTTTTTTTTTTTTTTTTTTTTTTTTTTTGAGAAGCAGTTTTGCTCTGTCACCCAGGCTGGAGTGCAATGGCACAATCTCAGCTCATTGCAACCTCCACCTCCCTGGTTCAAGTGATTCTCCTGCCTCAGCCTCCCGAGAAGCTGGGATTACAGGTGGTCGCCACCATGCCCAGCTAATTTTTTGTATTTTTAGTAGAAATGGGGTTTCATCATGTTGCCTAGATTGGTCTCAAACTTCTGACCTTGTGATCCGCCTGCCTCGGGCTCCCAAAGTGCTGGGATCACAGGCGTAAGCCACTGCGCCAGGCCCATCTTGGCATATTGACTATTCCAAGCTGAAGGAATTTGAGAAATGGAATGTGCAGGAAAGATCTTCTGACCTTCCCCTGATGAGATCATAAAACCCACTTGTGAGAGGTGCCCTTTCTCTACCTGGAGGAAAGGAGACTCCTAAACTCGAAGACAAAAGGATGTCAAGAGGAATCTGAATGAAAAGGCCTCGGTAAATTTCCCCCAGCTGATTACGCTCAGCTCTTTGTCCCATCCCATTCTTCCATGACTTTCTGCTCTTCGTCGAACCCGCCATAAAACCAGCTTAGGCAACACAGTGAGACCCCTATCTCTACAAAAAGACAAAAATTAGCTGAATGTGGTGGCACACACCTGTAGTCCCAGCCACTCGGGAGGCTGAGATGGGAGGATCACTGGAGCCCAGAAATTCAAGGCTGTGGTGAACCATGAGCAAGCTACTGCACTCCAGCAGACAGCAGAGCAAGACTCTGTCTCAAAAACAAAAAAATAAAAAACGTAGCATACAAATATTCAGGTTTAATGGCTTCTTTGGGTCTTCATTTCTTTATGAAATCTCCTGTATTACATAGAACTTACATAAAACTCATATGAAATAAATTTGTATGCTTTTCTCTCTTTTTTTTTTTTTTTTTTTTTTTTTTGAGACGGAGTCTCGCTCTGTCTCCCAGGCTGGAGTGCAGGGGCCGGATCTCAGCTCACTGCAAGCTCCGCCTCCCGGGTTCACGCCATTCTCCAGCCTCAGCCTCCTGAGTAGCTGGGACTACAGGCACCCGCCACCGCGCCCGGCTAATTTTTTGTATTTCTTAGTAGAGACGGGGTTTCACCATGTTAGCCAGGATGATCTCGATCTCCTGACCTCGTGATCCACCCGTCTCAGCCTCCCAAAGTGCTGGGATTACAGGCTTGAGCCACCGCGCCCGGCCTTTTTTTTTTTTTTTTTGAGATGCAGTCTTGCTCTGTTGTCCAGGATGGAGTGCAGTGGCATGATCTCAGCTCACTGCCACCTCTGTCTCCCAGGTTCAAGCAATTCTCCTGCCTCAGCCTCCCGAGCAGCCGGACTATTGGCACAAACACACCACAATGCCTGGCTAATTTTTGTACTTTTAGTAGAGACAGGGTTTCACCATGTTGGCCAGGCTTGTCTTGAACTCCTAACCTTGTGATCTGCTCGCCTCGGCCTCCCAAAGTGCTGGGATTACAGGTGTAAGCCACTGAGCCTGGCCCTATTTTTTTGGGACAGAGTCTTGTTCTGTCACCCAGGCTGGAGTGCAGTGGTGTGATCTTGGCTCACTGCAGCTTTCGCCTCCTGGGTTCAAGAGATTCTCCTGCCTCAGCCTCCCAAGTAGCGGAGACTACAGGCACCTGCCACCACATCTGGCTAATTTTTTATATTTTTGGTACAGACAGGGTTTCACCATATTGGCCAGGCTGGTCTTGAGCTCCTGACCTCAAGTGATCCCCCTGCCTTGGCCTCCCAAAGTGCTGGGATTACAGGAATGAGCCACTGTGCCCACCCAGTCTGTTATCTTTCTATATATGTATACACACACACACACACACACACCACACACATATAAATTCATCAGGGTTCTCCAGAAAGACAGAACTAGTAGGATACATGTGTGTCTGTGTGTGTGGCTGTGTGTGTGTGTGTGTGTGTATATATGAGTTTATTGGAAAGAATTGGCCACACCATCACAAGGTGAAGTCCCATGATAGGTCACCTGCAAGCCGAGGAGTAAGGAAGCCAGTAGTGGCTCACGCTGAGTCCGAAAGCTTCAAAAGTAGGGAAGCCAACAGTGCAGCCTTCGGTCTGTGGCCAAAGGTCCGAGAATCCCCAGCAAACCACTGGTGTTATAAGCCCCACCCAGAGTCCAAAGGCGGAAGAACCTGTAGTCTCATGTCCAAGGGCAGGAAGCATCCAGCCTGGGAGAAGGATGAAAGCCAGAAGACTCAGCAAGTCGGCATATCTCACCTTCTTCCGTCTGCTTTGAGATTGAAGGTGGGTTGTCTTCTCCCAGTCCCCTGACTCAAATGTCAGTCTCCTGGCAACACCCTCACAGACACACCCAGAAACAATACTCTATCAGCTATCTACGCATCCTTCAATCCAATCAAGTTGACATCTAATATTAACCATACATGTATGTGTGTGTGTGTGTATGTGTGTGTATATATAGCATCTTTTAAAAAAAGAGAATGTAGTACAGAGGCTGGCACGTGGAACCCGCAGTGCTATGCACAGTAGCTGTGATGAGTTTTGATGGCTCTGCTTATATACTTTTGGCATTTGCTCTTGCTGTTCAGGTGACCAACTGTCCCCATTTCCTGGGATGTAGGACTTTCAGTTTAAAAATCAGGAAAGTCCTGGGCGAGGCGGAGTGCTTGGTCACCTGGCCTGCTGCTCAATTCTCTTGGTTTCCCAATTCCACAACTCAGCAGGATATTGGTTTGGTTCAGCTCATTTTTCCTAGCCAAGCCACTCAGGTCACTAACAGACCTGCAAGGGTGTCCTTGGGGCAGGGGCTCGTCCCTGGTAGGAGGCCTAGGGTCACTTGGTGGGGGGGGGGCACTTTGAACGGCCTGTGGGTGAAGCAGAAGCAGAATGGTTTCAGGGTAGTCCCCACCCGGGCAGTTGGTGGCCACTGACCTCAAAGCCAGCACTTTGGAAAGCAGCCCAGTGGTGACTGCAGGGGGACCTCAGGCTTTCAATCTGCCCGGCTCAAGCCTGTGTTCCTCAGCCAGACACGGTGGCACCTGTCTGTGGCCCCATCTACTTTGGAGGCTGAGGCAGGAGGATCACTTGAGGCCAGTTGGAGACCAGCCTGGGCAACATGGGGACACCCCATCTCTACAAAATTTTTGTAAAAATTATCTGAGAATGGTGGTGCACACCTGTACTCCCTACTACTGGGGAGGCTGAGGTGGGAGGATGATAGGATCCCAGGAAGTTGGAACCGTGGTGAGCTGCTACACTCCAGTGTGGGGGGCAGGGCAAGAGCCTGTCAAAAAAAAAAAGGCCAGATGTGGTGGCTCACGCCTGTAATCCCAGCACTGGGAAGCCAAGGCCAGCAGATCGCTTGAGGCCAGGAGTTCCAGACCAGACTGGCCAACATGGCGAAACCTTGTCTCTACTAAAAACACAAAAATTAGCTGAGCATGTTGGCAGGTGCCTGTAATCCCAGCTACTCGGGAGGCTGAGGCAGGAAAATCACTTGAACTCAGGAGGCAGAGGTTACAGTGAACCGAGATGGTGCCATTGCACTCCAGCCTGGGCAACACAGCAAGACCTCATCTCAAAAAAAAAAAAAAAAAAAAAAAAAAAAAGACTATGCTCCAATTCGTTTACCTGTCCCTTCCCTGACTCTCCTTTGCCCTGGTATCACAACTTTGCCCAGAAAGGACCCAGAGACCCCGCCCCTGTACTTGGGCGTGGCAGTGCCCTGGTGTGAGGGGGCATCTTCCACTGACCACGGGACTGACCCCATCCTCTGGTCCCTACTGTACCTTGTAAGTTACAACAGTGACCACAGGGCCTGCTATGTGCAGGGTGCTCAACGGCCCTCACATAAGTGTCGCAACAGTACTGGAAGGTCCTTCACAAGCGAGGAAACTGAGGCAGGAGCCGCGAGGTCACTCTCCTGTCTGTGACTGGGCCAGACTTGAACCTAGTCTGTCTGACTCCAGAGCACGTGCTTTTTCCGACTTCCTGCCCCCCAGAGTCATCCCCCCTCCGGAATCGAGGCTCTGGGATCCCAGGGCCTCAAGGAGGGGGCACCCTCCCCCCAACCACCGCCGAGGAGTGAGCGTTTCTACAGCCTCCTCCGTGGGCCCGCGACCCCCAGTGGGAGGGGAAGGCCGCTGTGGGCTCTGGAAATCCCCTCTTCCATGGTTGGGAGGTGAGGGGCTGAGGCGAAGCGCTGGACTGGGCCCAGGCCAGCTTCGCCCTCACCTGGGATGGAGACGGAGGCGCTCCGGGTGTTCTGCAGGCGGGCCACTTTCCCACCCCGCTGGCCCCTCACGTCGGCGCATCCTCATGGGATCCTCATGAGGTGGACTCCATTCTTACTCTCTCCCCTGGCGGGAGGCGAGCAGAGACCCCGGACTCCACAGGTGGAGCGTGATGAGCAGCCAAGAGCTCAAGCAGCCTCTCCAAAGCAGGGGCGCTCCCCCAGTCACCTCTGACGCCCTGGCCGCCTGCCCGCCCCCTCCGCCCCTGCCCCTGCCCCTGCCCCTGCCGGGTCCCTAAGGCCACATCTCTCCCTCCTCCTCGGCCAGCTCAGCCCAGGCCGTCCCTCTCTACGCCCGCCAGGGGGAGTGCGAGCTCCTTGTAAAGACCTCAGGAGGCCGCGGGGAAGGTCTGGACAGGTCAGGCGGGGCGGGAAGCAGGTGGACCCGCGGGGCGGGGACCGGAGCTGCTGGGAGACCGCCCAGCTTGACGTCCTGGTCCTGCCCAGGCCTCCCCAGGCCCCGGTCCTCCGCAGGCCTCAGTTCCCTTGTCTATAGACAAATGGGAAGTGGGGCCCTCGAGAGCAGAGCTGCTCACATTTTAAGAACATGTGAATCACCTGGGAATCTTTTTTAAAGGTAGATTCTGATGCAGTGGGTCTGGGGTGGGGCCTGGGAAGCCGCATTTCTAATGAGCTCCCAGGTGAGGTCCATGTTGCTGGATTCTGGATTCCTCTCTCTCTCTCTCTCTCTCTCTCTCTCTCTCTCTCTCTCTTTTGAGACGGAGTTTCACTCTGTCGCCCAGGCTGCAGTGCAGTGGCACGATCTCGGCTCACTGCAACCTCCTAGGTTCAAGTGATTCTCCTCCCTCAGCCTCCCGAGTAGCTGTTATTACAGGCGCCTGCCACCATGCCCGGCTAATTTTTGTATTTTTAGTAGAGATGGGATTTCAGTATGTTGGTCAGGCTGGTCTTGAATTCCTGACTTCAGGTGACCCACCTGCTTCAGCCTCCCAAAGTGCTGAGATTACAGGCATGAGCCACCACGCCTGGCCTCTGGATTCATCTCTAAGAGACCTGCCAGCTTCAATGACAATTTGTTTTTTTGGGTGGAACGAGGAAGACCTGCCTGTCTCCCAAACCCTTCTGAAGAAGTGGCTGTTCATGTGGTCATTAACTTATTCCCTCATTCATTCATTCAACAAGCATCCTCTGAGCCTCTCTCTGTGCCAGGTCCCTGCCTGGTGCCAGGGATATAGAAATAGACAAGATCTTGTCCTGCCCTTGAGGAACTCATGGACACAAGAACCAGAGACTAGCACCCAACGCGTGATCAGTGCTGGGGGGAAAGAGCCCAGGGCAGAGGCATGAGAAAACCAGAGGAGCCCCTCACTAGACATGTGGGGAGGTCAGGGAAGGCTTTTGGTGGAGAAGACCCCTCCCCCTCCTTTGTTTTTTATTTTTGAGAAAAGATCTCGCTCTGTCACCCAGCAGTCACTGCTCACTGCATTCTCAACCTCCCAGGCTCATGTTCAGACTCCTGAGTAGCTGAGATTACAGGTGAGTGCCACCATACCTGGCTAATGTAATTTTTTTTTTTTTTTCTTAAGAGACAGGGTCTCACAATGTTGCCCAAGCTAGTCTCAAATTCCTGAGCTCAAGGGATCCTTCTGCCTTGGCCTCTTAAAGTGTTGGGATTACAGGTGTGGGCTCCACCTCCTCTTGATGAATGGGCAGAAGGGCACCAGGCAACGGGGAGGGGAGGGAAAGGGTTTTCCAGCAGAGGAATGGGCATATGCGAGGCCCCGAGCAGAGAAAGGCCGTGGGGTAAAGTGATTATGCAGTGAGAGGGGCCGCACACAGACACACAAGAGCACATAAACCCCTCATACAAAGCAAACACACAAATACAACAGCACATACACACACCCCCTCAGCGGTGCAGATGTGGGTAGGAAGCTGCACCCTGAAAGAGAGGAGAGTTCTTATTCGGGAACTTCAATGAGCTCTGATTGGAGTGGGTTGTTGTAGGATGGTTTCCTTAGCAACCCCCTGCTTTCCTCCCCCAATACTCTGCAAGGAGGGCTTCCAGGGCTCCTTCAGCTCCACGGCTGAGGCTACCCTGACTGCCCAACTCCAGAGTTTACTCCCGCCCCATCTCCCTTGTCCACTCCCATCCTCAACTCTAGGCCCCCAGCTCTGAAGAACTGATTCCAGGGAGTGTCCTGTCACATACAGGCCCACAGCCATTCCCACCCTTCTCTGCCCGAGTCGCTACCTGCTTTTCCCTACCTCTGGCCCCATGCTGTCCCTCCAGCAACTTTGAGGGGCAGGTCTGATTTGCGCCTTTGTTTTTGTTTTTGTTTTTGGGATGGGGTCTTGCTCTGTCACCCAAGCTGGAGTGCAGTGGCGTGATCTGGGCTCACTGCAACCTCTGCCTCCCAGATTCTGGCAATTCTCCTGCCTCAGCCTCCCAAGTAGCTGGGACTACAGGCTTGTGCCTACCACACCCGGCTAATTTTTGTATTTTTAGTAGAGATGGGGTTTTGCCATGTTGGCCACTCTGGTCTTGAACTCATGACCTCAGGGGATCCACCCGCCTCAGCCTCTCAAAGTGCTGAAATTACAAGCGTAAGCCACTGCGCCTGGTCTAGGCCGCTGATCTTACTGTTTGTTTTCTATTTGTCCCACTTACACTGTTACTTTTTTCTCCTTTCTTGCCTTCTCTTGCCAACCTACACCAACGTACCCAGCAAAAAATACTCTTCAAAAACAAAGGTGGCCTCTTCTAGAAGATCTGATTTTATAAAAAGAAGAAGAAAAAATTTTTTTTTAATTCAAGTGAAACCGAGACATTTCATACAAATAAAAATGGAAAGAATTTGTCATCAGCACATCCCCATCAAAGAATTAGCAAAGGGTGATTTTCAGGCGGGAGAAAATGGATCCCAGGTGGAAACTTGGAGATTTGGGAGGAAATGAAGGCCAATGGAGGAGAAAATATTTGGTTAATCTAAACAAATATTGTCTGTGTAAAACAATAATAATTAGATCTTGTGGAGTTTGAAATATATAAAGGATTCAAATAGCAGATGGTAACAGATGACTATAGCATCCAAGTCAGGAGGGGGTAAATGGAGTTTTAAGTGGTCTAAGCTTCCTGAATTTTCCTATGAGCAGTGAGAGTTCGTCTGTAGCAGACTTTAATAAGTCAAGGATACGCATTATAATCTTTAGGACAACCACTAAAAGAAAGGAGTACTAACAAATTAATAAAGCAATGACATGGATTAATTAAAAGTACTATATCAGTCTGGGCTCAGTGGCTCACGCCTGTAATCCCAGCACTTTGGGAGGCTGAGGCAGGCAGATCGCTTGAGGTCAGAAGTTCAAGACCAGCCTGGTCAACAGAGTGAAACCCTGTCTCTATTAAAAATACAAAAACTAGCTGGGCGTGATGGTGGGTGCCTGTAATCCCAGCTACTCAGGAGGCTGAGGCACGAGAATCGCCTGAACCCGGGAGACAGAGGTTGCAGTGAGCGAGAATGCACCACTGCACTCTAGTCTGGGTGACAGAGCAAGACTGTCAAAAAACAAAACAAAACAAAACAAAACACCAAAACAAACAAACAAAAAAACCCATATAAATTCAAAATAAGATGAGAAAGGAGGGAAAAAAATATTTTTAAAAGAAACTTCAGGGTAATTAAAATGTTCTTAAATTGGATGGTGGGCACACAGTGTCCCACTTCAACCTGATTCATATACCGCATGTGTATTAAATATTCTTTTTCCCCAACGCCTGCCGATCCTGCGGTGTCCTCGGCTCTCCCCAGCGCCAGCACCTCCAGCTGAGCGCCCCGACCGCCTGCCGTCGTGACCCGTCTCGCCCACATGGTGGCGCTGCGGGGACGGCCCAGACTCTCCAGGTCCGAGGGCTGGGGACCGTCGCGGCAGGGAGGGGGCGGCGCGTCTTCGGGAACTGATTGATTTCTTCGGCTTCCCGCCGACAGCCTTACCAGGTGGCATCCGCAGCGCTCGGTCGGAGCAAGTCAGCCGCCCCAGTGGGTAGCTCCGGAGCACTCAGCGCCAACTGCCGGGCCGTTATTCACGCAGTGGTGCCGTCCAGCCCACATCGCCGCCCGGAGTCAAATGGGCTCGTGTCTCCCGGCGACAAGACTGGATTCCCAGAGCAGGCCTGGAGGGCTCTCAGGGCATTTGTTAGGACAGGCTTGGGGCCTGCCTCCAGAGGCCCTTAGGTTTGGGTCCCTGGGGGAGTGCAAGCGGTGTTGACCCACCTCACCCGTCAAGGGAACTACAGAGGAGGGAGAGGGGTCTTGCCTGGGTCCCTCTGGGCTGAGGTTAGGTGTTTCTGATCTGTCTCTGAATGCTCCCACATGCAAGTCTGAGCAAGCCACTCCCTGCCTAAGACACTCCATGGCTCCCTATTGCCCTCAGGAGAAGGTCCAAGTCCCTAAGTCTGACTCCTGAGGTTCCTTACCACCCCCAACACCCAGTGCTCCATCTCACCGAATCCCTTCATTCCCTTCCACCTATCAGGCACTTTCTTAGCTCTGAGCTTCGCACATGCCAGTCCCATTCACTCAAACACCTTTTCAATCCTTTTTCTTCTTGGCTAACTCTGACTCATCCTTCAGACCTATAGTTTAAATGCTGCCTCCTCCCGGAAGCCCCCCCGCCAGCCCTCAAAGGTCCCCAGGCTTCCCTTTCTCAACATCACATGGAGTCTTGCTCTGTCACCTAAGCTGGAGTGCAGTGGCATGATCTCTGCTCACTGCAACCTCTGCCTCCCAGGTTCAAGAGATTCTCCTGCCTCAGCCTCCCAAGTAGCTGGGATTACAGGGGCGCACCGGCTAATTTTTGTATTTTTAGTAGAGATGAGGTTTCGCCATTTTGGCCAGGCTGGTCTCGAACTCCTGACCTCAAGTGATCCTTCTGCTTTGGCCTCCCAAAGTGTTGGGATGACAGGCATGAGCCACCACGCCCAGGCTTCACACTTGATTCTAATGATAGGTTTATTGCCTGCCTCCCTCATTGGACGGTGGCCTCAGGAGGGCAGGGGTCTGTCTGCCTGAGTCATTACTGCTCTGTCAGGGCCAGGACCATGCAGCACTCAGCAGGTGCTCCATAAATTGCGGTGCCATGAGCGAATGTTCGAAACCATGCATCTCCTGGTGGCAGGTGCTTGAGGGGTGTGCAAAGACGCTCTGTGGCCTGTGGGTAGGTAGAGGTGGCAGGGACGAGGCACGGTTACCACAGCCTGTCTAAGGAACCACTGGGCTTCCTTTGGACTCCTGCTCTCTGGAGAGACAAACCACAATGACTGGTGGTTGCCAGGCCCATCCCCAGCACCCAGAGGGTGGCTGGACACAGACTGACCTCAAGCGGCACCAGAAAGAGGTGAGCATATGTGTCCCTTCACCCAGCTCTGTCTGGCTTCCTCCCTGTGCACGCGGTCACCTCCTAGACTCGATGCCCAGCCTTCATGCCCAGCTGATGATGGACATCGCCTCAAACATCTTCCAGCATCCTAAAGTCATCTGCCTTCTCATCTTCCTCAAATTGCTTCCCTTTCTGGTTCCCCATCTCAGGAATGGCTCCACCATCTCTCAAGCCACCAGCCCATTTTCCTCCCTCTACCATCACCCACCCATCACCAAAGTCTGGTCGTTGATTGAGGACCCCACCATCTGCTTTGCTGATCTCTCCAGGGTTCTGGGAATAACACCTTTGTCCACCTCTGAGCCCTCCTGAGCCCCATATCACAGCCGGGCTTACCTACTTTCAGTTCCCTGAATGAGCTGAGCCTGCTTTCTGCTCCTGGCCTCTGTCTGGCTGTTCCCTCAGCCTGGCCTCCCCGTTTTTATCTGGGGAATGTGTATGCACCCCTGAGGTTTCTGCTTAGACATCCCTTCTTCCAGGAAGTCCTCCCTGATTGGGTGCCCCTCCTTGGGGATCCCGTGGTCACCTGGGCTTTCCTGGTCTTTGCTCTCATCACACTGTGTTGTTGTTGCCTGTCATCTGTCTCCTTGTTGCCAAATCTGGGGTCAGCATTTGGTCCTCAGCACACACAGCTGCTCAGCCTTGCCTGACCCAGCCGGCCATGCCCTCCTTGATGAACACCCTACTCCCATGACTTCCAGGTCACTGCTGTCTCTGAGGTCTCCTCCTGTTGGTTGGCTGCCCCTACTCAGTTCTCTTGGCTGGTTCTTCCTCATCTCCTGCCCCTAATGTTGGTGTCTCCCAGGACTGGGCCCCGGGAACTCTCCTCTCCTCTGTCTACTCTCCTTCCCTTTGTGCCGGCCTTCAGATGCCCGGGTTTCAATCCCATTTGCATGCCGACAGCCCCTGAATTCTATCTTCAGCTTGAACCTGTCCTCTGGTTGCTCCTCACCTCTCCACTCAATGTCTAATGGACGCCTCCAGCCCAGCAAATTCACATCAAGCTCTTGGCTCGAACCCCTTCCTCCACTGACTCCTCTTCTGGGACCCTCATCCTTCTGTTCAGGAAGCCAAAAAGCTTGGTGTCATCTTTCAGTCCTTTTTCTCACCCCACGTCCAATCTGTCAGGAAAGCCAATGACCACTTTCAACGTACACCAGAACTCCACCCCTTCTCATCACCTTGCCTGGACCACCTGGTCCAAGATCTCTTGTTAAGGCAAGTGCAGTGGCCTCCTGGCCCCATCACTGCTTCAGCCCTGGCCCCCTGCAGTCTATTCCCAACTGGCGCCTGGCCTGGAAGTGAGGCCACGTTCACCCTCAGGCCCCACCTCACTTGTAGTAACAGCCAAGCCCTTTCCTGCTTACGAGACCCTCGGGGGCGACCTGCTCTTCCACCACTGCTGGCCTCATAGCCTTTGCACTGTCTGTTCCCTCTCCCTTTGACACTCCCCCCATCATATCTGCACAGCGCCCTCCCTTTTGCTCTCAGATCTCTACTCAGGGAGGTCTCCCCTGGCCAATGTGCATGCAAATCAGGTCTCCGGTACTTCCCATCTTAGACATATGTTTATATGTTCCTTATCTCTCTCCTCCACTAGAAATAAGTCTGTGAGAGGAGGAATTTCTTTCTCCTGTGTTACCTGCTGTATTTTTAGTATCTAGAATGGTACCTGGCATATAGTAGACCCAGATAAATATTTGCTAAATAAATGAATGAATGAACAAGTGCCTCCTTCACCAGACAGTGAAGATTAAAATGGCAGACCCATGATTGTACTCACCACCATAAGCCGAGTACTTGAGCCTAATCAGGGCTCAGGAAATACTTGTTGAATGCATAGGCGGATGGATGGATGGATGGATGGATGGATGGATGGATGGATAGATGGATAAACTATCCCCAAGGGTTGCTACCCAGACAGGTACCTGGCCCAACTTTGCAGGAGGAGGCAGGTCTGTCCACCCTGGCGATGCCTGAGCCCCCAGAGTCTCCTAGGGGCAACTGAGACACGAGGTCTCAGCTCCTGACCACCCCACAGGACTTCCCCAGGTTCCAGAGGGTTTGCAATGCTTGTTCCTGGCAGCAAGACAGGAAACTGCTACAGGATGCCAAACTGATCCAAAACTTCAGTTCTCATGCCCTTTAACACAGCATTTTTGCTTCAGAGAATCTTTTTGACTAAAAGGCTAGCAACAGTGCACAGAGTTAGAACCGCATGCTGGAGGGTCGCAGCAGCATGGCTGGTAATCACCTAGAGAAGGGAGCAGCCTGGATGCCCAATCGTAGGGGACCGCCTGGGTGCAGGGTAGCACAGCCTGCCACGTGGTGCTTGGTGGTCAATACAAAGATCAAAGAGCATGGATCCAGGTGCTGAGATGGGAAGACACAGGTGGAGTTGCTAAGTGACAGAAGCATGTCATGGAACCATCATGTGGAATGAGCTATGTGTGGTGTGAACAATGAAGCCTGTGGGTGTGTGTGTGCCCATGTGTACATGTCTGTGTGCATTGGAAAGGGGCTGGACTCACACTCACCCACCTCCTAATCAGGTCACCCCTGGCTGGGGAGCAGGATTTGAAAGGACACTTCCACTGACTGGCCTAGATACTTTTTTTTTTTTTTTGAGATGGAGTTTCGCTTTTGTCGCCCAGCCTAGAGTGCAATGGCGTACTCTCAGCTCACTGCAACATCTGCCTCCCAGGTTCAAGCGATTCTCCTGCCTCAGCCTCCCTAGTAGCTGGGATCACAAGTGTGCGCCACCACTCCCAGCTAATATTTGTATTTTTAGTAGAGATGGGATTTCACCACATTGGCCAGGCTGATCTCAAACTCCTGACCTCAGGTGATCCGCCCGCCTCAGTCTCCCAAAGTGCTGGGATTACAGGCGTGAGCCACCACGACTGGCCCTTTCCTTCCTTCTTTCTCTTTTTCTTTCTTTTTTGAGACAGGGTTTCACTTTGTCACTCAGGCTAGAGTGCAGTGATGTGATCTCAGCTCACTGCAGCCTTGACCTCTCAGGCTCAAGCAATCCTCCCTGCACCTCAGCCTCCTGAGTAGCTGAGACTAAAGGTACACACCACTTTGCTCGACTAATTTTTGTATTTTTGGTAGAGAAGGGGTCTTGCTATGTTGCCCAGGCTGGTCTCAACCTCTTGAGCTCAATGTATCTGCCCACCTCGGCCTCCTAAGGTGCTCGGATAAGCGCCTAGCCATTTTTTTTTTTTTTTTCTTTTCTTGATACAGTGGCTCACTTTGTTGCCCAGGCTGGAGTTTGGTGGTGTGATCATGGCTCACTGCAGCCTTGACCTCCCGGACCAAAGAAATCCACCCACCTCAGCAGCCTCCTGAGTAGCTGGGACTACAGGTGCATGCCACCGCACCTACCCAACTAATTTTTTGTTTGTTGAGACAGGGTCTCATTAGATGACCCAGGCTGGCTTTTTTGTTTGTTTGTTTGTTTTGTTTTTAAGAGACAGAGTCACCCAGGCCTTGGAATACAGTGGCACAATCATAGCTTACTGTAACCTCGAACTCTTGGGTTCAAGGGATCCTCCTGCCTCAGCTAGCACACACCACACCTGAGGCTCACTTTTTTATTTTTGGTACAGATGGGGTCTCACTATTTGCGTAGGCTGGTATTATTATCATTATTTGGAGATGGAGTTTCGCTCTGTAACTCAGGCTAGAGTGCAATGGTGTGATCTGGGCTCACTGCAATCTCTGCCTCCCAGGTTCAAGCGATTCTCCTGCCTCAGCCTTCCGAGTAGCCGGAACTACAGGTACATATCACCACACCCGGCTAATTTTTGTATCTAGGCTGGTCTTGAACTCCTGGCCTCAAGCAATCCACCTGCCTCAGCTTCCCAAAGCTCTGGGATTATAGGCACGAACCAACACACAGGGCCTGTTTTCACATTTTTAAATGGTTGGGGGGAAAAAAAGTCAAAATAATACTATACTGTTTTATGACACAAGAAAATGACAGGAAATTCAAATTTCAGTGTCAACAAAGTTTTATTGGTAAACAGCCATGCTCATTCATTGACACATTGTCTGTGACTGCTTTTAAGCTACAGTAGCAGAGTTGAGCAGTTGCATCTGTGACTACGTGGCCTGCAGCATCTAAAATACCACTGGGCCCTTTACAGAGTAAGTTTGCCAACCCCGACATGTAATATCTTGCTTGGGGTCAAACAGTAGCTCTGTGGCCTGTCAGGCTTTTTTTCTCTTGTGTCCACCTAGCCTAAATGCCCTCTCTGTCACTGGGAAATTAGCCACCCTACCTAAAGGATCCTTTTGAACCCTCCCCTCCACCAGGTAGGCTCACTTTGCTGATCCAGTCCCCTTCTGGCCGATGCCTCTGGTCCCTCCCCACCCTCCCGATCCCCATCTAAGTGGAGAGCCTCATAGGCAGTAACTGACTGATTCATCTCTGTGTCTCCAGCACTTGGCATAGTCCCTGGTGAAAGTTTGCTGAATTGCATGAACTGCTGTCATTGCTGGGTTGGTGAAATGCTTCCAGGCTTCTTGAGGTTTATCCTGACTCACCACAAAACCTGAAAACTATCCAAGAAGCATGGGGAAGGGTGGCTGGGGAGGGGGGTCAGGTGGAATGCAGAGAGCTGAGCCCATGGAGTTCTGATGACCTCAGGGGCTTCCCCGGGGCAAAATCACTCCCTGTGACCACAAAGAATAAAACTAGGATGACAGATTAGTTACTGAGTAAAATGGGTGTTATTCACATGATGGATACCCTGTAAGTATCCCTGACTCGACCACTATGCAATCTATGCATGTAACAAAATTGCACATGTACTTCACACATTTGTACAAATGGAAACAAAAAAGAAAAGCTAGGGCAGGGTGCGGTGGCTCACGTCTGTAATCCCAGCACTTTGGGAGGCCAAGGCAGGCGGATCACTTGATGTCAGGAGTTCAAGACCAGCCTGGCCAACATGGTGAAACCCGTCTCTACTAAAAATACAAAAATGAGCCAGGCTTGGTGGTGTGTGCCTATAGTCCCAGCTACTCAGGAGGCTGAGGCAGGAGAATCGCTTGAACCTAAGAGATGGAGGTTGAAGTCAGCCAAGGTCATGCCACTGCATTCCAGCCTTGGCAACAGAGCAAGACTCCGTCTCAAAAAAAAAAAAAAAGAAAGAGAGAAAAAGTGAAAAAGGAAAACCTAGGACCAGGATCGCCTGGAGGTAGGGAGTTCCCCATTTTGACAGGTAAGCAAGCAGAGTTTAGATCAAGGATGTCATGGAGGAGATTGCTGCTCTGTTGGAGGGTTTTACTGGATGAGATCGCCAGTTGCTTCCAACCCAGAGCTCAGGAAGCCTGGGGTTCTCTTGGATGATGGCCAGGCCCTTGTGTCTCACCAAGACCAAGCTCTGGGGGCTGGGAAAGGGGACGGAGAGTCCCCATTCCTGACAGCTGCTGAAGATCCCACTCCATCCACACAAGCCTGTGTCTCATCCCTGCCTTGACCTCCTACAATTATGCGCCTGCTACGGGAATCCTGGGGATAGCTTCCTGGAACACAAGGCAGGGCCGTGGGACCCAGCAGCCGAGACGTCTCAAGTCCAGCCCCATAGTTCATCATGAAACTGATGATTTCCAGGAATTTTGAAGACCCCAGACCATCACCTCCGTCCACTCAGCCCGGGAAATCCCCTCACTCCAGGCATTTATTTATAGCTTGCCTCCTTTCCTGGAAAGGTTTGAGGTTGTTTAATGATAATTCCACCTCACATTTGCGGGGCGCTAGGAGGAGGCCACAGGGCATTGTGGCTGAGAGTCTGGGTCCTGGAATCAGCTGTGTGATGGGGGAGGAGGTGCCAAGTTATATAACTTCCCCAGCCGCACCACCGCGGAGGACTGGAATTTCTAACCCAGCCCCAGAAGCGTGGTGCCTGTCACATCCTCCCTCTGTGAGGCTGATTAGCCATTTCCTCCTCTGAGCCTGGGTTTCCTTGGGACGGCTGGGATTCCCTGAGAGGACGTGGGAACTCACGAGGACCCTCGGCAGGCACACACGGGGCAGCTGGCTGGCTGTGGCCCCCGCCGGCCCTGGAGAGCTGATGACAGGGCCGCCAGCAATGCACCCTCGTCCCCTGGGGCTGGCTCAGAACCCCTAAGGTGGTGCCAATCTTTGGTTCAAGGCCTTTAGATGAGTCAAGAAAGCCTCTATACAACAAACCCCTGTGACATGAGTTTCCCTAAATAACAAATCTGCATGTGTACACCTAAACTTAAAATAAAAGTTTAAAAAAATAATAATAAAGCAGAGCCCTCCCCCTCCCTAAATGGGGCGGGGGTTGGAGAAGGACAGCTGTGAGAGGGGCCCGGGATGTAAGGCGAGACCACCAGCGAGCAGACCAAAGCCTGGCTCAGACATTTCTCTTTGAAGGCCCCTTCCCACCTCCGCGCCTCCCTGTCACCCCCACCCAGACATACTTCTGCCCTCCTTGGCTAAGAGGAACTGGGTGTTTATGTGGGGCAAATAGTGACTTCCTGTCAGGCAGACTTGGATTCAAACCCCAGCTCTGCTGCTTCTCGGCCACTTGAACGCCTCTCAGTTTTCCCATCTGTGAAATAGGGCTCAGAAAACCTTTTTAAAAGGTTGATATATGAGGTGCACGGAGAGTACCAGGCCTCTCTGAGTACAAGACCCTCTGGTCTCCCTCCTCCCATTCTGTTCCCCGGGTACCAGCCCTGAATGAGAAGGGGGAGGGACCCAGTCCAACCAGAAAAGCATTAAGATGCAGGGACAGTCAGGTGTGGTGGCTCACACCTGTAATCCCAGCACTTGGGAGGCCAAGGAGGATGGATCACTTGAGTTCAGGAGTTTGAGACCAGCTTGGCCAACATGGTGAAACCTTGTCTCTACTAAAAACACAAAAATTAGCTGGGTGTGGTGGCCCGCACCTATAATCCCAACTACTTGGGAGGCCGAGGCAAGAGAATCACTTGAACCTGGGAGGCGAAGGTTGCAGTGAGCTGAAACTGTGCCGCTCCACCACGAGACTGCACTCCAGCCTGGGTGATAGAGAGGGAATCTGGTACCTCAATAAGGGTTCCTGGATGGAGTGCATACAAGGCAGGAGGGGGTGGGGAGAAAAAATAATAATTCGCCAACGCTTAGTCATTCCACAAATACTTTTTTTTTTTTTTCTTTTGAGACAGGGTCTTGCTCTGTCACTCAGGCGAGTGTGCAATGGTGCAGTCATGGCTCACTACAGCCTCAACACCCCCGGCTCAAGTGATCCTTCCACCTCAGCCTCCTGAGTAGCTGGGACAGCAGGCGTGTACCACTAAGCCTGGCAAATTTTTGTATTTTCTGTAGAAATGGGGTTTTGCTATGTTGCCCAGGCTAGTCTTGAGCTCCTGGGTTCAAGCGATCCACCTGCCTCAGCCTCCCAACGTGTTAGGGTTACAGGTATGAGCCACCACGCTCAGGCAAATATTCAAATATTTTATTCAAAACATGTTTATTGAGAGTCCACTGTGCTAGGCACTGTTCTAGGTGCTGGGGATACAGCCTAGAGCTTCCATGAAGGCAGGGGCTGGAGAATGATACACAAATAAATATATCAATAATGTCAAGTGGGATCCGAAGGGCCAGGAAGAAAACTAAAGCTGGGACAGGGGCAGATAGAGCAATGGGAGGGGCAGGGATGCAGGGGTTGTGATATCTTAGGGAGGGTGATCAGGGGAACCTCTGAAGAAGGCAGCATATGGCCAGGACCTGAACGTGGACCTGTAATCCCAGCATTTTGAGAGGCCAAGTTGGGCAGATCACCTGAGGTCAGGAGTTCCAGACCAGCCTGGCTAAAATGGTGAAACCCGTCTCTACTAAAAATACAAAAATTAGCCCGGCATGGCGGCACACACCTGTAATCCCAACTACTCAAGAAGCTGAGGCAGGAGAATTGCTGGAACTTGGGAGGTGGATGTTGCAGTGAGCTGAGATTGCGCCACTGTACCACTCCAGCCTGGGTGACAGAGCAACACTCTATCAAAAAAAAAAAAAAAAAAAAAAAGAAGAAGAAGAAGAAATAGGGAAGCCCTGAGGTGAGATGCAGCCCAAAGAAAAACCAGGAGGCCGGTGTGGTTGGGGGATGGGGGAGAGGGAGAGGGAGAAAGGAAAAGGAGAGAGTGCAAAGGAGGAAAGAGGGAGGCAGACAATGAGAGAAGGGAGAGAGATGGAAGGAGGGGTAGATGAGGTGGTGGGCAGATTTTGCAAGGCCTGGCAGGCTGTGCTATGGGCTACGGATTTTAGATTCACTGAGCACCTCCTCTGGTCCAAGTTCTGTTTGTTTTTTTTTTTTGAGATGTAGTTTCACTCTTGTCACCCAGGCTGGAGTGCAATGGCGTGATCTCAGCTCACTGCAACCTCGGCCTCCCAGGTTCAAGTGGTTCTCCTGCCTCAGCCTCCTGAGTAGCTGGGATTACAGGCATAAGCCACTCCCGACCTCAGGTGATCTGCCGCCTCAGCCTCCCAAAGTGCTGGGATTATAGGCATAAGCCACTGCTCCTGGCCCCAAGTTCTATTTAAGTTCTACCTGAATTAACTCATTAGTTCTCCTAATGGCCCTCCAGGCATGGCCTATTTTTATCCTCGATTACACATGAGGAAACTGAGGCACTAAGGAGTGAAATCACTTGCCCAGGGTCATCCAGCTGGAAAATGGGAAGCTGGGATTTGGACCCAGGCAGGCTGATGTGAGCTCCTGAGCTCCAAATCACTAAGCTCTGCTACCTGTCCTCCGGGTGAGAAAACCAGCCAGGAGGCACTGGAGCCAGAGCTGACGCTGGATTCCAGCCCACGTGGGTCTGGCTAAATGGCTGGAGTCTGTGTCCTGGAGATGGGTGGTGCTGGGTCAAGGAAAGTGCCCCAGCCTTAGGTCAGTCCCCACCCTGGCTAAGAATCTCAGGAAGAATAAGACACTCTGGGCCCCCTATGGGCTCCATTTGGCCTTCAGTAGCAGGATGTAGCTAGAAAATCAGTGGCTTACTCATTGGCTTACATCTGTAATCCCAGCACTCTGGGAGGCTGAGGCAGGCAGATCCCTTGAGGCCAATAGTTCAAGATCAGCCTGGCCAACATGGTGAAACCCCATCTCCACAAAATAGCCAGGTGCGGAGGCGTGTGCCTGTAATCCCAGCTACTTGGGAGGCTGAGAAATGAGAATTGCTTGAGCCTGGGAGGCGAAGGTTGCAGTGAGCTGAAATTGCGCCACTGCACTCCAGCCTGGGGCACAGAGCAACACTCTGTCTCAACAAAACAAAACAAAACAAAAATCAGAACTCACAGCAGGAAAATAACCTGAAAGCATACACAGCCAGGCTGTCACACATTTGCATGCCTTGATACATAGTAGTGCCACATGCCCATCCTCCTCCAGTCTGCCTGATGAGCTCCTCTTCATCCCTCATAGTCCAACTGGGCTGGCCCTTCCTCTGCAAAGGCTTTCTGGATCTGGCTGAGCAGATCACTCCTCTCTCATGCTGCTGCTTTACCCTAGACCTGTCTTCTTACAGCTTTTAGGCCCCTGGGTTTTGGTTTCAATCATTCCTTTGTGTCTGGCTCCCCCATCTCCACCCAGCCCAGGGCTTGTCAGGGGCAGAGGGGGTGAGTGGGGCAAATGCCACATCTCGCTGTGCCAGCCTCACTGGCCGCATCCTCCCCAACAGGGCAGCCAACGAACAAGCTGACCACCAGGTGCTGCCGTCTCTCCCTGATGCCCACTGAGGGACACTGGTCTACCCACTCCCTCCTGCTGACATCCCTCCACATGGCCAGACTGGGGGGGCCAGCTGCCAACAGTGACTCCTCAGCTCCTTCCTTTACATGGAGTGACAGGTCATGTCTGGAACCTGGGAATTCCTGCTGCTGCTGCTGGAGCAAAATCATGCAGTGGGTTGGTGGAGCTATGGCTCCCAGATCTATGCCCTCTGTCCCCACCACTCCATTGAGCCCTGATCTCGCAGCCAGTAATGACTTGCCGGACATCGCCACATATCTGTCTACATTTCTCAAACTCAACATCACCACAGCAGAGCTCTCTCTGCCCAGCCCTACCCCTTTCCTTCTAGCCTCTCCCAGCTCCATGGACCAATCCAATTGCTCAGGCCAAGAGCCTCAGAGTCTGCCTGGACATGTTGCTTTTGCCTTCCTCCACATCTGTCAGGTTGTGCCGTTTTTTTGTTTGTTTGTTTGTTTTTTGAGACGGCGTCTCGCTCTGTCACCCAGGTTGGAGTGCATTGGTACAATCTCAGCTCACTGCAACCTCTGCTTCCTGGGTTCAAGTGATTCTCTTGCCTCAGCCTCCCGAGTAGCTGGGATTACAGATGCCCACCACCACGCCCAGCTAATTTTTGTATTTTTAGTAGAGATGGGGTTTCACCATGTTGGCCAGGCTGGTCTTGAACTCCTGACCTCAGGTGATCCGCCCCCCTCGGCCTTCCAAAGTGCTGGGATTACAAGCGTGAGCCACTGCACCCGGCCCCCATGTGTATCCTGAATCTGTTTACTTTGCCCCACCTTTGCTACCAACATCCCAGCTGAGGTCTTTCTCTTTAGAGACGACAGCAGTGTCCCACTGGCCTCCTGCATCCTCTCTGGCCACTCCTCCAGTCACTTTCCCTTTGTAGCCAGGGAACCTCCCATGTCACTGTCCTGCTTCCACCTGCAATGGCTCCCATATCCCCTGGCCCACAAGGTCCTTGGAGAGGTGGCCTCTATGACTTTCCCGTCTTCTCCTGGACTACTCTTCCAGCTGTTCCCAGCCCTGGCCATGCTGGCCATCATTCCTACCCTCCTGCTCAGCCAGCTCACTCTCACCCCGGCTTTGCAGCAGCTCTGCCCACTCCTGGGTGCTCGGCCCCCGAACTCTGCATGGCTGGCTCCTGCTTGCCTGGCAGGTTGCTGCTTGGATGTCACCCCCTCTGTTGTGCGGTCCCCATTTAATTCTCTGAACAGCACTCCTTTCTACCAGACAGTGTGTGTCTCCCCCAGCTAGAGTGGAAATTCAAAGGAGCAGGGACACCCATCATTCCAGGCCTTCTATAGGGCCAGGCACAAAATCAGACTCAACAATGGCTGGAGGGATGAATAAAAGAACAGAGGGGACTTGCAGGCCCTTTGCCACCACGCTGGGAATTTTGCAAACACAGGCACCTTTTGACCCAGCAATTTGGTGTCTAGGGTTTTCCCCTAAGATCAGTAGACAAATGGGCACAGTACGGTCAAGATAGTCCTTGCAGTGTTGCTTGTCATCAGACAACTGGCAGCAACCTAGGTGTCCATCAATAGGGGATTGGCTCAAAGCAGCTGTGGCACAGCCAAAGGGTGGTATGTTATACAGCCACTAAATAGACGTGTCTCTTATCACAAAGGGAGGGAAGCAGAGTATAGTGCCGGATGTTCAATACAATTAATCCCTGGAGGGTAGGAGTTCTGGTTGCACTTAAACATGTCTAATTCATAACAAGAGGGAAATGGATTGGGAGGTGGGAACTGCCAGGGTCACCCAAGTCCATACCTTGACTGGTGAAGAAAGTGAGGCCCAGGGAAGCAAGACCCTCTCCCTAGGTCACACCACTGCCTGGAGGTACCGCCAGAGCTGGGGTCCACATCTTCTTCCCACTAAGACCTACTTCTGCTCTCAGCAGGTTCTGGGGTTACAGCCAGCCAAGTGAAGGGTACATCCTGAGCCTCCACGTAGACCCTCAAGTTGAGTCCTTTCTTTTGGAGCCTCAGTTTCCTCATCTGTAAAATGGGCCCATGTTCTCTCATGCTTCCTTTACTAGGTTGTGGAGATGATAAAATTTGCATGAGGATGAGCATTGCCCTTTACTGAATGCTTGAGACACACCCAGACCTGCCTTAAGGCTTTGATGCACATTACCCCTTTTGTCTGCACAATAACCCTCTGAAGTAAGGGCTTGAGTAGCCCCATTCTGCCAACACGACTCACAAGAGTTGAGTAACTCACCCAGTGGCACCCAGCTAGTTGGTGGCAGAGCTTGGATATAAATCCAGGTTGTCAATTTCAGCCCCATCCTGCTAACCACCACATTCTATCTGAAAAGAGACCGCGTGTGCATATGTACAAATGGGCACGCAGATCCCCTGGGGCCTTGGAGGACTAGGGAGAGCTGTACCTGAATCCATCTATTGGCTAGTGGTTCAAGGACCTGATTTTCCCCTTCTGCCTCCTCAACCCCCAGCCTGCCCTACCCACTGATTAGAGCCAGGGAGCCTGGTGCCTGCAGCTAGCCTGGGTAGGGCCAGTCTCCTCATAATTAAGGCAGCGGGAAGTTGGGAGCTGGGATCCCTGTCATCCGAGGTGGGGGAGGAGGGGTGATGAGTGACAGAAGGAGCCTCCCTGTTGCCAGGCCAACCACGTCAGCAGCCACTGGCTGCTCTGGGAGCCGCTGGGCAGCAGTGGGTGGCCGGCAGCAAGCCCAGTGGGATCTTACCTCCTTGCCATCCCTGGCCTGGACCCTCCTGTTAGCCTTCTGCCTTGACTCCCTGTCTCCCTGTATCTCCCTTCTCTAAATGTCTCCTCCACCCCAGCACCAGAGCCATGTCTCCAAAAACCAGGTCACCAAGGTTTGGCTTCTAGTGTTCCAGCCATGCTGTGGGGACAGAGGATTTCTCCTGCTTTCAGAGCAGAGCGTTAAGAAGGCTGCAAGGAGCCCTTTGCAGGAGCTCCCAGGCAGCCATTGAGAAGGAGGTCATTTCCCTGGAACAAATGCCTGCTGGGGCTGTGTATCACCCTCTGGAACCCGCCCACACCCCCAGGCTGGCACTCCAGGCCCTTTCTTGATCTAGCCCAAACCTGCTTATCAGCCCTGACGTCCTCCCAGTCACCTGTCATTTCCATTGTGTGTTACCTTCCTGCCTCCATGCCTTTGCTTGTGCCATTCCTTCTAACTGGGACACTCATTTTTCCCTGCTTGGCCCATCAAATTCTACTCTTCTTTCTCTGCCCAGTTCAAACACCTCCTCCTCTCGGCAGCCTTCCCTGATTGAGCCCAAATGAAGCTGTCTCCCATAAGCCCACGATACTGCCCTGTGGTCTGGGTGGGCTTGTGGGAGAGGCAGATGAAGACTTTTTTTGAGATGGAGTCTCACTCTGTCGCCCAGGCTGGAGTGCAGTGGCCTGATCTCCGCTCACTGCAACCTCCACCTCCCAGATTCAAGTGATTCTCCAGCCTCAGCCTCCTAAGTGGCTGGAATTACAGGCACACACCACCACCCTAGGCTAATGTTTTGTATTTTTAGTAGAGATGGGGGTTTCACCATGTTGGCCAGGCTGGTCTCGAACTCCTGACCTCAGGTGATCCACCCGCCTCTGCCTCCCGAAGTGCCGGAATTACAGGTGTGAGCCACCATGCCCAGCCAGGAGATGCAGATTGAACGCAGACTGATTGAGATGCATCTTTCTTTGTCCTCTCTACCATCCCAGCACCAAGGCTACGCCCTCTCTGGGGTCCATGCCTGCCCTGGAGGTCACTCACAACTGTGGCCTTGGTCAAGTCACATCACCTCTCTAAACTGCATTGTCCCCATCTGTAAAATAGAACCACAGTTTCTCCTAGAAGGGACCAGAGTAAGGAGTGTATGAGACAATGTGGGCAGTACTCGAAACCATGCCCACCTCTGGCATCTGCTTAATAAATAGCACCCAGGGATCCTACAGCTGTGGCTGTGGAGCCTGCCTCTCCCTCTGCCCTGGTGGCTTGGCGGCTTCCCCTCTTTTACAAGGTCACCAGGGAGGCCTTCCCAGAGGACAGTCCGGATCATGTCATTCTCATGGACCCTCCTCTGGGCAGGCCTGGAGCCATCCCCAAAGGCCCTGTCCAACCCATTCCTGACTCTCTCCCTGGCTCTCCGATCCCATCTCTCACCAACCACCTGGAACTTATTAGGGGGGCACTGAACGCCCCATGCACCCTTTCACCTCAGGGCTATTACACAGGTCACTCTCTCCTTCTGTACTTGGCTAACTCCTGCTCATCCTTTAGGCCCCAGCTTATGTGCCCATTCCTCCAGGAAGCCTTCCCTGACCACCTCTTCCATCCTGGTGAGGTGCCCCTTCTGTGTGTTCCTGCAGCTCTTGCATCACACACTGTGCTGCAATGACCTGTTTTCCTGTGAGCTCCAAGAAGCCAGGCACTGTGCCTCGCTCCCTGCTGCAAACTCAGCACCGGGCACAGTGTCTGGTGCCGACTAGATGCTCAAAAAATATTTAGTGACTAACTGAATGGATGGATGAGTCAATTTCTGCATCCCCCACACTGCGGGAAATGTCTGTAGAACAGATTTGAGTGGGAGGTTCCAGCAGGGCCTGGGAGAAGCCCCTGGGGTTTGGGCACTGGGGGTAAACAGAGCAGACCCCCCAACCCCTCCCCTGGAGGGCTGGGCTCTCCGCGTCCTGCAAACCCCCTGGGCCCCAGAGGCGGCTTCCAGATGCTAAGCCCATCTCAGCCTCACCTCTTAGCTTTTCCATCTGCACAGCTGGGCCAGATCCCCGCAGCCAGCATCACGGGCAGCCAGGCCAACCGTCCCGGCGTCTTCCTATTTTAGACATCTCACCGCCTCAGTCCCTTCTAATGTTTCCAGTCAGGCTGCGGGGGGAGGAAAAAGAGGTTACTGCTACTTTAAATGTACTGTATGAAGGCGAGGGCTGGAAAGGGGCCTGCTTGCAGGAATACCCAGTCATCTAGTTGGAAAAGCCGCCAGATGGAATACAAAAGGAGGAACCCAGACGCTCATGGAGACAGCCTCGGTTCATAAATCAGGTGGGGCCAGGGGCTGGGGGCCCACGTGCCATGGAGCCCGACTCCCTCCTGGACCAAGACGACTCCTACGGTAAGACGGTGCCGGCAAAGTGCAGAGTTGGGGATTTCAGCCTCTCTGCTCAATGGACTGTTCTCTGCTATAGGAATCTGAGTTGAAGCAGGGAGGCAGTCAGGCATCTGGGCACTGTCTGGTCTTGGGACCCATGGGTGGGCATGGATGCCTTGGGTTATGAGGCTCAGGGCTGGAGGGTCCCTGGAGTGGGCAGCCCCTCAGACTCCAGGCATTGACAAGGTCCAGGGGAGGGGGAGAGAGTTTCTCAGCTGCTTCTGTTTTGCTCTTGGCCAAGAAGGAAACGAAGGAAGTTTTGCAGCCCCTCTGCCTGTCTGCCTGCCTCGCTGTTCACCAGGCCTGCCCTGTGCTGTGGGGAATTCAATTAGTGCGATCCTACAGATAAATATAGATGGAAGAGGCAACAGGAACATACCTTGTAATTAAAGGCCGGGGCTCATGCTGAAAGCACTCCCCGTGTGACAGGGCCCCAGTGGCTGCCACCGGGGAGCTGCCCCTGTGCAGCTGCCCAGGCCACTGGGAGCCCTGCATGCATTACTGGGGAAAAGTTGCTTGGGACAGAGACCACGCAGAGTATGGAACAGGGATTTATAAGACTCGGAAGGGTTCCTTCGTGGCGGTTTCTGTGGGCCTGGGGCTCCAGGGATGCAGTAACTCAGCTCCTGCACTGCTCAGCCTGGCCAGAGAGCTCACTTTTGGCTGCGATGCCCAGCACAGCCTGGCTGTCTCTGGACAATCAAGGAGGGATGCAGGGGCGCAAAAGTGTGGCCGAGGGACCAAGGCTGGGCGTGGGGAGGGGGGTGGGGCAGCAGGTTTTAGGACTCAGCAGGGAGAAGGCCTGTTGGCCTCGGAAGAGGTGATAATTGCAGGGTGACCTCATCCCAGCTTGGGTCAGGTCAACCTTCCAGGGGCTCAGGTCCTCCTGAGACCACAGTTCTACTAAGAAAACCAAGCTCTTGTTTCTCTGGACATTCCCCGACCACATCCAGGCCTGGCTGCCTGGCACAGATCCAAGGCCAAATTTCCTTCCTCCTGCAGGAGCTCAGCCCTTTCCAAGGAGAGGGGCCCTTTGCCACGTTTGGAGCTGTAGCCCTTAGTGAAGCTTGGCAAGGCCTAGCCCACAGACCTGGCATCTTTGGGCACTCGGTGGTGGGGGGCAGTTGATGCATGCAGAGTGACCTCCATGCGCCAAACCCCGTGTCAGGGTCAGGGGTGTGTAGGAATGAGGAACTCAGTCCTAACAAATAATTGGTGCTTAGTGAATGGAAGGGGGAGACGAGAAAGGGAGGAGAGTGGGAAAAAATAGGGAGAGCAGCCCTTGGCCTGGAAGAGCTCCCAGTATGGAATGGGAGACAGACAAACAATCCCAGACTAAATTCAGAGTGATGCGGTCCTTGGGGAGGCGAGGGGCAGACAGCCTGAGGGTGTGGGACAGGCCTGCCTGCCTCCAGAGCTATTCACTGGAAGCATGGCATAGGGATGGGGATCGGCTCATTGGATGTATGGATGCTCCCCTAGGGAGGGCATTGACCTTTGAAGAGGCAGGCGAGGGGGTGGGGAGGACCGGCCCCAGCCAGGGATATCTCAGGAGCCCACAGTCCCCACTTGCTGTCTTCCAGATTTGCTAGTAGCAGCCTCTGGGCTGGGCAAGGCTGGAAACTGAGGCTGCCTCCACCCTCACAGAAAGACCCTGTGCACAATCAACTCCTTGTCCTGGCCTGTCACGAGGCCGGTTGCTGATCTCCTGGAAGCTAGCCAGGCAGGGAGGTAAGGGATTCAAGAGGAAGAGGAAAGGGACAGAGGGGCCCTTAGGAAAGGGACGGGCAGGCATGGAGTGGAGCCCAGGCTCTCTCTGGGAGCAATCCCAGGCCCAGCTGGAGAGGAGTCCGGCTTTTCCAGCCAAGGTCTCCCACCCAGCCAGTCTCAGGGGTCCAGGGCTGAAGGAGGCCATCCTGGGTCAGGGCAGCACAGGAAAACTGCAGTCTCAGTGAGTCACTTCCCCAATCTGAGCCCTGGTCCTACATTCGTTCATTTAACAATTACTTTCAGGTTCTGGACTGGGCTTTGGGGTTCAAGAACAAATCAAACCTTGTGACATTCCTAGGCTAATCTGACAGAGAGGCAGGTGCTCTGATGGGGAAGTCAAGGCACGTGGAAGCCCTAACCCCATACTTGGATTCCAGAAAGACTTCCTGGCAGAGGTGACCCCTCCACTGAAGAAGTCAATGATTCCCTCTATATTGGTCAGCTCAGGCTGCTGTAACAAAATAGACAAAGTGACTCACACAACAAAGTTTTCAGAAACAGAAATTAAAGCAGAAGCCTGGGCGCAGTGGCTCGCGCCTGAAATCCCAGCACTTTGGGAGGCTGAGGCAGGTGGATCACTTGAAGTCAGGAGTGTGAGGCCAGCCTGGCCAACACGGTGAAACCCCATCTCTACTAAAAATACAAAAAATTAACCAGGCGTGGTGGTGCATGCCTGTAATCTCAGCTACTTGGGAGGCTAAGGCATGAGAACCACTTGAGCTCGAGAGGCAGAAGCTACAGTGAGCCAAGATCATGCCGCTGCACTCCAGCCTGGGCGACAGAGAGCAAGACTCGGTCTCAAAAATAATAACAACATTTTGCAATGATGTGATCAAATGTCACTGTAGCCTTGAACTCCTAGGCTCAAGGGATCCTTCTGTCTTAGCCTCCTGAGTAGCTGTGACTACAGATGCATGCCACCACACCCCACTAATTAATTTTTTTGTGGAGATGGGGTCTTGATATGTTGCCCAGACTGGTCTAGAACTGTTGGGCTCAAGCAATCCCAATGCCCCAGGGTCCCAAGTGCTGGGATTATAGGCCTGAGCCAAAGCAGTCAGCCCTTTTCTCTCTCTCTCTCTCTCTCTCTCTCTCTCTCTCTCTCTCTCTCTCTTTTTTTCTTTTCTTTTTGAAATGGGGTCTTATTCTGTCACCCAGGCTGGAGTGCAGTGGTGCAATCTTGGCTCAGCTGCAACCTCCACTTCCCAGGCTCAATCCATTCTCCCACCTCAGCCTCCCGAGTAGCTGGGACCACAGGTGCACATCACCATGCCCAGCTAATTTTTTGTATTTTTGGTAGAGACAGGTTTTCGTCATGTTGCCCAGGCTGGTCTCAAACTCCTGAGCTCAAGTGATCCACCTGCCTCAGCCTCCCAAAGTGCTGTGATCCTTTTGTCTCTTCTTATAAGGACACTAATCCTACTAGGGACCCATCCTTATGACCTCATTTAACCTTAATTACTCATTAGAGGTCCCATTTCCAAACAGAGCCACATTGGGAGTTCAACATACGACTTGAGGGTAGGAGGGATACACATGTTCAGTCCACCACACCCTCCTTTTTTATTGAGACAGGGTCTCTCTCTGTCATCCAGGCTGGAGTTGCAGTGGCATGATCACAGCTTACTGCAGCTTCAACCTCCTGGGTGTAAGCAATCCTCCTGCTTCAGCCTTCAGAGTAGCTGGACTACAGGCGCGCACCACCATGCCTGGCTAATTTTTGTAGTCTTTTTAGAGACAGGGTTTGCCCATGTTGCCCAGGTTGGTCTCAAACTCCTGGGATCTCGCAATCTGCCTACCTCGGCCTCCTAAAGTGCTGGGATTACAGGCATGAGCCACAGTGCTGGCCTGGCTTCTGGGACAGGGTGCTCTCGGAGTTTCCTCCCATTCTCTCTGGCTGGCCCCTTCTCCTGGGGCTCTCTTTCCCGCTGCTGCCCACAGGGTCCCTTCGCCAGGGCCTGCCTCCTCTGCTCCTTCATGATTGAACTCTTCCTCCCTCACCCCTCACTCCCTCGCTTCCAGCCATTGGATCTGACCTTCCTCACGTCCCCAAGCTGAGTCTCCCCTCAGGGCCTTTGCGCACCCTTCCTCTTTCTCTTCCCTAAGCTAACTCCTCCTCCTCTTCCCAGTATCAACTGAAAAGTCACCTCCTCAGAGAAGCCTTCCTTAAACCATGTTCCCCCAGTGCATCAAATGAGACTCACTTTCACAGCCCTACTTTTCCTTTACGGACGTGTTCATATGTGCGCTACACAATATTGCATGCTGATATGTTTCACCTGCGTCTCCCACGAGTCTCTAAGCTCTCTGGATCCCCAGAGCATAGTTCTCCACCTGTCAGGAGTAAGCATCCGACAAATGCTTGTTGAATGAGTGAGTGAACAAATGCAGTTGGTTCAGGCAAAGAGGCGAGGAAAGGCAATCCAGGCCAGAAGGAACAGTGGGTGAAAAGGCATGGAGACTGGTGATGCTTTAGCGCATTCTCTGATACTTACAATCTCAGCCAGGGGTTGGCAAGCTGAGCTCCTTTAGGGGGCTAGGGAACATTGATGGGGATGGGGAAGAGTTGGGAGCTGCAAATCTGGGGGTGAGGCTCTGGACACCTCTCCTTGCTTCAAGCTGAGCAAAGCGCCCTTCTGGTGAAGATCCCAGCTCCGATTGCATCTATCAGGTGTTCAGAGGCTGAAAGGGTTTGGCCATGGCATGGTGGGGAATCCGCAGCCACTGGCGCTGAAGTTCTGGAGGCCTACGCCTCTTAGCAGGCAGGACTGAGCAGAGCCCTATTGGGTGGTCTGGCAGTGGGAGCCCCTTAGAGCAAGGCCAAGAAGGGCTCAGACACAGCTGCAGAGAGGAGCAGACACGGGTGCAGAGGTTTGTTTTACAGGACAGTCAGAGGCAGGAAGGTAAGGAGAAGAGGAGAGCTTGGAAACTCAGCACTAACCCCTGCAGAGCCCTTGTGATTGGCCTTAGTTTCCCCAGGTGTAAATTGGGGTGACGACCAGACAAGATGTGACTGTTCCCCTCTGGTGCCAGCCCCTTGGAGCTGTGTGAAAAGTCCAGCTCAGAGAAGCATGTCCTTTCTGTCTGCCTTGTGATTTCCAAAGAAGGGGGCAAGAGGGAGGCCTGGCAGTGGCCAGCATAAAAGAAAAAGCTCTGCCCTGCAAAATATACTTTCTCCAGGTTCTCTTGGAGTCCTGCTATTTCTCCCACTTCATGGGTACCACCTCCTACCTGTACCCTGCCGACAGCTCCTGGTGCTTCCTCCGCCAGGGTGTATTTTCATTGCCTGCTCACCGGCCTGACTCCCACAGGAGACTATAAGGCCCTTGAAGGAAGGAGCTGTATCTTGTCTGCCACTGGGTTCCCAGGGTGTTGCACAGCACTGGTCCTGAGAAGGCGCTCGATACATACTCAGTGGATGAGTGAATGAATGAATGAATAAGTGAGCGAGAGTGAGTGAATTAATGAGTAGCATGAGCTGGATCCTGCCCTTAACTTGCTCAGGATTCCTTAGGCATCCTCCCCGACTCCAGACTTCTGGTTCCTTAGCTGTCAGCTGAGGGCGCTGGGCCCCATGCCCCAAGAGAGCAGGCCTGCATCTCGTCCCAGTTCTCTCTGTTATTGGGTGGCCTAGACAAAGTCCCTGCCCTGACTTAGCCTCAGCTTCCTCATCTGACAAATGGGCAGACTCAGCCCTGTCTTGCCTGTTTTCCTGGTAGTCTTGGAGCTCTGGAGGGGTAAGGAGGCAAAAGAGTGTGAGGTTGGACACCTGTCAGGGGGAGTCTGTGACTCGTACAGGAGGGGATTGGGCTCAGACAGCCCGCTGGGATAAACCCTCCAGAAGGGGATGGTTGCTTTGGATATCATGGAGGTGGAGCAGGCAGCTCAACAGCTCAGAACTTTCCATTTCTTCCTGATGACAACCAGCATGGGCATCTACCCCAGGGTTGTTGGGAGATCCCAGCAGAGAAGCAGGTGGATGTGAGCTTGTAAACTTCCAAGTGCTGCTGCTGTAATAACCAGTATCATTCGGTAAGCACCTACTCCATGCCAGGATCCAAAGGCACTTTATCTACATTGTCTTCTGTTTTTGTTTGTTTGTTTGTTTGTTTTAGAGATGGAGTTTCGCTCTTGTTGCCCAGGCTGGAGTGCAATGGCACAATCTCGGCTTACTGCAACCTCTACCTCCTAGGTTTAAGCGATTCTCCTGCCTCAGCCTTCCAAGTAGCTGGGATTACAGGCATGCGTCACCAAGCCCAGCTAATTTTGATTTTTTTGGGAGAGGTAGGGTTTCGCCATGTTGGTCAGGCTGGTCTCAAACTCCTGACCTCAGGTGATCCACGCACCTTGGCCTCCCAAAGTGCTAGGATTACAGGAGTGAGCCACCGTGCCCAGCTTTTTTTGTTTTGTTTTGTTTTGTTTTTGAGATAGAGTCTTACTCTGTTGCCCAGGTTAGAGTACTGTGGCATGATCTCAGCTCAATGCAACCTCCACCTCCTGGATTCAAGAGGTTCTCCTGCCTCAGCCTCCTGAGTAGCTGGGACTACAGGCATGCAACACCATGCACAGCTAATTTTTCTATTTTTGTAGAGATGGGGTTTTGCCGTGTGAGCCAGGCTGGTCTCGAACTCCTGACCTCAGGTGATCTACCCACCTCGGCCTCCCAAAGTGCTGGGATTACAGGTGTGAGCCACCGCATCTGGCCTACATTGTCTTCTGAATCCTTGTGATACACTTGGTGGGTTGCTGTTAGCCTCATTTTCCAGATGAGAAAATTGAGGCCCAGGGAGGTTACATGACTGGCCCTGATCACATAGTGAGTGCACTGATTTGAACCCAGCTCGCTCCAGCTACAAAGCCTGATATCTTTATTTTGCTGCAGTCCTGAGAGCCATTGTGTGCCAAAGCTGCCACCTGGAGGCCCCTCTCTGTGCCGGTGGAAAATCCCCTCTCCTGGGGAGCATTCACTGAAGCAGCTCAGATGTGGCAGGAGCCATGTCAGCTTGGCTGGGCAAGGCGAGAGGCAGACTCAGCTGTGGGCCTGCGATGGTCTAAAGAGAGGACAATTTGAGGCCACAATAGCCTGATGTCATCAGGGGGCCTGACGTCATGACTCCTTGGGCCTTCCTTTGAGAGGCAAAGGGATGAGCTCCAACTGGTGACAGATAATAATCGTAAAAAGTAATAGCTATGTGTCCGGCCACTGGCCTCCCATTCATCATCTCGCTTCTCCTGCTTAGGCCTGCCCTTCCTCTGAGGCCTCCTCCTGGCTCTGCCACTCGTCTCACTCAACAGGTGCCAGTCAAAGACCTGGGCTCTTGTTGAGCCTCCGTTACCCCATCTGTGAAACTGACACCAGCCTAGCCTGTCTGGAATGGGGAAGGGATGCCAGAATCTAGATTCCTTCCATCTTGTTCAAGGGCTCTGTCCTAGACCAGGCTGCCTGGGTCTCAGAAAAATCAAGGAAGAGATGCCACATTCATACCTGGAGCCCTTCTATAAGTGAAAAAATTAGGCCAAGGAGGCAGAGCTGGGGTCCTGTTTATGAGCATTTACTGTGTGCCTGGCTCCCTGCTAAATATTCTCCATTGACTCCTCACAGAGGAAGGAACAACCCCACAGCTCAGATGAGACAATCCAGGCTTAGAAGGGCCCTGCCACACAGCGACTGAGGAACACGTGTGATTCAAACCCAGGACTCCCAGACTCCTGTGCGCTTTCTCCACTTTGGGCTGCTCCCACCACCCCCCTGGGTCTCCTGGTCCCCAATCCAGGGCCCTTTCCCATGCCCAGGGGAGCCTCAGTTCTGCTGGCCAGCCATGCGGGGGGCTTCTGAACTTGCCCAGCTGGGCAGGTGGATGAGTGGTAGAGCCACATGCCCCCTCCCCTTGCCCTGAGACTCTGGGAAGAGGCTCAATCAGGAAGAACAGACAATAAAGAACAAAGAGGCCAGCTCAGGAGAGGCTCCGGTCATTTCCGCACACAAGCCTGAGCAGCTGGCCTCATAACAAGGTCAGGGGCTGAGGCTGCAGTGAGGGGTGGCGGGTAAGGAGGGAGCCTCTGTGCCTGGAGCTGGGCGGGGAAGAGCCAGGATAAAGCTCAAGAGAGAAGAGTTGGTGTCCCCAGAGAGAGGGACAGGGAAAGGGAGGGAGCGCCTGTGTGCATAGGACGCGGACATTTCACTTCCCATAGGCTCCTGGAGAGCCCCTCCTGAACTGCACTTAACACCCCCAGGCCTGGGCTTCTATCTACTGTGCCTCCATGTGACCTGTGAGCCAGGCCCGTTGATTCTCAGAGCCTCAGAGGGATGGGGACTACAGCAGCCATCGCGTAGGGCTCCTCTCTTGAGGACTAAGCAGGATAGATCCTTCCTTCTTCTGTGGCCCTGGACAGCCACTGCCTCAGGCTGGCTCTCCGCCATGGGACCTGGTGCAGAGTCACAAATCTTTAAGTCAATCAGTAGCATGATCCGTGTCCCCTAAGCTTTCCTACCACCAAATGTGTTTCTTGGCATATTGTTCAATTCCCATTTTATAGAGGAAGAAACTGACACACTCGCTTGAGTATCAGTCCTTCAAGTAACAGGGCCTGACTCATGCTTAGGTTGCTGGATGGCTGCCGCAGCCCTCCCTATTCCAAAGAGGCAGGTGGACCCCACGCATCAGGCCCAGTGTGTCCCCAGCTTTCCCTCACTGGCCTCCCAAGGCTGACTGCAGGATATCCAGAGTCCAGCCCTCTACTCCCACTGTCCAGTCCATTCCTTCTGCTGGGTGGAATGCCCTGGGCCGCTGAGCCCACCCTGGGTCTTCCAAAGCCAGAGCTGTGGTCCTCCCAGCTGGGATTCCTCCCAAGGTCTCACCTCTGGAAGCCCAGGGAGGCTGGAACAAATAGCAAATGGCCAAGGTGTGGGGAGACCCCAGGGAAAGGTCCTCCCGAGGTCCTCGTGTCCATTCCCTGTTACATCATGGGAAGATGGAGGTCAGAGAAGATGAAACCAGGCCTGCTTATGGTCCATGCTACCTCCTAAGAGGTCCAGAGATCCACTCCGACTCTCCATCTCCCAGCCCTCACTTCAGGCCAGGCCTCACCTTGGACACCTGCACAGCTGCTTTGCCTCTTCCTGGGGCTCTCCATCTCTACCTGTCCCCCCAACTCATCCTTCATGTGTAGCCAGAAGGGGCCACACATAGGCATTCAAAAAACTTCACAAGGCCCACCACTGCAGCAGGATAAAATCCAAACTCATTAATAGGGCTTAACGCAGTTCATGGTCTGACCCTGCAGATACATTTCTGCTCTCGTCTCCAAGCCACACCCCTCTTTCTTGCCACTCTCACCATCATGAATTAATTTCTGCCTTGAATACGCCTCTCTCTCTCCCTCACCTTTATACTTGCTGTTACCCCTGCCTAAAACACTCTTTCATCTTAGCCTTCCCTACTACCCCTCCAACCTGGTCAATCCTGCCCATCCTGAAGTCTCAGCTCAGGTCACCTCCTCCAAGAAGCCTTCCCTGACTAGCTTATTTGGGTTGACTAGGCTCCCTGGGTTTTCTGCTACCCCACTGCACTTTGATGAGTAAAGTCCATTTGCATCTCTGAGCTGTGAGCTGCTTGGTGAGCCACAGTGAAAACGTGGAGGGGAGGCTGGGTGGGTAAAGAAAGAAGTCAGGATAACCCTGATCTCTGGCCTGTGTGGCAGGAGATGTTGGTGTCCACACTGACAGGGG
This sequence comes from Chlorocebus sabaeus, assembly GCF_047675955.1. NCBI lineage: Eukaryota > Metazoa > Chordata > Mammalia > Primates > Cercopithecidae > Chlorocebus > Chlorocebus sabaeus. The sequence continues at coordinate 91,693,273 of NC_132915.1, forward strand.
AACCTGGGTGGAAGGGCAGATTGTGGGGTGGAAGGGGGAACGATGTTCTGGGCTTGCTGTGTCTGAAGGGCCTGCAGGGCCCTCCAGTGGCTATCTCTAGAGGAGTTGGTGACAGTCACCTTTGAGAGAGGCCTGGATTCCAGAGGGGAGGGAGAGAAGCTGCTGGGGCCTTCCCGGTGTGTGTCAGAACCACTCCCTTTCCCAGGCTTGCAGAAGCCCTTATTCAACTGCCCAAACAGGGTCCTATCACCTCCCCCAGGAAGCCAGCCTGGCCCTGACAAAGCAGTGCTCTGTTCTCCCCTTGACCATTACTCGCCTCTGGTCTGAGGACATCTCTTGGACTCTGCCTTAGAGATGTCCTCTTCAAAGTGGTAGCCACATCCCTCCATGTCTTGTAGACTCCGCATCGCCCAGCACAGGGACAGACACAGAGAAGAAGCTGCATGGACAAGGAGCCCTGCCCCCTCCCCTGGACAGAGCCCCAGCCAGTGGGATTCTGGAGGAGAGAAAACACAAGCTTTGGGTCAGGTTGTCTCGGGAGAGCGGGGAAAGAGGCGGGTGGAAGTGGGGTGGATTTCTGTCCAATCTGGAAGCGTGTGCTGGATGGCCGGATCACCAGCACCCCAGGCTCGAAGCAGTCCAGCCGGTGACCTACATTCCCAGGGCGCCTCTGTGTTGCCCACACGGGCAGGCGTGCGTGAGTGCAGGAGCTCCACGGTGTGCCTGCCAGTGGGCCTCTGTCTCGGCAGGCTGTCTCCTCAGGAGCCCGTGAGTGAGCACGTGAGAGCGTGGGGCCCACACTCCCGCTCTGGGGTTCCACAGGCACTGCACCAGAAAGAGTCGGTCCGTGCCCCAGAAAAGCCAGTGCCAGGGACTGCAAGAACAGACATGGCTGGGGGTGCCTGTGCCACCTGCAGCCCTGCCCAAGACCCTCTTTTTCTCCTCCCATGCTGTCTCTGTGACAAATGGCCTCACACTGCCCTTTGCTGATGGTGGGGTGTTAGGCATGGAAAATGGAGGACACAGCTCTTAGGTGGTGGTGGAGGGCAGGGTCCTCAAACCACAGCCCGAGGGAGCCAGACAGCAGCCAGAGGTCAATAGGGCAAGTGGTTCAGCAGAGGGAGCAGGCACCAGACTCTAGGCCCTGCAGCCCGAGGTCACTCAGGGGTCCTCAGGGGCTGTCCCAGGTCGGGATTCTCCTGCCCCCAGGCGGGGGTAGAGGTGGAGATCCCTCCCTCCTGGGAAGGCCTGTCCTTGGCTGAGAAGCTAAGCTGACTCTATGGCCCTGAAGCCAAGGCACCAGGGAATCTGGGGGGTGGGTGCCCTGCTCAGAAGACCCTTTAGTCTCTCATTTGCCAGTTCTGTGGTGGGTGGGGTAGCGGTGGCTGTCCCCCAACCCCTTCTGAGCCTCTTCTTTCAGACTTGGTCCCTGACAGCAGGGAGGGGTTGGGCAGTCCTTTCAGAGACTCTCTCTAGGTCTATCTCTGTCTCGTTTTGTCTCTGTCTTTCTGTTTCTCCGTCTCTGTTCCTATCTCTCTGTCTTTCTGTCTCAATCATCTCTATATCTCTCTCTCTCTATCTCTGCCTCTCTCTCTCTAGCCCAAGTGCCTAGTCCTGCTCCAGGGAGAGGCAGACGAGGCTGTGTGAGAGCTGCAAGGAGCCTGGGGTCTCTGCTCCCCTCAGCAGTCCCAGTAGAGTAGGCAAGAGCCATGGGAGAGATTTGAGCAGAGGAGGGACAGGTCCAAAGCTGTAGCCAGAAATCGCCTGTGCTCCAGCCCCCGTCCCCTGCCTATCAGTGCCAACTCCCCATCCTTCAGCTGACCCCGGGCTCATTAAGTGCTAGGAAACCCCACCAGCAGCGGGTGCAGGGCTGAGGGCCAAGCTGCCAGTTGGAACAAAAGAGCTTGTGTTTGGAGATAGGACCTCCCCCTCCTTCACCACAGTGGGGGGCTGTGGGGGGAAGTGAGGACAGTCATCTGGGGCCAAGAGGGGCTGCAGGGCTGGGGAAGGGGCTTGTCAGAGCCAGGATTCAGATAGAAAGGGCTGAAAGGGGGTTGGAAGCTAATCTGCCTGAGCATCTCAGCACAAACGGGCCATTTTCAGAGGGCCCAGAAATCAAAACATCCCAGCTGGGGGAGAGCAAGCTTTGAACTTTTCCTGACTCATGGTCCTGGGGGTGAAGAGCTCAGGGACTACTTGAGGTGGGGGCCAGGCCAGGGTGGGATGAGCAGCCAGCAGCCCAAAGCCCCCTTCCTTCTGTCCCCATGCTGAGTCTCAGAGGGAACCAGGGCTGCTCAGAGCATTCAGAGGAGGGTGCAGACTGTGGGGGGTGAGAAGGGAAGGGAAGCCCCATTTTCACTGTCTCCCCACCCCCAACTGTGGGCAGCCAGGTGCACTTCTACAATACAGTTCTGGCCCCACATGCCCTGCTGCAAACCTCCACTGGTGCCCCCCGTGACCCTCAGGATCTATTCCCAGCTCTGGAACAGCCTCTCCAGACCCCTGGCCACCGGTGCCCTGGGCAACTTACCATGTCCCACTCCTGATAGCCCCCCAATGACCACTTTATGCTTCAACCAAATCTAGCGGTTGACAGCTCCTCAAACGCTTGGGCTGGCTAAGCCTCCGCGGTTTCCATGCCTCTCTTCTGAGCCGGAAACACCTAACTCCTCCCTACCTGCACTCATTCCCACCCCACAAACGAGACAAACTCCTACTCACCTGCTGGTGCCCCTTTGCTCACCACTGCCTCCAGAAGCCTTCCCAGCCCCTGTGACTGAGTTCTTAGTGCAGTGGTGGCCACAGTCACTGCAGGATGCAGCTGTCTCCAGGTGAAGGCTCTGCCCTGGGGGCAGCCCTCATGTTTATCTCATTCCCCTATAGCCTTAGGCTTGGGACAGAAAGCTTGAGATCAGCAACCAGCCAGCATTTGTTGAAAGATGAAGGGAAGGGGAAGGAGCAATGAAAACAGAACAAAACAAAACATATTTTTAGAAAAGGGAGAAGCTGGCCAGCTGCAGTGGCTCATCCCTTATCCCAACACTTTGGGAGGCCAAGGTGGGTGGATCACTTGAGGTCAGCAGTTCAAGACCAGCCTGGCCAACATGGCGAAACTCCGTCTTTACACAAATTAAAAAAAAATTAGTTGAGCATGGTGGCAGGTGTCTGTAGTGTCCCAGCGACTTGGGAGGCTGAGGCAAGAGAATTGCTTGGACCTGGGAGGTGGAGTTTGCAGTGAGCTGAGATCACACTGCTGCACTCCAGCCCAGGCAACTGAGTGAGACTCTGTTTAAAAAACAAAAAAGAAAAGGGAGAGGCCAAGAAAGAGAAAACAAAAGGGTAACAGGGGTAGGGGAGTAGCCAACTCTTCTGGCCACTGAGGAACGTGCCAGAACAAACAGACGGCACACCCTGAGCATCAAAGCAGATACCATTTCTCTGTGGCAAGACCCCTGGACAGCTCAGTGCCCCAGAGGCAGGGTCCTGGGCACAGGCTGGCTTTGCTGGCAGGCCCCTCTACAGTTTAGCCAACAAGGCAGGACAGGTGTTGGGGGGATGGGTGGGTGGTCCCAGGTGGGCATTTAGCTGCCCACATAGCACTTTGGGCATCACCTGCCATCCGTGGATCCTAGATTCCTGTCTCTAAGAGCCCCAAGAGCCTATAGGCTCTGTCTAGGCCAGTGATTTTCCCGTCATGTCCAAGGAGAAGCTCAGAAGTTGGCACGTAGGAGACACTTTCTTCCTTGAACCCAACTTGGACTAGAACAGCTCACTGGCATCTGATACAATACAAACATTGACGCTGGGCATGGTGATTCATGCCTGTAATCCCAGCACTTTGGGAGGCCAAGGCGGGCGGATCACAAGGTCAAGAGTTTGAGACCAGCCTGGCCAACATGGTGAAACCCCATCTCTACTAAAAATACAAAAAATAGCCAGGCATAGTGGTGCATGCCTGTAATCCCAGCTACTGGGGAGGCTGAGGCAGCAGAATCGCTTGAACCTGGTCCTGCAGAGGCTGCAGTGAGCTGATATCCTGCCACTGCACTCCAGCCTGGGTGACAGAGTGAGACTCTGCTTCAAAACAAACAAATAAATGAATTCTTTTTTGAGATAGATTACAGGTGTAAGCCACCATGCCCAGCCTCAAAATAATAACAATAACAATAACAATAACAATAATAATAATAATAGTAATACAAATGTTGGGCTTGCCTGAACATTTTCATTTAAATGAGGGTTCTGGGTCACTTGAACCCAGGAATTTGAGGCTGCAGTGAATTATAATGTGATCACACCACTGCACTCTAGACAGGGCAATAGAGCAAGACCCTGTCTCTAAAAAATAAATAAATAAATAAAATGAGAGTTCCATGGCTTAAGTAGTTTAAAGAACACTGGTCTAACCTCTTCCCCTTGTAAAGATTGGAAGACAAGGCCTAGAGACAAATAGGTTTCATCCTAAGTGCCCAGGGAGGACAGAGTGACAGAGCTACCTCTAGCTCCTGGCCCCTCCTTCTGGACCACACAGCCCTCTGTTGAAAGTATAAACATATGAGGGAAAGATCAGGAATCTGAAAGTAGGTTTTGTTGGGTAACAGGGAATAGCAACAAAGGACACTTGGTTTCTGGAGCAAGAGGTGGGAAGTAGAAAAGAGGACCAAAGTGGGAAGCGGGGCACAGAGTGGCTGGAGAGGGGTTTGTGGGAGGACAATCACCGTGCACTTAGTTAATTAATGATAGCTAGCCTGCTGGCAAAGCCATTCAAAAACACATCATAAATTTCCCAGCTTTGGACAAGGCAGCCGTAGGTTTATTTTTATTTATTTTTACTTATTTTTAGAGGTGGGGTCTTTCTGCATTTCCCCAGCTGGAGTGCAGTAGCTATTCACAGGTGCCATCCTAGCCAACTGCAGCCTTCGACTCCTGGCCTCAAGCTGTCCTCCTGCCTCAGCCTGCTGAGTAGCTTGGACTACAGGTGCGTGCCACTGTGCCCAGCAGCACTAGGTTTAGAATCAGAATCTCAGAGTTCAAGTCCCAACTCCTGCATTTATCTACTCACTGCATTGACCTTGGCCAAATCAATGACTTCTTGAGACTCAGTTTCTTCCTCAGTAAAATGCGGCTAACAACACCTCTATCCCAGAATGTTGAGGGGTCAATGAGAGCACAGAGTCAAGGCTGAACAATTCCTGGTGGGTTCAGGATTCTTCCTTGCATAGGAACTTGGGGAAGGTTCAAATCCCAGTTCTGCCCCTTACTAGATATGTGATTTGAGGCAAGTTTCTTAACCTCATCTGCAAAATGAGGATAATAGTAGCATTCACCTCCCTCACAGGATGTAATGAGTTGATATGGATTAAAGCACTTAAAACAGAGCTGCATGAGGGTTTGTTATCATTATTTAGACTCTATTAATAACTGCAAAGATTAGGTCTTGCCAAGGAGAGATGGTCGAAATGTAATAAAATAATGCAGATAATTGGCTGGGAGCAGTGACTCACGCCTATAATCCCAGCACTTTGGGAGGCCAAGGCAGACAGATTGCTTTGAGCTCAGGAGTTCGAGACCAGCCAGGGCAGCAAGCTCCCCGTCTCTACAAAAAATACAAAAATTAGCCAGGTATGTGGTGCATACCTGATGTCTCAGCTACTCAGGAAACTGAGGCTGGAGGATTGCATGGGCCCAGGAAACAGAGGTTGCAGTGAGCTGAGATCATGCCACTGGACTCCAGCCTGGGTGAGGGTTAGGGTTTTTTTTTTTTTTTTTTTTTTTTTTTTTTTTTAATAGAACGGGTTAATGAATGGGTGTAAGAAAAATTAGGGTTCTTCTAGAAACCCTAGTTATGGATCTAACTTGACACGGTCCTAACTCATCAGTGTCTTCCAGTCATTCCTCTGGCTGGGAGCCCACCCTGGCTTGCTGTCGCTGGGCCTCTCCCTGCATTCTTCTGCACGCACGTAGAGGTAGGATACCATGTCACCTCTAGATGACTTTGAGTGATAAAGAAGTAACTTCAGCCTCCTTGAATTGAATCTTCTATCCAGAACGTCTAACAAACCTGGAAATTGGAATTGCCCTGAAGCTGATTATTTTGGGAGGGCACCTCCTGGCATTAAAACTAAATTAGATCAAGATACCTCTGTTATTAGCAAAATAATTCCCTACGATTACCGAACACAGCCATGAATCCTGATGGCAGATGAACTTCAGGTGACTTATTTGAGACAAGTAACTGCGAAAATCACAGGCTCATCGAATCGCTTCTCTATAGTGTTGCAGTTGGGTAATTATGGTAATAGTTATGAGAAATCATCCTTCGTGGTCTGGGATCAGGAGGGCTTGAGACAGACACATGAGTGGCAGATGTTACCTGCTTCGAGCTGGAGAGACTGGGCGCCATGTTTGGGTCCAAAATGGGCCCTTGCAGGGAGCTGGTTTGGCCCCTATCTACAGGGGAGAAATCTGTTATGCAGCCTGAATTGCAGTGGCCTGGCACTTTGGGAGGCTGAGGCAGGCAGATTACTTGAGCCCAAGAGTTCGAGACCAGCTTGGGCAGCATAGCAAGACTCCCTTCTTTACAAAAAAAAATACAAAATTTAGCCAGGCAAGGTGGTGTATACCTTCAGTCTCAGCTACTTGGGAGGCTGAGGTGGGAGGATTGCTTGAGGTGGAGGCTATAGTGAGCCACAATTGCACCACTGCACTCCAGCCTGGGTGACAAAGCAAAAACAAACAAACAAAAAATTACGGTGGCCTCATTAAGCATCCCTTTTAAGATCATCTTAATACAGGAAACTGAGTTTTTCCAAGTTCCACTGTTGGGTATGGTAATTCCGAGAAGCAAGTTAAAAACTGGAAAAGCTCGGGACCTCTGAGTTGATTTGATTCAGCAAACATGCCTCTGTGCCCACTGGGTGCCAGGCAGTGATCAAGGCACAGTCAGGGAGGGTGCCAGCATTCAAGGGTGTACTTGATGCTTTCTAAACAGTCTCTTGTCCCCTCAGTAACCTGATGAGAGAGACAGTATTGTGCCCATTTTAGAGACAAGGAAATGAAGGCTCAGAGAAGCGAAATAGTGCTACTGCTGCTAATCAGTGGAAATGACTACTTCTATCCACCCACAGGGAATCTAGATCTAGGAGACTTCCTGGAAGAGTGGATCTGGGAGAGTGCAGAGTAGGCAGAGGAAACAGCTTGAGGAAAAAACCCGGAGGCAGGAGATTAAAGTAGAGGTTCAAGAATGGGGTTGAGGCCAGGCATGGTCGCTCATGCCTGTAATCCCAGCACTCTGGGAGGCCGAGGTGGGCAGATTGCTTGAGCCCAGGAGTTCAAGACCAGCCTGACCAACATGATGAAATCCTGACTCTACTGAAAAGACAGAAATTAGCCAGGCGTTGTGGCGCATGCCTATAGTCCCAGCTATTTGGGAGGCTGAAGTGAGAGAATCACTTGAGCCTGGGAGGTTGAGGTTGTAGTGAGCTGAGATCTCACCACTGTACTCCAGTCTGGGCAACCAGAGTGAGATCCTGTCTCAAAAAGGAGAAAAAAAAAAAAAAAAAAAAAAAAAATTGGGGTTGAGAGGGTAGCTGAACGTCCGGAAACAGAGGGCCTCAAATGACCAATTGAGGGTTTGGACAATGGGGAGCCACCAGAGGTGGTTGAGTAAAGGAGGAATAAGATGGAACCTGAGAATACCTGGGCAGAAGTGTGGGGGACCCACTGGTAGATAAGGCTCCTTGCAGGGACGGGGCCAGAAGGGGATGAAAAATGGATAGTTTTTTCAGTATAAGTGTGTCCCAAATATTGCACAGAATATACTTATACTAAAAAGAAAAAAATTGATTGTCTATATATGATTTATGTTCACCTGCCATCTTGTATTTCATCTGGCAATTCTACCCCCATCTCCTCACATCAGTGCCCAGCTGGGTTCTCTGCCCATGATGACTTTCCCCTGTGGGCACACAGCCTGGTAAACTCCTATCCATGCATTGAAGCCCTGCACGCCTTACCACTGCTGTGGCAATAATTATCATGCACTACGGTGATTACTTTCATTGGTAATTGTTTTACTATCTACCCATCCCCTCAGCAGCCAACCTTACTTCTGGCTGCACAGGGGAAAAAAATGTCAAGACTGTGAGTCCCTCCATTTCCTGACCTCCTCGCCACCCCAAGTTGCTTCCAGCTTCTGCTTCTGTCTCAAGACGAGACAGCCTGTCCATCCCTCCTGCCACCTTGCATGATCCCTTGAGTACTGTACACGTCTCTCACTGGCAGCCCCCAAATCAGACATTCTGCTGGGTCATTCCCATCAGCTGGGCACCTAGCAAGTGTTTCCGGTCCTCCTTATCCCCAGTGGGGTTCCCCAGGAGCAGACTCTGAGAGGTATTCATGCATAGGAGATCCATCAGGGACTGCTCTCAGGCTCAACACCTGTGGAAGGGAAGGGAAGGGAAGGGAAGGGAAGGGGAAGGGGAAGGGGAAGGGGAAGGGGAAGGGGAAGGGGAAGGGGAGGGGGAAGGGGAAGGGAGGGAAAGGGAAGGGAAGGGAGCAGGACTGGGCAGAAGAAGGAATTGAGCTTCCACGCAGTCAGTGCAAGCCTCAGCCCACCCTACACCTGGAGCTGGGATGGCCCTTCAGAGTCATCCTGAGCAGTGCCAAGCTCTTATGACCCTGGGTTGGTTAGTCACTGGATGTAGGACACACCAGGAAGGAGGTGTTGCCTCCGGGGAGGTGGCTGTCTTCAGCAGAGGCAACCTCCAAAGAGCTAAGCACTGAGGCACTACTTCTAGCAGCCTCCCCATACCTAGGGGAGTGAGACCTTCACTCCTGAAGAGGAGTTCCCGGGGGCACATCACACCCCCTACCCTGCACCAAACCCAAGGCATTCCCCTCCAGCAACCATCCAATCTCTTATCTTCCTTCTGACCTAACCCTTCCTGTCCTCCCTTCCCTGCATCCTACTCACTCCTCAGATTTTTGTAAAACTCAAGAGTTGGCTCTATCCCTCCCCTGGGGTGATATGATCGGGTCTGTGCTTTGAAAACCTGATGAGGAGAACTGGTAGATGGGGATCCACATGGAGAGGGGCCAGTAAGTTCACCCAATAGCTCCCTTAAGGTCTCTCAGTAGCCTCCTAAAGGCCAAGTTCCTGTGCATGGCATGTAGGGTCCCTCATGGAGCAGCCCTGCCTCTTCTCCTGCCCCCTCTCAGGGCTGCTCCCCTCACTTGAGGCTCCAATAATACTTGACTGCAATTCCCCGAGCATGCTGGCTGTTTCATGGTGCCATGCTTTTTCATGGGCTGTTTCCTCTTTGCCTGGCTAACTTTTCTTTCTTGCTTCCTTAAAGACACACTCAGGTCATCTCCTTGGAAGCCTTTCCTAGAGCCATTCCTGCCCCGCTCCCAAGGCTGGTAGCAGAGACCCATAGCTGCCACCTCTGTCTCAGCCATTACCAGCAGTGCTCAGTAGCATATGGGAGTGTTCTGCTTGGGGACAACCTGATGACATTGTTACCTGTCTCTTCCCCCTGCATCTGTGTCTCCAGCACCTAGCCCAGAGCCTGGCACAAAAGGAGCCCAGTGACATTGACTTAGGCATGTGGAGAATCCACGGACAACCACCTTCCCAGAGGTGACACCTCCTTCCTGGGGTGTCTTACATCCAGTGACTCACCAACCCAGGGTCATAAAAGCTTGGCACTGCTCAGGATGACTCTGAAGGGCCATCCCAGCTCCAGGTGTAGGGTGGGCTGAGGCTTGCACTGACTGCGTGGAAGCTCAGTTCCTCCTTCTGCCCAGTCCTGCTCCCTTCCCTTCCCTTCCCTTCCTGGGGTATGAGAGAAACTGTGGAGGTGGAATCGAAGCATCTGAGAATGATTAGACTCAAACAGGGATGTGCCCCCTCAGAACAGGTCTTCCCTGGAAACAGCTGTTTTCCTGTTCAGTATCACCCGGTCCTTCCTCTATGCATGGTATCTGACATCATCTCATTCTCTCTGGGTGTTGAATTCTCAGTACCTCAGAGGCAGAAGTGAGGTCTGTGTATTTCTACTGTTTATGCTCCGTGACCTTCATGCCCCCTACAACACAAATCGGAGATGCTCTCTCCTGGCCCCTCCTTCCCACTCCTCCCCTGTCATTCAAGCCATCCCTGCTCCAGGGTCTTATGGGCCTGGGTCTTCATCCTATGATGCTTCAGTCACTGTGGTTTTGAGTTTCACTTGCATTATCAGGTAAGGACCCACCACCCCTAGCTTATCTGTGAAAAGGGTGTTGTGGTTACAAAACCCAGGATCTGGAATCAAACAGATGGGGTTTGAGAACAGGCTCTGTCATCTACATGCTGTGTGATCTTGTGCAAGTTGCTTAAACTCTGAGCCTTAGTTTCCTCATCTGTCAAATGGGAATAGATACTAGAGCCTTTTCAGAGGCAGTCGTAAGAATTAAATGAGAGAGCATCTGGCAAAACACTCAAACTTACATTCACAGCAATGGGCAGAAATGTAGACATTTCTAGCAAGTGTCCAACAATGATAAACAGAGCCTATTGATGGAGGTGAGCAAGCAGACGTCCTGGCCCACCTCCATTAATATTCAACAAACATTCATTGAGCACCTACTACGTGCCCTTGCTGAGGGTAGGAGGAGATGTAACAATGAGGAAAGCCAGGCATGCCAGCCCGGGAGCATGACACATCCACTCAGTGACCACACGTTGAAAGTGCCATCACCAACTACAATGAACACCATGAAGGAAAGTGACTTGAGCCATGGGTGTGTCATGTGGGAGGCCAGGGAAGCCTTACCTGAGGAAATGACATTAGGCTTCCACTGGGAGAAGTTAACTGGGCCAAGGAAGGGAAAAACGTGTTCTGAAGAGGGGAACCTGGTATGCAAAGGCTGTGTCGTGGGAGGAAGGGTTGCATATTTGAGGATCTGGAAGTTGGCTGGAGTGGCTGAAGGCAGAGAGGGAGGGGGCAGATGGCAAGAAATGAGGCTGGGGCCAGGCATGGTAGCTCACACCCAGCACTTTGAGAGGCTGAGGCAGGTGGATCACTTGAGGCCAGGAGTTCAATACCAGCCTGGCCAACATAGTGAAACCCTGTCTTTACCCAAAATATAAAAATTAGTTGGTTGCGGTGATGCATGTCTGTAATTCCAGCTACTCAGGAGGCGAGGCACAAGAGTCACTTAAAGCCAGGAGGTGGAGGTTGCAGTGATCTGAGATCGTGCCACTGCACTCCAGCCTTGGGCAACATAGTGAGACTCTGTTCCCCCCCACCCAAAAAAGAAATGAGGCTGGGGAGGTGGGTAGGACCTGACCACCAGGATCTGGGAGGCCACATGATGGCAACAAGAAATCATTGAAAGCTTTGAACAGAAGTGAGGGTGACATGACCAGATCTGTGCTTTGAAAACCTGATGAAGAGAGCTAGTAGATGGGGACCCACATGCAGAGGGGCCAGGTGGATGCAGGGAACTGGCTCAGTTCTTAGTGAAGTCCAGGCAAGAGACCACAGTGTCTGGACTGGGCTGGAGATAAACATTGGGGAATTGTCTGCATAAGGACAGTGGTTGAAGCCACGGCCTGGGTGTAGTTCAGTTTGCCTGTGGAGAGAGTCTCGAAAAATAAGAGGGACTCAGACCGTGTCCAACTCCAACTTTTACAGCCCAGTGGAGTCAGATGAGGTAGCCAAGGAGGAGAAGTGACCAAGGAACTAGGGGACAAACTGGGAGAGTATGGTAAGATGGAAGGGAACAGAAGTTTCTGTGGGGTTAAGTTTTGCCAAGAGATCAGGTGAGATGGAGTTGGAAATGTATCCTATGGTGTTACCAACAAGGAGGTAATTGGTGACCTTCCTGAGAGCCATTAGGAAAGATTGCAGATCTGGCCAGGTGCCAGTGGCTCACGTCTATAATCCCAGCACTTTGGGAGGCTGAGGTAGGCAGATCACTTGAGATCAGGAGTTTGAGACCAGCATGGCCAACATGGTGAAACCCTGTCTCTACTGAATACAAAAATTATCTGAGCGTGGTGGTGTGTGCCTGTAGCCCCAGTTACTTGGGAAGCTGAGGCAGGAGAATCACTTGAACTCAGGAGGCAGAGGCTGCAGTGAGCCAAGATTGCACCACTGCACTCCAGCCTAGGTAACAGAGCAAGACTCTGTCTCAAAAAAAAAAAAAAAGAGAAAGATGGCAGATCTTAAGCTGGGTCAGCTTCCTGCCTGGCATGGCCGTTTGCATGGGACAAAGTGCCCCAGTGGCTAATGTCCATGTCACCAGGATAATATTACATTGTTCAGAGAGATCTGAACCAAAGAGGATTGGCACATTAGCTCAGAAAATCTCATTGCAACCCTTGAAGTACACGTTGTTCTTTTCCAGTGACCATACAGCCCTGTCAACTTTATACATTTGTTTGCTTGTACAACATGTAACATTAGCCAATTCATCATCTAGAGCCTGAACCATAAGCAATTTGCTATCCTGTATGTTGCCTTGATGGAAGAACTTGACAAGTGAACACATGTGGATTTTGCAGATATAGTGCAGATGATGCGTTTGGTAAATCACTTCAGAGGCATCCCTTGGGGAAGGTGCTGCAGGCTCTGTCGCCCCTACAGATGGAAGCTGGCAAGGCAAAGACGGGTCCAGATTGGAATCCCCGGGCTGCATGTGAGAACAGACTGCAGGGAGCCAGAGCGGATGGGGAGACAGAGAGCAGGGTCTATAGTTCTGAAGTGTTGTACAGCGCCTCACCCCGGGGGTGGGACAAAGGACAGGAGGAAAGAGCACCAGAAGCACTAACTTCACGCATGTTTTTGACCTTCTCATCTCCTGGGCCAGCCTCCATGGGTGTGTTTTTGTTCAGAACTGGAGAACACCCCTGAATTTTTTAAATAATTGAGACAGAGTCTCATCTGCTGCCCAGGCTGGGGTGCAATGGCATGATTGTAGCTTATTGCAGCATCAAACTCCTGGGCTCAAGGGATCATCCTGCCTCAGCCTTCCAAGTAGTTGGGACTATAGGCATGCTCACCACTGTGCTTGGCTCCTCTTGGAATTTTGTTGTTGTTGTTGTTGTATTTTTTGAGACAGAGTCTCACTTTGTTGTCCAGGCTAGAGTGCAATGGCGTAAACATGGCTCACTATAACCTTGACCTCCTGGGCTCAGGTGATTCTCCCAACTCAGCCTCCTGAGAAGCTGGGATCACAGATGCATGCCACCATGCCCGGCTAATTGTCTTTTCATTTTTTTTGTAGATATGGGGTCTTGCTGTGTTGCCCAGGCTGGGCTCAAACGATCCTCCTGTCTTGGCCTCCCAAAGTGCTGGGATTACAGACGTGAGCCACTGTGCTCGGTCCCCTGGAATTTTTGATCTGCTGCCCACTTTCTTTCTTTCTTTATTAGTTTTCTTTTCTTTTCTTTTTCTCCTTTTTCTTTTTCTCCTTTTTCTTTTTCTTTTTTTTTTTTGAGACAGAGTCTTACTCTGTTGCCCAGGCTGGAGTGCAGAGACGTAATCTCGGCTCACTGCAACCTCCACCTTCCAGGTTCAAGCGATTCTCCTGCCTCAGCCTCCCGAGTAGCTGGGACTACAGGCGTGCACCAGCACACCAGCTAATTTTTGTATATTTAGTAGAGATGGGGTTTCACTATTTTGACCAGGCTGGTCTTAAACTCCTGACCTCAGGTGATCTGCCCGCCTCAGCCTCTCAAAGTGCTGGATTTACAGATGTGAGTCGCCATGCCCGGCCCTCCCACTTTCACAGTAACCCGATCGAGGTCCTTCCATCCTCCCCTGCAAACATTTTCCTCTTGACCATAGTCATATAATTGCTACCTGTACCGAGAACAGAGCCACACATTTTGCCACCATGATCTCACTGAATCTTTGTAATAACCCCTTGTGATAATCTCTAGTCAATGTTGGCTGTGTAAACCCAGCAACAGGCTCAGAGGGATGTAGTAGCATATTCTAGGTTCCACAGCTGGCAAGCGGGTCAGCCTGGATATAAATGCAGCACTATTTTTTTTTGGAGATGGAGTCTTGCTCTGTCACCCAGGCTGGAGTGCAAATGGCACGATATTGGCTCACTGCAACCTCCCCCTCCCAGGTTCAAGCAGTTCTCCTGTCTCAGTCTCCCTAGTAGCTGGGATTACAGGTGTGCACCACCATGTCCAGCTAATTTTTGTATTTTAGTAGAGACGGGGTTTCACCATGTTGGCCAGGCTGGTCTCGAACTCCTGACCTCAGGTGATCTACCTGCCTTGGCCTCCCAAAGTGCTGGGATTATAGGCACTCTTTGACTTTGAAGTTCACTTTCCCATCAAGAACACTCAATGAAGACCAAACAGTCAGTCCAGCAGGTGGTGGGGTTGCTTTTTCCTTTTGACAGTTTGGAATGATCCCTTTTGGTTTCTGAGTCTTTGGGTTACTCAGTCCTTTCCTTCATTCAATAAACCTTCCTGAGGCCAGGCCCTGTGCAGGAGGTGGGGCTGCAAGGTTTGTGACTTGGAAGAGCTCACAGTCTGCTCCAGGAGAGAGACCCATAGCTAGGCGCAACAATCTACAATGTGATAAATATAGATGGTGGAGTGGGTGGGTATGGTGGGAACCCTCTGCTTCCCATGGGCTGGAATGCCTGAGCTGCATTATAATAGGAGAAGTAGGCACTGACTGGGTAGAGATAGGGAGGACAGGCATTCTAGGAAGAGTAAACAGTGTGTGCAAATTCCTGGGGCATGGTAGAGCTTGGGGGACTTGGGAGACCTGGTTATTTGCTGGTGCTTGGGTGGGGGCAGTCTCAGCTGACTAGGACTAGGGTGTGAAGGACCCCAGTGAAGACTGTAGACTGGACTATTCATGTTCTTAAGATTTACTGAGCACTTCCTCATGAGCCAGGCTTTGTGCTAGGTTTTTCCCAGAAAGGATGACCATGTTATTAACATAAGGAAACTGAAGTTCAGAGTAGGACTGGGTTTTATGTGGCCCCCCACCATGACTGCTCTGCACCTTAAAAAAAAAAAGTGATGAAGAATAAGACAAACACTGTGTGTCTCCTATCCTGGTCAAGAAATAAAACCTAGGATGAGCATAGTGGCTCACACCTGTAGTCCCAGCACTTTAGGTGGCCAAAGCAGGAGGATCGCTTGCGCCCAGGAGTTTGAGACCAGTCTGGACAAAATAGTGAGACCTTATCTCTACAACAAACAAACAAACAAAATTAGCCCATCATGGTGGTGTGTGCCTGTAGTCCCAGCTACTCAGGATGCTGAGGTGGAAGAATCCCTTGATCCTGGGAGGTTGAGGTTGCAGTGAGGTATCATCACATCATGCTACTGCACTCCAGCCTGGTTGAAAGACTGAGATGCTATCTCAAATTAAAAAAAAAAAAAAAAAGAAAAGAAAAAGAAAACAAAGAAAAAGAAAGAAAGACAGACAGAAAACCTTAGTAAGATGTGTGAATGTGTGAAGCCCCCTCCTATCAAACATCTCCCTCTCTCCGGAGGTAAAACTGCAGAATGGTGTATTTATCAATCCTCTAAATGTCTTTATACTTTTACCATATCTGTGCATTTCTATGGAATATATGGTATTCTGTTTTTCATGTTTAAAGAATCTATATGAAGGCTGGGCATGGTGGTTCATGCCACCGGTCACGTAGTTTGTGGAATTACAGGAATATAACTTGAAGCCAGGGTAGGCACAGTGGCTCACGCCTGTAATCTCAACACATTGTTTGGGAGGCTGGGGTGGGAGGACCGCTTGAGCTCAGGAGTTTGAGACCAGCCTGGTCAGCATAGAAAGGCCCCCCTCTCTACAGATAAAAAAATTAGGGCCGGGCGTGGTGGTTCACGCCTATAATCCCAGCACTTTGGGAGGCTGAGGTGGGCGGATCATGAGGTCAGGAGATTGAGACCATCCTGGCTAACATGGTGTAACCCCGTTTCTACTAAAAACACAAAAAAATTAGCCAGGCGTGGTGGCAGGTGCCTGTAGTCCCAGCTACTCAGGAGGCTGAGGCAGGAGAATGGCGTGAACCCAGGAGGTGGAGCTTGCAGTGAGCTGAGATCGTGCCACTGCACTCCAGCCTGGGTGACAGAGTGAGACTCCGTCTCAAAAAAAAAAAAAAAAAAAAAAAAAAAAAAAAAAAAAATTGGACAGGCACGGTGGCTCATGCCTGTAATCCCAGCACTTTGGGAGGCTGAGGTGGGTGGATCACCTGAGGTTGGGAGTTCGAGACCAGCCTGACCAACATGGAGAAACCCCGTCACTACTAAAAAATACAAAATAATACAAAATTAGCTAGGTGTGGTGGCGCATGCCTGTAATCCCAGCTACTTGGGAGACTGAGACAGGAGAATCACTTGAACCTGGGAGGCAGATGTTGCGGTGAGCTGAGGTTGCACCACTGCACTCCAGCCTGGGCAATAACGGTGAAACTCCATCTCAAAAAAATAAAAAAACGAACAAACAAAAAAAATCTAGCTGCATGTGGTGCCACCACACCTGTGGTCCCAGCTACTCAGAAGGCTGAGGTAGGAGTATGACCTGAACCCAGGAGTTTGAGGCCACAGTGAGCTATGATGGCACCACTGCACTCCATCCTGGGTGACAGAGCAAGCCTCCATCTCAAGACAACACAAAACTATATGAATGATATTATACAAATTTGATCTTTTGCAACATGTTCTTCCTCCCCTCGTTTGAGATTTGAGATTCATAATGAATTTCTAATCATTCATTTTTGCTGCAGTATAGAATGTTGCTGACTACCCCGCAATTTGTTTATGCATTCTTCCTCTGATAGGAATGGAGGCTGTTTCAAATTACTTACTAGTATTATCATTGTTGCAATGAGCAAGAGGGTCTCCATGTCAAGGCTCTGTGTCACTGGGGTATGTGCACGTCAACATTTCTAGATGCTGCCAAATTGTTTCCCAGAGTGGCTGTACCCATTTCCCCTACTGCCTGCAGCATGGGACAGTTCTCCAGACTCCGTGTTCCTGCTGTCCCACTTCTTTGTTTTTGCGCCCATCTGACAGGTGTGAAGTGGCACTTTACTGTGGTATTGTTTACTATTTCTCTGATTACTAGTGAGACTGACCATCTTTACCTATGGTGTATTGGCCATTCACGTTTCTTTTTCTGTGGACTGCCTGTTCATATATTTTGCCCAATCTCCCATTGTTTCTTTTGCAAATTGGTTTGTAGAAAGCCTTTGCATATTTTGGATATCATGTTGCAAGTATCTTTTTATAAACAGAAGTTTTGAATTTTAATTAAATGTATTGATGTTTTTCTTGATGATTTATGCTTTTGAGGTCTTCTTTAAGACATCCTTGACTATTATGAGTTTTGTGTGTGTGTAAGTTTTCAGTACACCTGGAACTGAAATTTTATGCATGGTGTGATGTAGGGATTCAGCTAATCTTTTTCTAATACGGACATTAGATCGCTCTAGCACCCTTTATAGAAAAGTCTACCCTTCTCCCACTGACCTGCGGGGCCATCTCGGCTACATATCAAGTTTCCATACCTGTACGGGTCTATTTTTGCAGCCTCTATTCTAGTCCACTGACCAATTTATCTATCCTTAGGCTAATACCAGATGCTGTGATTGTACATTTTGGGGTCCTTAGCACCTCCTCTCTCGAATTAGAAGAGTGCTAGTGACTTCCTGAGAGTAGAAACTTGAGTTCACCTTTGCGGCTCTCTCATCACGTTTTACATGAACATTCACATAACCCTTTTGTTTACAAAAGGATTTCTTGCATACTGTCTCTTGGAGTTCTAAAACTCTTTTTGCAGAAGATAAAACTGAGGCACAGAGGTGAGACGATTTGCCAAGGTCGCACAGCCAGAAAGTGTTGGATTAGGGGTTCTATCAGATTTCAAAGCCATCCTGTGCATTCATCGCATATGCTCTGAAGACTTCTACTGACCCTGGTATCGGATTTCACTGCTTCCTGCCTTCATTCGACAAGTAGCTCCTGAGGGATGACTGTGCCAGCTTCTGGAGGGTGCTGGGGCTGAGACCCCATTTCTAGGAGGCTCTTCCCAGTACTGGAGACCGGTGAGAAGGGTGAGACAGTAGATGGACTTTTTATGGGACATCGTCTGCGGCTTGGGATCAGCATCAAGTCCCGCCAGGTTTCAGAGCCAATTTAAAGAGCCCCATTTTTGGCGTGCAGTTGGGCCCAGGCGCTGTCTTCGGAGAGGACGCTGGCTTCCCCCTGGAATTACAGGCGTCCTCCCGCCCTCCCGCCTCGAGAGGCAGGAATGCGAAGGATCAGCTTTCAGTAGAGCTGCGGCTGCCGTTCGGGGAGTTCACCGTGCAGGCCCGTCCCCAGCGGCCGAATTAACTTGTTCGGTCTGTCGGACTGGGAGAGCAGCTCTCGCTAAAAATAGCGCCCTGCCCAGCTCGACCTGCGCGCCGCGGTGAGATTCCGAGCCGGGACAGCTTGAGGAGCCCGGGAGCCCTGCGCACCCCTCACCCCGGTCCTGGCCGGGGACCGACCCCGGAGGCGGAGGCCGCGGGCACCTCGCTGGCCCCACAGGTGCCGCGGAGGGTGGCAGGTCCGCTGGACGAGGCACTGCCGAGGCCGTCAGGGATGGGAGCCGGCGGTGCCTCCTTCCGCCCCCTAGCCTGGGCCTCCCTGCCCCTGCTGGGGCCTCCGGCCTGCGCGCTCTGCGACGACACGCTCTGCTGCGGAGGTAAGGCCGGGCGCCTGCGGGCGCGCCCTCGCCCTACCCGTGCACTTGCCCGGGGCCTGTTTCTCCTCCTGGGCCCCAGATCCGCGGCTGGGGGCAAGGTGAGGACGAACACAGGCATCCGCATAGGGCTGGGAAAAGGAGGCAGGAGCTCTCAGCAAACCCACCTTTAGCTGGAAAACGTCGCTGTCCCTCACCACCACGGTCCGAAAAGTGTTTGCCCTGCTCTGGCCTCAGTGTGCCTATCTGGGAAATGGGTCAATATTATAGTCACGCTTTAATATTTGTTGTGACCCGAAGAGAAGTTTGGGGGCTTGCTGAAGCGGGTCGCAGACGTTCGCGGGACGTTCCCTCCAGCTAGCCAGAGTCCTCAGGAGTTTCTGTTGGTGGGAGTGCTAGGGTGCCTTCCCTGTGACATCCCGCACTGTCCCCTTCCAAAGCTCTAGTTCCCCCCATCAGTCCTCGGCTCCTGAGGTTGGACATCCACGCAGGGCGCACAGAAAAGTTTAAGGGGTCAGCGGATGCGGGAAGATTCTAGCGGGAAGGGGAGCTGTAGGGTGGAAGAGGGATAAGTAAAGCAAAGTCGCGGCCCTCTCCTGGGTCCCGTACCCTCATAGCACCGAAACCGAAGCAGAGCTTATCTTTGGACTCCTGAAGGCCTGCGGACTCCGGGAGGGGAGGGGGCGTGCGGTCCCGCCGGCATCTTGGGCCAGCACTAGGCTGGGGAGTGTGTGCTCTGAGCTGAGGGCCTCGGCTCTACCCAGTCCGGCCTGGGCGGGGCGGTGGTGGGGAGGTCGATTGACCAAACAGGTGCGCCCCCGCCCCTCCGCTCCCCGCCCTCGCTGGGTCCCCGGCCTGCGGGCGGAGCCGTGGGCGGCTGGGTCTGCGATTGGCAGGGCTGGGCAGGCCGGGTGACCGCGGGAGCCCGGGAGCCAGAGAGCGGCGGCGCCGGGGGAGGCGCGGAGCCCGCCGGAGCGCGCTCCTGCCTGGCCAGCCGCCTACTCCGCCCGCCCAGCTCCACTCGGCCCAGCTGGCGCGACGGAAACTTTCCTGCAGCCACCCGGCGACTCCGCGACTCCGCCGCTTCGCAACCCTGGCCCTGGGCCGCTCGGGCTCCGGAGCCTTTGGGATGGCAGCGCCCAGCGGCCCGGCCCGCGCGTAGAGGTAAAAGCTGGTGGCCGCGGCTCAGGTGGAGGGGGCCCGGGTGATTGCCGGGAACTGAGCAGCATCCCGGGTTCGGGAGGATCCGGGGGCTCCGATGCGAGGTGTTGGGGTAGGGGACTGAGGAATGGGCGGCGACTTTGCTTTATTTACCCCGTTTTTACCCTACAGTCCCCTCTCCCGCAGGGAAATCTGCGCGATACATTGACCCTTTAAACTTTCCTGTGTGCCCTGCCCAGATCTCGACCGCCGGGACCCAGGGCTGGCGCTGTTTTCTTGGGAGAGTACAACATAGGGGATCGCGAGGAAGGCGTCCCCAGCTGGGGCCCGCGGGCGGCGGGAGTTAGGGATGGGGGGGTGCCAGCCTACCGATCCCCAAGGCTTCCAGCGCTCTGCCAAACTTCAGACCTTCCTCAGCTCACCCTGGGGATTGGTGATGGGGCAGCCAACCAAACCTCTCCACCCAGAGCCAGGCACCCCCTGGGGCACCCAAGTTTTGGGTGTTTTTGTTCAATCCTAGCCAATCCTAAATTATCAGGGAGGCGATTGACAGGGCTGGGTCGTTGAAGTGAGGTCTCTTTTCCGTTTCCTGGGCTGCTCTGGACCCCATCTTCCGTGAAAACACCTTGGGCTCAGCAGAGTGGGAACAGGGACCAACGCCACCTGGTTCCAATGCTCAGCCTGGTGGGAATGACTGCAGGGTGTTCTGGTCTCAGGATGGTCCACTCTTGAGCTATCTAGTGTGAGCCATATGGAAACTCCTCTCCCTCTGGCCCCTTCTGCTGTTAAGGAGGGAAATTTTACTTTAATTTTGATTGTGAGTGGGTGAGTAGGTAGCTTGTCACCAATAAGGACCAATCTTTAACATTATTCCTTCTTAATGTTAACTCCTTTCCGTGTTTTATTGACCCAGGACAGAACACCTAAGAGTAAAAAAATGGAACCAAACACCTACCTCTTGAGCCCAGGGAACCTGGGTTCCAACATCGAGCCCTGTGGCTCATTAGCTGTGTATCTGTGGGCAGGTTTCCTAACCTCTCAGAGCTCAAGGGTCCCGTCCAAGGGGGATATAGGGAGGTTTTTTCAAGGTGAGGCGTCGAAGGCGCCTGGCTCATAGGACAGCTGTCTTGTGCAGCCAATCTATACCCTGGAGCTTGTGCCCTCTTGCTGTCTGAGAGAGCCAGCATCCTTGTGCCTCAGTTTCCCCTCTTCTAGAAAGTTGGTAAGGACCAGCCCCTCTTAATCAGTCCTTTTGAGAAAAGTGCACAGTGCACACACCCACAATTTCAGTGGGTTTGTAGGCTTGGATTTAAACAGCCTCACACGTTCTTATCCCTGCAATGAACTATTCAGAATGTACAAGGCTTCTGTCTATCCTGATCTCTCCCCCTTTCCCCACCCCCTTTTAGACACCTGGAGGTAACTATTGTAAATGGCAAGGAAGAGCAAATGAACTAAATAACCAGCATGATGGGGAAAAGGGTTGACCTGCAGAACCTGGCCCAAAGTCACCTTCAAGATCACCTTGCCCCCCTATCCCCCCATTCTTCCTTCCCTGGTGCTGTGTCCCTGCTTGGTGAACATCTAGTCTTTTTTTGCTAGGGTCCTATAGTAACAGTGAATTCACTAGACAGTTGGTTTCATGATTGGGAAACTCTTGGTTTCATGATTGAGCAACATTCTTCCTGTTTGGGACAGAAATCTGTGTCTCTATGACTTCTATCCACTGGTTCTGGAACAACCCTTAGGGCATCTCTTACTGTCTCAATTATTCACTGTGGTCCCCTGGTGCCTGGCATTCTGTTCCGTCCCTTCAGTATTCAACACACAGGCACTGAGGTTGGTAATGATCATAGCACTGTTTATTGAGTGTTTATTATATGTCAGACCCTGCCCTGAGGACTTTACACATATTATTTTCTTGCACCCATAAAACAAACCCATGAGGTTGATTATTTTCTTATCTTCATTTTGCATATAAGAAACAGGTTTAGAGAGGTTAAGGGACTTACCCAAGGTCCTACAACTGGCAAGAGGCTGGCTGGGCTGTGCACCAAACTCAGCATCTGTATCTGTCTTTAGAGCACATGCTTCGCTTTTGACCTTTGCTTGCATACATGCCTCTGTGTGTGTGTGTATGTGTGTGCCCGCATGCGTGTGCACGTGCATGACTGTGTGCCTGGGACTAGTGTGTGACAGCAATGCTTTTATCACAAGCACCTGGAGCACCTGTTAAAATGCAGATTCCTCATCTCTATTCCAGGCCCTCGGATCTGCACTTTAAACCACCCCCCACCCCCACCCCCACCCAGCCCAGGCCATTTTCCTGCGGGTCACAGTTTGAGGGCCATAGCACTAAGGTACTCTTAGGAAGAGGATGTGGAATATAGGTTTCAACAGATCTGAATTTAGTCTTGGCTTCACTCTCTGGAGCCGGTCACTTTTCCTTTCTAGGGCTTTCTCCCAAGTTAAGATGGGCATGCTCTTGCATCCACTGGTGGGTGGAATGGAGCAGGCCCTTGGCTGATGGGAGCCCTGGCAAAGCTTCTCCTGCCACAAGTGGATGTGCTTGCGGGCAGACCCGGGCACCCCCAAGATCCCTGGCCTCTGCTTTCTAGGATTGGTGTGCCTTAGATGAGGCCCTTGTGCTCAGGTTATTTTATTTTGGAGACAGAGACTCACTCTGTCGCCCAGGCTGGAGTGTAGTGGTACTATCATAGCTCACTGAGGTCTCAAACTCCTGTGCTCCAGTGATCCTCCCACCTCAGCCTCCTTAGTAGCTGGGACTACAGGCACATGCCACCATGCTTTGCTAATTTTTAAATTTTTAGTAGAGATGAAGTCTTGCTATGTTGCTCAGGATGGTCTCGATCTCCTGAGTTCCTGATGCTCCTGCCTCAGCCTCCCAAAGTGCTAGGATTGTAGGCGTGAGCCACTGTACCCAGCCTCTGCTCAGGTTTTTCACCCGCAGTGGTGGGGACCCTGGAGAGGCTGGCGGAAACCTCTCCCTCCCCTCTACACCTTCTTCCTCCATCCTCCTATGGTGGCCTCTGGCCCTCTAGGAGAAGGTGTTGGGCCTGCGTCTCGGGGGGAGAGGAGTGAGGTGGTTCTGTTGTGTGCCCATCTGTGTTTTTTATCGCCATCCCTTCCCTTGGAGGATTGCTCTATGGGCCATTGGGCAGCTCTGGAGAAATGTCTGGGGAAAACGTGAGGTTGCCTGGCCTGGGCTGACTCAGGAGATACAGGGTAAGGAATCACATAGACCCCCACTGTGTCACAATTCTGGCCTACCAGCTGTGCTGCAGACAGGGTGCTTGTTCTGCCTTGGACCTGTTTGATCCTGCTGAAAGCACAAAATTATTAAACACCCATTTTATGAAAGAGGTCACTGGAGTCCAGGAAACTACAGTGACATTTCCAAAGCCCCAATGTGTGTATGTGGGCAGGGGATGGCATGGTGATAAAAGTCAGGACCTGAATCCAGGTGCCTTGACAATAAGGCACTCTGGCCTTTTTTGCAGTCTATTTTATGCCTCACTATTTTTCTGCTCTACCTGGTTGTGGCTTTGGTGCCAGAGCCCTCACCTGGAAGCTTGAAGACCTGGGCCATGATTGGGTTGTGTGATCCTGGGCAGGGATGGTCATCTCTTAAAACGTTAGGTTTCTCTTCTGTAAAGGGGCTGGAGGTGGGGCTTTTTGGCCAGATCTCTGAGGTTCTTTCCCACCTTGACATTCACAAGTTGGACTCTGTCTGCATTTCCTCTCTGCATTTCTAGGGAGAAGTTATGGGCTCAGGGCATGGGTGAAGGGTTGAGTTGGGCTGGAGGGCAGAGTGCTCCGTGGGAATTACTATGAAAGGGGCCAGAAAGGCTCTTATGGGAATGGTGGCCAGTGGGGCTGGGATGCCTAGGGGCAGTCCAGTGGGGGACAGGTAGTGGAGGAAGCCCAGGGGAGGGGGAGGTCACTTACCTTAGAATTACACAGTATTTTGCACCCTGATCCTTGCAAGAAGGTGATGGTGGGAATGATGGGGGGTCAAGGGCAGGAGCCAAGGGGGAGTGTGGGGGCACTAGGGCCTACCCCACTGCAGCCCCTCTCAGCCCTGGGTAGTCTTGACCAGGAGACAAGGGGGACACATAAGGACCTTGTCTCCCTTCCAAGCCATCACATATCTCTCCTCTGGGCTTCCTCAGCCTTTCCTGAATCTGACCTGAATGATTCTAACATCTCTCTGGAGCGAGCAGCTGGCTGAGGGGGTCCAGCTGCCCGTTTCCCATCCCAGGTGAGCCTCCAGCAGCACAGCTTCCTGAAGTAGCCCTTGGTAACCACAGCCTCTGCTGGCCACTTACTGTCATGTGAGTGGCTTCCTGTTAACCACGAGATCAAAGCCAAGCTCCCTGGCCTGGCAAACACAGCCCCATGGCTGGCTCCAGTTTTCCTCCCTGCCTCTTCTTTCTCTGCTCTTCAGGTTTTATGTTGCCTGGACTTTGCCTGTGACTTCCAGAATGCCCTTTTCTCTCTGCCACTGCTTACTGCCCAAATTCTTCCTGCCCCTCTGGGTGTGGTACCAATTTCACCTCCATTTGGTCTCATTGCCCCTCTAAGGGTGAGCCGTTCCCCACTGAGGTCCTGGCTTGCAGCTCTTTCTTACTAACTGCCCTGCTTTGACTGGCATTGTCTGCTTGCCTGTCCCCTGTGATGGGCTCTGGGCTCTAGAAATTGCTCTAGTAAATGCCCTAGTGAATGCTTGGAAAGCTTTGTAGAGTTGGACTAGCTTTGAATGAGGCATGATTTTTCCACTCCTGCTCCGACTGCTGTGCCTGCACCCAGCTCCTCAACACAGTCAAGTGGGGAGCCTCGCAGTCGGCTCTGGGCAGGGCTGGCTCTAGCAAGCGACAAGCAACAGATGGAGAGATGCCTATGGTTTGCAGAGGACTTAGCTGCTTCGTTTGGATTGTTCTTTCTTTTCTTTTCTTTTCTTTTCTTTTCTTTTCTTTTCTTTTCTTTTCTTTTCTTTTCTTTTCTTCTCTTTCTTTTTTTTGGGACAAGGTCTCCTTCTGTTGCCCAGGCTGGAGTGCAGTGGTGTGATCTTGACTCACTGCAACCTCCGCCTTCCAGGCTCAAACGGTCCTCCCACCTCAGCCTCTCGAGTAGTTCGGACTACAGGTGCTCGCCACCATGCCCAGCTAATTTTTGTATTTTTTGTAGAGACAGGGTTTCCCCATGTTGCCCAAGCTGATCTCGAACTCCTGAGCTTAAGTGATCCACCCACCTCAGGCTCCCAAAGTGTTAGGATTACAGGCATGAGCTACCATGCCCAGCCCCATCATTTGGATTGTTATTGACCTGCTTCTTAAAAAAAAAAACTTTATTCTGGCTGTGTGGCATCAAGTGGGACGGGCCTAGAAGCAGGTTGGGGAAAGCCACCTGTCAGTGTCCGTCCCCAGCTATGGGCTGAATTTCAGGTCTCAAATGAGAATAGCCAAATTCACCTGTTCTTTAGAATTATTATTGGTTTTTTTGAGACAGGATCTCACTCTGTCACTCAGGCTGGAGTGCAGTGGCGTGATCTTGGCTGACTGCAACCTCCACCTCCTGGGCTCAAGTGATCCTCCCATCTTAGCCTCCCTAGAGTATCTGGGACTACAGGCGCGTGCCGTCATGCCTGGCTAATTTAAAAATTGTTCTTCTTGTAGAGATGAGGTCTCACTATATTACCCAGGCTGGTCTTGAACTCCTAGGCTCAAGCAATCCTCCCACCTTGACCTCCCAAAGTGCTGGGATTGTATGCATGAGCCACCGCACCGGCTTCTTTAGAATTCTTAAGAGTGTTTATAAAGTACTTGTGAAGGGCCTGTGGGGGTCATTGGGATTGTGTTGGGGGCCCACAGACATAGTCCCCACAGACATGGACATCGAGGAGTCACATGGCTTTTCTAGGGTTGCACCATTATTTGTGGCCAGAAAGTTCACAGAAACATCTGTCCCTGAGTTCAGAGGGGACTGTTGAGCCTCAGAGGCCAAAAGGGAGAGAAAAAAATGAGGACCAAGAATACATATGAACGCTGGGTGTGCTAGCTCATGCTCGTGATCCCAACACTTTAGGAAGCCAAGGCGGCAGGTCACCTGAGGTCAGGAGTTCAAGACCAGCCTGGCCAACATTGTGAAACCCCGTCTTTAATAAAAATACAAAAAAGGAAAAAAAAAAAAAGAAATTAGCCAGGTGTGGTGGTGCATGCCTGTAATCCCAGCTACTCAGGAGGCTGAGGCAGGAGAATTGCTTGAACCCAGGAGGCGGAGGCTGCAGTGAGCTGAGATGGCACCACTGCACTCCAGCCTGGGTGACAGAGTGAAACTGTGTCTCAAAAAAAAAAAAAAAAAAAAGTATGCTAAAACACAAAGCATTTATACTACACTTTCTGGTGTGCAAGGTGCTTTCTTCAGAGGGTCCCCTCCCAGTCCCCCTGTAACTTTCTGCTGAGGAAACCAAGGCTCTGAGGAAACACAGCTCAGCTCCCGTGGCTGGAGGGACCCAGCTCAGGACTTCCCTGACTCCCCTCACTCCAGGTCCAGTGCTCACGGGCAGGGCTCAGAGTGGGTGCTGGAAGCAGGCTGTCCTTATTGACGGCTCCCAATTCAGAGTAAGGATTTTTTTTTTCTTTGACATTCTTGTGTTGGAATCACTTTCCCTGTTACCATCATTGGATAAGCGTGAACTCAGGCAGTAGGGGGTGAGGGAGGTGGGACCAGGGAGAATGGCAGCATCCTTCTTTTTTTTTTTTTTTTCTTGAGATGGAGTGTCGCTCTGTTGCCCAGGCTGGAGTGCAGTAACACGATCTCAGCTCACTGCAACCTCTGCCTCCTGGGTTCAAGCAGTTCTCCTGTCTCAGCCTCCTGAGTAGCTGGGACTACAGGTGCGTGCCACCACGCCTGGCTGATTTTCATATTTTTAGTAGAAACGGGGTTTCACCATATTGGTCAGGGTGGTCTCAAACTCCTGACCTTAAGTGATCCACCTGCCTGGGCCTTCCAAAGTGCTGGGATTACAGGCATGAGCCACCACGCCTGGCCGGCAGTGTTCTTAAGAATGTAGCGAACACCTGTGCAGATGGGCCAGGTGACCAGGTCAGAGATCTCTGTCCTGAAGTAGGAAGCCCTCTCTCCTTGTAGGTGACAGTGGCTGATACCTAGTAAAGACTCATCTTGGAGTGAGGTCTGATGGATGCTAGGATACTGGAGGGAGAGGAGAGAGATTGATGATAGGCTGGTTTTATGTTCAGATACTCCTCCTATCATTCCTTTGGGTTTTTCTTATTTTTTTGAGATGGGGTCTTGCTCTGTCACCTAGGCTGAAGTGCAGTGCCACAATCATGGCTCACTGTAGCTTGAACTCCTGGGCTGAACCAATCCTCCCATCTCAGCCTCCCAAGTAGCTGGTACTGCAGGCAAGCACCACCATGGCCAGCTATTTTTTTTTAAATTTTTTTGTAGAGATGGGGTCTTGCTGTACTGTCCAGGCTAGTGAACTCCTGGCCTCAAGCAATCCTCCCACTTAAGCAATCCTCCCACTTCAGCCTCCCAAAGTGCTGAGATTACAGACATGAGTCACCACTTCATCGTTCCTTTGTTACTTCCTGTCCTACTTACTGTTGCCTTATCAGTTTATCTGTCTCTGCCCCTACCCCTGTCCCTAGACAGAGCATCCTAGCACAGGTGCCTCATGGTTTTCCCCTCTGGGTGACCCTAGAGCAAGACTCACCTCTTAAGAGGGGAGGGGAGGGAATGTGAATAAGTAAATAAATAAGCAGATGAATGAGGGACTCTTCTCAGCATCTTTGGTGACCTTGTCTGACTATCACTGGCTGTAGAATGTGTGACAACTGAGTCCACCAGACAATGGCTATTTGCCGGGGGCAGCAGGACCCAGCCAGACATAATGGAAGCAGGCCCTGGCCGGAGCAAGGACCTCAGAGCCTTTCCCGGCAGAGGGAACGTCGTCAAAGCTGGTGCTGCTTCCGGGAGGAGAGAATTCCCAAAAGGCTCTGTCAGCCCCTCTGATAGGGATCTGCAGGGTGTGTGAGAGATTTGTTTTTCAGCCAGGATGTGGGGAGTTAAAAATAGACACCCTAATCCCTTGAGTTCGTGTCACACTTGACGCTGTGCAGAGCCCTATGGCTCCATTATCTCACTTGAGTGGCTCGGCAGCCTTTGACGTGGGGAGAGGTTGCGCTGCCCGCTTTATAAACGAGCGTGTGGAGGTATGCACCCAATTTCTCACTTGAGACTGTACCCCAAATTCAGTGGCAGAGCCTGTCTGATCCCCAGCCCCTGGGGTCTGTGTTTTATATTCTTAGGAGAAGCCAGATGAGAGTCAACAGGCTCCAGGAGGAAAGCGGGTTGGTGGAAACAATAGGTGTAGATTTTTAAGCAAAGCAGCAAGGATGGCAGGGAGACTAAGAATGAATCGAAGTCCCAGGGAGCAAAGGCTCAGGATGGGCTTGGGGAGCAGCCGAGGACTGTAATTGGGTTGGAGCAGGAGTTGGGGGGGTAAGGTAGTGATGGGAATAAAGCAGAAAAGTACCATCAGGACCCCAAATTGAGGACCTAGAATGCCATGATAAGGATAGTGAACGTAAAGCTGTAGGCAATAGGGAGCCATTGAGGATTACAGAGCACAGTAGCTTCCTGCTGTAACAACCATGCATCGCAATGATGCGGTGACTTTGCTATAGGTATTACTTTATGGTGTTTGACAGAATATATATATTTTAAACTCTCAGAAGACACCTGTCCATCCTGACCTCTCCTTATGGAACCTTGCATCATGCTGTGGGGAGCACCCCATTTTCTGCTGCCTTTTGGTTTTGGGAGAAGCCCACTCTGGGGCAAAGTCTGTAACTAGGTTTCTTGGCTTTTTCTAGTTTTTGTTTGTTTGTTTGTTTTTGAGACGGCATCTCACTCTGTCGCCCAGGCTAGAGTGCAGTGGCGTGATCTCAGCTCACTGTAACCTCTACCTCCCGAGTTCAAGCGATTCTCCTGTCTTAGCCTCCCCGGTAGCTGGGACTACAGGTGTGTGCCACTACGCCTGGCCAATTTATTTGTATTTTTAGTAGAGATGGGGTTTTGCCATGTTGGCCGGGCTGGTCTTGAACTCCTGACCCCAGGTGATCCGTCCGCCTCGACCTCCCAAAGTGCTGCGATTACAGGTGTGAGCCACTGCGCCCAGTCTTCTAGTTTTTAATCTAGGTGCTCCTGGTTGTCCATCTGTCTGTCTTTCCCATGGTGGGAGGAATTAAGTGAGAGGGAGGAGGTAGTGGCTGAAGTACTGGAGGAAGGCTCTTCCTCTCTCCTGACCTGACTCATTGAAACTTTTACAGGATGTCTGGCGCATCTGACCCCCTGCTACTGACAAGCTCCCAGACCACCAGGATCATTTTTCTCTTCTTCCCAGTTCCACCCCTCCTGCTTTGGGACCCCCATTCGGCTCCCAACTTCTCTAGGGAGCCGCACCAATTGTTTCAGCAACACTGGCCTTTTCTGCACGTTTTAGTACCCATGGCCCGCTAACTTGTACCTTCTTTGCTCCTTCCCTAGCTAGGCCAAGGCCCCTGGTGGGCAGGACAGGAGCTAAGAAAGATCTGAGCTGGACAGACCATTGGAAATCTTCTGGTGCAATCCATCCATTTTAGAATTAGGGAGATAGAGGCCTGGGTTTGCCTAAAACTTCATGACAAGTTCCTGGCAGAGCTGGGATTCAAACCTGGATCTGCAGGGCTATCTTGGTCCTTGGCTGCAACATCACCCACTTCTCAGAGCCACCCTGCTTCTCAGCCCCAAGAACCAAGAATTCCCAGCTCTGCAAGAATCACAGTTTTGCTGCCTTGGCTCCTCCTAGGCCTGGGAGCCAGCAACGCCAAGCCTGCAGGTTCCCAGAGAGGGCTCCTGGCGTCGGTGTGGCTTAGTCACAGGGATGAGATCACTACTCACCTCTGGATAGGGGAGGATGCCAAGGTTTGGGAACTTCCACTCTGATGCACTTGATTTTGTGTGTGTGTGTGTAAGAAAAACAAACCTGTTGGTTGGGACTTTGTACTTGGCTCATGAACTGTGGGCTTGGGGAAGCTGCTGGGGCATGATAAGCACTTGTACTATGCCATCTCACAGCTTCCCAGGACAGTGGCTGTGTCAGGAAGGAGCCTGGCCCAGGCCCAGAACCTGGTGTTAGCATTTGCTCTGCCTCACATTGGCTGTGTGACCCTGAACATGGTGCATGACCTCTCTGGGCTGTAATGATAATATCTAGCAGCTCACACTTTCTGAGTGCTTTCCATGGGTCAGTCACTCGGCTTAAGGCTTTCCAAGCATCAGCCCATTTAGTTCTCACAGTAGACCCGTGAAGTCCTGTTTTCATCTCTGTTTTGCAGATGAGGAAACTGAGTCCCAGAGAGGAGGAGTGACTTGCCTAAGGTCACCCAGCTGGGAAGGGCAGAGCCAGGGTTTGAATACAGGTCTTCCCAACTCCAAAGCCTATGGTGTCAGGCACTCTGCTGCCCTGCCCTTTAGCTGCAGGGCTACCTCCTGAGGGATTGTGGAAGTGTAAGTATGGAGAAAGCAGGTGTAATTAAGCAGGTGAGGGGTGGGAAGGTGATGAATGAAGGGTCTTCTACACTGATATCATTCTCCATCTTCCCACTGTCCAAGAATAGTCAGAGGTGGGCACAGAAGAGAGCAGGTAGAGCGGTATCCAGGCTCCATGAGAGGAAGGGCACATTTGAAGACACGATTTCATGGACTGCCAGTCCTGGGCCCATCTCTTTCCACCCCGTATAGGTCACTGGCTTTTTGGATGTTGATTGTAATTCCTTTCCCATCCTCCCCTAGAAGGTACCTTCAAGGCAGGGGCTTGCTAAGGGACTTCATTTTGAGCAGAGTAACCATAAGGTTGTTTGTTTGTTTGTTTGTTTTTGAGACAGTCTCACTCCATCACCCATGCTGGAATGAGTGGTGCAATCTGGGCTCGCTGGAACCTCTGCTTCCTGAGTTCAAGCAATTCTCCTGCCTGAGCCTCCCGAGTAGCTGGGATTATGGGCGCCTGCCACCACGCCTGGCTAATTATTGTAATTTTTGGTAGAGACTAGATTTTGCCATGTTGGCGAGGCTGGTCTCGAACTCCTGACCTCAACTCCTGAGGCCTGCCTCAGCCTCCCAAAGTGTTGGGATTACAGGTGTGAGCCATCGTGCCCGGCCTTGACCATAGCGTTTTGATTCAGATTTGGAACAGAAATCTGTGGATGGCCACTGAATCCTGGGCTTGGGGTAGGAGCTAGGGAAAGCACCAAGTAACTCGTTCCCATCCCAAGGAAGCTAAGTACAGCAGACAGGGTAAGGAGGTGTGTGTGGTCTAAGGTTCATCAAACAGACCTGGCTTTGAGTTCTGGCTGCTCTACCTACCAGCTGTTTGACCTTGGACAAAGTTATCTTATTTCTGTGATCCTCAGTATTCTTAACTATAAATTGGGGATAATAATGCCTATTTTTAGGACTGTTATTAGATTAATTAAAAAAAATGTTTTTTGAGACAGGGTCTCACTCTGTTGGCCAGGCTGGAAAGCAGTGGTGCGATCTCAGCTCACTGCAACCTCTGCCTCCTGGTTCAAGAAATTCTCCTGCCTCAACCTCCTGAGTAGTTGCGATTACAGGTGTGTGTCACCACACCCATCTGATTTTTGTATTTTTAGTAGACACGGGGTTTCACCATGTTTGCCAGGGTGGTCTCGAACTCCTGGCCTCAAGTGATCCACCTTCCTTGGCCTCCCAAATTGCTGGGATTATAGGCATGAGCCACCGTGCCTGGCCTAGATTAAAATTATACATGCAGAGAAAGAACACAGTACAGTGCCTGCACATCATAAACATTTAATAAATGCTACAGTTTTGCTTTTACTTATTATTTGCATTATTATTACTGATGGTCTTCTTAATGCACTTTGCAGCAGTCTTGGGATCCTCTGGTCATACCCCTTTCCAGAACTTACTGCCTTTGGTGAAGGTAGTTCTGGGTAGGGGAAGGTCTGAATTAAAGAGTCAGTCTAGGAAACATAGGAAAACCCTATCTCTACAAAAAAAAATAATAATAATAAATACCTGGGTGGTGTGTGCTTGTAGTCCCAGCTACTCTTGAGGCTGAGGTGGGAGGATTGCTTAAGTCCGGGAGGTTGAGGCTGCAGTGAGCTGGAGCCATGATCGTGCCACTGCACTCCCACTTTGGTGACAGAATGAGACCCTGCCTTGAAAAATAATTATTATTTTTAATGTGAATGATTTTTCTCTTGGAGATACACAGGGTCTTATATCAGCCAGAAAAAAAGGTGTCTGAACATGGGTTTTTAAGGAAGCTGCTTTGATGAATAGAGAAAGGGGATAATAGAGAAAAAGATTTCTTTAAGGTGCTTAAAATTTATCTTTTGCACAGTATTTTCCCCTGTGAGCCTGTTTCTGCTGTGTAAGTCACCGGGGTGAGTGTTTGTTGAAGCAGGCATGCTGGGTTAAGGTGGGGCAGGGCGGAACTTCAACAAGTCTCAGCTGCTGCTCCTCCCTCCCTCCCGAGAACCGCCAAGGTCCCCCTTAGAGAGACAGCCTGCTCAGCCTTTGGGGAAGCCACAAATTGGTGAAGTTGGTGTAGACAGCAGTGTGTGTGTGTTTGTGTGTTGTGTGTATGTGTTGGTGCGGGGAGGTGAGAGGTCTAGGGGGTTTCCCAGAGGAAGAAAGGCTAGAGCCAGGCCCAGGAGGACAACTGCTCAGGTTTCTGCAAACAGGATTGCAAAATCACTTTTCACGAGCTTACCCAGTTCTCCATCGGAGTCTTGCAGGCAGGTCAGCTGGGAGCTCCCAAGCTTGGCAGTTAGGACACTTGGGGAGGTGGGGGAGGGGAGGATGTCAAATCCTGCCTCAGTTTCCCCATTTGTCCTGGCTATTCCTAGAGCCCCGTTTATCTAGGTCATGCTTTTGGACAGGAAGCAGAGAGATGTGGAAGGAGAAGATGTGGGTTTGGGATAAGAGTTGAGTGTGTCACTTCCCACTGTGTGCCCTCAGGCAGGTCCTTCCTTCTCCAGCTGCCTCGGCTCCTCAGTGTTTTGAGGCTTCAGTGAGGTAACGTGTGTAAAATGCTTAGCACAGAGCTGGCCTGAGGTAGTGCCTGTAATTAGAAACCACCTTGGCCACTGTTGTTTTTAGCTTGGGACCCACCTCACCCCGACCTGACCGCCCTCTCCTCTTGCCTTCCCCAGAGTTCCTGTTTGTTGTTGACATCCTCCTCACCAACTAATGCAGGGATTTTTAAAGTATTTATATCCTTGCTGGAATTTCTCTTCGCATTGTTTAGTTAATTACCAAATTAAATTACAGCAAATAATTTCACTTCCTTTCCAGTGCTAGGGCAGGAAGTGGCCCGGTGACTTTTTTACTGTGATTGAGATGATTATTGAGATATTTGATGATAATGATGTCTCCTTCCCTTGAAAGGGTCGCTTCCTCTTAGATCAGCTCCACCGGCCCCATAAATCAAGTAGCAGCCATGTGCTTGGAACATAAATCTTGTTGAGGATATTGATGCTTTGACCACGTGTGTTTTTGGTGTTTGGGCAACTCGAAAACTCGCGGAGGGATAGTTGAAAAGACTCCCTTTAAATATTCAGAACAAATGACCTATGTGCTTATTGGAGAAGTGCTGTCCAATGGCATACAAATTAAAAATCAAGGCACAGGGAGAAGGCTTCAGATGGCAAGAAATCAGTGGCTCTTCTCCACACCTTGACAGTGTTGATAAGTGTTGGCTTTTGCCCTGTCCCTTGTGGCTCCAGGGTGGTGAAGCAGATTGGATAAAGATATCGGGTTGAAACTGATGTGTTGGGGGACTTCAGATCCCTGCCCTGCCACTTAGTAGCTACGGGAATTAATTGCAGCCTCTTAACTTTCCCTGGGTTCTAAAACAAGGGATACAAGATAACTGGTTTCATAGGTCTATGTTGTAAGAGTTTTGCTTCACACAATACCTGGCACATGATAAGCACTGGTAAGTAAGCCATTACTTTTAACTCACGGATCCTCATCATGTTCTTTTTTTTTTTTTTTTTTTGAGATGGAGTCTCGCTCTGTCGCCCAGGCTGGAGTGCAGTGGCCAGATCTCAGCTCACTGCAAGCTCTGCCTCCTGGGTTTACGCCATTCTCCTGCCTCAGCCTCCCGAGTAGCTGGGACTACAGGCGCCTGCCAGCTTGCCCGGCTATTTTTTTGTATTTTTTAGTAGAGACGGGGTTTCACCGTGTTAGCCAGGATGGTCTCGATCTCCTGACCTCGTGATCCACCCGTCTTGGCCTCCCAAAGTGCTCAGATTACAGGCTTGAGCCACTGCGCCCAGCCCTCATCATGTTCTTTACCCAAAGACCCTTCCCATCCTACCTTTCTAGCCTTGACCTCCTTCTTGCAACATGATAACCAGGACTCAATGTGTCCAGGACTCTGCCACCTCTGCACTTCTTTTTTTCTTTCTTTCTTTCTTTTTTTTTTTGAGATGGAGTCTCACTCTGTCGCCCAGACTGGAGTGCAATGGCATGGTCTTGGCTCACTGCAACCTCTGCCTCTTAGGTTCAAGCAGTTCTCCTGCCTCAGCCTCCCAAGTAGCTGGGATTACAGGCATATGCCACCATGCCCGGCTAATTTTTGTATTTTCAGTAGAGATGGGGTTTCACTGTGTTGGCCATGCTGGTCTCAAACTCTTGATCTCGTGATCCACCTGTCTCGGCTTCCCAAAGTACTGGGATTACAGGCATGAGCCACCACATCTGGCCCCACCTCTGCACTTCTGTTATGCAGTTTCTACTATTTGGAACATCCCCTACTTGGTCTCTGCCCATAGAATCCTTTCTTTTTCTTTCTTTCTGTTTTTTTGAGATGGAGTCTTGCTCTATTGTCCAGGCTGGAGTGCAGTGGTGTGATCTTGGCTCACTGCAAACTCTGCCTCCCGGGTTCAAGTGGTTCTCCTGCCTCAGCCTTCTGAGTAGCTGGGACTATAGGGGTGTGCCACCACGCCCAGGTAATTTTTGTATTTTCAGTAGAAAATACAAAATACGTCATGTTGGCCAGGATGGTCTTGAACTCTTGACCTCAGGTGATCCATGAGCCTCGGCCTCCCAAAGTGCTGGGATTACAAGCGTGAGCCACCATGCCTGGCCTCTTTTCCTTTCAGAACTTATCTCAAGCACTGTGCTGTTCATGAAATTTCCTATGGCCCCTCAACCTTAACTGCCTTAGTGTAGGACATGGCAGCCAAGGACCTGCTCTCAAATAACTTTCTCTTTTTTTTTTTTTTGAGACAGAGTCTTGTTGCCCAGGCTAGAGTGCAATGGCACAATCTCAGCTCACTGTAACCTTGGCCTCCCTGGTTCAAGCAATTCTCCTGCCTCAGCCTCCCGAGTAGCTGGATTACAGGTGCTCAACACCATGCCCAGCTAATTTTATATTTTTCCTAGAGACAGGGTCTCACCACATTGGCCAGGCTGGTCTCGAACTCCTGGTCTCAAGTGATCCACGTCCTTTGGCCTCCCAAAGTGCTGGGATTACAGGTGTGAGCCACTGTGCCTGGCCTTAAAGAACTTTTGGTCTTGTTGAGGTGGCGAGATGGGCATATGGAATAGAGACAGATTAACTGCTAATTTTGTGTCCCTGGGCTCACATGTAACAGGAGCCCTGGGACCCTGTTGTGTCCCTGCCCAAGGAGGGACACGAGAGTCAAATGTCCTTTGAGATCCTAGCCCTGTTTCTGGGCCTGGGACCCCAGAATTTGACCCCACTTGCCTCCCACCCTGATCCCTGGGGATTCCTGTGGCCCTACTGTGGTTGCCTCCTGCAGGATGTAGGCGAGGGAGGGGCGGGAAGGCTGCAGGGAAGAGAAGAGCCTCCTGTTTATCGAGGCACAGCCTTCTCTTGCCTTTCTGGGGGAAAATGCTCCTTTTGGAGTTCTCTTTTTTATCTGAAATTCTCTGGGGAGCAATTACCTGACGGTGGGAATTATCTGCTGTCTTTATTCTAGTGCCTGTCTGCCTGAGCTCCCTCTTGGAGTAATTGATTTTGGTAATTCAGAGCTTCTGTACGTTTCTTAGGAGAGGGTGTGGGTGCCGAGGCAGGGGGATACCCACAAAGGCATTTTTAAAGGCGTTGGCGGCTAGCGGCTCTGCTGGTGGTGGTTGGTGACAGGGATGGAACAGTGACTAAAGAGAATGTATTTTTTAGCTTTGAATTTTTCCCCACTTATATGGAAGGTGTGTGGGTTGCATGGTAGTGCTCCTGACTGTGGAACTGGGGCAGGTTTGCTGAAGGGAAGTAAGGAGTTGAAAGGCAAGTTGTCAGGTCTGATGGGCTTGGTCACCCTTCGCCACAGGCAGGTCAGTCCTGAGTACCAGCCTTGGCCCGACCCTGGCCCTGACCCTCACCCTTTGGTCTGCCAGGGGGCTTGGGAGGTGGCAGAAACTCCTCGGAGAGCCTTTAAAGAGAGCAGTGGCTCCCAATTGGCTTGACCTTTCTGCTGGGCAGACTGAGGTACTGGCTCCTGGCCCTGCTGCCCCAGGCACTGCTGTCCCCTGGGAGGAGAGCACTGACCAGGGCACCTGGCTTAATGGGGGCACAGAGAAGATCATGAAGGGTGGACCTCAGTGTGAGGGGCCTGGGTGACTGGAGAGGTTTATCTGCCCAGTGAATAAAAAGGGAGTAGGGGGGCCAGGCATGGTGGCTCATGCCTGTAATCCCAGCACTTTGGGAGGCCGAGGTAAGTGGATCACCTGAGGTCAGGAGGTCGAGACCAGTCTGGCCAACATGGTAAAACCCCATCTCTATTAAAAGTACAAAAATTAGCCGGGCATGGTGGCGCACACCTGTAGTCCCAGCTACTCAGGAAGCTGAGGTGGGAGAATGGCTTGAACCCAGGAGGTGGAGGTTGCAGTGAGCCAAGATTGGGCCACTGCACTCCAGCCTGAGCAACAGAGCAAGACTCCATCTCAAAAAAAAAAAAAAAAAAAAAAAAAAAAAAAAAAAAGGGTGGGAAGAAGTAGCGGGTAAATTTCCTCCTAGAAATGCCCTCCTAGCTAATGCCCCAATTTCAAATGAGTGAATATTCTGGATGTGGGAGGATGAGCTTGGACTAGAAGCTTCCTCAGGCTCTCTCATCTCAAGGGTTCTGTGGGAAGGACAGCCCAATACAGCGTTTTCCGTGGAGTCTCTCTTTCTTCTCTGCACCTCACCCAAGGGAAAGGAATCTGTGGGGCACTGGTTTGGGTCCAGTCCCAGAGGCAGCCTGTCCTTTGTCATAGTGACCACCCTCCCCATGAGGTCTGGACACTGCAACTCTATTTCATGGCCTTCGGCCTGGTGTTACCTGGCGTTTTCATTCCCATTTTATAGATAAGGAAATCGAGGCCCAGGGTGATTGGTTCACACCGTGAGTTAACAGTGGGGCAAGGCCTCATACCCAGTCTCCTGATAGCTGGTCTAGGATTCCTGTGAGCCTGAATGGGGGGTCGGGAGCTCATCAGATGCCCAGTGGAGGAGCGGGGTGCATACTCACGTGGGAGGGAAGCTGGTTTCTCTGGTTCCATCGTAGCTCTTAGCTGGATTCTCAGCTCCATGACTGGTTACTTGAGTCTATGTTTAATCGCCTGCTAGACCGAGAAGCCCCTGAAGGACAGGGACCCTTTGTCACATTGGGATCACCTTTTGTGGCCAGCTCAGTGCTTGCATGAGGTCAGCCAGGGCGCTTTAGGTGTAAGACAGAAGGCCACCCTCAAGCTGGCCAGAGTGAAAGCGATTTTATGGGCTCACCTATCTAAAAACCCAAGGAGGCCCAAATGAATTAGGATGGGATTATCTGTCTGTCTGTCTCTCTCTTCCCATTTCCCCCAAGTTCTGGGTTCAGTTTCTCCACTGAGCTGGGAATGGGGAAAGGGGAGTCCCCAAGGGAAACTGGGGTGTTGGCCCCAGAAGGAGGAGGGAGCAGACAGAGGCAAAAACAACAAAAGCCTCACAAACACACAAAGTGTATATCATGAATGGTAAATTCAATGGATTTTTTTTTTTTGAGACAGAGTCTCACTCTGTTGTCCAGGCTGGAGCACGGTGGCACAATCTCAGCTCACTGCAACCTCCACCTCCCAGGTTTAAGCAATTCTCCTGCCTCAGCCTCCTGAGTAGCTGGGATTACATGCATCCATCATAATGTCCGGCTAATTTTTGTATTTTTGGTAGAGACGGGGTTTCACCATGTTGGCCAGGCTGGTCTCGAACTCCTGACCTCAGGCGGTCCTTCCAGGGTGCTAGGATTACAGGCTGAGTCACCGTGTTTGGCCAAATTCAATGGATTTTTGTAGAAACATTTTTTTTCCTCCCAAAAGGAATTCGCACTGGAAGCGTGACATCCAGGTGCACATCAGCTCCTATAACTAAACAGAGCAAGCCCTGCACATTGAGAAAGATTCTGAAACCACCTCTTGGTTCAGCAAAAAAGAGCATCATAATCGGTTTAATGATTTGTGCCTTTGCCTTGGTGGTGGGGCAGGGGCTGTGTGTATGGCATCCCTAATCTGATCCCAATTTTGGTGTTATAGAAGTACTTTTAAGAGTTGAAAACAATTGGATTGAACCTAAATAATGTTGCAAGATTTCCCCAAACTTTAAAGAGCCAAATATATGTGGTTGGGAGCCCTTTCTGACCGGCTGTGATTCCATCCTAAGGACCGACAGATAAATTATAATGTGGAGGCCATGATGAAGGGTGATTGTTGGAAGCTGTGGCTCTGGGCACTCTGATGGCTCCAGGGAGAGCTTCATGTTCTTTGTTTTGAGACAAGGTCTCACTCTGTCGCCCAGGCTGGAGTGCAGTGGCGCGATCTCAGCTCACTGCAACCTCAGTCTCCCAGGTTCAAGCAATTATCATGCCTCAGCCTCCTGAGTAGCTGGGACTACAGGTATGTGCCACCACGCCCTGCTAATTTTTGTAATTTTTGTAGAAATGGGGTTTTACCATGTTGCCTAGGCTGGTCTTGAACTCCTGGCCTTGAGTGATCCTCCCGTCTCTGCCTCCCAAAGTACTAGGATTACAGGCATGATCTACTGCGCCTGGCCTTCATATCCTTTAACTGTGACAAGAGTGAGCTCCATGGCCCCTGCCTGTGCTAACAGTGTCAACATGTATTTATTCAGTGCCTACCATGTATCAGGCACAGTTTTGGGGCAGATTGAGAGAAATTTATCCCGGATTATATGTCAAACTTCTGAAAGAGGAGACGTTGGAAAAGGAGGTAGCTCTTAAGACTTTTTTCTAGCAGGGCCTTAGTAAGACTTGAAAATGTCCTTACACTTGGGTGGAGTATGTTGTGATCCTAGTAATGATTTCCAGGAGCGCTTGTAAACCACCTCTGGTGTCTGAAATTCCACCATTAGTGATTCATTCCTTTGGGGGAAGTATTGCCGTTTCTATTAATAGCTTAGGTATTAGGTACTAATGGGATACTAAATAGGGATCTCATTCATCGCTAAGACCTCCTTGGGTAGGAAGTTATTCTTTGTTTTTTCTCCCATGACAGGGCCCTAAGAAGAGAACCCCATTTGGGTGGAAGTAGAAATGGAGTTAAACTGGGATACAACATTGGGTTGGTGGTGGAAGCCAAAGTATGTGCATTGTAAGACGTGGTGGCTGCCCCACCCAGAGTGCTAAACTTAGCAACAGTCAAAAATTGTCATCATCGAATCACTTTTAGTGGTCATTGTTTTCCAAGTTTGGATCCTGAAGGCAGAACAAGAACTAAAGGTTCTTCCCGGCTCTGACCCCCTGCTGCAGCCTTCCGGATCCAGCCGCTCAAATGGGCGGATCCGACTCCTGCTGCCTGGGCCAGCTGCTGGAGGAAGTTGCTGGAGCCCTGGCCAGGCTTCCCTGCCCTCCCACCCTTCCCAGCTAGAGGTGTGGCTGTCTGTTTCCACCTGTTTACCTTCTGGCTTCTAGCAGCTCCTTCCGCACTGAAAATGCCAGCCACTGACCGGTCTACAAACGCCGACCATCCCCTGCTCCACATACAGTAGTTAAAGATGTGTGTGAGCTCTGGAGTCCAAATGGATTTAGGATGAGGCTTGACTTGCTGAGTAACTGAGCTGCTC
Source organism: Chlorocebus sabaeus (assembly GCF_047675955.1). Taxonomy (NCBI): domain Eukaryota; kingdom Metazoa; phylum Chordata; class Mammalia; order Primates; family Cercopithecidae; genus Chlorocebus; species Chlorocebus sabaeus. The sequence goes on from NC_132915.1 coordinate 91,733,353, forward strand.
TTTGCTGACATTCCCATCTGTCAAATGGGATAACAGTGCTAACCCCAGTAGGTTCTTGGAAGTATCAGTGAGGTAGCTAATACCTATCAGGTCCCTGGTTAAAGACCTTGCATGTAAAAGGAGCTCAATATATGTAAACTTTGATGTTATGTTATTGCTTGGAGCCTTGGCCAGCCACCCTCGGGGGGGGGGGGGGTCCTGCCCCTCCAGCTGCCCTCTCTTGCCTTCCCAGACACAGTGCTCTTCCGGTGTCTCAGATGTTTCTCTACTGAGACTTCGCTGTTGACACCGCCTGACCCTCTGAGGTCCTACCCTGGGTACCCCCCTCTTCTCACTTACCAGCTCTCATCTGGGAGCCCCACACAAGCCCAGGGCATTAACAACCCCTGAACCTGGGATACTCCCAACCCAGACTGTAAACCTCTCCTGAGCTCCAGATGGAGAGAAGTGCTTTTCACTGGCTGCTCTAAAAGCACACCAACCGGTCCAACATGAAAGGCCCTTCCTTTCCCCTAACAACCACTTACTCTCTCGCGTTCACCTGCTGCCCTAGGCCCCAACTTTCCTCTTTGAGGAGAAGACCACACTGGCCAGCCCCTGGGACAGGGAACCACACCCAGGTGTTTCCCTCCTTCTCTTCCCTTTTTCCTACCTGCAAGACTGGTGGTTCCCCTTGGGCACCATCTCCCGCACCCCATCCCTGCCCTCACTACCCATTAGGGGACAGCCCAGCCACAGCCCCTTCTGGTGCGGCTTCCTGTTTCCTCCACGCTGCCCCCAGGGGGAGCCCCTGGACCTTGGTCTGAGGGGTCCCTCCCCTGCTCAAGGACCTTGAGGGACTCCCTGTTTTCCCTGAGGTATAATCCAGACTTCTCAGCTCAGTTTTCAGGGCCCTTCTACCAAATTTCAGTAGGAGCCTCCTTGCCAACAGTTCCTTCCTATGTGCCCAGGAGCTCAGCTGGCTGAACAGCTCCCGCCATGGCCTCCACCTGTTCGACTGCCTTGCCTGTGTTTCTCAAAGTTCCCCTGCCTGGTGTGCCTTCCCCTCAGCCCTGTGCCTGCCTGTGGATCTGATCACATTCACAGAGCCTGCAAGGGACGCAGGTCCTCGTGCAGCCCAGTCCCCTGTTTCCCATCAGAATAGCATGGCAGTTTTTTTTGTTTTGTTTTGTTTTTTGAGACCAGTCTCATTCCGTTACCCAGGCTGGAGTGCAATGACGCAATCTTGGCTCACTGCAACCTACACCTCCCAGGTTTAAGCAATTCTCCTGCCTCAGCCTCCCAAGTAGCTGGGACTACAGGCACCCGCCACCACGCCTGGCTATTTTTTTTTTTTTTTTTTTTTTGGTATTTTTAGTAGACATGGGGTTTCACCATACTGGTCAGGTTGGTCTTGAACTCCTGACCTCAAGTGATCTGCCTACCTTGGCCTCTCAAAGTGTTGGAATTACAGATGTGAGCCGCCATGCTCGGCCCTGTTTGTGTTTCTTGTATTTTTTTCTTCTTTTTTTTTTCTGAGACCAAGTCTTGCTCTGTCACCCAAGCTGGAGTGCAGTGGTGTAATCTCAGCTCACTGCAACCTCCGCCTCTTGGGCTCAAACGATTCTCCCGCTTCAGCCTCCCGAGTAGCTGGGACTGTAGGCACCCGCCACCACACCTGGCTAATTTTTTTGTATTTTTAGTAGAGACAGAGTTTCACCATGTTGGCAAGGATGGTCTCGATCTCCTGACCTCATGATCTGCCTGCCTCGGCCTCCCAAAGTGTTGAGATTACAGGCGTGAGCCACCATGCCCGCCCCTGTTCATGTTTCTTACCCTCCCTTTGGCTCCTTCCATAGAAGCAATGCTGTTTGCAGCCTGGAAATCTCTGGGGTCTACAAGAGAGGGATCTTGCCTTCTAGGAAAACCACCTCTCAGGGGCAAGATGGCTGCCTCCAGAAGTGTGGGCTTTGAGGAGGCCAGGATGGGAACCTCTGATACCTGACACAGGGCAGAACTCTATTCCTTGTGACTCACTGTCTGGGAGGTTATGTGGGTTTTGTCAGATACGCTGGGCTCCATGGCCAGGAGCCCTCCACTGCCCTCGTGTCGGGGCTCTGCTTCCCTATCTCTCTGTCAGGAGGTAAGATTTCCACTTCTCAGGACTGGGGCTGCCGGGCGGATTGAGCAATGGTGTGCGTAAAAGCAAAACAGAAGTACACAAACTAATAATTAACAGATGTCAATTGTTAATAGCTGAAAAATACCACCATCACCCCACCCCCTACCCCCAGGAGGGAGGAGAGCAAATGATCACCTGACCCCTTGGAGGAGATCATTTCACAGCCAGCTTGGGGCAGGTTTGGCCGAGGGAGTGACAAGTACTGTGGGGTATATGGGCAAGGGGGATGGGAATAGTGCCATTGCCAGGGCCACCGGGCTTTGACTTACTTCGATTCCCTTGTTTAATGCCCATAGCCTTAAGAGTCAAGGGCGGAGGCATTCCTGAGAATGAGCATGTGGGTGCCTGGGGCTGTGCACATGGGGCCTATCTGCCGAATCTGAGCCTTGCGCCATCTCTCTCTCTTTTTTTTTTTTTTTTTTTTTTTTTGAGACGGAGTCTCGCTCTGTCACCCAAGCTGGAGTGCAGTGGCACGATCTTGGCTCACTGCAAGCTCCACCTCCTGGATTCACGCCATTCTCCTGCCTCAGCCTCCTGAGTAGCTGGGACTATAGGCGCCCGCCGCCACGCCTGGCTAATTTTTTGTATTTTTTTTTAAACAGAGACAGGATTTCACCGTGTTAGCCGGGATGGTTTCAATCTCCTGACCTCGTGATCCACCCGCCTCGGCCTCCCAAAGTGCTGGGATTACAGGCGTGAGCCACCGCGCCCAGCCGCACCATCTCTCTTAAGCAAGTGAGATGCTTGCTTAAGAGAGTAATTTTGCTCTCTTTCTCACCTCAGTTTTGCAGATGACATTGGCTTGACATGCCTGAGGTCAGCCCCAGATTGCCAAGCCAGGGTCCTCACTGTGACACCGTATGGCCAGTCCCTACCCTAGACCCAGGTGGCAGCCCCACCAGATTTAACATCCAGGGGTGGTGCAGGGCCAGTGGGAACTTTACCTAGCTTGAGAGGCCTCCTCTTTGAGGCAGGGCTTTTAAGCTTTCAGGTTTAAGAGTTCAGTTTTGTAGTTGTTGTTGTTCTTTTGGTGGGGGGAATAGGGTCTTGCCCTTTTGCTCAGGCTGGAGTGCAATGGCATGTTCACTGCTCACTGCAACCTTGACCTCCTGGGTTCAAGTGATCCTCCCACCTCAGCCTCCAGAGTAGCTGGGACTGCAAGCATGCACCATCACACCTGGCTAATTTTGGTATTTTTTGTACAGATGGGGGTCTGGCTATGTTGCCCAGGCTGGTCTTGAACTGCTGGGTCTCAAGTGGTCTACCCACCTGGCCTCCCAAAGTACTGGGATTACAAGCTTGAGCCACCATGCCTGGCCAGGGTTAAGGTTGTTTTGTTTTGTTTTTGAGATGGAGTCTTGCTCTGTTGCCCAGGCTGGAGTGCAGTGGTGTGATCTCGGCTCACTGCCACCTCCACCTCTTGGGTTCAAGTGATTCTCCTGCCTCAGCATTTTAGTAGCTGGGATTACAGGTGCACGCCACCATGCCTGGCTAATTTTTGTGTTTTTAGTAGAGATGGAATTTTGCCATACTGGCCAGGCGGGTTAAGGTTTTGAGTTTCCTTCACATCTGTGATCTGCTTCTCTCCTTCCTTTGCCTCCACGTTTGTACATTTTCTCATGAGAGAAACCATCCATTTGTTCTCTCACTTGCCTTGGGCCCAGCCAAGTTGGTTCTGTCTGGACTGCAGTTCTCACCCTTCAGCCCTCAGGCTTGGAGGTACCTTGGGTTCAGTCCTGGTGCCACCAGCTCACTACCTACCTGTGCACCTGTTGGCCCTGGCTCAGGTGTCAACTTCTCCATGAAGCAACTTTTCCAGGCAGAGTCTATGGTTGTCTGTGCCACGGACCCAGCGGGGCTGCCCAGAGGCAGGAGCTGGTGTTATTCCTGGTGTCCCCAGGACTGACCAGGTTAGCACCTGGCAGCTTGTAGGAATCACAGAGGTGTGTGGCAAGGAGGAAGGCAGGCACCTGAGGAGCAGGCTGGAGTGGTGACTGAGATTGCTGAAATAGTGTACAGCCAAATCCAGCCTGTGCCACTTACAAACCAGCCTTGGACAAGTCAGATCACTTCTCTGAGGCTCAGTTTGCTCATCTGTAAAACGGGCAGGTAAAAATACAGTGATGTGCCACTTAATGATATTTCAGTCAAGGACAGACTGCATATATGTTCGTGGTCCCATAAGATTTAATACCATATTTTTACTGTATTTTTCTACGTTTACATACACGAATATTTATGATTGTATTACAATCACCTACCGTATTCAGTACAGTAACATTCTGCACAGGTTTGTATCCTGGGAGCAGCTGGCAACCCACGATATAGCCTAGGCATGTAGTAGGCTACACCATCTCGGTTTGTGCAAGTATACTCTATGATGTTCACACAACAACAAAAGCACCTAACGATGCATTTCTCAGAACATATTTCCATCATTATGCACACAACTGTACCTACCTTCTGGAATTACTGAGAAAGTTCAAAGACAGGAACTTACGTGAAGCATTTAACACGGTGCCATGCACGTAAGTCTCAATAAGTATTCATTTCTGTTGTGGGGATTTAGGGGGCTGCAAGAGGAGCATGCTGCTATAAACAGGCCTTCCTGGGCCAGGATCTCGGAGGTTAAGCACTGGCATTCCCTGCCCCATCCAGGACATGGATGAGGGGCTGAGATGGGGAGGGAGGGGTCCTGCTTTGGCAGTCAGCTCCTCCGTGATGAGTCCACATAACATCCCTAGGAAGTTATTGTTTTTCCCCCATATTTTACAGAGGAGGAAGTAGAGGCTCAGAGAGAGAGAGAGGCTCAGAGAGGTGAAGTCATTCACCCCTGTCACACAACTGGGAGCTGCAGAGCCAACACAGATGCTACCAAAGTGACTGGGCCTTTTTTTTTTTTTTTTTTTTTTTGAGACAGAGTCACTCTGTTGCCCAGGCTGGAGTGCAGTGGTGTGATCTCGTCTCACTGCGCCTCCACCCCCTAGGTTTAAGCGATTCTTGTGCCTCAGCCTCCCGAGTAGCTGAGACTACAGGTGCGCACCATCATACCTGGTGAACTCTTTTATTTTTTTTAATTTAAATTTAAATTTAAATTTTTTTAGGAGAGACGGGGTTTTGCTATGTTAGCCAGGCTGGTCTCAAACCTCTGACCTCAAGTGATCTGCATGCCTCGGCCTCCCAGAGTGCTGGGATTATAGGCGTAAGCCACTACGCCTGGTCGATAGTTGGGCTTCAAATCTCCCTTTGGCAGTGAGGTTTGGGCTCTGCAGTGAGTAGGTTTTGGAGTTTGGGCTGATGGGATGGCAGGATCAGGAGGGCTTTTTGCTTTTTTTTTTTTTTTCCAATGATGCCAATTCTGAACTGTTGCTTCCTGAGGCACCACAGGCAGGGAGTCTGGGCCAGTCTGTGATCACTTGTATTTTGCCATGACTTGTATGGTGTGTGTTTATTTTAATATGTGATCTAGTTGTCTCCATTGAACAGTCAGGATTTTATATCCAAATCTGGTAGCTTCTTGTAAACTTGATCCTCTGGCCACCGTGGGCCCACATTCTAATAGGACAATGTGGGCTGGATTGTGTTCCCCATTTAGCCTGGCCAGTCCTGCTTCTCTCCTTTCCTTTCCCTCCTGGCTCACACTGGCATTTGCGTTTGTGATTCCTGAGCCGAGTGAGCTATAGGGCTGGGGCACACGTGCGATGTGGGTCCTGGGAGCCCTCTCTGAGGAGCTCCCTGTTAACAAGGGCAGGCAGAATGATGATTCAAGGCAAGGTGAGTGGCCCCAGAAAGATGTCTAGACAGTGCTTGGGGCTTTCAGAAATGTTAATGTGTTCAGAGGAGGGCATCCAGTGACTTGGCACACATTTAATGAGCTCTTGCCTTGTGCCTGGCACTGGGCGTCCCTGGAGGCTGCAGAGATATATTCAGGACACAGACTGTCCTCAGAGAGCCTGTGTTTCAGGGGGCTAGGGCATCCAAAATAGGCTTTCATGGAGAAGGATATTTGTATTGGTAAAAATGAAGATGTGAGGCACTCTGGGCAGATGAGATGGTATAGGCAAAACTTCAGAAGGGAAACCTTTTTTTTGGTTTTTTTTTTTGAGATGGAGTTTCACTCTGTTGCCCAGCCTGGAGTTCAGTGGTGGTATCTCGGCTCACTGCAACCTCCACCTCCTGGGTTCAAGTGATTCTTCTGCCTCAGCCTCCTGAGTAGCTGGGATTACAGGCACCTGCCACCACGCCCAGCTAATTTTTGAGTTTTAGTAGAGACAGGGTTTCACCATGTTGGCTAGGCTGGTCTCGAACTCCTGATCTCAGGTGATCTGCCTGCCTTAGCCTCCCAAAGTGCTGAGATTACAGGTGTGAGCCACTGTGCCCGGCCAGAAGAGAAACCTTGACAGCACACCCTGGTTTGAGCTTTCGGAGAGTGGCACTTGATCAAGAATGATGAAGGCACAGGGAGATTCAACCTGGAGAAGCACTGACTTGGAGGAAAAGTTCTCCTGTGTTTTGAATTTCTAAAGACTTTTGATCTATTTTTTAAAAAATTGTCTTTATTTTTTAGATCAGTTTTAGGTTCACAGCAAAATTGAGCAGAAAGTACGAGATCCCATCTACTCTCTGCCCCTGCACAAGCACAGTCTCCCCCACCATTAACATCCTGCACCAAAATCTGCTTCTTAGTCTATAGAAATGGCATGTCATGATTTTGTTTACTAAAAAGAAAATCAAACATTATAGACTGAAAACTAAGCCTTTTTTCTTGACCCCCACTCAACACACACACACACACACACACACACACAGAAGTATATGTAAGAATCTACTGGCCGGGCGCGGTGGCTCACGCCTGTAATCCCAGCACTTTGGGAGGCCGAGGCAGGCGGATCACAAGGTCAGGAGATCGAGACCATCCTGGCGAACACGGTGAAACCTCATCTCTACTAAAAATACAAAAAATTAGCCGGGCGTGGTGGCGGGCACCTGTAGTCCCAGCTACTCAGGAGGCTGAGGCAGGAGAATGGCATGAACCCGAGAGGCGGAGCTTGCAGTGAGCCGAGATCGCACCACTGCACTCCAGCCTGGGCGACAGAGCGAGACTCTGTCTCAAAAAAAAAAAAAAAAAAAAAAAAAAAAAAAGAGTCTATCCACCCAGGAGATCATCCCACATATCCTGAAGTATCCCGTGCATCTTCACCTCGAGGTCCACAGTGTCAGGACACACATTTCCAGCTCGTGCTGCAGAACGGTCACACAGGATTCCATTTTCAGGAGATACTATAATTTATTCAACCAGGCCCCCGGTGACGGACACAGACGTTGTTTACAGTTTTGGTGCGTGTTTTTTTTTTTTTTCCTGCTTTAAACAGGAGTGCATAAACATCCTTGTACATCTGTTCTTACACGCTTGTGAGAATTTATCTGAGGGATAGCATGTAGAAGGAGAATGTATGAGTTTAAAATGCACGTTTATGGATTTTTAACTTTTGATCCATGTTGCCCACTCACCCTCTGCAAAGATTGTGGCTGTGTACTCTCCTGGCAGCAGGATGTGAGAATCGGTGGGTCATGATCTTCCTGTGTATCAAGAGTGGGGCTGGGCTAGGGCTAGGGCTGGGGCAGAGTTGGGGTGGGCCCCTGGCAGCAAAGCCTAGCCAATGCATGGGAGGCATTTGGAGGGCGTTTTTCTCAGTGCTGCCTTGCACTTTCATGCACATGTATATATCCATAGCATGATATGATTCTGTTTAAATTTCTTTTTTGAAGTCACGTATCGTTCTGCAACTTGCTTTTTCATTCAGTAAGATATTTGGAGCCATTTTTCTAGTTCAGCTGTGGAATTCCGTCTCACTGTTTCTATCTGCTGCATAGAATTATCTGCAGTATGAGGTTGACTCAGCCACCCCTCTGTGGAGGTTCTGCTTCAGGGAACATCCTCTGTGGGCCTCATCAGGCTTGGGTGCCAGCATCCCTCTGTCTGTAGGAAGCACATTTATTAGGAAAGTGGTCATTGCTGTAAACGACACTGATGTTATTCCTGCCATGCACCTGGAGCAGAGGTTGTGGTTCTTGCCTTGGCCTTGACCTTGGCCCTGGCCCTTCTCTGAGTTTTCTCAAGCTCCATGAGGGTGCAGTGAATCTGCTGACTTTGTTCCTGGAGCTGGGTGGAGATGCTGGCTCAGGGCTTCTTCTAGCTCAGAGAGTGGCTGTGATGTGATTCCTAGCCCCCCTTAGTCATCCTATCAGACTGGATTAGGTGGGCCCCCCCTTCCTAGTGATTCTGAGGCAGATGCCCCCTGCCCAGGTGTGAACAGACTCTGCCTCTGGTGGAAGGTTGGCACAAGCCATGGGGTCACCTATTTATCTTATTCTAGCAAGATCTTCCTCCAGGCCTAAAAGAGACCCTGTAGGGCACCTGGACCTGGCTATGGGTGTGGTGGTTGGAGGCGATAAGGAAAGAACTTAGGTGCTGCTGGTGGCCAGTGCTGATTGCTTCTGCTAAGGGTGGGAGGCACTGGAAGACTTTTGAATCTGCAGAGTGTGGGCAATCAGAGAAGGCTTCCCGGAAGAGGTGGGACTGGGCCCAGTGGGGGTTTTAGAATGAAGAGGCAGGGTCTCTGGGCTCCAGGGGAGCCCCTGCGCAGGGGCAGGGAGGGAAAGGGGCATGCAGAGGACCTGGCGAACTTTCTTTAGAGGGACTCTGTGGCTACCTGTGGTTGCAGGATGACCACTTGATGTCGAGAAAGCTACTAAAGGGGAGCTTTGGAGCTGGGCAGACGGGGCTCAAACCCTGCCTCTGTTGTTACCAGCTGTGCCAGTCACTTACCCTCTCTGAGCCTCAGTTACCTGGTCTGTAAAATGTGATGATAACAGTTCCTTCTTCACAGGGCAAGTGGGATGGTTGCTTGAGCTCCTGTTTGAAGAATGGTTGGCACCGACCTGCAAAAGGTGACAGGTGTGGTCACACCTGAAGGTGACCCAATCACTTGGGCCTGCAGTGATGGCTAGAACTGGCCATGGTGTCTGGGCGAGGCCAGAGCTACTTCCCTAGTAGAACCCCCCGGACTCAGTGATGGACCCAAAGTGCTGGCAAAGGTGACAGAAATGATGGGATAGACTCCCTTCCGCCCTTGGGTCCCACCCCAGGGGCCCACCTCGGGGCCCCATCTGCAAAGAGCAATCCCTCAGGGACACTGGACAGGTGAAGAGGCTTTGAAGGCAGGACCCAGGTTGGAAGGCGCCCTGGGGTACCCGGGGAGGAGGAAAGCCTGGCTGGCCAGTGGCAGAGGGCGGTAGGGGCGACAGCTAAGCTTCAGGCTTGGTGCTTCTCTCAGAAAATGTGTCCAAAGATGATGTCCCCAAGCAGCATTGGGCGCGTCCTCATGGCACCCTTTCTTCCTGGGTAATTAATGGTCCTCTCATCCCCCTGAGAGGGCGGTGGGGGGTATGGTGGGCTGGCTGGGCAGGCGCCGGGCAGGCAGTCAGAGCCCACTCCAGCCCTCCTCAGCCATTTATTACCTGTCAGCTTTGCTCTTTCAGGACATAAAATAAGTGCCTGGGAGGCGGCCAGAGCCTTTGAAGCCCCAAGCTGGGCTGTCTGGGGCACACTGGCTCCAGGGAGTCATTCTCTTGAGGCTTCTGCTAAGCTCACCCCACTGAGGGGCTTCAGATAAGCTGGGACAACCAGGCTGTGGGCACAGGCTGGGTTCCTCTGTGATGTGACTGAGGCAGGCAAATGGAGATGCAGTCCTGGAGAAGGTCAGGGCCTTGGCAGCCAGCTAGAGGCCAGAACTTGGGTTCCGAGACAAATCCTCCTCTTTTCCCTTAAACGCCCCCCTCTCAGCCAGGGCTTCTTTACCAGGGCTTCTGGGACCCAGTGAGTCTCAGGATGGAATCCAGAGTGTCCAAGAACTGGAATAGGAAAAAAAGAATCCCAGTGTTATTTTCAATAACCACTAATTACAATTACAAATGATAATTCCTGCAATTATAAATGTAGATGATCAACCACAGTGGCATTAGCCATTCTATGATGTTGCAGAAATCATAGGAATTGCAGAAATTCTCATGTCCTATTATCGTGGACATGATAATAGGACATGAGATCCCCAGCTGACATGGTTATCCTAAAATAACATTTTTGTTCACCATACTTCAAAATTACAGTAGTTATTAGCCCCAGATCTTGTTCTCTAAGGCATTAATAAAGAAGCACCTATATTGCTATGGCATTAAAAATATGTGGAGGCAGGCAGATCACGAGGTCAGGAGTTCGAGGCACCCTCCTGCCCATCCTCTCCCATCTCCCATGGGCAGGCATGGCCAACATGGTGAAACCCTGTCTCTATTAAAAACACAAAAAATTAGCCAGGGGTGGTGGCAGGCACCTGTAAGCCCAGCTACTTGGGAGGCTGAGGCAGGAGAACTGCTTGAACCTGGGAGGTGGAGGTTATAGTGAGCCAAGACTGTGCCACTGCACTCCAGCCTGGCCAACAGAGCGAGACTCTATCTCAAAAAAAAAAAAATGTTTTTTGTTTTTTTTTTTGATAACCAGGCATGCGCCACCACACTCAGCTTATTTTTGTACTTTTATTTATTAATTTTTAATTTTTATATATATTTTTGAATGGAGTCTTGCTCTGTTGCCCAGGCTGGAGTGCAGTGATGTGATCTTGGCTCACTGCAACCTCCGCCTTCCGGGTTCAAGCAATTCTCCTGCCTCAGCCTCCCAAGTCGCTGGGATTACAGGTGTGCACCACTACACCCAGCTAATTTTGGTATTTTTAGTAGAGACAGGGTTTCACCATGTTGGCCAGGCTGGTCTTGAGCTCCTGACCTCGGGTGATCCACTCAGCTTGGCCTCCCAAAGTGCTGGGATTACAAGCATGAGCCACCGCACCTGGCCTGTTTTATGTATTTAAAAACACTTTTCTGAGAGGGGGTCCTTAGACCTAACCAGAGCCCAAAGGGCCCATGGCACCAAAGAAAGGTAAAGGACTCCTGCTGAGGCCCAGGGAGGGGCCCCTCACAGTCTGGGGGCTACCCCACACTGACGGGGATGAGGTGTCCGACCGTCTAATGGACTGAAGTCTGCACTGGGCAAGGCTACTCTTTGTACCCAGCTCTGTGCTGGCCTTTGGGGGACAGCAGCTCCTGGTGAGAGAGGACCTTGCCCTCCAGGAGCTCCTGGCCTGGTTGCGGGAGGGGGCAAGGCACACAAACAGCTGAACAGTTCTCTGCACTGTCAGGAGTTCGGAGGAGAGAGAAGTCACTACTGGGACCTGATTGGCCATCCTGGGAAGGCTTCGTGGAGGAGGTGGCATTGGATTTGGGCCTTGAAAATTTTGATGTAAGAGATGGGGGAAAGCAGGTCAGGCCAAGAGGGACCAGACTAAGCAAAGAAATGGAGACCAGAAGGCTGGGGCATGAGTGGTGCCCAGGGAAGAGCAGGGTTCAACTAGAGGGTATGGGAGAGAGACCACAGGGAGGTGGGAATGGAAGTCCTGAATGCAAGGCAAAGAAGCTTGCGGCCGGACACGGTGGCTCACGCCTGTAATCCCAGCACTTTAGGAGGCTGAGGCAGGTAGATCACGAGGTCAAGAGATCGAGACCATCCTCGCCAACATGGTGAAACCCCGTCTCTACTAAGAATACAACAATCAGCTGGGCGTGGTGGCGCGTGCCTATAGCCCCAGCTACTTGGGAGGCTGAGGCAGGAGAATGTCTTGAACCCGGGAGGTGGAGGTTGCAGTGAGCCAAGATCATGCCACTGCACTCCAGCCTGGTGACAGAGTGAGACTCCATCTCAAAAAAAAAGAAAGAAAGAAAGAAGCTTGCACTCTGCTGTTGGCCCAGGGAGCTGTGGCAGGGCTTTCAGCAGGGAGCAGGGCAGGTTTGGGTTTGAGGACAGACCCCCTGGTTGTCGTGTGGAGAGACGATGGGAGAGGATGGGCAGGAGGGTGGCCATTGTTGAGACCTTGCAGTCGTCTGATGGGGAATGTGGAGGGCTGAACTGAGCCCAGGGTCCTCGTGGGGACAGACAGAGGCCATCCCAGCTACGGAATGAGGTGGAAGGTCAGGAGGCTCAGATCTCTGGGGCTGGGACTGACCGCCTGGGTTTGAATCCTGGCCTCTGCAGGTTACTAGCTGCGTGGCCTCAGGCATGTTTGTTACGCTTGCGAATTTATTTGCTCATATAAGACGCACGGTGATAGCAGCACCTGTCTCTCAGAGTTGCTGCGAGCTTAAAATGTGACAAGGCATTTAAAGCTCAGCACAGTGCCTGGCACAGAGTAAGCCCTGGACACGCCATGGCTATGGTTGTGTTTATTACCGGTGATAAAACAGATGGGTCCTGGTGACCCAGTGGACTGGAGGAGACGCAGGGACAAATGAGGCTAAGCCTGAAGTTTCAGATCAGCACCAAAGCCTGGGTCTCCGCAGCTGGTATCTGAGCACAGACCAGGTCTCCAGGTGCTTGCTTCCCTGCTGACCCTAAGGGCTGGGGCAGGGACACCTCCTCCCCTGCCCTCACCTCTTCTACCCAGCTTTCCCTTAGCAAGGCCTCCTCTGACCCCTCCAGTATAGACTCCCACCCCCCAGGAAGGGTCAAATACAAACTCTATCTCATTCCAACACCTCGTGCTGTCTAACCCTGTTCTTTTCCTCCAGGAGTTCCCAGGGTCAGGAAGGTGCAGTGAATGAGACAGGCCTCAGAGAGTGATGCTGGGAGCTCCACTTGGGTTTCCAAGTCTCAGAGCAGGAAGTTTCTAGACCGGCATCCCACTGTGAGTGAGCGCTGGAGCCTCCCTGAAGAGGGATGCCGTGGGCGAGATGGCGTGACAAAGGTGGGGTCTTCGAACGTAGGATTTTGCAGGACTAGCTTCACCGCTGGGCCCTGCTCATGCTGAGGCTGATACTTGGGGTCCTGGAATGCCATGTGCATTTCCCTCAGACCCTTTCAGAGGGCTCCCCAACCCTGCTCAGCTTCCCTCTCTCCCAGGTTGAGGGGTTCCAGCTGCTCCGGGCAGTGGGAGCCCACTGATGCTGGAGAATAAATTTGCTGTTTTGTAGACATGTGGAAGCATATTTGGGGGATTTAATCTTCTTAATAAATTGTTCTCAGATTGTACACTATTAAACTCCCAGACAATTCATGAGCACACTGGGAATAGAGACCTCATCGGCAAGGTTTGACATGAACAATACAATAAACGCAGCTTCTAAATTGGGTCAGGGAAGCCTTCGAGGCCCAGAGAGAGGACATTCCCGCTTGACCCTCCCCAGGCCTATAAATTAATCATGTGCACAAAGAAGGCCTTGTTCTCTCTTGTCAGAGCAGGGGATTGTGTCTTTGCCCACTGACCCCCCCCCCAACCAAACCACCTCTGCTGCAAACAGAGTGCCTGGTGAGGCCGTTCAGCGTCTGTGCTTTGTTATTCCTGTGTCTCCAAAGCAAGGTGGGTGTACGTTTCAGCAAGAGAGATGTAGGTTAGATAGGGGGAAGAACTTCCTGACTGACTGTGGAGTGGTGTGAAATCCTGGAATGGGCTGCTCCGGGAACTCGAGGAGACTCTTTTCATTAGGCTTTTAAGACCTGGCAGGCTCTGTCCCCCTTGGTGCTCTCAGGCCATTGCCCAGAGACAACAGTGACCAGGACAGACATTGCCCCAGGGTTTGGCCACAGGAGCTAGCCTGGATGTGCCTCATTCTGGACCATTGTGGGAGATTTAAGGCTCAGTTAAGGGGATGTCAGGACAGCATCCTCCAGGCCCAAACTCTCACCATGGTCTAAGTACATGGCATTTGGATAAAGGAGGTCAAGTTAGGTCTCTGCCATGGGTCTAGGGCTGCTGCTCCCTTCCTCAACACCCTCAGCCTCTTGGAGTCCTATTCAAAGGCTTGGCCCAGATGCCACCTCCTCTGTGAAGCTTTCCTTGATTTCTCCCTGCCTTGTCAGTCAAAATTAGTTGCTTCCTCCCTTGTGCTTCCTCTGCCTTGGGCCCTTGAGAGTCTCTGTGGAAGCCTGTGTGTCCCACCAGACTGTCAGCTCTCTGAGGACAGGGACTGTGTCAGAGCCCTCTTAGGACACAGAGGGACATAGTTCTTGAAGGGTCCTCCAGGGACCATGCCATGGCTTGCATTGGTTTTCACATGCTAACTCCTAGGAAGGGTCCCCTATGCACCCCGGGGTGGAAGCTGAATGGCCTGGCTTCCCAGTGACAATGGGGGAATCCTGTGCTTTTAAGACAGGAGTAGGGCCAGAAAGAGGAGAGGTGGAGGAGGCAGAGGCCCCAGCCCGCCACAGTGGACCCTCCCTTTACTCTCTTGGTTCTGATATTTCACAAGTCTTCATTTTTTTCTGAATCTGCTCAAAGTCCTTCAATCCTGCAGGTCTTTGGAGCAGGGTGAAATGGCCACCCCCAGTGTACACAGGAGCCCCACCCTGAGCCAATGTGGCCCCAGGCGTCCCCTTGTGCCTAGAAAGCAGCCTCACTCCAGTACAAGCCTGGGCAGGTGCAGCCTCGGTGCGCAGTTTGGAAGGGGTGATGTGCAGGTCTGAGAATGGGTGGGCAGTGGGGGTGGAGTTCACTGTCAGCGCCAAAGAGGAAGCGGAGAGGCCCTCGTGAGAGTATGGAAGAGGAACACCTTTCTCTGGGGAGAGCACTTCCAGGAGATGTAACTGGGTAGCCTACCCAGTCCCCCGGCCTTGGTGGTCCAGCCTCTAAAGGAAGCAGATGGTGGCAATAGGAGAAGGCAGTGAACTGCCCCATCGGTCCTGCAAGTGCCCCAGCCACTACTTGTGGCTAGGCTGAGAGGAAGCTGCTCTTCTACTCCCACCCTCACCCCATGGGCTTGGCTGCTCCCTGCTGACTTGTGAGTTTGTACCCCCAGCCCCCTCAGCCAGAACAGCCAACACCAGGCAGGTTTGATGCCTGATGCCATGGGGCCCTGTGTGTCAGTGTGGCCCACCCAGCCTCAGACCTGCATATATGTGTGTGTGTGTGTGTGCACGCGTGTATGTGCGCGTGTATGTGTGTGTATGTGTGTGTGTGAAGGGGAAGCTTGGCAGAGGGTGACTATGGCGTGGACGGGGCTGGAGAGGCCAGGCCTCTGTGTGACCGGTCAATGCCTCAGGAGGTCAGCAGGTGGAGAAAGAGAGCCATGTGTGGGGTCAAGGAGACCCTGGGGCCATTCAGTGGACAGCACTAATTCAGTGCCTAAAAATAACCTCGGACTTCGTACAGCACTTCGAAAATTTCCAGGCTCTTTCAGACCCTCCCAAACTCATTTCAATCTCCAACGTCCTGTGAGGACGTTAATTCCATCCTTATTTTACCACCAGGAGCACCAAGTTCTAGAGTAAATCTGTGAAGGGCTCACAGTTAGCTAGTGGTAGAGCTGAAACTGGAATGCTGGTCTCTCTGGCTGTAGGTTCAGGGCCACCTCCTATGGACCTACTGTGTGCTTAGCCCCGTGCAGGGGCCTGGGCATGGAAACGGAGTGAAGGAGGCACTGGCTTTGCTGCCAGCATGGCCTGTCTGCAGGGAAGAAAGAGAGGTTAGGACGCACCAGGGCAACCACAGGAAGGAGGGGAACTGAGATGGGAGCGAGGCCGTGGGTAGTAAAGGATATCCAGAGCTAGAGAGGGTGGGGCTTGAGGGTGGAGGCCATTCAAACACAAAGCACGCTGGGTGAATACAAGACAGTGGTGAGCAGACTTAGGCCCAGCCCCACGCAGAGCCTTAAAGATGCAGCCGTGGGCATCCCCTGCAGGGCCTGGCAGGCAGTCTGCCCAGGAGAGTCACATTTGAGGGACCCTGCTGTGGAGGACCTTCCCAAGGGACAGTCTCCTGTTCAGATGTCTTTTTTTGGGGGGTGATGGGGGGATGGAGTCTTGCTCTGTCCTCCCAGGCTGGAGTGCAGTCGCACGATCTTGGCTCACTGCAACCTCTGCTTCCCAGGTTCAAGCTATTCTTGTGTCTCAGCCTCCTGAGTAGCTGGGACTACAGGTACGTGCCACCGTGCCCAGCTAATTTTTTGTATTTTTTTTTTTAGTAGAGAAGAGGTTTCGCCATGTTGCCCAGGCTGGTTTCGAGCTCCTGAGCTCAGGCAATCCACCTGCCTCGGCCTCCCAAAGTGCTAGGATTACAGGCGTGAGCCACAGTGCCCAGCCTCAGATGTCTTTTGAGGGTGGAACCAGGGCTGCACTGCAGAGGTCACCCCCCACCCCTGGCCCTGTCACTCTCCATCCTCTTCCTCCTGGCCAGACCTCCTGCTCTGGCCTGCTTTTATTCTCCTTTTAGCATAAGATGGCAAAGTGACTGAGAAGAAGGAAACAATCAAAGGAAGAGAAGTGGTTGCCACGGAAACTATAAAGTGGAAGCAGAAACTTTCAGGAGCAGGAGGGAGGAGGGAAGCAGACCTGGTGGCTGGGTGGGAGGAGAGGCGGGAGGCCTGGCCTGGGCTAGCCTGGAATGCCCCTACGCCCAGTCCTCGCCGCCCTCCTTAGCTGAGCAACGCTGGGACCTGTGCTGTCGGGAGCAGGAGGGCCGTCTTGTTTCTCCCCAGCCTGGGCAGGAGGTGGCTGGTACCAGAGTGAGGTAAGCAGCGTGGCCTGTGGGTACATGGGGCTGAGCAGGAGCCCTTGTCTTCTGCCCAGATCCCCACATGGTTCTGAGCCGCCAGTGCCATGTCTGTCTGGAGGAGTCTTTGCATGTCTTTACACCATGTCTTGATTCCTCTGTTCTAACAAGCCAAAATGACACGGTGCAGGACTGGGCAGTTTACCAGGCAGCTTCCTGAGTGCAGTCTCATTCAAGTCTTATGACAGTTCTGGGAGGATAGTATTCAGATTCTACAGAGTGGGGAGTTTGGACCCAGAGAGATTAGGGAACTTGCCCTAGGTCACAGAACTGAGAACCCCCAGGGGTAGGATTTATGCCCTGGACCGTCAGATCCTAAAGGCTTCAGCTCTCCTTTCCTTCTAGACACTTTGTTTTGTAACGCAGGGATCTGCATGAAGCCATGAGTTCTCTGTAACCTCCAGCCCCTTCTCCCTTCTCATGCTTCATTCCAGTAAGACTTTCCCCCAGGGAGCTGCTCTTTGCTTCCTGGAGGAGCCTAGGGAAATTTGTTGTCTCTGAGGCTTAATTTCCCCATCTGTAAAATGGGCATAATTGCACCTTTTCTCTCTGAAGGCTTTTGTGAGGATGCAATGAGACGATTCAAGTCAAGCGCTGGGTGCAGTGCCTGGCATAGAGGATACCCTTGAACTCTCTGCTGGCTGCATCTGAACCTAGCATGCACCCATGGAATGTGCAGGGCTGGGGCAACCTCCCTGTATTTCAGAGAAGCTACTTCGTCTGTGAAACGGTTCCGATGGGTTCCTGCCTTGCTCGGGGAATTGGAAAGGTAGATTGAGACCATGGCTGTGGAGTAAACCACCGAGTCTAGTGGGGGAAGAAGCAGGGTCTCTCCTGCTCTAAAACAGGGCACTAGAGCTCCAGTGGACGTTGAGACGTCTCACTCAGCCAATGGTCTCTCTGTTGGAGGAAGGGAGGGGAGAGGGATTGGGACCCTGCTCAGTTAGCCCCTGAGTAGGAGGCTTAGACCTGCTGAAGGTTTGGTTCTGAAATGAGCCCTTGGAATTCCACGTTGCCTGCCCCGGATTGCAGCCAAGCCTTAGATTTCTCCCGGGAGAGGCCCAGTGAGCCAAATGTATTATTAAATGGCAGAGAGGCCGAGCGCTGCATGTGAAGATAATAGGGGAATTTATTTGATGGGCTATAAATCACAGAATGAGAAGCCCTGCAACCTGTGGGGAGGAAAATTAAGAAGTCCTGAGCAGTGACTTGTTTGGGGTGGGGGCGGAAGGCATTTGACCATGTTTTGCTGTAAGCCTGGCAGGTTCACGATGCACGAGACCCAGGGGTCTGAGGGGCTCTGATGTGCACACTTCCTATGTACTCAATGGTGACACCCCCCCTCCCACATTGGCAGCTGCTGTGTGACAGTGCCAAGCTGGGCACTGGGTTATGACCCTCAGGGAGAGCAGTGTGCCAGGAGAGACAGATGTGAGATGAATCATCAAAAAATATGCAGTAGGCCCTCCGAATCTACGGGTTCTGCATCTGTGTATTCAACCAACCGAGGATTGAAGATAGAAAAAAATTGCATCTGTACTGGACGTGTAGAGACTCTTTCATGTCCTCGTTACCTAAACAATGCGACGATCTCCATAGCATTTACATTGTATTAGCTATAAGTAATCTAGAGATGATTTAAAATATACAAGAGGGTATGCATATGCTATATTTTAATGTCAGGGACTTGTGCATGCTTGGATTTTGGTATCTGATTGGATTTTGGTATCCTGGATCCAATACCCCTGGGATACTGAGGGAGGCCTGTATGGCATTGCACAAAGCAGTGGACTCCCTGGAGGAAAGGCGCACGGAGTTCAGGGAGAGCGTTGCAGGAGGGCTGTGGAGGAGGCGGTGAATTGGGAGAGGGGAGTGGTGGTTTTTCTGGAAAGGATGAGTGAATGGGAGTCAGCCAGGTGGCTCAAGAGAGCTGTGGCAGGGGAGGTGAGCCAGAAAGAGTGGCCAAAGGCCAGCAGGGCCAGGGCGGCCAGGGCAGGGGCTGTGTTTCAGATTTCACTCTGGCTGTTTTATGGAGAACTACACTGAAGAGGCAGCGGAGGATTTGGGGGGACAGTTTGGGGGGATGGAGGTCCCCAAAGGTAGAAATGACGATGCCCTGGTTCTGGGAGATGTCAGTGAAGGTGATGAGGTGGACAGCCTCATGCTGGAATTTGGAGCTCAAAAGAGCCCATTTCACAGAGCAGGCTCCGAGTCTACAAAGTCAGCCCCGTGTCCTGTATCCTAGGAGGTGGAAATCACGGGAGCAAAGACACAAAGGAAAGAAGCAGTGGAGGGCTGGGGGCCAGGGTGACTGGGGAAGGGACAGGAGTAGGGTGTGGTAAGAGGGGAGATAGGAGTAGGGCTGGGGCCATATCCACCGACCACTACTCTAGGCTAGGACTAGAGTCAAGGCTGTGTGGGATTGACTCCTGTCTCTGCCACTAATCAACTCTTGTGCCTGTAAAATGGGAGAGTAACAGGATTCACTGCTTTGGGTCATTAGAAGGACTCACTGAATTGACACTGTCTGACAAAGGGGAAGCACTGAATTGGGATTAATAAGTATGCACTGAGTGACCTTAGGCAACTCTCCCCTCTCTGAGCTTTGCTTTCTCCTAGCAGGTCTCTGCAAACCCTTCAGGCCAAAGTCCTCTAATCTCCCTGTGCTAGCAGTGTGCAGCTCCGGAGGGTGGTCAGAGCACAGCAGCAAGCTAGCTGTATTGCCTCAGATGGGACCGTGTCCCTCTCTGCCCTGTAAGGGGATACCATGCCTATCAGAGCTGTAAGGGGATATTTTAATCAGCCTAGGACCTGCTGAGGTCAGAGGACACAGGGACCAGGACAAAGGGTGCCAGTCACGGCTGCTGCCTGGCCCTAGATGACCTGCTGGGCCCCAGAATCCAGACCACATGGGGAGCCTGCAGAGGGAGGTAGAAGCTAGGGGCTTCACTGTGGGTCAGGGACTGTGCAAACTGGGTGTTCTCCATTTTGGGCCTCAGTTTGCCCATCTGTACCATGAGGTTTATAACCCCTCCCTGCCTGCAGGACATGGGGTGCTGAAAAAAAGGAACAGGCTGCAGTTTGGACAAAGCTGATTCAGGTCTTTATTGGGGACTGTGGTCTCAAAGCCTGAGAGAGAGCAACAGGTGGGCGAGTGAGTCCCACAGATGATCTGCTTTGGAATCACCTGTGGGCCCACTGCCCGCTGATGAAAAATGCAGACTCCTGGGCTGTTCCCCAGACTGGCTAACCTAGACTCTGCCGGGTGGGCCCAGGTGTCTGCACTTTGACCCACATCCCAGGGGACTGAAGCGTCTTAAAGTCCGAGATCTGAAGTTCTGGGCATCCCCTTCTTTGTATCAGGAGAACAGGGGCCCAGAGGGCATGGGGTAGGCTGGCCCAAGTTGCCTAGGAGACTGGAACCCTATGCCATGCCACTCAGGGGTCTACCCTGGACATAGTCCCAGGATCCCTGGGAGTCCTGGGTGATGCCTGGAGCAAGGGGGACTTTATCCTAGGGCTCCATAGCCCAGCAGGGAGCAGTGCAGATCAGCACCTGCTGAGGGCTCTCCGCTGCTGTGTGGGCCTGGGCGCGGCAGCGGGGATCTATAAAGAGCCCACCGCTGGGGAGAGGCAGGTGTGGGCTTGGGTGGGAAGGCGGGCCTGTTCGTGCATGGGAGCCTGTGTCAGGGGGGCGACAATGAGAGAGGGAGCACCAGGAGGACACAAGAAATGCAACGTCAGAGAAAGCAGGCCCAGAACATTGTGAAACTTCCTTATGGCTTCCCAGGGGCAGAGGCTGCAGGGGAAGAGGACAGAGCCTCTGTCACCCAGGCTGCCTCCCCAGGACTCTCAGTGGGATTAGGGTGAATTCAGGCCTCCCCGCCTCCCCCCACACCATGTCCTCTGGGCTTTTAAATGAGGATCAGTCAGAGGTTGGCCCCTCCCCAAGTCCAGCATCAGAGTCAGGAGGGACTAGGGGTTGGGCTGCAGGCTAAACTCCAACCCCAGCTCTCCAATTGGCCCTTCCTTACTTTGCCTGCTACAGCTTCCTCAGTTGCTGGGAACCTGTGGGCAGGCCTACGGTGTGGGGTGGGGCCGGTCCTGAGCCTCTTGACCTCTGACTTGAGAGTGGCCTGACCACTAGATCTCTTGGGGTCTTCTGCAGTTCCCAGTTGTGGGAAGGCAGCTTCACTTTCATACTGTCTCAGGGCAATGGGGCGCTGGTTTGGTAGTGAGCTCCCTGTCTCCAAAGGTATGCCAGACAAGACCAGATGAATTTTGCTTCCTCTTAAGCCTTTGGTGACAGGCTGAAGGGTGGGTCCTGGGCCATCCCCTCTTTATACTCCATCTGTCTATGTTAATCATTAATTGCCAAGAGAGCTCCTCCTGGGATGGGGTGAGTCCCTAGCTATGGGGGATGCTGATTTCCAGGATGACATTGAACTTGTTTTTCTTGGCCCCAAACTTTCTGCTACTTCCTGTTTGAGCAGGTGCAGAAATTATAGGGGCCCAACCCTTCCTCATTTCCCTGGTGGAATTTTCAGACAAAATGCTCTTCCCAGGATGGGAGCAGGACTGTTCTCACTCCCAAGGGGATTTGAGGAATGAGGATGGCAGAAGCTCCATGTAATTCCCACCTACACGGCCTTAGGATGCCAGCTGTGGGCTAGGTGGGATCCTCAGGAAGGGCCAGTAAAGGTGAGAACCGTGGCTCCGGCAGTGCTTGCCTCTCCTCTAACACCAGCTATGGCTCCCATTTATGTTCCAGACTGGACACAGAGTCTCTGAGTGTCAATACCCAATGGCCTTGAACAGCCACCCAGGCCGACCCCATTTTGTAGGAGGGGAGGCTGGGGCTGTGAGCCAGAGGAGCCTTGTTCAAAAGCACATAGCAAAGTGAAGGCATTTATTCATCCATTCATTTATTCACTGAGTGCAAACTCTGTGCCAGCTCCTTCATGGTCAGGATTTGCACCCTGGCCTCCTGACCATCCTCAGCCGCCACTCAAAAATAAACTTTCCAGCCTGCCATCCATGTGTCACACCAGGCTCCAAGAGGTAGATCAGTTGTTCCTGGTCCCACAGCCAGCCAGCCTGCCTTCCTTCCTTCCTTCCTTCCTTCCTTCCTTCCTTCCTCTCTCTTTCTTTCTTTTTTCTTTTTTTTTTTTGACAGGGTCTTCCTTTGATGCCCAGGCTGGAGTAGAGTGACACGATCATAGCTCACTGTAGCCTCAACCTCCCTGGCTCAAGCAATCCTCTCACCTCAGCTTCCCGAGTACCTGGGACTACAGGCACACACCACCATGCCTGGCTAATTTTTTAAATTGTTATTATTGAGACAGTCTCACTCTGTCGCCCAGGCTGGAGTGCAGTGGTGCAATCTCAGCTGACTGCAACCTCTGCTTCCTGGGCTCCAGCAATTCTCGTGCCTCAGCTTCCAGACGGGATTTCACCATTGCAGGCCAGGCTGGTCTTGAACTCCTGACCTCAGGTGATCCACCTGCCTCGGCCTCCCAAAGTGCTGCGATTATAGGCGTGATCCACCGCACCTGGCTTTTTTTTTTTTTTTTTTTTTTTTGTACAGACAGGGTCTCACTATGTTGCCAGGGCTGGTCTCAAACTCCTGGGCTCAAGTGATCTTCCTCTCTTGGCCTTCCAAAGTGCTGGAACTACAGCTTGTTTTCTTAAAAAAAAAAAAAAAAAGATCAGGAACTTTGAGCCCAGCTCCCTTCATTCACCTCATTCATCACACATTTATTGAGTGCTATTCTATGCACTGGGCATATGGCTGTGAACTGGACTCACAGGGATCCTGTCCTCATTAACGTTTGGGGAGACAAATTAATGAACATCTGAATACACAGATTAGATAGTTTCAGGAAGCGATAAGTGGAAGAAAATAAAACAGGGCCGTGGGATATCATGGAGAGACTAGGGCAAAGGCACTTGAGATAAGATGTCTAGGGAAGGTCTCTGAGGGTGTGACATTGAGCTGAGGCCTGAATGACAGGAAGGGGCTGCCCATCTGAAGATCTAGGGTTTGTGGGAATGAGGTAGCAGGAACCAGAGATGCAAAGGCCCTGAGGAGGGACCACGTTTGGCACATTCAGAGATTGAAAAGGTATCAAGCTGAGTCTAAAACTATCTTAGCCAGTGGCTCCCCAAGAAAGCCACTAGAAAGCTCTTTTAAGAATACAGATTCCTTGGTCCTACCCATCAAAATCTGGATTCAGCGATGCTGGGAGGGGGGCCCTGGAATCTGTTTCTGAATGCTCCCAATGTAGTTAATGGCATGCAGTCCAGCCCTACACCTGTAAGCCTGCCATAAGGAGCCAGCCCCTTCTTTCATGGTTGCAGAGGGAGGATCAGAGAGGCACTGTGACTTATTCAAGGTTGCACAGCCACACAGTGACAAATCTAAGCCTCAAGCCCAGATCTCCCACCAGAGTTCTGTCCTTACCACATCTCTTCTTCCCTTCTGGAGAAGCTGCCTGGGCCTCACCCCAACTTGGATCTGTCTCCCTGTCTCTTCTCCCTGATCTCACCCTCACACAGTCTGCTCCCCAGTCCCCACTGTATCCTCTGCTCCAGCCTCACCATTCTACCCACTGTCTCCAGTACATGCTTTACTCATTTCCATCTCTGGGGCTTTCCTCATGCTGTCTCTCCCTCCAAGAATATACTCTCCTGCTCTCTACCCAGTCAACTCCTACTCAGTCATCTAGCTCCATGCCAGTGTCTCCTCCTCCAGGCAGTCTTCCAGGACTTCTCCCTCTTCCAGATTCTCTCAGTGCTGACTCCAGGTCAGATAGGCCCAACCACTTTTTTCGAATGTTGCCATCATCTCTCCCAGTGTTGCTAAGAGCCTGCTCTGGACTGGGAGCTATACTGATCAGCTCTGGACTGTCCTCTCAATGAATCCACAAATTAGTGAGAAAAGAAATAGCCAAGGCTAGGCATGGTGGCTCAAACCTATAATCCCAGTGCTTTGGGACAATAAGGTGGGAGAATCACTTAAGGCCAGGAGTTCAAGACCAGTCTCAGCATCATGGCAAGACCCTGTATCTACCAAAAAGTTAAAAAATTAGCCAGGCATGGTGGCACACACGCCTGTAGTCCTAGCTGCTCGGTAGGCTGAGGCAGGAGGGTTGCATGAGCCCAGGCGCTTGAGGTTGCAGTGAGCTATAATCCCACCACTGCATTTCAGCCTGGGCAACAGAGAGGGGCCTTGTCAAAAAAACAAGGAAAAAAAAAAAAAAAACAGGAAGCAAAGAAGGAAGGAAGGAGAAAGGAGGGAAGGAAGGAAAGAGAAAGAAGTAAAGAAAGAAAAGAAAGGAAAGAAAGGCTGGGCGCAGTGGCTTACACCTGTAATCCCAGCACTTTGGGAGGCTGAGGCAGGTGGATCACCTGAGGTCAGGCGTTCCAGACCAGTCTGGCCAACATGGCGAAACCCTGTCTCTACAAAAATTAGCCGGGCATGGTGGCACATGCCTATAATCGCAGTTACTCAGGAGGCCGAGGCAGGAGAATTGTTTGAACCTGGGAGGCGGAGGTTGCAGTGAGCCACGATCGCGCCATTGCACTTCAGCCTGGGCAACAAGAGCAAGACTCCGTCTCAAAAAAAAAAAAAAAAAAAAAAAAAAAAAAAAAAAAAAGGGGAAAGAGAAAAGAAAAGTAAAGAGCCAGGAGGGGAAGTTTGTCAGTTTATACACAAGGCTTTGATCCACTATGTTATTTGACTCTTCCACAACCTCACAAAACATTTGTATACCCCTTTACACCTTAGGAAATGGAGGCACAGAGAGGTGAGGCACTGATATGGGGTCACACAGCAAAGAGGGCAAGGCTCATCACTCCAAATGCCCCACCTGGATGGGGGCTTCCTAAGAGCTGACTACGGGGCCCATTCAGCTGTCCTTCTCTGTGGGCTCTGCAGGAGTTGAGTAAGGCCCTCCCCTGGAACCTAGGCCAGTGCCAGCTACGAAATGGTTCACAGATGACCAGGCAGGCCTGCTTGAGAAGGGAGGGGGCTCACTGACCTCACACTGGGATCATATGCCACCCCCTCTGGTTTCCCAGTGGGTGCGGAGCTGTCTGGGCCCATACTGAAGTGGGAGGAGGAAGCCCAGAGACCTGGAACCTCAGCCCCAGGCCTGGGCCAGGGAGAAAGGAGGGAGTGTGGGCCTCACTGGGGCCCGGGGCCCACCTGGAGCTTGGCAGCGTTTCTGGGTCAGGGCTGGGAGAGGAAGTACACAGAGAGAGTGGCTCCAGGCTTGGCCATCTGGGCTGAAATGCTGGCTGCTAGGGTTGGGGTGAGGAAAGAGGGCTGGGGCTGGGGCCTGGAGAGTGGATTAGTCTCCCCTGGGCCACAGGATTGGAGCCCTCAACTTCAGGGCAGCCAGTGTGGAGTGGAAGCCCAGGGCTCCTGTGGGCAGAAGGCAGCAGGCATTCTGGGAGAGGTGGTCTTGGCAGCTGTATTTAGGTTCCAAGGTGGAGCCCACCCTAATCCCCAGCCCCATGTGTGACCCTGGGTAAGTCGCTCCTTCTCTTGGCCTCACTTTCCCATCTTCAGGGAGAGATGCTGCCCCACCCTGACTGCTCTGTGCTGGGGTGAGAGAGTCAGCCAGACCCTCGTTGGTTGCAGAGTTGATGCCAGATTCTGCTTTGTGATGGGTTAGGGAGGGTCCTCTGGGCAAGCAGCTGATTTTGAGGGCCTCAGCTTCCCCAGTTCATCAGTTTCTCTCAAGGTTCCTTCTACCTCGGACATTCCGGGGCTTTTTGACAGGCTGCCGACATGTATGAGGGAGATGTGCGTATCCTCTTCTCCGGGCTTTCGGAGGACTGGAGGGGACCCGTAGGTGGCGGTTTGGGGAATGGGGAGATTTTTAGATCCTGATGGAATATCTGGAGGTGAGCTGAGCAGAGCTGTCACATCTCCATTTAACACGTGGAAACCTGAGACCCAGAGATATCACATGGTGACCCCCTCTTAGAGCCCTGGCCCTCAGCCCAGCCCTGGGTGACTTGATTGGAAAAGCACTCACACTCCCCGAGGCGCTGTCTGTGTGTGTTCAGATGTCCACGCTTGACTGGTCCCCAGCTTCCGCCTGTGTTGAGAGGGGCAGAGCCATCCAAGCCTGGGGTCATCTTGTCCCTGACTGCACCGTTTTCTGCAAAGGATGTCATGTCATTAAATATATCGGTGGCCTTTGGGAGGAAGTCTGGGGGGGCGGTGGCAGCGGTGGTCGCCTGGCCAGCCTGGAGTGCTTTAGCGTGACCTCACGGGGCTTGTCTATGCTTTTCCCCGAATGGGGTGACCTGGCCCCAATCTCCCCCTTCTTCCTAGTGAAGATCCTCCTCCTGGTCCAGCCTTATTCCTGGATGAACAGTGGATGCAGGAAGTCGTCATTGCCTGCCAGACAGGCCACCTCCTGGGGCAGAGGCCATGACCTTAACCATGAGTGTTCCCTGTTCCCCCACCCCCACCCCTGCCCAGAGCTCCAGAGACTGAAAGGTTGACACTGTCCTTGGAGGCGGATGTGTGCAGGACTGCCTGGCTGGGGACTTCACCGGTCACCACCACCCACCCTCGTCCCAACAGGAAACCTGACAGCTCTGAGCCTTCCAGACACCCATTGTGTGGGGACTGGTGTGGGCTCCGATGCTTCCCCTGTCAGGACTCCTGTCGCCCCTAGCCTCCTCCTGTCCCTTGACAAAGCTAGCTGTTAAAGAAAGTTCCAGACTGTTTCCACTCCCCTGTCTCTGCATTCAGTACTGCTCAACCTTATGATCTTTGCTCCTTTCAGCCCCCTGGGTTCAAATCTTGCCTCCTAGTGCAAGCCCTGTGACTTTAGGGAACTCACCTACCCTTGTTCTGCCTCTTGACATTTCTTTTGGAGAAAGAAATAACCATCTGCTTCTTAGGATTATTCTGAAATTAAATGAGATGATGTGGGTAAAATGCTGAGAATAGGACCTGGGTCATAGTGCACGCTAGATGCAGTTCAGCTACCATGATTAGGATTAAACCTAAACTCCACCCTCAAACCTCTCGAGGTCAAACTTGTAACCCTCCTCTGTTAAGAAGCCTTGGGTTTCTATATTGCCCCACGCATGACCATCTCTCTTCCCCTGGGGGAGGCTGGTGTTTGAAGATAACTGGTTGTGGTTGCTGTTATCATCCCCCCTGTACAGAATGGCCTGTCGATGAAGGCTGTGCTCTTCTGTTTTATGCTCAGCTGCAGAAATGGGTGATCTGTCTTAAGACTGGAGGAAAAACTATGCTTTATGCGCAGTTTAAGGCTTTTCAAAGGTAATTTTGGCAATACGCTTTTTAAAAATTTTTTTATCTTTTCTCATTGACTTCAATCAACCCTGACACCCCAGAGGGATTCGAGACTGCCTTGGGCTAGCCTCCCTCCCCTGCATCTGGTGACCCTGCTGACCCAGCCCTGGCCTGGCCCATGATGTACCTGGACTTTCAGCCCAGCCCTGATGCCACCCACTGCTGCTTTTCCAGCAGGGATGCTGATGGTTTTCTGCCCAGAGGGGAATTTTTTGGGTCCATCCCTCCCTGGTCGTCACAAGTAGCCTCCTGTGTCCCCATTATTCAAACTGACTAGTGGGGTATACCAGGAGCCAGGAGGAGGGTGTCTGTCCTTGGAGTCAGAGTAGACTTTTTAAAGGAGGGGGTGCTTCAATTTGCAATTGCAAAAATGTGGAACCAAGTCAAATGCCCATCAATCAATGAGTGGATAAAGAAACTGCGAGATATATATATATATATGAAATATATATAAAATATATATAAAAATATATAATATATATAAAATATATATATACACACACATATACATACAGATTGAGCTTTCCAGCCCTGCTGATGTGAAAGCCTCAGTACCTATAGGGTACTGACTGAGGGTGATTTGGGGGCTGCAGCCCTGTCCCCCCTAAAGAAGCACATGGGAGGGGTGGGAGCTGGGCCTATTCAGGATCCCCTCTGGAGGTGGCAGAATAAGACCAGACCTTTATTTATTCCATCATGTATATATATACACATATATATGTATATACAGACATATATATGTATGTGCATATATATATGATGGAATACTACTCTGCCATAAAAAGGAATGAATTAATGGCATTCCCAGCAACCTGGATGAGAATTGGAGAATATTACTCTAAGTGAAGTAACTCAGGAAAGGAACACCAAACATTGTATATTCTCACTCATAAGTGGGAGCTAAGTTATGAGGATGCAAAGGCAGAAAAATGACACAGTGGACTTTGGGAACTTGGGGAATGGGTGGAAAGGGGGTGAGGGATAAAAGACTACAAATTGGGTTTAGTGTATACTGCTTGGGATATGGGTGCACCAAAATCTCACAAATCACCACTAAAGAACTTACTCACGTAACCAAATACCAACTGTTCCCCAAAAACCTATGGAAATAAAAAATTTAAAAAATAAAAATAAAAATAAAGGAGTGGGATGCTTGAGCTGGGTCCTGAAGGGTAAGCAGGAATTCACCAGGTGGGTTGCAGAGGGAAGAGCTTGGTGGCAGCCGTCTAGGTCCCACCAACAGGGCGAAGACTCGTGGTGGGAAAGAGTGTTTGGAGGATGACCAAGGGCTCTGGAATGGGTTGGGGTACCAGCGGGTGATGGTCGCTTGTGGCACAGCTTGGTCTCTGAGAGTTTGCCTGGGGAGGCTTTTGAGGGAAGGGTGAAGGTGCTGTTGGTGGGGTTGCATCAGATCTGATTTAGCCAACCCCAGTACCCACGCCCCTACTCACTAAACATGCATGTTTCCAGGCCCCATCCAGACCCACTGAACTGAGTGTCTTGAGGGAAACCTGGAAATATGTCTGTTCACTGAGCAAGGGTGATTTGGGGGCTGTAGCCCTGTTCCCCATAAAGCAGCACATGGGAGAGGTGGGAGCTGGGCCTATTCAGGAGCCCCTCTGGAGTGGGAGAATAAGACCAGACAGACATTTAGCCTTGTAGGTACTGAGGCTCTCATATCGGCAGGGCTGGAAAGCCTGATCTGTTGGTCTGTCACAGGAAGCAGTGGTAGTAATGGTGGTGATGGGCACTGGAAGTGGGCTTCTTCTGATCAGAGGGAGGAAACCACAGGGGCACTGGCGGGAGGTGGGAGCAGCAGATGGGGAGCTAGTTCCTGAGCAAGATTGATTCCAGGTCCCCTGCTGGGCTGTACAGGGAGCAGCCTTTATCTGCTCTGGTCCTGGGCCAGGAGGAGGGACACAGAGCTTGGGCCCTTTCTCTTCTAGCTCTGGCCCTGCCCCCTTCCCACTCAGTACCTGGCGAGTACCTGCCCCAGGCCCGTGGAGATGCTCGGCTGGGCTGGTTGGCGATGCCCATTCCTGTCCCAAGGGCAGAAATGCACAAGCTTCCTCCATTTCACTAGCTGACCCTCCTTCCTCCACAAGGCAGATGGATTGGGGGTCCATAGCTTCTCCCTGTAGGTAGGGAAACTAAGGCACAGAGAAGAACTTGAAAAGCTGAAACAGGGAGACCATGCCAGACCTTTGGAGCCCAACTGTGTTTACAGATGAGGTCCTGAGTTCCAAGTCACTGCTCCCTCTCCCCTCCACACATACTCCTCAGACATCTGAGGGCCCAGGCCAAGACCATTTGCCCACACCACTGATAACAGTGAGTTGACTGTGAGCCTCCCGTCCCATCCAAGGGGGACTAGTACCTGGCTGATCAGAGGGTTCCTGCTTTGGGAAACAAAATGGGCCAGATGAACTCAGGCCCTGGGAGCAGGAGCGTTGCTCCGGCCCTAAGCAGGACTTCCTGGGTGGGAGTCCCTCACCCCCAGAACCCGTGGACCTGGCTGTGGAGGTTAGTCGTCCCTGGAAGTGCCAAGGTGTGGACAGGGGGCGCTCGGAGCCCCACCTGTGTGAGGAGGCGCTGAACTGGGCTCTGGCGGTTTGGCCAGAGGAGGATGCATGCTAAGAAGGTCCCCAGCTTGCCTGGGGACTGAGTGACTGCATGTGGGCTCTGTCCAGGGGCTTCTTTTTAAAGACGTTCCTGCACCATGTCTGCTGTGGAAAGGAGATAGGGCAATGCCTCCAAGCTTATCCAACCTGCAACCTCTACAGGCTGCATGTGGCCCAAGATGGCTTTCAATGCTACCCAACACAAATTCATAAATGTTCTTAAAACATTATGAGGTTTTTTGCTTTTGTTTTTGTTTTATCATCAGCTGTGGTTAGTGTGAGTGTATTTTATATGTGGCCTGACAATTCTTCTTCCAATGTGGCCCAGGGAAGCCAAAAGATTGGGCACCCCTGGCCTAACCTGAAGGAAGCTAAGGGTGTCCTCTTGGGCACCCTGGTTTTCCATCTTCCCCGTGGGATTGGAAGAGGGGACCAGGGCAGCTGACGGCTCCGGACTTCCCAGACTGGATTTGGTGGAGTAACACCCCTCCTGCCCCTCCCCCCTGGTCAGGGAAGGCGCCTGGCTTCCAGCTGTGAGACGGGCTCCTCAGGACTAGGGGCCCTCCCCCCTGGCTGAGAAAGCTAGTGAGGGGGCTTCCTCTGTGACGTGCAAAACCCGGCCTGGATTTCTGCCCAGACGGCCCGGCGCCCTCCAGGGACCCACCGTTCTCCCACTGTTCTGGAAGAAGACCCCCAAGACAGCCTCAAGCACCTGCGGTGACTCACACCCACCCCCCCACCCCTAAGTTTGAATGTTGAGAGCCCCAGGCTAAGACCACTTGCCTCTGCCACTTTCCATGTGGCTGAGGCAAGACCTCCTTGCCAAGGCCTCAGTTTCCCCCCTGTACTTCAAAGGATGCAGCTCAGGCAGATGTCTTAATAATTTAAACGACGAATGTTGCTAAAGGGATAAGGGGCGGGGAGAGAGAGAGATCACTGTGGGCCATGGTCAGGGAAGGGTGGAGGAGCTGGGCCCTGAAAGGGTGGACTTTGATCAGGTGGAGAAAATAGCCAAGAAGGCAGTCCCTGCTGGCAGCACAGCAAAGAGAAGTGAGAATTAGGGAGAGCGGAGGTGAGGCTGGAGGGGACTTTGGTTGGGGCAAGATTATTTGGGGTCCAAATAACAAGGAAGGATGTTTAGACGTATTGCCATTGTGCTCTGGGGAGCCATGGAAGGTTCTTCAGCTGAGGAGTGACTTGGAGAAAGCTTTTCAGCCAATCCAATAGAGGGAGTTGGCACCTTTCCTTATGCCACCCTGAGTTTCTGGTCCCTACAGTAGGGTAGGGATTATTCTGCCCCGCCTTCAGTGCTTTGAGTGCTTGAAACACACACCATAATTTTAATTATATAAAAATGACATGTGTATCAGACGGGACAACCTTTAAAATGTAAAGAAGAGGCAAGTATCCTGCATCACAGGGAAGTCTTTCAACCTGGCTGGGCCCAGGCCTGCGGAGCAGTCAGGGTCCTTTCTCAGCCCAGCGAGCCTGGGGCAGGAACGCACACTAATTGAAGGGGACGGTCCCCAAGCGTGCATCCTGCCCTGGGCTCCGGAGGGCGCACAAGCAGGTGTGCACCGTCTACCCGCGCTGGCGGGATTGGGTGCCTGGTGCGCCCTCAGGTCGACGGTCGAACCCTCGGGCGCGGGGGTAGGAGCCAGGACCCTCGGGGGGACCCATCTGGGGTCCCGGGGAAACTCCGGGCCGCCTCGTCCCGCTAACTCCAGGCCGGGATTTCTCCCGCACTGACTTTCCGGGCCGGTGCCAGCCCGGCCTCCCGGTCCCCAGCCCCCGCCGCGGGGCCGGCTGCTCTGGGAGCGGGAGTGGGCAGGAGGCGGAGGAGGAGTTTGAGCGACTTTGTGGGGCAGCCTGGGCCTTGGCGGCCGCTCGGGCGAGCGCGGGAGAACGCGGGGGCGCCCGCCGGGCGGTCCGGAGCGGCCGATGGGGCCCGTGTGAGCGCGCCCAGGCCCGGCCCGGTGCCCGGCGGGCGGCAGCATGTCCGCGGGCGGCAGCGCCAGGAAGAGCACCGGGAGGTCCTCCTACTACTACCGGCTGCTGAGGCGGCCCCGGCTGCAGCGACAGAGGAGCCGCTCCCGCAGCCGGACCCGGCCTGCCAGGGGTAGGCGCCACCCCGACCCCTGACCCCTAGACCCTCCCAAGGCCACTAAGCCACCTGATGCCCTGGGATGCTAGGGACCGGCATCCTCCTTCCAACCATTTGCCGGGGGTTTTTCTCATCCGCCCCTTCCTGAATCTCCGGACCCCCCACTCCCCCCGCTTCTGCCTAGTCCTCCTCTCTCCGGGGGAACCCGAGGCTCTAGGGTCTTCTTTTAAGCCACGGGCAGGGAGAGGGGAGCCTGGAATCTTTCTCCGCACCTCAGATCAGACCTCCTACCCCACTCTGCCTCAGTTGACTCAGCAGCCGGGCAATAAAGTAACCTAGGGTGGATCTTGGCTTTCCCACACCTTGCCTTCCCAGCCCTGGCCGCGGACTTCTTTCTTCCATTTCCAGGAACTTAAGGGGCTCCCCACTCTTGGGTGCTTGGACAAGTGGGTGGACCTCAGGGAAGGAACTGGGACCCCTCGAGCGGGTGGGCGCCAACTCCTTTGCAAAGTTTCTCTCCATCAAGCTCATGAGGCAGGGCGAGACGGAGGGGGAGGTGCGAGCAGCATTTTCTTTTTCCAGTAACAGGATCCTCGGCTGGAAATGCGTGTGATCCAGGGGGCTGCGTTTGGGCGGGTGGGGGCCGGGACTTCCTTCCCTGGCTGAGTGGGAGGGAGGAAAGCCCCCTGGGAGGAGGAGGCCTTCAAAGGGGCTCTGGGGAGGCTGGAGTCCTGGGCAGAGGTTCAGGCCCACCGAGGGTGCCCGTGGGGTGGAAGGGAGGAGAAAGACGGCGCCTTAGCCGGGACCTGGGCCGAGTTGACACCATCAGGTTATCTTGAAAGTGAGAAGCCGGGCCCTCTGCCAACAAATGCCATGCAGGGGCCGCATTCCCACCCCGCACGCTGCCGATGTGTGACCTGGGCTGAGCTGCCTCTGAACTTCAGTTTTCTTGTCAGTGTGAGGGTAAATGAAGCAGGCAGGCAGTGTTCATTTGCTTCCCCATTCCCACAGTCAGGACTGAGCAGCGATGTGCAGTCCAGGACTTCCTCAGAAAGCGGTGAGTTCCCCATGCACAGAAGGGTTCAAGCTGAGGTTAAGGGTATGCACAGGTGTGTGCTGGTAGTTCAGTCCTCAAGGGTCTCTCAAAGCCTGTGATCCCCCGGCTCCTGCCTTTCCTGGAGTCTTAGTAAGTACAGAATTAACAGTACTAAGCCTTTAGTACTCCCTCCCCCTGGAGGGAGTACTAAAGACCTGGGGAAAGGCTTTGTCTCAGTGGTTCAGGTTTTGGTTCTTCTATCTCTGTCCTTCTATCTCTGTCCTTCAATTTAATTCTGTACTTTCTAAGACCTGGGGAAAGGCTTAGTACTATTAATTCTGTACTTACTACCTCCCCCTGGACTTGGTCTGGGAGACTGGGAATCTGAGCTCAAGCTTTGTGACTTTGGGCAAGTCATTTCACCCCTTTCTGAGCTTAGTTTTCCTGGTTGTAAAATGGACCTGCCATATGCGGAGGATTCAGTGAAGAAACTGAGAAATGGGAGCTGTGAAAATGCCCAGTACTGTTTAGACCACCCTGGGGCCTCTCCTTCTGCACCCACCTCATGTCACCTCACCCCCTCCGCCCGCCCCGCCTTGCCTCAGAAATGCCCTGCATGACCTTTCCCTCTTCTCAGCTCAGCCCAGTTCCATCCCTGACTGTAACGGGAGTCCCACTCCTGCTCAGCTGACTGGGTAGGGGATAATCAATGTGTCAGGGGCTGTCACTTGAGCCCCAGCTCCCAGACCCCACATGCACAGGATCACTGCTTTGTATCCAAGCCTTAAAGGAGCTCACAGCCTGCAGAGTGGGGAGGAGACTGTTTCTGAACAGAAGTTATATCTGGGGAAACCAGGGAGAGCTTCGCAGAGGAGGTGACATTTGGATGGGATCTCACAAAATGGATAGGATTTCCCTTGGCAGAGGGAGTCATTGAGTCAGATCTGAGTTCAGGCCTCAGCTGTGCACACAACTATTCTTCAGCCAGTTACCTCTCCAAGCCTCAGTGACCTCGTGTTGTCAGTGGGGCTAGCAGTGACAGGGTCGTGTGAGGGCCAGAAGCCAGTGCCCGGGACTAAGGCTGAAGCTGAGGGTGAGCTACTGTCCTCTCTCTGGACAGAATGAACAGACTGTGCAGTCAGGGAGAAGGAAAACGACTTGGGTGTTGAGGATAGAGTTCCTACTGGGGTTGGGGAGGAGGGTGGATTGGGAAGGGGGCTGGGTGGGTGGGTGCGGAAGGGCAGGCAACAGTAGTTTGGATTTGATAAAGGGCTTTGAACTTTGGGAGGCCAAGGCAGGAGGAATCCCTGAGTGCAGGAGTTCAAGACCAGGCTGGGCAACATAGCAAGACCCTGTCTCAATATTTTTGTTTTTGTTTTTGTTTTTTTAAAAAAAGGCATTGAGTGATGAGGAGTTAGTTAGAGCTGCAGCCAGGGTGTGGGGTGGAGGCTGGAGGCACCCTGTCCTCCTTGGTGGGAGGCAGCTGGGGCAGCCATTGCCCTCTCTCCACTAAAGCCTCAGACACCTGACTCTGCCCCAGAGCCACAACCACCTGCTGAGGGCAGGGCCCCACCCAGGGAGAAACTCAGGCTGAGGAAGCTACCCCGTGGCCTTTGAGCCAGTCCCTTCTGACCTTGAACTTCAGTCTCCTCATCCATCTGGGGGCTTGGTCCCATCATATGATAGCATCAGACCTCAGAGGAATGGGTGGTGCCTAGCATCTCAGCTTGGATCAGACTCTTGCCCCCACACCCTTTCTGGCCTCTGGCACTAGTATGGAAGGAAAATGACCAAGAACTCAGGCTGCGTATTTGTTCAGAAACAGAAAAGTACAAAGAAGAGTTGGTAGCTGCCAGGTTCTGCAACTGGCCAGGTTGGGGGAAGGGAGCAGGGCTTTGTCCCTGGTAGGGCTGTGAGTGAGGGACAGTGTCTGCAGTCTCCCTAGTCTGACCCAATAAGGGGCTTAGGCTCTACCCTTTTCTGGGCTTCCGTTTCTCCATCTGAAGAACAGGCAGTGTGAGACCTGCTGTGGTGCGGGGTAGAGCACGAAGCTGGAGGGTAGCTGGAAGTGGGTTAGAAACACTGACCTTCAGAGGGCGAGGGCCGTTTGCCATTTCCCACTGTATCCCTGACTCCACCTGAAGGCTGGGCATGCCCCATGGATTTGGGGGGATCCTGTCCCCCAAAGGGTGTCATAAGCAAGGTGCCTCCCCACCTAGTCACACCAAGAAAAGTTTTGTCTCTGACCCCTGTTTCCCCAGAGCTGCTAGGAGAAACAGAAATTTTCCTGTAGCCCTGGATAAAGTTCTGATCCTTTCATTCAGCCAGCCAGCTCCTCTTAAGCACTTACTATGTGCTGGGCTTCAGCTTGGGTGCAGGGGCACATGGAGATGAATCACATATGCTCCTAGCCCTCGCCAAGCCCCCAGTCTGTAGGGGAGGCCAGCTTGTTGGGGTGCACGAGGGCACAGGGCTCTTTCTAGGGGACAGAGCAGTGGTTAGTGGGAGGCAGGGGCTCTATTTCCAGCTTAGCCTCGAACCGGTTGTATGACTGGACACATCATAGGACCTCAGTTTCCCCATCTGTCGAGGGGTGTTAATCCTGCTCTGCTGCCCCTTGGAATGCCTATACCCATAGCCATGAGGGGTTTTGATTATGTTATTCATGTTTTCATCTGAGTTTTTCTAGGGGTCCAGCCACCTGCCAGGCTCTGGTTGGGAGCTGGGGATTTTGCAGATGTTTTTTTCTTGAGATGGTCAGGTCCTCCTCCGTGCCCATAGGCAACCCTCTTGCATGCCTCTGTATCTTGCCCGCATGGTGGAGGAGGATGGTTTCACACAGCTGGTTCCTAACCAAGAGAACAGTTAGGTAAGGACCTGTGTGCCACCATGGGGGGTGGGTAACTTCTCGGAGGACCCTGGCTTTTTTTTTTTTTTAACGAGATGGAGTTTCGCTCTTGTTGCCCAGGCTGGAGTGCAATGGTGCGATCTTGGCTCACCACAACCTCCGCCTCCTGGGTTCAAACGATTCTCCTGCCTCAGCCTCCCGAGTAGCTGGGATTACAGGCATGCGCCACCACGCCTGGCTAATTTTGTATTTTCAGGAGAGATGGGGTTTCTCCATGTTGGTCAGGCTGGTCTTGAACTCCCAGCCTCAGGTGATCCACCTGCCTTGGCCTCCCAAAGTGCTGGAATTTCAGGCAAGAGCCACGGCGCCTGGCCGGGACCCTGGCTTTGATAAGGTCTGCAAGAGGCCTCTGGGGCAACAGCTTGGACTCCATGAGTTGGGTGAGCCTGAGAACAGCCCTGAGGTGGGGGGGTTTGTGGTTTCCCAGTTTTCAAATGTTGTGTTTTGTGGTTCTCCAGTTTTCAAATGTTCTCTGAAAGGGCCCTAGGCCTGGCTCTCTGCCTGCATCTTGGATGAGACCTGTGAAATCATCATTATGCCCTTTTCTGCCTTGTTTCTTCTTCTTTTTCTGCTGAGACACAATCTCTTATTTGGGGCTTGGCCCTAGCCTTTCCAGTACCTCCTCTTCCTTACATACCTCAAGGATTGGGGAGCTCACTCCCTCTCAGGTCATGTAATGTGGGTAAAAATGGCTCCTTTTTGTTATGGCTCCTGTGTGCTGCATGCCTGCTCTATGCCTGGCAATGAGCTCAACTCTGAACTTGCCTTGACTTATGCAGTGCTCAGAACAACACTGTGAGATGGATACTGATAATATCCTCATTTCATAGGTGAGGAAACTGTAGCCCAGAGAATGAAAGCCTTGCTCAAAGCCACACAGCTCAGAAGTGGTGGAGCCCAGCTCTGCCCACCTCCAGGTCCTCAGATTCACCTTGTGATATCCATGGGCAGGCAGACCTTTCTGAGTTCAGGCCCTGACTTTGAGAAGGCCACCTCCCTTCACAGCTAGTGACTCCACTGGGTGTTCATGGCAATCGTCTCTCACAATCTTGGTCAAAGCTTGGGAGGGAGGCAGGGGAGTGGCCCTGTTGGCATCTGGTTGCCTCCTCCACCTCCCTGGGATAGCTCGGGTGGGACCTCCCTGGCCTGCCCCTGCCCCCTGGATCCTGCTGTCACTCATGTCCTGCCAACCATGCCCTTTCCTAGGGCATATGACAGGTCTCAGGGCCTCAGCCATGTTTCTCCACCAAAGCCCTTAGTGCTGAGGGTTCAGAATCCCCTGGTGTGAGTTCCCTGGAGTCTGGCAGATAGCTGAGGTCTAATCCCCAGAGCTTTCTAGGTCCTTGAAGGAAGCCACAGGCCCCAGTGAATCTGCTGGAATGTCAGCCTCTTGCCTTTGTCCTTCCTGACCCACCCTCATCACCTTTAATAATCAGGAAGAGAATAGCTCCCTTTCACCAAGCTGAATGTGTGCCCGGCCCCATGCCAAGAGCTTCCCCTGATTACCTCATGTCTCATCTCAGCTCTCTAGTCCTCCTAGCAGGTAGGGGTTATTGTTGTTACTTTCCTTTGCCAGGTGAG
Organism: Chlorocebus sabaeus; assembly: GCF_047675955.1. Taxonomy (NCBI): domain Eukaryota; kingdom Metazoa; phylum Chordata; class Mammalia; order Primates; family Cercopithecidae; genus Chlorocebus; species Chlorocebus sabaeus. The sequence continues at coordinate 91,770,760 of NC_132915.1, forward strand.
GAAACTGAGGAAACCAAGCTCTGGGTGTGATATTTCCCCTGCATTTTCCTCTCAGGGTGGTGAAATAACTGGTTTGAACCCAGGCCACTGGACTCAAAAGCTCATGCTCAGAAGCCCCAGGGCTCCCTCTAACTTTCTTGGTTGCTGCAACTCAGAGAGCACTGGAATGGACCCAGGTCATGCTCCTCATCTCAGTGGTTCAGGTTTCAGTTCTTCTGTCTCCATCCTTCTATTTAATTCCATACTTACTAAGACCTGGGGGTACAGGGAGGGGCTTGGAGCCTATTTGCCCAGCTACTGAATGGGGAGGTTGGAGAGATGGGTACTTGTGGTTCCAGTACCAGGAGCCAACTGTTTCCCTTGACAACTGGGGAAACTGAGGCCCACAGAGCCAAGACCACTTGCCCGTGGTTACCTAAAGACGTTCATGAGAAATCCAGATCTGGAGCTCAGATCCCTTTGTGTCCTGTTTTGGTGTTGGCATAGTTGGTTGCTTTCCCTAAGATGAGCCCAGATAGGGAAACTGAAGTGCCCGGGCTCCTCACTGGGTCTTCTTGGGGGAGAGAATGGTGATTCAACTCCCGTGTACTGTTGAACTTGACACACACGTTCACATACCAGGTTGCATACGTGTTTTGCTTTAGAAATGACATGAAGCCTTGTGACTATTTTAAAGAGAAAGGCAATGGCTGTGATATTTCCCCTGCACCTCCCTCTCGGGGCCACTTGGTTAAATGTCAGGAAAGGGAGAGTATTTCCTGGTCAGGAACATTCAGAGCTTGCTGGGAGCTGAAGTTTTGTTTTCCATTAAGTAGGTATTCGGGGAGTCTATTTCCCTCCGCCTCCACTGCTGTTTCCCGGGAAGGTTGCGCTTGACAGTTGCAGGGAGGAGGGGTTTGAGAATGAGCAGCCGAGATGCCCATGTATCGTGTGCCCACTCTAGGAGTGGCGGGGTGGCTATTTTTAGCCATCCCAATTCAGTAGAGGCATTTCAGCGTTTGTTCAATATTTAATTATCCATCTGAAATTGGCCCATGTGGCCTTCAGTTTGGAAGCAGCTCTCTGTGCTGTGATTTCCCAGTTGCATAAATAAGGAAGCAAGGGGAATCTCAATAGCCCTCCAAATAATAATAATGAAAAAAAAAAAGGTAGACTCGGTACTCAGCAAAGACAGGCTTGGTTCATCGGTCTAGACAGACCACCTGTACGTTAGCAGAGAAGTGCCACCGAGGATGCCCATCACGCCCTTGGAAATGCGGCAGTGCTCAGTCTCCGAATCTCAGATCCACAACTGCCTGGGTTTTATTGGGGATGGGTTTTCCTCCCTTCGCCAGGTTCCTGTGTTGACTTTGACAGCTGCTGGGTACCTGAGAGGTGGTTTGGGGATTTTGCTTTTGGAAGTCTTGTTAGCTTTTATTTCCCTCTTCTCTTCTCTGTGACAGATAGGAGAGTACTGTCGGCATCTGGGCTGTGCTGTTTCTTTTTCCTTGGCCTTTGGAGGCAATGTGCCGACATAGCTGTGAAATGAACAAGGCAGAGTACAGGGAGGGAGATGTGGGAGCCGTGAAGCTTAGTCTCCCTCGCCCAAGCCCCTGGCTGATGAGGCAGAGAGGGGAGAAGAGGAGAGAGTGGGCCCCAAGGGTGCTGGGCAGTTGGAGATGACTCCTTCCTGGTTGGCATGGGGATTTATGGACTTTGGTTTGGAGATTGGAAACCAAAAAATTGGCAATCTGGAATAAGCTTGGTTTTCTATCCATGTATACCTCTATTGTGGGGACACAGAGTTTGGCAGTCCTGACTGTACAGAGTCCTGACTAGGTCATAAATGCTGTGCGACTGCAGACAAGTCACTGAACATCTCTGGACTCAGAAGCACATGTAACAGATAGATATGACACAGCATAGGATGTCATTACAGGCTGGGAGAATTGTCATTATTAGCTGTTCACCCAAAGTCTGAGGGGTTGCTTGCAAATCAGTTAGGGCTGATCTAGAAAGAAAACGTGATGCCAGTGGGGATTGGACCCACCTTGGTGGTTTCTTGGCATCCCTCCCCTGAGAGGCTGCCATGGGTCTCACTGGTGCTTGTTCAGAGCAGCAGAGCTTTAGCGCGCCACCTAGTGTGTGCAACCTGTGTGCCAGGGGCTGCCATGGCAGATATAGCCAGCCCCCGCCCTTGGGAGCTCAGAGGCCAAGGGGAAGGTAGTCTTAGCATAAGGTTAGCAGATAGTGTGACTAGAAAGGTAGGCAGGGCCTTGAGTGATGAGCAAAGAGGGGAGAACAGCCCCTGGCAGGCTACTGGGAATCAAAGGAAGTATTTTGAAAATAGCGGGAATGGTAACAGTGATCTCCATGTCTTGAGCACTTACGCAGTACCAGGGGTTCTCCTAAGTCCTTTACATGCATCCTGCCTTAAATCGTCATTCTCCCAGGTAGCGTTATCAGCTCCATTTTATAGATGAGAAAACTGAGGCTCAGACTGATTAAGTGACTTGCTCAGCATCACCCAGCTACTGAGTGGCAGAGTCCAGGATGTTTAACCCTCACTATACTTACCAGAACTGTGATTTGGGAAAAGAACTCTTAGCAAGCCACAAGCTAGACTGGTATGGTGCAGGGAGAAGAAAGTGGGAAAAGGGAGCAGGGAGGCCAGTCCGCTTCCTGGGGAGTCTTGAAGGAGGCCAGCAGGTGCAGGATGGGGGAAGGCAGAGGGCTGGTGGAGAGGAGCTGGGAAGTTTGGAAGGGCTGACATGAGAGAGGCTGCCGCCATCCAAGGGCCAGTGCTGGCCTCCTGCCATGATCTCTCCCTGGCCTGCGGTGAAATAAGGACTGTAAGGGCATTACAGCGAGTTTCCCATAACATCCATTTCACTTCAGTAACCCATTTTGGTGCCTCTTTTTTTTCTGAGATGATGGTCTTTGGATTCTTTGAGGTTAGAACATTCCTTTTATGTAATGCATAAATGTCTAGTATGCACCATACTAAATTGTGTTCATTTTTTAAAAACATCTGTATTTGGCAAGAAAAGAAGTCAGTGGTTCTGTGTGGCCCACCCTCGTATTATGCTACTTCATAGGTTTTATTTATAAACATTGAACTAGTTCCTGGAATTCCCACAGGATGGTAGGCTGACACCCACAAAGGAGAAGTCCAGGGGTTGTCCTTACAGCGAGAGGAGTGGGAGATGGTGGTGAGATAAGCCCCTTGGAAAGGTGTTAAGAAGGGGGAGGATGAGGGTCAGTGAGGGCTGGGGTGGGGTGGGGGCCCAGCAGGCTGTGGACATGGCTGATGGACCTGCCTTGGATGCTGATGCTGCGGGGGTCGTGGCATCAGACTGGGCAAGGGGGGTCTTTAGGGAGCAGCTTCAGGAGAAGACGAGAAAGGTGCTGGAGGCTTCAGGGGATCGATTATTTGGGGGAGAGCAGGTGTGGGGTGCAGAATAGGACAGCATTGGAGAAGTTTGGTGACAATGGAGGTGCAAGAAAAGCTTGGATTTCCCATTAACTGTCGATACAGTCATGGTTCCACCTGGTATCTAGAAACCTGTTCACAATTGTAGGTTTAGCAGCAAACAGGGTGGGATGAGTGTCTCTCCCCGTCAGTAGCAGCCTCTGAACTCTCCTGGGACCCTGAGCTTCAGAGAACCCAGGCTGTGGTCCCTCTCCCCTCCCCCAACTTTGGCAATGCCGTCTGCAGTGGCACGGGCCGATTTTACTAGCACAGGGAGTGCTCCGGCTCCTGTGTGTCGGGGAACATTCTGGAAGAGGCTCCTAAGTTATGGAAGGTCCCCAGGAGACAGACCACCAGTTTGGGCCAAACCCCTCCATCTACATTAAACAACAACAACAACAATAATAATGTTTATGGCCAGGAACCATGGTTTATGCCTGTAATCCCAGCACTTTGGGAGGCCAAGACGGGAGGATCACTTGAGACCAGAAGTTTGAAACCAGCCTGGGCAACATAGTGAGACCCCATCTCTACAAAAAATGTTAAAATTAGCCAGTTGCAGTGGCACGGGCCTGTGATGTTATCTACTTAAAAGGTTGAGGTTGGAAGATTGCCTGGGCCTGGGAATTCCAAGCTGTGATGATCTATGATTGCACCACTGCACTCCACCCTGGGCAACAGATTGAGACCCTGTTTTGGAAAAAAAAAAACCAAAAAAACCCAAAACACCCAACTCCTAAGATTATAAAAAACAGAAAATATCTATTACAGAACAGAAGAAAAATAAAAATCACCTTTAATCTGGCACCCACCAATAAGCTCTGGGATCATTGAGGGGTTATTTCCAGCCCTTCCCCTTCTTTTCTCTAAGTTTTAAAAAATTCTAAAATATTTGAAAGTAGTAGAGAAAAGCATAGAAAATAATATTGCAGACAGTCACCTCTCAGGTTGAACAAACCTTAACATTGCCATACCTGCCTCTCTTCTCTTTTCTGTCTTTCTTAGAAATAGAAATGATTCAGGTCCAGGAATCAGCACAGTGTGGTCTACTGGCCAAACCCAGCCCCTCATCTGTTTCTGTATGACTTGTGAAGCCAAGAATAGTTTTTACATTTTTAAAGGTTGGAACAAAAAGTCAGAAGAAGAAGAACGTAGGGAATTATATGAAATTCAAATTTCAATGCCCATAAATAAAGTTTTATTGGAACACAGCCATGTTCATTCATTTATGTATTGTCTATAGCTGCTTTCACGCTACAATGGCAGAGTTGAATAACTGAGACAGAGACCATATGGACTTGTAAGCCTGAAATATTTGCTATCTGGCCTTTTATGGAAAGTTTGATGATGCCCGAGATACAACTAAAGCCACCTACTCTCTCTCCAGGGATAACTGGCCACCTAAAGGTGGTGGGTATCCTGACTACATGTGCTTTCTGCTTTTACATTTAAGCCTATGTGTATGCTTCCAAGTGTGTCGAATTGCATTGTGTGTTTAAAAATGGATATGGTGAAATTGCACATGGCAGAGAGGAGCAAACACATATGGACACCCTGAGACCTCGTTAGTTTCCTGAACTCCAGCAGCACGGAATAAATGCCATCTCTCTGCCAGCCCTGGAATAGGCCCTGCAGCTGCAGAGAAAAGAATCGTGGGAAGAAAACTCCAGAATAAAAAATGGGGAAAGTGACACTGCTGACTCAAATTACTAGAAATCCTCAGAAAGTAAAGAAGGAAAAAGAAACTCAGGGTTGAGAGAAGACTTTGGGCCGGTGAATTCATCCTTGGAGTGTTCAGAAAATCCAGAGATTTTTGGAAGGCTGAGAATTCTTTGGAAGTGAGGCGTGTCTGGAGATAAGGAATAGGAAGCATGGACTGTCAAAAGCAATTGTTAGGGGGCTCAAGTAGAGAAGCAAAAGGAAAAGCTGGGGAGGTCGACAGATGCTGAAAACCTTGTAGGATTTATGCTAGGCTATACTAGACTATTAACGCGGCCAACCAGAGGCCAATGAGTGCAAGGCCAACCCTTGCACTGTCCTTGCGGAAGGGCCCTACCCAGCATCCTGGGATGTAACTGGGAAGGACGCGTCTCATTAGCTCCTCTGCCCCACTTCTGGAGTACCAGCTCCAAGCCAAACAGGTCCCCTCTGAGGAGCTGCTGTGCCCTGCCCCTGAGTGCTCTATGTTGAGGATCCTCTGGGCTTGAACGGTGGCCTGGATGCTGAGCCCTCCACAGTTGTCCCCATGTCCCTCTCCCACCAGATGGCATCCCCCAGCAGCAGTGGGCAACATCCTCTGACTCTGGACCACCTCCTGAGCTTAGGGACCATTGGAACTCGGATCCCAGTTCCCTTAAGGAGACAGCAGGGTATCACAGTTCCATGGCCTTGGGACACTGTACCTGTACCACCTCCAAACTCAACATCTTGAAAACAAAATGTGAAATCAACATCCCTCATCTTTTTCTACCGGGTAGCTGGGACTGAGCTGGGCCCTGGGGACGTAGAGAGGGGCCAAGGGCTGGGTGCGAACTCAGCTTCCCGAGTGACTTGGGAACACTGTCTTCTCACTCATCTCTGCATAGTGCCATTCCTTCCCCACATTAGGGAAACCCTTAGATTCAGAGATATCCGGGCTTGAATCCTGTTTTCAACGTTTCCTAGCTGTAAGGTCATGTTTTGAACTTCAGTTTCCTCAGATTAAAGGGGAGCTGATATTTCTTAATTCAGGAGTCAATTTTAGGATAAAAATACAAATACATGGCACAGTTGTTATCTCTCTTAGATCTGTTTCTCCACATTTCTTGGTGATCCATTTATATTACTTAGAGAGCTAGTTGTTTTAGAACTATTTGTTGAAAAACATATCTTTTCCAGCATCAATTTACCTCAGCACTGTTTTTGAAAATCAATTGCCCCATGTATGTATGGGTCTATTTCTAGACTCTATTCTGTTCCATTGATCTGTATGTCTACCCTTATGCTAATACTACACTGTTTTGTAAATTAGCTATATTTCAAGACCAAAGTACTTCTTGAGACTGGGTAATATAGTCCCCCAACCTGTTTCTTCTTTCTCAAGTTTGTTTGGCTGTCTAGGTCCTTTGGTTTGCCATCTAAACTTAAAATTCATCTTGTCAGTGTCCTCAAAATTTTTATTTTGGATTTTGATTAGGATTACGTTGACTCTATGGATCAGTTTGCGGAGAAATGCCAACTAAGCAGTAGTGAGTCTTCCAACCCTTGAATGTAGTATATCTCTTTATTTAGATCCTTAGTGTCTCTCAGCGGAGTTTCTGAGTTATTAGCCTGTTATGTGTTAAATTTATTAAGTATATTTTGGTGCTCTTGGCTAATCACTGAAGCAGCTGAGAGTTTACTCTACTTGCAGCTAACAAGTTAAACAGGTAGTTTCATGAGTGCCGGCAGAAGATATGAGACACCTGGGTCAGAGACAAAGGCCTCTATGATTCATGGCATAGCAGGCAGCATAAGCTTCAGTTTTATATCAGTTCCCTTTCCTGCTAACTTCCTAGGGCTGTTGTAGAACATAAAATCATCTATGCTAGAACATAAAATCATGATCTATTCTAGAACATAAAATGATCTTCTCTGTAGCTTTCCCAAATTATAACCTCATGTCCCTTACAGGATCTGATACACAGTCTGAGTCAACTGTTCTGGAGGCTAAAAATTACACAAAAGACTGAAATTCGGTTTTGTTTTAGTATCAAGTCATTAAATTAGAACTTTGGAGATAAGTTAAAAATTGACTTCCAAGTTGCCATATACAGAAAGGTAAAGAAAGTTTCAAAATTATGTGGAAAAACCAATACGTACATACTTAAAACTTTATGCCTGTTTATATTTGTTAGAGAAAATAAGCCTATTATTTCATATAGTCATGTTGTCCTAATTTAATAATATAGATTTCAAATAAACATGGGTTGGACATGGTGGCTCATGCTTGTAATCCCAGCACTTTGGGAGGCCAAGGCCGGAGGGAGGATTGCCAGAGGCCAGGAGTCAGAGGCCACCCTGGCCAACAGAGTGAGACCCTTGGGGGAAAATAGTTTACAGTTAATGAATGAAATGAAAAATAAGATGAATTTAATAATACATGTGGATATTTAGGTTTTGATAATCATGGTTCCCTCTGGAGTGCTATAATTAGAACTTATAGACCCTAAAGAAGTATTATTGATGTAATTAGTACCTATACTAAAGGTAAAATACACAGAGTGTGGAGTGACTGTATGAAAGGATAACATGTGTACAGATGTGAAAACATCTCCAAGCTATATTATGAAATAAGCAACCAAGGTACCCTATATTTTTGTGGTTTTCAAGCTCTATCACATATGTCTTTTGATAACAAGTGCATTATGGAGAAAGAATAAAGCTTACCTTACATGGGAATAAGTGTGATATTTCTAAAAGGAAGCTCTTCTCTTTCATTAAGGCAGTTGCAGATTTGAAGGAGGAGAGATGGGAGCCCTTGAAAGTCCACAGTCCTGAATCAGCCGATGATCTGAACCTCTATCCCTCTATCTTTACTTTAATGTAACTAGAATATGTTGCGCCTCGATCCACGGATGTATTAGTGCCTGTGACTGCTGTAACAAATTACCAGAAACTTGTAACTTGAAGCAGCAGAAAGTTATTATCTTACAGTTCTGGGGGACAGAAGTCTGAAATCATTTTAGCTGGGCCAAAAGCAAGGTGTCAGCAGGGCTGCACTCCTTGAGGCTCTGGGGAAGCATCCATTTCCTTGCTTTTGCCAGCCTCTGGAAGTTGCCTGGTTCCTTGTCTCATAGCCCCATGTCATTCCCATCTCTGCTTCCATCATCACATCGCTTTCTCTGACCTGCCTATCTTCTTCTTGTAAAGACCCTTGTGATTATTTTAGGCCCACCCAGGTAATCTAAGATAATCTCCTCATCTCCTTAATTTAATCATATCTGCAAAGTCCCTTTTGCCATATATGGTGACATATCACAGGTTCTAGGGATTAGGACACATGGTTCTTTGAGGGTCATTATTCTGCGTAGCACAGGTGGGTAAGGTTTAGTAACCTCCAAGCAACACCTTTCCTCCCTGTCCCAGAGAGGGGTGCCTAAAGGCTGAGCTAGAAAAAGTGTGCAGTGGCATATTCTCAATCATAAGTGGGAGCTGAACAATAAGAACACATGGACACAGGGAGGGGAACATCACACACCAGGGCCTGTCGGGGGTAGGGGGCTAAGGGGAGGGAGAGCATGAGGACCAATACCTAATGCATGCAGGGCTTAAAACCTAGATGACAGGTTGATGGGTGCAGCAAACCACCATGGCACATGTATACCTATGTAACAAACCTGCACGTACTGCACATGTGTCCCAGAACTAAAAGTAAAATTTAAAAAAAAAAAGAAAGAAAAAGTGTGCAGTGGGAGCCAGGAGAGCTGCCAATTTATCAATGTATTATTTCAGCAAATTCTTTATCTGGCTTCATCCCCCATCCCAAGCTCCAACACACACCCATACACACACACACACACACACTCTCAAAAGAGACGTACACAGAGGCATAAGCTGGACAGCTCTTCGTCTGGAAAGTTCCAACAATCTGAAGATTCCATGACTTGTTGCATGGTGTTTTTTGTTTGTTTTTGAGACAGAGTCTCTCTCTGTCACCCAGGCTGGAGTGTAGTGGTGCCATCTTGGCTCACCGCAACCTCTGCCTCCCTGGTTCAAGCGATTTTCCTGCCTCAGCCTCGTGAGTAGCTGGGATTACAGGTGTGCGCCACCATGCCCAACTAACTTTTTGTCTTTTTAGTAGAGACCGTGTTGGCCAGGCTGGTCTCCAACTCCTGACCTCAAATGATCCACCTACCTCAGCCTCCCAAAGTGCTGGGATTATAGGCGTGAGCCACCACGCCAGGCCTGCATGGTGTTTTTTACCTTTGGCTTCCTGCTTAGTTCACCTGGCTCCTCCCTCGGGGAGCACTAGCCAGTTCACTTTCCACTTTCGAGCTGTTTCCCCACCCACAGGTATGTTCCTGATTCCTGATCTTTGGACTTCTCTGATCCACTTTTTCTTTCTTCCTTTTTTTTTTTTTTTTTCTTTTTCTTTTTTTTTGGATGGAGTTTCACTCTTGTTGCCCAGGCTGGAGAGCAGTGACAGGGTCTCGACTTACTGCAACCTCTGCTTCCCAGGTTCAAATGATTCTCCTGCCTCAGCCTTCTGAGTAGTTGGGATTACAGGTGTATGTCACCACACCCAGCTAATTTTTCGTTTTGTTGTTGTTGTTGTTGTTGTTTTAATATAGATTCAGTTTCACCATGTTGGCGAGGCTGGTCTTGAACTCCTGACCTCAAGTGATCCACCCGCCTCAGCCTCTCAAAGTCTTGGGATTACAGGCGTGAGCCACCATGCCTGGCCAGATCCACTTTTTTCTAACTGGCCATTTGTATTAGTCTGTTTTCACGCTGCTGATAAAGACATACCTGAGACTGGGAAGAAAAAGAGGTGTAATTGGATTTACAGTTCCGCATGGCTGGAGAGGACTCAGAATCATGGCAGGAGGTGAAAGGTACTTCTTATATGGTGGTGGCAAGAGAAAATGAGAAAGATGCAAAACCGGAAACCCCTGATAAACCCATCAGACCTCATGAGACTTATTCACCACCTCCAGAACAGTATGGGGAAACCGCCCCCATGATCTAAATTATCTCTCACTGGGTTCCTCCCACAACATGTGGGAATTATGGGAGTACAATTCAAGATGACATTTGAGTGGGGACACAGAGCCAAATCATATCACCATTTGAGCTGTTGTTGATTTTTATTTTATTTTTTATTATTATTATTTTTTGAGACAGTGTCTTGCTCTGTCGCCAGGCTGTAGTGCAATGGTGCGATCTCTGCTCACTGCAACCTCCCACCTCCCGGGTTCAAGCGATTCTCCTGCCTCAGCCTCCCAAGCAGTTAGGATGACATGCATGCATTACCACACTTGGCTAAATTTTTAACTTTTCTTAGAGATGGTGGTCTCGCTGTGTTACCCGGGCTGGTTTTGAACTCCTGGCCTCAAGCAGCCTTCCTGCCTTGGCCTCCCAAGGTGCTGGGATTATAGGTGTGAGCCACCACACCCAGGCTGTTGTTGATTTTAATTTGTTTTGTTTTCTGATTTTGTTTTTTCTCTTCCTTCTATTCTTTTCTCTTCAGATGTATTCAGCGAGTACAGTTTGTGCTGAGTCATATCACCTATTTATATTTTAATTTTACTATTAGTTTTTGGAAGTCTTAATTATTTTTCATTCAGGAAATGGTATAGTCATCTGTTTCCATTCATAGCCCGTCCCCTTCTCCAAAGAGAATGTCTGATAACAAGTTTCTGGCTACTGTGTAATATGATATTTTTCTATGTAAGTTCATGCACATGTAAACAAAGTAAAACATCATATTAATCACATAGAGGCCGGGCGCGGTGGCTCAAGCCTGTAATCCCAGCACTTAGGGAGGCCGAGACGGGCGGATCACGAGGTCAGGAGATCGAGACCATCCTGGCTAACACGGTGAAACCCCGTCTCTACTAAAAATACAAAAAACTAGCCGGGCGCGGTGGCGGGTGCCTGTAGTCCCAGCTACTCCGGAGGCTGAGGCAGGAGAATGGCGTGAACCCGGGAGGCGGAGCTTGCAGTGAGCTGAGATCCGGCCACTGCACTCCAGCCCGGGCTACAGAGCAAGACTCCGTCTCAAAAAAAAAAAAAAAAAAAAAAAAAAAAATCACATAGAAAGCCTTACTTTTTTTTTTTTTTTTTTTTTGGAGACAGAGTCTTGCTTTGTCACCCAGGCTGGAGTTCAGTGGTGTGATCTTGGCTCACTGCAACCTCCACCTCCTGGGTTCAAGCAATTCTCATGCCTCAGCCTCCCAAGTAGCTAGGTTTACAGGCATCCACCACCAGGTCCAGCTAATTTTTGTATTTTTAGTAGAGACGTGGTTTTGCCATGTTGGCCAGGCTGAGTGTTGGCTAAGCTGATCTCGAACTCCTGTCCTCAAGCAATCTGCCCGCCTTGGCCTCCCAAAGTGCCGGGATTACAGACGTGAGCTACCGCGCCCAGCCAGCCTTACTTTTTATTTTGAAATAATTATAGATTTACAAGCAATTGCAAAACCAGTATGGAGAAGTCCCAAGAACCCAGTTTTCTCTGATGGTTGCATCTTACATAACTATAGGAGAGATCCTCCAGCTGCAGTTCCTTCTAGCCAAAGACCCACCGAGAACACACCTCTAGCTGAGTAAGTTGCATTTATTACTCACTGCAGTGAGGGAGAGCACACACCATGGGGCATCTCGGTAAGAGATGTGTTAGGTGTTAGGAGTGTGTTAGGAAGAACCTAGTGTAGAATTTGGGTTTTGGTTGGGTGATTTGGGGGAGGTTGAAGGGAGTAGGTTTCACACTAGATGAATTGCGTCTGCTGTCAGAAGGCAGGAGCAAGTCTGTAATTGCGCAGCTTGAGTCCTATCACTAGGAAGAGGAGACTAGCGTTGGGGGCTAAAGCTATGATTGGTGAAGCAGCAGCAGTCACTGATTTCAGCCAAGAGAGGGTGATGGTCGGTATTTTGTGGGTGGCACCGTGACCTTGTCTTTATGGGTTACTTAAAAATTATGAAGTGACCTTGTTTTGTCTCACTTTATCATAGCCTCAGAGTAACCTTGTCTGAGGTTGTGTCTTGTGTGATTATGTCTAAATGGAGAATAACATGGCATAGCTGTGCATGCCAAGCCAGCTTCCTGATGTCAGGGGCTTTTATTTCAGATCTTTCATGGACATTGGTACCATGCATACGTATAGTTCTCTTCCATTTCATCATGTATGTAGATTTGAGTAACTACCACTGCAGTCATCATCCACCACGAAGACTTCGCTCGTGCGGCCCCTTTAACATCACATCTACCTGCCTGCCCTAACCCCACCATCCCTAATGCCTGGCAACCACTAATCCGTTTTCCATCTCTATTGCTTTATTCCTTTGAGAGTGCCATGTACATGGAATCATACACTATGTAACCTTTTGATACTGACTTTCCTTGCTCAGCATAATGCCCAGGAGATCCATCCAAGATGTCCTGTGTATCAATAGTGTGTTTCTTTTTTAGGGCTAAGTAGTGTTCCATAGTGTGTGTATTCGTTTTCTATGACTGCTGTAACGAGTTAAAACTTAGTGGCTTAAACAACACAGGTTTTTAATATTACAGCTCTGTAAGTCAGAACTCTGGCATGAGTCTTGCCAGACTAAAATCAAGGTGTCAGTAGGCTGCATTCTTTTCCAAAGGCTGTAGGGAAAAACCCATTTTATTGCTAATTCCTTGCTAGGGGAATTCAATTCCAAGTGGTTGTAAGACTAAGGTTTCTGTTTTCTTGCTGGCTATCAGCTGAGGGCTGTTCCCAGTTTCTAGATCGAGGCCACCCACATTCCTTGGCTTGTGACCACCTCTGTCTATGTCAAAGCTGGCAACAGCAGATGGAATTCCTCTCAGGCTTAGAGTTTCTCCTGCCTCTTTCCTAATCACATTTCTCTGTCTCACCTTCTTGCTTCCCTCTTCCACATTTAAGAATGATATCATTTGGCCAGGCACAGTGGGTCACGCCTGTAATCCGAGCACTTTGGTAGACCGAGGCTGGTGGATCACTTGACATCAGTTCGGGGCCAGCCTAGCCAATATGGTGAAACCCTGTCTCTACTAAAAATACAAAAATTAGGCTGGGCGCAGTGGCTCAGGCCTGTAATCCAAGCACTTTGGGAGGCTGAGGTGGGAGGATCACGAGGTCAAGAGATCGAGACCATCCTGGCCAACATGATGAAACCCCGTCTCTACTAAAAATACAAAAATTAGCTGGGCATGGTGGCGGACACCTGTAGTCCCAGCTACACGGGATGCTGAGGCAGGAGAATCACTTGAACCCAGGAGGTGGTGGTTGCAGTGAGCCGAGATCATGCCACTCCACTCCAGCCTGGCAACAGAGCGAGACTCCGTCTCAAAAAAAAAAAAAAAAAAAAAAAAAAAGAAACCAAAAATACAAAAATTAGCCAGGCATGGTGGTGCATGCCTGTAATCCCAGCTGTTCAGGAGACTGAGGCAAGAGAATTCCTTGAACCCGGGAGGTGAAGGTTGCAGTGAGCTGAGATTGCAGCACTGCACTCTAGCTTGGGCGACCGACCTAGAATACATCTCAAAACAACAACAACAACAAACTCATATCATTAGATTATTCTCACCTGGATAATTCAGGATAATCTCCCATCTCAAAATCCTTAACCTCAACCACATCTGCCAAGGTCCTTTTGCCACGTAAGGCAACATTCACAGGTTCTGGGAATTAGAGTGTGGACTTCTTTGGGGGACCATCATTCTGCCTTACTCATCCTGGATGCAGCACAGTTTAACCATTCACCTATAGAAGGAGGTTTGGTTGTTTCCAGTTTTGGGGCTATTAAAAATAAAGCTGCTATGAACATTCTTGTTAAAAAAAAAAAGGTGTATAAGTGGATTACACAGTGTTTCCTTTTGCAGCTGATTTTTTTACTGAACGTCATATTTCTGAGTTTTATTCATGTTGATCTCTATAGCTCTAGGCCCTTTGTAGTGCCATTGTGTTCCATGTGAATACTGTCCCCCGCTTCCTTGCTGTGTGATGTTCTACTGAATGACTGTTCCCCTATTGGTGGACATTTAGGTTACTTCTAACTTTTCTCTGCTACAAAGAGTGCTGCGGTCAGTATCTTTGTGCAGATCTCCACGTGTGCAGGATGAAGCAGTTTTCTAGACTGGATGTGTAGGAAGGAAGGTTCTGGCCCTAGCACATATGTGTTGTCGGTTTCTACTGGCTATTGTGTAATTGTTCTTCAAGCACTTTTCACTCCACCAGCAGTGATGAAAGTGTAATGTGCATCTCTGCCAACATTTGGAGTCAGTTCTTTTTAATTTCTAGACTGGTTTCTTTTTCATTTCTTTTAATTAATTTCTTTTAAATTATGGACTGGCCTAGGACCTTTCCAAAAGGTATGAAATGGCATCTGAGAGTTTTAATTTGCATTTTCCCAATCACTGCCGAGGACACAGGGACACCCCTGTCCAACACCTCCTCGTTCTACACCCTTGCCAACTTCTTTTCTTCTGACGCTAGCGTTAGAGGTTGCTGCCTCTACCTGCTTTTAAGCATTAAGATCTGGGCAGTGCAACCCGACAACTGAAATTTGGTGTCTTGTCTGAAATTACAGGATGTTCCTCAGGCCGCCATGTTTCCATGGGAACAAGTAACAGTCATCCCTCATGATTAGGTGGTATCCATGGTAACCAAGCCAGCAGCATTTGAATGAAACTGATTTTATTTATTTTTTGCAAACACATGAAGGTTAAAATGCATTTCTCCGGCTGTGGCTTCCAAGAATAGGAAGACAGCCTGGTAAAATGGAGACCCTTTCAACCTCCTAGTGGAAAGGGGATCCAGGATCAGCTGGTCCCATGCCTAATTTTGCAGACTAGGTGACTGAGAGGTCACACAGAAGTCACACAATGAGTCTGGGCCGAGGAGGAAAGACTCCTGGATCAAGCTCAGAGGTCTGGGGCAGGCTCTTAAGAGATCGGCTGGTTCTCCCTTCCCATGATCTAGCCCTAGGAATGCCACCTTCATACTGTGTGATCTTAACAGATTCACTTAACCTCTCTGGGTTTCTACTGGCACCAGCTGTGGTGCTAGACCTATGGGAACACGAGGCCAGGCCTCCCAGTGTCTGTTTGCCCAAATTAGAAAAGATTTTCTACAAAATCAAAGGCCAAAGGCAGCATGCTGGGGCCTAGGACCCCAAGGCTGAATTCCCAGGGTCCAGAATTAGGACTCAGGGTCGGTTCCCTGCCTTCTTTCCCTGTTTAAAATAGAGGGTGTGTGTGTTTTTACTTGGTGCCAAGGACTGGAGATGACCATTGCTCTTACTCCCTGACCATTGGATTGATGAAATCAGCTCAGAGAGGGAAAGGGGCAGCCATGGAGTCACACAGCAGAGCGAGGGTTGAATCCCCGCTCCTGGTGTCAGCTTGGCCCCTCACCCGACCCCATGCTCCATGTCCCCTCCACCTTCTCTGGGGCTGGAAGTGGGGGTTTGGGGGCAGTTTAAGGGACTCTCAGCATATACTCTTGCTTCTTTCCTGGAGGACTTTTAGAGGAAGTCACTTTCGCTTCTAGGAACTTAGTTTCCCCATCTGGAAAGTGGACTCACTATAGAGCTGCCCAGGTTATCCTGTGGGATTACATCTGAAAGGGTCCAGAACACGCATTCTCAGCGGAGGTGAGATTGCCCCCAAGTGGGCAAAAAGTTGGTTCTTGGACTGGAAGATGAAAAAAAAAACCTTTCTGTACAAAGCCCAGTATATACATTTAGCACATAAAAGATACTGTATGTCTGTGATATTAAAATTTTATGGAGGGGAAATTAGGAAAAACGTGTCTAAGAAGACTTTTAAGGGAGAGTGACAGTGAAAAAACATTGAGAAACCCAGCGATCCATGTGTTTATTAACTTTGTGTTTAGAGCTTACGGCAGGCAGCTGGCTCCTTGGGGAAGGTGTTTGGGGTGTCGGGTCAGGAGAGAGCCTGGCCTGGCCCAGACTCTGCCCTTGATGTTCAGTGTGACCACGGGCACACCACAGCTCCTCTCAGGGCCTGATTTCCCCATCTGTGGATAAAGGAGGTCCCATCAGCTCCATGGGTGACTCCCAGGCAATTGAGCTCCCACCTGGCGGATCAGTTCAGGGTTTGGAGAAAAGCAGGTGGTGCCTCAGACTATGGTGATTAGAGGAGCGTTTAATAGAGGGGCTGCTTACGAAGGTGTGGGCAGGCCTCGGGAACCACAGGGGCAGTACAGGACCCCAAAGCTAGGGACAGCAGGGGCTGCTTCCCTGAGGCCCTGCGGAGGAGGGGAGAGCATGGTTGCTGGGAAGAAAAGGTCCAGAAGAGAGGGTCATCCTGATGGTGGTTGGACCTTCCGTGGAGGAGGCAGGCAGCCCAGACGACTCTCCTCCCTCCCCTCATCTCTTGCCAGGGCTCCTCTTTGGCCAAACCACATGGAAGCTGAGGGTCTAGAAGCTCAGATAATAGAGTCTATACAGGACAGTGCCCTGGAGCAGAAGGCAGTGTGCAGAGAGGTGGAGAATGGAACTAGGGGCCACACAGGAGACACCTGGGAAGGTGCCCCAGCTTTGTATGGAGTTCAGGCCTTGCCCTGGTGTGGGCTGGGAGAGTGGGGAGGTCGGCGGGGAGAGCCAGCCACCCTGTGCAGGAGGGAGAGTGGGCGCCTATCCTCCGGCCCCCTGGGCTCCTTGCTTGCCTTCCTATCTTCTCAGGTGGAGGGGTGTAGCCAGGGCTTCTGAATGGAAGTTTCAGACTATTTTGGGAGCACTCTTTTTGTTTCTTTTTTCTTTTTTTTTTTTTTGAGACAGAGTCTCGCTCTGTCTCCCAGGCTGGAGTGCAGTGGCCAGATCTCGGCTCACTGCAAGCTCCACCTCCCAGGTTCACACCATTCTCCTGCCTCAGCCTCCTGAGTAGCTGGGACTACAGGCGCCCGCCACCTCGCCCGGCTAATTTTTTTGTATTTTTAGTAGAGACGGGGTTTCACAGTGTTAGCCAGGATGGTCTCGATCTCCTGACCTCGTGATCTGCCCGCCTCGGCCTCCCAAAGTGCTGGGATTACAGGCGTGAGCCACTGCACCTGGCCGAAAGCACTCTTTTCTATAGACCTGTTGTTGAGGGGATCATGCACATGTTTCTTTCCTTCTGGTCTTAGCTTCATCATCTATCAAATGGGAGGTTGGACCAAGCAGCCTCTGAGAGCTTCCTGCTCAGACCCAGGAGGCAAGAGGCAGGATTCTGGGCATCGGTGTTGGTCTCAGTGGAAAGACATCCTCACTGGGCACCCAGCGTTCTACCAGGGGACTCCATGTGCCTCTTGCCTATAGTGGTGAGGGCCCACCTACCCAGGAAAGTGTAAAGCTGTGGCCAGGGGTGTGGGTGTGTGTGTGTGTGTGTGTGTGTGTGTCAGGTGAGGGAGGGTAGTTCCTGGAAGCTCCAGCTCCTGTTGTCCTGGTGATCCCAAGACCCCTGTGGGGCAGCCTGACTCTGCCAGCCAGGTTCCATAACTGCAGTGGGTACCCCATGTTTGTTGGTCTGATGGAGGAACTTTGAGCACTGCAGGGTGCCTGGCTCTGGGTGGGGGTGGGAAACAGACAACCCATCTTCCTGCTGAGACGCCAAGTAGCAAGTCGGCAAGGCTGACTGATGTGCGGGGTTGTGAATCATTCTGCCTAAAGTGATCTGGGCGCCCCCAGCATTGCCCCACAGCTCAAAGGATGACAGTTCCCACAGGAAGCCATTCCAGGGAAGAGAATTCTAGGGAGAGGGGAGAGCATGGGTAAAGGCGTGGAGGTGGGACATTCCTACATCGTGGCAGGTACAGCGAAGAGGGTTAGCAAGAAAAGCCGGAGAGTTGTGTAAGGTAGAATGACCTTGGGTACCAGGGTGAGGAGTCCCTTCTTTCTGAGGGTGTTGAGGGCATTAGAAGCACTCGGGCTCAGGGTCCTGACTGTGCCTGGCACTGCCCATCTCCCACTTCCACCACTTTCCCTAGAGAGGTTGCTGAACCCAGGGGTCTGCCTCTGGCTAAGGTTTGCATCCCGAGACTAAGTCCTGAGTACCTCCTATGTGTTGGCCCCCTTGGCTGGGTGTTGGGACCCACGGGACTCAGGGCTGAAGGAGCCATGGACTCCGTCCAGACACACTAGACCCTCATTCTTGCTCTAGTGCTCAGTAGCCCTGTGACCTTGGGCTGGTGACTGCACCCTGAGCCTAGCTTCTGCTCTAGTCATTGGCAGCTTGGCTGAGTGTAGTAGGTAGGACATAGGTTATGGGTGACAGCCTCCCAGAGGGAGGTGGCATGTGCTGTCACAGAGCACAGGAGGGTGCTCCAGGTGGGTGGTGCGAAGGGGTGAGAGATGAAGGCACACAGGAAAGCATGGGAAGAATTTTCCTAGCAAAACCTCCAGAAAGAGTGGTTATCCCTTGAGTGTGACTAGAGAGATTGTGGAGGAGGAGGTCCAAGGAAAGTTCTAAGTAGGAAGCACCGTGCGGGAACAGCAAGGGCCTTAAGAGACGGATGGCGCCAGGCTGAGGATAAGCCATGTGGGAAGGGAGCTTTTCTGGAAGAGGCGCCTGGGGCTGGATGGTCTGGACCTGGTGTCAATGCCTGCCCCAGGCCTGCCTGGAGGTCAGCGGGCCTGAACCAGTCTCAGGATGGCTTTGCCTTCTTGGCCATGGGCCAAGGCTCAGGATGGAGCCTGTGCTTCTGTGGACTCCTGTCCATGTGACTGTGTGGAGGGAATGACCTGGAAAGCACACAGCGCCCCAGCATCCTGTTCTGCCTTCTGGAAAGCCTGCTCCTTGTGTGAACCCCATGTCACCTGGCCTGTGTGTGTGCACACATCCCCTGCTCAATGTGTACCTGGGGTGGGTCTGGGAGTGTACACATTGGAGAATCTGCATGAATATAAACATGCAAGTGTGTTTGTCTGGGCATTCCTGTCTCATTCCACACCCCTGTGTGTTCACACCTACCAGGGAAACCTCTGCCCTGTCCTTTTTTTCCCTTGTGAGTCAACAGGTCTTTCCCAGGCACCCCCCACGCACCAGGCTCCATGCAGGGTGCTGGGAGGTGGAGAGGCAGCCAGCTTAGGCGTGGGCGTTAGGAGTTCTGCAGACACACACATACACACACACTCACACACGCACACATACTGCAAATGAGAGCGTTGATAGGAGACTCAGATCTAGTTATTGCTATAGGAGCCAAAAGGGAGGCAAGAGCTGGAGGTAGAGGGGGTCACCCAGGACCTCCTCCAGGGACTGCAGGATGGACCAGGCTGGGGAAGGGTAGTAGGAAGAAAGTCCTCTGTTGGGGGCCACCTCTGGAGCAATGGCAAAGAGGCAGCTGGTGCCACACTGTTGTGGGGGAACCAGTGAGGAAAGTGGCCATGTTGGCAGGTTGGACAGACTCAGGAGGTTTTATGTGGGTGTGCTTAGGCCGTGGCTAAAAGTTTTCAATGAGCTGTCACCATTTAAGAATCAGAATACTTCATATTTTGAAAAACCCAGATTATCAGCCTCTGTTGAACCATGGAAGCGATGGCTACCCCGAGCCCCTCCTTGTGATGTAGCAGTTAACCAGTTAGCGCCGAGTGGCTGGCTGCTTTCCTGGATTCTGGATTTCCTGCTGGCCTCTGTAGGCCTCCGAAGTTTACAGCCTCTGGAAAATAAGGTCTGAACTGGAAGCCAGAAGTCACAGATTCTCATGTTTGAAAAAACATGGGGGCTGACACAGTGACTGAGCCCTGTAATCCCAGCACTTTGGGAGGCCAAGGTGGGAGGATCGCTTGAGGCCAGGAGTTTTGAGACCAGCTTGGGCAACAAAGGAAGACCCCGTCTCTACAATTTTTTTTAAAAATTAGGTAGGTGTGGTGGGGTGCACATGTGGTCCCAGCTACTTGGTAGGAGGCTGAGGCAGTAGGATTACTTGAGCCTAGGAGTTGTAGGCTGGGTGAGCTATGATTGCATCACTGCGCTCCAGCCTGAGTGAAAGAGTGAGACCTTGTCTGTAAAACAAACAGAAAACTTGAGAAGTCATCAAGCTCCCCAAGTGTAGCATCCCAGGAGATGGCTGTTATCTGTCTGCTTGTATGCCTCCAGTGACAGGGAGCCCACCACATTACAAGGAGTAGGGGTTTAGGGGAACCTTTCCCCCGCTTTTTTTTTTTTTTTTTTTTGAGACAGAGTCTCACTCTGTTGCCCAGGCTGGAGTGCAGTGGTATGATTTCGGGTCACTGCAACTTTCGCCTCCCAGGTTCAAGTGATTCTCCCACCTCAGCCTCCTTAGTAGCTGGGATTACAGGTGCATGACACCACACCTGGCTAATTTTTGTATTTTTAGTAGAGACAGAGTTTCACCATGTTGGCCAGGCTGGTCTCAAACTCCTGACCTCAGGTGATCCTCCCGTCTCAACCTCCCAAAGTGCTGGGATTATAGGAGTGAGCCACAGCGCTAGGCCTTTTTTCCCCCTTTTTAAAAAGGTATGATAAAATATATAAAACATAAAAGTTATCATTTTAACTAGTTTTAAGTGTACAATTCAGTGGCATGGAATCCATTTGTAATGTTCTGCAACCATCACCACTATCCAATTCCTAAAACTCTTCATCACCCTTCACAGAAACTCTGTACCATTAAGCCATAACTCCTGATCCCCTCTCTCTTCAGCCTCTGCTAACTTCAAATCTACTTTCTGTCTCTATGAATTGGCCTCTTCTAGATATTTCATATAAATGGGATAATACAAAATATGCTCTTTTGGGTTACTCAGCATAATGTTTTCAAGGTCCCATCATGTTACAGCTTGCATCAGAGCTTCATTCCTTTTTAGAGCAGAATGGTGTTCCCTTGCATGTCATTACTGTGTGTGTGTTCATTCTTCTGCTGATGGACACTTGGGTTTCCATCATTTGGCTGCTGTGAACATTTGCATACAGGTATTTGAGTACTTGTTTTCAGTTATTTTGGATTATACCCAGGAGTGGAATTGCTGGGTCATGTGGCACTTGTACTTTTAATTTTTGGAGAAACTGCCAGACTTTTCCATAGTGCCTGGATCATTTTCTAGGGGCCGGTTTGTCTGTTGTCCTGGCTGGGATGGGAGTGGCAGAAGGCCCTAGCTGTGTGGCCTTGGCTGTTCTTGTTCAACCTCTCTCTTCTCCTCTGTTGGCAGAGTCGCCTCAAGAAAGGCCGGGCTCTCGGCGCAGCCTGCCCGGCAGCCTCTCCGAGAAGAGCCCCAGCATGGAGCCCTCGGCCGCCACGCCGTTCCGGGTCACGGTAACTATCTCTGCGTCACCACCACCGCCACTGCCACCACCATCACCACCTCGCCCGGGGTGGTGCTCTGCGACCCCGCGGCCCCCCTTCCTGGAGCCTCATGGACCCGGAGAGCATCCGGCCTCCCTTGCTCTAGGTATCCGATCCCTCAGCTGCTCCCATCTCAGCCCTGGCCCCAGGGGCCACATGGGGGGTCCCATCCTGAGAGGGAGGGGGCAGGTGGAGGACAGACAGCACTGAAAGCTGTGGGGCCCAGCGCTGAGCTGGCCCAGGAAGAGAAGAGGCTCTTGTTAGTTTGGATAAATGTACCCTTGAGGGCGCGCACACACTGTGCTTCTGCAACCCTGAAAAGATACACTGTTTTTGTTTCCATGTATTTTAACACCTCTCATGGCATACCATAATTTAAATCTTTCTTGGCGGTACATAAAATGATGCTGTATCTTACAATTGACGATGGCTTAGAACTGACAAAACACAGACTGTATATCGTAGCTATTGAACTGAGTCCTCCCCACCAGCACACAGACTTTTTAAAAATTTCAAACCTAAACAGCTTTATGGAAACAGACCCCAATGACCCTTAACAGCTGACTGTTCACGCCCTTCTGCATTGCTGTGTGTACACACACAGACACACACACACACACACACACACACCCCAGAGTTTTGGGTCCCTTCGCTCCCTCATTCAGGAGCATTACTGTGTGTACTTCTCTCTAGGGCTGTCCTAGGCACTAGAAACGCAGCGATGATATAGACACATTCCTTTCTCCAGGGAGCTCAGGTCTGTAGGGCAGGTGGACGTTGGATGGGTTGTTCATCCATTCATTCGCTCATCAGTTTTTCTGTCATGCCTGCTGTGTGCGAGCAGAGGAAAGAGGGTTCTCGGTGGCGAGAACAGAGAGTGTGCAGGCCTGGCTGTCACCGGATAGCATCATATAGGGGCTCCAGGGGAGCTGGAAATGACTGGCAATTCCCGAGGGGGTCCCACGGGAGCTGGCTTTTGAGCTGCATCTTGAAGGATCCATAGAAAATGGCTAGGCAAGGACAGAGAGGGAGAGAGACTTCCAGAGAGGGGGAACAGCAGTTGCAAAGGTATGGAGGCACCCTAGAAATTTCCTCTGCTTGCCATAGGGCTGGCTCCTCATCCCTTGGGCATCAGCTTAGATATCAGCTCCTGACCACACACCTCCAGGAAGCCCTCTTGGTTTTCCCCATCACAGCAGCCTGCTCTTCTCTTTCCTAGTACTTAATGTCAGCATGAGAATGTGAGCTCATAAGGTCGAGGCCTGATGCGTTTGTGGCATGCAGAAATGCTTGGTGGAGCTGGAGTTGAGGGGATCTGGAGGACAGGGTGGGTGAGACTGGGAAGCCTGGCTGAGTGGAGGTCACATGGAACCTCCAGTACCAGGCCAAAAGGATGGGGCTTTCCCCAGGGCCATTGATTCTCCCCACTGTCGATATGTTATAACAATGCCTTAAAAACTAGCTTATTGTCCTTCTTTAAGATTTCAGTCCATTGGGCCAGGGCAGGGCCTGACAATCTGCATTTTGACAAGCTTCCCCCAGGAGGTGATTCTGAGTCCCCAGCTGGGGGTTGACCCTGTGGGCAATGAGGAGGAAGCCTGCGCTGAGAGGATTCAGGGTCGTGGCCCTGGGTTTGGCCAGGGGGTCCCAGGAAGCTGGTCTCCAGCCTGCAGGGAGCGCCTGGATGCTGGGGCCAGGGTGACCCCCACTCCTATCAGCTGGAGCAAAGGCCAAGTTCTGATCTCTCTGGATCCCTGGGGCCACAGCAGGCAGGGTGGGCCTTCAAGGGGGGCCTAGGGAACGATGACTAATAATAATTAGTAATAGTAGCTGCCTCCATTGATGAAGTGCCTACTGTGTGCCAGGCACTGGGCTCACTGTCCTACATCCCTGATCTGTTTGTTTTGTTTTTGTTTGTTTGTTTTTGTTTTTTTTTGAGACAGAATCTTGCTCTGTCGCCTAGGCTGGAGTGCAGTGGTGTGATCTTGGCTCGCTGCAACCTCTGCCTCCCGGGTTCAAGCTGTTCTCCTACCTCAGCCCCCCGAGTAGCTGGGATTACAGGAGTACGCCACCACACCCGTCTATTTTTGTATTTTTTAGTAGAGATAGGGTTTCCCCGTGTTGGCCAGGCTGGTCTCAAACTCCTGACCTCAAGTGATCCTCCCACCTTGGCCTCCCAAAGTGCTGGGATTACAGGTGTGAGCCACCACTCCCAGCCTACCTGATCTCTCTTAATCCAGGAGACAGACCTACAGCGGAAACATTGGTTACCCCATTTCCCAGGTGAGGAAACAGGTTCCGAGAGAGAAAGTCACTTGCTGCCCAAGCTCCAACTGCTACTAAGTGGCGGAACCAAGATTCGAACCCAGGTCTCTCTGACCCCAGGGCATGAAGCACACCCATCCTCAGGCTAGGAGGAGGATCCATTGCCCCACACCCTCCCAGAACCCCATGAGCATCATTTTTCCACCTGTTTCCCTTTCCTGAGTTGCTCTAATAGGGGTATGATCACACCTTAAAGTTGTTATAATTTGCAGCTCCAGTTGACAGCTAGGACTGGTATTTTCCCTGTAGTGGTGTCTCTGCTCTGTCTCTCAGGGTAGAAACCACCTTCAGTCAGAGTCAGAGTCAGAGCCAGCCTGGGGAACCTCGAGCTACCTGGGACTCAACTCACAGTCCCACCTGCCCTGTTAGGGTCTGCAGTATGGAGAGCATGTTCAAGGTGGTCGCTTTGCCCACTTCTCATGGCAACCCTCTAGGGGAGGCACTGTTAGTGTGCCCATTTCACAGGTGAGGAAACTGAGGTTCAGAGGTGAAATTCTTTAGCTGGTGTCACTCAGCTGCTGAGTCAGGACTGCCAGACATTTATGTTTTGTGTCCTTTTCTGGGCACGTTGGTCTTTAAGGGGTGTGATTCGAGATTCTCTTCTGGGCTGGGTGCTGGGAGCTGGCGGGGGGACTGGAGAACTCAGAGGTGGGGATCTGGGTTCAAATCCCAGCTCTTGCATGACCCATGTGATCTCAGTAGCCACTCAGCCTCTCCGAGCCTCGTGTTCTTGACAGTAAAATGTGGAATGACAGACTTTGCTTGGACTGTGGACTTGGTGAATGTGGTCGCCCAGGTCTGACCCATGGTGGGTGCTTCATGGATGAAATCCATCATTACCATCTGAATCGGGTTTCCATTTTTGGCTGTAAAACATCAGTAAAGATCTAGGAGGGTTGGAGTACAGGCAGAGGACAAGGTGTTTGGAGGAAGGTCAAAGGTGAACCTGGCCTGGGCCTTGGGGACAGACCCTCACACAGACCCTGTGCAGGGCCAGAAGCACCCGCCTCCCTCCCCTAGCCCGTAGCACACACTTGTTCACTTACAGGCTCCCAAAAGCTACGTCCTCACGTGCTCAGCTGACTTTTGCTCTGTGTAGACCCTCGAGGGAACCCGGGAAACATGGTTTTGCCTCAGGGAGGCAGGGGAGATGCTACAGGATATACTGGAATAACTGCCACCTTCACTGCCATTTCAAACCCAGATGGTGGGATGTCAGCATTTCTGACAGGGGTGCTTCTTTGGGAGAATCAATGAGTCAGGGTGTATGTAAAGTCTACAAGGCTCATCCTGTCCACCTTCTCCATGGAAACTGAGGCCTGGGAAGGGCTTGTCAGAGGTCACCACCCAGCTGACAGCGGTTCAGGAGCCTGTGTTGTTTACACCCTCACATGCCACCTCTCCTCATTTTGTGAGCCAGCCAAGGACCTGCAGCCACTCTGCAGGACATTGAAGGCTCAGTGCTAGTCCCGCCCATGGCTCTTGGAGACCTCGTGACCCTGGGAGAGCCTCAGTTTCCCCTTTTGTGAAATGTGGGGGATGGACTTTGTAAGGGAGCGTACAGTTTGGGCATAAATAGGTGCTTAAATGTTCTGGTGCAGTAGCTAAGATAATGGGCTCTAGAGAGTTCCCTGACCCGGGTTTCAGGCCCTGCACAGCCTCATACCAGCTTTGTGGCTTGGCCAGGAATGGAACTTTTCTGCCCACCTGGGACAACTCCCTCCCTCCTTTAGGGAGAGTTGGAGGGTAGGGGAGTGACTCCCAGGACCACACAGTGCTACAAGGCTGGCATGTGCCCTGCAGGTTATAGGGGGCCTTGAATGAGGATGGGAGAAGGGGCCTGGGAGTAGATGACTAGAGAGGCTTCCTGTGCGTCTGTGGCCATCAGCTCTCAGATTCCTGAGATTCAAACCCAGATCTGTCTGCTCTGTGCCAGTAGCATCTCCTGGAAGGAAAGGAGGGAAGGGTGGCAGGCAGCATGCTGGGGCGCTGGATCCACATAGACCAATGGTCAGGCTGGGTCTGGGGGCTTTGCATGTGCCCACCCAGCTTCCCAGGCCCTGGGCTCCTTAGCAGCAACAGTGTGCTGTTCTGTCTCTCCTGCCACTCCATGGCAGAGGAGCTGTGGTTTGATTTGGGAGGCAAAGAACTGATGACTCTTCCTGGTCTCCCCACTAGCTCCTCAGCCTGACCCCTTCCCCAGCCCCAACCTTCCCTGTTGCGGGCTGGGTCCTTCCTCCCTCTCTTCTTCCTCCCTTCCTCCTTCCTCTGCCCCCACCCCTCCCATCAACCTTGAGGATGGCTGGCAGACCCGGGGTGTGGGAGGTGGCAGAGGCTCTGGGAAACTTGACAGCCAATTGATTCCTCCTCGGGAAGTTGAAAGTGGAGACTCGTGTTTGAAGGTTTAGCTGAAATTAGGTCTCAGGGATATTTTTTGCGAGATGGAGAAGGAGAAGTGTCAGGGAGGGGAAGGCCAAGGGGGCTGGCAGAAACTGCAGATAGACTCAATATTGGGTTGATTGCGGATGCTTCTAGGAGCTGGTCTTTGGTTTCTTTCAATAACTCACTTTTATTAGGTGCTTGGTTGTGCACACCCTGTGACAGAACAAGGAGCAGTTATCTCTGGCCAGGAAGGACAGGGAATTCTTAGAGGAGGGACTTTTGGGGCTGGGCTTTGAGGGGTGTATAGGAGTTCATCAGGAACCAAGGGAGAAGAGTATTTCAGTTAGTGAAGTGAATAGAAACAAGCTAATGACCCGGTGTGATTAGAGTGCTGGATGGGTTCAGGGCCTGGAGAGAAGAGTGAGAGACCTTGGTGGGTGAGCTAAAGCCTTTGGACTTTCTCCTGCAGGACACAAGAACCACAGTGGATGATGGCCGTGAGTGAAGGTAGCAGTAGACCTCTGGGCTGTGGACCTCATGTTTCCCAGCTGCTCACCCCTCTTCCCACTCCTGTAGCCTCCCCGCACCCTTGCCATGTTTCACCTGTCGTTCTGTCACACAAACACAAGAAACAGGCATGTGAACACAAACATGCAAGCTAGTGGGTGACCCTCCCGCCTATGTCACCATGGAAAGGCTGTTGGAAATTAACTGGTTCAACCCTTCCCTATACAGAGGAGGGACTGAGAATCATAGAAGGGAGGGTCCTTTCCTGAGGTCACACAGCATGTCTAGGGTAGGGCCTGGAGTTGAGCCCAGGTCTCTGTCCTTCTCCCCCACATCCAGTGGTCCTCACCCCTTACTCCCTCCCGTCCTTTCCTCCCAGCACCTGGACATCAGCCACCCCATCTGAGCTGAGCCCTTCTGCCAGCCCCCATCACATTTCCTGGGGGGAATGGGTGTTCTTTGGTCCAACTGCCTTTGGAGCCCCCGACAGCTCCCTCCTGCTCATCTGCACACTGCCCCCTCCTGGCTGCCAGGCCCCAGCCCCAACTGCAGAGGCACCTGAAGTTTGGGCTGGGGGCTGCCTGAAGGAGGAACGCATGACTTAAGGTCCAGGAGAGGGCATTCTCTGCTCCCTGCAGAGTTGGCCTCGCTACCCCCCATTTGTGCCCCTTCCAAGCTACGGAGGCTCCGAGTGGCTGTTGGGGTGGGGAACAGAAAAGCCAGCCAGGCTCACAGATGAGACGATCCAGATCTGTCCCAGGGTATATGGGGAAACTGAGGCCTGCAGAAGAGCGGCTTGCCCAGGATACTTGCTGGGGCTCCCTCCACTGGCCCAGGCTGCTGCGGGTCCATCTCAGATGGTCATTCACTTGGGACATATTTATGTTTGTGGCCCATCAACCAGAGGAGGGATGTCAGCCATGCAGCCCTGGCTGTAACAGGGCAGTAGTGCTGGACTTCTGGGTGGGGTCCTACCATGGATGCCCCAGTTTTCTCCTTGAATTATGAGGAATTTGCTTAGTTCCGCTCTGTGAGTCAGTCTCCTGACCCAGCACCCGGTGTGTATTCAGCAGATGGGCGGGGTGGTGGGAGAGCAAACCCTGCCCCCTCCACCCCCTCCACCCTCACCCCCTCCATCCCTGACCTTCATGGAGCCTGATTGGTATTAAGCTATTCAAACCCAAAAGGTATTACTGTCATTTTGGTCTGTGTCTGCCTTCCGCGGGGGGCGTCCCCCTTTTCTGCAGAGGGAGTGTTGGAAGGTGGGACTCAGGAGTTGTCCAGGGTGGCCAGGGTGGGGCAGGGATGGTCTTCAGGGCAGGAGTCTAGAGACAGGGGGTCTTGGAGCCTCCTGAGTCCAATACCAGGCCAGACTGAGGCCTGGGACAGAGGTGGGACTGCTGCAGTATTGGTAGGGTTGGGAGGCTGTCTCCCCACCCCATTAATACACAGGAAGGCGGTTTCATTAGCTCCGTTTTACAGTTGAGGAACCCAGGCTCAGGGAGGAGAAGGGCCTGGCCTCAGCAGGTCTACAACTGGTGGGTGGCAGGGGTGGGAGCCCAGCTCTGGTCTGTGAGTCTTGCCGTGGTGTGAACGAACTTACTTTCTTCTCTCCTTTTGCCTTTCTTTATTCTTTCTTGCGATACATTTGTCATCACTACCAATTATGTGTCAGGGCCTATGCCAGTCACTGAGGACACAAAGAGGATGAAAACGTAGTTGCTACCTGCAGAAATACAGAAGGGTCAGCCGGGACTTGGTGAAGTAATTTCCAGGCAGGTGAAGGGGAAAGGACATTCCAGGCAAAGGCCAGGACATGGGAAACAGCATGGGCAAATGACAGCAGGAAATGAGAGCAGTTTGGGGGCTGAAATGTGAGGAAGTGGCTGGAATGGAAGTGACAAGAGATTCATGGCAGTGAACAGAGCAGATGGGATCTAAGGCCATATTAACAAGAGTATGAGGTCCTCATCAAGGGAGGTGAGGTGGGCCAGAGTAGGCCAGAGCAGACACGGAGTGCAGCATACTTGAACAGGCTAGGAGAGTCTGGAGCTCCTTCAGTGGGCAGAGAGCAAGACTGGGTGGGGATCCAGCATGGGGTTGGGGGGACAAGCAAATTGCTTTTCTTAAGTAGGTTCTCAGGAGCCTGTTCCAACCCCCAAACATCTGTGCTGAGAATGCCCTTGTGCAGGAGTAGAGGGAAGAGCCCATTTCAAGGATCCCTGGAATCTCCTGCCTTACCTTGGCAAGTGGCAGCTTGGCTTGGGCAGTGTGAGTGGGAAGGATGGAAGTGAAGGGAACAAGCCAGCCTTAGTACCCCCTCCTCTTCCTGCCCTGGGGTCTTCCAAATGCATCCGTAGGCCATCCCTGCAAACTTCATTTTCCCAGCCCTGCACTTAAGCCTGTTGGGCAGCACAGAATCAGATGAACTGGTTCCCATTAAGGTGTAAAGGCCACCACCCCAATTCCTGCCAGGTTCAGTAACTGGCAGGTGGAATGCTTTGTGGGGGCCTTTCTTCCTCTCTTCACACCCACTCAGGGTCCTGGGGGTACAGTGCTGGCCTCTCCCAGGGATAGTCCCCCAAACCCAAGGATGGAGCGGGATTAAAATCTTGGCCACTGCTCCCTTCTGTGGGATGGCTCAGGCAAGTTGCCCCACTCTCTTTCCCTGTCTGTAAACGGGCAGGAACCACTCCCCACAGGGTGGCTGTGCGGGCTCAGTGCCTGGCACAAGGGAACATTCCCCAGTGTTCACACCTGTTCCCCTTGCTTGTGTGTGGGGTGCCCTTCCACCCCACATTTCCTCCAGAGCCCCAGGTAACTGGGCAGACCCCTCCCCCTTCCATACCCCGCCATCATGGCCCCAAAGCAACATCACCCCTGACTGAACTTCTAGGGCTCAGCCCTGGCAGTAGAAGGTGGAGAGGGGCTGGAGGGGTTCCTCGGGGACCAGAGACCAAGTTGTCAGGTGGTGAGTTCAGATAGAGATGGAGGTGTCTGCGCAGGGCAGTTTCCCGCCAGTTGGGGGCAGCAGAGGGTAGCAAGTGGACTTCTGGGTGGCTCCTCCCAGTGAGTGTTGAACTCCCAGGGGTTTGTGTGTCCAGGGCCACAGGGAGGCAGCCCACTGTGCTAAACAAGCTGTAGAGCCCACTGCTGGGGGCTGGGAGCAGCTTAGATCTGGGAGCACCTGTCAGTGGCCGGGCCTGGCATGACTGGCTGTGCCAGCTGGGCCTGGGTTGATCAGAAAGCCAGGGGTTCTGAAAGGGGACCCTGGTCAGGGACACTGGATGGAACAAGGTCTGGGGCCGAGACAGCTGTCCACCAAGAGGAAGGGCAGAGGGTGAGGTGGACCAGTATGTGATCTGTCAGGCAGGGCTGCTGCACTGTGGTCACCAGGCTGGGACCAACAGACACCAGTCACTGCCACCCTTTGATGGGTTATAGGCACCTGTTCCACCTACCACTGCTTTGAGAGGAGGTAAGGCAGGCATTGTGGGAGAGGCGTGGTGGTGGTCAGAGCTTGCACTCCAAGTCCCATTGGCCTGAGTTCGAATCCCAGCTGTACCACCTCTGCTATCTTTACGATGGGGGATTTTGAATCCTGTTCTGCATAGTACTCTGGGTCAGGCCCTGTGCTGAGCATTTTCTAAGTATTATCTCATTTAATCCTTACAACCCAAGGCTCAGATAACACAAATCTCACTCTCAGAAGGTGACAAAATCAAGGCAGATGGGGAGTGAAGAGCTAGCTAGGATGGCTCTGCTCACGGGCCTGGATCTTGAAGTTCTCACAGCGCCCGGCCCACAGCACGCAGCCCAGTCTTTGCTAGCCAGTGCTGTTTTTCTCTCCATCTTACAGTTGAGGATGTTGAAGCCCAGAGAGGGGAGGTGCATTGTCCTGGGCCACACAGCTTGCAGGGACAGAGCTGAGATTTGGACCCAGGCCTCCCCATCTCTCTGCCTTATCTTTATCCTACCCCTGCTTTGAGCAGGCCTGGCCCCAGGAGTCAGACACCCCTGGGATAGGAGAGAACTGTTCTCCTCTTGCCATCCTGCTCTGTGGCCCTGCAGGTCCTCCCCTCTCCTGGGAGGTGGTGGGGTGGGCTGCATGTCAGGGGCCAGGCTCAGATGCCTTCATTTCCCCACCTCCTCATGCTACGAAAATGAAACGATCAAGTGGCATTTTGGTGGGACTGCAGACATAATTATATCTGAGTTGTCGGGCGGGAATTGTTTCCAAAGCCAGGAGGCCCTCTGTGGAGGTGGCAGTAGTGACATCTGTTTCCAACACAAGGCTCTGCATCGAGATGAGTAACTTCTCCTGTGGAATTGCTTAAAGAACGTCTAAAACGAGCTGAGCTTGTTACTCCCCTGCTCCAGCACCTTAGATGGCTCCCAGCAGGGTGGGGGATCCAGCTCCCCAGCCTGCCATTCAAATCCCCCAGGCTGTCCCAGCTTCCATGCCTTTGTGTGGGCAGGTCCTTCTACCCAGAATTCCTCCCCATTTCTCTGTCTCCAGAGCTCACTAGTGCCATCGAGGGCTGTGTCCAGGCTGCAGAACACCCCACCTGTCCACGCTCCCTCACAGACTCTGTGACTTCATGATCCATCACTTCCGTCGCTCCCACCAGACAGTGGTCACTTTCTCAAAGACAGGGACTGTTTCTGATTTGTCTGAACTCCCAGCACTGGAGCAAGGACTCACCTGTGGCAGATTCATGAGGGGCTTGTGGAATGAAGCTGCACGAGACAGAAAGAGACAGGGAGTAAACGAATTAAATGGAGTAATTGCAGGGCGAGCAGGGAAGGTGAACAGTGATCTCTCCACTTCTGCCAGCCCCTACACTGTGTGTCTGAGGTCAGAGTGGCCCCCTGCCATGGGAGGACAGGTCAAGACAAGTAACCCAGGCCACCAGAGGCCAGCAAGGACACCAGCCCTTGCCTTGAAAAGTGCCGGGCGTGGTGGCTCATGCCTGTAATCCCAGCACTTTGGGAGGTTGAGGCGAGTGGATCACCTGAAGTCAGGAGTTCTAGACCAGCATGGTCAACATGGTGAAACCACATCTCTATTAAAAACACAAAAAATTAGCCAGGCGTGGTGGCACATGCCTGTAACCCCAGCTACTATGGAGGCTGAGGCAGGAGAATAGCTTGAACCCGGGAGGCTGGAGGTTGCAGCGAGCCGAGATCACACCAGTGCACTGCAGCCTGGGTGGCAGAGTGAAACTCCGTCCAAAAAAAAAAAAAAAAAAAAGTAACTGACCTTTAAAGAAAAAAAGAAACTGACCTTGACTCCACCCCATACTCTATCCCATACCCAAGGGCCTTCTGAGGCCAGGACTCCCAGGTGAACCTTGGCCCGCAGATGGTAAATCACCCAGGAGGAGATATAGCCTATAAAATCCTCTCCCAAAACGGTGCATTTTGTATTCTGTAGTGAAAAGGGCTTTTAAGAGCACTGCTTACTCGGGTGGATTTATGGAGTTTCCCCCGCCCCTCCCTCCCACTAGTGGTTACTGGTCCTCAGGCCTGGAGCTCCCTGGGGTCCTGTTGTTTCCTTGGTAGTTCTTGGTCCAGGGAGAGAAACAAGATAGCACCTCTTTCCTGCCTTGCTGCCCTGGGGCCACCTGGGCCAGCTGGGTGCCTGGAAGTGCAGGGGGATCCTACCCAACTGAAGCTCCCTGTGGCCCAGCGCAAGTCTGTAAGTCCCACCATTAGTGCCCCTTTGTCCCCAGAAGATTCCCCCCCGTGTGTTGTCACCTGCAAATGGGTCACCAGGGAGGCACACCCAAGCTGGAAAGAATTTAGAGATCAGCTAGACTAATCCCTGCATTGTACAGCAGGGAAACTGAGTCACAGAGCGGCTTAGGTGCTGGCTCAGCGCCTCAGTCCGAAAATGGGATTACATGAGAGCTTTAGCTCTGGAGCAGCCTGTGTTGAACCCAGCTCTGCCGCTTCCTGGCTGTGCGGTGCTGTGCAAATTAGTTGCCCTTTCTGAACTTCTGTTCTCCCATCTGCACACTAGGTTGTGAGAATTAAACAAGAGAAGTCATGGGAAGCTCTAATACAGTGCCTGAAGCTTAGTCAGGGCTTACTAAATACATCTGACTAATTCTCAGCGGCATGTTGGAAGAGCCTTCATTAGTATTAATAGCAGAGCTGAGTTTTGACCCCAGAGTTGTAGACTCCAAACGTGGTTTTCTTGCCACTCATGCAGTGCACAGAGCACAGGATAGGGGAGTTTTGCTGGGGAATGAGCACTAAAGTCAGCAAGTGGCCCCGGGAGGACTGGCTGGGACCTTAGTGATAGGGCGTGGGGGCAGGCGGAGAAAGTATAGACCCTGCTGCAGGGGTGTAACCGCCTGGTGGAATTGGCTTCCTTGCAGCCACGTGGCCCTGGGTGTCCAACTCCCCACCCCATCCCACGGCCAGGGCTGACTGAGAGCTTAAAGAGGTGATGAGGTGTTTGTAGCCATCCAGACCTCTGGGACAGGCTTATTATGCTAAGGCAGGTGCCAGCTGGAGGATTTATGGGACAATGAGTCACTCCCTGGCTGCTCTGGGTTGTCACATCCCAAGCTGAGATCTTGGGAATGCGTAACTGGTTTCTGTTCACTGATGCCTGCCCAATCCTGGGCACTGGCAGATACCAGGAGGGCCCTGCCGACATCCTCAGCTCCCCTCCCAACTTCACCTTCACCCTCTTCAAATCTGGGCTCCCCTCTTTTTCCTCCGTTAGACTCTCAGTGTTCCTTAGGGTTCCCCTTTACTTGGGTGTCCTCTGCACTGGGGAGGGGATTATAAGCCCAGGCTCAGGTGGTGGTGTGTAACTGGGAGGCTGGAGGGACCTGTGATAACTCTAGAGGCCTCCCTGGGCAGCCAGACTCCCCACTGTCCTACCTCTACACCTCTGCTTATGCTGTGAGTCTGCCTGGAATGCCTGTACGTGGCTATCCTGTCCCAGCTAATCTCCGCAAGCCCACCTGCTGTCCCACCTTCAGCGTTTCCAAAATGCTGCCAAAAGCTGCCTCCTCTAGCAAGTCTGCCCAGATTGCTTCCAAGTGAAATCCTTTCAAAAAGCCCCACAGAGCACTTTCTCTGTTTCCTTTTATATCATTAAATATTTGTGAATTCATTCAGGAAATATTGAGAGAATAGCTGCCAGGTGTCCAGCACTGGAGACCCAGGTTGCCATGGCCCCTGCTCTGGAGGCTTTACAGTCCAGTATGGGTGGGGAGGCACTAAATAAACACACTTATAATTACAACTGTGGTAAGTCTACAGGGAGACCTGGCCTAGGGTGGGGACGTCAGGGGACGCCTCTAAGGGAAAGACTGAGGAGGTACCTTAAGGGTGTGGAGGGTCTTCCTTCCCAGGCAGGAGGAACAGCCCAGGCCCTTCTGGCTAATGGCTGGGCTGGTCTCTGGTGGTCAAAGGAAGTGATAAATGAAAGTGATCGTGACAGCAATGCCAGCAGTTCGTATTTATTGTATGCAGGGAAATGGGCTAAGTTTCTTCCATGCATGATCTCATTGCATCTCCACAACCACTTTGTCCTCATTTTACAGAAGAGGACACAGGCATAGAAGGTTAAGTCATGAGCCCAAAGCCCCGTAGCCATTAAGTGGTGGAATCCCCTGCTCTCACCCTCTTCCAGGGGAAGTATAAAAATTATTTACATTTTACCTGGGGATTCCTAGAGATTGAATTACCCTTAGGACCTAAAGAGGTGTGTCAAACGGTGGAATTTTAGCTGTGCTAATGGGCAGAAGGAGAAAGGTTTAGGGCAGGGACCTTCAGCTCTTGCCAGGGAATAGAACTGCAAAAGCCACATGTTCAGGGAGCTGTAAAGACAAGCTTTCTGAGTGTGAGAGGAGCAAACAAGTTGTCCTCAAAGACTGCCAGAAAGTGAAGCCCTGCGAGAAAAGCAGAGGGGGTTATCTTGGAAGCCGTTAAGAGCTGTTTCCTTGCCTTGGTCCTGAGGTCTGGGCTCCCAACTCTGGAGCTTCCTGGGCCACTTGCCCTTCCTTTCCTGGTTGTGAATTTGAGCACATGTGGGCCAGTGTGTTTAGTTTGTGTGTCTGCACAATTCTGCGGGTGCCTGATGAAAGCTGAGTACATGTGTTTATGGGCTTGTTTCAGTGTATTTGTATTTTGGCTTGTATGTTTCATGGCTGTGTATGTGTGTATTCGTGTGTGTGCTGATCAATGTGTTTGTGTTTGTGTGTGTCTGTATGTGTAGTGGTACCGGGGTACTTGTATGCTTACACATGCATTTCTTTGTGGGATGCCTTTCTTGTGTGTATTTGTATGCATGCCTGTCCTAGCACTTGTGTATGTTTCTGGCCCTGTATATTTCTCTAAGTGAACATGTTTAAGTGTGTTTTTCCAGGCAGTATTTTAACACGACAGTGACCCTGGAGTGTCAGGGTCCAGCCCCTTCCTGGGGCTTCCCCGAAGGCTCTCAGGGCCTATGAATTGGTTTTCTTTGTATGACTTAAGTAGTCTGGCTACCTTCTCCAGACAGAATATGTGGCGATCTCACTGGTATGAGATTGTGGAGGATTCTGTGGGCATAGGGTGGCCTGTGAGTAGGTGGCCACCAGGAAGGCACTAACCTAATCCCAGTTTAAGATGCCTCCCATCTTTTGCCTGTCACAGTGTCTGACATTCCACCATTAGTGAGTCATTCTCCAGCTGGGACCCTCTTTGATGGTGCATACCCTTGAGGAGAGGAGGCCAGAGAAGCTGGGCAGCCTGCTGAGGGTAGAGACCCGGGAACAGGGAAGGGGAGGGCAGGAGGAATGGCACATCTGAAGGATTCAGGCAAAGCCAGAGAATTCCTTGATGCCGTTGGTGCCAAGCCTGGGGCGGGCCAGGCAGCCTGGCCCTGGCAGCTGCTCTGACTTTATAGGATCATCAAATATCAGCACTGGAAAGGAGCTTGGTGATCACCCAGTCCAGCCCCTCGTGTTGCAGATGGGAAGACTGTGGCCCAGAAAGAGGAAGTGAGGGCAGCCTGTGAGGTTTTTGAAGCGTGGATGCTGAAGATACAAAGAGCACTGGGCAAGGAGCAGGGGACCCAGGTTCTAATGGCCCTGACTGGTGATGCTGGGCAGGTCCCACTGCCCTCTGGGCCTCAGATTTCTCCTCAGTATCACCAGCCTGGCTGCCCTCTGTGGGCCCTCCTGGCTCTCACCCTGTGACTCTGGAAGCAGGACCCCCACCACCCCAGCCCTTTTCTAGTGCCCCCAGCAGCCTGCTGCAGTGTCAGGTCAGCCCGCCAGCCCGTGCGCTCAGCATTTCTCCCCTCCTGGAGCTGAGAGAGGTGGCAGGATCTGGATGGGATCTTCTCCCCTTCCTGTTTATTTAGATGTGCTTTTGGCATTCGGGCAAAGCCCCAGAAAGATACTGAGAGACATGCCTGTCAAAATAGTCTCCCTTCTCCAAGGCTCTCTCTTTGGGGATGGGCCTTAGAAACAGCTATGGGAGGAGCCGGGCCTGGGCGGTGGGAGGGCCCACAGGGTTCTGCCTCCATCCTGAGTACAGTATTGGGG
This sequence comes from Chlorocebus sabaeus, assembly GCF_047675955.1. Classification (NCBI taxonomy): domain Eukaryota; kingdom Metazoa; phylum Chordata; class Mammalia; order Primates; family Cercopithecidae; genus Chlorocebus; species Chlorocebus sabaeus. The sequence goes on from NC_132915.1 coordinate 91,806,969, forward strand.
TTCCCCAGTGGGCAGCTGAGGGCTCAACGGGCGACAAAGTTCTGCCAGGCCCGCCTGCCCATCTGCAGCAGCCCAGGTCTGTCTGTTGAAAGGGGAGAGAGTGATGAAGACAGGCCTGGAGGAAGAATGCAAGGACAAATAGATGTTGGGTTTGGGGGAAGGAACCCGCCCTTGATTGAGCACCTACTTTGTGCTAGGCATGTTGCTCAGTCAGTGCTTGGTATTCAGGTGAGAAGCAGATTCTTTGAGACCATTGGTGACAAGGGGCTCCCGGGTGTCTAGGTGACGGCGCTGAAATGCAGATCCCTGGTTCCCTAGGGACTGCCTCCTCGGCTGGGAGTGGGGCACAGACAAGGACAGCACTGGGCAAGGTTCTCCTCCCTGGGGGTGGGGAGCCTCCAGGTATTCACTGGGAGCCCCTGTGTGACAGCTCTGCACTCAGGGAGTGAGCGGGCCTCCCTTTCTTCCCTCCCACCTTGGCTTTGGTCCCTGAGGCCTAGTACAGTGCCCGGGGCTGAGTGTGGGGAGGATGATCAGAGCTGTCCATTCTGTTTCCCTATATGGAGGAGTCCCCACGCTGCCCATCCCAGGGGCCAGAACTCTCTTGGTTATAGTCCCAGCTCTGCCACTTTCAGCAGGTGACTTAACTTCTCTGAGCTTCCATTTCCCCACCCAGAAATCCAAAACATCCTGAATTCTGAAGCCCTTATTCTCCCAGGGATTCCTGATAAGAGGCGTTGGGAGCTCCTAGGCGTCCTCTCCTAGGGTGGGAGTGACTCGTCAGAACAGAAGCTTGATTGCTGGTAATATATCATCATCATCACGTGGAATTCATTGAAATGAGTAAATGAAGAAATCACGTATCTTGAATTCTGAAAGGGCTTTGAAAAAGTCGTTCAGGACCTTCTGGAGAAGGAACAGGGTTGTGGGCCAGATGTCAGGATGGTGGTGAAGTGGCAGGAACTGGGGTAGGAGAGTGGCTTAAGAACTTGGGTCCTTCCAGCCAGAGACCCCCAGGCCTCTGACCCCCACTCAAACTGCCCTGTGCTTTGGTCAGTGATATGATGGAAACCTAGGGCCTAAAGGATCAGCTGGCATAGGAAGGATGTCCAGATGGGCAGTGGGCCATCCACAGAGAGGGGTGAGGGCTACATAGCTATCCATGCCCAGCCATCAGGGAATAAGCTGGGGAGGTGGCACCAGGCAGCAGCCTTGTGCAAAAGCCCTGAGGCCTTAGTTGACCTCAGCGCCATGGCACAGCTGCCTGACAAGTAGACGGGGACATGGGCTGCCTTAATAGAGGCAGAGTGCCGCATCTGGGGAGGGAGCCTCGGGTCCCCGCGGACTGTGTGGGCTGCTTGCTGAGCTTTAGACATCAGTCCTTGCTCCAGTGAATGAAAGCTGAGGCCTCCACCTGAGCAGCCCTGCCCGCCCGTGCACTTTGGACATCGGGAGTCTCTGTGAGGTTGCTTTAGGAAAACAAAAAAAAGTTTTTGTTTAAAAGAGTTCAAAACTACCAAACTGGATGACATTCTGTGGCTCCAGAATAATTTTGCAAGCATGTTCATTCATGTCTCCATCCCCCCTGCCGTACAGCCCGCAGGCTCCTGTCTGGAAAGCCCAGACAGACTCCCACCCTTGGTGGTCATTTACCCATTGGGGCAAAAAGAGGTGGTGGTGGTTAGCCAACATCAGTATTGGTTGCAATAAACCTACTACTGCGTGTAGTTGCTTAATAGTTACTGTCTTTCTGGCAACATCGTACTTCATTTCATCCTTCCCAGGGTCCCATAAAGTAGGTATCATCATCAGTTGATTTTACACATAGGGACACTGAGGCTCAGAGAGGGCCAGTAATCGGCCCACAGCTTGTCTGAATGAAGATTTGAGGCCAAGCAATGTGAGAGGGCTAGAGCTGTCCAGTGAGAATGGTCAGCAAGGGTGGGCTCCTGTGGTCCAGGGCCATCTGCAGGAGAAGTGGGATACAGCCAGGCCTTAGCGGGTGTGGCTAGGGCGTCAGAGTCTGTCAGTGGGCAAGGGAGTGATCATGGGGACCACCTATAATCCTTGCAGATGAGCTAGGCCCAATACATGTCACTACAAATGGAGTGTTTTTAACAGTCCTGTACATGTATATGGGAATTCCACATAGCTTTTGTTGAGCACTTACTGTCTGCTACACTCTGCGCCTACAGCTTTATCAGTTGTTTTTTTTTTTCCCCCGAGATGGAATCTTGTTTTGTCACCCAGGCTGAAGTGCAGTGACACAATCTTGGCTCACTACAACCTCCACCTCCCGGGTTCACGCGATTCTCCTGCCTCAGCCTCCCGAGTAACTGGGATACACGCTCGTGCCACCACACCTGGCAAATTTTTGTATTTTTAGTAGAGATGGGGTTTTGCCATTTTGGCCAGGCTGGTCTTGAACTCCTGACCTCAGGTGATCTACCTGCCTCTGCCTCCCAAAGTGCTGGGATTACAGGCGTGAGCCACTGTGCCTGGCAGCTTTATCAGCTTTTATCTGCCAGTTTAATCATCACTGCAGCCCCCCATCCATTTCACAGAGAGGCAAGGGGCCTTAACTGTCTTCTTTTGCAGTGAGGGGTGTGTGGAGCTGGGTTTGACATGGTTCTTAGCCACTGGGCTGTCAGCGGGCTCCACTGCAGTCCCGGAAAGTGGGTATCAAGAACCCTGTTTGACTGAATGATTTGCCAACTGCCCCTCAATTAAAGGTTGTCTTGAGTCTAGAATAAGAGTTTCTGACCTGAAGACCAGTCAACCCCTCTTCCCAAGTTCGGGGCTGTAGCTGCTTCCAGAAATCAAGTCCCAGGAGCTGCCTCTGAAGGGACAGCAGAAAAGGTTTGCCTCCCTTCATCTGGCAATGAGGGAGAGGACGCCCTTGGCCCTCCACCCCCATGAAGGAGAGCAACAAGCTGTCTGGCTGGGCAGAGCAGAGGACTGGAGTCCGTGGTCCTTGATTAACCTTGCTCTGTGACCTTGGGGAAGTCCCTTCCCTACTCTGGTCCCCAGTCACCCTGTAATGCAGCCTTTGCATCTGAGTCCCCTTTTGGTAGTGGCTTTCCAAGATGATGAGTATTTGTTAACCCTGTCATATGCAGGGTCCTGAGCTGAGTTATCTGAGGGACACAGGTCTCTAGGTGGATGTGTGATATGATGGGTGGGTGGGTCAATGGGAACACTCTCTGTTCCCTGGAAGAATCTCTTTTCTCATGATCTGAGCTCCCTGACCTCTTGAATATCCATACACTGCTCACTCCATAATGTTCATGGCTATCTTTGCTACTGTGTCTAGCACATAATGGCTCTCATTAAGGTGAAAGAGTGAATATGACAGGGTATTAGGAGTCCCCAAGGTCATTGTCAGTTTGGGTGGGGGAGGTACCATTCTGAGTAGGCTTTAAGGAGGAGGCTGCTTGTCAGAGGAACATTAAGTAGAGTCACAGGGGGTGGAGTGGGGAAGAGGAAGTAGCACATGTGCATCAAACCTCCTAGAGGGGGGAAAACTTTTTTTTTAAACTCAGAAATAGGATAAAGCCATCAATATTGCTCTAGAATGAGCTACATAAATTGTGAAACATGCTTCTTTGTTCTTCGTACCTCAAGATTGCAAAAACTGTGAAATTTTCATCAGTGTAGAAAATAAAACCCAAGAAAAAGTACAAGCCCATTGGTATAACTTGCTTGACCACAACCCCTGGGAGAAGAGAACCCATCCAAATTAACCAGGTGCAGCCCCCTCCCCTATACCTGGCAAGAGGTGGAGGTTGGGAGAGCTCAGAGCTCACGCAGAGGTGCAGGCCTCTGCCTCCATGCCGTGTGTCCCAGAGAGCCTAGTGCTCCCCTGACCTGCCACCATTTGCGGTCCCTCTGCATTAAGCCTTGCCTTGTCTATGGGTCACGCCTCTGGAGAAGGATCCCTCCTGCAGCCCCTAATACCTAAGAGATATTTGTGGCAGCTGATTAGAATACCCTGATCGATAATTCCAGGCTGCAGAGGTGAGGGGCATTTGGACTCCACTGCCTGGGATGGCCTTCTGGTGAGGTAGTATTTCAGCTGGGCCTTTAAGGACATGCAGAATCCCAACAGGTGGCCACAGGGGTAGTTCTCCTGTGGATATGAAAGGCTGAGGAAGAAGGACAAGGCAGAGGGAGAAAGATAGGAAAAGGGAAATCTTGAAAGCTCTCGAATTAGCCAGGCCCGGAAGCCGGGTGTCCTTGGATGAGTCATTTTACCTGTCTGAGCAAGCCTCTTCATTTGCAGAGAATGTTTTTCTGTCATTTTCTGTCCGTGCGGGTGACATGAGATGACTTGTACAGCACATGTTTGACCTTCTCATGTTGAAGATGGACAGATGCAGCCCAGGGCCTGTGGCAAACGTCCACTGTTCCTCTTGGACACAGAGAGGGCTGCCAAACTGACACTTTATTTTGGGATGGATGGAATGTGGTATTTGGATTATATACATTAACCTCAAATTAAATTAATATCCCACTTGCAACCTGGAGTTGAGACTGAGGTGGGTGAGCCCCCAGAACCCCCCCTCCTTAGAGGGCTCCCCCTCCTCCAGTTTTCCTCTTCCTCAAGCTTCCTGTAGGTTCCAAGTCTGGCAGGACCCAGGCTGTGTCCCCTGGGGCCCCCACATCTTTCCCGTCACCTGTAAAGGGAAGATTGGTTCGACCTGTGTGTATTGAACGCCTGTCTCCTCTGTCTCTTCCATCAGACCAGGAGCTCTTGGGATGGGGGAGGTGGGGGATTAAGCTCTGTTCTCAGTCAGTGCAACCTGGTAGGTGGATAAATGGCCTGAATAAGGTTCCCCAAATCTTGAAGCTTTTAATGGGGATACTCAGCAAACCCTTCAGCTCATCGGGCCCCTCCCTGAGCTGGGCTCTAAGGATCCATTCCCCAGGATGGTTGTCCTTGCTGGGGTACATACAACGTTCCGGGCAGGGGCCCCACACTGGCATCAAGCGACTGTCGCTCTGGGAGGGAATGTCGCCCGGGATCGGGGTCTAGGTGGCCAGGGCACTGCCAGGCGCAGGCCAGCCGGCGCCTCAGCCGACCACGCGCCCGCTCTCATCGGTACCACGGGGGCTGAGAGCAGCGACCTCGCAGCGGAGGAAGGTGCTTTGTCAATCCCCGACGGGGTAGGGGGCGTGGATTCCTCCTGGTGGGTGGTGGGGGGTGTGACCTCGCTCAGGGAGGACGAGCTTGGAGGCGGCGGGGAGGTGAGTGGGGCGGCCGGCCCTGGCGTTCCCCGGGGGTCTCCGCCCCTCCGCAGCCCCGCCCCCTCGTCGCGGTACTCCCCCTCGCCGGGACGCCCGGGGGGCTCGGGCAGCCTCGGCAGCGGTCGGCGCGGCTCGGCTCGGCGTCGCCATGGCAACAGCGGCTTAGGGGGCGGGGGCGACGTGGCGGGCGGGGTGGGCTGGGCCGCGCTGCGCGGGCCGGGCCGTCGGCTCTCGGTCGGCGGGCGGGCGGGCGGCGCGGGCCGCGAGCTGCTGGGGCCGAGCCCGAGCCCGGCCCGCCCTCGGCCGCGCGGCCGCCCAGCAAGGGTGCGGGTCCCGCGCGGGTCCCGGCCCGCCGCCGCCGCGCTAACCCCGCCTCCCCTTTCCCTTCTTGTCGCCCCGTGCGCAGGGCTTCCTCAGCCGCCGCCTCAAGGGCTCCATCAAGCGCACCAAGAGCCAGCCCAAGCTGGACCGCAACCACAGCTTCCGCCACATCCTCCCGGGGTTCCGGAGCGCCGCCGCCGCCGCCGCGGACAATGAGAGGTGAGCCCGCCGCCGCCGCCCGGTCCCCCCGCGCCGCCGCCCCGGGCTGCGCCCCTGAGGGCGCGGGGACAAAGCGCGAGCCCGGCCCGGGACGAGCCACATGGGGGAGGGGACCCCACGCCGCCTGCCGGGAACTTGTGGGGCCACCTGGGCCGGACTGGGGGGCCCGAGGGGAGGACCCTGCGCCTCCCTCCGGGGTGAGGAGAGGAGGGCAGAGGGTGCCCGCGGCGGCCCCCGGCAAGGCCGGGCGCTAAGTGCCCTCGCGGGGAAGTCCTGCCTCGCCTGTCCGAGGTGGGCATTGTTTCCCGGGCCGTGCGGTGCCCGAACCGGGGACGGAAGTGGCGCCTCCGCCCCCAGGACCCATCCCCCTGCCTCAGGAGCCTCTGGGTATCGGATACAAAAGGCATTTTCGGCCAGGTTTGGCCGAGACCGGGCGCTGCTCGTGGTGAGGGGAAGGGTGAACATCTGGAGGGGAGGAGCAGGGGGCTGGGCCACTTAGGGGGCACATCTGCTCTAAGTAGGGCGCGTGCTCCGCTGGGGGCCGGGGTTAGCAGAGCGGGCAGTGCCCAGGCCCTGAGCTGGGGGCACAACCTGAGGCTGGGGAGCCAGGGCCGCCTCCTCTCCAGCTTAGGCAGCTTCTTCCCTCCCTTCCTCACCTCTCCACTCTCAGGGGTGTCTCCTGCTTTCTGTTTCCTTCTGGGCCAGCCGGGAGCAGGTGTGGAAATTCCGCGGGGAGGTGGCTGGTGGGGCAGAAGGGGAGAGGGAGGAGGAGGAGGTGGTTCAGCCTGCCGGAGAGACGCTGGCAATGGAGCGGGCTTCAGCTCGCAAGGGCAAGCCATCCTGTCCTCCAGGGGGCACTGGGCGGACACAGCCTCTCAGGGCCCAGGTCCTCCTTGAGCGGTGCCAGCCACAGGCACCTTTCCACTTAGGCACAGGCATGGTGATGGATTCCGGTGCCAGTTAGAACGTGTCCCTGCCCAGCCTGTGGAGGTGAAAGTACGGGCAGGCACCGAGGAGTCTTTTCAGCATTTAGCCCGAACATCTCAGACCACTGGCATCTGCCTTCGTAGGGCTGTGTCTGTGTTGGCACTCCCTGTAGGGGAGGCATAGGTAGCATGAAAATCTCTCTCCCCTCCCCCTTGGTTCTAGCAGGCAGAGGAGTACAAGTTATAGCCCAACTCCTGCCCAAGGTTGAGTGACTGTTTAACTGACCCCTAGCATCTTCCTGGAGAGTAACACTCCCACCTCCCAGTAGAGTGGCTAGACCTTTAATTTCCATCGGCCCAGAGCAGCGCTCTCCAGTGCATCCTCACCACTGCCTGCAGCTGATTTCCTACCCCAGCTGCCAAGCCCAGCCTGAGGCGGGACCCTCAGCCTTTCTCTGATGGCTCTGGTGCCCCAGGGGACCAGGCGTGCCCTGGCAGGAAGATGCAGCCAGGCCAGAGCTCAACGCTGGGTGCAGTCACTGCGTCTTTGAAAATCTCGCTTCCCATCTTTGTTATTGTCTGGGCGGCAGGCCACCCGGTTTGCTGCCTTCCTCCCTCCGCCCGGCCCCTGCCTTCGGCTCTCTTCCCCAGGAACATGCCCTTCTCCGCGCTTTCCTTGGCGGGGGTCAGGACCCTCTGCACCCGCATGCGGGGGCTTGTGTACGTACCCCCTTTTGTGTGCATGTGGTGGTTGTCCGGGGAACAGGAGAGACAGCAGGCAGTCCGGCCTCAGAGTGTCTGCTCTCCCGGGAGCAGGCGGCATGCATGTCATGTTTACCTCCTTACAGCGGGAAGCCTGTACCCCGCCAAGTGCTGGCTGGCCACCCTAGCCAGAGGTCAGGGCATGGTCGAGACGACCTCCTGCAGGTCCTGCCCTGCTTGGCCTCAGGTCAGCCTTGCCACATGCTGAAGGGGCGCAGAGTGGGGGTTGGGAGTGAAACCACAAGCCTGTTTCTGGAAACGGTAGGAAACGGTAGGAAACAGTAGCGGTTGGAGCAGAATGTCACTGGCAGCGGTGTGGAATTGTCTTTTTAATTTTCTATAAACAAAATCTGGCTTGGTGGCTTCTCTGGCACAGGAAGGGAGCCTAGATTTCCCATGGACAGGCAGAGAGACTGGGTTTGAAATCCCTCTACCCAGCCTTGGAGCTGAAATAGGCTTTCCCAGGACTGGGGTCTCCTGATTTGCTGCTTTGCTTAGGAATAGATTCGTCGGCTGCTGCTGGGATGGATGGGCAGAAATTTCTCTGGGGCTGTCCCTGGAGTCATCCTATTTGGAGTTCCGTGAGTAAAAACAACTATAGTGACCCCGCCCGCCCCTCCAGCTCATGGCCAAACCTGGATGAGTGGAGCGGTACCTCTCCCTGCTCTGATGTGGTGTGGTTGTGCTGTTGAAGGCTGGGAGGGCAGGACAGACTGCCTCTGGCTTGGCTTAGCAGCGAGGAAGGGTTGTGTCCTGGCTCCATGGGACCCCCACTGGCTGGCATGCCTCTGGCTGGGGAGAGGGTAAGTGCCAAGACGCTAGCCTCAGTGAATGGGTGGGGACAGGAGTGGGAGGGAGGGTGGGGGCTTCTAGATGGTCAAGCCAGAGCCCTGGTCCCCATGGCCTTCCCATGTAGATGAGTGGCACGGGGCACTCTGGGGTGGCCACTTGAGTTCTGACTTTGGATGAATCTGGTTTATATGGCTACTGAAGTGGCTTTGTTAAATGCTGTCTGTGTGCTCCGAAAGCTGCTGTGTTGGGGAGGTGGGTTTTTTGCGCTGGAATTCTCTCATCTGGAGGTTGGAAACCAGTTGGTTCTGTGCTGGGATTTTTTTGGCTCCCTGGAAAGGGAGTTGGTTTCAGGGGTGGGAATGCCAAACCTGGCTGGTTGGGATTAAGGGTTGCTATCTGCTTGTGAGGCTGGGGTCAGGCCAGGCAGTGCTTGGTGGACACAGCTGGGCTCTGGGGGCTGGGGGCTGTAGGACAAGCTTAAGCCTTCGGACTTACTCTTCTGAAACAGCCTCAGGGGTGGTTGCCAGCTGGTCTCCACAGTCTCTGGGGCCCTCAGACACTCATTTCTTCTTCAGAGGCTTTGGCAATAAGCACCAAGGACAGGTGATCATTTCTCCTGGATAACAGAAATACATGCTGCTTGGAGCGCTTTCCAGGTGAAAGGTGCACTGGCAAAAGCATCTTCATTTTGCAGACTGGAAATGCTGCCGCTTCATTTACGGGGCTGTTTTAATGTTGGTAAAAGTGATATAGAGCATGATGTGGTTCTGCCAGCCCAGAGGATAATTTCCAAGTCATTCATTTATTTATTAATGTTACTGAGGATCTAGGAGGGTCAGCTGGCAATATTATGCTTTCCTCATTCCTTGTCTTTCCTGATGCTGTTTCTGGGTGACTCTAGCCCTCCACACCTGCTGGGAATGTGTCTCCTTTGGCATGCTACCTGTCTAAACTTACACAGTAGTTACTCTAAATCATCTGTACCCCCATCAAACTCTTCCCAGTCATCCTGGTGCAGGGCTTAGCTCATAAACGCAGGCAGCTCTGGTGCAGGAAGGCAAGGCTGCTATGTGTGGAGTTAGGGATCGATTCCCCCTTCCAGAGTATGTGTGTGCTGGCTGGCGTTCCCACACCTAAAAGTTGCTAATGGTGGAATTCCAAATGATATGGGACTAGGGAGGGAGATACAGTACTTGGATGTTGGGGATGGCAGCTTCCAGGGACCCTCACCTGGACCTGAGTAGGCAGGAATCAATTCTGCCCCTTGTGGTGAGACAGTCCCTGGAGGAGGGAGCGTGAAGAAGGTTGATGAGAAACAGGGGAAATGGAAGTTAGGGTCTATTTTCCTGCTTTGGTTGCTGACAGTAGGTGCAGGCAGGGCTGGGCATCCATGTCTGGTGTTTCTTGCCCTTGTTCCCTCCCCTACTATAGACAGGGAGGGCCTGGTCCTTTTTCTGGGGACTAGTCTGACTAGTATGGTGATGTCAAGATGATAGTGCAGTTTAGACAATTTCCAGGAGTAATGGGATGCATGTGATCTTTGGATTTGAAGCCAGGCATTCCTGGGGCAAGTCACGTAACCTTTCGAAGCCTCAGTTTGCTCATCTGCAGAATGGGCATGATGATAATCATGTCGTTGAAGATGTTAACATTAATACATTTAGCATACTTTTCATAGAAATTGTCCGGTTCAGTGCTGTTTCATTAGCATTTAACACTGGGTCTTGCACATTTCTTAAATGTTTCTAAAATTTAATTAATGCGTGAAAGAGGTTAGATTAATATGTCATAGATTTTCAGTTAATATTGGTAAGTTTAAGTCACCTCATCTTGGTAAGCCTCAGTTTTCTCATCCACAGTGTGGGAATAATCAGCAATCATGTGTGGCCTGAGGTTCAAGAGATAATAGATGTTGCTGTGCCTGGTAAGGTGAATCGAGCTGTAAGAAGGATCGCTATTGCCTTAAACATAAGAAACGGCCATTATTACCTAGGGCACAAGACGTTTTCCTAGGGATTCCTGCCTGCACCTGGGAAAGCAAAGCTCTTGTGTGTTTTAATAATCAGTTTTAAAAGTTCATTGTTCCATCTTCTGTTTGGGTCATACTTGTTTTTAATCACTTAGGCATTTAGGTTATGTCTAGTTTTTCTTGATTAAAAATGACACTGGGATTTAAATCCTTGAATATCTTTGCCTACGTTTCTGATTTTTCCCAAAGGATAAAGTCTTAGGAAACAGAATTACTAGGTCAAAAAATATGAATAGTTTGAGGTTTTTCTTAGAAAAATGTCACCCACTGAAAACCTGTAATAATTCATACCCCTCCCCAGTGATTTTTGAGAGTGCTCACCTGTTTCCTCACACCCTTCAAAACGTTGGATGTCATCAATAAAACAGTCTTTGTCATTTGGATAGGCAGAAAAAGGGCATTTTTTTAAATTATTTGCATTCATTTGCTTGTTGGTGATTGAATAGTGCTTTCCTGAGTTTCATGGCCAGTGGCAGTGCTTCTTTTGAGACTTGTCTGTTCCTGTCCTTTGCCTGAGTGTTCTGACAAGCCTCTTGCAGGATTCTTGGTTGCCCTGCTTGGTCTTCCTCAGCTTGGAGAGGTCCCATGTAGGTGGATCCTGTATGTTAAATGAGCCTCTGCTTTCCAAGAGATATGACAGGGAACTCATTAATTACCTGCAAGGAAGGCTCACCTGGCTCTCCCCTCCTCCTCCCTCTCCCTTCTTTCGTCTTCTCCCCTCCTCTCTGCTCCATAAGGAAATCAGGTTTAATTCCTAATCCCATCATTCATAAGGAGGGCCTGTATTTACACAGCACTTTAAGAGGTCTTCTGCCCTGTAGGGTAGGTAAGCAGTGAAAGGGTTGTTCTATGGCCAGCAAAACTGAGGCATACAGTCAAAGGCATGGAGGTGGGGCCTATGCAGAAACCAGGCATTGGAACCAGATCCCCTCTCTACTGCAGCATTGTACTTGAGCCCCATGGGCACCTTTGGGGGCAGGGCTGACCAGCACAGGAGCACATGATTCTGAGTCTCATCTCTGGAGAGGAAGGGGAAAGCCACAGAATACGACCTGGACGTATAGAAGAATCAATTTATTTTTTGCTTTCTCATTTTTATAGCCTTCCTTTTAGATCTGCAGCTCCCTTGTGTACCTTCCCAAGATCCGAGCTGGGCAATATTTTTAGGAACGGTGGAAATTAGCTAGTGAGAGTGGGATCAGCAAGGCTGAGGTTTCAAAACCTCAAAGAAAGGCTGGAGAAGCCTTTCTCTGCACAAGCAAATGTATGTGTACATTTTTTGTATGTGTTGCAAGTGTGCACCTGTCCTCATGAAGTGGTGTGTACATTATATGTTAATGTCCTTGTACATGTCTGTGCATTTAATTGAGTTAATACAGGTGAAGTATTTGGAACAGTGCCTGGGTCACATCATATGGGGTGAGACTGTGTAAAGTAGCTGTTTTTGGAGGCCAAATACAGGCAATTGCATGTACGATTCAATCTGTGTGTTCATTATAAGTGTTGTCTACTATTGTTATTATCGTGTGTTTTCTTCTACCAGTTGTTTGTACATGTCTGTGTACGTATACCCTGTTGTACCTGTGTGTATAGTATATTCTCTGAGCACTCACGTGCATCCCTGTGTGCATGTGTGCACTTTCTGTCTGGATGCATGGACACTGAGCCAGCCATTGTGTGAATAAGCACCCCACCTTCTTGGGGAGAATTTCCCGGACAGCAACTCTTTGCCTCCACTCTCATCTTCAGTTACCAGGCAGAGCTCAGGCCCAGGTGCCAGGCCGGAGGGGTGCTTTGGGACCACTTGCATTCTCCTCCAGGTAGCCCTGCCTGTTTCCAGGCCCTGTTTTAGAATATGCAAATGGACTCTTTAATGCAATTCCTTTGCAAAATATTACTTGAACCAGAAAGTTAATTACCAGGCTCTAATTGATGGCTGTTTTAGAAGGCCACATAACAAAACTGGAGGAGATCGTAAGAGACCAAAAAGGCAAGAGGGAAAAGCATCCAGCTCCCCCAGTCGGCTTGGTGACTCCTTCCAGGGTAGCAGGTTGTGCTTAGCTTCTCTCTGCTCTGAGCAGCCAGCCCTCTCCCTTGTGGTGATTGGCTGTAGGTGAGTGAAAGCTCCATTTGCACGAAGAACCTCTGGTGGTTCTAGTCTCTTGGCCATCAATGCATCCATCTGTGAGGTGTGTCCAGGGCAGCATCTGCCTGGGGATGGGGTGAGAAGGTGTGGATAGCAAGCCTGGGCTGAGGTGGGGCTGTACCAACCTCAGAGTAGCCAGGTGACATGCCCAAGGCCTGGGCTATGGGAGGGACAGTCACTGGCCACTCTGCTTTCCCACCCCTCCAGGGGCCTCTGGGCTACTGCTGCAGGGAAGCCGCCCCCAAGTCAGAGCCTGGGAACCTGAGGCAGCTTCCCACAGCCAAATCTCCACCAAGGGCCCAGCTCCCTCCCCTCTGCTTCTCTCTGAGCTCTCTGTGGCCCATGTGTGACGTGAGAGATTGCTTGCATACCCCTTCCTTGGGCTCTTGGTCAGGCCCTGCCTATGTGTGACTATGGGCAAGCCATGGTTCCTCTCTGCCCCTCCTTCCACTCATCCATCAAGGGGAGTGATTGTGCCCACCCACCTATCTCAAAGGACTGGTTGGAAACTCACAGGAGATTATAGTGATGGAAATGGTAGGGAAGTTTCCCCTCCCAGCTGGGGTGTGCCTGTGTTACCATCCCCTCCTGAGATAGAGGGCATCTCTGGCCTCTGTGGGCATATGGCTGTCCTCCCTTGTGTATACAGGCCATGCCACCTGCCACCTGGGCACACATGCACGTCCTTGTGGAAGCCACCAGCGTGCAGCAGATGTCCCCTGTGGGCCACATGGGCGATGGGGTGAAAACCTATGGGAGGCAGAGGGAAACAACGTCCATCCCCACCCACAAAGGTTCCTGACACCCTGCCTGAGAATTCCTTGGGGGAGAGGTAAGAAGTGACTCCAAGACTGGAGGTCAGGCCCCATCTTGAGGGCAGGCCAAGGAATAAGTCCTCCCTTCCCCCCTCCCTGTGTCGGCTTAGGAGGCCCTCGTTCTGCAGACCCGTAGGGTCATCCCCTTGTAGACCTCAGCTGATGACTGCCTTGGCGATAGGCTGCTTGGAAGCACTAACAGAGCACTTTGTGCCCTGTGCCAGAGACATTTAGAGTTGGCCAGTGAATAACTGAATGTGCTTAAATTTTTTAAGAGAGATGGACCAGTGGGCAGCCTCAGACTGTACTTTTTAGGGGTTCCCCAAAAGGCAGCCTGAGCAGGTTTTTGCCACCTCCACCCTTCTGCTGCCCCCCTCAGTTTTCCCATCTCTCAGGTGGGGCTAGTGGTACACTACTGCATCAGATGCTCTGCTGAGTGAGTTACTCCTTGGCACAATGATATCCCATCTCCACTTTTCAGTGGGCAGCCCCCAATGGGGAGCAGAGGAGCCCTTCTCCCTACTGTCCCAGGTAACCATCAGCTCCTGCCTGTCGCCCTGACCTTTCTGGAACAAGCCAGGGCCCTTGTTTTCAGGCTGGGCCTGATTGTAAAAGAGTGCACTGGGGAGAGATAGAGATGGCACCAGGGTAGCATGGGCCCTAATTTGATTCGACGTTGTCATGGGGAGTTTTCATACCGAGGGCAGTGAATTAGTGTAGTGTCTCCCTGTGCCCACTGACTAAGGGGAAGTTAATTTCATGCTCTGCCTTTTTGACATTCATAATCAGAACGTGGTATTGCAGCTGCAGATTGTTAGCAGGTGAAGGATGTGTGAGCCTCAACAATTACCGTTTCTGGCTGGGGAGGAGATTGATTAATAGATTGTTCCCAGCGCCACCCCCTCTGCTCCTTACTCTCCTTTGTGCTTTCTTTCCCTCTTTCCAACTTCGCCACATTTCATCAGGAAACTAAGTGGCTATGACTAAATCCCTACTCTTGTACTGGAAACCCAGGGCAGAGGAGGACCTGTATGACGAGGAATTGCTTAGGACACCTGATAAAATGCAGATTCTTGGACACTACCCCGGATCTTCTGAATTAGACTCTCTGGGTGGGGTGGTCTTGCTTCCCCAAAGTTTGCTCCTTTTGCAGAGGGGCAGGCATTGTGCCCCAGCTGTGTGCTGGTGACTTGCCTAAGCACTTCCTGTGCTGTACTCTTAGTGATTTCTCATAGCAAGAGGGCTTTTTGTTTCCCATTTCACAGATGTAGAAACTGAAACCCAATGTGTGAGTGGCCCAGAATCACACATTGGAGGAAACCCAGTAACCAGGCAAGTCCATTCCCTGGTTGATGTCAAGATCCCACCAGTAGTATGTCATATCCTTTCTCCTTAAGGCTGTGACGCCTTTTGAAATAAACCCTCTCCCTCCTCACAGGAGTATCAGTAGCCCCCTTCGGTGCTTGCACTGGGCTCCCATTATGAAAAGCTCCTCCACACCAGTGCTCTGGGTCTCCTGAGGGTGCTTGGAACAGTCACGGCATTTGTGACTGATCTGCATTTTGCAGCTGAGGTGGGTGAGGCTCAGAGAGGTGAAGGGGCAGAGGCAAGGGGAGCTGGAACTTGTCTCCTAACTCCAGGTCCGGTGCTCATCCCACCTTTGCCACCAAGGCCCGCTCTTCTCACTAACTTCCTGGTTGCAGGTGGGGAAACAGGTTCAGGGAAGTATACCCATTTGCTTAGGATCAGCGAGCAGCAGTAATGCAATTCAAGGTCCGCCAAGTCAAATTCCACAGGACAGGACTAGTCAGCATTTTAGGACTGGACTAGATACCCTTAGCTCCCACCTGAGAGTGGAAGTCATCCAGACCCCTTGGAAGGTCTCGGCTCAGGGAAGAGAATGACTGTCTTTGGAGAGACTAGGCCAGGTGGGGTGGGCTGCACTCCCAACTAAGGAGGCCCGGCACCTGCTAGGGTTGTGGGAGGTGATGGGGAATCTGGGCCTGTGAGGCGGGCAGCTGGAATCTGAACCTAGGGCTGCCTTACTCTAAAATCCTGTCCCCCACACCGCCAGTTGCCGTGGAGGTTAATAGCAGGCGTGCCTGAGTCAGTCTCCCAGAGCTGGCCCAAGGCTCAGCTCCACCAGCTGCTTCCCTCTGAGCTTCAGATTCTCTATTTCAGTAAAGCAAAAACAAAAATGGAAACTAATGTCTCGGGGCCCAGGATTCCTGGCACAGGGCTGGCCCAGTCTTTCCTGGGCTTTGGTTTACTGCATTCAGGTCATGAAGCCCCTGGAGCTGTTGGAGAATGGAGCCATCGTAGTGGGGCGGGACGGAGATGCCTTTCATCCTGCTCCGTTCATGGCAAACTGCTTCTGACGCTGTGATAGCCCCACCCACTGCCCTTGAGTGGCCACTCAGGATGCTCCAGGCTCTGTGCCTGGTGCTTACTCATGCATTTGTTCAGCTCATTCTTACCGTAGCACTTTGAAGGATAGGTGCTATTACTATCCCCATTTTACAGAGAAGAAAATAGAGTCACAGAGAGACTGAGCAGCTTGTTCAAGTCCTACAGCTCATAAGTGGCAGAGCTGGGTTTCAAACCCAGGGGGTTGGCTTCATTATGTAAGGCCTCTATCAGGCACCATTCTACATGGCCTGTGCTCATGTGCTCTATTTCACATTACATGTTCTGTCAGTGATCAGATTGATAAACCAGTTGGTCACTTAAGAAGCACCTGTGTGGTAGGCATTATGCATTGTATATGCATCGTCTCTGATTTTCTTGACTACCCTCATTTTATCCTCCCCCCATTTTATAGGTGAGGAAACTGGCCTCAGAGTATAAAATCATGTAGCCAGGATTAGCCTCAGGTTGCCTTTAGAATCTAGATCTGTTCGTATCCACAGCAGGGCCCTCTATAGTGTATTAGCTGACATGGCTGAGCACATCTTATGCGCCAGGCCCTGCTCCCTGCACTTCACTGAGTTGAACTCGCTTCACCCTCACAGCAGCCTGTGAGATATATACTGTTGCCGTCCCTGGTTCACAGCCAAAGAGGCGTGAGTTGTGTGGCCGGAAATGGCAGAGCTGGGATTAAACCCAAGCTGTCTGGCTCCCACATCAGTGTTTTTAACCACCCCACAGTACTGCCCTCTCCCTATCTTATAGGTGAGGAATTTGAGGTTCTGAGAAGTAAAAATCACTTGCCCTGAGTCGGACAGCAGGTGAGTGGCATAGACAGGATTTGCATCCAGTTCTTTCTAGAATGTTTTTCTGTCTCCCACAGGTGAGAGAATGTGGCTGCTGCCAGGCGGTTTGGAAGTGTGTCCCAAGGGCACCAGGGGCTCTGCAGGGGGCTGCTGTGGGTGCCCAAGTCCTGAGGCGGTAGGGGTGGCGGTGGAGGCAGGCCTTAAGATGGGGTCATCAGGATGCAAGGGCAGGCTTGGCTCAGTGACTGCCCCTCCTATTTGCAACTTATCACTTATTCTCAAGCATCTTTTTCTGTGGCTCCCCTAGGGTTCTGGGCTCCCATACCTCTTTTCATCTGGGCAGAGCTGATGAGCTGTGGCTGCATTTGGATCTGTTGACTTATAATGCTGGGTAAGGTGGGGCAGGTAGAAGAAGGGGTTGTGGCTAGGCTAAGTGACCTTCCATAGCACTTCTCTTCCTCCAAGGTCAGAACACGGAGGTGGCTTTCATCACTACCCAGGAGGGTGAAGGCAAACAGGGTGATGATGATCGTGGCCAGGGACTCCCCCACCAGCCTCTGCTCAGGATCTGTGGGAAGATGGGTGAAGCTGGCGCTGAAACCCCCAGCCACCCCAGGCAGTACTACAGCAGACTCACAAAGGGGGTTGCCTATTGTGCTGCAGGCCACACTGCCCTGGTGTCAACTGCCTTCTGTGGACTGGACGTGACGTAGGGAGGTGGTAGTGCTAGGGCCAGATATTCTGCCTGGAGCCCATCCAGCCTGCCTGAGGTGGTCTTGTTCAGTTGCCCTACGATCATAAAGTCCACGAATTTGATGGTTGTTTGAGGATAGGGAAAACCTACTCCAGAGAATTTCAGAATTAAGGAATAATGGAGCTGGCAGAGAACTTAGTAAGTCTTAGAGTCTCTGCAAGCCAGGGGTGCACTTGAAAGGCCTTGTTGTCTTTCGTACCTCTGCTGCTTATTATTCAGAGCACCCACAGGAGTGTTTTCCCGAACTGGGTTCCATGGAACACCATGTTCTTAGAGATGTTAATGGGTGTTTGGGATGAGAGAGTTCCATAGTCCAAATAGGACTGGGGAGCAGTCTGTCCAGAGTTTCTCAAACTCAGTTCCAGAGGTTCTTGGAGGTGAGACTCCAGTGGGGTGATTGTGTGCTCAAATGCATTTTCCGTCCTCAAATTTTGCTTCCTCATTCTTGGGAAATCATTTGTGACCCAGGAGATTAAAGGCCCTGAGAGGTCCTACAATAAACAAATCAGTTTTGCTTTGTTTAATCCAGGGTTTCCTGTCCCCCAACCCCAGGAGCAGCTGTTAACATCTGTGGAGCAGTTGTATTTTGGAGAACATTAT
The DNA here is from genome assembly GCF_047675955.1 of Chlorocebus sabaeus. Taxonomy (NCBI): domain Eukaryota; kingdom Metazoa; phylum Chordata; class Mammalia; order Primates; family Cercopithecidae; genus Chlorocebus; species Chlorocebus sabaeus. The sequence continues at coordinate 91,824,792 of NC_132915.1, forward strand.
TTGGTAAACATTCTTTTGAGGTGTTATGTCTCCTCAGAAGCATGTTTTGGAGGAAACTCTGGAAGTGTTCCCTGCCATTAGTATCTGCAGGAATAAGCCCTGAATGATGGCATTGCTGGCTCAGCAACAGGTAGTGGGTCATATGTATTGGAAAAAGGCATCCCAGGTTGTCAATATCATTCCTCAAAGCAGCTACCAGCTCTCCTGTGTGTGGGATGGAGCCTGGCTCTGGTCAGAAAGCCCTCTGTGGGGAGGTGGTTTGTCTGGGACGAGCCTAGGCCTAGGGTGTGGGGGTATATTCCCCTTTTTGCAGGCTGGGTGGCTCCTGTGTATCTGGCAGCTTGAGCTCTGGGCCTCCCCATTCCCCTCTAGACTCCCTCTGCAGAAGGCAGTGGTCGGGCAGAGGCTGCCCACAGATTTGCATAATTGCACTGTCCCCTGAATAATTAATAAAGCTCTGCCCTTGCTGGGAGCAAAGTCTGCACCATTATGGATGGGTTTGCCATGGATGGGTTTGCCGGAGCTCTTCCAGGGGAGCCGATGGTTCCCGGACTCCTCTGCCTTTCCTGGCATGGAGCCTCCAGAGAGAGGAGAGGGCCCTGGGTTGGGGGCCAGCTCTGATGTGTCCATATGGCTCCCATAGCATGATAAAGGGCAGGTGGGGGTAGTGTGTGCTTTCTTCCAGGATCCACACATGGGTTTTCTAGCACACAGATGGTTTAGTATTCTTATTCTTTCTGCTTTCTGTGGTCCCACTAACCCTTTTTCTCTGAAGTGTGATCAGCTGTTTTGGGGACTTAGCCCTCTTTTCTGGCAGCCCAAAGGGATCACTGCTTATGCAGTGGGTAAGAGCAATGAGGGCCAATTTTCAGACGAGTAGGGGAGGGGAAGGTATTTCTGCTTGGGGCCCTTCAATCCCTCCCAGTTTCTGGGCTTGTTAAAGTCGGAGGTAGCCTGGGAGTGATTCCTATTTGAGATTTCTAAATCCCTTTTGATGGTGTTTCATTGATGTGAGTTTTCCCTCTGACACATGGCCTTGTCTCCCTATCATGCTAGAAAGGAGAGTAAGGGGTAGGCCTACCCCCAACATGTAGTTGATATTGGGGAAAGTCCTAGAGTCTCACCACACCACGAGTACTCTTGAAAGGCCTTGCTCCAAACCTTCTATAGGAGTATTTCTTAAATGGGTTCCACTGAACATATTCTTACAGATGTTAATGGGTGCTTGGAATGAGGGAATTCCACAGTCCAAACAGGTCAGGGCAACGTCCAGTGAACCAAGTCAGTCAGTTTCTTTGATGCATGGCTCCTTAGAGGCTTTAATGTGCCAGTGTGTGTCTGAGCCCATGGGAGGGGGTACAGGATGCTCTGCTTCCCATCCACACTGGCACTCCAGTGTTGGCACATCTCCAGCAATGGGGAGCTCTTTCCATCTGGAGCGGCCCCTTCCCTTGGAGGACAGTGCCAACTCTTGGAAATGTCCCCCTTTGAGGAGCTTCCCCAGCCAGCATTTATGGGTCACCCTGTCAATTCCCCACATGGCCCTCACACCAGCTGGGAAGGTGGCAGGGCAGGGATTATTCCATTTTATAGATACGGTAACTGAGGCCCAGAGAGGGTAATTGTCTCACCCACAGGCACATAGAGTTGATATTTAAACCCACATCTGCCAGCTGGGCTTTCAGCTCTTTCCTCTTGGCCACCAAGAAACCATTTGCTCCCTGGATAAATGTCAGTATGTTGGCTGGGGTGGGGCCTTCGGACCTGTTGCTCTGAAAGCACCCTTCCTAGCTTGCTTGGAGTGTCTGGGGAGTGGAGGCAGGAGTGAGCGAAGCCTTCCTTCAGGGTTTCCAAGCTGTGGGGCCTGGCTTTAGAGCCATTCATAGATAGGGGCCTAAAACCGCCAGATGCCTGCTTATCACCCCACTTCCAACTCTCACCCTTTTCCTTCTCCTGCTCTCTTGTTATAGGGTGAGGATATTTGAGGTGCCCCAGGAACTGGGTATGCACTCGACTTGGGCCAGTAGTGGTGGTGCAGGGGTGACGGAGTGGGACGGGGGGGTCCAGCTGGCTTGTCTTTCTCCAGGCCTTTCTGAGAGTTCTTGGACAAGGCTGGTGGATGACTAGGGGAGCCTGGGGTGAACTTGTTCACAGCAGCTGGGCTTAGAAGCTGCACCAGGGCTGAGATGTGACTTCAGGACTCAGGCCAACTGTTTTATATCTCAAAAATCTCCTTGGGTTATACCATACACCATGAAAGGTACTGCATTGCCACACCCGACAGTTCCATTCTGGTCCTAAAGCAAGCCACATGGGGGCTCTCTGATGAACAGAATCCTGCTCTGCTGACACATGTACCCAGTCCAGATCCGATGCCCCAACTTCCTCCGTGATCTGGGACGAGTCACCTAATCTCTGACCCTCTGTCTCCTCATTTTTAAATGGGCACCAAGATTGTGGCGCCTAACTCCCAGGGTTTTGAGGTCTATGTGGGATCGTGTTACGTGGTAATTTGATCATGTCATTCTGTCGTCACACACACATACTCACATTCTCACACACCATGCTTTTGCTTTTCTGTTTGAGATCCCACAACCTGTCAGCACATCCAACCCAGTCTTCCCAGGGTCCACCTCATCATATAAGCAGGAGATGGCCAAAGGCAGACATGAAATGATGTTTGTGCTGACATTTCTCCTACTTAGAAAATCAATATTCTGTGGTCTGCCTAATTGCTCTGTTGCTGCTAAATGAGTCATTATGGAGGGAAAATAGCAAATGCATTGTGAGATTAATGGGAGAAAATAGTTGACAAATGACTTTGGTTTGCTTCCGAAACTCTGACAAGGTGTTACTACGTGAAATCTGGAGAGCCACGCAAGGCCGAGTCCCAAGCAGCAGGGAGACAGGCAGGCAGCTATTGGTGCTGTGAGCCTCCCTTTTCGGGTGGGGCACCAATTCAAGTATTATAGAGGCTGGACTCAGGAGTTGCTGAGTGATGAAGTCAGGAGCCAACAATGGGACAGGCGCTCTGACAGCCTGGTCTCAAAGGAGAGGATACTCTTCAGTTAGAGCCCGTTATGTCCCAGGCATAGTGCTAAGCTGGGGGATGCAAATGAGCAAAACCAGCCCCAGCTCCTCCCCTAGTGGAGGACACAGGCTGAAGTGCAATTGTCTTACAGGTAACTGTGTAATTGCAATTAAGATGTGTGTCCTGAAGGCAGTGAGAGCCCAGATCTGAAGGGTTTCATCTGGTGGAGGTGGTGGCAGTGGCCTCCCCAATGACAAAAGGAGTAAGCTGAGCTCTCAGGGAAGAACCTTCTGGGCAGTGGGAGGACTCGTGCAGACCCAGTGGGTCTTCTAGGAGGGGCTGCCAGTGGACTTGTATGGCCCTAACCCTCCAACCATCCTAAGAAATGGATATTTCACATTTCACAAGCGAGGAAACCAGGATTGAAGATGGTTAAGAGACTTGCCGGAGGTCATAGAACCCTTAAATGGCGGAGTCCAGATTTGAACGTGGGGAACCCATGCCAAGGGGCATGCCCCCCTGCTCCAGGGAGCTGGCCTTGGCACTTGCTGCCCTGAGGGTGTCTCTTCAGCTAGGGTTGAGGACCTTGCTCCTGCAGGGCAGGGGGCTGCATGGTGGTTGCCTGAGAGCCTTCTGAGCGAGAGGGTTATAGGACTCTAGAAAGGGGGCACCCTCAACAGCCACAGCCAGGCCTCTTTGCTTTCTCAGGTCTTTGCTTCCTTTTAATGACAATGTGACTTGGGTAGTTTTCTGATGATCAAAATGCCAAGTCAACTAATGACTCCTCTTTCAAAAGGCTCTGTAAATAACACACTTCTCTCCCCATGAAATGGGTCGGTTTATTCTCTGCCTCTAATCCCAGCTGGCCTGTCATCAGGTAGGGCCTATCAGTTGTCTGCAGAGGTGGGTGGAGGTATGGACACCTGAAGGTGCTTGTAAGGACAGTGCTTGTGAGTCCTTGTAAACTTCCCAAGGTTTCAGGAATGGCAGCAGCAGATAAGGAGAGTCCAGGCATTTCCTGTGGGCATTGTGAAGCAGCACCAGAGGCATCCCACTTTGCCTGGTTGTAGCTGAGCATCACAGTGCCATGAGAACCTGGTAAAAAGATTCCGGAGCCCCACCCTGGGAGGGTCAGGGTCACAGGTCTAAGGGGGGGCTCTGGAATCTGTATTCCTGATAAGCCCCAGGTGATTCTGAGACCCACTCAAGTATTGAGATCCCCAGTTAGCAGCTCTGGATTCTCCCCTCTCTGAGAGGGTCATAGGCCTCCAAGGGATGGTGGTAGTGGGGAATGCTTTTATCTTCTGGGCTGGATGTAACACTGCCTGCTGCCAGCTTGGGGAGCCAGGCCACACTGTGCCCCTAGGGCCACTTGTAGGGCAGAGCCTGGTGCTCAGCTGAACCCCAGGTGAGGCAGGAACTGCCTGGGATGCTTTGCTGCTGCTACTGGCCGGAAGCTGAGTTTCATCCCAAACTCAGGTCTGACTGGCTGTGCTCTGTCCCTTGCGAAATATGAACTGCAGCCCTTCCTGGCGAGAGGCTAAGTGTTTATGTGGGCTGGTTGCAGAGCCCAACTCTTTATCCTGCTCAGATTCCATTTCCAAAATAATTCTGCTTAGTTCTTCACATAAACAGCAGAGCCCTGAGGGACTGGCCCTGAGAGTATAGAGGGGATCCATCCCGTCCCAGCACCCCAGTGTGCTGCCAGGAGACACCAGTGGGCATCCTGTGGGTGGTACCCAGAGCTCTGCTTTCTTCTGTTGCTCCTGCCTCCTTGGAGGCCAGGAGCCACATTCCTGAGGCCCAGGAATGTGATGGGGAAACAAGTTTCCCAGGTTGGCCAAAGACCAAGATGGGAGCCTTGGGGCCAAGGTAGGTGTGGTAATTCAGTGCCACATGTTTCCCATGGTCAACCCTGTAGTCTCTCTCCCCGCTAAGTCAAAGGGGCAGCTTTGCTGTTGTCAGGTTATTTGGTGAATTTCTGTAGCCTCTAATGATGAGTGGTGAGTTGGAACTCTGTCTCTTTTGCTCCTGGCATCTATCAGGAAGACTGTTTCAGTGAAGGCAAGTCTCATACGGAGCTGGGCCTTGTGCATGTATGTGTCATAGCAAGCACTCATGAAGATGGGCCGGGGTCTCTTGTGAGCCTGGGGCAGCCCTGGGGGGATCTTGCCCTCAGAGAACTCCTCAGAGAAGCACTTTGCACTATGGATTCACCCCTAGGTGATGCTACACAGTCCTCATGGTACGAATTACCAACTTCCACGTCGACTCAAGGGCCAGGATCTTCTAAGTGGTGGGACTTTGGGGCAAGCAGAATTCTGGACTCTGAGTGACTTCCTAAGAGTTGGCCTGCTGCTTAGCCTGAATCTTAGGGCAGGTACAGACAGGATGGTGGTGCTCACAAGGCCTTTTTATCCAGCTAGCTAAAAGCCAGTCATTGTACTAGCAGAAGCACATTTCTACACATGAAAGGAAACACTGCATACTTTTTGGTGCAGTTTTACAGAAAACTATTTAATGGGCTTGCTGTAGCTACCCCTGGCATGTGGATCCTGATAATCCACCCCTGGGTAGATTCACTTGGGTCACGCATGTGTGTTTATCATACCGTGTGTAATTGACCTTAGTACGTGTGCAAAATGGACAGCACACCACTTAGCAGTGCCCTGGGCATCCTGACCTGCCCCCCTTGCCCCTCCTGGCATGTTTACTCCTCGTTACCCATAGTTCTGGCTTCCGTGCCCCACCCTGCCACATGGCAGCCACGTGCCGGGCACTGAGAAGAGGCCCAGGTGAGAGTCCAGTCAGGGTCCTGCCTTCCTGGGACCATTCTCCTTTGAGCACCACCTCTCCCTTCTTTTTCTCTTCCCCTCCCTCTCCAGTCCTGGACTCCCTGCTGTTCCTGGTACAGGGGGAGGGCAGGTACCACACAGTGATGGGTGTCCTGCAAGCTGAGCCTGGGTTGTTGAAACTCCTGGCCCAGAAGCCTCTAGCCCCCAGCCAGGGTCCCTGTTTGGGCCGCATTGTGACAGTCTTGTTTCTGGCATGTCAGGTGTGACCATGCCTTCTGTCTCAATGGCTTTCCTTGCTGGTGGTCTCCCTGCGGGGCCGCTGTCCTTATGTGTTGAGGTTTCAGAATGGCCAGGCTCTTGGTGGGGAGGCCCTGGATGGACATGCTGGTGGCCCAGGAGAGAGTGACCTATCCTCAGTCCCTCTCCCTGTGAAGGCAGACTCTCCTGCCTGCCTTGGCAACAGCTCTGCGTCAGCCTGTCTGTGTGGCTGCCGGCAGCCGCGGCTCCTGACTGGCTGCCTTCTCCCAGCTCCCTCACACCCTCCAAGGTGCTTGCTCACTCACTCGCTGGCTGCTCGCAGCAGCTCAGGCAGCGCTCAGGCAGATGGTGCAAAGGAGGCGTGGGTGGGGGTCCTTGGACTCTGCTTGCATATCCCCATGTGTGGGTGAGGTCACCCCCAAGGGATGTCATCAACATACGCTGGGATGGGCCGGGTGCCATTCGAGATCTATCTGCAGGGACAACAAAACCCGACTTCGAGGTCTTAACAAGTCCCTTGGGAGTCTCCAGACTCGAGTCCTTACCCTGCGTCACCCTGAGCCACCAGGCCTTGGTCTCCTCTGTTGACCCACAGAACACTGCAGGCAAATGCTGGGTTGAAATTCCAGCTCTGCCACTTGTCAGCTGTGACTTTAGAGAACTTAGCTAACTCTGCAAAATGGGGGAGAGTATCAGTTCATAGCATTGTCAAGAGGAGTAAATGGGATCTGCAGCTAAATGCTTAGCAGCACCTGGTGAAGAGCAGGTGCAGGAGATGAGTTAGCCAGGATTGTGTCATGGAGTTCCCCGGCTCGTGTTGTGTCCTCTCTGGAATGCCGCCTTCTCTTTCCCCTGTGATTCCTACTTTGATCATACCTATCTTTCAGATCCTAGCTTCTTCTGCTTAAAGCCTTAAAGCTGGCTCTGCTCCCTCTCCCCCAGTCCCAGGCAGACTTCAAGGCCTTCACTTTGCTCCCCATCTTTTGTGCCTGATTTCTGTGCTTCATTTTTGGGTTCTCTCCACCTGGTAGCAAGCGGGGGCTTCATGAGGACACTGGATGGGATCTCTTGATATATACATGTCCTGCCCTCACTGGTAGAACAAAGCAAGAATCCAGCTCCTTCCTACCTCCCCAGAACCTCCGGGCAAACCTGGCTGTGGTCCTCTTACTCCCCCAAAAGTAGAGCACATGACCAAGCCCATTCCCAGGGCCTTAGGATGAGAAGTCATAGTGATCCCTTTACAGATGGGCAACTGAGGCCAGGAATGAGGAGGGGACGTACCCAAGGACACGTAAGGAGTTGGAGACCCTGGCCTGCTGCTTCTGTGCCTCTCTGCTGGGGGTTGGGGGAGGAGTCAGGCCATCTCTCAAGGAATCCAGGAGGACTTCATAGAAGAAGTGACAGGAGTTGAGACTTGAACGAGCATGGGTTCATCACATAACCAAGGCAGGGAAGGGCATTTAGGCAGAGGGAATCCCATGAGTCTAGTGCTCAGAGGATGAAAACCTTACTCTCTTCCTGGAACAGTTATTGAGACTACAGTGAGAGGTGGGAAAGGGCTTGGAGCATTGGGAAGGTGAGGAATCATTGGGAAGGGCAGGAGCCAGCACTAAGGAGAGGCAGAGATAGAGAAGGTGAGCTGGTCAGAGGCTTGGCCCAGACCCATGTGTGTGCCAGATTGGACTAGGGGAGGGAAGGCCCAAGGATAAGCATCCCTCTGTGCCAGGTGCTTCGTCTCTTAGTGCTTACAGTGACCTGAGAGGTGTGCTTGTTTTAGAGATGGGAAAACCAGATGCAGAGAGGTTTGGTAGCTTGACTAAGGTCTCATGGGCTAGTAAGAGGCAGAGACAGAATATGAACCACCAGCAACATAATTCTCAAGTCCTCTGGTGGCCACCACCTGTTTGGGATGGGGTGGCAGCTCCTTTCAGGGCAGGGACCCTGTAGTCTACTCGCCAAGCAGGTGTGGGGGCCATTAAGAGAGTGTATAGCCTGGGCAATATAATAAGACTATGTCTCAAAACAGGTTCATTGTTAGGTCCTGGGTATGTGTCCAGGTGCACATGGACACCTTCAGTGAACCGGATTGTTCACCAAGCCTGGCAACTCTCTCCAACTAGGCCCTGTCGTAAAATGGGTAGAATGCCAGGCAGCCTACAGCTAGGCAGCTCCAACTCTGGTCTCTGTTGCCCAGAAGCCAAAAGGTGGGGCTCTTGTAAGACCTGAGCCCCTCGCCCCCGTGTCTGGGTCCCATAGCATTTCGGTCCTTACTTCCTTGCAGTTCTCAGGGTGTGGTAGTTGTCTGTGTGCCTCGTTGAATGGCAGATCTCCTGTGGACCCGGCCCAGGCGCCTCTGGCACCTAGCATACAGCCTGGCCCAGCACAGGTGCCCAGTAGATGTTTGTACCATGAATGATACATTGAGCACCTACTGCATGCCAGGTACTGTGCCAGGCCCTGGAATAAGTAACTTTGGCATGGCACTTTATGATGCACAAAGCTCCTCCCAGTCCCCTCAGGAGTCTCATTGTCTCAGATCAGGTATTTATTTCCCCATTTTCCAAACGAGGAAACTGAAGCTCAGGGAGAGGAGGGCTGTAGCCTCAGGTCACATCTGTCAGACAGGGAGGGGCAGAACCAGGCCCAGCCACTGCCCACTTCCTGCTCCCTGGGCCATGAGCACACCCTGGAGGCTGACAGCTGTTTCTTTCCAACCCCTGTGAGTGAGAGAGAGAGCACCCTGGCTGGCAGGGAAGCCAGGTCAATAGAGAATCCATATCCCAGGAAGCAGGGCTCCTGGGGGCTGCAGTAGGCACCTGGCTCATCCTCAGGGCTCCACCCCGCAGGAGCAGGGGCCTCCTCTTCCACTACCAAGGACCTGGTTGTTGGGGACAATTTTCTGTGTCTGGGGTAAGTCAGAGGCAGGAGAACAAAGAGAACCCTTTCTGCCAATGTGACTCTGACCTTGAAAACCCTGTGGGGTTTCATTTACTCGAAAGAAAAAGGGAAGAGTTGGTTACTAGCTTCAAAGAGGGGCAGACCTCCTGCAGGCGGGCATTGAGGAAACCTTGGCTTTGTGAGTTATTGCTGCCAAATTTCTGCTTTTCAGTTTAACAAAAGTCCTGGGAATCACTGTCCATGGGCTGGGGAGGAATCCGGCCACCTTTTTTAGAAGGCAGGAAGGTGCCAGGATCACTGCTCTTACTTTGACTGGGCTCTAGGTGGCACAACTTTTGATGTAAAGATGAAATAACAATGGGGAGATCGGGATGCAGCCTGAAGGCTCACCCCAGTGTCTTGCTGCAGGTGTGCCCAGCTGTGGGACCAAGACCCCGGGAGTGAAGGGCATTGTTCCATCTCTGCTGTGGGAGTCTCTCAGGGAAGCAGCATAGCACTCAGGAAATCCTGGGCACCGTGAAGGACTGTGTATTTATTCTTTATTCCACAAACAATAAGCAAGTCCCTGCTGTGTGCCAGCCACTGAGTGGGATCCTGGGAGGAGGTCTGATGTGTTGTGGGTCCTGCCATGTCCTGCCTGCTGTGACAGTTCACCACTGTAGTGGCACCTGTGGCCATCTAGAGAGTACACGTTCTGCTAAGGGGGGCAGCAGCCATTGCACCATGGCACTGGGCATTTGGTGGCAGGCCTTTGGATTTATAAGAGAAGCCAAAAATCTAGAGGTTTTTTTGTGACATTTTAAAATTTCACATCTTTAAATGTTGGCATTTGATTCAAAACTTAAAAATGTCAACACTGTGTGGGCTAAACAAAACATGAATGTTGACCAAATACAGCTCATACTCTTTAGTTAAAGACCTTTATCTTAAAGGTTGGATAAAACTCAGATGGGCAGAGGGCAATAGGCAAGGCCTTCCTGGGGAGGGGGCACCTGGACAGAGGAGTGGTGGTGGGAATCTGCCTGAGCATTTTCAGGGCAGCTGGGGACTGGGAAGCCATGGGCGGAACTGATGGGGCCCTGCCCAGTCATGAAAGCCTTGCATGCCCTGGACATGCAGATATGCTGCAGGCCTGACCCAGGCTGCCCTGAGAGCCTCCAGCTGTGTCCACCCCTCCAGCAGTGTTTACCCAACGTCACATAAATGAGGCTTTGGCCAGGCAAGAGCTCAGGGAAGAAGGGTCATGAGTATTTAAGAGAAACCTCCAGGACACATGATCCTGATCTCTAGAAAAGCTATGGAATGGGGGCTGTCGATCTCTCCAGTGTCCACACGTGCATGTGACCTCCCCTGCCATTTGCGCTTGCTCTCCTGCCGGCCAGCAGCTCCTTCAGGTTCTGGGCTGGGCCAGGAGGGCCTTCGCAGGAACACCTAAACCCTTGAAAGGGGTTCTTCCCTCCTCCTCCTCTTCCTGTTCCTCCCCTGCAGGGGTCTTGCATTCTTCAGAGGGTTTGAATGGCTCTGGCCAAAGCCTGTCTGGGTGTCTTCCTGTTCGGGGCCTGCAGTTATGACTTCTCCCTTTTTCTCAGTTTCTCCCCCTATCTGCCACTCCCCCTTTGATCCATCTTTGAGTTTCTTCTAAATGATCACCTGCAGAAATGGTCCTTCAGATTGTCCCAGAGATTTGTCCAGGAAACTTTCATTGAGTCCCTGCTGTACGTAGGGTCTTGGGCCAGAGAGGTGACTGAAGCCCAGGGCTCCCACCGACTGGTGGGGTAGACAGCCACACAGACAGCCGGTGGGTCTGAAGAAGAAACTCGTGTGTATCATGGGGGGAGTGGCAGACAGGGGGAAGAAACAGAAAAAGGGAAGTTATGACTATAGGCCTACGTGGGAGACTGAGGCAGGAGGATCTTTTGACCCCAGGAGTTCAAGTCTAGCCTGGGCAATATAATGAGACTATGTCTCAAAAAAAGATAAGTTAAAAAAATTGCAAGTATAGAATACCAAATTCCAGGCACTAAGTAAGCAAAAAGTAACAAAACTTCTATGCCACTGCCACCATGGAATCTCTTACCCCACCAAAAGCCACGGTGGACTATTTGTCGGGGACTTTTTCTACAGACTTTTCTGTGGCCAATGAAATGATCTTATCTATGTCCCTGTGCCTGGAACAGGCCACCCAGCATACTCCTGCTTCCTTGGCCAGCAGAAGGGCTGAGGGAGCCTAGCTGCCACGGCCCAGAGCCCTCTCTCCCAGCACCCACAGCCTTTAGTCCCATAGCAATGGGGCTGGGTGGCCCTCCATAGACTGAGTCTGTGGCTATGGAAGGAAAAGGGCATGGTCTTTTCCCAGCAGTGCCACACAGACTCAGGCCATGGGCTGCCTCAGCCAGCAGAGGGGGAGGCAACAAGCAGGCTGGCTGGCTGAGGGCTTCGAGTGCACACAGGGCTCCCCCAAGGGACCCTCGGGATTGAGTTATTTCTGTTCTTGCTCACCCGTGCCTGGCCCTGGGGACAGAGACAGGAATCAGCTGCAGTCCCTGCCTCCCTGGAGGACCTCCCAGTCAGGGGTGGGAGAGGTGCCTGCCACCCCTGATGAGACTGTCTCTACCTACGGTTCTCCCTGCTGCTCAGAACGGGGGACAGCCAGGAGCCAGGTCCAGGGAGGAGTGTGGCCTGGGCTCAGGGGAGCCCTGGAGGAAGCGGGTTGTAAGCTAAGATTGGGAGGAAGTCTCCCCACCCTGGTTTCACCTGATGGGGCTTGCAGCACCTCCTGCTCAGCAAGCAAGGAACTGGGTGGGAAAGAACTGACACCTGTGCAGTCCAGACACTTGGAGCTGTTGTTTCATTTAGAGTACAGTGTTTTCCCCATAGAGGCCCTGTGTGGATGAAGACACAGAGCTGGTTGAGGATTGGGCCCGGGGGCAGGGCGGAGAGGAGGACGCATGGTGAAGATCTGTCTGCTTAGGCTGGGGAGCCCACTCGAGGTGGAGCACTGGCTTAAGGCACCTTGGCCCTGCCCATTGTGGCTGGGGGACCTTGATCAAGGTACTTCATCCTCAGTCAAATGGGGCAGGGAGCCCTGCCCACTTCCCAGGGCTTCTCTGCAGGTCTGCCTGACAGTCTTTCTGCCTTGGGAGCAGCGGAGCCTGGGCCCATGTTAGGGATGATGAGGATGTTGATGGTAACGAGGATAGTGACAGGGACAACACGGGGGATTGTTTACTGAGGATTCCCTTGTGCTGGCGCTTGAGATGACACACCCTTGCTATGTGCTTTGTGTCCTGCTGTCACGGCTCCTCACTGGACCCTGCACTGAGCCCTAGACTTGTCTCTCCGTATTCACCCTTGCTCCCCTTTCAGTCTGTTCTCTGCCCAGGACTCACTTGGTATGACTCAGGTTCCTTCCTGTGGACCCTGAGTGGGCAGCACCTGACTACCTTTCCAGTTGCACTTCCCGCACCCCTCCCCATTCCCTGCCCCAGGAGAGCTCCAGCACACATCTGTGGCCTTGTTCCCTCTTCCTGTCTTCCTGGAACATTCTTTGTCCAGATACCTGTGTGGCTTGCTCCCCCACTTCATTCAAGTGTTAATCCAACCACCCGGTCAAACACAGCCCCCTCCCACCCTCCAGTCTGGACCCGGCTCTGCATTTGTCCCCAGCTCTTGAATTCATTTGATGTTATTACATACATCATGTACTTTTCCCACACTAGACTGCACGCCACATGCGAGTAGAACATTTATGTCTTGTACCCTGGTGTGTCTCTGGCACCTAGAATAGGGCCTGACAGAAAGTTGGTAAACGAACAAACATTTAATCATACCCCATAATGTGGACACATTGCCGTCTACATTTTACAGATGGGGAAACTAGGCTCAGAGAAGATGTGGATTTACTAGCCCAAGGTCATACAGGTGCAGCGGGACAGAACCAGGATTTTAACCCAGTGTCTGTGGCTTCTGAGCCCTATCTCAGCCAGTTAGACGGTCCCACCATCCCAGAATCTAGGATGGACAGGAATGGGAGGGGGCCCAAAAAGGTGGGTAGGATTTTACCCTGGGGGTTGAGGGGTGAGGCCAAGGAGGGGATGAACCATGGGGGTCTGAGAGGGCGAGGGGCAGGTCGGGGACTTCAGTGAGGGTCAGGACAGGGAACCCTTGCAAGACAGTCTCTGAGGAGAGCACCCCCGGCACCAGCCACTCCCAAAGACCAGCTGCCTCCAGGCTTCTTGTGCTGGCTCTGGTTCCTGGCACGATTTCTGTTTCCCAGAGGAGCTCAGGCCTGGCCCAGCTTCCCAGGGTGGAGAAACACATGGTGAGTGAGTATGTGTGTGTGCATGTGTGTATGTGTGTGTGTGTGTCCAGCCTTGCTGTTTGCGTTGCCGTCACGTCTTCTTAATCAGCCTATTTCTGGGAGCGATGACTTCATCTCCTGTGATTCTCGACACAGCCATTGTCAGGCATCCATGGAAAGATTGGGCCTGGCAGTGTCCATATTCCCCTAACGAGCCAGGTTAGGAGAGCCAGTTGGCGGGTCCTGGTCTGACCTGGCTCGGGGGCTTATGGTCAGGTCTGTCTCCAGGAGACTCCACTGCCCAGGGTCACCCTTAGATTTGGCCTCTGACCCTGGGGTACCCAATGCAGCAGATTCCAGCCATTGTTTCCTGTGTGCTTCCTCTGTGTATGCTCTGCTGTGGGCAGGGGGCAGGGGACAGTCACACCAATCCCTGCTTTCAGGGGCTCCTGCTGGCTGAGAATACAGATGGGTCAACAGACCTCACCTTAGAGGGTCTGTGCTTGAACAGAGAAGGGAGTGAGGACTCCACCAGGGCTCAAGGAAGGCACCACTGAGTTGGTTGTACCACAGGGTGAAGGTGAAGGGTCCCTTGAGGGAGGGAAAGGGCTGTGGGCACGCCAGATAGTTGGGTATCACTGGGCGCGGGCATGGGGCGGCTGTGTGTTGGGCCTGGAGAGTACAAGGAATAGAGGGGAAGGCAGCAGGAAGGGAGCAGGGTGTGGACTTGATCCTGAAGGTAGCTGGGAAGGATTTTAAGAAGAGATGGGACCTAGATAGATCAGTGATTTTAGAAGCAAGTCCTTGGCCATGTGTAAGGGTAAATATGGAAGGGTATGACATTGGGAAATATATACAGTATTTGATTTCTTGGCACACAACTCCTGAAATCCTTAGATTCTCTAAAGTGACGTCTACTTATATGCTAATGAGTTGACTGATAGCTGGCAGCCCCTAGGTGGCTTCAGAAAGGGGTCACAGAAAAGACCAAGGCAGGATTGAAGGGTTGGAACTTTCAGCCCGCCCCATAGCCCCTGGGACAGGGAGAGAGGCTGAAGGGTAAGTTAGTCGTCAATGGCCAGTGCTTTAATCAATCATGCCTATGAAATGAAGATTTATAAAAACCCAAAAGGACAAGACTTGGGGAGCTTTCAGATAGCTGAATGTTTGGAGGTTCCTGGAGGGTGCCTAGGGAGGGCTTGGAAGCTCCACACCCCTGCCCACGTACCTCTACCTGTGCATCTTTTCATCTGTATCCCTTTATAATAAACTGGCAAACATAAGTAAATGTTTCCCTGAATTCTGTAAGGTGTTGCAACAAATTGATCAAACCCAAAGACAGGGTTATGGGAAACCCAGTTTACAGCCAGTCGATGGGAAGCACTGGTAAACCAACGCGGGGCTTGCAATTGGCATCTGAAGGATGGGGGGATAGTCTTGGGGACTGAGTCCTCAACCTGTGGATCCGATACTATCTCCAGGTAGATGGTGTCAGAATGGAACAAAATTAGAAGACATCTGGCTGGTGTCTGCTGCTCAACTGATCGCCTGCTTGGTGTGTGGGGACCACCCCTCCTGCCCGCACCACATCTGATGTTGGAAGTGTTCTGCTTTGTGAGAGTATAAAAGGAGCAAGGAGAAACTTAGTTGGGTTTTTTCTACAGAACGTATCTGGGACGGGAGGAAGAAGCTGGCGACTGAGGGCTCAGCCCTGTATTCCCCTTTATCTTCAAGGGGAAGGATCTCTTTCCCCACCCTACTCCCTCATACTGTACTTCAGGAACTGGTGCCAAGGCCAGCCAAGCTCAACCAAGTGCTAGGAGCTCAGGTCCCCACCCTGGAATGCTGGTGGGCTGGGGACAGGAGGTGGAGAGGAGTAGGGATGTGGGGTGGTCTCAAAAATATTTTGCTGCACTTACTGCAGGCTTATGTATAGCTTTTCCTGGAGGCAGGGGGACAGTTGAATGAGTGCCAGCAGGATAAAGCACTATGAGGGGTGATAACTTGTGTCCTGCTCTTGGCCTGGATGCTCATTATCCCCTCACCTCCATTCCCCATCTGGGGATCCCTCAGGACCCACCTTGGAGCAGAGACACTGATGTAACAGTTCAGGCTCCTGAGCTGCTCTGGCTGTGGTGCATCTGCTTCCCAGCGTTGTGGCCTCTAGCAGGTGACTTGCTCTGTCGTGAATTTTAGTTTTCCTTTCTGTCAGATGGGGACAAAAAGGGTAACCATTTCCTAGGATACTTGTGAGGATTAACATGTTTTAAGAGGGAGGCTTAGCAGAGTGCCTACACATAGAGGTGCCAGCATGCCTTAGCATGGCAGTGGGGGTGTGGCAAGGGTGAGGGCAACTGTCTTCATCATAATTGCCAAGGTTCCCTTAGGATTCAAAAAGCCAGGGATCAGGGGAGTGAGGAGGTGTGATGGGGGGCCCAGCAGAAGAGCTTGATTGGCGGAGCAAGAAAGAGACTGGGCCCTCCTCTCCACTTTATGACCTCATCTTTCTGGGCCCAAAGAAATGGCGAGAAAAGGAATGTTGGGGGCCCCTATTGCAGGGGCAGGTGAGGAGCTAATGTATCTGTTAACACTTGTGTATTTCCTTTTCCCTCACAGCCGAGAATCAGCTGCTCTTGGGCAGGCATCCAGCAGGGAAATGCTTTGAAGGGAGCCTTCCCAAGCTGAGGGTAGCCAGGCTCTCCCACCTCCATCTCCTTCTCCCACACAGGGCTGTCTGCCTTCTCCTTTGTCCCTGAGCCACCACCCATCATCCTTTGCATGCTTTAACTGTTCTAGCTGCTCAGTGTTATCTTTTTTTGTAAGAAAACAGTCCAGTTCAGCAAACATTTCATAAGCACCTGTTGTCTGCCTGGGTCTTTTTTGGGCTCAGGGCATACAGGGGATGGTTAAAGTATCAACCCAACTATCACAGGGGAGAATATTAGGGAATTGTTTTGAAAGATCTGAGTGCAAAAGCAGCGATCCCAGGGCACGAGGCCCTGGGTTCTAGGCCCTTGTTCTCCTTTCTTCCCGTGGGACCTTGGACAACTTATGGTACCTCTCTGAATCTCAGTTTCTTCAACTCAAAACCCAGGTCAGTCTGTTGATGCCCCTGGTTCTAAGAGGCATGCTGTGATAAGTTTTGGAGTAACTTACCCTGTGGGCTCATCAGTTAGAGAGGTCTCTGCGAACTCCAGTTTCAGGCCATAGTGAGAACAGCAGACCCCAGAGGGAGGAGTCTGGTCGAAGTTTGAGTCCCATTCCACTGCAGCTTGCTAGTTGTGTGAATTTGGGCCTGTTCCTTAACTCAAAGACTGGGTTTCCTCAGATGTGAAGTAGGCATTGTGATATGCCAACAAATAGGGAACTCACGGGTCATATTAATGTTACTGAGATCCTCTTAGATACAGGGCCTGCTCCATGCCAAGAACACATCTCCAACCCTCCAGAGATCCTTGTATCAGAGAGGGGCATTAGTGCCCAACTTCAGAGGAGCCAGTGAGGGTGGGGAGGACTGCAGCTGGCTCAGGAGCTCTAGAATGACTCTAGATGGGCTGGGAAGGGGCTCCTTGATTTCAACATGCACTAGTGTGGAATTCTATCTTGCTTTATGAAGAAAATGTTTGTTAATGATATTGATAGTGTAAATGAGATTTGGGGAGTGGGGACAGCCAGAGGAAAGGGTTATTTAAACACACTTCAAAGAACACCCTATTCCAGTATTTAAGCAGCATCATTTGCATATGTAATAATTGTGCTAATTATAGGTGGCCTCATCTGTTAACAACAAGTTTGCCTGGTTGTGTTACATTATTGTAATCACCCAATCATAATTCTCTGGCATGCTTTTCACTAAAGATAACAACAACAATAGTAACAATGCCTGTCATTTTTTAGTCATTTGCTCTGTGCCAGGCTTCCTCCCAGGTACTTGACAGTCATCAGCTCATTTAATCTTCACAACACCTCTGTATCCCAAAGATTCTTATCTCTTGTGTACAGAGGATGAAACTGAAGTACAGAGAGGTTAGGTAACCTTCCTGGGCTCACACAGCCAAGAGCCAAGGAGGAAATGCCAGCTCATAGGCTCTTTCCACAGGGTGGCACTACTTCTCTGGGGACACTTGACATGTGTTCTCACCCTTTATCTCTAAGTCTTCTCTTTTTCATTTGGTCCTCTCAGAAATCCCCATTTTGCTGAAGAGGAAGCTGAGACCCTAGGGGAGAATTTGGGGCTGGGCAGGAGGTGAGCCCAGGTCCCCTTAACTTTTAGGACAAAACCAGCCCCAGCATACCCACCTGCCTTTCTGCAGTAAGGGATGTGGGGGCAGCAGCCCCTCCATGTTCTCCTCTGAAGTTTTGAAGGAGTCCAGCCTTGAGGAGGAGGGTGCCCCTCACCTCTGCTATCAAGTGGGGTAGGCCTGGCCTCTCCATCAAAGAAATTATAAGTCAGTAAACAGGTGGGAGGACTCTAGCACGTCATTAATTGCTTTACATACATTGTCATTAAATCAGAGGTAGTATATGGATGGCTGGTGGCCAGATGTATCCCACAGACAGGTTTCATTTGACCCGATGGGGTGGAAAGATTCTATTGTTTTGTTCGTTTAAAATCAGTTACCAATACTAAAACATTTACCTTAAATATCCACCTGAAAATCTAGATTTCTGGCTTCTTTTAAAACAGATGTGGCCTCAGTGGGCCTACATTCCTATAGGGCAAAGAATTGGTTTCTTCAGTTCACCTCAGACTCCTTTTCTCCCTGGAAGTCTCCTCCCAGCAACCCTGGGAGGTGTGTGGGTGTATGTGGGGTTGTAGTGTTCCCCTTCTACAGATAAGGAGCCTGGGGCCCAGAGGAGACCGGCTGGGCCACTCCAAAAAGCTGTTGGTAAGGTCAGGACTTGAACCTCCATCCTCATCTCCACGCTGTGTGGTTCTCACTCCACCTTGCTGCCTCCCAGCCATGTCCAACCCCCACGACCACCAAGGAAAGAAAGAAAAACTTTTCACAGGCCTAATGACTCAAAAATAAACAACAGTAAGCCTGAAGAACTGTTCCTATCTCCCTCCTCTCCCTTCCTACCCTTCCCGAGGCCGGAGGGGACATGGGAAACCTATTCATTTAAACTCAATTATTTTCTCGAAGACAGAACGGAACTGAATTGGGTCAGCGGCTATATTTGCTGTGCTCAGCTGTTTTCCTGCAACAGCATCACCCACCGGGTCTGTTGCTGGGCCCTGCACTGCTAGGCTCACCAATTATAGCTCCATATTGGTAGCCATTCCTTGGCAAGCTTGGCTTAGGAAGAGAGGAGCCAGTGAATGGAACCTATCACCCTCTCCTTTTTCACCCAACAGGCTGCAGGAGCAGGGTCCCTGGGCCAATGTAGGTCCAGGCTCTGGTCACCACCTCCAGGGACCTAGGCTTCAGGTATTAGACATTTAATGTCCAACACCTGTCTATAGGGGAGGTACGTCTGCAGCAGAGTTTCTGCAGATGAGGAAACTAAGGCTTAGAGAAATGAAGTGCTTGTTGGAGAGGCAGACCTTAGAGTCAGACACAATTGCCTTTCTAGCTGTGTGACTGGGAGCAAAGAACCTGACTGCCTTGCTCCTCTGATCCCACCTGTGTAAAGGAGGCATAATTTGACATACCTCACAGGGCCAGGCTGTCCAGTTGTAGATGGGTTGCAGTGTATATGCCAGCAGCCTGCCCAGGGTTAACCCTCCTGGCAATGAGAAGTGTGCACGATGTGCCAGGCACAGAAGTTGGTGGGGACACAGATCTCTGAAGAAGGATATGCTTGGACATCCTCCTCTCCAGATACCTTTCCTGATTGCCTGCTCCCAAACTGGAAATGCTCCTGTAGTCTCTCTAGGCCCCCTGTTGGGCCAGGCCCTGCCCTGGACACGTTTCACAATGTCTTCTGGGCCCACAGCCTGTTATATATGTTTTTTGTTTGGTCTTAATATTTGTGTACTTTCCCTTCTCTACTAAACTACCAGTTTCCTGAGGACAGACCTTGTTCACCTGTTTGGTTCCTGGTGACACTCCCTTCCCAGCTGGGTGGCCCTGGACTGGTTGTTTAACCCTGGTGCGCATGTTTTCACATCTGTAAAATGGGAACATTGATCTCTCCCTCTGGCACATGTCATGGTGAGGAGGTTAATACCACGTGTGGCAGTATTGTGCCAGATGGCTGTATGGAATGGAGTCGAGAGAAACATTGGGAGGAAACCAAAGCAGAGGCTGCCCCTCTGCCATCCTTGAAGTAGGGAATATCTAAGGGAGTGGGGCATAGTGGTTATAAATGCTGTCTTGTTATAGAATTGCTGTCTGGTTACATGGGGAAGTGGGAACAGAGTGGTGGCCAATGGGCCTTTCCTTGTCTTCTCCAGCTTCTTGCTGTAGAGGGCTGGACTTGCCCCAAGAATGGACTGTTCTGGCTTCACAGTAATCTCAGATTGCTGGGGCTGGGGCTGGTTGGAACCTACCCACAACCACTGACCTCCAGGCACCCGGGTTGCAGTACCTGGCATTAGATCTCTTCTTTTGGCAGCCATGGGGTCTGGGTATACAGCAGGATCTCCCTGCATTACCCCACAACGTTATTGCTGGTCTCAGGGTTGGGGAGTGTTTAGGGAGACTTGAGTTCCCTGACCTTTCAGGAAGCATGCATGTGAACATAGGCATTGGACCTGGTGTAGACATGGTGTGGTGATGGCTGGGCCCTACTCTGGTGGGTGGGAGCAGGACTTGGGGACTAAGCAGCAAATGATCTAGCCACAGACACAGAAATGGCTCTGGTGGGAGCCCCGCTAGTGGCACTGGACTCTCTGGGGGCCAGGGCTGAGGGCACTGCCCAGGTTGATCCCGGCGTCTTGTACAGTAGAACCAGCAGTCACAGGCTCATAAACTGTAACCGTCCTCTTTCCGTTGCCTCTTGTAGCATTCAACCCCTGGCACACTGTGCTGGGTGTTGCCTAGCACTTGGCACTGTGACAACCAAGAAAGAAAAATGCTGACCATGTCTCACTGCTTGTTCGAGTAAATTTACTCTCTATTTTTTAGAGATGTCGCATGGGTGGGAATTTACTCCCACTAAATGTTTTGATGGAAACATTACATTTTTGGAGTGAACATGTGTCAACATCACTGTGGGGAAAAGGTTCCAGGATTCTCTGCCAGCCGAAGTCATTGCCATAAGACACTGGTTGGGGGCCTGGCAGGTGGAGATGATGTGACCGGGCTGGTAGTGGGGCAGAGGTAGCCAGACGGCGGGAGTCCAGCTGGCTGGTCTGGAGGGAGAAGGGGGTCTGAGCTAGGGGAACTGAATAGGTGGTGAGGAGGAAGGGAGTGGGGAGGCTGTGGGCTGACAATGTAAATTAACCACCCACACAGCTCAAAACTAGGTGAGTGGGGAGCTTGAGGGGCAGGAACAGCGAGCAGAGGCTCTGAAGTGTTGAACACTGGTAACTCAGACCCGAGGGACAGTCTGGGGCCAGATTGTTGAGGGTCCTAGAATCCCAGCTCCCACCAGTAACTAGCGGTGTGAGGTTGGGCAACTTTTCCAAGCTTTCTGTGCTTCTGCTTCATTTTTACTAAAAGGTAGCATGGATACCCACAGCTTATGGCTCTTTGGAGAATTAAAGGAGATAATGTCTATAAAACACATAGCAGGTGCCAGGACACATTTGCTCTTTGTTAGTGATGATAAAGCCACGCAAGTATAGATGTGCTCACATAAATTAACAGCGGGTGTACTGAAACTACTTCCTGAGTTGGCCCTCAATCTAATACCAAGTTTGTTTTCTCACGTTCAGCTAAGTACAACTGGTCCCTTCAGAAGCCCTTGTGGTCTCTTGTACTTTGTGGTACAACTGTGGTCTCTTCAAAAGCCCTTGTTCATGAACAGCCAGGCCCTGGGCTGACTTTGCTACAGGGCGGGCATCCCTCTCCGGCCTTGTACCTGTTTCTGTCCTACAGACGGATCCTGAGGCAGTTGGTGGGTTTTAGCAGCACGCTCCTTTAGAAAGAGCCTCTGTCGTCTGCTCAGCCTCTAGAAAGAAGAGATGTTTCCTCTCCCAGGATTTGTACATCTCTCCCCATGGGATGTACAGGCATTGCCTGGAGGTATTCCTTGACAGTCGTGGCCCAAACTCTTGTCACTCAAAGAAATGGAAAGCTTTTTGAGGGGGAAGGGTTCCAGACTTCCCCAGAGAGCCTAGCCCAGTTGCTGAGGACATCTTCAGATCTGAAAGAAGATAAGACAGGAGCATCCTGAGCTCTTTAGAGAAGACTGCCTGCAGTGTGTGTTTCTCCATCACTCATGTATGGAGTCCCCTAGGCCCTGAGAACCAGAGATGAACAGGCCCCAAGGAAGGCCTGGCAGGGTAGGCAGTAGTAGCCAGGAGAGGGGAGTCAGACCAGGAATTCAGGCAGAGAGAGGGAGAGATTGTGCACTTTCCTGTGCCTGGGGCCACTGGGCAGGCTTCCCTCAGGTGGGGGCAGTTGAGCTGGGCCTTGAAAGTGAATGAAAATTAGAAAAGGGGGCAGGAGGGGAACCTCGTGGAAGCAAGGGTGTGACTGTGAGAAAGGCAGGGCATGCACGGGGAAGGGTAAAAAAGGAGGCAGGCCTTGTGACTATTCCCTGTGATAAGCTTCAGGTATAAAGGTGAGGAGTGTGCAGGGACAGGTAGGACCTACTGACGGGCGAGGCCCAAGGCTCTGGGCTTCTTCTGTGGCCGTGGGAGATGCTGAAACCAGGAGTGACTGGATCAGGGCAGCCTCTGAAATTCCCCCAACTACATATGGCCAGGAATGGTCACTGTGTACTCTGTACTTTATGTGTTACTAAAGATGTTGCTGAAAGGAGCCTGCAAGCGGTTATGCAGACCTCTGAGCAGGGGCTAGGAAGGAGGGCACAGAGGAAGTGATGGCAGACAGCTGGTGAGGGTAGGAGACCCACTGGAGATGGACATATTCTGACCCTCAGATGCAGGCTCATTTCTTGTTAGCACGTGACTCCTTCCTGTGAGAGCTGTCATGCAGAGGCAAAGGCCCTGTTATAGGGCCCTGTTTTCTTATAACAAGATATTTTAACAGTGTGGATGAATCATCAGGGGATGGCTTCTTGCCTGAGGGAAATCTAGGAGGGCTTCCAGGAGGAAGGAGTATTCAGATTAAGGAGGGAAACAAGAGGGGACTAGTAAAAGGTGCAAAAACAGTTGTCTAGGCATGAGGCACACTTTCAGATGTAGTTGGGT
Source organism: Chlorocebus sabaeus (assembly GCF_047675955.1). Classification (NCBI taxonomy): domain Eukaryota; kingdom Metazoa; phylum Chordata; class Mammalia; order Primates; family Cercopithecidae; genus Chlorocebus; species Chlorocebus sabaeus. The sequence continues at coordinate 91,847,345 of NC_132915.1, forward strand.
GAACTTGAGCAAATGACTTAGCTATTCCAGACTTGATTTCATCTATAAAGTGGTCGCAGTATCTGCCTTGCCTGTTTGTTGCCATGATTATGAAATCAGTGGGAGCAGACCTGGCTTGGAGCCTGCACCCTGGAGGGAGGTGATGCTCAGAGGATGCACTCTGCTTTCGCCTTCCTTGTTGGCTTGGCTGCTCTGGAGCCAAAGTGGGCTTCTCTGGCCGCAGGACCTCTCTGAGACTCTATCTTCACCTTTCCCCTGCTAGGAAATTTTATTAAGACATTGGATAAACAGATGACAGCTCTGAGGGAAAACTCAGAAGGAAGGGGACAGGACACTGTAAGTGCTCTTCTGGCTGGGAGCCTTTTAGGCAGTAGGGGGAGCTGGATAGCTCTTTTGGCTTTGGAGGTGTGGGCAGATGGGTGGTGTTGGATCGCCTGGCCTGTGTGCACAGCAGAGCTGAGCCTGGAGCCTAGGGCCCGGCAGGGGATGGAATGAGTCAGGGACCTTTCAGGCTGGGGGCTGCTGATGGGGTCACAGTAAAACCTCTTCACCAGTCCTGCAATAACCCCAGATGGTATCCTGCCTGCCTGTACACAGTAGGTGCCTGACACAGCCTGCAGCTTAGTAGGAGCTCAGTAGTTGTTTGCTGAAACACCGGAGCAGGCTGCAACTGCCAAGGACTGGCCTGGGGTCTGTGATGCCTTAGGGTGGAGGATGGGAGGAGCTGGGCAGGACCTAGGTAGGACTCCAGGGGGTGGCTCTTGTTCTTCCACTGGCTTCTGTTCATATTTACATCAGGAGACTGTGCAGCCTTGGGTTCCTGGCCTCAGCTGGATTAGCACCTCTAGCTGGTGGCTGTAAGTGAAGGAGGTGTGACGGTATGATACCCTGCATGTGGTAGAGACTCAGTAAGTGGATACCATTGCGGTGGCTTCTCTAGTGGGGTGGGAAAAAGGGTGACCCCAGGCAAAAATACCTGGTTGGCTGGGTGTGCCCTTCCCCTAGGGGTTTTTGTTTCGGTGAGGGCCTGGTAAGTGACCCAAGGATGAATCTCCAGGCCAGCAGGTGGGGCAGGGGTTTGTCTGCCCACAGGCTTCTGGGCGCACTCAGGAACCTGGGCAGCTTACACAGCTCACCAGCCTGTCTCCTCCTTCGCTGCACTCGACCTTTCCCTTCTGTCCTGCTGGACTAGCCGGGTGCTTTCCAGAAGAGAAAACCCGGGACTGCTTCCTGGGAACCCAGTGCCCTTCCCATCTTAGGCTGTCTAGTCCCAAGTCGGGGTGGGGAGTTGGGTTAGGGGATCATGGTAGGCAAACCCCTGGCCTTGTCTGGACCTCAGTTGTGTTTACTTGTTAAAATGTTTGAATGGAAATGTGGGGAAGGGAGAGCCTTTGCCTTGTTTGGGTCTCTAGGCTGTGCTGGTCTAAGCCCAACCAATCCAGGGTAGGGCCAGCGGGACCGAACTGGAATGCGCCGCGGGAGCCAGGCCGCGGGTGAGTGAGGGACTGGCGGGGCCGGTGGGGACCCAGACTCGCACGAAGGTGGGGAAGGGGTTGCAAGGCAGAGGCCCCCGAATCCCGGCACCGGGGCCTGCGCGTCCGCCTCCCCCCGCCGCGTGCCCAATGCGCAGCGGCAGGTCGCTAGCGGGAAGTTCCTGCAGCTGGGGGCAGCTGGCCGCGGAATGCTGGGAAGGGCTGGGCCTGCTGCTGTGGGGTGGGTGGGCGGGCCTGGGCTGGGGCTGGGGCCGGCCGCTTCCGGGCTGGACAGGGTTTGGGGCGTGGCGCAGCCCGACATTAGTCTGGAATGCTCTGCGAGCGGTGCTCGGGTGAGGTTACCTTGGCGCGCCCCCAAATCTTTTGGTTCCCCTGCTCCTGCCTTCCACCGCTCTGGCTGACCTGGCTCAGACCAGCTTGAAAAATGCATTCATTCAGTACATCTGTCAGGTGCCTACTTTGTGCCAGGCTCTAGTTCGAGGTGTGCTGGGCTTACCTGGGCGTGCAGGTCCCTGTTCTCGTGGACCGGACATTTTCATCGTGGGTAAAAGACAGAAACAAACAAGATGGCTTAAGGGTAGTTCTGTGGAGAAAATGAAGCAGGGTGGTAACTTGGGAGATGGTAGTTGCCCCTTTAGCTAAGAGATCAGAGAAGGCCTCTTCCTGGGACGGGACTTTGGGTCTGAGACCAAAAGGAGGAACCAGCGTTGCCCACGGAATGGCAAATACAAAGGCCCAGAGGCGGGGCTTGGGGCAGGAGATGACCTTGGGCGGAGTCAGCATTTTAGGGGAGGAGCCTGTCGGAACGGCTCCTCCCTCTTTCCTGACCCAGAGCTCTGTGCTCAGGCCTGCACCCTGCCCAGAGGCCCTTGGAGGGAGACTTGCTGTGGCTGGAAGCCATAGTTTGCTTTCAGGAGTGTTTCTCGTCTTCTTGGACCTGGAGGTTGTGCTGTGTGGTTACCTGTATGGAAGACTGTAATTTTCCACTTGTTTCCTGAAGGACACGGAAACCTTTAGATGTTGTCATCACTGTGTTTATTTAAGTCATTTTTGAAAGTTCAGCTTGGAAGACACAGATTCAGCACGTGCCTTTAGGGAAGGGCAAGCCCTCCTAGGCTCACCTCTTAGATGCCAGCCCGGCCAAGAGTCCTCCTAATCTGTCCAGAATAGGTGTCTGGGTGAGCACCACCCTTGGGAATGGGCCTCTGTGGCCTTGGACTTCTTAGTGACAACTTCGGCAAGATCCTGGGCCGGGCCGGAGGGGCTGCTTACTGGAGACCTGGCCATCTTCGGAAGCCAGATCTGGCTCCAGAGCCTCAGGGGTTGCAAGTGCCCAGAACCAGGTCAGCAGAGAGGCCTGCGCTCCCACCACAAAGGTCTGTTTGAAGTTCTGTGGGAGGGAGGACAGACACCACAAGGAAACTTCCTCCCGGGTGGGTGGGTCTCCAGCCTGGTATGGGGTCAGACAGGCTTTGGATGGGGGTGGGTTGGGCTGGAGAGTGAGGAGCTGTTTCTCCAACAAGGCCTGGTCCCAGAACTGAGTCCTCAGTGGACAGGGCTTGTTGGTGTGCTGTGCAAGTGCAAGGCTTGGGGGACTGAATGGGGGACTCCCTCGGACATGGGAGGAAGAGTGAAGGTGGGGACTGGGCTTGCTAAACTGGCTCCTCCAGGGAAGCAAGCCCTGCCCTCCTGGAGCTTCCAGCCTTTAGGTGGGGAGGTGGGCTGGGGAGAAGCTTTAGGGTGCAGCTCAGAGAAGGCCAAGCAGGCAAGGTTGTAGGGCACCTGAATGGTGGGCGTCCGGCAGCCTGGCTGTTGACCTAGGCTCAGGGAACCAGCATTTGGTTAGGTGGGCTATGAGGAATGGGCCTTGACCCTAGGCTGCGGGGCTAATGAGGGCCTTTAGCCAGAAGCTGCCAGCACAGGTGAGGGGGAAACTGCCGGTGACCCTGTGCCCTCGCACTCTCCCAGCCCTGCCTCTCCAAGACAGATTTAACAATCCACGTCTGTCTCTCTCTCTCGCAGTTAGTATTGCAAGAGAGAAGCTTTACTTCTAAAACTTTTATTGATCCAGACACTAATAAAAAGTAAAGGTTTTTTTTTTTCTTCTTTTCTGCTAGAGCAAAGAATATCAGAGCCCTAAAACACAAATTTGTTTTCCTCCTCCCTAGATCTGGGAGGGAGGTGTAGGTTGGCCTTGTTCAGATCTAGCCTCTTCAAGAAGCCTCCCTAACTCCTCAGGCCTGCAGTCATCCACCTGTTCCCCAGCAGTTAAACGAAACTGCCACATGTGCCTCTGTCTGACCCCAGAAGGCTGGGGTGTCACAGAAGCTTTCCTTCCCACCTGAGGCCCCCAGGGGTAGGGAGAGACGCCATGGGAGGCATTCAGGACCAGGCTCTTGATTTCGTGTATGTCTCTCAGGGTTTGGGGTTTGGTTCTTTGGCTGCCCTGGTCTTTGTTTTTGCATCTTGATTTCATCAGGACTTACTGAGCTCTTGCACCGTGTCAGACCCTCTCTTAAGACACAGAAATACAACACATAGAGCTTGGCTACACACAGCTTACCTTGTGACAGGAGAGGCAGTTAATAAATAAGCGGAGAAAAAAAGTGATTCCCGATGGAGTGAAGTTTCCCTACTGAAATGTGAGTCAGGGATTTCTGTGTGCTTTGTTCAGCACCTGTCTTCCCAGTGCCTAAATAGTGCTTGGCACATCGTTTGCACTTAAATATTTGCTAGCTACATGAGCAAGATGCTATGAAGGAAACAAACCAAGTGTTCCACTGGGGAGTAACGGTGGCAGGGCAGGACCTGTGTAGATGGAGCAGTCAGGGAAGGATTGAGTTGCAGAAGATGCCAGAAGCCCGCCAATTTGCTGTTTGAGTGTGTTGGAGCAAGAACTCCTAGCCTAGGGAGCAGTAAGTACAGCCCTTGAGCAGGAAACAGAGACTTTGGTGTGTGTGGTGGGGGGCGTTGGGTGTTGCTGGATGAGGTCAGAGAGTAGGTAGGTCATGATTGCCAACGTCTTTCACCTGGGGAGCAGTTCACATTTATTCAGTGCAGTGGGGAATAATTGAAGGCTTTTAAGGTGAGGAGTTCAGTAATCTGATTTGCATTTCTGAAGGGTCCCTCTGACCCCTGGTAGGGGTAGGGGGAAGCCCAGTGGTTTGGGAGGCTGCCTGGACAACAGGCTGCCTGGCGAAGATGGAGAGGAGTAAACAGGGATGAGGGATTTCAGAGGAGGTAGCAGGAGGATTTGTGTTGGATTGGATTCTGAAGGCCAGGGAAAGGAAGGGCTCCTGGCTTTGCTACTGAGGCTCCACGCTGGACATTTCAGACATGAAGTTCCGTGAGATACCCTGAAGGCGCTGTCAGGCCGGCATGGAGATGCATGGGTCCGGAGCTCAGAGGAGGGGAGGGCTGGGAATACACTTTGGAGTCATGAGCATGCTGGAGGTATTTAGAGCTATGGAAGTGGATACAATCACCAAAGGAAAGTGTTGTGCTAAGGAAGAGTGCCTCCGAAACAGACCTGAGGAGCTCCAGCACCCGGAGGAAAGGAGGTGAGGTGCTAGAAGCCTGTGAGAACAGAGGAAACCTGGAGCACGGTGGCCTGGGTTCAGGGGATAGTAAGGCACAGAAACTGGTTAACTTTGGCAACATGAAGGCCTTTGGTGTCCTCAAGGAGACCCAGTGGTGTCGGAACAGACAGGTGTGTTGAGTAGGAAAAGGAGTTGAGAAGGTGGCGGGGGCAGCAGTGAGCAGAGGAGTGCGTGAGGACCCAGCCAGCCCAGGATGCTGAGGAGGGGAGGGCCGGAGAGAGGGGCCTGAGTGTTCTCTGTCCACGGCATGGGTTTACCAGCAGCTGACCCAGGGCATCTCAGCCTGGAGATTATGATTCAGGAGCGCCGATAGGCTCCCCCCAGTGATCTTTCCCAGCTCCCTCAGCCCTTTCCACCTACTCTGGAAAGCTCGCTGACTGTGCCATGTCACGTTTTTGGACTCAACACTGAGTCTGTTGACCCTGGTTCCCCCTGTCAACCCCTTTCCTTACCCCAGTCTCTGTGGGTCCACGCAGAGTATCCTGGAGCCTGCCTTACCTCAAGTGTCTTTCCCAGAGCAGAGCTAGACTTCCTTTACACCAAGGGCATTTCTCTGGAAGGCTTCTTTATGTGTTTGGCTTCTGGAGAAGTTTGAGATTTTTTTCACAATATTTTGGTGGCCAGGAACGCTAACCCTCACCCCCAACAACCCTTTCCCAGGACTTTGCTGGCTCTGGGGAGGGTTTAGAATGCATCGGCTTGAGGGTGCAAGGTTGGCACACATAGCTGGAGATAACCTAATGTCTGCTGAACCCCTGGTGGGTTTCAGTGTCTGTTGAATGAATGGCACGCAGATATTTGAGTTTTGGGTTCCCAATTGCTTTGTTAAATGCTTTTCTGGTTAACCAATGTTTTTACATCTGTTATCTGCAGGGAATAGTGTATTACCTCATTTTATACATGAGGAAACTGAGACTCAGGAAAGTAAAAGGACTTGTCCAGGGTTCCACAGTTGCTAAATGACACGACCAGAATTGCAGCCTGGGCCTGCCAAATACCCAAATCGGGCCTCTCCTTACTGACTAATCCTGGGGGTGAGGTATACCGTAAGCAGGGAGGTTAAGGCACCTAGGTCTCCTACTGCCTCTCAGGAATAGTGGCCAGATGTTCTGCCAGGGCTCCAAGGCATTCCTCCTGCCTCCCACCCACCCAGTTCCTCTGATGCTGGACACCCACTCCTCTCCCCACATGCACACTAGATGCATTCGGCTCCAGGAAGATAGGATGAGCCTTGAACCTTGCCAAGTCTTGGGGATGCTTTCGGCAAAGCCTCTAGCTTCTGTGGAGGCTGTTTCTGCAGCAGGCATGTAGGGTGGCCCTATGGCTGATGCAGAAGTCCCCATAGGTAAGGTGAGCTCAGCAGGATCACATGCCATGACCACATGTAAGCAGTGGAAGACAAACCCAGAGAGGTCTGGAGGCGGGGCCCCACTGGAGAGGCAAAGCCTTGTGCTTATGCTACCCCCTGACAGCCGTGTGGCTTTGGGTTCTTGCTTCCCTCTTGCTCTGCCCCTCCTACCCAGCAGACTTGCTTAGCCTGGGCCTGGGCAGCCGAGGCAGGCTGTTTTCAGGCCTCAAAGGATTTGGGCCACAGCCCAGCCTTTCTCAGTATTTCTCGCCTTCTGTCCTTGTCTTCTTGTGGGACGGAGCAGGATCTGGGAGGTAGCAGATGGGGGGTCCTGCCTGGAAATCACTGAGGGTCAGAAACAGGCTGAGAGAAAGAAATGACTCAGCCACAGTTACTGCCCAAGAGGCTAGTTTCCTATTTGTGCCTTCAGCTATCCTGGGGCTGCTTCCTTCACCCCAGCTGAAAGCAGGCCTTTGTTACGCGCTCACTCTCAGCCAGGCTTTGTTCTCTATCCTCTCAGCAATCCTATGAGGTAAATGCTATTATGTCCATTTTCCAGAGGAGGAAACTGAGAGAGGCCCAGAGAGGTGACTTAACCTGTCCAAGACCACACAGGTTACAAGTGGCAGAGTCCAGGTTTGAACACAGCCTGGCTTCAGAGCTCATCTTCTTTACCATCAGGCTGCACGTCCTGAAACTTATTTGACTTCCAGGCATCATAGAAGCAGAGTGAGGGCACTACATCTTTGAATGACTTGGCCCCTGTGGAGTTGGGCCTAAAGCAGCCCCCTGGCCTTAGCTTTTCTGACCGAAGATAGCCACACTGGGCAGGGCATGGTGGCTCACACCTTTAATCCCAGCACTTTGGGGGAGGCCAAGGTGGGTGGATCACCTGAGGTCAGGAGTTCGAAACCAGCCTGACCAACATGGTGATCCGTCTCTACTAAAAAAATATACAAAATTAGCCAGGTGTGGTGGCCCATGCCTGTAATCCCAGCTACTTGGGGGGCTGAGGCAGGAGAATCACTTGAAACCGGGAGGCAGAGGTTGCAGTGAGCTGAGATTGCACAGTTGCACTCCAGCCTGGGCAACAAGTGTGAAACTCCGTCTCAAAAAAAGAAGATAGCCACACAGAACCTACTGTGGGCCCAGCCACTCCGGGTGCCAGAATGGCCCACGCTTCTCTGAGGGTACCGTAGACCAGGTGCTGAGACCCAGACAGTCAAGTCTCTCTTCCCTTCCTCTCCCCAGCCCACTCCTATTCCAGTAACTAGGCAGGCCCTGCCCACCCTTGCCCCAGGAGAAGCCCCACTCCTGTGGACAGTGAAAGGGCCTCAGCCAGCTTGCCTGAGTCCTGGGCTTGGAAGGACGGTTGCCCCCATCTGCCTTGGTTCCCTGCACCTGCCTTTTCTTCCCCGCGTGCTCCCTCTGACTCCCCGCTTTTCTCTGCTTTCACCTTCCCCTAGTGTTCCTCTTCTTTCGTGTTGTGTCAGAAGCCATGATTTCCACTCTTCTCATCTGGAAGATGGAGGAAAAGATAGACCCGACCTCACAGGGTTCTGAGGCTCAAACTGAAAGCCTGGTGGTGGGGCACCTGTGACAGGTGAGACTCCTCATCTCACCCCCTTCTTTCTTCCTCATGAAGGAGAGACACTGGAGGATGTGGAGCAGCTGGGGCCTGTGGTCCAGGTGGGAGGGAGCAGTCAGGGCCTCGTGGAGGGAGCAGGTGGGAGGAATACTCTGGCTATGATGGACATCACGGGGTGTGGCCCAGCTTTGCCACTGACTTGCGTGAAGTTCTGGTGAGCTGGGGAGTCCCTGCACCCTCAGCTTCCTCATCTGAAAGATGGGGCAATGGTAATGCCTGTCTGTGGAGTGGTGAGGAATAAATGAGACTGGGCCATAAAGTACCCAGTGCTGTGCCCAGCACATAGTGCCCAAAGAGGGCCACTATCCTGTCTCTTGAGGTTTAGCTTCCTTGTTTTGTTTTTGAGCTCTTTAGGACCTTCTTGGAATTTGAATTTTTTCTATTGTTTATTGTGTCTAAAATCTTCCTCAGAAGCCGAGGGCCTCTAACCTGATCATGAGTTTTGGATTTTTTTTTTTTTTCTGCTTTCCTGTTTCCTGTACAGGAAAAGGGGACCTGTACCTTTAAGACCCCAGCAGGCCCAAGTAGTACACTGGCCCTTTAAAAGCACATTACAGAGAGTTGGAACATAGCCTTTGTTGAACTAGCCATGATTAGTCCCAGCGGACAGGGCTGGAGTGGCGTGTCTGGGAGCAGGGCGGGGCTGGGCTGGCTGGGGCCAGCCAGGAGCAGCAGACAGCGGGAAGGCTCACCCAGCCACTCAGCTTCCCAAGCCTGGTGGCCGTGCTGAGGGATGGTGAGTGGCTTGAGTGGAGCTTAGAACAAGGGAGGCTGGGAAAGCCAGGAGGGAGGCAGTCTCAGGGCCCAGGGAGACCTGAATGAGCTGGGTGGCAGCAGACACCTTCAGTGAGCGACTGTCACAGGAGCTGGTCCCAGGAGGGTCTCTGGAGCACCCTGAGATGCCGTCTCTGCCCCTCTACGCAGACATCCACTGCCGGCCCAGAATGTAGAAGCAGTTAGGATGGCCCTGCGAAAAAGCGGTACACCAAGAAGAGCACTGTTGCTGTTTTTAGTTTTTAAAATGAGAGGAAACCCAGTGTGAGTCGCTCTGTCCGCCAGGCGCGGTGGCCCCTATGGTGTGCTCCGTTGAGAACCGGGAAATGCCAGGGACTGCTGACAAGTTTTCTGAGCTGAGGAGCTTGGCCTTTGCTCTGAGTGGCCGAACCCTTGGCTGGCTGGGTGGGGCTGCACTGGGGCTTGGGGGCCATGGTATCTCCGCCCCAGCTCCTCAGCAGAACTTTCTTTTTTCTTCCTTCCTGCTTCCACTCCCTAGTCCGTGGGGCCCAGGCCCGCTGGGTGGGGTGGAGGCGGGTGGGAGACTGGGAAGACTGTGTCTGGGCCAGGAGTGTGTTTTGGCTCTGCTTGAATATTTGAAACAGTTGTCAGAAGCCAGATCACTTTGGTGTGGTAACATCTTTACTGGGCAAGTACCCATTTCTGGAAAAGTCAGGGGAAGGATTGGGCTTGTTACAGCCAAGTCTCAGTGCAGGTTGGTCTGAACCACCTTTATTACCACAACTGGGGGCAGATGAGACTGCCTGCCAGTAGGTGTCCTCACTGTTTTACAGACAGCCACCCAGGAGGTGACAAAGGCAGGGCTCAGTATATTTCTGGTGACCCAGGGTTCCTGTAGTTCCTTAAAAGTTGGTGCATTTGGTCATAGGATTTTTGTAGGTTTGGTGAAAACCTGAGGCATTGACAGGCAGTGAAGAGAATTTGGAGTTAGAGCCCAAGTGCCAGGTGTCCTGCTCCTCCCTTGTGCCTGTGAATCATGACCTTAGGCAAACTGCTTGACCTCTCTGAGCCTCTGCTTCAGAGCAGAGGGCGCGTGCATAGGCGCAAACCCTGGAGGGAGTTGTCAGTTCTGGGGGAGGCTTCGTGGAGGTGGTGGCCTTTGAGCTGGGCATAGGCTGCTGGAGTGCAACCCCTTGAGCAGAGGCATGCAGTTTAGCATGATGAGCCAGATAGGGCCAAGCAGGGCTGGCATGACTGGATTGGGACCTGGAAACGTACCTTGGAAAGCTGGATTTAAATATGTTGCTTTATCAGTTGGAATCCTGTGGGTCAGGTGGCAAATGACAGGGCTAGCTTAGCCTGGAGTCAGCCAGTGTGGAATGTGGGGGAAAGGGGCAGAACGTGAAGTCTGACACACTGGCCTTGGGAAGCCCCTGGAGGTGTCAGAGCCTCACTCTTTGCTGCAGTTAGCTGTGTGAGGGTCAGAGGTGCAGAGCCAGTGCCCTTTGTGCCCTTCCCAGGTATGTGGGCTCACTGTGGTGTGGTGGTTGAGCAGGTACTTGAGAGCCACAGGTGGCTTTGGTGCATGGTCACTAGCAGCAGGAGGAACTAGCAGCAGCCACACTCCTGATTTTCTTTGACATGGTTTCTCTGAGTTTCTGCCTGTGCCAGTGGCCTGGAACCCTGTGGCTTACTGACAGCCGCTTTCCTGCTGTCTTGCTGCTGCTGAACACTCCTGGCTGTCTCCTGCTAGTTACAGTCTGAGAAGCAGCTGCTCTGGTGCCCCATGCAGACTTCCAGACCTCAGGCTTTGGGAGGAATGGGCAGCTGACATCCCTAGGCCCATAGCCTCATATGCTCCTGCTGATGTAGTGGAGGTGCTCAGTGGCTGTGCTGGTGGCTGGATCAACTCTGTCCAGGATTGGGATGGGGTGGGGTGCCTTAGCATGATGCATCTTCCCAAACTCTGCCAGGAGGCAAGGGCAACCCACTTGACATGGGAGGAAGCTAAGGTGCAGGAGAGGCCCATCCGAGGTGCACACTCCTTTGGCCCAGTGCTCCTTCCTTTCAGATCTTCACCTCTTGTGTCTCTCTGAGCTCAGGCTGCTAAGAAGGAGGGAGCCTCTGTCCCAAATGGTGGCTGGAATTGAAGAAATAGCTGTGCTGGAGTGACCACTGGGGCTGGAGTCTAGGGTGCCAGCATTTGTTCATAGATTTGTCCATCTCTTCTTAAATGGGGGTCTTTCAGATTCCTGCTTAAAACTGCCTGTACTCTGGAGCTTGCTCTCAAGGTGAGGGGGTGGAGCAAGTGAGGTGGTCTGGGGTCAGTTGGCAGAGAGGCTGTTTGAGAGCTCAGCTGTGGGGAGAGTCAGGAAGGATCTGCTGGGCAGAATGAGAGACAGATCTTGGAAATGTCTTGGGCCCAGGAAGAAACCAGGAGCATCCAGAGAAGTGCTGGCAGGAAGGGCATGCGGAAAGGGACAGAATGCCCCTGGAAGGCAGTCTCAGCCCAGCCTGGATGGCCATGGGGGCAGCCAGGGCTGATTACTGGGGCTGTGTATGGAGAGCTCGCTGCAGGTCAGGTGAGCCCTACAGCCAAAGGTGGTGGTGTCCCTGTGTTCCAGATGAGAAAACTGAGGCACACAGGTTAATTAATTTGACCAAAGTCACAGAGTCTTGTGTGTGTGTTTTTAAGGAACCATGCCTGCTTACCACCTTCAACCAGCATAATGCCAGGAGCTGGGGCTCTGCGGACAAATGGCTGGTCCTTGGTTGAGGCAGGAAACCTGGCCCTCAAGGATGAGGGAAGGAGGCCGTCCCTAGATCACCCCAACATGAATGGCCCACATGGTCCCAGGAAGTAACGTGGCATGGCGCCCAGGTCTTGGGTGGAGGAAATGAGATGGAAGAAGATGCTGCCTCTGCCCCCGCATTCTGTGGGGGGGCGCCCAGCATGAGCTAAGGAGGACTTCCTGGATGTGGAGAGCTGGGAGGAATTAGATAAGCCAGAGGGGAAGCACTTCCTGGAGAATGGAAATCTTCACTTTTCAGCTCATTTATTCTTCTGTTTCATGATCATTTTCCACTTGGGTCTTGCATCCCCAGGGCCCTGAGTGGCTGTTGGAAGTATTTATGGTCCCGGGTGGGGTTCAGGGACCAGTTAGAAACCAGTCCTACTCAGGCCATGATGCATGGGTGTGTTCATGTGTGAGGAGGAGCCAGACACAGACTGAGCTCAAGGAGAGGGAACGCCAGGGTCAGGGCCTTGAAACATTCTCAGGAGTGGTCCCCAGTGGAGAGACTGGGGGAGGCCAGTGGGCTAGCACTTTTGTGGTGGGCTCTACAGCTTGGGAGCTTCAGGATTGCTGCAGTTGTGCCTGGGGTTGGAGCCCCAGGTACTGTGCAGGGGAGTTGGGCTCTTTTCCTGATGCTGGGGGTAGGGGGACCGTCACCCTCCCTAAACTTTCTGAGCGGCCAGGCCAAGCCTGGTAGTTTTTCCTACAGGCCAAGGAGGGCTGGAGGGTTGTCCCTGCTCAGAAGCAAGAGGGGCAGGGGCAGCTAGCCCGCAGCTCACTTTCAATTTGCCCACCACTCACCCTCGTCAATGAGTGTTCCTTGGATGCTCTTCTTTTAAAATTCAGGGCACTTCGCTGTTCTACTGAGGTTTATGAATGTTTAAAAACTGCTTTGCAGTCCCCAAAGTAATTTGACAAGTCTGACAGCTATTGATTAAAAACCCGAAATTATTCAGGCTGCAGGATGACTTGGGGGATTAGATAGAAAGTTTTTTGTTTCTTCTCTCTCTGCACCGCCCGCCCCCCCCCCCCCCCGCCCGCCGCCCCACAAAAAAATAAAAAAAGAAGTAAGACGTGGAAAGGTAAATGTGTTCCTGAATGTTTTTTTAGGACTGCACAGTTTATACGGGGAGAGAATGCTGAAGCTGCCTCTCATTCAGGTGCCAGTACCAGTGCCCTCTGGAATCCCTGGTCTCCTGAACTTTGGCCCAAGTCACCCCAGGCAGCAGTGAGATGTTACTATTACGTTACTGCAGGTGATGGTGGCGGTGTTGGTAGCAGTTGTGATACTTTATGGTCCCTTATGTTCTAGGGAGTTGACATAGGGTTTTTGTGGCTTTCTCTGAAGTAGGTCAGCATGTGAGGAAATGGCACCTAGAAAGGGGAGGAAACTTGTTTAGGGTCTGTGATAGACCTTAGATACAGCTGGGATAGAGACCAAAGACTCCTGCAGGGAGAGGAACAGGCCCTTGCTGGGGTGCTAGGCTGATTGGAGGCCTGGCCTCCAGGCCTGACCCACTGCGCGGTCAGTGCCAGGAGTGTCCCACAGAGGCTGACCAGGCCGTTAGAACCCCAGCTGTCACTTCTGGACCATGTGACCTAGCCAAGCCACTCCCTCTCTCCAAGCCTCAGTTTCCTCTTAAGAGAACGTCCTAAAGCTTCCAGTGAACCTTTTGGATTAACTGTCTGTGTACAGGAAAAGTTGCCCCATGAGCCAGGGCTCATGGGACCTGAGCTTGAATACCTGTTCTCCCTTTCTTCTGGGTCAGTGCTGCCTTTTGTGCAGAGTTGTTGGGAGAAGGCCATGAGATGATGTGTGTACTTTGGTAAGAACACCTGCAGCTGGCACATAGTAGGTGCTTAGTAAGTAGCTGTTAGGTCCAGGCTGCCACAGTGTCATTCAGTCAGCCTGTATTGGGCACCACAGGACACCAGGCCTCACAGCAAGCAATGAGCTGCCCTGTCCTCCTGTTTTGGTTGCAGAGTGTGGACCCTCCTCTGCCAGCTCAGCCCTGTGATGTGGGGGGAAGCACAGGCTCCCAGGGGTGAGGGCAGAAGGCCAGGTGCCTCCCTGTCTCCCAGCCCAGGTCTCTCTGTGTGTATGGGGGTGTCACAGCTAGGTCTTGGTGACTGCTAGGACCTGCCCCTTACCTTGACCTGAGGGAACCCTGGGCTGAGAGGGACCATGCCTCTGGTCCCTGTCATCCCTGGAAGACTTCCCAGGCAGGGCAGCCAACCTCTCTGCCTTTTTAGGACAGGCTCTGTCTCCCCAGGGGCCTGGGAGCCACCAGGCGGCTACATTCCTCTCCTCTCCCCTGGGATCCTAGCTGGGTCAGGAGTGAGCACTGGCCTTCTGAGCAGCCAGTTCCCACACCAGCGGGGCAAAGCTGGGCTTGGGGAGAGAGCTCTGCTGGACATGCCAGGCAGGGTGCTGCCCTGTTTAGGTCCTACCGCTTGATTCCCAGCAGGTCAGTGCATTCATTCTGACCATGTCCAGACTCTCTCTCCTTCCAGTGTGGGCAGAGATTTCTAGCACAGCCCCTGGACCTGCCTGGCTGTGACAGGCAGAAGCATAATTGGCATGTTCTGACCTGATCGGGCTTAGAGAGTCTGCTGAAGTCCTGACTGCAGAACCATCAGGTCCTGCCAGCCTTCAGTTGGGCACCCACTCTGTGGAGACAAACCTTGTCTGGGATTTCTCTTCCTTCCAGACCTGGCTGGGGTAGTGGACAGTGGCTTGCGACCACACAGGCTGGTGGGCTGGAGACTGGGGCTGGGGATGGCTGTGCTTGGGAGTCACAGGCAGAGGGGACAAAAGGGCCCCCTCATGGGGGTCTACTGCCCACTGCTAGGCACACTTTCTTCTCCTTTCATTTCACCTCAGGAAAGTAAGGGCTTTTAAAGAAATTAGAGGCATCCCAGAGCATTTGGGCAGATACAATTGATCCCCATTTTGCAGATGGGGAAAACAGACATGGAGAACGTAGAGTTTGAGTCGTCAGGGGATGGAAACAGGAAACAGCCTGGGAAGTCCATATCTTGTCACTCCAAATTGTCAAATGTATGACCTATCCCAGAAGTGTCAGCCTTGATAGCAGCGTGTGCATTGTTCACCAGTGTTGTTCATGGCTGTGTCTCCAGCTCCTGACATTGTGGCTGGCAATGAGGTGGGCGAATGGAACAGACCAAGGAGGCATGAACAGTTATGAGCAATGGATGGGAGTCACTGACACCCCTGCCCTCCTGAGCTTCTCACCTGCGTGGTCTCATTTGATCCTTAGTGCAACCCGTGAGGAAGGTGTGTCATTATCCTCACTATGGATGGGGAAACTGAGTCCTAGAGAGTCAAATGACTTAAAGTGTTCAAGGTTGTATGTTTCATAAGGAATAGAGACTAGGTTTACTCTACAGCCAGGCACCCTTGACGCTAGGCCCTCTGTCCTCCTGCCTGCTTGCAGCTACAGGTGCATTTTTGTAGCATTTACTTGTGTACGTGTGTGTGTGTGTGTGTGTGTGTGTTTAATCCCACGGCCCACTTCACTGCCTGCCTGTGTGTACTGCCTAGCCCATTACCCTGGCAGCCCTAACCATGCAACATGTCTTAAAGGGGCCTCCCAGCTCCTGCTTGCACACTTTCAGAGACAGGGATCCCACTCTCTCTAAAACCAGACGAGCCTGGCCCATTCAAGGACAGTTGTGACTGAGCTGGAAGTGGCCTCTCCTGGTCCCAGTCTTGCCCTTTGGGGCCACACAGGGCAGCTCCCTCTGAGCTTTCGAGATTTGGAGGGTGATCCTGAGCCCCTTACTTTTCCGGCCAAACAATCCCACTCTCAGTTCCCCCCACCCAATAGCTGGGAACACCCTTGCTGTACCAAGCAGGGATTTTTAATTACTGTAAGTTTTGGTTTGGGGTCCTTTTCCTCCTTGGAATGAGTTTGCTGAGCTTCTGTGTCACCGACCTTTTAAGAGAAAAAAGGATCAGAGTTGAAAAACAGCTTGTGGGTTGGCTGGAAGGCTATCAGATAAGCCTAGGCCCCAGGAGCCAAGACAGTGTCCCTGTTGTTCTGCCGCCAGCCCTCACAATGAGCTGCTGTTGGGCCCTGGCGCTGTCTCCCACAGCAGCTCCCTGTGCCTTGTGCCCACGTTTCCTGGGCCCTGGGCAAGGTCTACCCCCATCCCTGTATCCCCCGGTTCTTCCTTCCCGACCTGAAGTGAGTGGGTCACAGCTAGTGGGTTAGCTGCTGTGGACCTTTCCACCTGCCCGGCTGCTGTGGGCCTTTCCCCCGTGCCCAGCTGCTGTGGACCTTCCCCCCTGCCCGGCTGCTGTGGACCTCCCCGCTGCCCAGCTGCTGTGGGCCACCCCTGGACGATGGAAAGGCCAGGCCAAGGCTGGTGCAGTTGGTCTTGGACTCCGCTGAACTGGTTTCGCTTTTGACTCGGCCACTTGCTATGCATGTGATCTTGGGCAGGTCGCCTCAACTTTCTAGGTGCACCTTTTTAGTCCTGACAGGATTGTCATGAGAATTAAGTGGGACAGGTGGGAGATTGTGGCCCTGAGCGGGCTTAGGTAGCATAGTATGAGCTGTCTGTCTGGAGAGACTAGAGACCGCTTTGTGGTGGTGACATTGGGCTGTCCCTTGAAAACTGAGGAAGGACTTTGTTTGGCAAAGAAGTGGAGGGAGAGGCAGAATGGACAGGCTCAGGAGACTGCTTGGACATGGACGCCTGGAGGGTAAGAGTATGCAGCTTTGTCAGGAAGTAGCTGAGTCGGGGAGAGTCCAGGTCACTTGGCCAAGATGTAGTGCAAGGGGCCTTTCAGAAGGGCTGGGACACCAGCTTGAGGCACCTGGGACTTGATTATCTTACAGGCCATGAGGCGAGAGAGGAGGGACAGGCGTGAGGCCCTGCCAGGTGGAGTGGCTTGTCCAGTGGTGGGTGCTGCTGTGGTCACAGGAGAAAGCCAGTGGAACTCCCATTCCCCTCTGCCCTCCCACGCCCTGGCCAAGCTCCTCTGTAGCAGTGGAGTCCAGGGCAGGTCACCCTAGCCATGGCCTTGGCTATCCCGTGTGTGACCTGGGTGTCATGGTGCTACCTCCTTCCTGGGAGCAGTAAGGATTCCACACCATGGAGGACAGGTAAAGGGCTTCTGGTCCCTGGAGCGCTATCATGGGGCTAGTGATCTGCTATGTTTAGAAGGGTCTCAGGGCTGGAGCCGTAGGGGGCAGGGTATAGCCACAGAGGGTAGGATGAGCCTCCTAACCTTGAGAGGGATGGGGGAAGCGGCCCACAATTGGACAGAGCGAGGGCAGGGGCATTTCCCGGAGACTCTGGAATGAACATTGGAATGCTGCTCTTGGGACTTGGCCTTGGACAGGCAGCTGCCCTGACGACCCACCCCCAGGCCTTTTTTGTCCCTCCTCCAAGGGAACAACCACGTCACCAGGGTTTGCAGGCTGAGGGAGGACTGTCCTTATCCCCGCTGACCTCCTGTTCCCTCTGAGCTTAGCTGACCTTGGCTGCTGGCGTATTGGGGTTTTGGTCCAGGAACTCTAAGGCTCTGGACCTTGGAGCCAGCCAGACCCAACCCTACCCACCAGGAACCCACTGCCTGACAAGGAGACAGTTCTGTGACAGACCTTCCCAGCACAGCCTGGATATGGCTGTCTGCCCAGGGAGTCCAGGAAGGCTTCAGGGAACAAGGGGCACTGAAGCTAGGTGTTGAAGGTTGGATAGAAAAGGGGAAGGACAGCATATGCCTGGGGCCCTGCCTGAAACTCCCGCTTCCTGGAATGGAGGGTCCCAGCAGGCAGGCCGCTGCAAGAGTGGGCCTGGTCAGGTGGGGCAGGCAGGTAGATGCCAGCCAGTGGCTCAGTGCCAAGTTCTGGGGCTGGCATTGAATCCCGTGTAGTCTCAAGAGGGGATCCCTTCACCCCCTCAACTCAAAGGACTGGGAAATACCTCCCCCTGAAGGCGCTGTCTTCACAGCACTTTCAGTGTGTGCTGGCTGCCAGTGTTTTCTGGGTGAAGCAAGCCTCCTTCCTCCTTTTTGAGGAAATGGACCCAAAAAGTTTGGGTGTGGCAGCAACACTAGAGCAAAGATGGGATGCTGGGCACATCTCTTGCCCTCCATGGCAGGCCTCAGTTTCTCCCCTGTAAAGCAGGGTGAGGTCAACATCTGCCTCTTGGGCTCATGGAGATTGTGTGAGGTGACTTGTACGGTGGTTCATGTGACGCATGGCCCAGAGTAAGCCTGGCCTGGGGATGCCAGCTCTGCCCTGGTGAGAGGCAGGCAGTGTGCAGCCCACGCCCTGGTTTGAAACCTGCTTCTGTGTGTAGTGGACATGCAACATCCTGGCAGGGTTGTTGTAAGAAGTAGCTCAGACCTGGGCCATGGAAGTGATTTGCAGGGGTGGAATCCCCATGTGAAGGCCTTTTGCCCTCCTTGGTGCCGCCTCACCTAGGGGACCAAAGCTCTAGCCTCCAAGGACCACAGGAGGTCAGAGGGGAAATACATCATGAGAATGAGCTGGGCACAGGGTCAGAAGTATGCCGTGGGCCATGCAATTGGGCCACCTTCTCTTCCACCCCCAGCCTTGGGCAGCAGAGAGGGACTGGACCCAGGGCTGGGGGACCCAGCCCTGAATACGGGGGCATCAGCCCCCAGATACCACACCACATAGGGCAGCTGTGGGCATGACTCCTGGACTGACCTGGTTCCCATCCCAGCAGGGGGCCTTGGTCGGCTCAAGTAACTGCTCCTCTCTGACCCTGTCATACCTTTCTGTAAAATGGGTAGATGAATACTCCTGGCAGAGCTGTGTGCAGTTGAAATATGAAAAAAGGGATGTGCAGGTGACCAGCAGGGCGCTCACCCTGTGCTGACTAGAGGTGGGTGCCTACAAGCATCCCTTCCTGGGAGTAGAATGGGAGCAAGGTAGGGACCAGTGCCTGCTCACCTCCTTTCACCTGAGCATCCCAGGTAGAGAGGCTGCGCCTACCCCTGCCCCTTTGGAGCCTGGGCAGTCTTTACTACCCATCTTCTGCCTGTCTCTGATGTCCTGCTTCCCGAGCCTGGCAGGGCAGAGGCTGGAGGTGAAAAAGGAAGTGGCCCAACAATGCCAGCATGGGATGAAGCCAGGGGAGGGGAAAAGCCTGCCTTGGGTGGCTGATGGGGCCGTGAAGTGGCCAGGCACTGCTGCACACACAGGACAGGGCTGGCTTCCCAGAGGGGCGGTTCTTGGGCCTTGAATTGGTCCTGCTGGGTTCAGGAAGTGACCAAATGGCCATTTTTCCTTCCTGAGCCCCCTCATCTTATCAGCTACCACCATGGGCACACCCTGGCAGGGTCACAGCAGACCAGCTCCCTCTGGACCCAGATGAGGGAGGGACCGAGGATACTGTGTGTCAGGGCCTGTAGACTCCAGGCTGGTCAGGAAGGAAATACATAGGAACGTGAGTGAGAGAGGTACAGGTCCACTGGCCCCGCCTCCACCACCCGCTTGCTGTACTATCCAGGAAGGAGTAGCCTGGGAGACCTTGTGGGAACCACTTGGGCCTCCCTGGGCCTGCCCTGCCACTATTCCTCTTCCCCCCAGAGAGCTTGGGCTGCAGGGATGGATGCAGCCTCTGCTCTACATCCCACCTCGTGGAGAAGCCCCCAGGGAAGTGGGGAGGGTCAGGGCTGCCCAGGTAGGCTGGGCCAGTCCAAGGTGTCTTAAGGGCCTTGAGCTTCCCCCCAGCCCTCTCTTCTGCCAGGATCCTTTCCAGGTCAGCCAGAGCATGCTTGTGGGACAGGATGGTGGGGAAGGAAGAGGAGAGCTCTGCAACCACAGACTCCAGGATCTGGCTGTTTTGGGGTCTGGCCTGGGCCTGCTGGGCTCCTGGGGTTGCAGGACCAGGGTCTCCTTGGGTTTCCCTGGGCAGGTCCAGCCTGCTGAAACATGCCTCGCCTTTCCTCTTCACAGCCAGCTCATCCATGCGCCCCAGGCAGGAGGCGGCTTCAGCTCACCAGCTCCCCGCTCTGTACTTCCTTGGTCCCTACCTCACCCTCCCTAGCTCCCAGCATCCTTACCTGGCAGAGATTTTCCAATCTGGGCCAGAAAGCAGCCCAATCCCAACCTGTGGGTTGGGTTTTGGGTTCCAGACGTCAGGCCTATGGGGCTATGGGTCCCGGCCGTTCCCAGCCAGGGTGACTTCCCTACTATCAGGCAGACCATCTCTTCCACTGAGGTATGAAGCCCCATGTGGGAGGGAGGCCTGGAGTTCGCCCTTGGAGGTGGGTGACTCAGGTGGAATCTCAGCCCAGGGAGGGCAGGCCCACCCATCGCATTGGTCATTGCCATGATGGGGAGGAGGCCAGGCTGCTCGAGCAAGGCCTTGAGGGATTATCAGGAGAAGAGGCCTGTCCCAACACAGTGGTGTGGTGGTGTGGCGTGGCAGGTAGGCCACAGTGCCCCTTTGTGAACTGGGCCTCGCAGGGAGAGCGCCTCAGAGGAGTAGAGGCACATGCTGGGCTTGCCCACGGGCTTAGGCCACAACAGGAAGCCCCAGGTGGGAGTCGTCGTAGGAGTTGGGGAGGGTTCCCCCTGTCTTGAACTTGTCTCACAGTTTTCCTCTGGCTCTGGCCATTCCCTCTGCTTTCAGAGGCCAGCTTCATGCTGGGCGTGAAGAGTCAAAGGGAGCCGGTTGACTGGGGCTCCTGGGCTGGCCTCTGTGGGGTATCTAAGGATTAGGATTCCCTCAACTCTGACTCCTTATGGCATCTAGCATGGGACTCCATGTTGGGGAGGGCTGTTATGCTCAGAGGGCTGTTGCCATGGAGGTGTGGAGCTTGGGGTGGGAGGGTGGCCACTGTCAGCCTGAGTCCCTCTGAGCAGGGCTCTTCCTGCTCACCTCTGGGTTCTCAAGTGCCCACGGAGTAGGCTCAGCCCACTGACCCAGGGCAGTTGCAGAAATGAGTATACAGGGTGTACACCCTACAGGGAAGTGTCTCATGGCTCTGCCAAGTTGTGAGCCCCTCAAGGTTAGGGGCCAAGTCTCAGCATGTCCCAACATAGGGGTCTTGGTTTGGTGAGGCAGGGAGAGAATGATGGACTGAGCACTTGGACCATTGGAGCCAGGAGCCAAAGGGCATAGGGCGTTGGGGGTAGGAGGTCCGTGTGGGCTAAGCCTGGAGTAGGTTTTTAACCAACCCCAGGGTTTGAGCCCTGGACACAAGCAGGGTTCAGCTTCTGCATCGGAGGTGGTCTTAGCAGGCCCAGCCTATCCTCCCGCTTTTCCTCTGCCCCACCGTGGAGGCTGGGGGCTGTAGGAGGACACTGCTCTGTGCTGCTGACTTTGGAGAGATTTTACCTAACCCTGGAGCAGGTATCGTCTGTGGTGCTTTCCATGTGATGCACTGAGGAAACAGGCTCGGGGGAACGATTTCCCCAGGGCCACACAGCAGGGGAGTAGTGGGCCTAGGTCTGGTCTGCATTTGGGTGCCAGGTGGCATCAATCCTGTGCTCTTTGTGCCTGTCGGAGCTACTGACCCGGGCCCTGAGTATGTGGACCCCGATGGAGTGTGTGTCTTGGGTACTGTGCAGAGACTACTGCATCTCTTCTGCTTCAAGACTCGCCTCGCCTTGCCTTGCCGTCCTCATCTGTAATATGGGAGCAGCAGGGTCCCTGTGACTCTCGCTTGTGTGGGGCTGGTGGTGTGGGACAGTGTATGAGGAAGGGCTGTTGGCAGTGGTATACTGGATAAATGTTGGGACAGAGTGACTACTCAGTCTTGGACAGGGACCAGTGCAAAAGAGAGGGGAAACGGGAAAGGGCCCAGAACTGCAAACAGCTGCCTGGATCAGGTGGGCTTTCCTTGGTCTCTGAGACTGTTCAGGAGCCAAGCTGGCCCTTACCCTGCAGGCTCACTTGCTAATATTAACCCCGGAGTGGCCCCTTGATCTCACCTTCTTGCTCTCTGAGAGGCTGAGCCCCCAGCCAGACTCCTGCAGTGGGGAGGAGGTTCCCACCGGTCTCTGTGACAGCCCTGCCCCCAAATCTGTCTTAAGACAGAAAGGAGAGAGAGTGGAGAAGAGTGGCTGCCTGCTGGAAGGGGCAGGGCTGGGGCAGATGGGCAGGATGTGGCAACCAGCTTGACCCGGGCTGCGGGGGCCCAGCCTGACACACCTTACTGCCACCCCAGGTCCCATCTGATGCCAAGGCTGAAGGAGTCTCGCTCCCACGAGTCCCTGCTCAGCCCCAGCAGTGCGGTGGAGGCACTGGACCTCAGCATGGAGGAAGAGGTGGTCATCAAACCCGTGCACAGCAGCATCCTTGGCCAGGACTACTGCTTCGAGGTGGGTCCCATCGCAGGGCTTGGGTTGGGCACCCCATCCTCTCCTGGCCTGTCTGGTCTCCTCCACATCCTCCTGGAGTCCAGTCTGCTGTGGCCTCAGCAGGGGCCAGGGTCTTGGGGAGAGTGGCTCGTATTTACCAATAGCTTTCAGCTCCTAAGAGAACAGGTGGAGCTGGGGCAGGGGCTGTCCTTCCTACTCTCTGAGCTCTCTGGAAATGGGCCAGCACCTGTTCTCCATGCTAGCATGAAGCTGCTGGGGCCCCCAGTGGGTGACAGGGAGTAGGGGAAAAGCCTGAATTTCTTAAGCACCAGAGCCCATGTCTTAGAGCCTGCTCACATCCCAAATGCAGTGTGGATAGCAGAGAGTCTCCTCTTGTACGGGCCTGTTTCCCGCTTGTGAACAATGACAGCCCAAATCTTTCCTGCCCTGGCATTCTGCGACCTGAGGTTTCAATGCAGAGAGCCAGTGACCCAGCTGGGGGGATGACCTGTCTAGTCCCTCATAGGAAATGGGGGATCTGAGGCCCAGAGGAGGCATGAAGACATCAGAGGTCACACAGCAAGACTGAGACCAAGCCGGGAGCAGGGTTACTATTGTTGCAGGTGTTCCTGGGAATGCCTAATTACTTCTCCAGTTACTCATATTGCTTCCTACCAGTCTCTGGGAAGATTCCTACCCCCAATAATCATGTATAACTAGGAGAGCTCTCTGGTAGAGGAATGAGCCTGGTAATGAAAAGCAGCCACTTGGGGACTAGTGTGACAATCTCCTGGCACCCCCAGCCTGGGGGAAAAAACAGAGTGGTGCCTGGCACCTGCCCCATACCCTGTGCCCACTAGGGCCCATTTCTGGTTCAGGACTCCTGGCCAAGCCGGGCTTGATCTGGGCTCTGACATCCTTGCCAGGGATAGGGTGAAGATGGCCCTGTCTGCTGGTTCACAGCAGGGGGTGCTGCGGAAGGTGCAGGCCCTCAAATGCCGAGTGAAGAGTGTGCTTCCCTTGCGGAGCCCTGGGTCTGCTGCTGGGGGCAGTGGGAACACATAGCAGGAATTGCCCGTACTGGCTCCCTTACCTGGAGTAGATGTCTAAGCTGGACCAGAGGAGGAGTGAGAGTCAGACAGGGAGGGGAGGAGAAGGGTCAGGGACCGGGGACCCTAGGGCCTGGCACATCCAAACAGTCCAAGTCTCATGTCTCTGGTCCAGCATGAAAAATACCAGACTTATATTACCATTGTTGTCACTGTTGCTTGATGGAAGAGAACCCTCAAGAGTTGTCAGCTGAGGACTGAGCAGATTCTGGTACCTACCTTTGGTTGTCTCCTTGGTTCTTGTGGTTCCACCTTTAGGGAAAGTACGCTCGGGTTAAGCATTGCCCTCTGACCTGGGCGAGGTCTTCGTTCCTTCCCTCTTTCCATCTCAGGGAGAGGGAGGTTAGAGTTAGGAAGATGTTTTCCTATTGGACAGAGGGCACCGAGGGACGAGTGAGGAGCCCACTGGTGCAGGACAGGGCCACTCTATGGCTGCTGACTTGCCCTGGGACAGTGGGTCTCAGTGTACCACCTGCAAAACATGAAGTAGAAGGGTCATGTGAGCCTTGTCCTGGCTGCTTCCTGTAGCTGTGATGCAGACCTGATGGCCAGAGTCCCCTGAGCCTCCAAGGTCTTCTTCCATCACTGCCTGCCCTTGCTGTGGTCCCTTCCCTCGTAACACTGTCTTGCCTGCTCCCCACAGGTGACGACGTCATCAGGAAGCAAGTGCTTTTCCTGCCGTTCTGCAGCTGAGCGGGATAAGTGGATGGAGAACCTGCGGCGAGCAGTGCACCCCAACAAGGTAAGCCTGCACCCCTCTCACCAAAGCATGGGGGATTGAAGGTAGGCTCAGATACGAGGAAGCAAGAGAGAGACTATCTCTGTGATGTGGGCTGGGATTGGGGGCGGTCAGCCTGCATGGAGGCAGGACCCGAGTGGACAATATTGGTGGACTCTGAAAGAGATGTTTGAGTTTGCCAGGTTGAGACAGGTGCTGTGTGCCTCTGTTTTCTAAACTACACATTGAGTCTGGGCTGGGGAAATGAGTGCTGGACCCTGGGGTCCTTCTGCTGGGATCCCTTGTCCCTACTCCCCAGCCCCTGGCCGACTTCTGCTCATCTTCCCATTCCAGCTTAGGTGTCTGCCCCTCCTCCAGGTGAGGACCCCTCTCCCAGGCTGGTGTCCTGTGTTCCCACTGCCCCTGGGCTCCCCCGTGAGGTCCTGGGAGCCCCTACTGTAATCCCTGCTTCTGTATCTGTCTCCCTAGCCGACTTGAGGGCCTGACCAAGTCCTGGTCACCATAGCCATCTCTTAAGTTACAGTACAGACCAGCAAATTAAGAAAGAGTTAATAATGGCGTAGCCTGTGATGTGCCAGGCGTTGTGCTGGCCTCTCTCAGTCTCGCCCTCTACGAGATGAGGGTTTACCTTAGTCCTGTTTTATACACAAGCAACCCAAGGCTCCAGTTAAGTCACTTGCCCAAGGTGAGTGAGCTTATGTGAGGTCGACCAGAGATCCAGCCCTTGTCCATCAGCCCCGCCTCATCCTGACTCAGGGTCTAGGTGCCCACTGCCGCCTCCACCTTCAGAGCTCCTCCTGGGTCTGAGGCGCTCTCAGGCTCTGGGCTGGTTGGGGGTTACATGTGGCACCCCCAGCTGACCACCCCGGACTCCCGTGCACATACAGGACAACAGCCGGCGTGTGGAACACATCCTGAAGCTGTGGGTGATTGAGGCCAAGGACCTGCCAGCCAAGAAGAAGTACCTGTGTGAGCTGTGCCTGGATGATGTACTCTACGCCCGCACCACGGGCAAGCTCAAGACGGACAATGTTTTCTGGGGCGAGCACTTCGAGTTCCACAACCTGCCGCCCCTGCGCACAGTCACTGTCCACCTGTACCGGGAGACCGACAAGAAGAAGAAGAAGGAGCGCAACAGTTACCTGGGCTTGGTGAGCCTGCCCGCTGCCTCGGTGGCCGGGCGGCAGTTCGTGGAGAAGTGGTACCCGGTGGTGACGCCCAACCCCAAGGGCGGCAAGGGTCCTGGGCCCATGATCCGCATCAAGGCGCGCTACCAAACCATCACCATCCTGCCCATGGAGATGTACAAAGAGTTCGCTGAGCACATCACCAACCACTACCTGGGGCTGTGTGCAGCCCTCGAGCCCATCCTCAGTGCCAAGACCAAGGAGGAGATGGCATCTGCCCTGGTGCACATCCTGCAGAGCACGGGCAAGGTGAAGGTGCGTGCAGGCCCCTCAGCTCCTGACACAGGCTGGGCGACAGTGCTGGGTTACCTGCCGTTCCCCACATCCGTACATTTCAGGCCTAACGAAGGCCTTGGAGGCACCAGTCACTACCAGATGGGTTCCCTAAACCCAGGAGTTCTGTTGTGGGCTGGGCGTTTTGTACTCCTGCTCTGTGGCTGGAGCTGATCACTGAGGCCTATGTGGAACCAGCGGATGGGATTGCAGCTGGTAGTGAGGTAGTGGGCTTGGGTTGAGGTGCCTTCTACCACTACTGCAGAGGACTGACCCCCTGAGGCTCCAGGGGAACAGGCCGGGTGGCTGGCTGTCCCAGCATACAGGTCCCACAACGCCACCAGCCCCAGTGAGCCAAACACACATCCTCTGTGAGGTAAGGAGTTTGGCAGACCTCCCCAGCAGGATGCACAGATGAGTCTCCATCACAGCTCCACCTCACCCCACACTCTCATCCAGACACACAGATTCTCACACAGATAGACGTAGTCAAAATTGTACCATTTGAGGGTTAGCCAGCCCCACCCCAGAACCTCACAGAACCAGGAATCTGAGACCCACCCAGGCAAGCCGTAGTTCAGGGCCAGAGGTGCCCAGTGTCCATCCCCATAACTCCTTTCACCTTTTGCTCTCGAAGATGGGCCCAGCAGCCCACCATGCAAGCCATGCCTCAGCCCCACCTACCTGGTTTGGGGACAAATGGCCTCCTGGACCAGGATGCCCCTAGGAAGGCAGTAGAGCATGGTCTGTGGGCCTCGAAGGCAACCTTCTTTCTTTACATTTGCCACCTGCCATTCAGGAAGCTGCCCAGAGAGGGTGGGAAACGGGCTGGACTTGAGGCCTCTGCAGCGTGGATGGACCCTGGTGCTGGGCTAAGGACTAGGGCCTCTGCCCTCTGGACAGTGGCGTGTTTTGAGCCAAGTGACAGGTGGCTGAGGGGCGCCCTGTGTCAAAGTCCTAGGCTCTTAGCCCTAGGTTGGGGAGGCACAGTTGGGAGCCAGGCCCCAGGTACCCCAGGGCAGAGTCCAGGGCATAAGACTCGTGGAGGTCCCTCACCCTCTCACCTGTTCCTAGAGGTTCTGGAAGGGGAGGCCATGGCTGGAAGCCTCAGCAGCCTCTGCAGTGGGAACCCTCTGCAGCACCCCTCCCTCTTGGACTTGCTGTATGCTGCAAGTGCAGGGCTGGGGTGGGGACCTCCTCCCCATGGACCTGCGACGGGGAGCAGTTTTCCTCTATAGTGCTCGACTACCTCCTCCCTCACCTTCTCCAGCCTTCAGACTTGACTGGCTAGGCTGCACGTTGGGCCAGCTCTGGCTGCCCCGTCCTTAATGTGCCGGTCAACACAGGAGACGTATGCTGGGAAATTGAATGAATCAAGGACCCGTGGGCACCAGAGAGGGAGTGAGGACAGCTACAGAGGCTGGAGTCTTTTCTGCAGTTGTGTCTGGTCCCCAGGGCTGGGCTGGGGCTGGCCTGTTCTGGGAAGTGGATTCCTCCCTGAAGCAGCCTGAGATGATAGGTGCATCCAGGTGCTCATTGTGGAGGGAGATGAAGCCAGGGCCACAGCCAACCCCAGAGGCCCTCAGTGGGGTTGCGGAGGAGTAGATAGAAAGATGGAAAGTAACTTGTGCTGCTGGGGTGACAGGCACCTGAGCCCCCAGCTCTGGAATACTTGGGAACTAGCCCCTCTTCCCTCTCCATGACTAGAGGAGTAATGAGGTCTGGAAAGCAAGGGCCTTGGACCAAATCTGGCTCCAGGTGGCTGTGTGGCTATGAACAAGTCATTTTCCTGCTGTGTGTGCATTGGTTTCCCCCTTACTGGGTCCTGGCTCTCAGGAGGTTCTCATCCCAGCACTGGGGCCTGACTCTCATTGCAGGAGTTCAGGAAAGCTGTGGTCCTGAGTGGGAGCCCCAGGGGAGATGCAGCTCTGACCCCTGCTTCAGTGTATTCAGAGAATGTGACCCTGGAGGTCGCCTGTTGGTCAGGAAGGGGTCCTCAGGCCACATGATCACCAGGAAGCCAACGACAGCTTCCCCTTGGCCCCCGCTGTCTCTCTGTGCCTCTGCTGTGCAGCCTGGGTTCCTGTGTCTAGATCTCAGTTCTGTTTTAAAGGACCCCACTCGTGCACGTCGGAGTGAGGAATTTCTTGAGCACAGATGCCTGGGTCCACCCCTCCTGGGTGCCTTGCAGGCTCTGTGCTAGGTGGCCCCCTGCCCTGACTGTCACCCTCCCTTGAAACTCTGACAGTTTTTCCTATCTTCTTCCCCTCCCCCAAGCCACAGGTTGGTTGTAAGTACAAGGAGGTAGGGACTCCTGAGGGAGATAGTTAGTATCCGCATGGTTGCTAGAGTGGGGGGAAGGTGTGGGTTCGGGCTCCTATGCTGGGGTTTTCCCAAAACACTTTGTGTGGGACCTGATGGGCCAGGGGCTGCTACCCCGGTTTGCCAGGTGGGCAGTGGCGCCTCCACCTTCCCTCTCCGGCCAGGTGCACATCAGTTCCTGCTCTCACCTGCCTGAGCATGGTGGCTCATGACCTCCCTGGGCAGTGGGACTGCACAGAAGGCATCTGTGTCCGGTGTGGGAGCCCCCACCCGAGTCACAGGTGGATACTGGTGACCATTTTGCCTATGAGACAGGGCAGCCTCATTTGTCCTCTTTGGCACTGATGCTGGGGGGAGAGGCGAGTCCTGCTGTGGTCACCAGGCCAGGCCTGATCAGGGCTATACATGGAAATGAGTCCATTCTCTGTGGTGGTGGGGGATTGTGGCTCCATGTGGCATGCACTTGTTCAGGCTGCCTCCATCTGTAGACCCAGCTCTACTGTCACCAGTTCTAGGCTCCTACCTTGGCTGGGGGCCCCTGCCCTGCCCACACTCCCCAGCAGCCCCTAAAGGTGGGCACACTGTTCCTCCTGGGGACCCCTGCAGCTTGGTGATGGAGCGGCCTCAAAATGCCAGGGCTTTTCTGGCTAGGTCTGGAATCCTAGGACCCTCCATGCCAGGCCAGCTCAGGTCCTGCTCTCCCCACCTCCTGCCTCCTCAGGACTTCCTAACAGACCTGATGATGTCAGAGGTGGACCGCTGTGGGGACAACGAGCACCTCATCTTCCGGGAGAACACACTGGCCACCAAGGCCATCGAGGAGTACCTAAAGCTAGTGGGCCAGAAGTACCTGCAGGACGCCCTAGGTAGGAAGTGGGCCAGCAGCGGGGCAGAGGGTGGGCAGGGCCCGCCAGGTCCTCACTCCCCACTCCCTGCCCACTTGGCCATAGGTGAGTTCATCAAAGCACTGTACGAGTCAGATGAGAACTGCGAGGTGGATCCCAGCAAGTGCTCAGCCGCTGACCTCCCAGAGCACCAGGGCAACCTCAAGATGTGCTGCGAGCTGGCCTTCTGCAAGATCATCAACTCCTACTGGTCAGTGCAGCGCCCAGGCCTCCCACCCTGTCACCTTCCCCGTCCTTCAGTGTCTGGCACCCACAGTGTGCCCGGTGCTGCCTGGCCCCCGAGTTGTACTGACTTGCCAGTCCCCTGGCCTAGTCCCTTTTGAGCTCTCAGGTGAGGCAGCATTTAGCACATTGCTGTGGCTTTGTGGTGAGAAGAACCTGGACATACCAGTCCGCCGTTTCTGGTGATAAGGGAGCACCCTTCATGTGCTGGGGGCTGTTGTGGGTGCTTGGGCTGCAGCGGGAGTGAGACTGACAGGCCCTGTACGGGCCCCCAGTTGGGGTGGGTGGATGGCTTCATCTGAGGCTCCTCACCTGTCCCTGGGAGCTAAGGTGCTCATGTCACAGTCGTGTGATGGGGTCCAGCAGGGCCACACTAGGGGCCTGAGCACCCCAGGCAGGCCTTTTGCTGGGACTAGAGAATAAAGAGAAAGGACTAGACTGAAGTACAGTGGGGTCTGCAGGCTCTGCCATCCCCAGAAAGCAGCAGGGCATGCAGCGGTGGGCTACTCAGACAGGCCCCTCAGCAGGGCCAGAATCAGTCCCGGAGAAACTTACGGTAAGGCTGACTTCACAGCCACCGGCTTGCTCCTGTGGTATATGTGTGTGGTGGCCAGCCAGCCTGGTGCCGAGTACAGCCTCCTCCTGTGGTGGCACACGGGACTGTCCGGGAGGGCCTTGCTGTCATTCCAAGCAGTGGGGTCATTTTCACCCCAGAGGAGCTGCCCAGGTTTAACCTGTGTTCCCCTCCAGCTCAGGGCTTACAGCCTCCACCCACCCAAGCCTCCGTCCACAGCCTCTTCTGACACCACTCCCTCCCTGGCCGTACCTCACTCCTTGTTAGGTGTGCCTCTCACTCGCCTGCACCTTGACCTGCATACACTCCTGTCTTTCCTGCTCCAAGGCCACACACCTGGGTACCGTCCGTCGCAGCCCTGATCCCATCAGGATAGGGTTGTGCCTGTGCCTGAAACATTTCCTCCAAATGCTGGGGCACCCTGGGGGCAGGTGACCCCACCAGCTCAGGACTGGGCACACAGGAGGGCCAGGGAAGTGTTTGCTGCTCCCCAAGGACAAGAAAAGGTGGGGGGAATGGGCAAGACCAGGAGGGTGGGCACCCAGGGCCTTAGCCCATGGGCTATACAAGGTGCTTACCTGGGCCAAATGGGCACCTCAAGATGGGCCACAAATGCGCAGGTTTCCACACCGTTGGGCTGGGGGTGGAGAGCAACTATAGGGCCTTGAACTCTGGGAACACACTTCCCATTCCCAGCTGGGCCATGCTTTCCCCCTCCCCGCTCCCCCCTCTTCCCAGGGGGGCTGGGCATGTGACTCAGGGAAAACATTTGTGGACAGTGATTTTCCATTTCCTCTTTCTGGCATTTGTCAGAGGCACCTCTCCATTCTGGACAAGGCCATTGATAGATGTCACCACTCAACACCTGCCCCCTGTCCAGTTCTGTGCCAGGCACTGTGAGAGCCACGGCTAAAGGTGGCTCACCTTCATTCCCCGCTAGGCGTGCCCTTGATGGGTCAGCCAGCATGCATTGTGGGAGAGCCTGCTGAGCAGGCTGCTGGGCCTGTGGGGGAAGAAATTTCAAGTTCTTCAAGCCTATTGTAGCCTTGGGGTTTTAGCCTTACGATGGCTCTGTGAGCTTGGCAGGGCAGGTCTTTTTCTCAGTTTAAGGGAGAGAAAACCGAATTCTTCCAGGAGGGTTAGGGCCTTGGTCACATCACCCTGAGGTCATGGCAGAGCCAAGTGTAAACTGAGTTCAGGGACCACTGGGGCCTGGCCTGCCCCAGGCTGGGAGATGTATCTTTTAGGGAAAAAAAAAAAAAAAATAGGAAAACCACTTAAAGGTTGGCCAGGTGGGCCTGACCATGGCAGGCCAAGATCCCCAGTAGAACCAGGAGCCCCATTGTCTAGGGCCATCTCTGCCCACTTGCTCCATTACCCTGGGGCAGTCACTACCTCCCTTTCCCTCACCATCTAGAGAATGGAGAGCTGTGTTCTCCCACTGTGTTCAGGGGTAGTCCCATCTTGTTGATCTTTCTGAGCTTGTAGGAAATCCCAGATTCCTATGACATCATTCAAGCAAAGGAAATGAGTCTCAAAGCCAGTGATGGGAACCCAAGGAATAGTGGTCTGTTCCTGTTTTCCTCACTTCCCCCTAGACCCAGATGCCTGCTGTTAGGGTTGAAAAATGAAGTAGAGACTGGAGAAGAGGTGGCGAGGGCCCAGACCAGAAGCTGGATATAGGCAGTTCAGCACTGGCCCTTGGCAGTTAATTCCGGTTAGGATGGAGAGCCAACTCCTCAGGCCTCCTCCCATCCCACCGGCCTGGCCCTTCGCTGAGAACCCACTGCCCGATGGGAACCTGGTCTCCCCACTCCTCCTACTGCCTGGGCACTTGCTTTAGCCGCCCTGTACTGACTGCTCTCCCCAGACAGCTGTGTCCTCAGAGCTCAGACAGCGGGGCTGACCTCACGCAGCTGGTGGGGTAGAGCCAAGGCTGGAATGCAGGTTCCTGCTGTGTGCACTCCTGTCCTGGGCCCCTGCTTGATGGCCAAGCCCACCCTTGTCTGTCCCTGCACAGCGTCTTCCCACGGGAGTTGAAAGAGGTGTTTGCCTCGTGGAGGCAGGAGTGCAGCAGCCGCGGCCGGCCGGACATCAGTGAGCGGCTCATCAGCGCCTCCCTCTTCCTGCGCTTCCTCTGCCCAGCCATCATGTCGCCCTCACTCTTCAACCTGCTGCAGGAGTACCCCGATGACCGCACTGCCCGCACCCTCACCCTCATCGCCAAGGTCACCCAGAACCTGGCCAACTTTGCCAAGTGAGTGCCTCCTCCCTCACCAGGCAGAGTGGGCGGGGCTGGCATCCACAGGGCAAGCCCTGGGGGTGTTTCTGCCCCCAAGCTGGGCAGAGACCATAAACAGGCCCTGGTTTTGTCCCTGTCATCCTCAGTCCTTCTCCTTCCCACTTTTTAAAAAATAAAATCTCCACACTCTATCCTTCTACTCAAGGTATATGTCATTTTGATATGTTTCTTGATTTTTAAAGGTGGCAACATGAGACTTTTTTTTTTCCTTTTGCTTTTTTGAATTAATGTATTATTATAAGGATTCTCACATATCCCTTAGCGTTCATTAAGCCCTGTTTTGAAATAAATGACTAATATTCCTCCAAGGGGAACTGGCCCGTATTTCCTTAACCCATTCCCTGTGCTTGGACACTCGGGTTGGGCACCACTGTCCTGGTGTCATGCTGTCAGGATGCCTTTCTTTGCTGATAAAGCACTATTGGTGTTTTCGGCTGCATCCTTAGAGCAAGAGGGCAGAAGTAGAAGGGCTGGGTCATCTCACTGCTGTTCATTCTCAAAGCGTGGATTGAGCCCCATCCTGGGGCTGTCTATGTGCTGGGCTCTGACGGTACCAAGATGAATCAGCCCTGGTAGCGCTCAGTACTTCAGCCAGGGAGATGTGTGGAATAAGCAGGGGAGCAGTGACAAACACACATGAACCTCTTAGAAAGGCTCTCAGCTTGTTGGGAGAGGAGACAGGAAAGCCTCCAGGGTGACAAGATCCCCCAACTGCATGTCAGAGTGAGGCGTTCATTATCTCAAGGAAGAGGAGCAGAGGTCGGACATCCCAAGGAGGGCCATGTGCTGTGCCAGGTCAGGAGAAGCTGGCAATGAGACCTAAGAGGACAGCAAGGACCTGAAGGCCAGACAGGGCTGTGGGAGCCACCAGAGAGTTTTAAACAAGAGAGAGGATGGCCTTCCTCTGTTCTGGACCCTGAAAAGCTCACCCTGACAGCGGTGGGCAGATGGGTTGCAGGGAGCAGGATGGTAGCCAGAAGACCTGAAAGGAGAGCATAGCTGTGGTTCTAGCAACAATGGCAGAAAATTGGCAGGGAGGGGAGGGGGTATAGGAGGCAGTGGCTACAAGGGACAAGGTTAGGGGTTATTAGAAGGCAAAATCAGCGGGCCATGCCATTTGGGAACGAGGAAGAGGGAGGAGTTGACAACTGCCAGAGGTTCTGGCTCAGGTGTCTGTATGGGTAGTGGGGTCTCCACTTAGGGTAGGGAACTCAGGAGGAGGGCATGGGTTTGGGTGATGGTGATGACTTCACGTGTGGCCAGGCTAAGTAGGAGGGACTCCCAGGGGAGGTGCCTGCACATACATTAATACATGTCTGAAAGCTCATTGGGAGACCTGGGTTGAGCATGGATTGAGCATCATCTGCATACCAGGACAGTGAAACTTGGAGGAAAAGTGGAAGGACACTGTTAACAGGCAGTGTATGGGGGACACAGAACATTCCAGGTCCTGAGATAAAAGGTTCAGAAAAGGGTCACTGTTACCATGAGCAAGGAGGGCCCTGGTGACCTTGGTCAGAGCATATTCAGCTGACTTGGGGAGTGAGTGGGGTGGGAGCCGGCCACAGTAGGGAAAGCGGGTGGTGGTGTCCCAGTGGAGGGAGTTCCTGGGCAGGGCCTGCCTGGGCCCAGAGTGCTCACCCAGCTACCCTCTCTCCAGATTCGGCAGCAAGGAGGAGTACATGTCCTTCATGAACCAGTTCCTAGAGCATGAGTGGACCAACATGCAGCGCTTCCTGCTGGAGATCTCCAATCCCGAGACCCTCTCCAACACAGCTGGCTTCGAGGGCTACATCGACTTGGGCCGCGAGCTCTCCAGCCTGCACTCACTGCTCTGGGAGGCCATCAGCCAGCTGGAGCAGGTGCCTGGGGCTGTGGGGTGGAGGTGGGGCCAAAAGCTACCATCAGTCTTTTAGTGTTCCCCCTTCCAGAGTAACCATGGAGGGCAGAGAATTTGCCCATGTGGCATGATCAGGAGCTAACTGCGTACCAGGAGCCCAGGGCTCCAGGCCAGGTCCTGTCAGAACACACTGGGGATCTGTGGGCCCCATTTTCTCTGTGGGCAAATGCTGTGTTCACTCAGCAGTATCTGCCAAGGCAGCCCCACTCTGGGTACTAGGGCTGGGGTGTTCCGCATGCACTCAGCCTTTAGTGGACAAGTGCCACTGTGCTGCCTGCCAGAGCATGTGAGAAATAAAATTGGATCGCGAATTCACCTGTATGAAGAAGATGACTCAAGACCCTGTACCTCCACTTGTCCAGCAGGAAGTTGGAAACCTTTCTAGGATTGCCCTTGACCATCTGTTGACAAGGTTACTCCCTAGACACCTCTGACACTGCTACAGTCAGCCCTGTAGTGAGCCCTCCCTAGCCTGAGACTTCACTGACCCCCAGCCTCAGCCCACACAGTGAGCAATTAGTTCTCGGACTTAAGGGCTGGGTCTACCAGGAACTTCTTCCCAAATATCTGTTGCTTTCTAGGGCTCCAAGGGACCACCTTACTTTTGTAAGGTGCTGAAACTGGCCTGGAAGGCCCTTCATGCCTCCTGGTCCCATTCCCTAGAGGTGACCGCTCAGAGCACTGGTATGCAGCCTCCTGGACGCGATCTGTGCATGTGTAAGCACGCACAAACATGCAGGCGCACACACATAGAACTCTTTCCCTTTTTCAGTTTGTTTTAAAGCGAGAACGTACTGTGTATGCTGCTGTGTGCGTTTCTTACCACTCTATTGTGGGCCTCTTTGCTTGTCAGTGCAACCTGCACCACCGCCAGGGGCTTTTTAATGACTGCATCATATGAATGCTGTTTATTTCACCAGTCCCCTGTTGATGGACACTTAGGTTAGTCCTGACTTCACTAGAAATAGGTGCTGTTGCAATCAAAGGCCATCATTTTTGCTCATTTGTATCCACTTGCCTTTGGCTGTGAGAGACACAGGAGGGAGAAATGGAAATGAGGGCCGAGACCCTCCTTTCCACTGGTTCCAGTCCCTGCACTGCAGCCAACACCAGTCACTGTCACTGCCACCACTTACCTTCCCCCTGTGCTGTCCACGTATCTGCACAACCAGACAGGAAGAATGGAAGGTGATTGGTATTGTCACACTGGTGATAGGGTGCAACAGGGATTTGAAACACAACTGTTTGCCTCTCAATTGTGTGCTCTATTGCCTGCATGAGTTTTCACACTTTGTTTTCTCACAGAGACCTCTGTGGAAGCTTGTGCATAAACAGGTGAAGGCAGTGTCCCCATAGCCTAGAATCCTCTGCCCCTCAAGTCCTCTAAAGCGTGCCAGCAAGGTTCAGATGGGTTCAGGCTCTGCTTTCTGCCTGACCAGCACCTGGGGGTGCCTGGACCATCTCCACTGGTGCTCAGGTGCCAAAGTGGGTCAGGCCCCAGCCCATCCCATGGAGTAGATGATGTGAGAGGGGCTGTCACAGAAGCCTCTGGATGGAGAGGTGGAGGTGTGGAAATGTTGGGATTCCATGTGTGCTTTCCTCTCTGCGGAGGCACCAGGGCAGGGCAAACTGAAGGAGAGGCTTGCACTAGGTCAGCATCTCCCCCTGTGGGCCTCCTACTCCTGCCCCAGAAATACCTGGAAGCTGGTTAAAAACGTAGATTTACCGATTCCCTGGGCTCACCCCCCTCCCAGACCCAGCAGCTCTGACTGGTGGCAGGTGGGGATCTGCACTTCTGACAGGCTCCGCGGTGGTTTTCAGCCACAGTGGCTGCAGCACATATAGCCTACCTGTGTGGTCCCAGGAGGTCACACCTGCCTCTTGCTGTGCCTTTGCAGAGCATAGTGTCCAAACTGGGACCCCTGCCTCGGATCCTGAGGGACGTCCACACAGCGCTGAGCACCCCAGGTAGTGGGCAGCTGCCAGGGACCAACGACCTGGCCTCCACACCAGGCTCTGGCAGCAGCAGCATCTCAGCTGGGCTGCAGAAGATGGTGATCGAGAATGATCTTTCCGGGTAAGAGCTGCCAGGCATGTTGGGTGTGGTGGGTGCGTGTGCAGACTAGGCACAGCCCACCTGTAATCTCAGATGAGGAAAGAGAATGCCTACCTAGTGTTTATAAAACAAACCTGGCAAGACTTGAGTTGTACAGGTCCTAAGTGGTGAACCTCCGTTTGGGAATAATCAGGGAAGCCTTCCTAGAGGAGGTGATGCTATAGTTTTTTTCTTTTCTTTTCTTTTTTAATGTTTTAAGAAAAGTATCATTTCCATTGGTGGAAAAGGCATTCTAGGTAGAGGGACAAGCAAAGACATGATGTGTCAAAGAATAATTACTGGTCCCAAATAACCCCCAGCATTTCCAGATCCCCTGATATTTGTTAAAAATACACATGTTCCTGGTATTTCCTGAGCCTGAGTCAGAATCTTCAGAAGTGGTGTTTACCTGGGGGTGTTTTCAATAGGAGTTCGGTGGCTCTGCCAGGCTTGGAGGCTGGGAACCCCAGAAAACATAAAGTGTTGCTGAGACCCAGTCCTGGGGTCTACTTTGCCTAAATAAGACACACACAAGGCAGATTGGAAGGCAAAACGTTCTTGTTTAAGTCAAAATAGGGACATTTCTTTCAGTTCATGGTGAAGCATTTCTGCTCCACCCCTACTCTCCCCTCTCCCACCGGGGATCCCTCTTACCCCAGCATGTGAGGTCGTGGCTGCAGCAGCAGAGTTGGGAGTATGGTCTCCCTGAGGCAGTGGCAAGGCAGGCTTTTAAGCAGGGGAGGGTGCTGAGATCAAGAACCTGCTGAGATCAAGAACCTGGGGTTAGGGGAGCCTAGGAGGAGCCAGAGATGCAGGTCCGCTGAGTCTTGCATTGGATCTGTTCGGTGAATGTGCCAAGCGAAGCCAAGCAGAGTCACAGGCCAAGAGTTTGAAGTGGGGGGTGCGGTGGACAGCCCTTGAGCGGCTGAGAGGCAGCCGGGCCCGTGAGTTCTGAAAAGACTGACCTGGCGTGTGGCCTGGGCAGCCAGGTTCCCACTGCTCTCCATCTTTCCTGGCTCATCTGCTGCTCTAGCCAGCTCTCCCAGTCCCATGAGCATTGCAGCCCCGAGTGGCTGCTGCTGCCCATCTCAGGGAGTGGCGCTTCCCTTGCCATCTGAGGCTAAGCCAACCCATTCCCCATTCCAAGCCATATCAACCCCCCCAAGTCCTTGCTGCCTTCAGTTCCCCCCACCCACGTTCTTCTCTCCAAAGCCCCCCCGGCCCCCACCACAGTTATGCTTTCTTCCAAAGGAGCTAGCTTCTGGGGAGGGGCCAGGAAGAGGCCAGAGAAAAGCGTAGAGTGAGGAGGAGGCCAGGGCAAGTGCAGCCCTCCCACCGAGTCATGCTCTCCATGGAGCCTGCTCTCATTCCTTGTTTTTGCCAGGAACTCCAGCCCCCGCCTGCCAGTCAAACAAGGGAGCGGCAGCAGGAGGCTGGGCAAGAGGAGGTTTCACCGGGCCCCCACTTCAGTTACCAGTCTGATTAGGAACAAGAGGGAAGAGGCAGAGGGAACCCAGTGACTCTGAAGTTGGAGTTCTCAATGCAGGATCCGTGGATAGCAGAGAGCCACTGAGTTGTGGCTTAGGGCTTAGCTAAGGAGGAGTTTTCCAGAGCAAGCCAGGCCCCAGTACCCATTGTCCCAAGATGCAGCTGAACAGGGAAGGGGTCTTCCAGGCAGCGCGGCCTGAAATGTGCAGTGCTGGCCCCTAAAGAAGAGGTTCTGTGCAGGAGCAGCCGCCTCAGCCTCTGGTCCCCGGATTCTCCCACTCCTGTTACCCGAGCGCATCCATCTCCCCAGCGCTGACTTGGGCTGCCAGGCCCCGGCAGGTTGGTGGGTGCTGTCGGTTTGGACCCGCCTTGGCTGCACTCACAGTTCTTCTTTTCCCCTTCTTTCCCTGTGTGTGCTTGTCTCCCTGCAGTCTGATAGATTTCACCCGGTTACCGTCTCCAACCCCCGAAAACAAGGACTTGTTTTTTGTCACAAGGTCCTCCGGGGTCCAGCCCTCACCTGCCCGCAGCTCGAGTTACTCGGAAGCCAACGAGCCTGATCTTCAGATGGCCAACGGTGGCAAGAGCCTCTCCATGGTGGACCTCCAGGATGCCCGTGCGCTGGATGGGGAGGCAGGCTCCCCAGCGGGCCCCGATGTCCTCCCCACAGATGGGCAGGCCCCTGCAGCTCAGCTGGTGGCTGGGTGGCCAGCCCGGGCAACCCCAGTGAGCCTGGCAGGGCTGGCCACGGTGCGGCGGGCAGGCCAGACACCAACCACACCAGGCACCTCCGAGGGCGCGCCAGGCCGGCCCCAGCTGTTGGCACCGCTCTCCTTCCAGAACCCTGTGTACCAGATGGCGGCTGGCCTGCCGCTGTCACCCCGCGGCCTTGGCGACTCAGGCTCTGAGGGCCACAGCTCCCTGAGCTCACACAGCAACAGCGAGGAATTGGCGGCTGCTGCCAAGCTGGGAAGTTTCAGCACTGCCGCGGAGGAGCTGGCTCGGCGGCCCGGTGAGCTGGCACGGCGACAGATGTCACTGACTGAAAAAGGCGGGCAGCCCACGGTGCCACGGCAGAACAGTGCTGGCCCCCAGAGGAGGATCGACCAGCCTCCGCCCCCACCCCCGCCGCCACCTCCTGCCCCCCGCGGCCGGACGCCCCCCAACCTGCTGGGCACCCTGCAGTACCCAAGACCCTCAAGCGGAACCCTGGCGTCGGCCTCACCTGATTGGGCAGGCCCCAGTACCCGCCTGAGGCAGCAGTCCTCTTCCTCCAAGGGGGACAGCCCAGAACTGAAGCCACGGTCAGTGCACAAGCAGGTCAGTGCCACTAGTCAGAGGGCAGGGCTGGGCACTTGGGCCCAGCTGGGCTGTCATACCCCATACCATCCTCCTCCTCTCGGTCATTTCACCTCCTCCCGCACCCAGCTGCCATCCCATCCCACCAGCCTGCCACATGCACCACCCCCTCCCCCTGGCTTCTTCCTGAATCCTGTGAACCAGGGACACTGTAGCCTTGGGGAACTCCGGGCCCTTCTGTCACTGCCCCTAGGGGCAGGCTGGGGTCAGAGAGAAAGAGTGCATTCATCTTCAGTTCCAAGCCTGTCGAAGCCCCCACCCAAAGCAGGAGTCATCCTGCCCTACTCTGGCCCCACACTCCCCTCCCAAAATGTTTTCACAGGCTGGACAGACCTCCAGTCACAACCACCTGGAGCATGGATGGCCCTGTCACCCAAAGGCTGCAGGTGGTATCTGGAGTGGAGGTGCCTCGGCTGACAGCCCAGCCTGGCCCTGTCCTCTCAGCTCAGCCTGCCCCGGTGCCCCCAGTGGCAGGGTCACTCTCTGTCCCCTTGGCAGCAGAGGGTGCTGCTCAGGAGGCCACCTGGCACCTGTCGGCTCTGCCTTCGGCTACTGTCTGAGAGACAGAGTTCCTGGGTGGGGGCTGCCTCTGTAGGCGCTCAGTCAGCTGGAGGACCCTTCCCTCCCCACCGTGTCCCAGAGCTGCTTGTCCTTGTGGCTCACCTGGGCCACTAATGCCCTTCCTGCTTGCCCTCCGCCTCCCTCCAGCCCCTCACAGCTGTGTTTCGTTGTAGGGCCCTTCACCCGTGAGCCCCAATGCCCTGGACCGCACAGCCGCTTGGCTCTTGACCATGAACGCGCAGTTGTTAGAAGACGAGGGCCTGGGCCCAGATCCCCCCCACAGGGATAGGCTAAGAAGTAAGGACGAGCTCAGCCAAGCAGAAAAGGTAAAGCTGGACCCTGGCAGCTCGGGGCAGGGCGGGGCTGCCTCCTGGAACAGCTGGTAGGAGTCTCTCCCCCAGGTCCCCCAGCAGTGGGTGCTTGTGTCCTTGT
The DNA here is from genome assembly GCF_047675955.1 of Chlorocebus sabaeus. Taxonomy (NCBI): domain Eukaryota; kingdom Metazoa; phylum Chordata; class Mammalia; order Primates; family Cercopithecidae; genus Chlorocebus; species Chlorocebus sabaeus. The sequence continues at coordinate 91,886,747 of NC_132915.1, forward strand.
GAAGGGCTTGTCCCCTCTGAGCCCCTGTTCCCTGTGAGGATAGCAGTCAGTGGGGTCTGGAAGAAAAGTAACAAGAGGGATGGATTAGCAGCTTAGACCTGAGGCTTAGACCTGAAGCTTCCCATCTACTGATTGGAATCACAAGGGAATTGTCTTAGATACAGACTCCTGGGACCTCTGGGAAGGCTCCTTAGCCCGGGGCAACTGAGGCAGCTGAGCTTCCTGAGGACCTGGGGGTTGAGGGGCTGAGGGGCTGAGGGTGCCCAAGAGACATATAGAGCCCCCCTGAGGGAGCCTAGTACCTGAGAAGGCAGAGGCATGGGTCCCCAGGATGACTGGGAGAGCCACCCCAGCCTGGCCTCCGGGGCTTGTGCCTGCCCACGGCCTGGCTCTTCACCACTCTGGTCTCCACCAGGGCCTGGGAAAGAAACAGCAGTTACCAGCATTGGGGGTGGGGTCAGGCTACCATTGAGATGTTTTCTTCCTCACTCCTGGGAACAGAACCTATTCTGAAAATCAAAATCTCACTCTGCCACACACATCTAGCATCTGCTGGGGCAGGGGGATGCTTTGTTGGTCTCCCAAGCCTTCCAGCTGTGGCAGCTGCTCTGGATCGGGGGGTAGTTTTTGTCTCCTACTGCCAGCTGCAGTCCATGTAGACAGAGGAACCAGCGCAGGCCCCAGATCGGCAGGCGCTTCTCCACTCCCCTCTGGATGCTCTCGCCCCTCCGGGCCCCAGGAAAGCCTGTGGCAGCCTCTCGAGCAAGGGTATTGGGGTCAGAATGGCAGAACTCCCTGGCCTCAGGCGAGGCCCATCTCCATGCTGCATCCTGCCGCCACCACCATCCCCGGTCCACTGCATCCACCTGCTTTCACCATAGTTACGTGAAGGGGACCAGGGGACAGGGGACACAGTGCTCCCAGAGCCAGAGTTTGGCTGGGGAGTGAGGAGGCCTGGCCTCACTCCAGGCTCTTTGCATCCCTGTGTCCTCATGGCGTCTGGCCCCTCTCGATCCCGGCGTTGGCCTTTCCTCGCTCAGCACAGAGCACCTGGCTCCTCTGTGCAGCCACGCCACTTCCCAGCCTCGTCCACATCCCTGTTCCTCCCTGATGGTTGGGGTCTGTGCTGGACTGAGGCAGATCCAGAGCCTGGACCACCTGCCTTTCAATTCTCTCTCTCTCCATTTCCTCATGCCACTGCCACCCTCTGGCTTTAGATTCAAACAGAGGCTGGGAAGCTGGGATCTTACCCTGCTAGTCAGTCGCTCTTCATGTGACATAGTCTCCTTGTCTGGGCCTCAGTTTCCCCTCCTGCAGAGCTCCCACCTCTCAGGGTGCTGTCACACGTCCTTCATATATCCAAGGGTTCTTTAACCTTTGTCATAAAAAGTTCAAAGCCCTAGTTACACCCTTACTCCTGGGATTTGGGTTTGAGTCTTCATCCCCGCCGTAGCCATACAGGTCAGGCTGGGAGCTTGGAGTGGAGACCCCCTGGTGGGGAACAGGCACACATCTGGCTGCAGCCCCCACCAGCTGGGCTCCTTGGGCATCTCTTTGCTATGTGAAGTGGGCAGGTCACAGCCACTGGGGCCTTCCAAGTGGGGCTCCTCCTACCCTTCCTCCCACTCGGGCTGACGAAGCTGTGCTCTCTGTCCTGGGTGCTGTGCCCGTGGATGCTGCTCTCCTGGTAGGACCTGGCGGTGCTGCAGGACAAGCTGCGAATCTCCACCAAGAAGCTGGAGGAGTATGAGACCCTGTTCAAGTGCCAGGAGGAGACGACGCAGAAGCTGGTGCTGGAGTACCAGGCACGGCTGGAGGAGGGCGAGGAGCGGCTGCGGCGGCAGCAGGAGGACAAGGACATCCAGATGAAGGGCATCATCAGCAGGTGGGGCCCACACCTGTCTGGCCCGGCCACAGGCACAGGCAGGGCAGACATCGCTGCCTTCAAGGAGGCCCCTGGTGGGAGAGCCTCCTCAAAGGATGAGCTGAGTGTGGAGAGGAGGAGGGAAGAGAGTGGCTGGGCAGTGGGAACAGCGTGAGCACAGGCCTGGAGGCAGAAGGTGGCCTAGAGGGTGGGCAGCCCACGCAGAATGCAAAGCTGGGGATGAGGCTGGACCAGTGACAGCTGGCTCCCGATGGGCCTGAGCCCCTACAAGGAGCCATGCCATCTTAGCGCTCTGAGGGACGCTGAGAAGCTGGATTGGGGGGTGCCAGGAAAGACAGTGAGAACCAAATACAGGGTAAGAAAAGTGGGAATGAGCATCAGTTACGTACAGTAGGTGAAGGTGGAAGACACAGCATAGCCCCCAGATTCCTACCAAGAGTGTCTGGGTGTGGGCGTATCAGGGTACCAGTTACTGAGCTGGGAACTGTTAAGAGGAGTGGTTTGGGTGGGGAGGGAAAGGGGGATGGTGCCCGTCTGATATCCTGAGTTTTAAGCCTCGGTTATCTGGGAAAGGGCTTCAGAGGAACAGCAAGTTTTAATGCTGACTCTCATTTTTTTGAAGGCTTATGTCAGGCCCCATGGTGACGCCTCCATCTCTGTCTCTGCCTGTGGGTAGGGCATATCTACCTTGGTGTCAGGCAGGGAGTGCAGTCAACCCTAGGGTCCCAGTTGTGGAGTTTACTTCCTTCTAATACCAAGCATGGGAGGACAGACAGTGTGTCTTGTTTGCATTGGCCTGGTCTAAGACTCCATCAGCTGGACAGACCAAGCAGGTGTGCAAGAGCCAGGAAGGCCTCCACTCCATGCTTTGTCCATGGCATAAGGCCTTCCCGGATTCCTCCTATTTAGACGACCTGTTTCTCTGTTCCTGACTGTTGTTTGCTTCATTTACTTGTAGTTTTGTTCATTATAAAATAGTTAACATGAGTGAAACCAGGGTGATTAGAAACCTGCTGTTCACTTGATCTCCAGCTCTGCTCTTGGCTCACCTTGTGTGTGTTTCCAAGAATGGAAATGCTTTTCAATTTAACTGCCTTCTCCACATTGTTTGTATTCTCTGATATTTGCATGTTCTGAATTTAGAGACTTGCTTAACACGTTCGTTTCTACTAACCAATCCTGGAATATTTCCTCCTTAATGTAAGTGCCAATTAGGTAGATAGTGTTCAAGTATTCCATATCCTTACTGGCTTTTCTATTTCTCCCTTCATTCCAACTGGTGTTTGCTTTATATGCACTGAAACTATTCTTAGGTGCATACACATTTAGGCTATTTATGTACTATTGTTGAATTAACCTCTGTCATTATAAAATCACCTTCTTTATCCCTTGGAATATTCTTTGCTATGAAATCTGCCTTGTCTGCTATTAATGTAGCCACCCCAACTTCCTTTTGATTTGTGTTAGTATGGTATAGCTTTTGTCATCCTCGTGCCTTTAACTCATTGTCTTAGTCCATTCAGGCTGCTGTAACAAGATACCTTAGACTGGGTAATTTATAAACAACAGAAAATGTATTGTCCCCAGTTCTGAAGTCTAACATCAAAATGCCAGCAGATTCAGGGTATAATGAGGACTCTCTGCTTCATATTATAGTGCCCTGTTGCTGTGTTCTCACATTGTCGGGGGTGTGAACAAGCTCCCTTGGGCTTCTTGTATAATATAAAAGCACTAATCCCATTTTTGAAGGCAAAGCCCATATGATGTAATCACCTCTCAAAAACCCTACCTATTAAGATAATCACCTTGGGGGTTAGGTATCAACATATGAATTTAGAGGGTGACACAAACATTCAGAGCATAAACACTCATCTATATATATGAAGTGAGTTTGTTTTACAGGCACCATACTGTTGGGTCTTGCTTTTGTCTAAATGTTTCTGCCTTTTAATTGGATTGTTTTGACCATTTACATTTAATGTAATTATTGATGTATTTAAATCTGTTGCCTTGTTTCCTATTTGTACCATCTATTCTTTTTTTCCTGCCTTCTTTTGGACTGAGTATTTTTTTATGATTCCATTTTGTCTCCTATTGACTTATTAGCTATATCTCTTTTTTGCTCTAGGGCAGGGATTGGCAAACTTTCTACAAAGGAGCAGATCAAAAGTATTTTAGGCTTTGTAGGCCATATGGCTCTATTGCAACTGTTCAGCTCTGCTGTTGTAGCAGAACTATTTGTGTGAGATGGCTGTTTACAAAAACAGGCAATGGTCCGGATTTGGCCCTCACCCTGAGGCTGTAATGACAGGGAGTCTGTCATTGTCTTTGTTCCTCTGTACTTTATGTATCTGTTTTCCCTGGCTATTTGTAAGACACTTTTTTCTTTTTTTTAAAATCACTGGTTGTCAGTAGTTTGATTGTGATGTTCATTGGTGTGGTTTTCTTCTAGTTTCTTGGGTCTTGGGTTGTATGTCTGCAGTCCTGCCTCCCCGCATTTCTTTCTCTGGGATTCCTACCACACGTGCATTAGGCTGACTCATATTGTCCCGTATCTCACTGATGCTTTGTTATCTTCTTCATTTTTCTTCTGTTTTTTGTCTTTGATAGTTTCTATGACTATGTCTTCAAGTTTGCTAATTATTTCTTCTTCAGTGTGTAACCTGCTATTAATCTGATCCAGTATTTTTTCACTGCAGATAATTATATTTTTTACCTCTTAGAATTTCCATTTTGCTTTAAATTCCATCAGTTTTAATTCTCATTGTGCTTTTACTTCTATTTTCTGAAACACGTAGAATGTATTTATAATACCTTGTTGTTTTCATGTACTTGTCTAATTCTATCATCTGTGACATCTGAGTCTGTTTTTACTGATATATTTTCCACCTGCTTATGAGTTTTTCTACTTCTCTCTGTATACTTAGTAATTTTTGGTTGGATGCCAGGCATTGTGAATCTTACAGTTAGGTGCTGAATGTTTTTGTGTCCCTTTAAATCCTTTCTGGGGGCTTTATTCTGGGAGACAGTGAGGTTAGTTGGAATCTGTTCAGTCCTCTCGGGGTTTCCTTTTAAGTTTTGTTAGGCTGCGTCCTGCAGAGCCTTTAGTCTTGCCCTAACGTGGCCCTGCTGCTGAGGGGGTTTCCTTCCACGGTCCTCTGTGATTCCCAGTGTTAGTGCGTCACTCCACTCCTGCTGGTACAACATGAACTGCTTCTGGGATTGTTTTGTGTTCTCCTTTCTGATGGTTCTTGCCTAGCCTGGTAATTTTCTCATCTGCATGCAGATATTATTCAGTCAGAGACACAAGGGGAACCCCCACTTGGGAGCTGTGTGGAGTTTCTCTCTGCCTCTTGCTCCTCTCTAGCTGTCTGCCCTGCAAGTCCTACACTTTGACCTTCCTGACCTGCCTGTCTCCTCAGCTCAGTGAGGCTGCTGACTCTGCCTTCCCTCTGCTTCCAGGCCGTTCACTGGGCTCACCTTGTTGGTTTCCGTTCTCCTAGAAATAATTGTACTGCATTGCCTATATTATGTCCAGATTTCTGGTTTGTTTGTTTGGTTTTTAATAAAGAGATGGGGTCTCGCCATGTTACCCAGGCTGGTCTTGAATTCCTAGCCTCAAGTGATCCACCCTCCTTGGCCTCCCAAAGTGCTGAGATTATAGGTGTGAGCCAATGTGCCTGGCCCTGTTTGTTTTTAAGATGAGGGTAAATACAGTCTCCTTCCAATCTAATTTTCCTTAACAAAACTCATACCCTCCCCACACCCCACCCCCAGCACAAGCTTTCCTCAGAGTGGTACCTTCCTGTACTGGGGAACCTGCCCCAAGGGTCCCCCCCTGCCACCACTCCTCCTGGTTAGTGCTCCCTGAACTGCTGCCCTGCTGCCCCCATTACAGTCCCGTGCCCAGCACTGTGGCTCCCTGTGTGTCTACTGTGAGTGGGCCAAGGGCTTGCCCAGGGTGCGGTGGCTGCTCTGGGCTGGAGGAGTCAAGAGGGCAGGGATGGAGAGAAGCCTTGAGAGTGGAGGGCTCATCTGAGAAGAGTGTGCGGAGCAAGGAGAAGGGATGCTGAGGCCAAAGCCCTGTGGAACCCCCATGTCCAGGGGCAGACAGGACAAGGCATCTGAGACAGGCAGACCCAGAGAGTGTGGAATCCCAAAGCCAAAGGAGAGTGGGAAGGTGGGAGTGCCCAGCAGTGGGTGTCTCAGGAGCCAGCCAGGTGGGGCCGGGGTCTCCCAGGGAGGGAGCAGCAGGACAGAGCCAGCCTCCTGCCCACTGAGCTTCTGCAGATGGTGTCCCCCAGCCTCTGCTCATTGTCCTACCTGCACACCGGTCCTTCAGCTGTCTCCTACCGACGTGCCACCTCCCAGCCCACCCTCCAGGAAGTCACTGCTTTCTGCTCTTTGTTCCAGGGACCTGAGCTTTCCACTAGAGCAGCTGCTCCATGCAGGGTGTAGTTAGTTACTCGTGCCTCCTGCCCTGTGAATTCCTTGAGGGAAGGGACTAGAGTTCATTCATCTTGGTACCTCGAGTGCCCAGTGCAGAGTCTGCACAACTTTGTGAAGATGGCAGGAGCAGGGCGGAAGAAGTTCTAGAGCCTTTCAGGGCCTTCATCGTTCCAGCACCTGCCTAGCTCTAGGGGTTTTGAAGATCTAACACCCATTCCCACCCATCTTGGCTCCTAGAAGAACATCGGGAAGGGGGCAGCCCAGGGGCCTCTGGGGCTTTAGGAGCAGCAAGTGTGGGATGTGGAGGTGAGGAAGGAGGCCCAGCAGTGTCAGTTGCTGGGAGTCGGCTGGAAGGCCTCTGTCCCAGGCAAGTATGGGAGTCAAGTCTGTGACCCAAGGAGGGGGTCTCCTAGTGTGTCCCTGCTCTGCGTGGGGTTGATGGGCTTGTTCCCACACCCTCCCCACCTCTGTTGCCTCCAGGGCCAGCCTGACTGTCCCTGTCTCTGGCTATAGGTTGATGTCCGTGGAGGAAGAACTGAAGAAGGACCATGCAGAGATGCAAGCAGCTGTGGACTCCAAACAGAAGATCATTGATGCCCAGGTGGGGGCTCTGGCCCTTTGGTCAGCCACAAGAGTTAAAGGGCCTGGGATTAGGAGGGGGTGACCTGAGCCTCTCCATCCTCAGTCATACCTCACTGCAGACACTGAGGGGAATAAGAAACCAGAATCTCTGCCCTGAGAAGTCAGACCTGTGGTCTTAGTGGGCCACAAGCTCACTGGGACAGGCTGTGAAAGGAGAGAGACAGCTCCTCCCCTGCTGGGGCTCTTTTTTTTTTTTTTTTTTTTTTTTTTGAGGCGGAGTCTCGCTCTGTCGCCCAGGCTGGAGTGCAGTGGCCGGATCTCAGCTCACTGCAAGCTCCGCCTCCCGGGTTCACGCCATTCTCCTGCCTCAGCCTCCCGAGTAGCTGGGACTACAGGCGCCCGCCACCTCGCCCGGCTAGTTTTTTTTATTTTTTAGTAGAGACGGGGTTTCACCGTGTTAGCCAGGATGGTCTCGATCTCCTGACCTCGTGATCCGCCTGTCTCGGCCTCCCAAAGTGCTGGGATTACAGGCTTGAGCCACCGCGCCCGGCCTTTTTTTTTTTTTTTTTTTTGAGACGGAGTCTCGCTCTGTCGCCTAGGCTGGAGTGCAGTGGCCGGATCTCAGCTCACTGCAATCTCCGTCTCGCGGGTTCCCGCCATTCTCCTGCGTCAGCCTCCCGAGTAGTTGGGACTACAAGTGCCCGCCACCTCGCCCGGCTAGTCTTTTGTATTTTTTTTTTAGTAGAGACGGGGTTTCACCGTGTTAGCTAGGATGGTCTTGATCTCCTGACCTCGTGATCCGCCCGTCTCGGCCTCCCAAAGTGCTGGGATTACAGGCTTGAGCCACCGCGCCCGGCCCCTGCCGGAGCTCTTGGTGGGTATTGTCTTTCACCAGGACTGCTGACCAAAGAGTGGAAGCTACCAGGAGGGAGGTGGGGTTAGGAGTGATGGCAGACTGGTCAGAGGGAGCAGAGGGACTCTTGTTCACAGCTGTGGCATCCAGGCTGCATTGAGGGGAGACATGAAAGGCTCTCTGGCTCCAGCCTCCTTTACTCAGGGCTACACTGCTTTCCTTTACTCGCCCAGGAGTAGGCTGGGCCTTGCTCAGACTGTAAACTGCATAGACCAGGAGCGGTGACCTCTGGTGTGTCACGCAGACACATGTGAGCAAGGGTGCCGGCCCCAGGGGCCTCAGGCAGCCCATAGATAGCACCAGAGCTGCTCCATTTGGGATGATAAGCAGGCAGCGAGGCTGCGTCCATGATGCTGCAGAGGCCTCTGCCTGCCTTCTCTTGCCAACTGCTTGCAGCCTGGAGCCTGCCTGCCCCCCTCATCTCCAGGCCACCCCATTCCTTACTATCGCAGTGCTTGTCGTAGGTACACAAGGCCCTAAGGAGGCCCCTAAGGAGCCTGTCCCATGACCCCCGCTCACACCCCCGTTGTCCACAGGAGAAGCGCATTGCCTCGCTGGATGCCGCCAATGCCCGCCTCATGAGTGCCCTGACCCAGCTGAAAGAGAGGTACAGCATGCAAGCCCGTAACGGCATCTCCCCCACCAACCCCACCAAATTGCAGATTACTGAGAACGGCGAGTTCAGAAACAGCAGCAATTGTTAACCTGCCTGAGGAGGGAGGAAGCTACCCAAGGAGAGGGGGACTATGGTGGCCAAGGGCAGGGTCTCGGCCTGGGGAGGCACCCACGGTTGCAGCCCCAGCGCAGGTGTCAGGGGGCCGAGCCTCCCCTCCCCGCCGCTGTCCAGGAGGTGGCCGCAGAGGGAGCCGCCAGAGACTGAAGCAGCGTGAGGCAAGGTCACCAGCCGCTCCCTGTGGGGTGCGGGCAGAAGAGACTGCACGCTGGGGAGTGGGGACAGCCTGGTGAGGCAGGGGGCCTGCCAAGAACATGTCTGTTGGTTCCTGAATGTGGCGTGTCCTTGTTCTCCTGGATCTGGCCGAGTGCATGTTCCCCACATCCATGCCAGGGAGGGGGCTTCTTGGAGGGGGGACTCAAGGACTAGGGGCCTATACCTGTGGCTTCCCCTCACTTCCTTGGGGGGCCCAGGACTCCCTGGCAGCCAAGCCCTGTCCTGTGGGACCTGGCACTTGGTGGGTTGGTTGGCAGGCAGGAAGATAGGAGGACACAGGGCAGGAGGTCAGTGTCCCCTGCCTGTCTCCATCCGAAGCACCTGCCACTGCATGCGGCCTATTGGGACCTTCCTGGATGTGAGGAACTGAGGATTCCTACCCACCCACCCCCTCTGAACCTGTCCCCAGAGCGCCACCTGCCACCTTCTTCCCTGCCTTAGTTGTATTGCCAGATAGACCCAGTGAGGGCCATGGCTTTTTCTTGTGAGCTCTTATCCCTGTGGGGAGGACCCACAGCTTCCCACATTTCCCACACAGGCCCAGGCTGATGCTCTAGGGCTCCCAGAAGCCAAAGATCTGGGTGGATCTGGCCAGATGGCTCTGAGCACTGTATCTGCCTTCTCCTGGGGCCCAGCACACCCAGGGCACAGTGGCCCTGTAGGGAGTGCCACCTGGTGCTCACCCTGACAGAAAAGGTGATCCTTCCTCTGAGTGATGGTTTAAAAAAAGATTCTAACGCCTGCAGGCCCTGAGAAGGTGGATAACTGTGATTTTTTTTCCTTTCACAGTATGCATTAGAAACAAAAGCCCGCTTGCTCGCTTGCTGGAACACAGGGGCCTTTTAAGTTGAGCGTGCGCACTGCATGGGAAATAGCGGCCCTGGAGGATGTTAGACTTGCTCCCTCTCCAAGACAGCAGCAGCCTGCACCCAGCCCCGTGTGTGCAGCCGGCCTCCTCCTCACCCTTCCCGGCCCCCGGCCAACGACCCAGGCGCTGCATACAGGGGAGGGGCGCACCCCACAGCTGGGGCAGGTTTTCCTCAGCTCTAGGCTGTTCCGTAGCTTATTTGCCCCTCCCCCACTTTCAAGACAGATGAGCAGGAGCTTGGGTCTCTCTCGGCCCCTGTCTGTTCCCAGCCCCTGCAGGTTCCGAGCAAGGGCCCTGGGTAACAAGGGTGGAAGTGGGGCCTTTGCCAGCAGAACCAAGGCAGAGTGAGCTGCAGGAACCACCCCGCTGCCCCTGCAGCTGGAATGTACCACAGAGGCCCCACCGGAAGGGTGGATGTTCTGGAGGGGTGGCCCAGAGCCATACTGCATCCACCCTGAGCTCAGGGACAGGTGACAGCAGCTGCTCTGGGAAGGGGCTCTTAGATGTAACCTACAATTCAGTTAGGCTAGAGACAGATGCTGGTGGAGGGAGGCCCAGACCACAGGAAGATGGGAGGCAGGAGCAGAGGCCCTGCCCCCACCCCTTCCTGCCCCACTCCTGTCTTGTCCCCACCCATGCGCCTTCGTGCCTGAGACCAGGGTGACCACACAGGCAGGGCCTGGCTCCGATCTCATCCTCCCACTGCCCAGTGAGCCCTGCCCTCCTCTCCCCAGCCCCCTCCCACCACTGCCTCGTAGAGTGACCTCGGACAGAGCCTCCTTAGCAATATGGGGAGGCTCCCAGGGCCTGGACAGGTGGGCTCGGAGGCCACCCGCTGTGGCCGGTGCCAGCTGCCCTTGCAGGGGTGGGTGAGCTCTCAGGCCGAGAGCCTTATTTACCTAGTGCAAAAACTGTAAAAGTGTACAGACTCTTCACAGATTTTTATCTTAATTGCAAGTCTGCCAATTTTGTAAATGTTCTTGGTGTTTGACTGTAATGTAACTATCTCACCTAATGGTTGTACATATCCTTTGGTCCTGGTGCTGCCGAGGGCTGGCCGGGACTGCTGCTCTCCCAAGGGTTTTATTTTATTTCTGAATCTAGAGAACAGTATTGGGCAGGAGGAAGAGGCTTGAGGTCTGCAGGGGTTGTTTTCCCTACCTGTGGCATTTATGTGTTGGCTTTGCAGCTGCTGTCTGGGTAGCGGCTGCTGGGGTGCTTTCACTGGGCCAGTCAACAGGGGCTCCTGCCCGGGCCACAGAGAACCTGAGTTCCCAGGAGCTGGGCCCTGCCTGCAGCCAGGGATGGGATTGCCAGAGGCCCTGGAGGGAAGGACAGTCCCTGCTGGGGAAAAACACAGCCCTGGGGCCCCCTGGTCACTGAGACTCAGCCTCTGCTGGAAAAAGCCACGCTCTCCCCTCTAGCACAGAGGCCTGACTGACTTTTTTGCTTAACTTCCATGTTCTGGGTAATGGAGACTGCCAAACCTCCTGTCAGTGAGGACTCTTTCCAACTGCCCAGAGAGTGGGGGTGGAGGATTGAGGCTACAGCTCCACACGCCCCGGTCCCCCAGAGCATCTGCCCCAAGTACACCTCCCCTTCCGCCCCGCACAACTGCGGGAGCCAGACTGTCCAGGGAAACAGCCCCTCTTTTCTACACACTCAGCCACAAAGCCCCCCAGCCCCCACACCACGTCCCAGCTCCCCTCTTTTGTAAGTATGTGAAAAGGAAAAAATGCAAACATTGGAGTTTGGGCTGGAGCTCCTCCCTCCAGCTGCGACTTTTAACTATGTAATAATGTACAGAGGAAGCTGTTGGTGTTCTAAGACTCTGTGTGGCTGTGCAATTTCTGTACATTTGCAATTAGAAATATTAAAGATTTATTTAGCTATTTTAAGCCTGACTCGTGTCTCCATTCAGCTGTGTGATGTTACAGGGGTGACCCTGAGTCCGGAGTGGACACTGGCCTTTATCAAGGGGACCCCAGCATCTGGTTCACTCTGGTGGCAGTCGTGGGCAAGGGATACCCCTAAAGCCAGTGGTGGTGGTCTGGCCAGCTTGGCTCACTGGGTGATCTGGGATCGCCCCTCCTCCTCTGAGTTGGGGGGGTCTCTGCACCAGGGAGTAAAGCAGTTGTCCTCTTAAAAGCTCTCCCTTGACTCTGACATGTTTGGAAGAAAAGTCTTCGCTGGCCCCACCACCTCCTGGGAGATAGGGCGGCCCCAGCACCTTCACTGCAGCACACACTGGCTCTTGGCAGGCGCTGCATTTAAGTGCTTTTGCATCCACTGACATCTGGCTCTGGGAGGGAAGAGACCAGGGAGAAGAGGTTGGCCCAGGTCCCAGCAAGTCGTGGCAGGGCTGAACTAAACATTTCCAAGCTTTCAACACCTTGAAAGTCAGACTCAGGCTCTCCCAACACAGACCCACCTGAAAGGCTGAACCCAGGCCCTTGTTGGGAAGTAACCAGCCCCCAAGCCCCTTCAGCTGCACCTGTACAGAGAACCTTGCAGCCCTGGGTCCTGCCCTGCGTCTTCAGCATACCAGGATCTGGTCTTTCACACGGTAACTCCAGATGCTCCAAGGGACAGGTCCTAGTCCCAGCCCTAGCCCAAACCCCTCAGAACCAGACACTGGCTGGGCCGAACTTCTGCTGGGGGCAAGGATACCTCTGGTCAAAAAGTCAGATGGAGCTCCGGGTCTGTCACCTAGACAGGTGCCTCTGGCCCTATTCAGGGATTGGGCTCCAGAGAGAAGCCTCGGGCCTGTCCCTGTTCTTGCCCCTGCAGCCAGCTGGAAGCAAGTAGAGCAGAGCCACACACTGGAGCAGGGCTGTACCGTCACCCTCGCCAGTGGCCCCTGTGTCTCACCTCCCACCCTCCAGCACCCTGGCTTCTCAGGCTGTCCATCTCTAGTCTCCTGTGAGGACCCCCTCCCTCCGCTTGAGCCAGCCACTCCTGGACCCACCCTGGGCTGCTATCACCTCTGACCTCCTAGGAAAGTGTCATCCATGCTGTTCACAGTGGGCACAGCTGCCAAGCCGCCTCTGTTCATCCAGCACATCAGCACTGGTCTGTAGACCGGCCCCTTTTCTCACCAGTCTGTGTGTTCTCTCTGCCTTCCCCCACCAAGCCTAGACCCTGTGGGCTCCCTCCTCAGTCCCTCTCTTGACAATATTCCTTGACCACTTCGGCCCTGGGTCCACCCAACAGCCGTAATCTCCAGGCCACCAAGCACTGCAGGAGAAAACTGAAAAACACCCCAGTTCTGACTGCCCTGTGGGTCCGTTCCCGTCTCCATTCTCAGCTAGGCCTCCCTCTCATTCTCCACCCCAATTAATCCAAACTTGTACCTCTTTTCAGATCTCCTAGCCAGCCAACTGGCCCTTCTCTGAGCCCTGCCTCCTCCCACACTGGGAGACCCTCCGCCACCCCGTCTCCCCAGGCCGACCACTAGCATAGCTACCCTACCCCTCAGCAGCGGCAGGAGAGGAGGCAACCTGTTTCTTCCCAAGGCCGCCCCTAGCCAGTTCCTGCATCCCTGCCTTTTGCTGCCTCCGTGGCCTCAACCTCCAGCCTGCCCCGCCCACACCCTGCTCTCCCACAGCATTTTAAAGTGCTAGGTCTCCACTTGCTCCAGGCTGTCTGCTTTTCTCTCCTTCAGCCAAGCTTCTTAAATGTATACTGCCTGCAGTGGCCTGCCATCTCCACAGCCTCAACCCTCATTCTCCCCTCGCCCGTCAAAACCTGACTTTGACCTCCCGCTCCTCCACCGCCCCATTGCTTCTGCACTGCTGTCCCGTCCCTGGGCTCAGGGACCGCCATCCCTTTGCTGGGGAGATGTTCATAAAGGACACAGAACTCAAGGAGACAGCAATGAATGGGACAAAGAAATCATTTGATGTTGATAGGAGGCATTTATTTTACTCTTTTACGTGTATAAATGTAAGGGGTACAGGTGCAATTTTGTTGCATGGATATATTGCATAGAGGCAGAAGTTGGACTTTTAGTGTATCCATCACCCAATAGTGTACATTCGCCCATTAAGTAAATTCTCATTACCCACCCCCCTTCCACCTCTCCACCCTTCTGAGGCTCCAGTGCTTACCATTTCACACTCCATGTGTACGCATTATTTTGCTTCCATTTATAAGAGAGAAAATGCCATATTTGACTTTCTGAGTTGTTTCCGATAGCAGGAATTTATAATGAAGACACAAAAGGCATGAACTTCTATTTGTGGATGAGACAGCATCAACTAGAAAGCAAACTGCTGGAAATGCAAAGGAAGAAATTGACAGAAACAATTGCATTTGAGACTAACACACTACTAGTATTAGTTTATTACAGATCAAGGAGGCAAAAAAATAAGAACCAAGAGGATTTTAATAATTAATAAGGTTTAGTAACCTGGGATGCATCAAGCTGTTATCCTAGAGAGAGCACACCCTTTTTTCAATTATAATTTGGAACACTACCCGAAGCTGACTGTATACTGAGGTATGAAGAAAACCTTAGAAAGTTACCCAAAGAACAAATTCGGGCTACATTCTGTGTCTTGAAGCAAAAACAAAGAAAAATCCCAAAACCCAGAGATTGGTAATAAATGTTGAATTTTTAAAAACTACCATCAATAAGTTTAAAAAAATAAATATTGAATCAATAGATTCAAAAAGAAATTTGTCTTCTAATTGAACCAGAAGTACTGGTATATTGACCACATGCATTTCTCTCCTTTCCTCCGCAAACCACTATACTGACAGAAAAGAAATAAAAGGGTTATCCTCTATAAGGACAAAATTAATTTGGGAGATAAGAGAATTTGGAAAACTTTGGCAGATGGAAGGGGATGAAGGAAGGAAGGAGTGAAGGCAAATTTAGCAGAGCAGAGGGAGAAACCAACCAGAAATGAGCTTATCAGGTCCCAAGGAACCCCCAGAGGCTCAGCAGTGGGAGGTCCCACGGTGTGTTTCCAGATGGGGGGCAGGGGAGGAGTCGGGGGAGGTACACTAGGCCAGAAACATGGGGATCAGAGCCCAGCCTCCTCTGGCTCCTCTGCACAGCCAGGAAACTACTCTTTCCCACTCATCTCCTTGCAAGGGACTGGACATTTAGTCTCTGGAGAAATGGAGCCAGGTATACTCTGGACCTGGGGACTCAAGGCAAAGCAGAGGGCTCTGTGAGGGTGGGGCTGCCAGCAATAATGTTCCTCTCCATCCCCTGCAGCCCCATCGCTGCTCCCAAAGTGCCCAGGGCCATGTGTCCAGCCCTCAGGGAGCTGATTGGAACATTCTTTGGAAAAACCAGCTCCCAGGTATTTCCCCCACCTGAGTCACCGTCTGAGCATCCCATGGTGGCACCCACCAGTCAACATGCCCTGCACACACACACACACACACACACACACACACACACGAAGAACACAGACAGTTGAGGACTCCCCAGACCATTGAGGACAGCTTGCAGCGTAAAAAGAAGAGGCCAACTCAACCAGCCTGTAAAAGGAAACAGAGGCAATGCAGGGAAGAAATGAGCCTTAAAAATTAATCCACAACTAGCAGGACACAGTGGCTCCTGCCTGTACTCCCAGCACTTTGGGAGGCCGAGGCAGGTGGATCACCTAAGGTCAAGAGTTTGAGACGAGCCTGGCCAACATGGCGAAACCCTGTCTCTACTAAAAGTGCAAAAATTAGCTGGGCGTGGTGGTGCACACCTGTAGTCCTAGCTCCTCAGGAGGCTGAGGAACAAGAATCACTTGGACCTAGGAGGCAAAATTTGCAATGAGATCATGCCACTGCACTGCACTCCAGCCTGGGTGACAGAGAGAGACTCCATCGAAAAAAAAAAAAAAAAAAATTATATATGTATATCTCACAGTAGGATGCTGGAATGACAGCCTGCCTTCCTCTTACCTTAGTTCCAACTTTGGGGTTGCTTTTTTTCTTAATACTCCTTGACAATATGCCATAGTCACAAACCCCAAAGCCTTGGTGGCCTGGCAGGAAATGAGTGACTGAAGCAGCCCTGCTTGAGATGACACCCAGACCCAGTGTCGGGAGACATCAAGGAGGGGTGCAGACTAGAGGGAATTGAAAACATACGCCCTTACTAAAGGCAGCAGGGAACCTTTGCTATGGATTTACATACCATCCATTCTCTGTTGACTCCTCCATTTCTATACCCAGCCCCACCATGCCCCAAGCTGCAGGTTCACAGGGCTGAATGCCCACTTGGATAGTTCACAGGCATCAAACTTGTTATGTCTGAAATGGAGCCCTTAACTTTTCTGACCCCTGAACCTGTTCCTCCTCTCGTCTTCCAATCTGAACCAACCCCGAAACACTGCTCCACTCTCCTCCCCATTGCTCCAGCCAAAAGCCAAGCGTGACTTCTTGATTCTTGCACATTAAAAAGTATTTATCGGTCTGGAACAATGTTCATGATACCTTGTGGGTGAAAAGCAAGCAGTAGATCAGTATGTCCCATTCCTTTAAGGAAAAATACATAAATTACATTACATATAATAAATTACATAGAAGAACGATGTAGACACAAATGCATTACCCCGTTCATGGCAATTTCCTCTGGGTCGTGGGGCTCAGCAGGATAGGGAAGGAGAACTCACATTTTCTACTTTATATTCTTTAGTATTGTTTGAATATTTTACAACCAGTTTTTGTTTCTCATTTTGATATGGAGCCGTTTAAAAATAAATAAAACATACCCATATAATGAAACACTATGCCGCCATTAAATTTGTAGAAGAATAATAAATGACATTGAAAGATGCTAATAATATAATTAAGTGTAAAAGCTGATAACAGAATTGTATTTGCAGGAGGATTCTAGTTTAGTTTTTAATCTATATTTGCAAAATCGGGTCTGGATTAGGAGAGAGTAGAGTGTGGATAAGAGCTTGAGCTTGGGGAGAAAGGGGATGTGGATGTTGAGTCTTAATGGCTGTTGATTAGCCACAGAGACCTAGGCAAATTGGGAAAGCCTCTAAGTCTCAGTTTTCTCTTCTGTAAAATGGGGATAACAGTATCTACCATAGGGAGGTCTTCTGTAAGGATTTGGAAATAATGCTTTTCAACCCTCTACTTAGCACAGTTATTGACATATAAATAATGTGTGTGTGGCTGGGCGCGGTGGCTCAAGCCTATAATCCCAGCACTTTGGGAGGCCAAGACGGGCGGATCACGAAGTCAGGAGATCGAGACCATCCTGGCTAATCCGGTGAAACACCGTCTCTACTAAAAAAAAATACAAAAAAACTAGCCGGGCGAGGTGGCTACTAGCCTATAGTCCCAGCTACTCGGGAGGCTGAGGCAGGAGAATGGCGTAAACTCGGGAGGCAGAGCTTGCAGTGAGCTGAGATCCGGCCACTGCACTCCAACCTGGGTGACAGAGCGAGACTCCATCTCAAAAACATAAATAAATAAATAAATAAATAAATAAATAAATAAATAAAATGTGTGACCTGTAAGATTAATAATAATTTTCTAATAAAATCACAACACTTTGATATATATCTTATGATATAAATCACAAATAAATATCATAAGCTATATATCTGATATGTACCTTATTAAGATACATATCAAAGTGATAACAAGACATTGATCTAGGGATAGTGAGATAATAAACAACTTTATTTCCTCTTCACTTAATTTTTTTCATTAACATACTGTTGCTTTTGTAATAAAAACATGTTGAAAAAGATTATCTCAAGCCAATATTTGTATTCAACATCATATTCAATATCCTTAAGAGCAAAACATAAGAGACATTCTCAATGAGGTAAGAAACAAGACTTGGATGCAGGTCTCTGCCACATTTCAATGCCAAAAGGCAGGAAATTAATTATGGTTATTGGGAAAGAGAGGCAAAAGATGGAATTGTCTTCCTAGACTTTTCCAAAAGAAAAATGGCCCCTTTTAGGTAAAGTGGCTGAATACACAATAAATATACAAAATTGAGATTGCTTCCCCAGATACCAGTTTGTGCCTGTTAGCGAGATTGCAGAGGGTAGGGGTGGGCTGGTGATGGCTACCAGGAGAGGTGGGTGGACAGGGGACCGCAAATCTGGACAACCCAGTGAGGGTGCACACACAGTCTGGATGATCACTAGACCCCTGGCCAAGGTGGAGAGCCTGTCTCTGGTGCACACCCCACAATGCATCCAGACCCTGATCTTATTACCTGATGAGTAGTGAAATTATGCTATACAACAGTTTACTTAATTTGTATTAAAACATTCATGTTATGTATTCAACGTAAGTGTTCAGAATTTATGGTTATTTGTTATAACTCTCTTAGCATTTATTTATTTTTATATATCCTTAAAACATCCAGAAAACAAATTAGACTAGGATTTCTATCCTCTGAGAGGCCCAGCCAGTCAGAAACAGAAACAGCCTCTTCCCCAGGGGATGGTAGTCTGACTTTGTCCATGCCCTTCCTGCCTGCCACTGGTACAGTGGAGACGAGGGGATCAGAGGAGCCACTCATCTGAGGTGCAGGATCCCTGAGGAAGCCTGGAAGTCCCTGGGGGCCTACACTTGGTGGTGTCCAGCCTTTGCTGATGTGTGAAGTTTGGCTTCATGTCCATCATGGACTGGCAAGAGGGGGTTCAAACTATGGAGTCAGTAGATAGGGGTACCCCCCTGGAATTCTGAATTAGAGACCCTGAAGAGTCTCAGGAATACTTTATTTATTTATTTATATTAATTTTTTTTTGAGATGGAGTCTTGCTCTGTCGCCCAGGCTGGAGTGCAGTGGCACAATCTCAGTTCACTGCAACCTCTGCCTCCCAGCTTCAAGTGATTCTCTTGCCTCAGCCTCCCAAGTAGCTGGGACTAGAGACGTGTGTCACCACACCTGGCTAATTTTTGTATTTTTAATAGAAATGGGGTTTTGCCGTGTTGGCCAGGCTGCTCTCGAACTCCTGACCTCAGGTGATCCGCCTGCCTCGGCCTCCCAAAGTGCTGGGATTACAGGCATGAGCCACAGTGCCCAGCCTACTTTTATTTTTTATTTTTTATTTATTTTTATTTATTTTTATTATTATTTTTTTTTAGATGGAATCTCGCTCTGTCGCCCAGGCTGGAGTGCAGTGGCCGGAGCTCAGCTCACTGCAAGCTCTGCCTCCTGGTTTACGCCATTCTCCTGCCTCAGCCTCCCAAGTAGCTGGGACTACAGGCGCCCGCCACCTCGCCCGGCTAGTTTTTTGTATTTTTTTTTAGTAGAGACGGGGTTTCACAGTATTAGCCAGGATGGTCTTGATCTCCTGACCTCGTGATCCGCCAGTCTCGGCCTCCCAAAGTGCTGGGATTACAGGCTTGAGCCACCGCGCCCAGCCCTACTTTTATTTTTTAAAATGTTCCTAGATACGACCCTCAGTGATAAAAATAACAAATGCTTGTACTAAAGAATACATTTTTAAAACAATAAAACTTGGCTCTCATGCAAATATAAAATGAACATATATTTAGTATTTTTAACTCATTAATTGATGAGGGAACCAGTCAGTTGTCAAAACCAATTCAAAGGAGAATTGAAAGAACCACACTTACATAGGCAATCACAAATGTTGAAACAAATTTACAAATAGATGCAAAATTGGTCTCTCCTCAGGGCAATAATCAAGTGCATTCCACCATATACCACTTATTTGCATTTCTGTAATTTTTTTTTAATTTTGGATAAAGAGAATGTGGCACATATACACAATGGAATATTATTCAGCCAGAAAAAAAGAATAGAATCCTGTTGTTTGCATTCCTCTGGATGAGAATCACAAGCACCAGGACCAGTTTTTCATGACTTGCAGAGTTAGAGAGCAGCTCAAAGACAATGAAAGGCAAGTGGTGGGTGTCGGACATCCAGTCATCGTCTTCGCCTATTTTATTTTATTTACTTATTGATTTTGAGAAAGTCGCTCTGTTGCCTGGGCTGGGGTACAGTGGCATGATCTCGGCTTACTACAACCTCTGCCTCCCGGGCTCAAGGGGTCCTCTCACCTCAGCCTCGCAAGTAGCTGGGATTACAGGCATGCATCACCATGCCTAGCTAATTTTTCTGATTTTTGGTAGAGACAGGGTTTCACCATGTTGCCCAGGTCAGTTTGGAACTCCTGGGCTCAAGTGATTCACCCACCTTGGCTTCCCAAAGTGCTGGGATTGCAGGCATGAGCCACTGCACCCAGCCTATAAATTTTTTTTTCTTTTTTTCTTTTTTTTTGAGACAGAGTCTCGCTCTGTCACCCAGGCTGGAGTGCAGTGGCACCATCTCAGCTCACTGAGAGCTCCGCCTCCCGGGTTCACGGCATTCTCCTGCCTCAGCCTCTCGAGTAGCTGGGACTACAGGTGCTCGCCACCACGCCTGGCTAATTTTTTTTTGTATTTTTTATTTTTTAGTAGAGGCGGGGTTTCACCGTGTTAGCCAGGATGGTCTCGATCTCCTGACCTCGTGATCCGCCCACCTAGGCCTCCCAAAGTGCTGGGATTACAGGCGTGAGCCACCACGCCCAGCCATCCAGCCTAGAAATTTTTAAAAAGCCTTTGTTTTGGAAATCATTTCTAACTTACAGCTAAGTTGCTAAAATCAATGGTACCAGGAATACCATGTGCCTTTTACCTATAATCTCCTATTAATTAATATTTTCACCCCCTTTGCTTTATCATTCTTAGTCTGTCTCTTTCCACACACACATGCACACACATACACACACAATTTATTTTCTGAACTGCTTGAAGTTAAGTTACATGCATCATAGCCCTAAAGGGGCTAAACACTAACCTAAACACTTCAGTAGTATATTTTTACTAAGATTAGGAGTATTCTCTTATGTAATCTACTTCAGTCAATTTAACATTGGCATATATTTTTATCTACACTTAACATTCACATTCCAATTTTCTGAGTTGAACCAATAATGTCCTTTTTCAGTAATTTTCCCCTCTAGTATAGGAGGCAGCCTAGGGGCAGGGGTTGCAGTTAGCTGTCATGTCTCTTTAGCCTCTTTTAATCTGGAACATTTTCATAGCCTTTTGTGATCTTTTATGGCATTGACATTTGGGAAGAATACGACCAAGCACACCCACCTTTTTCAAAAATAGAAAGGCATTTGTCTGATGTTTCCTTGGGACTAGTTTTTGGTTCTTCATTCTTAGCCAAAATCCTGCATAGAGCGTACTGAGTCCTCAGAGGAGCACATCTGGAGGCACAAGACAGCAATCTGTCCTTCCTTGGTGATGTTAATTTTGATCACTCGACCAAGGCGTTGTCCAATTTCTTCACTGTATAATTACTGGGGTTTTTTGGTCTTCTTTGCAACTAATAAGCAGTCTGTGGGGAGACACTTTGAGACCATGAAAACATTCTGTTCCTCATCAGAATGTTCCCCTAGATTTAGCAACCATGAATGATTCTTAATTGATCCCATCTTTAATGGGATGGTTGCAAAGATGATTTTCCAACTCTAGCAATCCCTCCATTTCACTGGCTGACTCTCAGAATTCTCTCGTCAGCATAGGTCCTCCTTCTCCCCCATGTTCTGATAAATCTATTTACTATTGGTATAGACTCAGATATTTCCATTTTTAAGGGTTTATATTTCATTACTTTATTATTTTGGTGCTCAAATAGTCCTAGATGTTGCCACCGGCAGCCCCTTTTAGCTGCTGACATTTCCCCCAAAGTGCTTTTGACCATTCCTTACTTTCTGGTGTAACAAAATGTTCCAGGCTCACAATGTACCTACCCTGCCCCAGCTCTTGAATTAGTCATTTCTCTGAAAAACCCTGGGGAATGACATTAAGAACCAAGATCTGAGAGCTAGTAGAATGGCCTTTCCTCTTGACCTTGTCAGCAGACAGAACTAGGAAATAAATGCATATATGTGCATATACACATCCATGTGCACACAAACGTGCATATACACATTCTACAAATCATGGGTTTGCATCTGTACCTCCAATTCCATGGAACCTGAAGTTTAATACCCACCCCCAGGAAGGTAGCTCCTGCATCAGGCAAATCAGGAAGAACCTGCAAATGCTCATCAGAGGAGGAGAAAGCAACCTGCAGGAGGGAGAGGTGGAGCTGCTCCCTGCTCTCTGCAACAAGCAGGGCACCCTACAGGAATAGATGAGCCCGCTAACCTGCAACACGGGGCAATGGTGAGTCTTGCTTTGCTCCCCATCAGATCATGTCGGAGATGCAGAACCCTCTTAATGGGTCTTAAATAAATCCTGGAGTGGTTCAAGCGATGTTTCATCAATAAACAGGAGTGTGCTGCTAGGAGAAAGGAGCAGGCTGAAAACGAAAACTTGGAAGGAAAGAATGTCATTGCTGATGGTGGACAACAGAATGCATGTGCTGAAAAGTCAAAGCAGTGATCCATTCTAGAACATTGGCTTGAAGTATCCAAGAATAAGGCAAAAGAGAAATAACTGGAAATTAAAGGGACAATAAATAAATGGGAATATGCTCATTCATGATAATAATTCAAGAAAAGCAAATAAAAATAACAAATACCTATATTTTTTTTGTCCAGCAATGTTTAGGTAATAGAAACACCAAAAGAATCAACCTAAAGAGAAAAATACATGAGATTTGTTAAAGAACATGTAGGGGCTGGGGTTCCCTCTGCCACTGCATGTCACATCAGATTGCATATTTTTTTGAGGGGGTGGTGGGTATCTATCACTTCAAGCATTTATCATTTATTTGTGTTACAAACATTCCAATTATACTCTTAATTTTTTTTTTTAAGATGGAATCCTGCTGTGTCACCCAGGTGTGCAGTGGCGTGATATCAGCTCACTGCAGCTTCTGCCTCCCGGCTTCCAGAGATTCTTCTGCCTCAGCCTCCTGAGTAGCTAGGAGTACAGACACTTGCCACCATGCCCAGCTAATTTTTGTATTTTTAGTAGAGACGGGGTTTCACCATGTTGGCCAGGCTGATCTCGAACTCGGGACCTCAGGTGATCCGTCCTGCCTCAGCCTCCCAAAATGCTAGGATTACAGGCATGAGTCATTGCACCAGGCCTAGTTATTTTTAAATGTACAATAAATTACTGTCGACTGTGGTCACCCTGTTATGCTATCAAATATTAGGTCTTGTACATTCTTTCTAACTATATTTTTGCACCCATTAATTATCCCCACTTTCCCCCTCCACCCTCATCCTCACCACCCTTCCCAGCCTCTGGTAACTGTCATTCTACTTCTTATAGCCATGAGTTCAACTGTTTTAACTCTTAGCTCCCACAAATGAGTGAGAACATGCAAAGTTTGTCTTTCCATGCCTGGCTTATTTCATTTAACATGATGACCTCCAGTTCCACCTATGTTGTTGCAAATGACAGGATCTCATTCTTTTTTATGGCTGAATAGTACTCCATTGTGTGTATGTACCACATTTTCTTTACCATTCATCTGCTGATGGGCACTTAGATATATTCCAAATCCTGGCTATTGTGAATTGCCATGTTGCAATAAACATGGGAGGGCAGATACTGCTTCGATATACTGGTTTCCTTTCTTTTGGGTATGTATCCAGCAGTCGGATTGCTGGATCATACTATAGTTCTACTTCTAGCTTTTTGAGGACCCTCCTTACTGTCCTCCATACTGGTTGTACTAATTTACATTCCTACCAACAGTGTATGAGGGTTCCCTTTTCTCTCCACATCCTTGCCAGCATTTGTTATTGCCTGTCTTTTGGATAAAGGCCACTTAAACTGGGGAGAGATGATAGCTCATTGTAGTTTTGATTTGCATTTCTCTGATGGTATTTTATTGGATTTGTAGCTATTGTAAATCTGATTACTGGTGACATTTTATTTCATTTGTAGCTATTGTAAATGGGATTGCTTTCTTGAGTTCTTTATGAGACTGTTCTGTTGACATACGGAAATACTACTTATTTTTGTGTGTTGATTTTGGATCCTGCAATGTTACTGAATTTATCAGTTCTAATAGTTTTTTGAACTGCTTAGTTTTTTTTTCAAATATACAATCATATAATCTGTAAACAAGGATAATGTGAGTTTTTCCTTTCCAGTTTGGATGCTCTTTATTTCTTTCTCTTGTCTTATTGCTCTGGCTAGGACTTACAGTACTATGTTAAATAACAGTGGTGACAGTGGGCATCCTTGTCTTGTTCCAGATCTTAGAGGAAAGGCTTTCAGTTTTTCCTCATTCAGTATGATACTAGCTGTGGGTCT
The DNA here is from genome assembly GCF_047675955.1 of Chlorocebus sabaeus. Lineage (NCBI taxonomy): Eukaryota > Metazoa > Chordata > Mammalia > Primates > Cercopithecidae > Chlorocebus > Chlorocebus sabaeus. Next base: position 91,910,628 of record NC_132915.1, read on the forward strand.
GTCATATATGACTTCTATTGTGTTGGAGTATTTTCCCAGTTTTTTTGAGGGTTTTTATGATGAAAGGATGTTGAATTTATTAAATGCTTTCTCAGCATCAATTGAAATGATTATATGGTTTTTATCTTTCATTCTGAAGATACAATATATTACATTGATTTACATACGTTGAACCATCCTTGTATTCCTGGGATTGTAAATGTATATTTATTTATGCTGTCTGTTATTAGGCTGTGGGGCTGAAGTTTTATTCAACCTAGTATAATTATCACCTAACATGATGCTTGGCCTGTGGTAGGCTCAATAAAGGAAAGGCCATATTTCTTAACCACAGAGCAATGAAAGTGGGAATTAATAAAGAGAGCTTATCTGCTGCTTGGAAATTTCATCAAAAGATGAATGGCTAAAGAAAATGTCATATATACACACATACACACATATATATACACACACACATACACATACATATATACAATGGAACACTATTCAGCCATAAAAAAATGAAATCTTACAATTTTTGGCAACACGGATGAACCTGGAGGAAGTCACATTAAGTGAAATAAACCAGACACAGAAAGACAAATAGTAGTAATGTGTGTTCTCACTCATATGTGGAAGCTAAATAAATTGATATAGAGACAGAAAGTTGAATAGTGGTAACCAGAACCTGGGCAGGGGAGGAGGAAGGGAGGATAGGGAAAGGATGGTTGACAAATACAAAATTACAGCTAGATAGGAGGAACGAGTTCTAGTGTTCACTGAAGGGTGACTATAGTTAACAAGTATTTATTCTATATTTTCAAATAGCTAAAGAGAAGATTTTGTGTATTCCCAACACAAAGAAATGATAAATGTTGGAGATGATGGCTGTGTAAATTACTCTGATTTGATTATTATATTATACATGTATGGAAATATCAGACTGTATAAATATTATTAACTATTGTGTCAATTAGAAATAAAGAGAAAAGATGAGATGCCAAAAGTAGATTGAATTACATATAAAATTGTAATAGAATAAAATAAGCATAAAAAGCTTTGCATTGAAAAAAAAGCTTACCTGCCGCTTGGAAATTCAAAATGCATGTAGAAATGTGTGTGGAAGTGTGTGCATGTGTATGAATGTGTGTGTGTGTGTGGGTGTTTATGTGTGTGGATGTGTACGTGTGTGGATTTGTGTGTATATATGTATGAGTGTATGTGTGTACCTGTGTGAGGGGGATTGTGTGTGGATGTGTGTGTGCATATGTGGATGTGTGTGTGCTTGTGTGTGGGTGTTTGTGTGGATGTGTGTGCTCTTTGTGTGTGGGTGTGTGGATGTCAGTGTATGTGTGGATGTGTGTGAGGGTGTGTGTGGATATGTATGCACATGTGGATGTGTGTGCTTGTGTGTGTATGTGTGCTTGTGTGTGGGTGTGTGGATGTGTGTGTGCTCTGTGTGTGTGTGGGTATGTGGATGTGTGTGTATGTAAGAATGCATGTGTGGATGTGTGTGTGGATGTGTGTGCTTATGTGTGTGTGTGCTTGTGTGTGTGTGGGTCTGTGGATGTGTGTATATGTGGATGTGTGTGTGTGGATGTGTGTATATGTGGATGTGTGTGTGTGCGCTCTGTGTATGTGTGGGTATGTGGATGTGTGTATATGTGTATAAAAGTACATGTGGATGTGATGGTGTGTGTGTGTATATGTGTGAGGGTGTGTGTGTGGATGTGTGTATATGTGTGTGCTCTTTGTATGTATGTTTGTGTGTGGGTGTGTGGATGTGAGTGTACATGTGGATGTGTGTGACAGTGTGTGTATTGAGTGTATGTGTGGATGTGTGTGAGGGTGTGTGGATATGTGTGGATTTGTGCTTGTGTGGGGGTGTTTGTGTGTGTGTGTGAGTGTATGTGTGGATGTGTGTGAGGGTGTGTGTGGATATGTGTATGGATGTGTGTGTGGATGTGTGCTTGTGTGGGGGTGTTTGTGTGTGTGTGTGTCTGAGTGTATGTGTGGATGTGTGAGGGGATGTGTGTATGGATGCGTGTGTGTGGATGTGTACCAGGTATGCTAGCTGTGATTAAGGTGCTGTGAGTTGGTGTGGGTAGGCATAGCCTCACCTCATTGGGATGCGAATGGGTATCTATGGACATGTTTCTGTGTGTGGTTCTGTCAACGTGTGGTTTGTATACCGGCGTGGGCACATGTCCCATTTAAGTTTGTGAAGAGGCGTGGTAGGTGTGGTGTGTCACCTGCAGAAGACAGAAGCCAAGGCCTGTGGCTTCCAGGAGGTGCAGCAGAGTCAGCTGCAATGTGGCCAGGCTGTGGGCTTCTGGGGTTGAGTCCCTCCTGACTGTCCCATCTATAGCCCTGCCGTAGCAGGGGGCAGCCTGGTGGGGCAAGGGACAGGGGACATGAGGACCGGGGCAGGGAGGTAGGGAGACACAGGGCAGAGGACGGGGTAGAGGCTGGAAGACAGTGCAATGCCTTGAGATCATCTCTCTGCAAGTTGCACCCAAGTGCAGCCCACAGCGCCCGGCACCTCTCAAACTGCAGCAGGGAGCAAGCTCAAGATCCTCCCACTCCTGTCTCCCTGGAGGTTTGGAAAAATAGTCCTGGCAAGGGGAGGGGGCAACATGCTCATTATAGGAAATAAGCAGCACAATTGCTTTCTGAGAAATCCGCACAGATTTCAGAGCAGCACGGGGGCTTGCGGGCTCTGCGGGCCGTGGAATTCAATATGATATGCTTCAGCCTGTCAGCTAATGGGCTGCGGCTGGACGCCACGTGACCCAGCCTTCCTGGGGATGTTAAATGATGCTGTAAAGTGGCCCAGATTTATTTATTGGGACAGTGCTCCTGCCTGTGGGTGTGTGGGGTAATGACAAGTTATGAAAACAGGTGTGCGTGAGCAAGGGCGGAGGAGCCGGGGATTCCACACTACCCCAGGGCCTCCCTCCCAGCCCTACTGCTGGATCCGCCACGCACTGGGAACATGATGTCTCACCTAGGTGATTCACCTCCCCCTACCCCACCCACAGCATCAGTTTCCCCATCTGTTAAATCCATCCATCCATCCATCCATCCATCCATCCATCCATCCATCCATCCATTATTCCCTCTCACTTGTCATTCATTCATTCCCAGAACACTCCACCTTTTGTGTGCTGAGCCATTTTCTAGATGCTTTGATGCGACTTCCACCAGAAGGACTAGGCACTGCCCTCCGGGAGTTTCAATCCAGCAGGGAGGTGAGATGGCAATTGAACAGCCGCCGTGAGAAGTATTGTCAACCTGGCCTGCTTAAAACCCCTTGAGTGTGTGCCCTTCATCTCCAGGGCCATGCTAAGTTGGAGCTGCCAGCCCTCCCGCCTGGACCCCTGCACCTGCTCCCAGCCCACCCCTCCAAGTACACTCTTGCCCCATCCAAATTGTAAGCTTGGTTATCTTTAAAAACACAAACCCAATGGTGTCATCCTCTGTGCACTCTACAATGGCAAAGAGAAAACTTGCAATGGGGCCTGTGGGGCCTGGCCCTTCTCCTGCCAGCCTCCCCCTGCCCCAGGTCCTGGCCCTACCCTCTGCTGGTAGTGGAGCCCTGCCTGTCCATCAGCACGTTTCCCTGGCCCTTTGGCTCTGGGCAGGCAAGGGCCACATCTGGTTGTGCCCACACCAGGGCCCTGGGGCCCTGAGCCCTTGGGAGATCCTGATGGCAGTGGTGTTGGTGCCCACCAGGGTCCTCCTAGGATGCCCCTCTGTGGGAGGTCAGGGGCAGGCAGAGAACCTGCTCCCCAGAAACGCCTCAATTGATAATCTGGAAAGCACGCTAGACCTTCCAAATAAAAAGGTCTCCACTGCAGACTTAAGAGGCGCACCATAATTACCTGGGAAGGGCAGGTCAGCTGCCTTTTTTCAAATGTGCATTTTACAAAGTGTTTAATGGATATTCATATGAAAGAGCAGCCTATTGGGTAAATGCATGACTGTAAATTAGGCTGAGGCCCTCCCCGCTCTGCTGTGCTGGCTGAGCTTGGCCGTCAATGGGGCCTTCGGTCCCTCCCTCCCTCGTTCCTCCTACATGCAGTCCTAAGGGCCCCTTCTGTGCCAGACCCTGATCCAGATATGAGGGGGCACAGCCCTGCCTGGGGTGTACCTGGTAGAGAGTCACCATGAAGTGGCTTAAAGAGACACACCAAGGGGTGAGGGAGCCATCTGCAAGAGCAGAGGTGGTGTGCACCAACAGGCCCACATGGGGAGGGGCATTGGGGCAGAAGAAGGACCCGGAAGCAGTGCTGGCCAGGTGACAGAGCAAGGGGCATTTGGGGAGTGGCAAAAAGAGTGAGGAGCCATGAGGGAGTTCACAAGAGCTAGGCAGGGCTGCCCAGTGGGTCCCTGCAGGGGCGCCACTCAGGTTATCCTTGTGTCCCTGTCCTCTGTGCAGAGTGCAGCCTTCATGGCTGCACGTGGTGGTCCTGTTGGTTGGGGAGGGAGGTTGGCCCTGTTGGTGGGGGAGGGAGGAGGCTGGGCCCCAAATAGAAAAGACCCCCAAAATCAGGTGAGGAATTGAGCTGAACCCTGGTGACAGGAAGCTGTTTTCTATCTGCACGGGGGTGACACAATCAGTTTGGCATCCCAGAAAGGCCACTCTGGCAGCCTGTGGAGAACGGGCTGCAGGCGGAGACAGCTGGCTGCCGGAAAATGGCCCATGTAGAATACATATTTTTCAAAACTATGGGAAAAGGCTAATTCTTTTCATCTGCAAAGATGCTACAAATCAACAAGAAAAGGACCAGTAGAAGAATGGGTGAAGAAAGAGGCTCAACTGCATTCATAAGAAATGAAAATTCAGGCCGGGCACGGTGGCTCACGCCTGTAATCCCAGCACTCTGGGAGGCCGAGGTGGGTGGATCACGAGGTCAGATCGAGACCATCCTGGCCAACACGGTGAAACTCTGTCTCTACTAAAAATACAAAAAAAGTTAGCCGGGCATCCTGGCATGTGCCTGTAGTCCCAGCTACTCGGGAGGCTGAGCCAGGACAATTGCTTGAACTCGGGAGGCGGAGGTTGCAGTGAGCCGAGATCGCGGCACTACACTCCAGCCTGGGTGACAGAGAGAGACTCCATCAGAAAGAGAAAGAGAAAGAAAAGAAAAGAAAAGAAAAGAAAAGAAAAGAAAAGAAAAGAAAAGAAAAGAAAAGAAAAGAAGGAAGGAAGGAAAGAAAGAAGGGAAGGAAGGAAGGAAGGAAGGAAGGAAAATTCAATCTGTGATGAGATGCTGCCATGTTTTTTATTTATCAACAGGTGAAAGTTGGCATTCTCACAATACACTGTGTTGGGGAGGGCGGGAAGTACAGAGCACTGGCTCCTCTCATACATCTGGTGGGGCCTAAAGGTGGTCCAACTTATTTGGAGGACAATATAGCAGCAATATTGATTGCAGCTTAAAATGCACGTACCCTTTAACCCAGTGATTCCAGTTCTAGGACACATCGTACATGCACATAAATGCATATATCAGAAGAGTCTTGCAACACTATTTTGTAATAACAGAAACCCAGGAACAATGGGGACCATTTAAGTAAACTACAATATTATACATAACTAGAGTGTATCCTATAATGGCATGCCATGACACCATTATAAAATGGAGACCCCAACCAGGCATGGTGGCTTACGCCTGTAATCCCAGTACTTTGGGAGGCCGGGGCAGGAGGATCACTTGAGCCCAGGAGTTTGAGAACAGCCTGGGCAATATGGTGAGACCCCGTCTCAATATTTAAAAAATAAAAAGAATATGGAAAGGGAGTGAACATTTTCTGGCTGGCCCTGAAGCAGAGAGCTCTTTGCCCTGCACTGAAGGCCCCTCTCTTAATGAGACTTTTGTCCCCTCCCCACCTATCAGGCACCAGGTCGAATGCAGCCTGTGAGTGCAGAGAAAGAGCTAACAAGAGTGCCCTTTCTGGACTGAGCTGAAGCCTGGCGCTGCCCTGACAGCCTTTCTCCTGACCATGGGGTCGGGAGTCCAGGCTTTGGGGTGGCCCCTCTGGATGTCATTTGCTCACAAGTCAGTGGCCACAGGTGGTTGAAGCCAAGGGACTTTCTGACCTGCAGTCATGTGGCCAGCTGCTTCCTTCTCCAGTCTGTGGGGCTCTGTACCTGCCCTGGGCTCAGAGCTTCTATGGTGGCCATGTGACCTGGGCAGGGTGGCCTTCTGCAGCCTCGGGCAAGACGCGTAACTTCTCCAAACCTGTTTCCTCAGCTGTATAAGGGGGGAAATTCCACCTGCCTTGCCATGATGGCTGGGGTGACGCTGGCGCCGGGGACAAAGTTGGTCCTCAGTACATGGTCACCTGTTTCTCCACCAGCCTCCTCTCGTTCACTGCCTGCCCATTTACCCCAGAGAAGGAGGCTGTCTCAGGGATCTCAGTGTTGCTCCCTATGTCCCTTCTGCTGTTACCTTGCTGCCAAGCACAACAGCTCTCAAAGGTTGGATCCTCTTGGGCAACCCTAAGTCCTGCCTGCTGTGTGAACCTCACTGAGTTAGGACGTTTCTTCCAGGACTTTGAGTTCAAAGGCTTTGCAGACAGGTTGCTATTTGAGGTCTCTCCCAGAGCCTCCACTTCCA